>NC_141689.1:671543489-672829489 GCF_964263255.1 Lissotriton vulgaris
CGCTTTGTAAGTCAAATGACGTAAGAGCGCTTTGTGCTCGAGTCAACTGTGGATATAGTGTACAGTTTCAACTGCAGGTCGATGTGGCTTGTGATTGTTGTTGCTATACATGGTCTCCATAGTTCTCAGTTCTGTGCTGCTCAGCGTGTGTGTGTACACGTGTACCAAATATTGAGGAGTGCCTTGGTTGGTGTGAATGTTAGTTGGAGAGAATGGGCTGAGCAGCAAGGATGCTGCTCTTTTGAATTGAAATTTGTAAAGCACAGCAATCACACTACGGCGTCAAGGCGCTGAAGACCAGCGTTCCAGAAGGAAAGTGACAATCAAAACTGCCCCAGATAGAAATCTAGATAGGAAAAAAAGCCATGTCTTAAGAGCCTTTCTGAATGGTGGAAGAAGGGGTATTGGCCCTTAAGGCAAGGGGAAGGGAATTCCAGTTTATTTGCGGCCACGGAGAATGCTCTGTCACCCCATTTCCTCTTTTTGGTTCTTGGTACCACCAGACGCAGTTGGAACGATGATCTGAGGGGTCTGCTGGGGGAGTGCCAGCTAAACCTAGTTTTTAACCCCTTTGCCGCGGCCGCGATTTCGCTGCAGTGCGGCACTTCCGCAAATTAGGGCCGCGTCGGCCCATGGCCGACGGCAGCACTAGCGAGGTAGTGCTCCCGTCAGCCGACGGGAGCACGCAAGGGGTTAATATTGACAGGTCACATAGAGTGACTTGTGTACCATGCAGAGTGACTTAAAGTGAATGTGTTTATTGATGAGAAGCCAGTGCAGTGATTCTAATGCCTTCCTGGCAGATTGTCTTTTGGGAATGTCCAGAACAAGTCTGGCCAATGCATTTTGCACCACCTGGAGTTTACACTGCGTGTTCTTATTGGCGTCCAGGTATAGTGAGTTGCAGTTGTCGAGTCTGGACATTACCATGGCAGAGCTACCTGTATACGTGCTGGCCGTTGGATGAAAGGGAAGATTTTATTGCGCATCCTTATGATCCAGGTACACGTGGAGACAGTATGATTCGTTTGGACATTAAAGTTAAGTTCAGTGTCCTTCAGAATTCCAAGATTATCAACCTTCTTGCTCTGGGCTGGGCAGCATCCTAAGGACTTGGGCCAGCACCCTAAGGACTGGGTCCAGCACTTGCTGTTCCACTTTGATGCCCCTGATCCGAATATCATAACTTCTGTCTGATTTCCCCCCACCCCCATTACGCTTCAAGAAGTTACCAGACACCCACTCTGCCACTTCAGTCATGCAAGAGCCCTTGGGGATTGAAACCATGATCTGCATGTCATCTGCGTACAAGACTACCTCCAATCCAGAGGAGTGAATCACGGTTGCTAGAGGTGCCACATAAAGGTTGGAAAGTGTGGGGCTCATCGAGGTAGACAAAGGAATCTGTGAAAGTGCTGTAGTTTTACCCTTTGAGATCGTCCTGTCAAGAATGAGGACAGGAGAGCTAGTGCTTTATGAGATGCCAAGATCCTGGAGTCTGTCCAGCAGCAGCTTAGGTGAGATGGTGTCAAATGCTGCAGGCATATCCAGGAGTATCAGCATCACCCCCTGTCCTTCCTCCACAGTACACCTGATATAGTCAGTGGCAGATATTAGGGAAATTTCCATCACTTGGTGTTTCCTGAATCCGAACTGGGAGTCATTAAGCCACAATTGCTGTTCTGCAATTTCAATCAGCTGGTTGTTGGGATGCAACTCCAGGATCTTTTCAGGGACTGGAAGTAAGGATATGGGACAATAATTCTTACAGTCCCCTGAGTCTAGATTAGTTTTTTTAGGAGAGGCCTAATGTCTTGCTTCCAGCTAATCAGATAGGATCCAGTTAGGATCACATTAATCATGAGTTTACAGAGAGGCTGTGCTATAATGTTAGCTGCCATATGGAAAACTGCTGGTGGGCAAGCATTCCATGGTGATCCTGCATGAGTTCTCAAGAGATATTGTGCAACCAGTAGGGGAGAGAGATTAGAACATTTTGAGAAACCTCAGGTCTCAATGCTGGGACCAGATGACACCCCGTGGGTAAGCCCACTGGATACTGATGAGTGACTGGACAGCCTGGAGTTAGCTCTGTATGTCCCACAAGAAGTGCAAGTATATTGTGAATATTCATGCCCACTCTTAGAGGGAAAGATAGCACAGGAGCAGTAACTCTCACCGTTTCTCATCTTTAATAAGGCTTCCGTAGAGTAGGAGAGAGATTTGGATTGATATGTTTTCAAACGGCCAGAGTCCTGGGTGCCATGCGGACGGGCGCAGACGAGCTTGCCTTTGGCACGCCAGCGGCGTGTCCGCTGCGCGTATTCTCGTACACATGTGAAATAAATAGCGGTGCTGGTGAAATTTCCTATTTCTTAATGGTATATCGCAAAAATAGAATGCTTGATGCATAGCATTTAAGGAATCGCAATTTGCGATTCCTTAAATGCTTACGCAAAATGAAGGAATTGCACGTTTTGTGATTCCTTAATTTTGTGATGTGATTTTCTGCATACATCGCATTTGCCGTTTTTTTTGTCGCAAACGCTGCTTTTTTGCGAATTGCAGCGTTTGCGACAAAAAAACGGATGATACATCTGCCCCCTAGATAATTTTAAGTGTCTGTGCGCGAGACAACAAAGGAAATTGGTGTGAAGGGGAATACTGGAGTGAGTGAGACACTCAGAAGACCAACACCTCTTCTACATACAGTAGTAATGTTTTATTCACACTCATGGTTTCAATTCTAGGTATTCACAGCAAAACATTGTTGCTCATTTTTAGGTCTTGCCTGAGACGTCGCACAGGCTCTCACTGGAGAGATCTTATGTTGGCTTAGTTACTTACATTTCTTTTTCTTCATTGTCACTCTCATTTCCTTGCTTCTTCTTGGTCAGCAGCTTCCTGTTACACTTCTTCTTTGTGTTTGTTCCTTTGATGGAGCATGGACCAAGTAATGAATAATATGTTTATTGGGGACCTTCCTCTGCACACTCCGAGTGGGGTACTTGTTTTGTTCTCCCTTCCAGAGTCCTCTTCCCACCCCTCGACACCCTGATTGTTGCAGTCTTCTCTCCCACCTCATGCACGTTGTTTATGGCTTCTGCGATTGGGCAGGTTGCATTTGGTTACAAAAAGAGCAACCAATCACAGTCTCTTTACTCAATATACCAGACTCCCTTAGGTCTAGAATGCATATTAACATTGGGATTGCCTTTATGCGGTGTCCATTTTGAGGCCGGATTCACTGGGTGCCTGTCCTGATCCTACTTCCTCAGCCTAAAACCTTGGGGTTATGATCGATCCTATCCTTAGTATGTGCCAACAGGTCAACAGGACTGTATCGACCTGTTGGGGTATCATCCATATACTAAGGAAAATCAGGTACTACCTCTCTTTGCAGGCAAGAAAGCAACTTGCCGCTGCCCTCCTGGGCTCTCGTCTGGACTATTGCAATGCGCTGTATGCTGGACTGAATAAAAGTCAGCTACAGCGCTTGCAGGTGGTCCAGAACGCAGCAGCCAGATTCGTTCTGGATCTACCCCGACGTACCTCTGCCCGGAAGCAGCTTCATTGGCTTCCTGTTGAGGACCGTATTCTTTTTAAGACCATGTGTATGGTCTACAAGGCTTTAGCTAAAAATAGCCCTACTGGCATTGGATCTATTTTGTCCCATTACAATCCTGGCAGGAACCTTCGCTCCTCAAACAGACTTCTTCTCTCTGTTCCGCGTATCCGGAAAACCAGATGGGGGGGTAAAGCTTTTTCCAATCTGGCCCCAAAGTGGTGGAATGCTCTCCCTCTTGAATTAAGGTCTCTCCCCACTTTACAATCTTTTAGATCTGCCCTGAAGACCCACCTCTTTGTACGCGCGTACCTGTAGTGGTGCTCTGCATTTTTGATCTTTTTTGATAGGCGCCTTGACACCTTCGGGTTTAGTTTGCGCGATACAAATTGCATAATAAATAAATAAATAGTGTGCAAAGCCTTCCATTATGGGCGTGGTTTGGTGAACCCGTCCTCTTTTCTGATACTTCACTTTTGGAGTCTACTCCTTACATTAAGTGTTTTCCATGATGATAAGGTATGCAGCACTACCCAGGGAACAGCTCTCCTAATTCATGGGTTAATGTCCACATCAATGAATCAAAATCTAGGACATGGCAATCTTGTTTGAGGAGCGGTAGCTGCACAAACTGGAATCTGTGTTTACATTCACTTAGCATCAGCATGTTTCACTAGCCACCAATTTTTAAGAGCCTATGTGTAGAACTTTTGAGTTATAATTTTAAAACACATCTCATTACAATTAGTTACTGAGAGGGTGTAGTAGATGTTTAAACGCAATAGCTTTTTTGAAACCACGTGAGTGAATTTACACGTCTCATAATAACCAAAGGAACTGCACTTCCTAGCCACCTCATTGGGCTATTTGCAAGGCCTAAGTACCGGTTGTAGTCAAACGATGTAGACTGAGGAGTGAAGAGGGCGCCTCATAGTGTTGTTTTATTTTAACTTCGAGACTCTCTTCTCCTCCACCTGCGGGCAGTGCCTAACCTGCTGCCCTTCCGCAAACTCCTAAAAACTCAGCTTTTCAATAAACCCTTATAGACCCCAGCAGCCTCCTTGCCCGCATTTGTCTGCAGCGCTAGGACGCCTCAGGGTAGCTACCGCGTTTTACAAATGTTCTTTTCCTTTCATTTCACATGCTGCACAGCTGGTGTGCAACATGGCTTCAAACATTGACAAAGCCAGTAGGTTGCTTTGGTGAAACTTATTGGCTTTGCCAATGTCAGTTCTGATACTGCTAGGAAGCATTTGGAAGCAAACAGTTTGGGCATGTTTTAGACACATTTGTGCGATATGTCTGGTTTTAATAACAGCTCTTCAGAGAGTCATCAACCTACTGGTCAAGCAGCACTATGTGAAGCAGATGATTTTAGTTCACATGTAAACCAAACCATTTAAATATATTGGCCACACCTGTTGCAAAGGCTTCCTAGTTGTGCTTCTTTTGGCCTCACCTTTTTATAATCTCCACACCCCCCCCCCCCATCCACACACACCTTTTCCTTCCTGTTAAAGCACTGTGCAGAAGGAACTGCAACATTATATATAATAATTGAGAATGTTACATATTTACATTTCACAGAATTACGCGATCAATGTGGCTTAGAATCAAAAGAACATAAAGTAATTTACATTATCTTAGTACTTACATATAGTCTTCTTGCTGTAGTTCCTTTGATGACTTTGCATGCCTTTCATGCTTTTTTTGAGGTGTTAAAACTTGATTATTTTGATGGATACTACTAACCGCAGATTCGTACTTTAGAATATTCCCCAGGTACCAGACTGGATGCAGAATCTTTCGTTAGCAGTGCTCCTGCCCGCTTCCAGGTGGCGCCATGTGGCTCCAGGTAGGCTTTGTTCTGCCTTACAAGTCACGGGGCAGAGCCACATATACACACAACCCCTGTGCACCAATGTCAGTTCCTTTTTTCGGTGCTTTCAAACAAGTCTTTCCATGGACTTGCAGGAGGCCAGTGGGCTCGGTACGTCCCCTGACTCAAGGGTGAATTTGCCTTTTTGGCCCCCAGCGAAAGGGAGCTCTTTTTTTGCTGTGGTAATCCGGCGAGCAGTTGAGGTCCTGGGCCTAGAACTACCTCAAGTTGAAGTCAAGACAAATGTACTTAATGCGATTTTGCAACCTGGGCCAGCCCCATCCGAGGCTTTGCTTGTGTTCTATGAAGCCCTTATTGACACCTTAATGGGCATGACTGCCAGGTCCTGTTTGTCCCTGCCTGTGACCATAGACCGGCTCCTGGGGACCTTGATTTCCTCACACCGCGTCCTATTCATTTCCTATGTTTCCCCATCCCCAAGACAGGGAGCCTAGAATATCATGGCGTTTAAAAAACAACTGTTCTCCTCGTCTAGCCTAGCCTTGTGGTCAGCCAGTGCTGTTTGTTTCCTGGGGTGATACATTCGCACACTCCGCGGCATGGCCAGCAAGATCTTGCCAGCAGTCCTGGAAGAACTTGTGGCTTCCTTGGCTCAACCCATTCAAAATGGTCGGGATGCAGCCATATATATGAATTGTGCTGGCCTTGTTACTACTGATTGTCTGGAAAGTGGATGTGCTCTATAGATTTCTCAGGACATGCAAAGGCCTCCCTAATGAATATTCCTTTTGATGGCTCGGGTCAGATCGGCAAAAAAAGCTTATTCCGCCTTGGAACAGTTTAAGGAAAGTACGGTATGGCACATTCTCTGGTGCTTTCAATCCCTGCCAGACAGTTTCGACCTACAGATCAGGAAATTCTGAGACTGCTCCAGGGTGTTGGTGTTCAGGTAACACCAATCTCCCCAGATCACTCTGTGGTCACCCCAGCACTTTCATAGCCATAGATCTGGATCAGGCAGGCAGGCAGCTCACAGGCCATCCCAGGCATCAGTCCTCCCAGTAGATCCCCTGCTCTCCCACCGGCAGCAGCCTCCAAGCCTCTTTAGCTTTTCCTTAGCAGTGCAAAAGTGGTAGCGGGAAATATAAGGATCGTGTTTGCATTGTACTAACTGTGCAAACTCAAATCTCTTCTGTGTCCAATGGGATGGACTTTTATGTCAAACTGAGGCTAAAATCGAAAATGCAGCAATATATCAATGATAGTGCAGCAGAATTTTCCCCACAAGAATAACTGAGAAGGGAAACTTTGCAAACCATGAAGATTTATTAAGAAATGTGTTAAGTTACAATCTAAAAGCAAATCGGTTAAGCATAAATCAGTAGTAACCTGAATACAGCATGTACAAATATAATCCAGGCATTTCAAATCGGCAAACGCAAGTACATGTTATTAAAGATAGCCTAAGCAAAGTGAGATTAGTTTCTGTTCCAATAAAGGGAAACTCGGTAATGCTAAGCTAAGGTTCAGAAGAAGCATGTGTTGGCAAATATAAAATTGCAATCAGACCAATTGAAGGTTCCAATCAAGAAAAGGAGAAATGTACTTGCTCTAGAAGGTGGGTCTATGAGCAGAAATATAAGGAGCTCTCGTTCTCGACAAAGGAGAAAGAGGGGAGGGGATGGAGATGCCCACCTGCAAAGTGGGACAGGGGCAAGTCTTGGCTCTTAACTTAAGCCAAACCATACAATTGAATCATCAATACCTCACAAAAGGTGTATCCATCTCCTCTGCCTCCCATTCTGTTCTGAGAATCCTCGTCCAACCAATTAATTGCAACAAACATGACCCTTAAACAAAAAATAATACGATTGAATAGAACACAATGATTCTGGTGTCTAAAACATTTTTTTTTTTATTATTCTTAGTTTTATTTGGAGGTCAACATAAAAACAGCATAACATTGCCTAGTATGCAGTGATAAGGCACATGCGGATGACCGCAAATCTACACAATCACAGTAGTAACAGAGCACTGAAAGAATAGTGTAACATGGCAAAGTACATTTGCAAACCAGATGGAACTGGATAGCTCCAAACAGTCCCTCAGTCGAGTACATCAGCTTTGTCACCATGGTCAACCCCGCAGCCTCCTAACATATCACATGCACAGTGGTGGGCAGGCTCAGTTCCACCAGAAAAGAACATTCATGTCTGCCTCCATGTTTAACCCAGGCAAATGCTCGTGCTCCGCCTATCATCAGTCAGTGTATTGGTGTTTGCCAAGTAGGATTGTAAAGGGCCCCAGATGTCCCGTCAATCTGCTGGTTTGTGTCATGGTAGAGTAGTAGAGCTCCAATTCTTCTTGACAGTGACCCATGTCTAGCAACCATTTTCTGACATTGGGGGTTTTATACCTTCCCCAAGTGCATGCCACCCTTCACTTAGCCAAAAGAGTCACTAAGCGTTGTATGCTGCTCTGGATGCCGGATATTCAACACAAAAGCTCAAGTTTGGGTGAGGGTTCCAAGGGTAGATCAACCATCTTCGAAAGAGATATAGGAACGTGATCCAGTAGTCTTGTATGGTCGGGCAGTGCCAGGCTGAGTGTATGAAGTCTGCACCCAGTGCTCCACACCTCAGGTATCGGAGTCTGGACGCGCTAAGATTTAGCAAGGTCAAGATGCAAACAGTAGAGAGAGGTGGTGTAAGAATAATAAAATGTATGAGGCGTAGCTTAAGTGTGGGGATAGTGTCCTAGTTTGTCCCTAATAGTGTCCCCCAATAGCCGACTCCCAGCCGGGTTTGACCCAATGAGCCACTGTGGCTCCGGGGCGTCGGCATGCATGATGGTGTGCACGGCGGTCACTGGGTGTTTTGAAGGATGGACAGATAGTGATTGCTACCTGAGCCACACACCTCCAGAGTGCCTATGAGAACTCAGGATTGTCCTTTTTGCAGAATGCTTTCCATCTGAGATCTGTAAACCGATCCAGTGCAGTGCACTCCACGGTAGCTGCAGTGGAGGCATAGTCTACAAAGTAGCCCGTCAGGATAGACCTCTCCTGTCATGCGCATTGCAGATCTTCTGAGCCGAAGGAAGGGCAGCTGTTCCTGGGTAAACTGAACTAACAGATAAGTGAGTGGCTGCGCTGGGCTATCGAGCAAAAGGAGTTTCAACCTGAGGCAAATATTGTCCAATGCTCTTTGGGTACACAGCACTGTGCTGATTTCAGTGCGTCCGCACATCCGCAGAGGGTGTGGTAAAGCACTGTCATGTTCTTTCGCTACATGTGCTATGTGTAGTGCAGTCAGTAATGGGCAAAGTGAGCCTGTGGGCAATTACAATAGAGGTTGTAATCTAGCGCCGCAACTTGGGGAGAGGAGATGGCCTAATGGCTAAGGCAGTTGAGCTCGAATCTCTGCAATGACGCTGAACATCCTGTGGTTCTGGGCAAATCACTCAATCTCTCTGTGCCTAGCAAAAATGAATGTGTCCTCGTGTAATGCAACTGGTGCCCATGTAAAGGGCTCTGATACCCAATTCGGGTCATGTTTGCGCTATATAAATCTCTGTAAAAAAAACGCCCCATTCATAGGGCAATGTATTTCCCAGCGAATTCATTGGTGTTTGTCTGTCTATGCCAAAGAACTCGTGTGAGCACAGTGCTGTGAAAAAGTGCTTGTTCAGGCACATGGGGACATTGTAAAACATGTACCGCAGCCAAGGTACGATAACCAATTTCATCAAGGCAAGACACCCCATCAGCGAAAGAGGCAAAATCAGCCATCTATCCGTCTTGTCCTATGTTTTAGCCATTACCATACAATAGGTTTTATTTAGTAAAACAGCCAGGGCACAGAGCTAAAATTGATTTATTCAAATTCATGGTAATGCTTGACAGCGCTGTGCACAACATGAGATCCCTGTTAACTGGTCCGTCTGTGGTTACCATCCATGTCATGAAGGTATAAAGTGACATCATCGCATATCATCAATGATATGAGGACATGTTTTGGGGAGAAGTTTAGGCTGTGATGTGCAAGTAGCTGTTGCAGTGCATATGCCATGGATTTCGAGGCAATAGTTTAAAGTAGTGGGGAGAGGGGGCAGCCCTGCTGAGTGCCCGTGCCTAGTGGCATTGGGTCAGAGAGTAAGCCTTTTAGTCATACCTTAGCAGTTGGGCAGGTGTATAGGATCTTTACCCGGGGAACATAGCTGGCAGGGAAGCTTATCCTAGTGAGGGCGACAACATGGAACGGGCACTCCAGAGAGTCAAATGCCTCTGTGGCATCGGGGAAGACTGCCACAGCATTTACTTTCAGGTTTAGCTGGGGGAGCATGGCAAATTCAGTCGGGAGGTCTCGTGAGGTGGATCTGCCTGGAGTAAATCCTGTATGGTCTGTAAGGATGAGATCGTGCTGATTGAGCAAAAGCTGTTTTGCCAAGACCAAGGCAAGGATCTTTGCGGTCAACATTTATAAGAGACAGAAGGCGGTAGGCGTTGCATTGTGTTGCAGGCTCGGCGGTTTTTAATAAAATAATAAGTGTGACTCCTGAATGAGGGAGGAAGTGTGTCTTTTTCTAGCACCTCATTATATACTCAGTAGTTAAGGGGGGGCTGCTGGTTATGCTTTATAGAACTCCACGGGGAATCCATCGCTACCAGCTGCCTTGCAAGTCGGGAGTCCTGAGATCACTGCAGTGATCTCTTCCAAAGTAAGAGGGCTATCCAGGAATTGCCTATGTGGGACCTCAAGCCATGCCATGGCAACACGGTTGAAGTATGCTTTGTATTCTCATGAGGGAGTGCTGGTGTCAGCGACATATAAAGCAGAGAAGTGCTTTACAAATGGTTCTGAGCTGTCCAATGGTCGCGCAGTAGGGCTGCCAGGGCCCAGTTGGTCGCTCAGCCTCACCATGGGCCCTAGCAGGACTTAAAGTGGAGTGAAAAACTGGGGTGTCTCTCAAAGGGGCGTGGCCAATGTACCCCAAAAGTAAAAAGCCTCGGGTCTGGTTTGACTCAAAACTGACGTTTGAAAGTGAAATCCAGAAAATGGCGGGGAAATGCTTCGGAACCCTTAAAGTCTTAAGAAAACTCCTCCTTGACCTATTACCCACCAATGCGAGGAAGACAATAGTGCATGCACTTGTCATCTCCCAGATGGGCAATGGTAATATTCTGTATCTGGCTGCGTCCAAAAAAGGTCTGACCAAGCTCCAATCAATACAAAACGCAGCAGCTCACCTAGTTTTGAACCTCCCAAAAAGAGCAACTGCAGCGAAGACTTGCACTGGCTGCCTGTGGAGAAGAGAATGACGTTGAATGCAATGTGCTACTGTCACAGAATCATGTAGACAAAAAGGTCCGCTCTATATTCAATCCATGATAACATCCTATATGCCGGCACGGAACCTAAGATCTAAAAGCAGGGCATAGGTGGATCTAAGAGCGGAACCCTGCGAAAAAAGACATGGCTGTTCCCATTGTTAAACTAACTTTGATCCACAAGTACTATTGTCACATGCCTCGGCATACCTTCTAATAGTTCTCCGCTACCTCACTGAGAGTCTGTTTTTAGCGCATGGGCACACCGGTGGTGTAACCAGGCACTTTACAAATGGATAAATTAAATAGATAAAATAAATTTAAGGGCATGGCTTAAAAACACGTAACCTAAAACTCTTTGCTTACCATAGTGTGCAGCACAACTTGTATTTTGCTGTTTCTATCATTGTATCCCTATAAATGATACAACCAGAAACATCATACCTTCAACAAGTCAGGACTATTGGCTTTGTCAATGGTTGTTAGTTGTACAGGATAAATGTTTGCAACAACTATGGCTTGTATATAATATTGAAAAAGCTTCACTTAAAGCCCTGGTGACACCTCGACAATGTTACTGCTCCAGAGTTTCAAAAAGAGAAGTGAAATCCAAAGAGAAAATGACTCTCTTTAACGGATTTCCCTTCCCCAACAACGCTCACCTAGTGGCATGACGTCATTCAGTAACTTCTCCACTAGTGAGACTTGAGCAGCGCACATCCATGTGCCTGCTGTCATTGCAGTCTGGAAAAATACGGACTGCCTGTGCCGGGGCACAAAACCGAGCCGAGTTAGACCCGTTTCAAGGCACCCTTCAAAAAACCCACTTAAAGCCCTAGGCCCTAGAATATTTGTGAAGGTGTTTCTGATTCTGGTCTGTGAGCGTGATGAATATGTCTACTTTAGTGTGCAATCTGTTTAGACCAGGGCTCGAGTCGGGGTACCAGCGGGTGGACGCCGTTCCCCCAGCCAAACAGCTGGACTTCACTCGGAGCTCACAGCACGCTGCTCACGCGCTGGCTTCTCAGATGCAATCACATCTAAGGGGTGAGCGAGGGGAGGCAATGAGCCCGATGGTGTAAGCCACCTTTTGTGACGTCACTTCCTGTGTTGTGACTTCACTTCCGGTGACAGCGTCCTACTCCCCCCCCACCCCGCAATTCTTTTTTTAGGACTTGTGCCCTGGGTTAGGCCATGTGCAGTGGGGCACTGCGATAGATGGCTTGCGAGGACCTGAAGTTCTGATTCAAGTCTGGCAAGCTGGGCACGCAGTGCTGTGTTATGTTTACAAATGCATGCACCACGCAGCTAAGGCTTCCCAGGAAGTGCCTACAGAGTATGAGTCCTCATTCACCCGGAAGAAGTGCCGCATTCTGGTCCACACTTCCTCCCTGACGGCATTATCAAGAAGGGACATCCGGGATAGGTACCAGGTGAAGGCCCGATGAGTCTGTAATTCCGAAGCGAGTTTGACTGGGGCATGGTCTGATCGTGTGTGTCATGCGAGGAAGGAAGGTGCTTCAGCTGTGTGCATGCCGCCTGTGTACTCGGCCTATGGCCCAGTCGTGGCCAGGTTGCATGTACAGTGGATATGTAAGAGCCCCTCCCTGTCTTCTAGGGGTCTCACGGGCCATATATGTACCTAGCCCCCAGCTGCCGTAATAGCAGCTGGTGCCGATGCGTCCTTGTGATCCAATCGGGTTTGGATGTGAGCGGTCCGCTTGTCTGTTGAGGACCAGATTGAAGTCCCTACCCCACGGTCCCATGCGTGGGGCCTGCGATGCGCACCTGAGCCAGTTCTGCTCAAGAAAGTCAGCATTGTCGCTAGGTATTTCAGAGCGCAGTGAGCCTCTCGAAAATCATCACCTGAAGCAGATTAAATCTCACCTGTGGGTCATTACATTTGTTGAGTAACTCAAAGGGAAGACTGCATCTTATCTCTGTGCCCCTATCATGGAAAGAGTATGCTCTAAGCGCTTTATGTCTGCACCGTTTGGAAGGAAAGTGGAAGCCCCTCCCATCCGCCAGGTGTCCCTCCTGGAGGAGGGCTATGTTATCTGTGTCTGTCTAGGAATGAACTACGGCCTAACCTTCTGGGGATTGGCCAGGCCTCGAATCTTCCAATTCCTGAGACGCAGATGAGACATCTCATTCCCACTTATGGATGTTGCACCCATACACAGCTTTTAATCAGTGACCACAGCTCCTCATGTTCGTTTAAACCATCAATAGACAAGTTGAATTTCTTAAAATATCTTGCTTCAGTCCCTAGCAGCAAAGTTTCAGTCCTGCCACTCCTGCCGCCCAATGTAGCTTCAAAACAGGACAGTATGTCCCCCTCTATATGTCCCATGGTTTCATAGTGCTGCACTAGAGGGGCACCTTGAGGCATGCATCCAATTCTGGATCTAAGTTGCAATACATGTTTAGTGTTCAAATTAAAAATTCTTTCTGTTGAGTGTGCTTTAAGCACAGGGGAGGGGGCACAAGTCAGGGGGATTGTTTTGTAGGGTTTAGTGAGGTGTGAACCATGCTCTTTTCAAAGCAGCTTTCACTTTCTTCTTCGGGTGACCTTTTATTTTTCAGTTCCCCACATATGACCTCACGGTTACTGAAATGTTTCTCCTTATGGGTGCAGAAACTGCCCATAAGGAAGAGTGTCCTTAAGTGATCTGAGCTGACTACCGGCAAAGTGTGAAAGAGTGTTCCGCCAACTGCACCAACAGAGTGCGTTTAATTGTTTCCAACGTCAAGTGGGTATCTCTTTGTACGCGGATGATGTCACACTTTATGTTAAGGATCCGCAGACTAATCTTAATGCGCTTCTGCGAGAGCTAGTTGCTTTTGGAGGGGTCTCTGGGATACATATCAATTGGCAGAAGTCCCAATTCTTTCCGCTCACTGCGGCGGTTCATCGATTTCCGTTGGACTACCCTTTGGAATGGTGTGACTCGGAGCTGCGATACCTTGGTATTGTGGTCTCTTTGGTCAGAGAGGAGACTATTAGGCTTAACTATGGCGTAGCTATCACTAAACTGGCGGATCACATTACGAGATGGATGTCTTTGCCTTTGTCTATGGCGGGTAGGGCGTCCTTGATTAAAATGGTGGTCTTGCCCCGTTTTCTGTATCTTTTTCAGAATATCCCATATCACCCTGGCGCTTATTTTTTTAAACGTCTCCGTTCAGAGCTCATTCGTTTGTTCTGGGGGGGTAAACAACCGAGAGTAGCGTGGGCCACTTTAACGTTGCCCTATGTCGATGGCGGATTTGATGTTCCTGATTTTGAACTTTACTATCTAAGTGCTCAGACACACTATGCATACCACTGGATGCGTCCCACGCCGTTTATGCCACAAATTGCGGCTGAACAATGGGTCGCCCATCCTCTCCCGTTAGAAGGTATGGTACTGGGCAATGTGGGCGATGTGGACACCCACCAGACAACGGTGACGTGCACGGTGGATGCTTGGCAGCGTGTAGCGCGTTTGATGGATCTTTCATTTCTCTACTCACCTGCACTACCCCTTGCGTATCATCCTGCCCTGTCCCTATTACAGGAGACAGGATTTCAGCGTCTGTGCAAGCGTCTTGGGGTACTTACTTGGGGAGGCCTTTTTCACGAGGGCACCTTCCGTACCCGGGAACAGTTTTTTGGTGAAGTGATCTGCTCCCCCTTGGAGCTGTTCTATTATGTCCGCCTGCGACAGGGCCTGCGTACCTTATTGCCGGATTTCCCTAAGGAGCCGGATGTGACCTTGCCACTTCACGTACTACTAGTCTCCGATGGGCGACATCTCGTTTCGAAGCTATATGGTGCCATTAGACGGCAGCGTGCTACCCCGGCTAGTCGGGTGCGGGAGCAATGGGACGCTGAACTGGGCATCACTATCTCTGACGAACAGTGGCAGTACTGTTGTGGTGTTACTGCTAATATCTCCTCCAGTTGCCGTTTGAAAATTATACACTACAAATTCATACAGAGGTTTTATTACACCCCAGCCAGGAAACTTCGGTTTCGATTGTCGGAGGACGATAGATGTACCCGGTGCCGGGCAGTAGGCGCCGATTTCCTGCACTTGGCATGGGAGTGTGCGGCCGTTCTGGAGTACTGGGTGCAGGTCCATGCTGCTCTGCAGATTATGACGGAGGATGGGGTGTTGTTCGACCCCATGGTTCTCCTGTTGGGGTATATTAAGGGGGTACCTGCCCTCCACCGTAGATTTGTGGATGTGGCCTTATTGTTGGCCAAACGGAGAGTGGCTTGCTGTTGGGGGCGAGGCAGGGTCCCGCAGTTCAAGGACTGGTTACGTGATATCATTTATTGTCAGGACCAATACAATGTGTATGCGGAGCTGATGCCCGTGCGATGTAGGCCTAAGGATTTTTGGAGCCCGTTGCAGGTGTACCTCCTCACTAGGGCGGTGCAGGACTCTGATTCTGACAGTGAAGACCGGGTTGGGGTGGGTTAAACGGCGCGAGGTTTGCTGAGTCGCGCAGGCACATGCCGGATTCCATGCCCCGGTATGACTGGGGTCTTCTCGTTCTTCTGTTGCTGTGCTACTTATGTTTGTCATGCTGTGGTGACATTGTGTGAGGTGAGATGGGCCAGCGGCTACTCTCCTGTTGGTGGTTGGGGGGGGCCCTCCTCTGACCACATGGTACATGGTGGTTGGTCGTCCACTGGGCCGATGGTTGTCTCCCTGCCTTACGGTCTGTGTGCTACAGATTTATGCCCCTGCCATCACTTACTGCTTTGAGCGGATGCGAACCGCGATGCAAGTTTACAGATGTTATGTGTCTTTTCCATTACTGTCTGCTTTGTATTGTGCCTTGACATGAAGCCCGGACATTTTGATCATATTGCCACATTGCACTGTCTCTCACTATTTGTGTGGATTATGAATGTACCACTGCTGTCTTTTGCTTGTCTCCAAATAAAGGTTTAAAAAAAAAAAGTGTGAAAGAGTGTTCCCATCTGTGAGTTTTGAATATATGCTCATCTCTTCCCGTTGTCAGCATGAAACCATACATTCAGAAAAGTTTCTCTCATTTGTTAATGACCTTGTGAATCTCACATTTGCAGTCCATTAGCTCAACTACCCATGAAAGTTTAATAAACTGATAATGGTGCCGCGCCAAATCAGGAAAGTGTCTTCTGCAAATCTATGCCACGATTTAACGTGGCGTTTGAATGGATTAGCCTTTCCATACTCCCATTTTTCTAGAAAGTGTAACTTAAATATTTGCTACCTCTTGGGCAAAAGTGCAGCTCATTGCCTCTTATATCTGTAAACACAGGTCATTCTTAAACACAGTGAGGTGTTTCTTAAACCCGATTATAGCACGTTCCTTCCACTAAAAAATCAGCGTAATCACTGCTACGGCCCATCCTGAGCGATGTTGGTATATAAAAACTATGCTCGTAATCACCGAAATCTCTTCAGTCTACTCGAAGGACTTCCCTTCAAATGTTGTGAGTAGGCCATAGTCATGAATAGATGCCTTGTTTTCGGACTCCAAGGGCTACATGAAAAAGTAAATGTTCTTCACAGTACTTTTCCTTCTCATATTGTGGGATGTAATCATCCCTTTTATCATAATTGTCAGTCAGCACCTTTGCTTTGCTTAATGGCATCATAGCTATTTTCTACATGGTACCCCTGAATTCCAGCTTCCATCGTGCATTCATGCTTTTGATATGCTTGGCAAGTACCACAGGGGAACACCCATCACAGCGCATGCGTTACATCGCATGCGTTCACATTGCAAACGTTACAACGCAAGCGACGTTCCGACGCAGGCCAATATTACGCTGCCCCTTACATCGCAGGGGCTTTTACAAGGCATGCTTTTAAAACGCACGTGCGTTAATTGTTGTGGAACGTGTGCTTCAAAGGAGGATGCTCTGTTCTGTTCTGCTTTTAAAACGCATGTGCTTCGTCGTCTTCTTCCAGGTACCTCTCCAGGCCTGTGGGCATCAAGGACACCCAAAGTAATCGCCCTTGGAGTTATGGAGTCACTCCCCTCTGTTGCTGGGATTCTGCACACACACAGAACTATGCGCAGGAAAACAGGACTTCGGTGTATAGGGGCTAAGCCTTCCTACCGCCTCAGTACTGACAATCCCAAAACCGTCTGGCTGTAGTGTCTCATTCGTTCTCCTACAAAATCATGAATCTACAAATGATTAGACAACACAGAACACAACACTCCTGACTCTCTCAGGAATCGTGGGAACAAGACATACCTTTTCGTTCTCTCACCCATACTAGTCCACAATAAGAATAGGCCGAGTCACTGTTACAGTTCAAAATGTTTATTTTAACTATAGTGCTCTAGAATGCCACTACCCGCAGCAAAACGCATAGACCTAAAACAGGTAGCATTGTAGCAAGTTCATAGATTACAAAAGGGGATATCATGGTAAACTGACAGTGGATAAAGGACTATAAGGCCTAACCCCCTCCCCATGGACAGGTAACGTTTTATTATATAAAAGAAGATCTCTGGGCTTTGTCAGCAGACCCCATACCTTAGTGCCTAAATAATAGCATTACATCATAGGAACTGCATAGCTCTTCTCCGTGAAAAGGTCCTTTTTCCAAGTGTGTGTTAAACGCACATGCATCCCCACAGTACCAAAGCACGATTCTCCAGCAGCTGCAGCTGTGTAGCATGTTTTGTCTAACTGCTAGGGACTGAATGGAACAGAATAACAAGGGTCATTGTTTATCGACCTTGTACTCAGTGTTCAGACTGAACTTACAGGAAAAAGTTGAGAACACAGAAAGCAGATAGTTCTCATGTGAAAGGCACAGACAGTCTTGCAAAATAAAGTCATGTAGTAACATGCGCAAAAGCAGCATCATGGCAGCAGAGCTCATGCTAACTTAGCAATGTCGACAATGACCCTAACGGCCATATGACACCTCCGTCTGCAGACACCACATAAAGTTGCCAGTTTGCTGCCCCTGATGTCCCACGGACTTCAAAATGCTCAAAAATACAGGTGGTGGTTCTGCAACTCCCTTGAGGCCTGACCTGTCCTCTCAGCAAGCTTGAAGCCAGTATCCCTCGTTGGAACCACTGGAACAGAAATCCTGTGCACAGTGTCGACTTTCCCTTGCCTAGGTGTGTTGGCTCTGTACTCCATAGATATTCAGGCTACAAAAAGCTCCAGCATCTCTTCCTGCCAAGATCTTCATCCTCACTTCATCCTCTGCAGCATGAACCTGCATCTTTGGTGAGCTGCTCGAGGTCCTCTTGCGACTCCTGTGAGTTCGACCTGTGGGTCCTCTTGAGGGTCTTCTTTGGATTCAGTGGGCTCCCCTGCTTGCTTGGAGCCTGCTCTGAGACTCCTGCAATTGGTTAGTCCCTTGGTTCTTACTGGTCCCAACGTTGCTTCTTTATCGTATACCAAGTTTGTTGCTGCTGCTGCCAAGTCTTGTTGGTGTTGCCGCCAGACTCTGACCCCATAGCTCTCGACTTCTCACATGGGGCAGCTCAGGACCGGCTCCTGGTCTTCCGCAGCGTCACCTGGTCCTCACCACTGCAGCGAGAAGGTCACTGTCATCAATCCTGCATCTTCTGTCAGCGGTGGTCATTGCTCTTCCGGGCCGCCTGGTCACCTCCGAGTGGCATAGACTCTGTCCCCTCTGCTTGCAGTGTCTTCTCTTCAAGAATCCACTTTTGGATTCCACCTGATTCTTGCACAGTCTTCGCCAGCTTTTCTGAAGTCCTCCATTGTGATTTTACAGCGGTTTCCGCATTACTCACACCTATGCACCCGGCTTCCCTGGTGTAGGTATCCTGGTTCATGGGGTATCCACGGGTGGGGTGACTCTCCAACCTTCCATCTTACACTGGGTTTCTTTAAGGTCCACTGTGAAGGGTCCTCCTTCAAAACTGCAACCAAGACTTTCCTGTTGAGTTGTATTGAGTATGCGGCTGTGTTTCCACTCTTCACACTGTATCCTTGGGGCTCTTGGGTACTTACCTTGCATGTTTTTTTTTTTTTTTGAATATTTTTATTGGGTTTTAGCATTCGTTACAACATTGTTAGATTCGTGCAGTGGTGCAATGTTACAAAGGGTACATTTAACAAACAATTCCCCAGTCACAGATGCCATGTAGAGGTATTGTACTGTCCAACCATGATTGGGGTGATTGGTCCACGCGCACACATTACATGTCGCAGCATTGTCAACGCTCTATCTACCAGTTGTGGGTAGATAGAGCATTGACAATGCAACCCGGTTCCGCCCCCAACCCCATATGAGCTTGATGAGCAGGCTATCTAACTCCTTAAAAAACGAGCGCGGTGGAATTACGGGGAGGTTAGTGAAATGGTATAGGAGTCTGGGGACCATTATCATCTTCGCCAGTGCGACTCTGCCTATAGGGGCCAGCGGTAACGATTTCCAAAAACCCACCGCTGATCTGAGTCCTGCCAACGCCTTAGGATCGTTCCCCTCATATAAATCCTTTGGGGTGTGGTATAGCCACACTCCCAGGTTACTTACCTTGCATGGTTACTGGTCTCTACAGCTTTCCTGAGTCTCCTGGTCCAAGTCCTGACTTTGATTACAGTTCGCCTTCTTAGTATATGGTTTGGTCTCCCCCTGGAGACCACTGTGTATTGTGCTTACTTACCTGTTTACAATTGAAGTATTGTGTGTATTTGTGTTGATCTCTCCGGGTAGGGGATAAACCAATGTGTTAGTGAGTGTTGTGTAATAAATAGACATATTTTTATAAATACACTTTGTAGTTCTTTTTCTTTTAAACTACATGATTAGATCTGCTAAAACAAGTTGCTTAACACTCCTTCTGGACTAAGCATGAATGCTTCTCTCCACAGCTTCTACTTAGAGCTTTAGTGACTGTTTTACAATTGAAACATACACACATTCATTTCTTAATCTCACACATAAAATGTATACAGAAAACAATTGTTTTGACATTTTTTGTTCTGCAGTATGCTTTTTTACTAAATGTTTTTGTTTGTAATGGAATGCGAGTTTAACTTTCTGATGGCCACATGATTTTTTTTTTTTTTAAACCGCTACTTCATTTTAGTTCATTCTAACCATAAGTCACCACCTCCATTACCGCAAGTACCACCATTACAATAATCGTCATCACTACCTCAATTAGTCGCGATATCACTACAATATCTATTACCATTAGCACAGCAATTACCACCCCCACAATTATCACCACCCTTACCATCAGAACTACTACTGACAGCATTACCACAACTACTACCATCATAAACACATCCCCATAATCATGATCACCTACTAATACAATTACGGCCACCCCACCACCACCATTAACACTGCATTACAACGACATCTAGCAAAGCCATTACCACTACCGACGAACCGAGCAAGTCTGCTTTAATGATCTAACATATGAAAATACAAGCTTAATCAAATGGTGTTTGGATATATCCACTCATTAAGGCCAGATATGTTGGCTTTGCCAGTACTTGTTTTGTTAACTGAGTGCATGACTGAGTGTTTCATTTGGACACAATGCGGTTGTTGATGCTATTTTACCCGCACATCTTGCGTTGCGATATTCGTGTGAATTACTTCAGTTTTTTCAGTTACTGCCAAAATAGGTGCAAATGGGTGGGGGGCTTGCTTACTATCAAATACCACCTTTTTGTAGTTTGCAAACACATGGGAAAGTGAAAGCTATTCAGGGCTGTTTAGGAACCTGCTAATTTCGGGTTCTTCTATCCTTGGGAGAATACTCATTTTTGGGCTTGTTCCATTTTTTTTTCTAGTTAAATTAAGCCTCATTGTAACGTTACATCCTGGCCTGATCCTTCTTGGTTCTGAATTTCCCTGACTGAGTGTTCCTTTGAACAGTGTGCACCATTATGCTTCATAACTGTACCGTTTTGTTTGGCACGGTCAGTCAATTCAGAGGTTAGGTGCATTCAGCTTTTTTTGCAGGTGAAAAGGGATGGGGCCTTTAAACACAAGAAAGGCTGGACCTACCTTAATATACAGTGTGTTTCTGTTGCTCTCTACTCCATTTACTCGAAGTACAAAAAGTAAGAATCATTTTGTCTCAGGCGAACATTCAACACTATTGACCATTCATTAATTGCAAAACAAACTTTTATAAAATTATGAATGGGAGTAAATATACACCTAAAACATGTTTTTGTTGGTTATCTACAGCATTCATATCCTAACTTTTTAGTACCATTCTATAATTCATTGATCTGCTCTAGTACTCACTATTCCCATTTCTGGACCCAGTTATAACTCACATGGGGGGGGGGGACTACTGAATAGATCTGAGACTAACACATTGTGCCTGATTTCAAAAGGGTTTTAGAACCAATGTTCCATCAAAAGTCTAATACATTAAACATTACTCTACCCATTTCCCCCATATGTGCTCACATTTGCAAGGGCAGTCCCATGCAAAAAAGTTCTTCCAGTGTGGCACGTTGGTCTATTCTTTTCTTCCACTCAGTGACTGTTGGTGTGGTGGGTAAGAAACGCACCTCTTGTCCACTTTAACTTCAAAGGAGTACAGGGAGTCAGAGGTAAAAAAGATCAGTTTATTCAAGCTTAAGCGGATGCAAAACCAGCAAGGAAAAAAAACCTGTTCCGTGAAAGTAATGAAAAACTAAAAATAATTCTCCTTTCATATTTATACTATACTTCAAACAAGTCTGCCTACAGACTTCACTCCCTTCCTTAATCTATTGGAAATTACTTTCCAGTTATACATACAAAAAGAATAACTAACCACACTACATGTTCAAGATAAGTGATCACAAGCCAATGCTAATTGCAAATTGAATGGAAAAAGACCAGTGAGGCTTTCCATCTCAGAGAAGCAGAAATGGTTAACAAAGTGTAATTATTCTAGCAACGACTCAGTACTTTTCCAAAGGCATGGAGAAAAAAATAAAAGAATGTACAATGTCTGGACGTACATGGAAAATTCCTCAGACAATGTTCTACAAAGTCAGGTGGATTAAAAAAATAAATGTCTGCACTCATGTTCATAATATATATAACCTTTTCCTCATGAGTAGTTTCCATCTGCGGGCAGTGTCTCTTTTGCCCACTATCGTGCCCATTCCAATGAGTCAACTTCCCCCCTAGTATTACCTAGGTTGTCCAGTATGCCTAGCAGGCTGTCAGCGTAAGTGTGAATCTCAAAACCCAGGAGAGGGCAGAGGTTATATTTTCCCAGTACGTGGGGGCTGGAGAGCATGACCTTGTCATGTGAAAAGTCTGCATCTGAGCTAGGGCAGTGGAAACGGGTAGAGATCGATCATTTGCTTGCCACAGCTTCTGAGGGTTATATGTGTGCAGTGACCATAGTGCACCTGGATCAGCCTGTAGGGGGAGAATGTTGCGATCTTTTGGGGAGTCATGCGGGCTAGTTGCCAGTCCACTTTTCCTTTAGGGGCATCAGTCCAGGCATCAGTCCAGGCTTCTCAATTTCATCTCTGGGGAATGAGTACGCCAGGGGGCATTATTAATCTGTGTGCAGTAAATATGGATGACCAGCTGGACCCATTAGTAGCTGGGCTTTCAACAGGTTATGTACCGGGAGTGAGTTCAGGGGATCTCTGTACCTAGAAAGAGCTCGTCTAATTTGTAGATATTAATGAAATTGTGTCTTAGAGAGGGCAAATTGTGTCTGAATATCCTGGAAGGAAGTAACATGACTCCCTTTCCAGATATCCCCAAGTTGAGTTATGCGGTTCTGTGTATAGCGCACCAGCGTGGCTTATCGATATATGACTTATGAGTGGCCTTCTTGGGTCATAGGCTTGCTTGTCAGCAAATCATTACTAGACTCTACTTCCTGGTCTCAACCTTCCTCCACGTCGGATGAGTCAGGAGAACTCATAGAACGCCCTTGCGCCCTGCGAGATCTAGTGCACCGGCATTGTATAGATATCTGAGGTTTGGTTCGTGTTGAGGCCCTTGATGTTTGGGAGGTCCCAGGGTTGACAATAGTGCTGTGCCAGGCTGTTTTTTCGGCTGCCCAATACCACGCTGCCTCTGGGGTGTCAAAGCAGTGGGAGCGGCAATCATGAGTCGCCCTGAGTTTTGAATGGAGCAGAAGCATATATTTCAGGGTCCTGAGTTTTTGTTTCACTTAATCAAAGGAAAACCATTGGGTTACTCGGTGTAGTCTGGAAAAACCATAATGGGGGGTGCTTGAAAAGGTTGTGAAACAGCTGTGCAGTTCTCACAGGAGAATATCATCTACAATCATGATATTTGAGATCTGGAAATCAGTGGGTGCCCCCATCCAGAGGAAGGGGGGGGGGGGTGCTGGTCCAGTAATCTACGCACCCTCTCTATTACAAACTAAGGTAAGGGGTCCTTAGGTAGCCTTGATTTCAGCCAGTCTCACAATTCTGATATACTTCTGGGCAGCCCATACATTACAAATTGTTGAGCATCAATCTATTTTCCGTGTCCTCAGTCCTTTTCTCTAGCGTGGCAGTGATGGACAGAAGTTTTTGTTATATTGCCTTGAGGGAGGTTACATTGACCTCTACAGAGGAAATCCTCTCCTCCGCTTCGGTGACTGTGGGCCATGTTACGTAAATCATGGCTTATACATGTGACATCCACTTTTACTTCTCCTATCTTGGTTTCAACCGCCTCTCAGGAGGCTTGGATGGCCTGTAACACATCAGTATGGTTTGCTGGTGCTGATGGATTGTTGTGAGGGGACCGCTCCTGGAGGACCTGTGTTCATGCTGGGAGGAGAGGTATATCTATCCATCTTGGTTTGGGTGTGTACCGTCAAGACTATGTCCTTCCCCGTAGGGTGTGGTGAGCTCTGGTTGGAGTCTTGGAGGTGAGATTTGAGTGGTACATCAGAGGCTGCTATTGCCCGGCATGCTTCCACCTACAAAGAGGGATGGCACAAGCAGCTGGGGGTTCCTTCCAGGTTGTTCCAATTGTCCACAAAGGCTGTAGGTCCCAAAGCATGTGTGTGAGTGAGGCCTGTAGTCAGTGGAGGGCCGCATACAACTCCTCAATGTCACTCCCACCACAGGTAGTAGCAATATCAGAAGAACATTTTCTTTCCCCCACCCACAAGGGGCTATTAGCGCGCCCTTATGCTGATACGTTGTAAAAGCGCCTGGCGAGGAGTGACAGTGTTGGCTATATGAGACCGGTTCCAGACTACCAACCGGTGGCAGTATTCACAAAAAGCTCGAGGCCCCCCACCCCACCACCACAAATAAAATTCCAGTCAGTGCTGCAGGTAACCAATCTCTGCGCCCGCCTCTGGGTAAGATTTCACAGTCGGATCCAGACTTTGCAGAGCAAACGCCGGGACAGGTGAGATCGACCAGACAGGAGAAGCGGGGAATGGGAGGGATTTGTGACATCACCTCGATTAGGGTGATCCATCAATGTTCGTTCCTCTTCCCACTGAATGTCGCCAGGGCGGTTAGTACATCGGGACGGTCATAATGTCCCCCCACCCCCCAAGCGACAAGCCCATCAGATTTGCTGCTTATTTTGTCACTCTCACCACTCTCCTCGCTGTCCGCTAAGCAGGGGAGCAGTTCCACTCCCAGGCTGTCCTCACACGCACTACTGCCCTGTTGGGCCTCCACACGAAAGGGGCAACTCGCAAATGCCTCTGATACCATACATCATCCCTCTGGGCCAGGCTAGGCTGTCAGGCTGCCAAGGCCCTGTCAGGGCTCTCTACTAGCTCGTGAGATGCCACACCCTCCCAGCCCAATTGCCCTCCCTGCCACTCGCCTGCTGAGGGGGCAATATAAGGCCTCTTCAGATGAACCTAGCAGCTCCCGGGCGGGCCCATGCTCCAGTTGCCTCGGCGACGAGGCGGCCCTCCTCCACTTAGCTCACTTGGCTCTCACTGGGGCGTGGGGCAGCGCAGCAGTGCTCATTCTGCCCCGGCATTCCCCCGCATTGGCATCTTGGGGGAAGGTGCAAGTGTCTCTTTTGGTCTCTGCCTCAAGTCCCCAGGCTGTCAGGTCCTCCATAAGCTTTCTCATGATGGTCGGACACCACCAGCCCCATCTGGCTGATCCCCCGCGACCACTGCAAAGGTCTCGCTGTTGCTGAGCAGCACACAGTTGCATGGATGATGGAGGATTATAGGGATGGCTGGGAGTGCACTCAAAGTGTGTCAGCCATCTTGTTCAGGCAAGCCACGCCCCCTAATGTATATATATTTTTTAATGAAAATCTTGGCAGCAGTATTGATAAAGGCAGTTGGTTGGTTGCTCAATCTGTTTGACCTGCACTTGTTTCAAACATAAGGGCTAGTGATGCTTCTTCCATAGTGTTGCGCTACTTGTCATGTTAAAGTGGTTTTCCAGCTGTGAAAGTGGTTTTGTTTGCAATCTGAAAACGGCTTTATGGAATGAGACTGTTAGCTGTCTGGCCTTGTCCTTTATGTCGTTTTCGGTATTTCACAAGCACAATTTCCACCTCCTCGTATATTTGTTGATTCAGGTCTTAACATAATGACAGTGTGATTAAGCGGTATTGTGTTTTTGTCGAGGTATTCTCCTTAGCTTTATTGGGATTCAGTGTCAGGAAAACTCCCCATACTTCCCCTTTGCGTTTCCTTCTTCTATTAGAGTGGTGCTGTTTCATCACTTTGATGAAAGCCTACGTAATTTCACCTTCAATTAGGAAGACCGTACCTAATCCGTTTTTTTTTTGTTGGTCTAACAGCATTTTTGTTTTCGTTTTAAATTGGATATCGTTTGCCTGTCTGTCAAAGTTAAGTTTCCCCTCTCGGTTGAATTACAAGGTGCATGTTTTGTGCCTTCCCTCCTTTTATGTCATTCTTCTTCCATTTTCAGTTGCTCTTTCAATTTCTTCTTAGGTGGGTCTTGTGTCTGCATCCTGTTAAGTTTTTAAAAATATTTTTATTGAAAAGGAAAAAATAAACATAAATTGATCCAAACAAAACAGGTACAGCCTCTAACCGTAGAATAATTACTGGAAAAATAGAAGAATCATTCAAACTAACTCAATACATTGGGTCAAAAGCAAGTCAATTGTATCATCGTCCCATGTAACAAAATAAACGCTTACAGTATCTCATTCTCCACCATAACAGAGGGGCATCATTAAATGAAGTACAAATACAATCTCTACTCTCGTTCAAGAAGCCCCATATTTTAGTCCATTTACCAGGGCATCCCCTGCTTTCATACACCCATCCATGTCTGATTCCCCATCAGTGTGCCGCAGTTCGACCCCTCCCTTCCACGTTCTGGCAATATTGTGTTTTGCCACCATGCAGCCCACATCCTATTCAGTTTAGTGCTAGTTCTATGCAGTTACCTTGTGTAAGTGCCTTGAAGGTATTTCAGAGTGATGCTTGCCTCACATGAGTCTCGTCATCTGGTATACAGTATTTCTAAATTTAGTTTAGATGGGGAATCCTCCGTCTGCTTGTGCCATATCCCTTCCTCTGAATTAGAGTATCCCTCCCTGCTCACCCCCTTAAAGTTACTGTAGCTTTGCTGAGACCCTCTCTCACTAATAGGTCATTCAGGAATACGTAATCATTTGTGGTGTATGAAGCGTAGGAGTAATCCATAGTGATATAATGCCTGTGAGATGTAGGTGATGGTTGCCAGTGTGCATGCGCACGAACATGCATTTTAAAGTTACCCCATTGTATGTACACATGTGTGGGCGAGCTAGTGATTGTAAATGTTGTGGTATGTGCTAGTGCTGTAAATCCACAATCTGAAAGAGACACGTTAGTGATAGATTCCTTACCTTAGAATATCCCCAGGCGTCAGACTGGATCCGGAAATTTTTGTGTAGCAATACCGCTGCGCGCCGGTAGGCGTCGTCTGCGGCTCCGCGTCCGTCGTCGGCGTCGTGAGCGCCGGGATGACGTCATCGGAGTATATAGACGGCGCCCATGCGCGCTGACGTCAGTTCTTCTTTTTTCCGCGCCAGCTAGCGCAGATCCGGAAGAAGCTCTACCCCCAGTCACTTTTTGACTGAAAACTTTTTTGATCTTTTTGATCCTCTAGTCAGTCGATTCTCGACTATCGGTGCCAGGGATGCCCGGGTTCAAGCCTTGCTCGAAGTGCGGCCGACTCATGTCGGTCACGGACCCCCATCGCCGGTGCCTGAAGTGCTTAGGCCTCGACCACGACGATCGAACCTGCTCCGACTGCCGGGCCCTGACGTCGAAGGCTAGGCGGGAGCGGTCCCGCAAGCGTCTCGAGTTGAGGCAGTCGGCCCCGCGCCGCTCCAGGTCCCGGTCCCGGTCCCACGGGAGGTCGAGGGACAGGTCGCGAGGTCGGAGTCATCGACGTTCCGGGAGTGGACACCGATCGTCTGGTTCCAAGTCCTCAGGTAAGAGGCATGAGAGGTCGGAGCGACACCATCGGTCCTCCGACCCGCCCCGTCGCTCGCTCGATGCGACCGGGGATTCGGGCGACACCGCCCACGCGGCTCCGCGGGAGTCGCAAGCGTCGCCGCCTGCCCCACACCTTCGGGTCCCTGGGCACGGCGCCTCGCAGGAGGAGGTCGAGAGGTACCTCATGGCCATGAGGGCCCTCCCTCAGTCGGTTCCCGTGGCGCCTTCGGGCCGATCGGCTCCGTCTGGAGGTCCTTCCGGGTCGGGCGCTTCGGCCCCGACGACGTCGGGTGCTTCGGCCCCGGCGCCGCTGGCGACTTCGGTCCCGGCGCCGCGCGACCTCGCTGGATCCGGCTCCGGATCCGGGACCTCGCCGGTCGACCTTACGACCTCGCCGGCGACGTCCCTTCAGGTGTCGTCCCCGGCAGCCGACGTGGTTGCCGACCCCAATGCTTCCTACGGTCCTGCTCAGGTGTCGGAGGGGCGCCGCTGGGCGCCGATTCCGTCGGCCTTCGGAGAGTTCTATCTCCACGAGGAGGCCCTGGCTGTTAATCCTGGTCTCCAGGAGCCGGGTGACGAGGAGCAATGGGAGGGGTCCGAGGACCCTCTGGCACGTGATTGCCAGTCTCATCAGGACTGGACATATGAGCTTGGGGAGGCCAGTGGTATTGACCCCTCGCCAGACACTGGATTTACGTCGCCCCCGACTGTGGCTTCGGAGGCGGGTTCTGCTTACAGTGTAGTGTTGACGAAGGCAGCTAAGGCCCTAAACCTTGAGCTCCCCGTCGCGGCCGTGAGGACTAATCTCCTCACTGAGGTACTCAAACAGCAGTCCGGCTCCGCGGAGCCCCTTCTGCCGTTCAATGAGGCCTTGTGTGACGTTCTGCTGGGCACTTGGTCCAAGCCCGCCACAGGTCCCCCTGTGGATAGGAACGTGGCCAGACGCTACCGCCCGGCACCGGGCGACCCTTGCTTTTTGTCCACCCACCCCACCCCCGAGAGCCTGGTCATCCAGGCCTCCAACTCCCAGACCGCATTCCCGTTGGCCCCGCCCGACAGGGAATCCAAGAGATATGAGCAGTTCGGGAAGAAGGTCTTCTCGTCTGTGAGCCTAGGGCTCCGGTCAGTGAACACCAACTGTCTCTTGGGCCGCTACACCCACACTCTGTGGGACACGGTTGCGGAGGTGCTGCCACAATGCCCTGAGGAGGTCAGGGCTAAACTCAGCCAAACCCTTGTGGACGGCCGAGATGCGGCACGCTTTTCCATCCGGTGTGGGCTGGATACCACGGACTCACTGGGCAGGGCGATGGCAACGACGGTGGCGGTTCGACGCCACGCCTGGTTGAGGTCCGCCAATTTCTCGGCCGATGTCCAGGCCACTCTCCTGGACATGCCGTTTGATGGCCGTCGCCTCTTCGGCGACAAGGCAGACCATGCGCTGGAACGTTTTAAGGACTCCAGGGCCACGGCCAAGTCCTTGGGCCTTGCGGCCCCACGCCAGCAATCGGGTGCCTTTCGCTCCTTTCGTGGCCACGGAAGGGGCGCCCCACCACGGACCGTCAGCCACGCGCCGCAGAATGTTCAGCAACGCGGTGGCGGCCGTGGGAACCGCCGTGGCGGTGGTCGGGGCCAGCGGCGAGGCCAGTCCACACCTCCCTCAGCAGCCCCCGCCTCAAAACCTTCCTAGTCCGAGTTTTCAGGCCCATGTGACGCCTGTGGGAGGCAGGGTTCGCCATCACCTCTCCCACTGGCATACAGTCACTTCGGACAGGTGGGTGCTGCAAATTGTCCGAAGGGGTTTCTCCCTCCCCTTCGAGTCTTCCCCTCCATCCATGCCACCTCAATACCACCGTGTGTCGGGGGATCACTTGCAACTTCTGCAAGAGGAGGTTTCGGCCCTCTTGGCCAAGAGGGCCATCGAGCGCGTTCCTGGGCCAGAAGTAGGACGTGGCTGTTATTCCCACTACTTTCTGGTACCCAAGAAGGGCAAAGGGGGCCTACGCCCTATCTTGGATCTGCGGAACGTCAACGGCTTCCTCCGGACGGAGAAGTTCAAGATGCTCACTTTGGCTCAGGTCCTGGCTGCCCTGGACCCAGGAGACTGGATGGTAGCGTTGGACTTGCAGGACGCCTATTTCCACATCCCTGTCCTGCCGGCCCACCGGCGTTACCTGCGGTTCACGGTAGGCCAAGAGCACTTTCAGTTTACCGTGCTCCCCTTCGGCCTTACCAGCGCCCCACGGGTGTTCACGAAGGTGATGGCGGTGGTCGCAGCCCATCTGCGCAGGCAAGGGGTATCAGTCTTCCCCTACCTCGACGACTGGTTGTTGAAGGCGGGCTCGCCCCAGACAGTCGTCAGCCACCTCCAGACTACGGCCGACCTCCTGCACTTGCTGGGGTTCTCCATCAATGTGCCGAAGTCACACCTGTGTCCCTCTCAGAAGCTCCTCTTCATCGGAGCGGTTCTCGACTCGGCGCAGTTTCGGGTTTACCCACCCGAGCAGCGGGTTCGGGATATTCAGGCTCTGATTCCTGTCTTCGGGCCGTTATCCCGGGTCTCGGTCAGGTTGACGCTGCGGCTTCTGGGACTGATGGCCTCCTGCATCCTTCTGGTGCGTCACGCCAGGTGGCGGATGCGGGCTCTGCAGTGGGACCTGAAGTTTCAGTGGGCCCAGCATCAGGGCAACCTGTCCGATCATGTCCTGATCTCGGAGGGCACTGCGAAGCAACTGCAGTGGTGGCTCACGGACCGCGACTGGGTCAGTGGCAGACCCCTCTCTCTACCCCAGCCGGAGCACGTAGTTGTGACGGACGCATCCCTCCAGGGCTGGGGAGGCCACATGGGAGAGGCGGAGATCAGAGGCCTCTGGTCTCCGGCGGAGTCCCGGCTCCACATCAACCTTCTGGAGCTGCGGGCGATTCGTCTTGCACTGAAGGCATTCCTCCCCTCTGTCAGGGGGAGCGTGGTGCAAGTGTTCACCGACAACACCACCGCCATGTGGTACTGCAACAAACAGGGCGGTGTGGGGTCGTGGACCCTTTGCCAGGAGGCTCTGCGCCTCTGGCAGTGGCTGGGAAATCAGGGCGTGACTCTGGTGGTTCAACACCTGGCAGGTTCTCTGAATGCCAGGGCGGACGAACTCAGCCGCCGGTGCATGATGGATCACGAATGGCGTCTGAACTCGGACGTGGCGCAAGGTCTCTTTCGACAGTGGGGAGAGCCTTGGTTAGATCTATTCGCCACAGAAGAGAACGCGCATTGTCAGCAGTTCTGCGCGTTGGAGTTTCCAAGGCGGCACTCGCTCAGAGACGCTTTTCGTCGCGAGTGGAGCTGCGGCCTGTTGTACGCCTTTCCGCCTATACCACTTCTGCCCAGAGTGCTGAAGAAGATCAGGCGCGACCGGGCCCAAGTTATCCTTGTGGCTCCGGACTGGGCTCGAAGATACTGGTATCCCGAGCTACTCAGCATGTCAGTCGATCCCCCGATTCGTCTGCCTCTTCGGGAGGACCTTCTGTCGCAGCAGCAGGGGACGGTCCTGCACCCGAACCTGTCCAGTCTCCACCTACAAGCTTGGAGATTGAGCGGCGGCAGTTGAGGCCATTTGACTTGCCTCCCGAAGTCTGTGACATCATTCTGGCAGCCAGGCGTCCCTCCACAAAGTCGGTATACGCCTGCCGGTGGAATAGATTTGTGGCATGGTGCGCAGCAAAGGCTGTGGATCCCCTCTCTGCACCCCTTTCGGAAGTGCTGCTCTTTCTTCTTTCCCTTGCCCAGCAGGGCTCTGCTCTGGGCACTCTTAAAGGGTACCTTTCTGCTCTTTCAGCCTTCTTGAGGCTACCAGATCAGCCTTCTTTGTTCAAGTCCCCTATAGTGAGTAGATTTCTGAAGGGCATCACGCACATGTTCCCTCCTGTTCCCTTCGTGATGCCCCAGTGGGACTTGAATCTTGTTCTCACCTATCTGATGTGTGCTCCCTTTGAGCCCCTTCATAACTGTCCTCTTCGTCTCCTTACGCTGAAGACGGCCTTCCTGGTTGCCGTCACCTCTGCCAGGAGGGTGAGTGAGCTCCAGGCTCTTTCTTCTTCTCCGCCTTTCCTATCTGTTCATCCTGATAAGGTGGTGTTGCGTACACGACCTTCATTTCTGCCCAAGGTTGTCACGGCCTTCCACATCGGGCAGTCCATCACCTTGCCCACCTTCTTTCCGCCTCCGCATCCCTCGAAAGAGGAGGAGAGGCTCCACCGTCTGGATCCAAAACGTGCGCTCTCCTACTACCTAGACCGCACTCGCCAATTCCGGGTGGATGACCAACTCTTCGTTGGTTACGTGGGCGCGAAGAAGGGAAAGGCTGTACACAAGAGGACCATCTCCAGGTGGATCATCTTGTGCATCCAAGCATGCTACTCCATGGCGAGGAAGGAGCCCCCGGCTGGATTGCGGGCTCACTCCACTCGGGCCACGGCAACGACAACTGCCCTGGGCCGCGGTGTCCCCCTGCAGGACATCTGTCAGGCAGCCACGTGGGCCTCGCTGCACACGTTCGCAAGACACTACTGCCTGGACAGTCAAGTCCGGAGGGATGGCTTCTTTGGCCGTTCCGTCCTCCAGGACTTTCTGGTGTGATATTGGTTCGCAGACCCACCACCGGGGTTGGTATTGCTGGGGTATCTATTCTAAGGTAAGGAATCTATCACTAACGTGTCTCTTTCAGATGCACAAGTTACTACTTGTGTAACGATATATCTGTAAGAGACATTAGTTAGTGATAGATTCCTTACCGCCCTCCCATCCTCCCCGTTCTGCGAACCGATATTTAGGGTTAAGGTCATCCCCTTTCAGGGCCCTAGTTTCAATGGCACCAGTGTTAGTTCTATCATGGCTCTGCGTATCTGGCGCGGAAAAGCTGTGTTATCAGAACTGACGTCAGCGCGCATGGGCGCCGTCTATATACTCCGATGACGTCATCCCGGCGCTCACGACGCCGACGACGGACGCGGAGCCGCAGACGACGCCTACCGGCGCGCAGGGGTATTGCTACGCAAAAATTTCCGGATCCAGTCTGACGCCTGGGGATATTCTAAGGTAAGGAATCTATCACTAACTAATGTCTCTTACAGATATATCGTTACACAAGTAGTAACTTGTGCTTTAGACCTGTGCCTTATGTGGGTGAAGGATTTTGAGTGTGGTGTTGTGGGTGGTGGTGTTTTTCTAGTGCAGACACAGGATTAGGGGTTTAAAGTAGCCGTGTGGGTGGTGAAGAGTTGTATCTTGTGCCATTTTATCTTGTTTGTGGTGTTGGAGTGAGTTTTTGTATTTTTTTTATCTTATTTTTTTGTGATATGTGTATCTAATAGAGATCACGAGAGTCCAGTGTTTGCTTTGTGTATGTTAGTGAAGAAGCGACTTGTCACCTGGGTGAGAGGTGTGCATCATTGACTCACATTTTCATTGTTCTAGCATACTTTCATTATGGAATCGTTGGTGCTTGGTGCAGAGTTTGATTGGAACCGTGTTATTTGTAAAGATGTATTATGCAGGTAGTGTCTCTTTTCTTTGTCTCACTCCTATCCTTGTATCTAAAGGGCTCCATGTCTGAATGTTCAGTATAAAGTCAGTTGGGAGCTACATAGGCTACGTGCTTAGCATAAGAACGGTTATGCTTCTGTGGTACTCCTATTTTGTTCTTGTATCCTGGGCTGGTTTAACTCTGTACCTCAAGTTCTTTAGTTGTGTTTACTATAATATCTAGTTAACTCCCCAGTTGCCTGGTAAAGGCTTCAGACGGCATTATGAAGATATTTATGTCTCACTTGGAACTGATACTATGACAAACCTCCATTGCTGATCCTTCTTTATTCCCTTCAATATGGAATTATGTCACGAGAGGAGTAGGCAGTTGTTTTTGGTTTTTCATTGGCCTAGTATATTTGGGTGCAAAGCAGGAGTTTTGTGGGAAGAATGTATGTATAGAATGTCACCTTTATCTCCTCTAATACTAATCAACCAGTCAGTTAACACCTTTGACGTTCAGGTGCACTGATGTGAGCCTAACCAGTCTGGTGTAAATGTGAGCGAGCGCCCATGTGCAGACGGTCATGGTGGTGTATGCCTTACCAAAGAATCTGTTCATTCAGGGACTGGCCTAAATGCAAGAGAGCCTTTGATTCAGCTTACAGTTCACCTATCTTATTCAAATCACCATAACATACCTAAGAACTTGGGTTACTTAAAAAAAATATGTAACATTTCTCAGCCATCATCCGGTTGATCCTTTGTGGTTTAGAGTGTCTCCGATTCATACTTTAAGATTTCAGTTGTGTACTTGGCCTACACCTACGGGCCCCCCCATTTATAGTAGAGTTGAGAGAATTTGGCAATTACAGTTAGTTCAGGCTTCATTCTAAATGTTCATGATCGGTAGAGAGAAGACCTATTTATTTTATTTATTGATTTATGCCATCTATAAAGTGCTGCATATTTACTTTCAGTTACACATAAACTTCGTCTTGGTTTCTTCGGGTTTGTTTTCTTTGAGTCACAAGGTCAGTGCCACAGCTGCTTACCCGCCACTGGATACGTTTTGCTTGAGTATAAAATGAGCCTGACCCTGGAGGCTGAATTATAAAGTTCCTAATTATAGTAATTTAAATTGTACCAGCATTTAGTGCCAACTGAGGCTTCGTTTCATTTCCCTGGCAGTGCTTGAAGCGGTTTGGCACAAGGCTTTGTGTAGCTTGCAGAAAGATGCTCCTGGGCAGGTACATGACTAGGCTTGGTAATATCTACTTCCTACCTCCCCTTCTGACTAGAGGGACTAGGCCCTCAGTGGATTGCAGGTTCTTGCTGGAAAGGCTGGGCTTTCATTAATTTAGCAGATGCATCTTTCCCTGTGCTCCCCTATTCAAAATTATCCAATGTGTTAGTTAAGAATGCAAGTCTCTTATGTCTTGAATTCCTCTTTAGCACTTCCAGTGGCTTTTGTTGAACAAGTTCTTAATTGCAAGACCCCATTGATCTAGTCTGCAAGTATTCGAAGTGGCCTATTAGTGGCCTCTGGCACAAGCATCATATCATGCATTCTAAAGCTCCCTTCCTGAAACGTTGTGTTCTTTTCTTTATACTTTCATGATTAAAGTTTGCTGATTCTTCCCCCAGTACTGTCCAGGGAAGACCAACCAATGTTATTTAGTTGGTGTGATTGTTACATTTGGCCAAGCAGCTTGAATAGTGTTTTGGGTCAATGTTCCAGATTACTTTCTCTCAGTTGCATAAGCTTGAAGCACTTGTCGCTGCCTTTCCCTTACCGTAACAAAGTATGTGCTCAGTTGAGGGTAACACATTTCATTGGTAGACATGTTCTCCCTGAGACTCAGTTTGAGGATGTGAAGAAGGAACTTTCAGCCCAACTAGGGCCACTCCCCAGTTTAGTCACTGCCCAATACTGTGTTTTCAAAGACTACTTGTGTTGGGGGTGGGAGGGTGGGCCAAGATCCCAGTGTGAAGTCCTGCCATCATTCATGTAAAAAAAATGGGAACTTTCTGGTAAGTCAGTCATAACTTATTTATTAATATCATTAATAAGATTCTTCAGAAACATTAGTTTATAGAAGTTCCAAGGTAATTAAAAAAACGGCCTGCGTACTTGGTTCATCAGGGCTGTAAATAATAAATCTTCCCAAAAATAAAATCCAACAGAAAACCTAGGTCCACAGTACATAAACTGAAAATGTCATTCGTTTCTGTACTCACCAGCACCACACATTATTGTTTTTTGATCATTTTAAAATACTACATTAGTCACTTTCCTAGCGATATTCAATGTATTTGTTGCAAAACACACCTCATTGACAATGGAGAACTCCTGTCGAAGGCATTATGACAAGAAAATGAGAGAGAAAAATGAGGAACTACGTTACATGCAAACGTTCGTAATTCATATAAGGTATCCTGTCAGAAATTGTTTCTTTATCCTGACGCACCTTTTACACGCAACATCAATGTTTGGCGTAAATTTAGCCAGGCGATCTTGTGTGTAAGAATTTTAACTGCATGAGGTAATGTCTGTAGTTGAATGGTATACATTGAAATACATTGAGCACAGCAATAGGCCCAAGATATATCGGGTACTGATATGTTCAAATCCTTCTTCCTATGGCAGGTAAGTCCTGCCAGCCATGACTTCCGAATACAAAAAGAGGTAGACTTGCCAGTATCCGTTTTTTTTTTGGATGTACTTGGTTAAAAGCAGGAAATTCCTTGGGAGGGCTAGGAAAGCAGCCCTCAGGTTGATGTATTTAAGACGTATATTCCAACACTAAACAATCCTACATTTATATATATATAGTTACTCATTGTTGGTTGCCCTACGTTTATTTAGCTAATTTCGAAATACACTTAACATTGTGTTTTATAAATTTGTTATGTTTGGATTTGTGAGCTTTAATGCAATTGACATTGATTTACTTGACATGCTAGTTTCAGATCGCCTCCTCTTCGGTCTTGTAGCCTATGAAAAATCCCAAACATTTTAATGTTTTTATTTTTTTAAGGGGCGGAAATGTTCTTGGACTTTTTCTGTGGATGTGACCCCAGTTCTGGATGAAGTCTGTTGATGATCATTTGAAGATCTTTCTGACTGAATACAGGTAAAATAAGGTATGTTACACTGAAGCACCGAAAAGGTTGTGGAGAGAAGTGTGGTGGTGTTACCCATCTGTATCTTGTATCGGAAGGGGGGCATACTTCGGCTCTTATAGTACTGCCACAACTGATGCCAAATTTGAGCATAAGGCAATCGGTGTTCCTTGCTGGGAATCCGTACTGCAATTGGAGTCTTGTAATCCAATGGATGTAGGTATTACGCATTGCATTAGAAGCCCTGTTTTATTAATGCTTCATGTGTGATTTGAGGTTAGCTCTTTAGGCATAGCAGTTGGTCATTTCCATAGTCCACATTGGGCATGGTAATGGAAAAGAGCAGTCGTGATGGTCACAGAACCCCACTATTTGAAGCGGTTATGTTTTTTGCACAACACAAAATATCTTTGGCATCTGTGCTTTGTGTGTTGAAGGTGAAATTGCTTGATGTATGTGGACTTGTAAGAATAGTACTATAAATGTGATGGTGAGTTCAATTATTTTATTTCGATCTCAGATATCCATGCTAATTATTGATTAGTAGATCTGGCTTGACAGCACAGTTGTCTACCTGAAATATTTTTATCAGTTACTTAAAATATACATATATACACACCTCCACCCAGAAGTATGTAACTCCCTCACCTCTTGAGATTGGTGTTTGGTTTTGTCATTCCACCTCCATGGCTCTATTAGAATGCATGAGAACTATTTTACATCTGAAGAGTACACTCCATCATCACTCTATCATCACACTTCACACCATCGTTTTTCTCTCGTATTCAGTCTTTTATGATTCATTTTCCCAGTATTGGGAAAGCCATCATTATTTACTTTTGAGTGAAAGTGTTTATGCATACAACAGTCGTAAATTGCATGTGCTGTGTTTGCGCGTTAGAGCTAGCCTTCTTGGCCTTTCCAATGTTTTTTGTAATTTTTAGGGCTGTTTGGAACGAACAATATGATTGGTTGTGGTCTCTGTTGATAAAATGTGATCGAAAGAATGCAAAAAGAGAGAATGTTTTGAAAATATTTTTGGAGGCATTAGTTAATTGCTGAATTTCCCACATGTTTGAGGCCTCCTAGTTAGCCAGTTAGTTTCCTGTTAGATGTGTTGACTTACAGTAAGTTACCAGCTGTCTACTGCTGTTATCTAAACAGCTTTCTTATCCAATGTAAGCAACTCTTGGGAAATAAGGGCACCATCAAACGTTCGTATTTTGGTGTGACTGGCATACTCCCTTGTAGCTGTGGTAAAGAAATGAATGAATGGCGAAGTCTGGATAAACGAAGGGGAGCTTTCATATTTCATACTACAGAGTAAGGGCCAGATGTATCAAAGGGTTTTGTCCATTCTGTGTCTATGGGGAAATGTGTTGATACATATGGCAAGCAACTTACCAGGCGTTGTAAAGTGCAAAGTTCACTGCTGTTTAAATCGCGTATCCTTTCAACGATAATCAGATCTGTAGGTGATTCTTGGCAGTGTTGTCTTACTCCTGTGAATATCATGGTCGTTGAGGCCCTAGTCACATGCCATCCTGGCAGCTTATTCATGAACAGTCTGTGTTGCAGCAGTAAGCGCAGATAGTGCAGCACTTTGGGGACAAGTGTGAAGGTTCAGTTGGCCTGTCTTAGCACCCGCCAGTGAGTGGCCTCTTCAATTTCAGATGCATTTTTAGAGCATGCTTAACACGGACCAAGACCAACTATCGTCTGCAAACACAGTTTGCTGCTGCCTGATTTAATAGTGGAGATGGGCATGGAGACAAGCCCTTCACCTACAATATCCGCACACTATTTCTTTTTTGCCCTGAATTGTAATTTCTCTACTAATAGTGAAAACTGGGAAGAAATAATACGAGGCTGGAAGGATGCATTCTGATCAATCTGGAGTGAGAGCAAGAGCTGCTGTAATCTAACACCAAATAGTGTAAGATGGGTGGACTATTTCAGTCTACCTCATTCGGGGCAGCAGCCTACCAGATTCTCCAAGTTTCACCTTCGGATGTGCGGTGTGCCAGGTTAACCAGGGTCTAAGCCACGACCTGACTACGGCTAGCTTTACTGGTGTTGGCTCACATTTGTGAACCTTTGGCAGCTTGAGGGGGGCATGAGGCACGACCCCCTTATAAAAATCTTTGCCTTTTTTAGCCTGCCAGGAGTAGGTTAGGTCTGTGCAGAAATCCACATGTAAGTAAATCCTTTTAGGAGTGCAAAACCACCTTTTTGTTCTGTGTAGCTAAACTTCGGCTTGTGGGTAGCTTTGAGGATTGGGCCTATCACATTTTGTCTGACCAGACAGCACTAAATTAATTTAGTTGTAGACGTCTACTCATTGATGTTGATGGCATCTGACATATGCTCAACTAAGGAAACTGAGGGGCAGCTAGATAAAGTGCTACACCTAAGAATGTATATAGTGTGGTCATGTGCAGGTCCCTCTGTGTGATCTCCTCAGATGACTGCCTAGCATGCCACGGGAAAATAATTATTATGTGAATTTATTTACAGTCACATTTCAGAATCTTGTACTGCCAGAGCAATACACGAGACACGTACCCCAGAAGATAAAGTAAGAAATAGAGCAGTGGTGCATTTAGAACAATGATCTAGCTATGCTTTCATCGGAACTCTGGCGTAATGAAAGTATTGACTTAGAGCAGGGTTACTCTAGGGATTTAGGCGGACCTGTTGCCATGATGAATACCCTGGACTCAACAGGGCCTTCGATGTGCGCCGAAACATGTTGGCATAATACTAGGTGAATGTATCACACAGCCCCACTCCCTCCCCCCAGGTTCAGTGTTTTTAACCATGTGACAGAGAGTGAACAATACAAGTTACACAAAGGTCACCCCTCCACCCAATTTTTTTACTTTTAGTTACTGGTACCAGGGGTGTTTGCAAACAAACAGCTAGTCATACTTACCTACTCCTACAGCTAAAGAGATCTACTGAGGTCCCACCGTGAGGAGGGGCCAGATGATGAAGAATGTCACCTCAGTGAGTGAGGGCCTTTGTCCTTTTTAATGGGAAAAACGCTTTCGGGGATTCTCCTTCAGTAATCGTAGGGGCTCCCAGTAGTGTTAAAAAAAATTCAGGGTGTATCCGGTACTTTGTTGGTCAAAATAGTCTTAGATTTACCATGATCAGTGAACTGGTCTAAATAGAACTCCTACGGTAATTGATCCCCTGCATACGCAGAATCTTTAACCCCTTCGATGCTCATGACGAGCTCAGCTCGTCATGAGGCACAGTGCTCCTGTGCTCATGACGAGCTGAGCTTGTCATGACCACACCCAAGATCATTATGGCCCAGCACAGGAGAGGAATTTGGTCAGCAGGTATGTGGTTAAATATTCAAATATTTGATTTAAATAGAGCCTGGTATATTCAGTATAGTTTAATTAGAAAGCTTGCATAATCTCAGAGTGCTTGAATGTTAACCCTCCTACATGACAGTATCAGCCCACCATAAACTGAGGGTATTTTTCACCTCACTGTGTGCCACCTAGTGGTACAAGTAGATTGTATACTGGATGGGTGGTTTTCTGAACCATCTCGTCCTTTGACCTAGGAGGTACTTTATAAAATCCCACATCATTGGACTGTTTAATTGTATGGTACATTGTATAACCTCTAAGCTCAGGATGCAGCATGTAGACTATAGCTCTAAAAATGTTCTCGCTCTCCGCATTATAGAGGTGCTACTTTTGCCTCCTCTTTTTCCTTGACGTATTAATGGCTGTAGAGATTATGGCCCAATTTTGTGATGACATACAAACATGGATGATGCAACACAATCTGAAGTTAAACGGTTCTCGAGTTCCTTTTGATTTTACCCTCTCCCCTTTTGCTCTTTACCAATTCCGAATTAGATCAGCAAGTAAGCACTGCCATAAATTTGTGGACTGTGCTGAACCTCTCCGCTTCATCCTGGAGAATTGTGTTCACTTCAATGCACCTAAAAACTTACTGGCGAAAAGAGCTTAATTTCAGCTCTGACCCCCTAGGATGAAACCGTTCTGCACCAAGCAGAGAGGAGGTGGAGACTGAACTATAACCTAGCGGACTCTGATACCTATAAGGCTCTCCTATCTAAATATAAAGCAGACATCCTTCTCAGGAAGGCAGCCTTTTATGAGGACATAATTGGCTGAGCTGGTAATAAGCAAAAAGAGATTTTTTCCATCCTGAAGGAACTTAAGCAGATGGAGGGTAAAGCTCCAATAAACGACCGCCCGGATTGTGACACTTTCCAGGAGTTTTTTCTCCAGAAAGTCCGGATATTATCTAGGACATCACTAGAACCTCGACTGACCTCAGCGTAGTAGATCCATCCAATCCCCCAGACCTGAGCAGGAATCTGAATAGTCCATGCATCGATGAAGTGAGTCTGGCGGTAATAGCTCACCAGATCAAATCAGGCTCCAGAATGGACCCTTGTCCCTCGAGGATATTACAAATGGCCTTGCCGGGTTTGGAGAAGCAGCTGCTGTATCTACTAAATGAGTCATTAGACTCGGGATACCTGCCAGTGAATTTGAAGGAAGCTAGGGTTATCCCCCTCCTGAAAAAAGTAGGGGCGGATACAAAAGCTTTAAAAAACTACAGGCCCATCTCCCAACTCCCTTTCCTGGCAAAGATCCTGGAAAAGCAGGTCCTGAATACTCTGGCTAGCTATTTGGAAGATCATGGACTCCTCCATCCCAGACAGGCAGGTTTTAGATCATAGTACAGCACTGAGCTGGTGATGCCCTCCGTTGTTGGCGACCTGAGAATCAGGGCCGAGAATAAACAGCCATGTGCCCTGATTCTCTTAGATCTGTCAGCAGCATTCGACACGGACAGCCATGCCATCCTGCTGAACCGTATATCAAAACTGGGAATAATGGGGCAAGCATTTAAATGGCTTAAATCCTTTTTTAACTGGCCGGACTCAGAGAGTGCAAATGGGAGATCAATTATCTTCTGTTAGTTCTGTGACTTGTGGCGTACCCCAGGGATCTGCACTATCCCCTCTTCTATTTAATATTTACCTACAACCTTTAGTGGAAGAGCTAACACATAGAAACTGCCAAGTTTTTAACCTCTTAAGCGCTGCTTACGACCAACGGTCGTCACGAGCGCCACCTCCCCAGTGCTGCGCACGTCCATTGGACGTCCATTCAGCACTAGTTCCAATGGACAGCGCAGCACTGGGGAGGGATATTTACATGCAGCTAAGGTGTTAACTATACGGATGATACGCAATTGCTGGTCCAACTTGATAACACCAGCCAGGCTCAAGACTCAGTAAAAAATCTTCTTAGGTTTACGGTTAAGTGGATGGCAAATAATCTCCTGAAGGTTAACCCGGACAAAACTGAGGTGCTCATTATCGCAACACAAGACAGCCCTGGTGTGAGCTTTTCTGGCCCCCCGAACTTGGGGAGGTACCACCCCCAGGAAGAGTAGTAAAAAGATTAGGACTAAAAATTGATGCAGATCTGTCCATGGCCCCCCAAGTCTCTGCGGTAGTGGGCTCCTGTGTAGGCCTACTTAGGCAACTCCGGAAACGTGTTCCTAATCTCTCTGTTCCGACATTACAATCCATTGTGTCAGCCATAGTCCTCTCTCGGTTGGATTATGGAAACGCTCTTTATCAGGGCCTCCCTCGGAAGCTCCTTAGGAAATTGCAGGTGGTTCAGAATGATGCAGCCAGGCTTATTTTCTCCCTACCGAGGAGAACACGAGCAACGCCCCTTCTACAGAAGTTGCACTGGTTGCCCATCGAACACCGAGTGCAATTTAAATGTCTCTGTATAGTCCATACAGCCATCTATGGAGAGGCTCCCAAATAGATTAAAGACCGTCTGAGAAAGTACATCCCAGGCAGTGCCTTGCGCTCCTCCAAAGCCTGTAAGCTAACCCTACTGAGATTCAACCTTAAATTGAAGGGTGGTAGAGCTCTGTCGGTCCTCCTTCCAAACATGGAACGAGCTACCTGCAACTTTGCAAGGGGAACCAGCGTTACTGCCCTTCAGAAAGGTGTTGAAGACCCACTTTTTCATAAAGACACCATCTCTAATTTAAATCGCCAGTTGGGTCGCGGGCGAACTACCGGTGGCTATTTGTTGTGTTCCTTTCTTTAAAAGCGCTTAGAGACCAGTGGTGATTTGCGCTATATAAAACTATAGTAACATAACATAACAAACATAACATACCAGACCCTGATTTCAAACAAGCAGCTCAGTCCTTCATGCTTTGGAGATTGGATAATGATAGACTGAACTACTTGTTTGATGTTAGGGTCTGGCATATACTGCTTCATAGCAGTTCCCAAATTGCCTCTTTCCCCTCTCAACACACTCCTGCATGCAGCTTGTCTGATCTCACTGTAGTGATACCACAAGACAGGAACATTTACAAATTCTCATTCATCACATATGGCACCACACATAGAAACAGCAAACTATCTTGTCCAGAGGCTGGGGTCCTCTCATTGGGTTTTTAAGAAGCCCAAAATAATAGAGCAAACTTTTGTTCAAGCCTAAAGACTAGCATGCACAAGCTGTCTGGTTGAAAGATTCATATGGTGAGCTTACCAAGAATGTACTTGGGCTTACAGCCCGCTCATTGCTTATCATTGGTGGGTTTACTTTCATCCTTATTTGCTTGCTTCTTCTTTGGCTTTTTTTGTGCCAGCTTGTCAGACTTGTTTTTGTTCATCCCACTTTGCCATCTCTGTTTTGTCTGTCTTCCATTCTTTCACTGCTCATGTTTAGGGAGCTTTTTCATTTTGGTTAAGCTCTCAGAGAGAGTGTATGTGTTTTCCAGCCCCCTGCTACTCTCTCCTGTGTGTTCCTTGTAAATGCATACCTTCTAACTTACAAAATAACTTGCTCCTTGTGAGGAGAGGGTGGGGCCTGGAGCCAAGAGCTATCTGAGGCACCAGACCCCCCCCCCCCCCCCCCCCCCCCCCAAAAAAAAAACAAGGCGTCATTGAGGCTGATGTCCTGGTGTGTTTTCATATCTTTTAATGGAATCGGCTGCTTACCGCCTTCTAAAACGAGCTGAAATCCACTGTTTGCAGCATCACCCTATGAGCTAATAAAGATTTGAAGAATCTGACTCCTCAGGGTCACTTTCACCTGTAAATGATACGCAAGGGTGGTGCAGTAACAGAAAACACTCCATGAGACTGTATGCTAATACAATTATTGATTATTTGTATTAGTTTGCTTACTTGTGTCTCACTTCTTCTGTGCGGTCAGATTATTCTGTGTCACTGTACATTATAATCTCATTTTTGTATAGTTATGTTAATTTCTTTGTAAATATTGGTTGCTGTTTTTCTGTGGCTTTTATGATCCCCTTACGAGGTTATTGATATTTTGTTCTGTGATACCGCATGTTTATAAAACGCTTTCTTGGAATTTCTTCACACCATATAAACTGCCTATAAATGAAATCATTGAGTGTCGGATCTCGGTATGTAAATGCTCTTCTGTCACATTCATAATAAGTTTTTTACTCTTAGTTCAGTCAGTATGTTACTAGTCCCTCCTTTTCATCTGCTCTTTTCTATGCTCTTCTGACTGAACCCGTCCTTGGGCTGATGCCCTATTGTCTGCTTGTTGTTGCCTAATATATTCGAGTATACGCTGCTGTCTGTGATACTAGATCTCTTGAAGCGAATGACCTGAATATTTTTGTCTCCAGCGTCATGTGAGTCTGACGCGGGTGAACATCTGCCTGCTTGAATAGTGGCTTTCTTCTGTGTGCCCAGCTCCAGTGTGTGCTTTCTAGTTTTAAAATGGCGCTTTAAATCACAAGACTTAGCACTGATTTATTTCACGAAAGTTTATTTTGCTTGCTGGCTAAAAGGTTTCCTAAATCGACGTGTACAATGGCTGCACAGCATGAGCCTTTCCAAAAGAAAAAAACTGTTTTGCTCCTGATAATGGCAATGAAAAAATGAAGGTAAATAAGCAGGAACTCATGTTTTCTTTTTATTATGGAATGTTTGTGTTGTGTCCTCCATTACCTTGTATATTTTATTTTAATGTATTTTCATATTATTCTGTATGTTTAGTTTTTACCACTGTAGTTTACCTTTTATTGTTCTTGTTTTTATTTGTAAGTCGCTCCTGCGTTCATCCCCTGTATCACCAGAGTTCTAGGCCTTGACTGGAACCTGGAGATACAGGCTGGTCTGGAGGCGAGACGGGGCGTTTTTTCCTGGAGCTTTGCTGTGGTGTTTCAACCTGTAATAAACTCAATGTAAAGTTTCCTGGATGTATGGGCATTACAGTTTGGTTTACTTATGTTCATATGCCAGTGAATGGTGCCTCATCTCAACTCGCTCACAAGTAGGCGTCCAGTTCAAAATGAATGACGAAATCCCACATACAATGGACTATCATCTCTATTTCTACCTTTACAGAAAATGAGGGAATTGCCTGTCTGTAGTACTCCCATACACTAAGAGTGCAAAATACTGCAGCCTGTCTCCCACGCTTACAGTGTAACTTTTGGAATAGCATTTGCCTATGTCGACCTCTGGCCGTGATCTGGGTTAGGTTTTGACACAAATACTTTTTTCCTTTCCCACCACGGTAAATTTAATTCCGAGGCCTACTCCAAGAAAGGAACACCCTACTTTTATTTTGTCCTCTTTACCTCCTCATATAACCGGTGAAAGCTGTTCTCCGTTTATCCAGCGAAGTAGGAAAGTGAATGGCAAGCCGCCCGTTGTATCCTAAACTCACACATACGTTGTTCGCATCAGTGAACGGGGACTTTGTCGATTTCCTTCCTTATCTCTGAAGTAGGTTTTATAAATGTGGTGTTCCCAACTGCGTGGGAAATTATCACTTTCCTCATTTCAGAGAAGCATTTAGAATAGATGCACAGACAAGCTGCGGTTTGATTCATTCTACATCACTGATTCCCAATGAGAAAGCATGTCAGCATGCCAACATTTGTTCTTTTTTTATATAATTATAACTGATTATTCAGGTGCATAAAGCAAGCTTAAAACAGACAAACATTGTAAACAAGTCTTACAGCTCTGCGCAACACAGTATAATCTTAGATCACTTCATTTCCGTTATTGGTGTAAAATTAACTACATAATCCCATTCAGTACTCCGTGCCCCCCACCCTCCCCACCCTCCCCTTCTCCATTTCTTCTTCATTAGATTACCCAGTTACAGACCTTGTTAAACGAACTTTAGGAAAGCCATTTAGGACTTTGACAGGGGCTTAAGGCATTTCTGTACAGCACCAAAAAAATTAAAAAATATTAAATAACGAATTAAAAAATAAGTACGATGACAAAGCCGTCTGAAGACTTTAGAACGCACGTGTGTCACCGTTTTTATTTACTGACCCCAGATGAATATATATAACAGTGAACTACCGCAAAAGTACTTTTAAAGCGCGATGTACTGGCAGTCACTTGCTGTTTGAACCAGGGGCATATTGGGCGGGAAGCAATGTTGAGTGGATGGTGGGGAAGGGAAAATGCAACATATGAAGAAGAAGCAACATAGAGAGAGAGTAGGGGAGTTTGGCAAAGAGAAGCATACACTAAACAGAGCTTGCATCACAAGAGGGAGACCGCATTGGGGCTTTTAATTGGGTGGGCAAAAGCACAAGTAGGTGACGGCTGGAAAACACATGCACTCCCATGCAGTGCTGAGCTAAAAACAATACAAATATTTCCCCAAAAGTAAGCAGTTGAAGGCTAGTAGCCAGCCATTTCGAGAGATGGTAAAAAGGCTATGCTTCGGGGAGGGACAAACACAAGATGGACAAGGAAAGTCATTGAATAAGAAGCATGCAAATGAGTGCTAGTAATGCCAACCAGAGGTAAAGTAGTGGGTGTGCTGAAGGTCCCCTGTAAGTGCTTGTCTTTTAAAACGGGGCTTGACCTATTGCTTAATTTGAGCTGGAGGTTGTAGGTCGGGCCCACCAGCATTTATTTTTTCTCGTCAGACTGTGACCCAGTGCAAAAGTACAAAAAAGAGGGAACGGAGGAAGAGAAAAAATGCAAAAGCCATTGCAAAGGGCAAAGCTGGGATTTTAAAAAAAACCTGCATGGTGGTGGATTAGAGAGGCATGAGGTGGAATCGAAACTAACCACCTGGATATTCTATACGCCGACATTCAATAGAGCTGGCCGCATCCTGCTGGCCAAAACTTTGGGCCCCAACACGTATTCTTTTACAAATAAAGGTCTGGTTCGACCTACAACTATCCCCGCTATGATGCAGCGCTACTACTTGCAACTGGATCTGCAATGTAGAAAGACCAAAACTAAAATAATGAAGAGGTCGCCATGCATGATTTGTGTTTTAAAGAACACTGTACAACAACACTCTGAATACGCCCATGTCTGCAAGGCACATTTAAACGCACAGATCGACCAGAGTTAGAAGGTGAAGTTGAGAGGAAAAGTTGAAAGGAAAAATGGTGACGGTTGAAAACCCACCAAAAAAGGAACGAAATTAAAAATAGATTAGTGAACGGGCCTATAATTGTAAGAAGTACATTTTCACTGGTGAGTAGTGAAGCAAGAGCACACAAATGGAGGACTACATTGTTCATATCATGTGCGAGGTACAACAAAGGAGACCTGGTATGGAGGGACAGTGGTTCCGGTGTCAGCACCTCCAGGGACGACCTGTTATTTTGAATAAGCAGGACTCCGCGTGCAACTATTAGTGGAAACGCAATTGGCCGTTCCCTGAAATATTGTCCTAGAATGTGATAGCCACACCAAGAGTAATATTTTACATGTCCCTCGGCCAAAAGCTGTAGACCTACATTATTATGGTTAAAATCCGGCCTCCATTGACTTTGTGAGACCTGATACAAAGGAGTCATGCACTTTGATGGAGTTTCTGGTTGCATCGAGAAAGCCTCCTTGGATCAGTGGTATTTTCAAGTCATGGGGTTTCGTCTTTATAATATCTTGTAAGCGCAGTGGCCAGTAAGTCGGAAAGAAATCGGTGTCGCGGCCTGCCTTCATTATTATTGGTCGAGCCTGCAGTTTGTGTTTTAAATGCCGCCTTTCCCTAGTGGAGCACTTCATATTTGAAGAAACAGCCCTGGAGTTTGCAGTGTACGAATGCGCCAAGAGTCTCCCCGCGCTCGCCCTAGAGGTGGCTACAAGGATATAAATATACTCTGTCTATATTTGAGGAACTTAAGGAGCGCACCATCTGTACCTGGAACATCAAACAAGGAGGGTTGAAATTACTTAAAACACATGCACTTTTTGGGAAGGATTTTCCAAGAGGAAGAATAAATGGAGATTACCCCGAGTAATGACACCATTGATGTGTTAAATCTAATTTGTTCCAATATGTGACCTATCCTCACCCTAAGACCACAAACAATTTTAAAAGTGGCAGGGCCTGTTGCCAGTTGAAACCTCCATTATCTGAGGCAATGGGCTACTTCTGGTACCGCTCCATAGGCTTTGCGTCAACCTATTGTGGTTTAGTCCTTAGACTCGTTAAGGTCGTAAACTTGTCTCTGGATATCTCGTGTATAGTTCACTTATATAAATGCAATGCGTGGACTTCTATATCCGTGCTTTATAATATAAAATACAAATTAGGCTGTTAAAAAGAACCAATTGTGTAGCAAAATATAATACCATGCACACTGGTGTATTAGAAGCTGTAAATATGGAACATGATCTATAATAGACACTGGTGAAGATACTGTATGACTGTAATATCTAAATGGGTTGTACTCTGGATGTACGTCGAATGCTAATAAAAATATAATTAAAAAAACAGATTTGTTCCTGAAAGAGTTCTTTCAGGAACAACAGCTGCATTGTTTTGTATAAATGTGTTATACATAGTCTTGGAGTTTTTGTTTAGAAGTAAAACGTCCCATACAGGGATCGTTTTTTTTTTCATTGCCTGGGATTAATAAAGTTGCTTCCAACTGTTTCCAGCGTCACAAAATGCTGATGAAAATTCTGCCTTTCCTACCACTTAAACGATGATTGAACCCGATATATGATCAGCGGAGTATTACAGGAAGGCTTCCAATGTGGGCTGGCCAGGACCGCAGCGGCTCTTATTAAGTATGTATACTGGCACGGATCCGAGACAACAAGCCCTAACTAGGCTTAATTTGGTGCACCGTCCTCCCCTGAAAATCTTTAATACTCTCTATCTGAACACTGCTTAGAGGGCCAGGTGGCAAGGAGGAGCGACTGAGTCCACCGGTGGGGGTTGAGGCCTTTTACTCCTGATGTCCCGGGGCCCGGTCTACTGTGGATCTTGAGGAACTTGGCCAAGTACCCCTTCAACGCTTGACTCTCCGTGGTATCATGGGTTGAGCAGTCCAAGGCTTCTCCGGGGTAAGGTAGAGACAGGGGGGCGGATCACAGGCTCACAACTCAAAATACATTCAGCAGCAATAAATGATTGTCTAGTCAAACAATTGCTTTTATGGAAAATGGAGAATTTATATTCGAACACAAAGTAAAATACAACATTCATAAACCATACACCCTGTCCCCCGAGGTCAGGGCTCTAGTGTTTTTTTTGGTGAGTCCCCGAGTTCCTTTTCCCTCTCATAGTGATACTGGTTATCCCCATTTGGTATATACAACACTCAGTCTAGGTACCATTAGTAGTCCGAGTCTCATGAGTCCTACTCCAACTCTTTAGTAAAACCTGGCCCGTCAATCAGTGTTGACCTACTAGCAAGATCCAAGTGACCGGAGCCTCTGAGCTTGTTCGGTAAGTCCGAGTCTCATGAGTCCTACTCCAACTCTTTTTAGTAAAACCTGGCCCGCCAATCAGTGTTGACCTACTAGCAAGATCCAAGTGACCGGAGCCTCTGAGCTTGTTCGGTAAGTCCTTCACATGACTTGCATGGGAGGGCTGCAGTCGCGAGTCCTCTAGTTCCTAAAGTGCGGTCCTACATTGATGCTCCTTTGATGCTGGCAAGTTTATTGAGTCCTTCCCCAGAGGGGAGGTGGGCAATGCGATGTTCTGGGTACTGGTCGTCTGTCACAGCTTGGACCTGCTCAGGTCACCATGGTGGCCTCCCTCCTCAGATGACTGTCTCTACCAGACAACGGAATACAGGGTTACTCTTTCTCCTCTATACAGTCTAGGACCAGATCGCCACAGAAGCAGTTTTCACGGTGGCCTCTCTTGGCATACAGGGTTGTGACTTGGTCCCGCTCATGGACTATGGCCTAACAGACATGGCAGCAATCTTCACGGTGGCCCACCTGCTATACGGGGTTCCAGACGTGCTAACTGCCCATGGGCAACAACCCGATCAGTGCAGCAGCTGTGTCCTCACTATGGAGATCCAATCACCATGGTGCTCCGCTAGATCTTGTTCCGTCCATCGCTCTCATGTCCCTCATAGGGCACACTGGTGTTGACCAGCAGGCAGGCGCTATTGCTCCAGGCTTCAAGGGCAAGTGGTCTTGGATTCTCTGGGTTTTATCCCCCCACCCAGCTGGGAGACTAGCAAGCCTTTGCTCCCAGTTTTGGTCACAAGCAGAAGCCTTGCAGAATTTCTCCTCCTCACACAGTACGACTGGCTGCCTAACAGTTCACAGTTTTGGGGGAGAAGGAATCTAGAAATTGACCACTAGGATGCAGAAAGTTTGGCTCAGTCTTCTCACTTCTTTAACTATTTGTGGGTGTCTGTCGCATTTTTTATTTCTGCCGGGTCTGGTGGCTCAGTGGACTAATGTGTCTGGTGCAATGGCCTGTATTCAACCTCAAGGTCACAGATTCAAATCCTGGCAGGTTCACTTAGCCTTTTACCCATCTGAGCTCGATAACCTGAGTATCATTAAGTTGGGTAACACTAAACATCTGTTAATCAGTGCCAAGATGCCTACGGGAGAAGTGCACTTTACGATTACATGTTATGTTATACAGTGACTTTAAGGACAGAAGGTCACTACAGGCAGTATTTGCTTTTGGTTTCCAGTCCTGAAGAAAGCCTCCAAACTTTATTCGGGCTTATACCCAGGGGTTGAAACGTTTTGATCTTATGTCAGAGAAGACTTCTCCCCCCCTTCAACTTTAACTTCTGCCAATTAGCAAACAAAATAAAGCATTCCACGTTAACTAGAAGACCATTTAAGTGTTTCCCTATTTTGTTTGTCCTCTACCCAATTTAAAAAGAGAAGGGAGACCTTGTGATAGTGGTGACATCTGGTTGTACTAAAAATCTAAGATCTAAGAGCTTCCTATCATACAGATGATCTCACTCATGGAGGAAAGATTTCACTTTCAGTGAAAAAAGCCCTATAACAAAGCATGCAACATTTGGGTGGACAATGGCTTATTGTCCTTTTAACAAAATACTCTGAGAACCAGACAACTTGACAGTCCTATGGGTTTACACAGACACCACAAACTAACATCATTGATTCAAAAGCTCATTGATTCACCATGGTCCCACCTTTAGAATTCTTTCTGTTAGAGTAACAGAATATTCACACATCAGTAGGTACAAAACGGACTGTGGGGATAGAGAAGCTGTCCACACACCAACAGTGTTAACAGTGCATCACAAGAACAACAGACTAAAGAGATACTTTTTCAGGTGCTACTCTTTTAATTCAGTGATAAAGACATACAAAATCAACACATCAAACCTCTGACCCCACAACCAATTTCAAAATCCTCTTTTTCGGGAACCAAATATCACTAACATGGTAAGAAAACAGAACTTCCATGAAAGAGCAGACAAGAGGGAGCACAGGTGAAATGATAGCAGGTTTTCCACCAGGTTGGGGCGTGGGGGGTGCAATGTCCTAAAGCCATCCCCATATTCCTCAAATATATCTTCGGTAAACCACTCTCCAAACCCATGCTGTCAGTTCAGTGTCAGCTGGAGGGCTTCGGGTAGCACATTTTACAAATCTTAGCATACTCTCGGGTCATAAACTACTTAACTGTGGTGCTAATATCAGCCCTTCAAGGAATGTGTGGTTGAGCAGCCTTCACACTTCAAAAAAGATCTCTTTTTTGTTGTGCCGGTCTCCGCCACAATAGCACCTTTAAAATCACAAAGTTATTTAAACACAATGTTGTAAAAAGAAAAAAAGCTGCCCAAAACTTTTTAAATAGAGGGCTAAATTTTAGGCACCCAAAGTAAACACAATTAACTCACTATTGTGCAGGGGAGTTGATGGGGTTCACGGCAGTGTGCAAATTGTTTTATACATTTTCCAAACCGGGCAAGGTCCGTCAGTCTGTTGGTACTTAAACAATATGCCCAGGCCTCCTTACTGGTGCAAATCTCATGCGTTTAAATCATTGGCCTTAATAAAGTGCAAAGTGCAGGACAGCAACATAGTAGGCAAGGCATGGAGTCTCGCCTACAATCACATAATCTACTGTGTTCAGCCCAATTTGTTCGTTTTTCTTGGATCAGAGAGTCCTTAGTCTGAGGCATAAAATTGAGTATCTGCTCATTCTGCTTAAAGACTGTTTAAGATCACACTGAATCTTTGTGTTTTCATAAGACTTAACAATTAGATGAGCGTAAGGAGCATCTCCTATTTCTCTATATCTGATTTACGGGAGATAGCTGTAACTTTTTTTTCCCCAGAGTAGACCTGATAAACAAAGGTTTAACTATTAAAGTGGAAACTGACTCTAAGCTGATTTATGCTGATGCTGCTAAGTATAACCCCCAGGAATTACTCACCGTCTTCTAAATCTCAAATAGGGCCTTCTTTAAGGTTGCTGCATTGGCTATAACTAGTGAGTGATAGTATTTGTTATGCGATGCCTTGCACTCTAGGTGTTGTCTAGTAAGGCCGAACTCCAATTTTAGCAGGGACTGCTTAGAGTAGTTTGGTAGACTGAAATTTTGCCTATAGGCATATCGTATCTAGTGCGAGTGACCGTTTTCCAGGATAAGTTTGATGAATTTAGGAAACAGTATGTAGTAGTATGACCCCCCACAACTCAGATTATTGCCTCTGCTGATGGACTGTGTAGCTGTTTATTCAATTTGCATAGAGCAAATATGACTGCATTTGCTCTTTTCTTAAGGTGCTGTAATTGTGTGGTATACTTACGGTTATCAAAGAACCATACTTGCAAGTAGTTGTTGCTTGATACATTTTCAGCCTTCGGTTCCCCATACCTATATTTCTGATTCGACTTATGTTTGTAATTGCCGAATATCATGACCTTTGTATTTCCATTGTTAACAGCAAGCTTGCTACTTGTGTTATGAGTTCAGCTGGTCATGTGCTCTCTGCAATCCATTTCTAGTGTAGTCCAAAAAGATTAAGTTGTCAGCATATTGGAATACTTGAAGTCTTTAAGATCCTGTCCTTGGCTGTGTTTTAGCTTTTGATATGACTTGGCACCGACTTTGTTCAATTTATATACAGCAGACTTGGGTCAACACACACCCCTGTTTGTTAGTATATCGGGGGTAACTCTATTTCCATTGTCAAGCTTAATACAGACCCAGTTGTCAAAATAGAGAGCAATTAATTGCCTTCAATAGGGAAAAGGAAATGCCTTGTCTATAAAAGTGGTGAATAGTGATGCACTGAAGGGTTTCATATTTTGATTAACCAAATAGGTTAGGGCTACCAAGTTATTTATGGTCGTTGACTTGGACTTTGTCCTGAAACCGGTTTGGTAATACAGGATTATATTGTTCTTTGCAGACCATGCCTCTTGCTCCTGCAGTAACACTTTGTTTACGCTTTCGCTTCTGCTCTAGCAGTGCAATTAATCGATAATTTGAAGGATCGTTGATTGGTCCTTTTTTGAGAGTCTGGTTTAATATGTATCCTATCCATGAGTGTGGAATTTGAGCGTACTGGAAGCAGTAGACCTAAAGGGGACCTACAATACTAGTCCACATCGCAGTATCAGCCTTGGACACTGACTCAGATAGTCCATCAGGTCCTGACGCCCATTCCCTCTGATTGTTTTTAGGACTTTACTGACCGTCTGATTATGGAGCATGATCACTTGATGATCATGTCCAGTGTTTTGTACAACCTCTGTGTTCATCGTTTCTTCTGTCCCATTTAAAGGTTTCAACAGAGCATTTATTGATTTATAGGACGGCTGGTTGAGAGGATCAGATAAAGTTACTTGAGGAGCTGTTCTATGTTCATTATATAATGCCTCAACATGTCTGACCCAAAGTTCCATGGTGAACCCATTTCCCGTTATGCAAGTTTTGCTTTCTAATTTGTAAATGTGCTGCCAAAATGTTGCCTGTTTGTGAGGGCCAAGGAGGGAGTGAGCATTGAGCCGTTCTTTTTTTTTTTTTTTTTTTTTTTTTTATAAGACGTTTAGTTTTTCTATATCCTATGAAAACCGAATAAAGGAATTGATTGATTAAAGATGTTTAGTCTTCCCATGCCATATTATTTTTTGATGCTGTTTTCTTAATGTGAACACCCTTTGTTGCAGAGTAATATTGTCTGTCTGTTCTGAATGCTTACAAGGCTAGCCTTAATACCCTGCTGCGATATTACATATCTCCACAGTGTACCATGGGTTTTTAGAAAGTTTTTGAGGTGTTTTTGTATGGATAGATAGTTTCCTGTCTGCCTTTTAGGGCTTGATACAAGGTTTCCATGATAGAACATCAATATAATGTCTTTGACCTGGATCAGGATTCCCCATGTATCTGACAAGTCGCCTTCCAGTGGCTGAGTCTCGATTTGCTAATCTCGCTCCATTTTAGCCGTATTAGTGGTACATAGTTGTCATTGTCTGGAGTCTCACATCAGCGTTTAGTTTGGTGGCTGCCCTGGCTATTCGCATAAAGGAGAAACGCGGTGGGAGATGATCACTGGACGGAAGTTATAATTTCGTAGCCTTTATTGATGCATGACTCACAGATGCGTAGTGCAGAATGAAATGCTTATAAATGTAGGTAGTAGGTTGCTGTCTTTTGATACGTGACTGTAGCAGCATTAAGTTCAGAGTTAACAGAAGGTCAATCAAGCCTTCAAAGGAGGATTTGTATCTTTTAAATAAGATGTGCCAAGGTTGGCTAAGTTGAAGGCTCCAGTGAGAATAATCTCAGCAGACGGATTTGTGCAAATAAGATCTTCCTCAACATGGTTATTCAAAGTTACATTTCTGTTGACCATATGCAGGTTAAATTAGATGTTAACCAATTGTAAAGTTCTTCATTTGCCACCAGTGTTACAGCCGTTGATTGTCACAGCTAGCACAATTGGACAACTGGAGTGGAACTTCTAACTTTGAGGTTCAAGGTAGCAGAAATCTAGATGGAAAACCCCAACTGATGGCTGCCCAAAGTGCTTGAATTTTACTGTTGGTTTGTGAAATTCTTGATATCGTGCTATGGGAACTGGTCGACCGCAGAAAGTTTCTTACTGACCTATTATATCCTGAGTAGTGATAAACCAGCAAAAAAGAACAGATAGTAGTGATCCCTAAGAGGGAAATAACCGCACATCCAAAATTATTACAAGATTCCAATCTTGTTATAAAATGTCAGTAATATGCGTGATAAATATAGGAGTTATTATTATTAAGGGGCATTTATGGAGCGCCTGGTGCAATATTGGCAACCGGGTGTTGACTCAACTTAAAGACACCTACTACCTAGAGGTGCTATCTGCACATTAAACAATAATATGCATAAAACAAATTACAACAAAAGAAGCTATTGCAGCACAACCTTTACATAGACTTAAGTTCATGACATAACCAGAAAACAGTGTTGGTCATCAGTCAAACTGATTCACTCGTGTAGTTTGAATCTCTACACCATGAGGATGATGAGGAAGAACCAGTAAGTTCAAAGTACTCTAATCAGATCATCAGTTGAAGTTTCATATATCCTTTAATAATATTCAAACATTAAAATCCCCAGCACACGGTTAGCCAACACGTGTTTCGTCTGCACTCAGACTTTTTCAACGCATAAAAACTGGGATGTAGAGCAGACTGTAATGGATGGGTGGTCCGTACCTGCACCGCATCAAAGGAAAAAAGAACTAGAATAGACTACATATAGTGTGGTTGTGTAATCAGAGCATGTTAATATGTTCTTTTGTTGAAATTCGTGATAAACCAGTATGCCTCTTGTTAAATCATTAAACTGTGGTGTCTGGCAACATTCCATGATATTCATGTAATCTCTGTTTTAAAGATGTTGCTGCTCTCATGGAACTTGGGATAGAAAATTGATTAGCACAGTTCTTAAGTGACATTATTTTTCATTGCTTTACAAATGCTTCTGCTAGGAGTGTGGTTTAATGTGGTCTGCAGCGTTACTTCTAGCCAGCTCCATTCTTTTTGGTTTCCTAGAGGTCCTTAGATGTAGACAGTGCAGTTTCCCGAATCACCTTTACAGTAGCAGATCCAGATCATTGGCCTTTTGTATGCAATAGGATGCAAGGTGCTATGAGCAATCCTTAGCATGCTTGAAACTTGGGGCTCAGTTCGTTCCTGATCTGTTGTGCTGTTTAAGATGTATTGGTATTTCATTGGCTTAACTTCTTGAGTGGCAATAACTCAGTTCTCAAATGCTGCACACTCGGTTAAAATTCACAATTGTCTCTTCTACATGCGGGGGGGGGGGTGATCTGATCATACAAATTGAACTCTTTGTATATCTTTAGATTGTAAATGTTTTAAAGTGGGGTATGGTGACATAGCTGAAATTTGTTTGCTGTCTTGAGGAGGTCTTCGTTTCCTCTTGAGATATACTGTGGGCACAAAATAAGTTGAGTCTAATTACTTTCTTGGTCCTCTGTGGTGGTGAGCCCAGGCAACTTACTATTCCTAGCTGTCCTCTACTGTGTCTCGATTGCTGAAGATTACCTTACTACAATGCTTGAGTTCTACTTTGACAGAGGTCCTGAGTTTATACCATTAATGAATGGTATAGTGGGCTCTGATGATTGATCTTACTCCTATGTTAGAGTGACGGTCTCTCTTGTGGGAAAGTAATTCTGTTCTTTGGGGGATGTATTCTGCTTCCGAGCTTTAACCGCATCGCTGCGGCGGTTATTTTTCCGCTACGCGGCTTTTTTCTAAAAGCCGTGTTAGATGACGAGCTCAGCTCGTCATCCGCACACGACCACCGTGGCTGATGACGAGCTCAGCTCCTCATCAGCATCAAAGGGGTTATTCAACGTTTACATGGACCCCCTGGAGAATGTGGTACGGCCGCTGGGTATCAAAATCATCAGTTACGCTGATGATACCCAGCTGGTGGTAGGCCTCTCCCAGTCGGCGTACCATCCCGACCGGCTGCACACGTGTCTTGAAAAGATCTACACGTGGATGTGCAGCTCAGCCCTAAAGTTAAATGGCTCCAAAACGGAACTGATGCTGCTGGGGAACTCCTCTCCATCTTTGCCCCCCAGCAGCTGGCCAGACTGTTTGGGACCGATGCCCCCCCCAAGCAGGAGATCAAGAGCTTGGGGGTATGGCTGGAGCAGGACCTATCATTTAAAACCCATGCCAAAAAGACTGCTGGCGTGTGCTTTGGCCTGCTCCGTTCAGCCCAGAAGATTCTGCCCCTGCTCCCAGTGGCCACTCGAAGGCTTCTCATCCAGGGACTTATCATCTCGCGGCTGGATTTCAGCAATGCGCTTTTCCTGGGCGCACCTGAATCTACCCTGAACAGACTGCAGCAAGTGCAGAACGCGGCTGCCAGGCTTTTGACGGGTCTCCCTAGGCGGCAATCTGCCCGCCCGGCGTTGAGGGCATTGCACTGGCTCCCTGTGAAGGACCGGGTGAAATTCAAGTCACTCTGCATCGCCCACAAAGTCTTGCACGGGGTGGGTCCACCTATTCTTGAGGAGATGGTCCAGCCCTATAAGGCCTCTCGTTCCCTCCGCTCTGACCACCAACATCTCCTTCAGGTTGGCAGGGTGAAAAAGGCAAGAACTGGGGGCAGAAGGTTTTCAATAAATGTGGCCTCCTTGTGGAACTCACTGCCCTTACAACTGCGCTCCGAAGCCAGTCTCTTCAGGTTTCGTAAACTTTTAAAAACTTTTTTGTTCTCTGTTTAATCCTTGCATTCTTGTAGCTGTGTTATTTTCTGATAAGCGCGGGGATGCCTATTGGTAACCAGGCGCTATACAAAACTCGGAATAATAATAATAATAATAATACTGCACTGCATTGTGCCCCAGCTGATGCTAATTTGGGTGCCTCTTTCATTCTTGTTTGTCGGGCAAGTGCTCCTGGAATGTCTTCCACAATATTTGAGTACTGTACTTATGGGAGCGATTGTGGACTGTTTGGAAATTGCTAAGAGCCTCTTGTCTAACCAAGGCCGACTGCAAGTCAAGTGGAGGGGCAGCAGATGATGCAGCAGGAGGTGCTGGTTACCCAGTGTCCCCTGACCAAATGTGTTCAGCATTCAGTACCCAATGCTTGTTGTTTGTTGCTCTCTGCTCCTTCTCCGGCTCTAATGTACAGGTTAGTACTTGGCTGTCGCCTATCAAAAAACAGATGATATCCATTGTCTTTCATAGATACAATTGGTTTATAGTGATCTTTTTCGAAGGCTTAACAGCTACAATAACAATCTATTTCATATAATTCATCAGGCATTCTTTGAGACATAATGTGCCACTAAATGAGAATTGATCATATTTGATCACAGACATAACGATTTAGAATGCTTACATGTACAGGTGGTGCACTTACATGTATAATAATAAAAACACAGTTCTAACTCAAATACAGCTATATCTGTTGCGTCTCTGGCTCTTTGTATTTTTTAACTGGATAGTTTCTCAAGCTGTTCCCAATATTTGCAGTACTCGTTTGTACCTTCCTGGTGTTTCACGGTCATTACATCATGCTCTCTTGATCAATTTACAGGCCTGCATGGATATTCTTGTACACATCATTTATTGGCCAGAAATGTTACCTCTGAAGGAGAGTAATTTCCTTCTGTACAATTGTGTTTTATCCCTGGAAGGTTAATTAATGTAAGCTTATTCTGTAAATTGTGAAGGAGGTGACTGTTCTACTTCTGCTGTGTTGGCTTCCTGTCAAGCATAAGTAAATAAAGGAAAGTGATTTATCTCTTGTTCTAGCTAAACTGTGGATCAATGCATTTCTAATTCAGTCGCTGATGCAGCTTTTTTAAAGAATCCTCTAGACCCGTCTAAACTAGTAGAAAGTAATCATTGCACCACACCTCAATCATACATTTGATGATAAATGGTTTGTCTTTGATTGTGTACTATTAAATTCTAAATGGGCCACCAATAAAGTCACCAAACGTGGTGCATAGGTTGTGCCTATGGTTGTCTCTTTTAGCTGGAGGTAAAAAGAGCACTCAACCTAAAACATGTATTTTTATTTTTTAGTACATTTGACAATAAACTGTCAGTACGTCTTGGGCCTACTCTGGTCTTGTGTAATAACTCAATCCCTATTAGTTTTGGTGTCTTGCAGTATCCTTATAATGTGTGGCCTGGGGTACTTCATGCAAGATATTACCTACTTATAGCTCTTTATAATTAATCTTTCATCCTTGAGAAGGCCCTTGGCCAGCAGGCCAGCAGTCCAGTAGAGAATGACACTCCTATTGGTGAGACACCTCAGACTAAAGCTCCTGTTTCTTTCAATAAAGCAAATTATGGCTAAAGGTCACTAACTTGCAAGCTTTCAGCCTTAAGTGATCCTTTAAACCGTGGTTCACAACAGAACCCTTTTTATGTTCCATAATTATGGACATGATCTTAGGAAATGTACCTCAGTCCTACCAAGCTTCTCTAATACTTTTTGGAAAGAATCATATAATAAGTCAGTATGCTCTTTCCATTGATGCCCAGTCTGTGGCCAAGCAGATCATTGTGGATAGGAAGGATGCTACCCTGAAATGGTTGGCGTTCTGAAATAAAGCTTTGATCCAACATATTTGTCTAGCCTAAGGTATCACATTTAGGCCCATGTCGATTACACAGTTTGTGTGTCTTCCCATGGGTACTGTTGTAATTGATTGTGGTTCCTAGTGCTTTAACAAGTACCTCTCAACAGAAACTAAAGACTTGAATGCTTTTTCCGGTAGACAGATCAACCTAGCTGCCCGGTGCTCTCCCAAGCTTCTGCTGACATTGTGTGATATAATATTGAGATTCTGTTCTCTTTGTGCCCTGAAACGAACCCAGCAGAGAGTGACTGCCATTTGAATAGATGCTGCTATCTTCTGATATGGTGACTGCATCTACTAGAATTAAGGTTTCTGCAGTCACCAGTAAGGGGAAGACCCGACTAAAGCATTTTAGTCCTCATTAAGACATGCAAGAGTTGTTTCATGACTTTCAGTTTAAGTAGAACCTCTCTCTTTCTGCACCGTGGCCTTCAAAGCAAACTCCCTTTTTGTGATACCTTACTTATGTCATGAACCTCTTAGGCCACATCTTCTAGAGGAGTCTGTGGTTAATGACAGAGTTCTTTCACCTTACCCTGCCAACCTTCCAGAAACGTGAAGGTATTTTTACATCTTGAAAATGCATTAATCTTCATATCACTCATTCTTTGAGATTCCAATCTCAAGCCCACAAAGTGTTTGTTCAGGCCCCCATTATTTTGAACATCATCATTCATCAGGCTGTGCCTTCATCTACCGCTATTAATGTAGGGATTCTTTTCAATTTATTTTGAGGGTTCAGAAATTCGAGGGAGTGCCCCCCATTAAGTTTGTCCTACACGAATTGGTAAACTTTGGATTCTGATGTTGCTTTGACTTGGAGCGAGCACTGGTTGATTGAGATCTTCATAGTTTCTGAACTCATTTTTCCACTGGACCGTTTCTGTATCGTGACAAACCCAGGCCTCCACCTTGATGTACAATAGCTATCCATGATCAGTGGATCTGTAGAATGACTATGTTTAATATCCTGTCTGAATAGGGCACCAGAGTGCACAACTCTCTCTCTTTGTTTCCAATAGAATTCCAAGAACCATTTTACAGCCTCCAGATAATGATGGTAGCCCATCCGTGTCATCAGAGGATCATTTGTTTCTTTATACAGGGAAATGAGTGGTCTAGACCTGAATACCAACAATGCTCCTAGAATTTCTTACTTTATATTTTAGTCTTTTCTGGACACACTCAATGCAAAAGGGGGTTTATGCTCAGTGGCTCGCATCTTCTCTAAGTCCCTAACTGAAAAGGCATAGGCACTAACTCCAGATTTCTTTTCCTCCTGGAATAAGATAAGAATAGCCATTAGCAAGATGAGCTTGAAGAAAACATTTGGTATTGGTAGCGTACTGCTGCTGACAAGGTAGCGTACTGCTGCTGGAGCGCTTTGCGCGCATTTCGCGGAATCTAGCGATTTTAAACAAAGCCTTTTTTCTATTTGCTTTATTTTAATTTGTTTTCCCCTGCTTTTAATCCCCTCACTTGCACAATAATCGGTTGCTCACCGCCGCTTGAGCGGGTCCGGTTCTTGGGGTGGGCTGCCGGTTTTGGTTGCCATCTTGGAGTTGGGTGAGTGTTTGGTGTAGGCACCACCATTTGCCTGCGCTTTAGTGCGCACTAGCCAGCGAGGAACACCTACTTAAAGCTCCTCCCCCCAGCGCAGCGGTATCGCGCAGCGGGCGTGCCTTCGCGTGGCCGGAGTCTTGCCAGAGTCCTGCCCGTCTGCGCCCGTCCGCGCCAGGACGGGCTGGAGACGGACCCTTTCTGCCGGACACCGCTAAGTACACAATGCTGTGTTACAATAGGGACACGTTGCTGGCCATTAGCCCTCGCCTCAGGTCTTGTGTCGCTCCGTGGGTTGGTCCGTTGTGTGGCCCTCACTCATGTGTTTGCGGGATGCTGGAACTTCCCGCTCCTTCACCATGTGTGAGTATTGTCTCTGCCGCTAAGTTAGACTGCGCAAGTCCATCTTTCAGCATATGGAACCTGAATGTCAGGTCGATGGTCAAACATCATCAAGACATTTCCGACCTGATAGGTAAGGAGGCGCCGGATGCCTTTTGCTTGACGGAGACCTGGCTACAAGATACGGACACGGCCATTATCAATTTGGCCTTCCCGCCCGAGTATTCGGTGTACACTCTCAACCGAGCCTCCAGAGGTGGGGGAATAGCACTTGCAGTCAAGTCATGCTACCGGTGCACCTGGCAAGTGCAAAAAATCGGCTGTGAAAGTGCGCTGTTCAAGATCGCTATTACGCCTAACTTCGCTCTCTCGGCCCTTTTGATCTACCGCCCCCCTGGTAGCGATGTGGCCTTTAGGAAGGCCCTCCGTGATGCCATCAGCACCTTGGCAGCTGGCTGCTCCAATTTTTCCATCCTCAGAGATTTAAATCTCCATTATGACAACTTGTCCCTACCAGCGGTATTCAGTTCTGTTACTGATCTTGAGGCTCTTCAGCTGGTCCAGCTGGTGTCGCAGCCTACCCATGTGGGGGGCCACACCCTAGATCCTTTTTTCACCAATCTAGGGGAAGTCAGCATCTCTACTCCATCTCCGCTGGCCTGGACCGATCACTATCTGGTTCGTATACACTGCCCCACGCTTGAGCCGCAACTCAAACCCTTGGTGCGCTCCATTCCTAGACGGCGCTGGAATAAATTGCAACTCGATGACTTTTTCCATCTTCTGTCAACCAACCCGCTAGGTCCAATTGTTAACGTGGAAGTGGGCTACGATAGTTTTTGTGAGTGGGTTACTTGTGCCCTTGACTCCCTTATCCCGATAGTCTCCTGTAAGTGTGGGCCTAGGGATCCGAGCCCGTTGTACGATGACTCATTGCGGGCGCTCAAAAACATCTGCAGGCGCGCTGAGCGGGAATGGCGCAAAACCTACAACACCGATAAAAAAGTTTTGTATCTGGCCGCTGTAAAACTTTACCATCGTGCAGTGTGCAGAGCCCGCGCGGCCTACTACGCCCTGCAATTTTGTACCAGCACTAACCCCTCCAAAACTATTTTTAAGGCCTTAAAAGACCTCATTGCTAAAAAGGTGAATGTCACTCATCAGAGTTCCACCGCGCATTGTGAAACCCTAGCGGCTTTCTTTTTGGAAAAGGTTCAGGCAATATACAGAGCCTTTCCTTTGACTGCTTCCCCTGTAGGTAGACCTCTTAAGCCCCTCACCCTGGAGGTATTACAATCCTTCCCGAGCCTTACACCGGAAACTTTCAGTAAAATGGCCTTGCAGGTCAAGTCAGGGTCTCCGGCCGATCCTTTACGGCCAGCTCTGTTCAAAGATCTAGCATCCTATGGCCTCTCGCCGGTTTGCTCTTTAATCAACACCTCATTAGCATCCGGCGAGGTCCTGTTGAAGTGGAAACAGGCAGTAGTTATGCCTATTCTTAAGAAACCATCTTTGGACGCCGGCAAGCCCGAGAATTATCGTCCAATTTCACTTCTCCCGTGGCCTGCTAAAGTTACGGAGATGTATGTCAACTCTGTCCTCTCCGACCATCTTCTCCAGGCGAATATTTTGGACAGCACGCAGAATGGCTTTCGAGCTGGGCACAGCACGGAGACTGCTCTACTTTATATGGTGGAGCATTTACGCTCCATGCTGGATGTGGGTCAAACGGCGGCGCTTGTGTTATTAGATCTGAGCGCCGCCTTTGACACTGTGTCCCATCCCATCCTTCTGCTTCGCCTGGAGGAAGCTGGTGTCACGGGGACTGCTCTCCAGTGGTTCTGTTCCTTTCTTGCCAACCGCTCCTTCTGCGTGGCCGTCTCCGCCCTATCAGTCCAAACACCATCCTCTGGTTCTGGGGGTCCCCCAGGGCTCCTCGCTGAGTCCCACGCTTTTCAATCTGTACGTGAGACCGCTAGCTGAGGTTGTCAGGCATTGGGGCTTGACCATGGTGTCTTATGCCGATGACACCCAGCTAGCGGTTACGATCAGTGGGGATGCGGAGGTGGATGCCCCCAGATTCCAGAATGGACTGCGGGCGGTTGCCAGCTGGATGACCTCCAACTGCCTCCAGCTGAACGCCAGCAAGACGGAGGTTATTATCTTTGGCAAACAAACGGAACTCTGGGAAGACAGGTGGTGGCCGTCGGATTTGGGACCTACGCCAACCCCGGTCGCTGAGCTAAAAAACCTTGGGGTTTGGCTCGATCCAACGCTCTTTTGCCTGCCATACCCAACGTACAACGGCCTGCTGTTTTGGTATTTTACGTGGACTCCGGCCTGTTCTTAAATTCTTCGACGCCACCACCAGGCAACTGGTGGTCCAAGCGACCGTGATCTCCCGGCTCGACTACGCCAGTTCCCTGCTAGCGGGATTAAATCAATCGGAAATCATCCGCCTGCAGCGTGTCCAAAACGCCGCAGCGAGAGCGGTTGTGGGACTACCCAGATTCTGTCCAATCGCTAACACCTTGCGCACGCTGCACTGGCTGCCGATTGCTCAAAGGATCCAGTTTAAGGTCCTGTGTGTTGCTTATAAAATACTCAAGGGATCCCCGGCTATGATCCTCTCCAATCTTCTGCCACGCTATGTTCCGACCCGGGCTTTAAGATCTTCGGACTTAGAACTCGCGGTTGTTCCCCGTTTTCAGCGTTGCAGAGCAGGCGGGCGCTCTTTTCAAGTATGTGCCGCAATGTTGTTGAACTCTCTTCCCCCTGCTTTACGCGCTCTTCAGGATTTGCTTTCCTTCCGTCGTGCCCTAAAAACCTATTTGTTTCCTTGAATTTCTTTTGCTTTGCTTTGACCAGTTGTGTTGTGTTGCTACCTGTCGGGCGCCAGGACGCTCCTTCGCTGGAGCAGCTGTGCGCCTAATAAATGAACTTAACATAACATATTGTAGTTTTAGAGAACTTTCTTGTTACTGACCTCCTAGAGTAATGTCTCCATCAAACGACATGCAGCTAACAATTTTCTCTAAATTGATTCAATCAGACAGTAGTCAGTATAAATACTTTAATGTTTAAATTACCCTTCCGTCAACATTGTCAAGTTAATCCTTGAACATAACTTTCTTAACCCGTTCAGCGCGGCGCAAATTCCTACGCTGTGCTGAACGTTCCATTGGGGCTATGGAACCATGACGGAACGGTTCCGTCATGAACACAGGCCAACCGACGCTCATGATGGAACCGTTCCGTCATGAGCATGGAAGGTGTTAAGGGAATCTTTTCCCCAGCAACAAACTTGTCGGTTGGTGTCAGAGTTTGGGTTTGGGTGATCGTGTGTGGAGAGTTGTGAACACAGGGTTCTGGCACTGAGAACAGGAAACATTCTTGCTCCTCCGATATGTGTGTTTTTCTTAACTGATGTATCAGTAACCCACAACAAGCACATCTACTAACTCCCCAGCAAGTCATTAAACTCCCTATAATGTATAGAAATTTCGGAAGGAAGCTTGTGTGCTTGCTAAATGAATGGATATGCCACAAATTGGAAAGGACTCACAATATGGTATCACCAAGACAAACAGGGTTTCCATCTTGATATTTCAGTGCTTGTTGTGCTCGTCTGATGCTCAGTTGGGGTACGCTTCTGTTAGACTGCAGTTATCTTCTCTATCACCATATATGAGAAGTCTTCAACAATGCCACTCTTCAGCATTGCAGTCATTTATGCGTTTCTGGTTGATGTGAAATTAATTTATCCGTCACTCGCCACACCTCCACCAACATGAAGTTCTAATAAGGTCTTAAATAGGTTAACATTACCTCCTTTAAACCAATGTTTCACGTGCCTTCAATGTTTTTAACCTTAAAGATGACTTTTTGATAAGTGTAAATTTAAATGTCACTCAGTCAATTAAGTGTTACATTGAGGAGATAAAAACCCATATGCCAAACACACTGGCTTTCTCAATACATATGGTGCATACCACTGTGTTTGGCATGTGGGGTTTTCCTCCTCCATGCATCACTTAAGTGACTGGGATGATAACTAAATTATGCAGCGCTCCTTTCACTGCAGAGTAATCGCCTGATGGATTGTTAAATCTATTATAATGCTACTTTCCAGTAAAAGGGACAGTATTTAAGCCAAGAGATCACTACACTATGTTAAAAATCAGCAGCCTTTGCTTTTATTGGAAATCTCCTTTTCAGCTCATATATGTAATATGCCACCTTAACATTTATTTGTAAACATAATAACAGAATGGTGAGTAAAGGCAAGATAGCCAGAGCGAGGCATGCCTTTTGGGCACTTGGTATGCCTTGCTCTAGCCTCTACCCACCATCTGAATTTTATTGTACCAGGGGAAGCAGACGGTCACTCTTCCCACTTCCAATTTGGAGGACTTCAAATCTGGACACCATGGAGCATTTTTGACCATATGACACGAAGAGAAATGAAGTGGAGTGCTTGGATTGACTTCACATTCCACATTGATCTATTCCTGTCCTGTGGGACAGGCTCAGCCTCACAAGAGGGGAATTTAGGGGACACTGATGGTAGGACTTTTTGCCTTTAGCTGGAAGTTAGTTTCCTGATACATAAATAAGAGAACATTGTGTGTTTACTCAAACTGTGAATTTTGCAGAGCATTTGGGGGAAACGAATGATGTGATCCATGCAAGTCAGGTGGCCTATATTCTCCTGGGTCTCTTGCGTTCCTGAAATGGCTTGGGCTGGTAGGGTTCCTTGCATGCTGGTTGCCCTTGTGAAAGAGCGAAGTACACTATTGGGTAGGTGTGGGGATCTTCAGAACTTCCAAAACACACATTTTGAAAAAAGTCTCCAAACACCTGGTGGTATTGTGTATATTTTAAAATGTGAAGTGCTACAAATGACCCTTATATCTAATCTCTTTAGAGAAACTACAAACGCTATATATCTGTGACCAGAAGAGTCTGGTGGGCATAGCATCATTTAATTTTCCTCAATTGTCATAACCCTGCACCAAGTTTTCTTTATCGCCACTTACTTATATTCACTTTTTTAAATCCAATTATTAATTTCTGCATGCTAATCTTAAACAAGCAACACAAATAATCCCTTACAAAATTCCGACTTTTATTCAGTTCTCAGAAATATGTAGCTTTATGGGTGTTGGACTGATTTCTCACAGAAATTAAAAGTAGGTCGAAGGCGCAAAAGCAGAAATTCTTTACCACTACTTAGAAACTTGCAATTTGGGATAAGGACGATCTTGTCACAGCAGACCCTCATACAACGCCTCAGCAACGTCGGAATACAAGGAAAAGCATTGGAATGGATCATCTCGTTCCTCACCGGAAGAACCCAGAGAGTTCGCCTCCCCCTTTCAAATCGGAGGCCACTGAAGTCATCTGCGGCGTACCACAAGGATCATCACTCAGTCCACCCTCTTCAACGTATACATGAGTGCCCTCGCATCCATCGCACGCCAACACAACCTCAACATCATCTCCTACGCAGACGACACCCAGCTGATCCTCTCCCTCACCAAAGACCCAAACACCGCCAAAACCAACTTACACGAAGGAATGAAAGAAGTAGCCGAGTGGATGAAGAACAGCCGTTTAAAATTAAACTCGGACAAAACGGAAGTCCTCATTTTAGGGTCATCCCCCTCTGCCTGGGACGACTCATGGTGGCCACCGGCCCTGGGAACCGCACCCATACCTACGGACCACGCACGTAACCTGGGCTTCATCCTGGACTCCTCCCTCTCGATGACCAGACAAGTCAACGCCGTCTCATCATCATGCTTCAACATCCTACGCATGCTCAAAAAAATCTTCCGTTGGATCCCCACCGAAACAAGAAAGACGGCCACCCACGCACTGGTTACAAGCCGACTGGATTACGGAAACACCCTTTACGCCGGAACCACAGCCAAACTACAGAAAAAACTCCAACGCATCCAAAACGCCTCAGTCAGACTCATATTGGACATCCCTCTGCAAGCTCACATTTCCAGCCACCTGAAAGACCTCCATTGGCTCCCTGTCAACAAGAGAATAACGTTCCGTCTCCTCACCCACGCACACAAAGCCCTCTACGACCCGAATGCCTCAACACGCGACTATCCTTCTACACCCCCTCCCGCCAACTACGATCGTCCAATCAAGCCCTCGCCGCTATTCCGCGCATCCACAGATCCACCATGGGGGGAAGATCCTTCTCCTACTTAGCGGCCAAAACCTGGAATTCTCTCCCCACCCACCTCCGCCTTACACAGAACCACCTCTCCTTCAGAAAGCAACTAAAAACTTGGATATTCGATAAGTAAAGCACCTCCCTTCCTCAAGCGCCTTGAGACCCTCTGGGTGAGTAGTGCGCTATACAAATTTTGGAACTTGAACTTGAAAAACACACACTTTCTTGTACAGGATTTTGTTCTGATTTGTTTTGGACAAATGCTTCCATATTGTGTCTTTTACTCGAACCCTACCAGGGTACAAGGGCAGGGTACATTCCCCAACATGTGGCAAAAAATGTATATCTTTTGTAGAAAAAAAGGTTGGGAAGATTTAAGTCCAAACTGCCCCAAAATGGCTCACAAGTGGAACACTCGGCATTTAAGGGGAAATTAATAGGGCATATTTCTGTAGCCCTTGTTGATTCTGTAAAATATTCAGACTATGATGTAATAGTGAGCTTTTTAATAAAATGAAGTGACCTTTGGGTTATAAAGGAAAATAATATGAAACAAAGGATTAATGCTGTAACAAAATGACAAAACATATGTTAGAGTTACATAATAAGGCTGCACGGATGGAGGAGAAAGAAGTAGACCTGTATAATGTAGTAGATAATGAATTGTAAAGTAGAAGTGGATTAGAAGTAAAAAGATAATATAAAATGTTTATAAAATGAATGCAGAGCAGAGCATAGTGAAGAGTCAAATAGAATCAAAATATACTAAGGTGAACAAAAGCTAAATTCCTGCAACCTGACCATAACCGCCACATTATAGCTGAATACCTCAGGAGGTTGCCACTATTTCTATTCATGGTCCATTTATAAAATAGGTTTGTAGATGAACTTGTATGCCAGTTTAGGTTACTTGTGAATAAGGTTAACAAGCATTGGAAATGCATCGGTTTGGCCTATCTATGTATGTATGTATGAATGAATAAAGAGCCGTTTTCATCAATCATCATCTGGGAGAAGGAAAGAGCTACCTGACAGATAACAAAAGAGTGGAGAGGATGTGATGCAGCGGCTAGAGCTGCTGACTCTAGAGCTGTGGATCCCGGTTAGTCTCCCCTGCAACCTCCTGTGTTTCTATGCAAATTACCTAATCACTCCAGGTGATAAACTGCTTTACATAAATATGCTGCAATAGTAAAAGTCAAAACTTTATGAAAATATAGTTCCACTAAAGCTGATGCTAACAGTATTTCAGCGGCAGGAAACTGATCAGAGAAGCAGACGAAGAACAAGCATTGGTAAATACAGGAAAATATGCTACAGCCAATGAACATGAAGGAAGGGTACGCGGCAGGCACAGGAACCAATGAAAAGTCAGGGAAGCGAGAAGGCAGAAGTCCCTTTTAAGTTTGTTAAAAACAATGGCTTTCTCAAGCACATCGCAAGTGCTGTGCAGGCGAAACCTAAAAAGGGCAAAACTCTGGAGCGGTTTAAAGTTAAGGAGTGGTATTACGGCTCTTCTCACTGGATCTAACAAGCTGCTCTCTTGTTAATAATTTCCCTGCACAAGTCCCCCACCTGCTCAAATGTCAAGGTCTGGGAACAGCGCAAAAATTGTCCCCCTTTTGATCTTATTGACTGAATGCCATATGTCATATTCCAGTTGAATAACCTTGCTAATAGTTTATTTCGCATGTTACCCACCTCTGACCGGAATAGCTGTATAAAATGTGGATCAAGGAGACTTCTTTGCACGTGCATGTTTATTTTAAAGGAGGTTGTCAAAGCTGTGATCTCTGTGCATAATTGACACAACTAGTGACGTCATTCATCCACCCATTTCTGGGTATCGCCTACAAACAGCTAAGCTGTCGAAAGATTTATTGTGGACAATATCAGTACTTACATGGTTATTGGGTCAGCCCATTGCTTGGCTTTCATGTAGATTTTATGTGCTTGCATTTTATTTATCTGCTTTCCGCCTCTTCTTGTGTTTCTCTTCACAGCTGCTTTATAATCATATCCATCCTTTTGTTTAATGACTTGTATCCCTCTGCTGCCTATATTCAGGGAACAGTTTTTTTTCTTTTGCTTTTGGCACTTCCACATCACTGTCTGATTTCCACTTCCGATGTTCTCTCCCCCCCCCACTCTAACCCCCAATTGTTACACCACCCCTACTATTTTTTTTGTTTTTGTTCTTTTTTTTTTAAAATTTATTTATTCAATATTGTTAAAAATGTTTTTTTAAGAGGGTGGAGCTGGGCGGCTACATTTTAAAAAAACCCGCTTTGGCACAGTCTTTAAATTTTAAATGTACTAGTTAATAGTGTCTGTCATCTTGGATTGGTAAATTCAACAAGGCTGCTGCATCATGATGTGCATGCATGTGTGCAGAGGCATGCAAAAGTTTTTTATCATGCAGTAGTGAACAGAGATCCATGATGCTAATGTGCAAATCTTTATGATGAACACGTAAAATAATTGCACTTTATTTATTTATGGACAAAACTGTTCAGCATTGGCAAAGCCAACAGGTGTACCTTCACAAAGCCAAAATGTGAGACCAATTGGCTTTGCCAGCGTTTGGTTTTTATAACACACACACTATTTCAATGCAGTGTGTTTTGGAATACCTATCCTTATAAAACACTACATAGAACGTAAGCCGTTTCAAACTCCTTTTACTTTCACATATTCTAACACAATCTAATATTGAACTTGGCAAGCAATAAATCTGAACTTATTATTATTATTATTATTATTATTATTATTATTATTATTATTATTATTATTATATTTAAACTTCTATGGCGCAACAGCTACCCGGAGGTTTCCCGGCCTACGGACACATGCTAAGAAAAGGAGTAGCAATGTAGCAATGGAGCTTACTGATTAAATAACCATGTCTTGATGCCTTTTCGAAATCTGACGTAGTTATGCTCATGACGGAGTAAGAGTGGAAATGAATTCCACAATGCAGGGGCCAATTGAGCAAAAGAACGACCACCCATCCGAGCCAGTTTGAACCTAGGGGTCACGAATTTGGCCTGCTTGGAAGAGCGTAGATAACGTGGGGATGTATTGTTTAACCAAAGCATCAAGATAGCTAGGCGCCGTCCCGGCGTTGATTCTATGCAGGAAGCAGAGTGCTCTGAATTTAGATCGATTTTTGATCTTTAGACAATGTAAGTCGCGAAGGGACCTGGTGATGGGGGTCATTCTAGAAAGCTAATGTAGGAGTCTGGCTGCAGTGTTTTGAACCACTTACAGCCTGCGAATGACATACTTGTTGGCTCCTAGGTATAAGATATTCCCATAGTCCAATCTTGACACAATCAAGGCTTGGACCACCGTCTTTTGAGCCCCAGCCGGCAGCATCCATAGAATCTTTCTCAACCATTTAAAATGGCAAAGCATGTTAAAGTGGTCTTGACTGCTTGTTGTCGCATATACAGTTGGTCATCTAAAATGACCATACACAGCCTGCAACCATGAACGACCTATAGATGTTATCTCCGCTCTACTGAAAGGGTGCAACAATTAAGAACCTGCTGCTGTGCCAAAGTAATGGCACAATGAGGTATACAAATGATGTCAACATGACATGTTCTGGGCTGTATTTACTCCATTGATCGCACTCAAGGCAGTGATCTTAAAATCAGAAGAATTTCAGCAGCTGTTAACCCATGAATCAACCTTGTTCTGCTCTGATTGTGATCTTGCCCTGATTCCTGGAGCCATTGATGCAATTGTTGTCTTACTGAAATAGTGTCCAGTGAAAAGATGAAAGCCTGACAGTGAGTTGCATCTCATACTCCGTTTAGCCCAGCAAGAAGCATATACATTTTTCAGGGCTATTACCTACAAACTGGGTGCAATTTTAAAAGTTCAGTCGGCTCGACATCACTCCATCTCCACTCAGGTGTTAGCACTTCAATGAATACACACAACCCTTATTGATACTGGCTAAAATCTATTAATCGGAATGCAACATATCCTTTAAGATCACTGCTTTATCTTGAGCTACAAAATTAGGTAAAATGCAATTTTCAGGTAAATTTGATCCAGCCCTAAGTTTGAGTCCCACTTCTAGCTGAGGCTTTCTATTACTGTGCCTCTTTGTGAGGATCTTAGAAAAACATAAACTCCAAATGCCACAGGGTTTGAAGAACTACTATAGTCTCTTCTGAAACCAAGGTTCTTATTATCCTTGTCTCTAGTAAAAGAGAGAGGGACCCCAGGACCAAAGGGATAGGGTTCCGCAATTGACACAAGTCAAAGTATAATTCCCTTTGGGCAAATTACCATAGAGACATAAAATATTACAGACACATAGAGACTCACCAATATCAAACCATAACAAGGAAGCAATGAGAATAAATTAAAAAAACTGTGAAAACACTATTATAAAAGTGGATCTGTACAGTTTATTTGCATACACTATATTTTGTTAAAAAAAGAGAGGGAAACATATACAAAATGGAACACTATAAAAGAAATAAATCAGACATTCCTATTAAAAAATGAGGTACAGGAAAAGGACTAAATTCCAACAAAAAGCTTAGAATTTTCCTTAGTTTTTTTTTTTCTTCTGTATTGCTCCTTGTGCATCGACGCGTTTCGGTGGTATATTTAAGATTTCACAACCTTCATCAGGACAGTTACAATAAATGTTCCCCAATGATTCTGAAATTAAAACAAGACCAGTCTTATTATCCTTGATCATGATGACATTGATGTTGCATTGGTACTTCTTGACTCAACAGCAGAAGCCCAGGTAGATTTGTATACCAATATTAATGGTCTCTGAAGATTTCTTTGAAAGAGGATGTTACCCTGAAGATCTCCCTTAGTTGTTAGTCAGAGCAAAGAAAATAGAACTGTCTTGTGCTAGAATGTATATGGTTAGGCACGCTTTGAAAAGAAAATGAGCCTAAATACCATAGTATGTTTATACAAAAATTGCTAAAGAGTTAAAAAGACAGGAGCTACCTCATGTTCTAACAGCTCCTCCAACAAAATATCTATGACTGATGGTTAGTTGGAGTTAGAAAATATTAGTCTTTATGGCAAGGGTCTTCAATACAAAGATTCATGCCCTCCCGTGTCAAATATGGTATGTAACCTCATTCCACCTATAATTTGTACGTTCTTTACATACTATGTGTGCCAAAGCTTGTGTTTTCATGCAATGTGTGAATTTCAGGAGATAAAAAAAAAAGCAACCCTTTAAGTCAGCCCTCCCACAGGAAAACTATACTGCTGTGATTTTACAGACTAGGTGGGAAAGATGTGGAACAAAACCGCAAAAGTGAGGGGTATATTTGAAGTGGAATATTTGAAGGGGCAGGCAGCACTCAAAAGAAGGGAGCTAGAAACATATTTCTATAAAGTGCTGAATTAAAAAGAATAAATAGTTCCTTAAATATGAGCAGTGAAAGTATACAAGTCAGCCACTCAAACGTGTTGTGAAGAGACTATGTTCTGGGGGAGAGACAAACACAAAATGAGGAAGGCAAGTCAAGGAATTAAAAGTAAGCAAATGACTGATATAAAATAGTCATTTGTAAGCAGTGGGCGGGCTGTGAGCCCACTGTAAGTTCACAATAGGTCTTTCACAACCAGACCGCTTGCAGTGTCTGTTAGGCAGGAGCTCAAAAGTGGTTCCCTCAATGCAATCATGGAATAGCACAAGTAAACGAATTAGAACACAATAAAGTAGAAATGCTCCAAACGCGGAACCGAAATCAAGAATAGTCAGGAAAGCCATAACCATTAAATAAGAAGCAGTGACATGCGATAGACGGGAAAACCATGCATTCAAGAGCAAGTAGGTTTTCAACAAGAGAAAGTTAGAGTTGTCTGTTGGCGAGACCTGAAGTCTCCTCAACTTAACAGTAGAAGGATACAACTCATTCATTCAGAGCAATGTGAGAATGAAATGCTTCTGGGCGAGGCTAACAAGAATATGGAGGAAAGCTATTGACTCCGAAGCAGCACAAGCATCCAGACCAGGGCGAGGCACAGACCCAAGGCTTCGTCTTTCTACTTTATCGTAGACAGTAGGTCTCGAAACATAACAATGATGTCACACTTAGAAACCCTTGTAAGTTTTCTTCGTTGGACAATATCAACAGCTTTTTCTAAACTTATTTTAAATTTTATCTGGTCTGTCGAATAATGTATAGACCAAGAAACTATTTCAAACACCTCATTAGCCCAAACCCCAAAACATACGAGTTGTTCCTCAATAAATAGAACACTACATTTCCACTTGCAGGGTGGAGCCCCGTTCGTCCTTTATTTGTTGGATAGATAGGAGGGTTAATGTGCATGTTGAAGTGAACTTTTTAAAACCTGCAGACACTGGCTAGGAATCCACCCCCTCCCTGCAGAGCAGTCATTACCACTCTGTCCAGTGAGAGTAATCCAGCTCAAGAGCTGGTTTTTCAATGCCGTGCAAAGAACAGTCACCTCAAGCATCTCAACACATGCAAAGAGGATGTGATCGAAATTGTTTTTACTTGTTTATCATAACGGTAAGAGAATTTCATAAGGCACTACAGCCTTTCATCTTGTAGAGGTTGATAAACCGAATACTGTTCGATTTGTTGATAGAGACAGGGGATGCTTACGGTGCTTAGAAATGGCCAAACGGTGTTAGTGGGTACTACATTTATTATAATGCAAGCATTCTAGTACTACATGGAAATCGCTTTTGGAAAAGCACTCCAACTTGTAAGTACTACAAATAACGAGCTGCTCATTAGTGTCACTGCAGTACTCCTCCAATTCAGTGCACGCACATTTGAGTTCCTGCTCTATTGAAGAAAGTCCCGTAAACTGCACTGGTGGACACCCTAAGTGAGTTGTACTCCTCATTTTACAAATGCAAAATTCCTCCAGTGTTCTTGAGTTTTTTTTATTTGATGGTAACAGATTTATGGCTGTAGTATCTAAAATAAACTTGGGCAGTATACGGTAAGGTTTAGAGCAGAAAAACAAGAAGGAATCATCAGGAGGTATTTAAATGTAAAGTCCTGTAGGACAGCTGTCTGCGTCGCTGGCGAACACGGAAACTGGGGACAGTCGCTTTCATTAATACATGCAAGCGCTAAGCCTTCTAAAACAAGGCTCAAATACAGAAGGAAATCAAAAGATAGCCCGGCTACAGATACATTTGTCCAAGAACAGATGCATACTGGTAAGTAGCATATTCCTTAAGGAGCCGACATTTAGCTCCTAGGCGGGGTTATGCCGCTGCAGTATCCCCCCTTTGTAGGCATGCACAATCTCTGTGATTTAGCTCACACACTGAGGAGTAGGGTTTAAAGATGTGCTTGTGGCATCTTTTCATGACAGGGCACAAAGCGACAGTGTAGCTCACATTGGGGTGCTGTCAAGAGGGAGTCTCCTAAACCCGACGCGTTCAGCTTGGAGCCCCAGATTCCCGCAGTCCCAAAGTCCTGATTAAGCCTGACACGGACTGCCGCGCACCCGACCAATTCAGGGTCTATAAACAGAAGGATTGAAGACAAACCTTTCCCGGAATACATTAAAGCCGCACTTTCTCGACCACATTGGCGACTTGAGTAGTTCTTGAAACCAATCCCCCCAGAACTTTTTGCACAGGAGTCACAGCTCCACACAGATATTGATCAGATACTTCTTTCAAGTATTTTACCACTCAGATCTTCTTTCTGGTCCTGATGAGAATCGGACAAAGGGTCCGATTCGAAACGCGTCGACCTTATCTGTCTGACTTGTTGTCTAAAATTTTATATATTTGCAATTTTTAAACAGGTTTATATTTGGTATTCCTTGAAAACCGTTTTGCTTTCATGTTTTTGTAAATAGTATATGGATTTACTCTCTGACCTCTTGTCTTTACCTTTCATGTTGTCTATTGTGCTATATGTTTAGTATATTGTGAGTAGAAAGGAGTGTAAGAATGTCTGGTTCACGTATGGTGTCTGAGTGAGGATGAAAATATACACGTTTTTCATTGTCTATTGTTTAGAGTATCTGTCCTTATCCCCCTGAAACATTTCTTTTTTCCTTTGCTGTATGTCATATATATATAAAAAGTCGTTTATTGTGGCTGTGTTTTTCTTCAAAAATTCTTATCGTAAAAGAAATAAATAATGATGGATTAATTCCAATTGCTGGCTAATAATTGATTGCTTATTAGCACAGGATTAGGTTGGTCTTTTTACAAAATCAGACCTAGTACTGGCACCCTTTCGTTGATTTGATTATTAGACTCTGCTTTACTGGTGATGAGTCAAAGCCCTTGTTCGTTGTTCTGGTCAAGAGGGAGAGGCTGAAACATCTTGAATGGGGAAGTATAACTTAAACAAGTAAACACCGCTTGAACAAATGGAAGCATAAAAGGGATGGGGCGGGGATAGGAACTGGGCAAAACATACAAAAGTAACAAGCTTGAAAAAAGGTGGGGAGCTACACAGATGCGGGTGTTTTAGGAGGGAAGTAGCATATGGGAGAGAGTGCAAAAATAGTTCTCTGCTTTGGATCATTGGAAGGCTACTAAGTATCCACTCATCAGGATGGTAAAGAAGCTATGCTCCAGGGGAGAGACAAACAAAAGAGAAAGGAAAGCCATTTAATAAGTATGCACATGAGATTGACTCGAAAGCCAACCAATGCTAAGGAATGAGCTGACTTTAGCTTACTGAAAGTATTGGTATCTTCCACAACATGTCTTTGACAACCTACAACTAAAAGCTCTCTTTAAGGCAAAATGGCTCGTTCAGCCTTGTATTCAAACATTTCCAAATTAGTTAATCCATTAAGGGAAGTATGTTGAGACATCAGAAACGTCCTCTGATAAAATCTCTATAAATAAAGAGAAGCTGAAAAGCACACAAATGCAACTATACTATATGAACAGCGAAGTGATCAGATTTATGGGCCAACAATCTCCAAATCCCTCTAAAGATGTTAAAGTTATAAGTCCAAGACAGGGTCAGCGTTAATAGCAACAGGTTAACAAGCGTTCAAAAGCAATTGTGGGATCAATACACTGCACAGGTGGGTATCTGCTTAACCAATGTTACCCACTCCCAGAGATTTCACTGCCATCAAACTCAAATCCCATAACAAACACAAATCTGAGAAGCGGGAGGAAGTCTCAATATTGCAAATTTTGTTTTAATAATGGAATATTATTTGAGATGTTGAGATCGCCCTCCCATTTCTGAGATTGGTTTGTGTTTGCAAGGTTTAATACCATTGAGGTAAAGTCTTGTTTGGATTGCTGAGCCTGTGCCATTTGAAAAGAAGTCACAGTCTCAAATATCCACATGCTTATTTTTCAGTCCCCTCTGGTTTGGAAGTTTGTTTTCCCTTTTATGGTCGTTAACATTTATGTAAATTCTATAACAGGTAATAGTTTTCCAACTCTTAAAGGTATCTAGTATATGGGTTTTCAATCGATTTATTGTACTTGTGAAGCCATAATGTACAATTCACTTGTAATCTATTGGTTTCTTCCCTGTTTGGCAGTCATCTCCAGATAGAAAATGCCACGGTGTTATACCATAAGCAGTCTAATTTCATTAAAATGTATCTAAAACTGGATACATTATCATTTACGTTTAAAGCTATGTAGTTGAGGATTAAAATTATCACAGTCTTGATACTCATTAATTTCTTTGTTAACTTAATGCATCCAGTGCACTGATCCACAGCATTTCTTTTTCACTTAGATGCCTCTCTCATTTATACCTTCTCATAGTATTCTACTTGAGCTAATATTTTAAGTTTTATCCGTGGCACTATTTTCTAGTATAGTTTGGCTTGACAGAGCAGCTATCGGTAAACTGAATTACGATAAGTTGTTTAAAATACAGGTAGACTGGGCTTTGGCTCCAATCCTCATTACTCTCCCCGATAATTTTATTCGGGCTTTGCTGTTTTATTCTGCCTTCGTGAAAGTGCTTCTATTGGAATGCATGAGTGACTTTTAAATCTAAAATATGAACTCAATCATGCTTGTCAGATTCAATTTATGATCTTTTGTAACTATCCCCTACAGAAAAATCTTTTTTTTTTTTAACTTTCCCTCCACACTGTGGCAAAGCTAATAGGGCAGGCAACCTTTCTCACAAGCCACATTTGACCAGGTTAACACGTTTATACGTGCATTTGTAAATGCTAATGATTGTAAGTGTATGAATCGTACAGTCGGACCAGTTGGCTTTCCCTATGCTATTTTCTGAAAGTGTTTTGCTACTGGTGAGGTTTGGTTAAGGTCCTTATGTGCTAGCCATTCTAATTCCACCTAAATTTGCCTGGTCTAGTGGGCTGCTTTATGTCCAAATGTGCATCAAATAGTATATGTCACTTAATTTGTTTTGCCTGCTGTGGAATGCTTGATTCGTATTGGCTTGCCAGTGGCAAGCATGGTGCATCTTAGAATTGTTTCCACAGAGTTAGAATAAGTGCAAACATATTTTGCCTTTTTGTTTTCTTTGAATTATCAATTGCCATTTTCTTTTGGCTTGAGTCTTTGCCACCTGTTATAATTAAAACACACATTCTTATATGCAAAATTGGATTCTATTTAGTTGTTTGAGATTTTTCCCAAAGAGGATAGCTTTCTACAGTTTTAGATTTAAACATTGTTGAACTGATTTATATGATTTTCATTTTGAGTTTTAATTTTGGGTTATAGCAAAAATTGTCTAGAAGATAGTTGTACTATAGACCATGCTTATTCTGTAATATTTGCTGGGTAATCTATTGATTTAGATTTCTCAAACAATTTCTGTGCTTTTCTATAAGTAAATGCTCTTTTGAAATTATTTTAATTTTCTTCATTATTGATGTTGGATGAAACTCTATAATATAACAGGTTATCCTCAATTTCTTGTAGACAGCAGCTATGAATGTATTAGCTAGCAGTGTAATGTTTACATCAAGGTAATGAACACTTGGTGATCATATTTTCAGTGTAAGTTAAAGTCGATGGCTAGGACTGTTAAATGCCAAGATAATATCTGTAGATCTGCAGAACTCTACTAAATGACAAATCTACCACAACTATTTATTTGGGTTGTTCAGGAGGAATTCTATTTCAGTGCAAATAAATATTTACATAGGATGGAGTGATGTTGATCTCCCATAGCTGTGCTTGGTGGTTGAGGATTGCCTTCAGATCTAATCAAATTGTAATTCAGAATTGCATATAGGAGTTAGAATAGAAATTGTTTACTGGCATCCATTTCCGGTCATAAAGTATGGCACCACCATCTTTGTATGATCCTTGGTTTACCAAGCCTTCACAATGAAAAATGACTTGCGGCAAACTGAAAATTACACATCTTCCCACGTTTTTGAGCGTGCCAAGTCGTTAGCATTCAGTCTGATTACCAATTGGATGCTTGCACTCAAAGCGTCCTTCATAAATGGAAAACTCTTCTACAAATAGCTTCTCTCTTTGGATCCTATAGCCCTGGCCTCCTATTCTCCTTTCGGGAGAAACAATTAATTGAATGACATCTATGGACTCATGTCCAATACATAAATAGGCAAAGCAGAAAACGTTCAAGAACACATTTTGATGATTAAAGTCCTCTAAATATTTAAAATGGTTCAAATGTTGCCTTGCAAAGAGTTTAAGTGAATCATCCAAGCGGATATCTTGTGGCATGGAGTACTTAAACATTTTTAATGGAATTCCCATTCTTTTGCATTAATGCCCACAATACCAGTGCTTTAACATATTTGATGGAACAATAATACCATTATTTTGAGGCTACAATAGAATAAGTGTTAGTGCAGCAATTCTAGTACCTCATCATATCACTGAACTCGCAATTCCCTTTACTTGTCCACAATAAACCACTTTCCTTCCGCTTAGTGCACTTTGAATGCCTCTAATTAACAATATAAAATATCTGACAGACCTTATACCTGCTTACTAACTACCCTTACTAGGAATATGTTGAAATGGGAAAAGGTTATTAATGTATTTCATGAAATTGGGCATCTCTTGCTTCTCATTATTCCTTATCAAGCACCCTCGGTCGTCAACACTATTATTTGGCCATATCTACATTAAAAAATGTATACTTTTACATGTCTGACTGCCTTTTCTTCCCACCAGATCTGTAACATGTTTTTTGGCAATGGTCTTCTACCATGTAGCATAGAGTCTCCACTTGACATCACTTCATTCATTGACTGTTTATCATGTCCTAAAATGTAGGTTCCGTGGACCTAATTCACTATCTTAATTTTACTCCTTGCAGGCTTGCTCCTCCAAGCTCAGTATAGGTGCAACAGTTTTTCGGGGTTGACAATTCACAATTTTTCTGCAGTTACGTATTGTTGTTGAAATGTCCATTAGCACATTAAACCTTTTTCTCATATTGAAAAATACCTTCGTCTTCAGGTCCAATAAATATGTGGATGTTTGTCAGCATTTTCCACTTCACTTTTCATTCTTGTTCCTTTTACATTAAGTGGCTCTGTATGTAAGTTTTTTGTCCAGATATTAATTTTCCGCCCCTCCCTTTTTTTTAAAATAATTTTTAATTGCTCTTAATAACATCTGTTGCAGCACAAAATGGAGCAAAATCTCAGCAAATTAATTCAAGTCAAGTTTATTGTTTTAATTAATTAAAACCATAACAATAGGTACGAAAACACTGTATATCATGCATTAGCTAAAATTACTCTGAAAGCATACTTCAGTCTTATTGTTAAAATTATTAAAAACTTTCATCGACAATAATGACTTGGTGTTTTAGATTTTTAAAACAAATACTAAAACACCTGTGCGGAATTGAATGTTTATACAACCATCGATGAGTTTCCATTTTCCAGACTTTTCACAGTGTCCCATGTTGTCAACAGCACTATTGTGTGTAATGCATCATACTTCTGTCAGCTGGTGAGGGGTGTTTTGAGATGTTCTTGACAGGCTTTGTCTAAGAATTTCACAAATTTACAGTTTAGCTGAGGATTTCCAGGATAAAAACAGGCTATTTACAGTTTCCCTGCAAATGCGTAAGTTGCTCTCATTAAAACAGCGCTTTAGATCTCATCGTGTGATTGTTTATAAACCTGGGCAGGTACAGAACAGGTGTATTAGGTCTTCTCACTTCTTGTTACAGTGACTGCATGCCGTAGAGACGTTCGATTTCCATATTGGCAAGGCTGCTACCGCTGGTATGTTTCCCATGCATAGGGAAAGATACCTGCCTTTTATATATGCTGAAAAGGGAATGTCATATACGAGGGCGCAGAGAAGTCCGTGTAGTATTTTATTATCATCCATGCATGTAACTGGGTACTAAAGTGGTTTTTGTCTGCCAGCGTGGAGATCATTTTTGTGGTTTTGTTGGTTACCCTTCTAAAGGTGTCATAGGAAAGGCCTGTTGTCCATAGCTCCATAAGATCTAATTTCTTCATGGAGGCATGTTGGTATTCATGGTGTTTTGATAACTGATTATGTTGAAGTGCTGACATAAGACTTAGTGGCTTGATTTAAACAATTAGTTGATTGGCTGATTTTGTGCTAATTTTTTTCTGCTCTTCAAGATGGGTCTTGCTTAACAAGGCCAAACTTGAGGTGGATTTATGCACTTATCTGAATCCTGTCCAGCATTTTAGCGTCTCGGCCTTTCATCGCCATACTTGCATAAGTGGTTGTTGGTATTAGTTTAGAGGCCATTACTGTTAAGAGCAGCTGATGCTCAGCAAATTAATTGAATTACGTCCCTTGAAAGCTACAAAAGCAAGACCATTGGACCTCACCATCTCCCAACAACTCATGGACACAATCTCAATCAACTCAGGACGGCAAAACACACAAATTTACCTTGGAGACTACAATCTTCACTGGAATGATGGTAGTGACGCAGTGGTCAATAGCCTCAAAAACTACCTTAGCTCCTCTGACCTCACCCAAATTTGCAACAGCCCGACCCATGACAAAGGCTCTATCCTCGACCTCATCATCTCCAAAGAAGGCACTATTCAACTTGAATCAATCCAACCCTGTGACTGGTCTGATCACCATACTGTCACTTTCTACATCAATGAAAAAGTTAAACGTATCCCGGTCCAATTCTCCAAGCCCAAAGTTTGGAAAAGAGACCTGAAGAAACTCAAGCCAAACTCTGTACCCCCTAACAGCTGCAATCTCCTACTTCCCCCTTCCGACGTTACTGACGTTCAGTGCCTAACGGACCACTATCTCAACGCTATGACCTCAATAATCAATGAGGCTGCACCGATGCAACTGAAAAGAGACACCACCAAGATCTCTAACCCTTGGTACGACGGGAGTCTCAATGAAGACAGACGGGCCATGCGAATGGCAGAGCGCACCTGGAGATCTGTTCCCTCGGCACTGCACTTAAAAATTCTGAAGAAAAAGAGAAACGCATACTTCAGGAAAATAAAACGCTCAAAGTCGGATTTCTTCAGACTCCAGCTCGACCAAGCAAAAAACTGTCCAAGAAAATTGTTCGAGCTAATTCGATCCCAATCCAAGGAACAACCCCAAGCAGTCGACACTTTGAGCAATGCACCTTCCTGTGAAGACTTCTCTGCTTTCTTTAAACAAAAAACTGACAACATAAGGAGCGATCTCCTCACTGTAAACCTCTACTCCAAACACCACTGCATAACACCCAATGAACCAAGAAATAATGCGACATGGTCATCCTTTGACACATACTCTGAAGAAGACATTGGCAATCTACTCAGCACCCTGAAACCTTCCAATCACCTCAATGACCCTCTTCCTGCTAACGCGGTAAAAGACTTCACCCCGCTGATCCTCCCACTCTGGACTAAAATTATCAATAGCTCACTTCAGCAAGGAATCATACCCGACTCCCTCAAAGTTGGACAAGTTACACCTTTACTAAAGAAACCAACAGCAGACCCCACTGATCTAAACAACTACCGTCCTATCACCAACATTCCCACTCTCGCCAAACTGTTGGAAAAATGCATTCAACTACAATTGACAAAGCACATAGAACAGTTTGATCTCCTCAACCCTCATCAATCAGGCTTCCGAGCAGGGCACAGTACCGAAACGGCTATGACTCACATAATTGACGACGCCCTCCAAATCTTAGATCACAATGATTCCTGCCTCCGTATCCTTCTTGATCTCTCTTCAGCATTCGACACTGTGAAACATGAGAACTTACTCGAACTATTAAAAACAAGAATGGGTCTCTCCGGGACTGTTCTCCAGTGGTTCACCTAATTTCTTCACAACAGGTCTCAGAAATTCAAGAGCAACAACTTGATGTCCTCCCCAGTACCTGTATCGTTAGGTGTCCCTCAAGGATCCTGCCTATCCCCTACTTTGTTCAACTTAGTTATGGAACCTCTCACCACCTTGCTACAAGCATCCAATGTACACTTCCACATGTACGCCGACGACACTCAACTATATCTCAAACTACAATCCCCCAAAGACATCATGCGTCTGAACTCAACGATCAGAAGCACCCAACCCTGGCTGGCCGATAACCACCTAAAACTCAATGCTATGAAAACTGAGTTCCTTCTGATCTCACCTCCCGCGAAAATCTCTACCACTCAAACTTGGCTTAAACACCTAACTGCACTCAATGTCCAACCGACCATCGTGGACTCAGCAAAATTTCTAGGCATAACACTTGACGCCAATCTCAACATGCAACAGCATATCAGCAAGGCAACTAAGGGAGCAAACTTCCAAATAAATACCTTGAGGAAACTTAAACCCTTCCTCCCAGCCAAAGACTTCCAAACTGCAGTACAAGCGCTAATCATCCCTCGCATAGACTACGGCAGCATCGCCCTCTGCGGCCTCCCCCTAACTACAACTGCACCCCTGAGAGCCTCACTAAACGCAGCAGCGAGACTCATCACTGGATCAAAAAAAATTCACATATCTCCCCTGACTTCAAATCCCTGAACTGGCTGCCTTTTGAAGCCAGAATTCATCTGAAAATTGCCTGCTTGACACACAGGGCTATCCACCTGAACTCACCTGGCTACCTCACTCAGAAACTGACAATCTCAGACGGCTCGAGATCCACCAGAAGCACAAAGAATCTTCTGCTGAAACCTCGAAGATTCCGGAAGGAAAGAACTTACAAACGCTCCTTCTCAGGAATGGCGCCTAGGATCTGGAACTCACTCCCTCCTGAAACCAAGCTCATCCCCTCCACTTTTCTTTTTAAGAAAGAAGTTAAAGCTATCCTCATGACTTAATACACCTGAACTGCCACTCTTGATCTCTTAGGACTCTGCGTCGATCTGTACTCGTGCCTGACCCATTTGCACAGTTGTTTTTACCTGTGTTACCGACCCTACCTGATTTGTTTTTACTCCCTCCTATCTGTATTTTATGCTCCCTCTGGTACCCACCCACCCTTGCCTATGTAAAGCGCTCTGTTATCTGTAAAGATCTTGTTCGCGCTATATAAAACTTTCAAAATAAAATAAATAAATAAATCATATAATTCAAATGTATTCATTTTTAATTTTCATTCATCTATCTACCCATCAGTGTATCTAAGTGCGCACAATTACCCATATATTCTCTTGTTTATCCATTTGTATATTGACACCCCAACCCACCATGTATTGTTTGGGAGTGTGTATTTATGTGAATACTTATGTTGTGTGTCCTAGAGCAGTATTCTGTGTGTATGTGTGAGCTTGTCTGTAAGCATGGGTATTCACGTGCATGTTGGTCTTGCATGTGCATGGATGACTGAAGGTGTGGTAGTCTGTCTGCACTACTCAAAAACGCAAAACCTATTTTGTGATGGATACTTATAACAGTAGATTGCTCTGCAGAGGGATCTGTTAGGTGTATTAATCCAAAAAAAGGTTTTGAATAGTGCAAGTAGTACTTGCAATATCGCTGGCTATCGGACATTCAGCCGAGAGTTTTGTAGCAGCTTTTCGCACACCAGTAGATGGAATTTTGCGGCCCTTTGCTGACTCTGCATTGCCATAGAAGTGATGGAGCAGAGCAGCATGTAATGACTCCCCTTTATGCCAATGTGTGCTCCTTTCAAAAGATGTATCTAGAGCTGTATTCCGATGACTTCCACAATTTTTTCAAGACTGTGTGCTAGGGAGATTGTCCCCCCAAAAACAGCAGCTTTAAACTGTGATGAGTCTACAAGAAGCGCATGTCATTCAGACCTTCATGAGGTATGTTTGTGTTGCTTGGGCTACAGCCACGACCCAGTCATGCAACAAGTGAAGGTGATCCGGGAATAGGAGGGTGAAGCTCTATGTTGTGTAGCTGAGAAGTGGTCGTTGTCAAAGCACAGATCCCACTCCATGTTGTGGGACTGATCAAGGCTCTAATAGTGAAGTCATTCCTTTGAAAAGTCCACTTCCCAATCATAGTCTTCTTTTAATTTGAAGCCTAGACATAAGTACAAGAGGGCAAAGCGTGACTCGACCCCACTTTGGCACTTGAAGTCTAGTCTGATGGGACAAGGAAGTAAAGATAAAGATTGCACTACTTTGCTGTCAACCAAATCTGACCTGATTCCACAATTTGTCGCAGTCTGCCCCGAATTTCCCGGGCTGACTTGGATCCCACAGCAAATATGAGTTTTCAAAGGGGAGATGCTGCAAATCTTTAGTGCGATGATCTCTTTGGCTTATCATTGGTCAACAAAGAGCCACAAGGGTAGCAAATTGGATTTCCAGTAGCAGAACCGTCCCTGATACCTTTTGTCCCCTCAACCTGGCCCGTACCATCTTGTGTTCTGACTTATATACTGGAACCAAGGTCCATCTTTATTCCTTCAATGTTGGAGATTAGCACAGTGTTCCGCGAATGTGTTCCATGTTCCATGTCTGAGGGTGCAAATTGAGAATTATACATGAACTGACGTTAGCGCTTTTATGCAACTCTTCTCCATCACTTCCCAGGTGGTGCGGTCTCACTGTAGAGCCACACAATGCCATTTGCCTACTTGTATGAGCATTGGTACTAAAATTCTCCATGTCCTGTGTGGCATCTGGGGCTACTCTGAACAAGTGGAGTCTGCATTTAGATTGTGTCCACCAAAAAGAGTGTTTACAAAGGTAAGTCAATTGTTCTTTAACCCCATGGGCTTGCTTTCCTTTCCCTTTTTGCATATTTAAGACCTGCAACAGCAATTCAGTGCTGATCATAAGACACCTCCGGTTTAGGATGGCTGAGTGGTGGACCCAAAAGTAAGGGCCATTTCATAGCTGTCTATATTTGCATTTATATAGCGTTATCCTATCCCTTCTGAGTCTTTTAGCTGTTTATGGGTGCTCACATGTGTCTTTGGCTTGAATATTTGATCGGCCTCTTCTCCAGGTAGCCGTATTGCTGCTATCTTGTATTCGGAAGTTTGCAGTCACTACTGTGATGAAAAACCTCTCCGGGAAATCTGACAATAGTAGACTGAACGATGTGCAGTCCACAAAGAAGGGTCTGTGCTCAGTACAGTGTAGCAGCTCAAAAAGAATTTCACGTTTAGCCTAAGGTGGTTTATTATTTTTATTCTTAAGTGACCTGCCTTTAAGTTGCCATGCAGCTTGCTCCTATAGGTTGGTACATGTTGTACAGCACTGGAGGGGTCAGACATGACTCCTCAGACGATGAGAATAAACTGTTGTTGGAACTCCAGAAGTGAAGTGGGGGACGGAGCCAAGTCGGCCTAAGGCATGTGATGCTCAACAGTGATCTTACTTCTGTTATTAAGATCACACACCCTTGAGTTGTTTTGTATAGGACACTCTAGACCTTTCTCTTCCCACCGCCCTCTTGAAGCCCCTCCCCCCGAGGATGTGTGCATCAGTTCCAAGTTGTAATAGAACTGGGTTATGTTAGCTGAGCTCATGCATATAAGAAGGGACACAAGTTCTCGAAGGGAGAATCCCTATCAAATTGCTTGCTAACTTAGCTTTTTTAAACCCGTTGCATTATAATAATCTCATTGTTATCGCCATTTGCTCCTGGGAATGCTATGACTGAGGTCCCGTGAGTGGAAATCCCTTGTAATCCATTTCTCCTGTAGCAGTGTGTTTTCCTATTTCACTCCTTTCATGCTTCCTTATTCTGAAACCAGGGGCGAGCACCTTTTGTGTATATTAAGATGTGATAAGTTTAACTTAGAAGATAGTTCTGCAAAGTTCAATGAGCTCTGTTTACCCTGTTGGGGGAGATTTTCTTGGAGAAAAGGTTGTGCTTTGGCCTTGCCAGCTTCCAAACAAGTGAGGTCGATATTGAAAGATGATTTGTTTCCTTCTCTCATGCCCACTCGCATCTAAGACTGGGTGGGAATGGTTTGATGAAGACCGAGAAAGGGGCTCAGAGGGCCTTACGGCACTTAAAGGATGGCATAAGGAATGTCACTGCAGCGGCTCATAAGGGTAACACAAAAGAATCCAATAAGTCATCTTTGATAGGCTTTAGCTGATCTGTTGGCTTTTCACTTCTTATGACTGCAAAAACAGAGAAGGACTAGGTTTAAACTTCTTTTTTAAATGGAGCCAAACAAAAAAGCTGAGCGGAATGGGGAGAGGATACAACATGGAGAGTGGGGATGTGAGCGAGGAAACCGCACACGTGAGTGAGTCCATAAACATATGCACTCCTATGGGAAACTGAATGAAATAGAAAAGTAGCCACCCGAATGTAAACAGTAGAAGGATGCAAGTTATCCAATCAGAAACTGCAAAACACCTCTGTTCCGAGGGGGGCACAAACTCAAGTAGAGGAAGGAACGCCAGCCCATAAAAAGACTCCAAAGCCCTGTGTTAGTATTGGTATAATACACAATACATTTTTCGACAACAGACAGCGTCCATGGTGGTTTGGGAGACGGAGAAGAGGTTGTGTCCCAAAGGAAAGCTCCTCGATTTGAAGCGAGATCTTTTAGAAATTGCAGTCCAGGCAACAAATGAATAAGGCTAAAGGGGTTGTTTCCCATTGGAACTATTAAAGCTTAATATAAAAAACATTGGGCCATTGCTGCAGGTCAAATTTCTTACAAGTATGAGTTTAGGTCAGATCTTGTGTCTGGTAGTGGAGCTTTAAACATTTATAGATCCTAGTTTCTATGTATGAGAAGTGCCACCAAAATATCTATCTATTGACTGTATTACAAAAATATTCGGTAACTACACCTCTCAAAGAAGGGGTAATCCTGAGACATAATTTGGGTAAGGGATGCTCTGTAACACATACAAGAAAATAATGTTTTAAATCTCTGGATACAAGATCTCTCGGGGATAATTTAAGTGTTTTTCTCATGGTCACTTTAAACTTTTTTTATATTAAAAATACTTAATCGTACTTACAAAAATGTGTTCCAATCAGATATGCAGCTGTGATTGAACTCTCACACATAAAGAAAGGTCTGATATTGCCTAAATGAAAAATGTACTGTTACTTTCCATATACACCAAAAGTTGAAACAAGATTGTGTTTTTGTCCCAAGCTGTTCATCTGTATGTAAATAATTACCTCGCACCCAGAATCCAGAGGTGTTATCTATCACAGTTATTTAGGAGAGATGGCAGGCCTTGTCCAGGTGGGTTGGAGGAATGGGGAGTTCTAGCTGTACACCATTAGTGTTAATGTGGATGCTTTTGAAGGGCACAGGTGGCAGAAGCTTCCTGGTCCACCACTGGATCTCAGGCAGCAAGAATATATGCGCCTTTGCCCCCAACAAATATTTTAATAAAATTACTTTAGCAAATCTTGCCGCTGTAGGATGACCAGTTTTACGTGTAAAACATCTTATTAATAGGAAAAGCTAAGGATTTGTCTTTTTGACCGTTCACTGTAGCAAGGTGTAGTGATCCAAATGATCAACCAATATATGATCCCATCAAACTGAAAGTCTTGGGTAACCAGTCTACCAGGGGTGTGATAGGCCCTAATGCAAGCAATGAAACACCATCTCTTGCCCCTGGTTGAGTAGTACGAACCCATAATTGACGTGCGGTGAAACCTGACCCACCTTTAGGTCAGGGTGATATTGCACCTGCTGCACTAAATATGGAAGTTGTTGTTCGAGCTAAAATCTTCTGCTCCGTGGACAATTTGGGGTATTGAGTTCAGAGTGTGGTGGAGCCAAACCTTGCACTTTCAAAGAAGTTCTCCATATACCCTGTGTTTGCAAAGAGCTAGTGCAAGAGACTGTTCAGACTGAGCGCTAGTACCAGAGCTAGTCTTTATGGGAAGTATTTCTCGACGTGATACTTTATACTCCTTCATTCCCTCATGCCACACCTGGAGCTGCCTGTGTAAACCATTATGTTGCTGCACTGCCACTTGCCAGAGGAGATGCATCATTGTACTCCATTGATCTCTTTGTAGGAGAAAGGTTCTAGAAAACAAGCCAAGTGAAGAAAAAGTCTAAAGAAGTCTAAAGTGGCAGATGAGTAGTGGCCTTCCGGTTTCATCAGTGTCAGATTGAAGGATAAGACAACTTGTTTCCCATTGGCCACTTTAGGGCATATTTCAAAGAAATGTCGGATTTTGTTTGATGTTATGGATATATTGTAACTCTTCAAAAAGCCCAAATGTTAGGGACAAATTGGATATACTCTAGCTGTATGTAACCTGTTCTAACATAGAAAGGTATGAGACATGAGTGAAAACTGGTATTTTCCTTTCAAAGGGACTATCTGATACAGGTAAGCACTGCAGTGATGTTTGGGAGAGTTATTTTGAGACCATCTGTTATGACTGACCCTCCTCTTTACCAATAACTTTCAACAGGAAAATCAATCATTGATTCTATTTTTTAGCTTTAGATGTAAGTGGATATATGCTCTGTTAAATCCATTTCCTGGTTAACTGTGAAACTAGACTAACGCCCCAAACCGGATTGGCAATCTGTCTTTACATTGTTAGAACAAGCACTGGCAAAGACAATACTTATAGCTTCTGTGTAATGCCAAGAATATCCATGTGGGTTGCAGCAGTGATGAGGTAGGAGGGGCATAGTTTTTCCTTCACAATCTTGGACGTATATTATTTTTCACATCGAAAATAACGGACATTTTCAGCCTTCCTTATGTTTCTGTCGAATTTGTTTAAAGGGGTAGAAAACTATTTGTGAGTGGCTCACACGTTTACAATTACTTGTTTGACAGACACCCGTGTATTCAGATATCCCAGGTGCACACACAGCCACACACACATTGCTATACGACGCCATGTGTCGTCTGTTACATCATCAGCCAGTCCTGGGTTTTTGACCAGCAACGTTTAGTATCATGAAAAGTTTGTCGCTAAAAGGCCCGAACAAGCAGAAGGGGCTGCTTAGCTGCCACGCGAACGGAAGGATGACAAATAAAAATAAATAAATAAAAATGCATAGATTTCGGCTTCCTGGATAAATTTTCATCTTCCACATTTCAGTTCTCTGTACCTTGAACAAACACGTTTGTCAAGTAAACAATGACAATCATCCTCTCTGGCGTTTTCCACAGGCATTGTTTACCTCTTGTAGTAACTTATTGTAATCGGATCTGCAAAAAAGTAAGATGACAGAACCGTGGTGAGCCAATGAACTCCCTGACACAAATAAGTATTGTGATGGCCATTTCTTTTCAATTCTGTATAAAGTAAAACATGTATGCTTTAGAAATTAAATTGTACAGAAGCTAAGCATTATTCCTGAGCGCTGCATCTCATCAAATCCTAAAACTAAAGGTACAGCTTCTGACACTAAAGCCTGAATTACCTTAAGTGGCATTTGGCATGAGTTTTTTTTAACTGTTTATCTGTTAAATCCGAATGTGCAAAGATTAATGTAAAATGGGACATATTTTGCCAGAAAGTTCAATAAATTCTGCATGTAAAACGCGCACCCTCTTTGCAAGAAATTCCAGGAAAATATTTAAAAGCAGCTTTTAAGAACCTTGCAATGGTTGATGCAATACGCGATGACTAAGGCAGAATGTACTCCATTAAATTAGAAAGCTTTGGTCTAGCAAAAATAGGGCCTGGCTGCCATTTTTGATTAATGTTACTCTCCTTCAGTGGGTTGAATAAAATATGTATTGAGCACAATCATATTCAGCTGAGCTTTCTCACTAAAAATAGAACAGAAAACCCACTGCAGTCAGCCTTATGCCTGGTACCACATACAACCAATGAGGTGTGGATACTGTTTGCATAAGTGTTCCTGACTAGCTTGCTATAAAACTAGTTTATAATTTTGGATTAGAATATGGAATGTACTAGATCAACAAATGTAGGCATTGTACTTTCCCTTGTGGCGCATCGAGTGTTTGAGGAAACATGTGTTCGAGATTTTAAATGCATATTAAAGCCTTTATGTGATAGGTTTGTACGGAGATTTTACCTTTGGAAATGTATTAGTATAGAAACGTACTTGTCTGATACAACTTTGGTACACCAGAAACAGTGAAATAATAAACACTCCTTACTCCACAATTTCTCCTCCCCATCTTCATTAACTTTGCTTCCTATTGACTTTATTTGTTTTAGGAGCTACTGGGAAGGATACACCTGCTTTTGGAGTTTATGGCTTGTTGCTGGCTTTCTCCAGGGGCATGGCGGCACTCCAGACACATTCCTGATGCTATCCTGGCCTTGTAGCTCCATGATGAGTGTTTCTCTATGCTGTGTTGGTGTCAAGTCGGTAGCATGGGGACTGGGAGGGCATAACTCCTTTCTGAGACTTGGGAAAAGTAAATGGCCTTGAAAGTCCACGAGGGCGGAAGGGTTAGGAGAAAGTGCCCCAATTTAACAAAATTGCATTTATATTTGCTGGTCATATCATTTGTAATTTTGAACTAATAGGCGAAAACTTCCCTGAAATGAACTTCTTGAAGAATCCGCACTATTACCCACACTACTAATCTAGTTTTATCTACAACAAATCTAACCACCCACAACATATGTAAAGACAGCCCTCTCGCTTAAATACCATGTCCCATTCAACACACCAAGCAACCCAGTAGCTGCCACCTCCCATAGAGAGCAGCTGTATCCACCCAAACATCAGAATTATCTCCTTTTCCACACTAGCACCCAGCCAGACTACCCCTAGCTCTCCCCTACCCACATCTCACATACATTTGGACTTTCTCAAAGCACCATCACATTAAGAAAAAAGATATGCATATCGACAAACAAAAAACCCTTTAACATATTTGATCTGCCTTCAGAAACCAGACCTTCCTTCCTCACGGAAATGTGGCTCAGCTAAGATACTGCATCCACATATTACAGCTGTTCTAAGGTAGGATCCTTCTGCATGGTTACCCCCACTTTTTGCTAGTGTCATTGTTTTTCTGATGAGTCAGACTGGGATCCTTCTAACCAGGACCCCAGTCTATGTGCTTCCTCCCTAAATTGGACATGTTTAGTAACTTAGGTACTCCTGATTGGCTACTGATGTACCCAGATAAGTCCCTAGTATATAGTATTAAGGTACCCAGGGCATAGGTACACCAGGGGTCTCCGTGGGCTAAAGCATGCATTATGCCACCCATGAGAGACCATTCAAATTGTGACTTTGCAGCCCGTGTAAGCTGGTGCTAGCACCACTTACGACAGATATACGTTTCTTACATCTGAGCTCACTACACTTAAAACCTATAAGCCACCCCTAAGACAGGGCTTTCAATCCTGAAGGCAGGGTGCTCGGTTCCAAGTGTAAGGGTGTACATGCATGAGCGGGGCACCCATACAACCTATGGAGTCCATTCTCCTGTGTTGTAAGTGCAACAGCCATTACAATATATAGAGTGACCATGCGTCACTACGCAATGACTATCTATAAACTGGCTGTAACGAACCCTGTCATGTTTGGTATCAAACATGTTGGAATCATACCCCCACCATAAACGGTGTAGGACATATGATTCATTGTGGGAGGTATGATTCCATGCACAGTAAATCTCCTACAGAAGTCCCTCAGTGATCCCTGTGCCAGTCTTCAGAACCGGACAGCAAGCTAGGACTACTGCCGACCAGAGAACTGTTTCTGCCTTCCTGCTGCTGAGCCAAGCTCGAGCACGGTAAGGCAGAACAAAAGATATCCTGGCACAGGGAGGTGTGACCACCTCCTAGATAGGTTTTAGTGTATTGAGGCAGTGTGTGGGTGCTATTGAGGCAGTGTGTGGGTGCTTGCCAGTGCCACTGAGACTGCTTGAGATGCACATATTGTACCCCCTTACATACTCCAGCTCAAACCAGTTCAGGGTGCTGTTGGCTCCTGCTCTGGTGCAGTATCCTCCCCCTGTCCAGCCCTTCCTCTGAGAAGGACCCCTGAATCGTCCCAATCCTTTCCTAATGGTACTCAAAGGCTTACTTGTGGGTGGGCCACTAGATTCGTTGTGGGACAAGATTCAGATCACATACCACTTCAACTTCGACCGCCTGGACACTCTGGACTTCGCTGTGGGAACCGAGACTGCACCGGGGAAGTTTCCTGCTGCTCCTGGTCGTGTCGTCCTGCGGTCTTCTGCAACATCGGTGTCCGTGCGCCATACAGGTTCAACACCAGACCTGTGGACATCCAAGACACCTGAAGGGATCTCCCTTGGAGTGATGGAGTCACTCCCCTGCATCTGCAGGCACCGTAACACAGCTGACCAGTCTGCTGATCCAGGGCTCCCACAGACTCCGAAAGGCTCAGCAACACAGGTGGTGGTTCTGCAACTCTGTCAAGGCCTCGACTGACTTCATACCGAGTTTGAGGCCAGTATCCCTCGTCGGAAACACTGGAACAGAACCCCTGTGCACTGGGTAGACTTGTCGTTGCCAAAGCTTGTTGACTCTCTCTCCTCCAGAGATCTTCAGGCTCCAAGAAGATCCAACATCAAGCATATCCTGCAGCCAAGATCTTTGCCTGCACCACATCCCTTACACCATGGGCCTTCATCATTTGGTGAGCTGCTCAAACCCTCTTGCGACTCCAGTGCCTCTGGCCTGTGGGTCCTCTTGAGGGTCTTCTTCGATTCCAGTGGGCTCCTTTGCTTGCTCGATGCCTGCTCCGACTTACCTGTGCGTGGTGAGTCACTTTGACCTTGTTGGTCCCGGCACTGCTCCTTTTTCATCATCTACATTGTTTGCTGCTGCCAAGGGTTGTTTGCGCCCCTGCCGGACACTGACCCCATGGCCCTAGACATCAGAAATGGAAAAGCTTTTAAACAGTTCCTGGACTTCCTCCGTATCGCCTGGTCCGTGCAGCTGCAACTTGAAAGGCACCGTCAAACTTTCCTGCATCTCCTACATCGGTGGACATTAGTCTTCCGTGCCTCCTGGTCACTCCTAAGTGACATTGACATTTCCCCTTTGCTTGCAGGTTCTTCTCCCCTTGAATCCACCTTTTGGTTCTACCGGACTCGTTTGTCTTCTTCTCCAGTAGCAACTTTCCTGAAGTCCTCCCTTGTGGTCTACGGCAGTTTCCGACGTCACTTGACAGCTATGCACCCAGCTTCCCTCGTGTTGTTATCCTGCTTCCTGGGGTATTCACCGGTGGAGTGACTCTCCAACCTTCCATCTTTTTTTGTGGTTTCTTCATGGTCTGCTGGGAAGGGTTCTTTTTCTTGAAAACTGCAACCGCGACTTAACCATAGATTTCTATTGAGTACACGGTCGTGTTCCCACTCTGCACACGACCTTGGTGGGGTCCCGAGATGCTCACCTTGGGTGATTAGTAGGGTCCCCGGTTCTTCTACGTTTTGTGGGTCCACTCTTGTCGTGAGTTGTGGTTTGCTGTCCACTATGTTAGCATATAGTTTGATCTCCCCCTGGAGACCATTGTGTATTTGTGATACTTGCCTGTTTATTTGCACAGTATTAAGTGCATTGTGTTATATCTCTGGGAAGGAAATATTGTTATGTGTTAGTGAGTGTCCTATAATAAATACCTATTTTTATAAATGCACTGTGTGGTTCTTTTTCACTTAACCTATACCAATAAGATTAAGTTCTGGTAAAACAAGCTGCTTTACTCTCCTTCTGAACTAAGCATGAAGACTGCTCTCCACAGCTACCACTTAGCTTTCTACGGTTGTCTAAAACCCCTAAAATCACCACAAGGGTTGTCTGGATTAGTGCAGGGTGCACACTTACATAAGTGAGCACGAAATACTAGGCCAGTCTCCCACAACAGCCATCCCACTTCTATATTGCATTAATAATTATTAATCGTACTGGCAAAATGGAACTGCACTGACCAGATCCATGAAAAACCAACCAAGCTCATCATAGCTATTGAATCAGAGCATTCAGTAATAGGGTTTTACTTTCTTCCAATTGAGACAGATACAACAGTAGAAGAGTACACTAAATAACCGCAAGGTAATGTTTAGGAAATGCACATTGCCCCTAAGTGCCATCAGTTAATTTATTAGAAGAGCCAACCGTTTTGTAAGAGGCCAAAATATTCATAGCTACAGCAGCGCTCTGTGAGAAAAGTGATATAACAAAGTAGTAATAAAGTGGTTTCACAGAAAAGGCAGTTAATTCGTTCAACAGCATCCAAAATAGTGGAGACACAAATAAGAAACGGATTGAAAAAGAATAAGCTGTATCATACAGAGGATCCATAGGGATGAGAAATTACATAAAGTTGTTCCTCTTTTAAAATGAGCCAGGATAGGAGCATATTGACGGATACAGTGTTGATTCCATCTAAGGTGTTTTATGTTGTGTGTCGATTTAGATACCGTATATAGGTTTTCGATTTATAAACCTTATACGGCCACAATTTGCATTGCCCATATTTAGGCAGAGAAATCCTACCCTTATTTAGGCATTATCCATACTAACCAAATACAGGCATGGCCACCTACATCCTTCCATCAATGTCACAATGCGTTCTTGGAAAACCAGACTCTTAAGCCTTTAGGACTTCCCCTTGCTTGGATTTCTCCAAGAACTCATTTAGTATGCTTGAACATCTATTCCTTAGGGGTTCATTCATGATGTTCTTCTGCCCGACTTTTACATCAATACTGGCATTCCTAAACACCTTCGAGATATAACTGTACCTTCACTTGCCATGGCAAACCATGGTTCGGCTGCCTACTTGCTCGCCATGGCAAGTTCGGAGGAAGTCCAATCCCCACCTGACGCACTGACCAGACACTGTCATCCTCTTCGCAGAAAATCCAGCTCCAGTGTTTCTGACTCCCCTTGCAGGGTGTTACAGATTGAGACCCGGAAAGAGATTCCAACCTCTCTCATTCTAAGGTATGGAGCAGACTAGAACCTAGAGCTACTCTTGGCAACTCTGGCAAAACTGAACTACAGCTAGCTATACTTTAGAAACAGCAGCTACTTCTTAATACACTTAGGTCGGGCACACTGGGGTAGAACTAACTAGAAGCATCAGATGAGTATTCACATTTTAGCCTGTAATTTATGTATGTATTTTTATGAATATATGTCCTAGCTATAAACCATGCTATTGCAGTATTATCTAATCCTACTGCTAACGCTGTACGTATTATACTTCGCATTCTGTCTTACGATTGTAGCAGTTCATATCTCTTGCACGAGAAATAAGACTGAATAAGACTGTTCAATAAACCCTTTTTATTGAACCGCCCGTCTATCTATTTCTGTGTAAACTCTGTAGAAACGAAGCATGCACGATTGACTAAGTGAAACTGTTATCTATTGTTTCCACGATTCTGCGACTGTTCCAATTCTAAATGAAACAAAGTTGTCATGTTTATTCGGTTGTCAGAAACGAATCCCTTCTTCTTTATTCGAGAAATTTCTAGTGACCTCTGAGTTAGCTGGCACACACAAGTAATTAAGTTTAATGTACTCTATAGAGACATACTGACCTCAGTCCTATGTCAAATCTAGTGTATATTATTCCAATGCCCAGAGCCTATTAGGGATATAGGAACTACACTACAATGTGACATGCAGTCTAACGAAATGCAAATCACTGTTAATGGCAAACATCTATAAAGTGGCTCTACCTTTCAACAAGCGCATCATCACACGAGATGAACACGGAAACGCTGATACTAAAAGCAGATGGCTAATAAAAATTAAAAAAGTGAGGCATGAATTGAATTTCTGATGAATACCTCTACCTACATATTCCTCATCTCTAGGTGCCAGCGTGGATCTGCGAAACTAGGCAATAGCTCTCAAGCGCTGACAAGTGAGGGCATGGCCTCGGGTTACATCTTCCTGGATTTGACTTACCAGAGCCATATATGGCACCACCACTCTGACGTCAGTCTCCTTGTTTCTGCGCCCATATACGCTGATCCAATTTGCTCTTCTGAATTTTTCGAATTTCCAGTTTTTTTACAGTTCTGTAGATCCTTCTTCTGGCAGATTGAGCTCCCATTTGGTATCTCACCATTCCAGTGCCTTCACCCTAAGTGAGTCTGAGGTCTCCCTGACTCTTTTTTGGACTCTAGTTGCAAATGTTGTGAGGATCTCATTAGTCCAGATGCCCAGTATTGAGCCTGGCTGGCTGACTCTGTTCTGATGCTGCCAGATCCACTCTTTGTTTTCTGGCTGCCAGTGCTGACTCCATTTAAATGGCGGTGTTCATCCAGATTTTATCAGCTACGCTCTGGCTCCTTCAGACTCTTTGATGTCCTTACAGGCCTCAAAGAGTTCCACTCCAGGGCACTCCAGTTGTCTCTACCCTGGACCGGTCCTCTTCTGACAGCTAGTTATCTCCATCCCGGCCTGTTGATGGCAGTGCATATGCACTGGGCACTCACATTATCTTCCAGGTGTTCGCTGTTCTCTTTGCTTGACATTTAGGGTTTATTTATTTATTATAAGAGTTTTCCATGGTGCTGGCTAGAACCTGAGAATATCCGAGCACTTTACAGCATTGTCAAGGCATTATCAGTCACAATATACTTAAATTGACGAGTGTCAAGCCAGTGTAGAGTGCTTGGGTGAAAATGAGATAGAATAAGGTAGCAATTCCAAAGTGAGTTGGAGGTTATTTCCTGGATGTTTGAGGTGCTGAATGAGCAATAACTCTTTCAGTTGTCTTTTGAAGCTCATGAAGGAAGGGTTAGTTGTGAAATGTACAGAGAAAGAGTTCCCGGTTTTGGGGGTATTACCTGAGAAAGAGCCAGAAAAGGCTTTTTGTTTGTTTTTGGGGGGGATTGAGGAGAAGTTTGTTGGAGCTTCTTAGATTTCTAGTTTGGTGTGCCTTTGTGAGTTTGGATGTGAGGTAGGCTGGTTTACCGCTGTGCAGAAATTTGTGGGTGAGGCAGGCAATCTTGAAGCAACATGGTGCTTCGATTAGTAGCCACTTTAAACTATTCATTGCAGGGGAGATGTGGTTGTATTTTTATGCTCCTGTGACTGTCCTTGGCGCTTCATTAAAAGTGGCTCTCAGAGGGGCTAAGTGAGATTTCGGGATGTCTGTGAGGGTGGCGTTTCCATAGTCCAGTTTGGCTAGTACCAGAGCTTGAATGTCGATTATTTTTATTTATTATTTTTACTTTTATTTTTTAGGGTAATTCGGTGAGAAACAGGCTCAATTTAGTTAAGGCGTTTTAGGTTGTAAAAGGCCCCCTTTGTTTTAGTCTTTATTTTAGTGGTCATGTTAAGATTTGAGTCCAGTGTGATCCCCAGAGATTTAGCAGAGTCCGCCAGAACCTCCCGGTCTCAACCCAGGTATCCAGCTCACTCTTCTAGATCTTCTTTGGACTTTGTTTTGGCGTTAGGAAGATGTGTAATTATGTAGATGATATCATGGAAGCATTTTGCAACTTGTCTTATCCGGAGTCTCAGGGAAGGTTCTATTGTGCTTTTCATAATGTGAATGGATAGGAGTTTTTAGCCTAATCTAGATCTTGAATGTCCCAAAGTTTCCTTCTGAAGACCTTACCTCTATTGATGAGACTCTCTGCAAAGCCGCATTCATCTTGGATTTTCCTCTAGCCATGACATTGTTTAAAACTAATTTATTGATAGAAATACTGAAATCTGATCCTTCCTCCTCAGAGCCCTTGCTGCCCATTAATGAGTAATTGATGGAACCCACTTAGTATATTTGGAATAAACTGAACTCTGCTTCAGTAGTAATTGGGCAAATAGCATAATATTATCTTCTGGTTCCAGGTGAACCTAATTTGAAGTCTGACAATATTGAGTGATAAACATAAGATGGGCAGAAGCACTCTTTATATTCCCTCATCTTTCCACCAGATATGGATCATAAATCGATTCATTTAATCGAGAAGATAGTTTTCTTGTAAGATAATATGGCCCTCTTCTTGCAATGCTGTATGCCTGTTGGTCCACTATGTCTATGCTATTTGGCAGATGGTGGTCCAACTGCCTCCAGATTTTGTGAGCGGCTACTTTGCTGAGGTGGTTCATGATGGATTTGGAGCTGCTCAACAGTTCCTAGGGCTTAGTGCTGTCTTTGGTCTCTCAGGTCTGTTGAGGACTGACAAGGTTGACTTGGTGTTTTTGATAGCTCTGGTCTTTTCAATGCCAAGCAGGTCCTGAAGAAGCACAAGTAGGGACATATTCCTTAATACTTTAGATTGTTGGATTCTCCTTTTAATATGTAAGGGAGGCTGCACAGGCAGGCTAACGGGTGTCCAAGTGAAAGAATATATAGGAGACTCTTGTCTGCTGAATCTTTCCAAAGTAATAAGGCATTCCCTATTGTTGAAGGGGAGCATCATGTCTTGGGGAGTCCTTGAAACAGCCTCAGGTGTCGTTCTGCTAGGCTTGTCCCTCTCATGTGCACCAGTCTAGTGCATCTACACTTGTGTTGTGAATAGGCAGGGTATTCCTCCTGGTATTCACATCAGTGTTTTTGCCGGCTTTATTCTTCACTTTCTTGTGAACCAGGTCTTAGTTCTGGTGGAAATTGTTGCTGTAGAGAAAGCCTGCATGGACTGGCGTAAGGTGACATGGTTTGGTTTATTCCTTTTACGTGTTGCCTCCTGGAGATGTCTTCCATGTGATAATATGGTATTTTTAAGGGATGTCCTCCCGGTGGTTCCATGTTGGGGTTTCGGCCTTGTGTTTTTCTGCCTGGGTTGTTGTTCGTTTGATTGAGCTACAGCCAGATAGGGGAATCCTGTTATGGGTTGTATACTGACCTTCAATCACACCCGATTGTTTTATTTTCTTGCATATTATGTGTGGTTTTAGTAGGGAGGATGTACTGCACCAGTCCCAGTTCTGTCCTTGGCATGCATCTTGCCCATTCTAGGCTACTATCCTGATGTATTCCCCTTTTCCTAAAGTCTATTCTCGAAAGACATACTGAGGCCAACTCTTCCTCTGCAAGAAGACTTGACAGGTGCAGTTGAAGGACACCACAGTCTGTTGTTGTAATGTGAGGTAGGGCAGATCGAAGTCTTTCTCTGATGCAGTTTGAGTTTAGTGCTGTGGCTTTTGTTCTTTGTTGTTGCCTTTTGTCTGGAGAAAGTTGATCTCTAAGGGTTTGCTTCATTACACAATATCTGCCTCCCCATTTGTTATTGTGGTGCATTGCGCTTTCAGAGCTCAATCAGTTCCTGTACTTTTTAATATTGATACTCTCGCTTGTGTATGATACGGTATCCATTTTAGATACTTCCTCGTCTTCTTTTGAACAGTTTTATAGGCTGTACTGGATGGTTCAGTTTCTAGTGCCTTGCTTTCCTGATCGCTGTGTGTTTCTCCTGGTGACCCATGTTTGGCCTTCTACTGATACACTTTGTTTTGTCCTTCGTTCACTTGGTGCTTCAATTTACATTTGTGCTTGTTTGGCTAGGACACTGTTGTATGAAGAATGGCTTACTTGCTTCTGTTAGTCACGTTTCTGTACTGATAGCTACTTATGTTCAATGAAACTCATTGAGAACTACTAATATTATTAGTGTTGTATAATATCAATTTTGTTATGTATATTAATTCAACCAAGCAAAAGCTTTCTGATTTATTAAGCTGCGCTGCACACAGGTGAGCTACTCAGAGATAGCTGGAGAGCTACAGTAGCTCACGAGCTACTAGTTGGAGACCCCTGTACAGTTAGTGTAACAAGGCACCTTTTAGTATTGGTACCTGTGTTTGTTCTTGCCTCCTCATTGTTCAGGTGGTTGTAGTCTGAAACATGACTGTTTTCTTACCCCTGAGATGCCTTTCATTTTCATAGCTTGTCTGTTGGCCTCACCCAATGAACCTTTTGGTTCTGCGTGATTTGGTGCTACGGTCCAGGCATTTTACTCTTCTCATATACATTTCTATCGGTTACAATTTTAGTTTTTCCTCCTCTGCTTTTCTCTGCAAAAAGCTAGTGCCCGGCGATATGACTAGGGGATCCCTCAGCTTAATCTTCGGCATAGTTTTAGTAATGCTGCATGTTGGAATGATGCCAATCTCTCAAATTGTGTTGTCGCAGAACCCACTTCCTTTTTCCTAGGTCCTAGGGTTCGATTTATTAGCCTTGATGCCATAGAAACAGACCCTTTGGCTATTTCTCTCCTCACAAACGCATCTATGGGGTCGTGCTTAGGTATGATTCATGCAGTGAAGAATCAGCTGGTAGGAGTATTCATCATAGGAAGAAGTTACATGACTTTGGGTGGATACTCTATTGTCGTGCATATTTCTTGCTCACCTGTCCAAAGTGATGAGTCGAAGAGTGATTAGTGTGCAGATAGCATGGTATTGAGTTAGTTTTGTGTGTTGCATTTCTTTGCAGTTGTCAGACTTGTCTCTACCCCTGAGGGCGTGGAGGAAAAATAGGATGATATGTTGATTTCCAAACGCTGGGTGCCGTCCGGGAAGGTGTCTTGAGTCAACTTGGAGTTAGGGTGCCAGCAATCAACACTGCAGGGATAATACAAAGTTTCAATATAGAATCTGCCACCTGGAGGATATTCATGAGGTGAGAAATATGCAGGTAGGTAGATAAGAGTATCCCCCAGGAAGATCATTATGAAGGGTAAGTAACCTTTTATTGAGTACAGCTAGGAAGGGCATGGCTATGAGGAAAACTGTTCAGCGAAAAGGGCATTATAGAGGACATAGTACAGGAGCAGTTCACGGCAAGTTTGTTTCTCTGTAAAATAATATGGACTTGGGCAAATAAAGAACTGGAACATACAGTTAGGGTCCTCGGAATGAATATTGAAGCTATTAATGTGCAGAATTGGAGGTGGATGTCATCTGGAGGGGAAAGTGGGCTTTCAGGGAATTTTTAAAAAATCTTGTACACATTTAAACTGTATTTCTCAGTGAGATCTCGTGAGGGGAAAGGAGCAACCCAGTACTCTTTGAATAAGTGATCTAGGGCTCTCTGGTGTCTGGAAGGGCAGCGGAGGATCAGGCAGGACTTAGAAGGCAGCCAAGTCTAAGAAAGCTGCTGTTTATCTGTGGAGTAGAGCCTCATCGCAAAGGATTATTCGCGATAGACAAATGGAACTTTAAGCGAAGAGAATTTCTGATTTCAAAAGCACAATCATATAATGCTAAAATATTTCATATAGGGTTAGATTGTTGTATTGAGGATAGTGATTCCAATTAGTGTTTAGTGTAGTTTGCTAAACCTACTGTAAGAGGACATAAACTCTGGGAGGACTATGCACTACCACAGTCTATGTTGACAGTGTCTTTATAATAAAGTGTAGCACCATAATATATTTTCACCAGTTATTAGATGGGAATTAGTACAATCGCTTCAACTTTAATAAACATTAAGCTTCAAGTAGAGGACCTAGCATAGCTGAATATTTAATGCTGAAAACAACCTTGCTTAAAATAAAGTGCTGTATAAGCCCATGAATCCTTGTTAACTAATTCCTAATCTACATCTCGCTTGCGTTTATTATGATCACAGAAGAGTTGACCTCTGCCCAGCTGTGCTTAGTAGAATGTTATGAGCTTAATGCACAAGGTTGACTCCTCTGGCCTTGAAACCATTGACTAGTTTCAGGGCATAAATTGGCCAACAAACATGTATAGACAACATCAAAAGAAATATAAAGATGAGGTTTATACAGTAGTGTTGAAAGAAGTGACAATTTGGAACTATTCAGAAGGAGTTGAAATGCCAGAGTCTGAAATCTGCAGATTAAGGTCGTATGTGGTGTTTTATGTAGCAGGCTTGTTGAAAGTGCATTTTTTATAATCTGTTTACATTTATTATTTGTTTATAATAAAAAACAATCACTAATCGCTCATTGAGTGCAATTTTTTAATACAAGACCTCTTCATGCGAAAGTCATCAATAGCCATGTCTTTGTACCACTTTCATTGTGACTGTGAAACCCAAGTAATGTTGATCTTAAAAGCCATACTAAGACTTAGTTGAATTTTGGTAGCCAAAATATGGCTCACTTCTTAAAGATAAATGTGGTTTACTTCAGTGTAATGTTCTCAAGCGGTGAGCAGTCTCATGTTAAATGCCCACTTGCACAATATGGCCTGTGTGCATAAAGTGGCATTGACTGCACCTGGGAGCACTCCGTTTATTGCCACCTTCCCTTGCCCCCCACACTTTCTCCTCAGTTAAAGGTTTCCCCAGACCCAGCTACACCAGCTTGCTCAAGCTGTCCACCCTACTGCACCCTTTCTTGCTTTTCACGTCTCTTCCTGTTGTAGAAACCTACTATCTTCGTATTCTAGCTACTCTCCGCCCATAAGGAGACTGGGTATCTATACCGGGCTTCATCCCCTGCTCTGTACCTGAGGTTGTTTCCCAGAAAATTATGGTGGGGTCTGAGAGGAAGTGCTGCCATTTCACCAGCTGTGTAAACAAAACTGTAACAAAAGCGAAATTCAAAGACCTTAGTTGCTTGTGAAGTTAGGTGCTTAAGGAAGATGGAGATCTACCAGCTGGCACAGGGAATCTATAGTCTGATTGTTGAGGGTGAAGATAAAGTTATTTGGTGCACATACATTGAACCGGCAGATTGGTGGTCCTCTTGTACACATTCTGTCAAGGGTGCCAATAATTGTCACATATTTCTTTTGTAGTGAAGAACAATTGAAGTGATTATCCATTTCACAATGGATCTGATTTTTGGACTGGAGTGCCCATGATCTCTTCCTAGCTCATTATAGTAATTGGTTGTCCAAAGGAGAGCAATGCATGTATCACAGTGCTTGTTACTTAAAGACAGTGAAAGCCATTTAAAACCCATTTGAGCGTGGTTTGAGGAGTCTGTTTTACTGTTTAGATGAAGGGATGCTTCACCTAACTCAACTCTTTTTTATTTTGTAGGAGGAACTGGTGCATTCATGATGGAAGTGAACATCAGTGGAGATACAAGGAATACAAGGACTACTCTTCCTGTACCAACATTAGGAGAAGGACTTTCCCCAGCCAAATGTGAGTTGGAGAAGCCTCGCTGTTCAAGTACCCCTTGCTCCCCAATGCGACGGACTGTGTCTGGTTACCAGATACTCCACATGGATTCTAACTACTTAGTTGGCTTCACAACAGGCGAGGAGCTCTTGAAGTTAGCCCAGAAGTGCACAGGAACAGAAGAGAGTACAGGAGACCTTTTACCTACGTTTCGCCCCAAACCACTTGATACAGGACTTTCTCGTGCTTCACGTTTATATAGAACCAGAAGTAGGTATTATCAGCCATATGAGATCCCAGCTGTTAATGGACGCAGGCGACGGCGGATGCCGAGCTCAGGGGATAAGTGTACCAAGACTTTGCCGTACGAACCCTGCAAGGCCCTGCACGGGCCTTTGCCTCTGTGCCTCCTCAAAGGTAAAAGGGTACATTCAAAATCTTTGGACTACCTCAATTTAGATAAAATGAACATCAAAGAGCCAGCTGACACTGAAGTGCTGCAATACCAACTTCAACACCTCACCCTCCGAGGGGACCGAATGTTTACACGAAACAATACATAGGTGGCAGCCAATGCTTGGAGCTGAAATTAGTTGGATTCCGATGGTAGCAGAAGCTTTCCATACATATGAAAGAATCTAGTGCTGCACTGTATCCACCTTGAATGTGGGTTTGTCTGAAATGGATTATATGAATAGTGAAATGTTGTTAAATTTAAAAAAAAAGGGGGGGTTTGAAGAATGTAGAATTCGGCATTGAAAAAAATGGCTAAGGGAAGCAAAGTCTGGAAAGGTTTTTCAAGTCATCCTTGGACGCACAATTTTTTCTTAAATTTATAAGAACGCGTCTTGATGTATATTTACTGAATCTGAAATGCTGTACCTATTTGAAATTGTCTGCTTGATCACTGGAAACATTTCAGTTTGCTTTCGGTAAGTGCTGTAAGACAGGCACGCGTGTACACTTATTTGCAATATATGAGCATTCGCAGTAAAATATGAATACGTTAGTCATTAACAACCTTTAAGGAAAAGTAAGCCTGATTAAATTGGGCAAATTTTTATTTAGATTGATCTGGTTGAAATAGGTTGTAGCCAGTTGTTTTTGTGATTGGAATCAGATTTTGTGTTTTTGACTAGTAATGCAATTACTGTTCTATTTAGTTGCATTCTTAAAGTAAAAACAAAACATGTGCCCCGCTGGAGATCTGTTGTTTTTCCTTGTGAGAGACCTATTCTTTCCTTTGTCTATTGTGACTAGGGTTTTAGGCCTACCATTGTTTATTCAAGTGTGTTTAATACTGATGATTCAGATGTTTGGTCCCATTCTGAACCGCCATTTTCAGAATAAATAATATCTTACATTTTAGCGGAATTACTTAAATCAATCATTCATTTTTTAATGTTTATTTTAAAACTGGGCAGGCTTTGAGTGATTGGGACTCTTTGCTGATTTATTTCTACATTAAGTGTGTGTGCCCTCTTCTCCCAGCCACTCTTTCAAGATTGAACAATTACGCCGCAGGTGATGAGACTGGGCAGCCATTGTTATGAAGAGAAGTAGTGCAATGAGTTGCTAGAGACTAGTGGGCTGGAGTCGTGGCTCCTCTTCCCCCCAGTCCTGCCACTGAGGATTGTGCTACTTACGCCAGGAAAATTCATAGAATAGCTGAAGGCCTTGAGCTCCCGCTCCTCACCTTGGTGGTCAAGCCCACTGTTCTTCCAGAGGTACTTCTGCCTGGGCAAACGCCTAATGAGCCCCACTTATCTTTTAACCCGTCCCTTACAGATAATGTATTGAGGGCATGGGCCAAACCCTGCTCTAGCCCACCAGTCAACCACCAGCTTGCGCAACGCCACTGCCTTGCCCCAGGCGACACTCATTTATTATCTCCTCACCCCTCCCTGGTGATGCAGGCATCTGCAAGTATGAATAACCCCAACATATTCCCAGTTAGTCCCCCGATAGTTAGTCAAAATATGTGGAGGTGCTCAGAAAGAGGGTTTTCTTGTCCACCAGCTTAGTGCTTAGGACTGTAAACACCAGCTACCTTCTGGGGCGCTGTTACCACACATTTTAGGAATCGGTTGCTCAAGTCCTTCAATGTGTTACAGAAGATCTTAAAAATCGCTGACCTGTCCTTGCCTAGGCTATCCTGGACGGTCATGATGCACACAAGTTCCCAATTTGTTGTGCCATGGACACCACCAATTCTATCGGGAAGGGCCTCTGGAAGGAGAAATTCTAAACACTAATACTGGACCAGGCCTAGTCTGCCCTCGACCCTGAAGAATGGATGGTGGCCTTGGACCTGCAGGATGTATATTTTCATATACAGATCCTGCCGGAACATCTGCACTACCTGTGGTTTGTGATGGAACACGTCATTTTCAGTTCACTGTGCCCCACTTTGACCTAACCAGTGCCCCTCAAGTGTTCACAAAAGTGGGGGTGGCAGCATACCTTTAGAGGTAAGGGGTGCCAGTCATGCCCTCCCTTTCCCACACAGAGCTGACAGCATTGACCAATGCATCTCTTCTGATTTGAGGTGGCCATCTGGGAGAGGTGGGGATTAGAGGTCTCTGATCTTTGGTGGAGTTGTTGCTCCATATCAACTTTCTCGAGGTGAGGGTCATCTGCTTGGCGTTGAAAGGCTTTCTTCAACTCAAGGCAAAGCAGCTAGAGATGCTCAATGAAGGCACAGCTGAAATGTGGTCCTGCAAGAAGCAGGGCTGGTCATGGACTCTGTGCCAGGATGCCCTGTGGCACTAGAAAGAACTGGACCACTAAAGAGTTTTCCTGGAGTCAACCACTTGGTAGTATCGTTAAATGCCAGGCCAGATGAGTTCAGTCTTTGTTGCTTAATGGATGACAAGTGGCAGTTGCACCTGGAGGTGGTGCTAGTTCTCTTCCACAAATGGGGAGAAATTTGGTTCGATCTGTTCGACCAGTGCTGAGAACCCGCAATATCAGCCCTTACCTGCATTGGAGTTTCAAAGGCATCTCTATCTCGGAGATGCGTTCTGCCTCGTGTGGAACTCTAGACTTCTTTATGCCTTTTGCGCCAATGTTACTCCAGTCCTGAGTCCTCAAAAAGATCAGGCACAACTTATCTTAGTGGACCCAGATTGGGCACAAAGAGTAAGGTACTCAGACCTCCTGGGCTTGAGCATCTTCGCTCCAATCAGGCTGCCCCTTCGAGTGGTTCTGATGTTGCAGCAGCAGGGTAGGGATTTGCACCTAGGTCTTGCAATGTCCAACATCATGCATGGAGGTTAAGCAGGGACAGCTGAACACTTTCAATCTTTTATTTATTTATTTAGTGTTTTATGGAGCGTGAACGTGACCCGTTAGGGTATCAGAGTGCTTTACAGGGATAACACGTTGAATACAAGTATGAAATAGTCAAAGAAAGAAAAATATATGAGTAGGGACAGAAAGAAGTGAAACATTTGGGGAATAACCGGGTCTATACAATGTTCAGATAATAATGCAGAGAAATCCAGAAAGTACATTTGCTCGAGTACAAGATCGGTACAAGATGGATAGCAGCCAGTCAGTCCAAACTCTAGCAGCAACAAAAATAAGCAAAGCCGCTGAGCGGTGTGTGCAATGCATGATTTAACCTTCCTCCTGTATTCTTGGCAGCATGGCGTCTCGTGACAAAAACTATACACTTCCCGAACACCGGCTTGACGCGGTACTCTGCAGATAGACCCCCTTGAGGCAAAGTTATCTGACATTTTGTGATTTGTTTTATCACTGTTCGTCAAGACTTTGCACTGGGCACAGTTAAATGGCACCCTTTGGCTCTTTCTGCTGTTTTTGCTTTTGCAGGATCTGCCCTCATTGTTTAAGTCCACCTTTGATACACGCTTTATGACAGGTTTAGAACGTTTGTTTCCTCCCTCTTCGTTTGCCATGCCACAATGAGACCAACTTGGTTCTTACGTTTCTGCAGTACACTTCTTCAATCTGCTTCACAGATGTTCCTTGCGGCTACTCACCCTCAAGACAGTATTCCTTGTCCCGTAACATTGGCGCGGCGTGTGAGAACTTCTAGCTCTCGGTGTCAAACCGTCGTATATTACCTCCTTCCAAAACAAGCTAGTTTTGCATCCTTTCTACCTAAAGTTGTGACCGCTTTCTAAGTCAGTCAAAACATCACCTTTCCAGCATTCTGTGTTTCACCTGTCCCTTGTAAAGAGAAGGAAAGACTTTATTGTTTGGACCCCAAAAGCACGCTGAGCTTTTACATAGATCATACCAAAGAACACTGGGTGGATGATCAGCTCATTGTAGGGCTCTCTGGAGCAAAAAAGGCAAGGCTGTCAGAAAAGAAACCATCTCCTTCTAGATCATGCTTTGCATTAAGATGTGCTATGCATTGGCTAAAAGCAGCCTCTGGAAGGACTGTGTGGTCATTCTACCAGGCCAAAGCTGCTACCACTGCGCTGGCACATGGATTCGCTGTCCTGTACATTGCCAGGCAGCTACATGGGTGTCCCTCCAGATGTTCGTTAAGAACTATCATCTGGATAGTAGGGTTCTCCATGCAGGGCATTTTGCCTGCTTGTTCCTGCAGGTCTTTCTGGTTTTAGTCCATTTACAGATCCACCTCCAAATAAGTACTGCTTTGGTTTCTATTCAGAAGGTGAAGAATTTGGGGCTAGAAGTCTTAACTTCAGTAACACTCTTTCTGGTATAGATGCTATCTTGCCGCATATACCTCACCGACCCACCCATCCTCCCCATTCCATGGTTGAATGCTATCCATTAATAAGATCCCAATTCTAGGAATCTGCAAACTGGTCACACGAAATTGATTTTGGGGCTCTGCGTCTGGGGGTATTGACACATAAAAACCAACGAATGTCAGCACGCGGGAGTGGCGCCTATATAGGCACCACACGTCATTTCTGGAGCAGAATGGCATATGTGTGAACACGCACTGCCACATTTACCGCGCAAAGATACTGCTGAAATTATTTCGGAACCAGTCTGACACTGGAGGAATATTTAGTAGGTGAGGAATCTGAGGCTAGGTAGTCTCTACCAAAAAGAGGGTTAGCAAAGGTAAGTAACTTCATTTCTGCCAGAAAGAAATAATGAATGAATCCCAATAAAACATGCTAATTTGGACACTTGAACTATTAAACCTATATTCACACACTTACTACAACAGTGTCATTGAAAAAACTGCCTAATACCTCACAGACTATAGGTCACAATCTCTTTACAGCTGACAACAGCTGGCCATCACAAGAGAGGCTTTCTCTGTGGTGTCCTGGCACCTTACACAACAATACACTGTACACCTGTGTGTGTACACAACGCATAATATTAATTTGTAAGAGCTGTTCTTTGGCTCCCTGTTAACTCTAGAAAGCACAACCAATACCTGGGTATCCTGCCTCATATGTTACCCCTTGCTGGCACGTTTAGCTGTTATTCCTGTAAAAGTAAAATTGGGACTCAAGAACTCTCATGACAGTCTACCAGCTCCACAGGTATTGTTCTTGCGTGTCTAACTATCTAGCACCCCCTACAGTTTTGTGAAGGATGCTCAAGTAGCAGCATATTCGTTTCAGGCCACGGGGCTTCTTTTGCTTCGTGTTCCTACTGCAGCTGATAAAAGATTCAAAAGATAAATACGGTCGGCATGAAGTAAACTGTGAGTATCCTGGATTTATAGTACTGCTTACCGTAGCCTTTTAGGGAAATCAATTGGATTATTTTTCTTTATTCTGATATCACAAGTAAACCCATAAAGGTACACAGTAAAAAACAACATAGTTAATATATTGGCAAAGAGAACAAAATACTTAAATAAAACTGCACAATCAATACGAATAATGTATTAACAGTAAAATTGAAAACAAGATCACAAAACTCGTTGCCTACGCCCTATGGCTAGACATAAATATTTGAGGATAGAAGCACAGATTGTCTAAATCTACGAACAAAAACCTAACTAATGTTAGTGGGAGTGAAAACCTTGCTCTACCCTCACATAAAACTAAATGCAGGGAAAAGCAACGAGACAGTGAAAGAACAAACAGATAAAAATGTTACAGACTGGCATCCACAACTAATGCATGACGCTAAGGCCTAGAATAACATCTATCAATAACAACATGCTAGGCATTATCAGCTAAATTTTGTGATGGCATACAAATCAGTTGATAGGGCTTGCAACTCATTAGGAACAGTCTTAAGAAACAACAATGCCTGCCTACATTGCCTAAAGTTTGAAACATATGGGGCCAGATGTAGGTAATCCTATTTTACCGATTCTAAAATACCAAATTATACTGATTAGGTATTTCAGAATCGGTAAATGGGATGTAGCTAATTATTCTGTAAATTTACCGAATTGGTAGGATTAGATATTACCGAATCGGTAAATACCGAATCAGTAATTCCAATTCATTCCTATGGGCCTGGAGGCCTATAGGAATGATTGGGAATTACCGATTCGGTATTTACAGAATCGGTAATGGGGAACCATGTTCAAGGGTGGCAGGGTGGCAGATTGCACCCCTGAATAGTGCATGGGTGCACATGTGGCACACATACATGCCCTAAGGAAGTGGAGAAGTGTGGCTCACTGGTTGGAGCAGGCAGACCCTGAAGCAGAGGTCAGACCTGGGACCAGGGTTCAATTCCTGACGCGGCAGGGTGTTGAGCTCAAATGTCCATGGACTCGATAATTCTCGCTTCGGTGCCTGACCTAATCATGGGTTCACACTCTGCAACTCTGGGCATTAAGCTTGCTTAATCTCCACAACGGCCCCCCGCGGCGGGATGCCTGGCTTTCACCTTGGGGATGCCCTGTAGGGGCTATCTCCCAGGGAAAAGCCAGGACGGGTTCCCAAGGCAAGCGCGGAGATACCCCTTCGGGGGTCGATTCTGGCGCTATATAAGAAATGTAATAATAATAATAATAAGGGCATGTATGTCTGCCACATGGCACAGTAAAAAAAGCACAAAATAGCTTTTTATTAAGGTTTTCGATATTTGCCACCAACCTTTATTTGGTGGTAAATACTGAATCCTTGACTGTGCAATGCACTCATTTCAGTGCTCCCTACATTTCAGATTCGGTAATTTACGGATTCTGTATTTTAAGGAATCTGTAATTTACCGATTCCTTAAATTACAGATTCGGTAAATTACCGAATCTGAAATGTAGCCACCTACATCCCAAATGCCCAATACCGGTCGGTAACGGCCGAAATTCGGTCATTTCGGCCATTACCGCCCGGTATTGGGCCACCTACATCTGGCCCATTGTCTTACAAATCTCGCTCTGATAGAGCGGTAAAAAGTGCAAAAGAAAACAAAGTGCACCGTGCATTGAACAGACTTAACTTCACAAGGAGAGACCCTCCTTTCTCTGTTGCATTGGCCTCCAGAAGGTAGGCCACCATCAAATGGACAAAGTTAAGGCGGAATCTAGTTAACATAAACACATGGTGAGCAGATAAAATGACACTCGGATATGGCTGCATGCCGCACACTTGAGAAATAGATAAATATGAGACCACTGACCTCTTCAAGAGATTGTGTCGCTCTCTCGCAGCCTACTTCTCTTCACGTAATCTGGCCTTTAACTCTACCTTCGAGCAATAAAAATTGTATCACCCCCCCAGGGGAGATAAAAGGAATCTTCAGAGATACATACGCCTCTCTGATATAACTCAGGCAGGGTGTCTCTGGCGAGTGGTCATAAGAGAGGCAATAGATAACAATGCCCCTATTTAGGGCTGCTTTGGTCAGATCGAATGTCACAGCAGAATAGGTGCTGCCTTTATGATATCCTCAATAAAAGGCAGACCTTGGGGAACTACAATAAATATGTAGCCTAGATTTGTCATTCTGCATCTTTGACTTAACATTTTATTAACAGATGTAGTTTACCCCAACTCCAGCCTCTCTGAGGGAGCACTGGTACCCTGGTTCACACATTTAAAAGGTCTGCTGGAGTTTAAACTAATAGCTGCAATGTTTGTATTAAGCACTGCTTAAAAAATTACTTTTTGGAGGCGCATAGAGGAATTTAGTAATTCATTTAAAATTGTTAGCGTTTATGGGGTGTCAAACTTTTTACAGTTGGCTTCTGCATTTCTCTCGGGGTAGGAAGCTGCCACAATGGCAGTAGGGAATGAACGAACGAGGAGGATTTGTAAAGCGCGCAGCTTTACACGAGAGTTTCATGGCGCTGAAAGCTTGAAGTAATAAAGACCAGGTGAACAAGCTACATTACTGAGAAGAGATAGGTTTTTAGGGCTTTAACGCAGGATGATTCACGAGGGAGGGACAGCAAAGACGAAGGGGAAGCTGATTCCATTCTCAATTGAGGTAGTGAATGGTGATAGGCCATTTCTGCTTCCATGTCAAGAATGCAGCCTATTGGTTTGTCCTGGAGTATGAAACGTCCCAAAATCATTAAACTGTAGGATGTAGCTCCTATAACAGATAGGTTGGCCAACATTATCACTCCTACTTGCTTTTTAAGTAGTGCATTGGTTTATTCCTTACTTATACCTTTATTGAGCACGGACAGCATAGGGTAACAGTTGCGTTTCAGTGTGCAGAACTGAATGATTTCCTTGATTATGCTCATGTGTTAATTAGTTTTTGGAGGAGTTACTCTTAACTATTCTACAGTTGTGTACCCTCTGTATGTCAAAGAATAGCAGACAGCGTTCATATACAGTTGACTAATAGTATAGGTTTTTTGCTTCCCCTGGCATTTTTCTTTGTATTTGATTCGCGTCTCGACTGAAGGAGAAAGTCAAGGCAAATCCATGCTTGGTAAGGGGGCTTCTGCTATTGCCTGTCATTTTTTTTAGTTGTTAAGGATTTTCACTTTTCAACCAAATTTAGCATTCACAGCATATAATCTACTTTTATGTCAATTTATTTCATTCAGTTCATAATTTCACTGACCTCTTTTTAATTCCTTGCAGTTGATTTAAGTGTGACCTCAAAGTTAAAATTGTTTGGTTACAAAACAGATTATTTTTCGAAGTACAAGAACGTGCATTTCGTGTATTTTTTACCATCCTGGTAAAGCCTTGTAAGATTGTAGAATAAGCTGGACTGCATCGTTCAGAAGCTCCAGTGTAGTGACCATAAAATCTACAATGGTCGATGTCATTACTGGTATGTCTGCCTGAAAGTAAAGGGCGTATATGTGCAAATGACAAACTACTCGAACATTAAGGACCTGCTTTCAAAAGGAAGAGTGTATTTTAGTTGACAAACAGTTTTATGTTTATATGATAAAATCATTATTTAAATTCTAGATTGGGAAAATGTTTGCAGATGTCACAGCTAAACTTGGTTTTTCCAGCTGTCTTATTTAATGCTGCTAGTTATTGAGGCTTTGGAAGAGTATTGTAAATCATTACAGCCACAAAGTTCTTGGCTTTCCATGAGCAATTAGTTAGGCCTACTTTCTTGAAAAGTGAGTAGCTGATTGCTGGTCTGCACATTAAACTTCATATGCATCACTGCTGATGTTGTCCACACTGATCAGCGTTCACTTACCACTAACACGATACCTACATTGTCTTGAAGGTGAACAATGAATGGACTACCATTAGTCACTGTGGAAGCAATGATAGTGTGTAATGGCCGCTGTGCGACTGTAGCTCCACCTTACGACTTTAAACTTTATATTCAGAAGTAACTTAAGCCATATTGTCCAGCAAATCGGACATCAGTTTTAAAATAAGTGACTTCATGCACTTCTTTAAAGTTGATTTATTTCAGGCACTGGGCATATTGCAGGACTGCTTTTGTAAATACGTTGCTTGTTAACGTGGAGCACTTTCGTTTCCTGGATCATTTCTAGTGCTGCAGCAGGAAATGGCCTCTGATAAGCCATGTACATGTGGTTACGTGTGCCGGATAATATTTTTGATCCTTTCTGTATAAATGATTCACGGGCAAAACATGGAGCTGAAATTTATCTAACATATTACCAGCAGCTTTTATAAAATGTTCAGTTGTATTTGTCCCTTTATAGAAAATGTATTTCTTTTTAAACCTGCTAATTTCTTGTGGGGTAGCTTGCTCCCTCTAGTCTATTTAAAATATTGTAGTTTTCCGGCATACATATGCACTGTACTTTGTAAAATAACAGATTTTTGTATCTGTGATCTCACTTACTATGATTGATAGACAGTCTGATTGTCTGACGGGTCTACCATTTTCTCCTGTGTACAAACTATTGCTATTACAGATGAGGCTTTAACATTGAAGTGTCTTTTTTGCAAATAATTGAACTAATACATTGATTATGAAGAACATTGTGGTTTTGCTATTCATGACTTTATAGGAAGAATGATACTAGTTTACTTTGTTTGAAGCCTCAAAATTGTTATTTATTGATCACCCTATAAACCTGTCAATTTTGACTTTGAAATTAAATGGGGAAGTGAAATTGTGTTGTATTTTAATTTAAGATACAGTGGTAAACAATATTATTGTTGCAAATAGTTTTTTATTTTGATGCCCAAGTTTCTTTACTTGTAGAATGATGTGCAGAATTTCCTAGTTCAAGCATATGTCTTTGTCGAAAATTGTGATAATTGCTTAGGTTTGACACCAATAAATCAGTCATAATTTGAAGATTACAGTTACCTCCTGATGCAACCAATTGCTACAAGTACATCCTTGAGTACCATTGTCTTGGGCCCTGTTACTTTCAGTGCTTAAAAATGGGAAGATTGTGGTAAGAAACAGTATATAAAAAACAACCATTTATTTTCTTGGTTATAACGCATTCTTTTCACAAATTTAACTATGCATCTTTCCTATCAATTTCTTTGGTATTATATGGTCTGTCTGTGATTGTTATTCCTTAAATTTTGACTGCGAAGTTCTTTTGCAAGTCTTCCTTCAGGGCATCTTGCTTAACTGTGACTCCCAATTGGGTCACAGTAGATCCTCACTAGTTACAAGCAGCCTAATAAATTGGCATGAGTCAAGCAAATTAGGAGTGAGTTTAAGGTGCTATAAATTGATTTCTGCATAATGCCTGGGTCCGTTTGAATGACACTGAAAAATAAGTGAATGACAAACTCTGACTGGCAATTCAAAACAATTTCGTAACACTTCTTCATTGGTGAACAGCGCTGGAAACAAGTTCAACCTTGGAAAGTACTCACATGCTTCCCTTAGTAGGTTGTTGTATTGGTGTGCCAGTGGCTGTTCTTTGATCCAAAGAAGCTGCATGGTGAGCATATGTATTCAGGGACAATCATTCACGTGGGCTCTTCCCACAGAGCTACAAAGAAGATCCCTTGAAATAAAGTAGCATGCGAAGTGCTGCTCTTTTTATTTGAACCAAGGTAGGTCAGCCAGCAGTTGGTATTGCTGTAGTCCCATGTCTCCTAAGCGTATCAGTTCGGAATTCATCTTTCCGTAAACAGAAGGAATTTGGACAGAAAAGTGGGCATTCTCTTGATAGAACTCCTTGCAACAATAAGACAGTGGCCTGGTTAAGGACAGATGGTGGCAGACTAGCCCTCCTCTTCCCCCTTTAACTCCATCGCTCCCCAATCCTCACCCAACCCTGCACTTGTGATGGTTTTGCCTCTGTCAGCATCCCCTCTCATTTGCCCTCCTACCACATATCCTAACCCAGCTCTTCTTTCTCTGCTTTCAAAGTTCTCATTCTAAAATTAATTCCTATATTTGCTTTCCACTTACACATGCTTCACCCCAGGAGTCCTAGCACAGGTGATACAGTTGCCCTCTATCTTCTGTCAAGCCTTGCCATCGGAGCACCTTTTACTTGTTCCCAGTCATGTCCTTTTCTATTCTTCCTCTCTATTGCATCTCGTCTTTCTCCGTTGTCCCACCTACCACAATTCGTACAATTGAATCCAACACTACCCCTGTCAATTCTCTGTCCCCAGCTTCCTGGATGCCACTAGATCCATAAATAAGAATTGTTTGAATATCCATGACCTAGTCATGCACACTAGGCTGGATCATTCCCCCACCTTCATATCTAAGACTTGACTACCTAATTTGGTCAATAAACCACAATACCAAAAGAAAACATCCGAGGTGTAGCTGCCCTGAGGGTTCCTTAGCCACCCCCAGCTTGTAGTACTTTGCAGCAGCAGAGTGGAATTCCATTCTCATCAGATGGTCTTGCTCTCTTTCAGTCTTCTTATTGGACTCGAGTGGAAATACGGACATACGGCGGGAGTGCCGGGAGCAGGGGCACAACTTATCCCTCGTGCTTTCATGTTACAGCGAAAGGGCACACTTGAGCCCGTTACTTCTACACACTAAGTTAGAAAACGACAAAGAGTACATGTCTAATACTGGAGGCTGGTTACAGCTTTCCTAGGATCCCCTTTATTTGATGTTGGCGTCCACAAAGAATGACTTGATACTGGCAATATTGACTATCAGGATCCCCACTCTCTGCCTTGGGACAACATTTTAGCTTTACGTTTTGGGTTGACAATTGATAAAAGTCAACAATCATACAAATATAAGCCTTGAAGAAGTTACATCAGTAACGAAACACGTGTTGGCTGCCATCTCCATATGCTAACAAAGAAGGTTCAAGTTTGGGACCTCTACATGTTAAATTGTAAACAGTGTTATATGATGTGAAACAGTCTGTTTTGGTCTATTTTTGCACCGTATTTATTACTACTACTCTTTGAGTGAAACATTGTCAATAAGAAATAGATAGGAGTTGTTTGTATAATTGACTGTCTAAATTGATTTTCCTGTGAGTTGTCACATTGATTTTTTTATTTTCAAATATAAAACAAAATAAAACAAAGGCGTATCTGGGACATCACATTCAGCTACAATAATAATCAAACATTTTCAGATATTAGGATTTCTGTACAAAACAGTGGGCGGGGTCATTGAAACATGGACGCGTAGATCGTTCAATAATAGTTGACTGCACACAATTAGGCTACATTTGATGCGCTACAGTACTCAGTCCCTGCCACCCAACAGAACAGGATAAAGAGGCGTAGTGCCCCCAGATACGAAAAAACAACATCAGGATAAATGACAAAAATATTAACGCTACAGCCTAAACTAACTACACCAACACCCATCCCCCCACCCTGCACCCCTGCCTATGGCTTTTGCCGAACCCCAACTAGCAGTGTGCCTGTCGCCCCATCTAACTAAATACTAAAAATAGAAAATGGAGGAGGGCACCTTCGTACGTGCCCCCGGTCCCCCCTCCCTCCCGCCAGAACCAAGAATCCCCCAGAGTAAATCCACAAAACTATTAAGAAGCTAATGCAGTATGCAACCGGGTAAACTGTAAACACCACCCAACCTCCCGCAAGCATCATGGTAGCAAATCCCACATCCATCAAGACCACGATGTCAAACCCAGTCAATCAGTCTCATCCTTGACCCTTCCGATCGGACGTGCGAACCCCTTCAGGACGAACTGCTGCCTCCACAGGATAGTCAAAATACGAGAAAAGTGCAGCAAAGTTCAAACTGAGATCAAGCAAAGATGTTAAGTCACTGAGAACTCCATCAGGTCCAAAGACTCTCCTCACCGTCATGAACTCCCAACTTTGTTTCCTCCGCTATCGTAATGGAACTGGCAGACAGGGGAGGGACGCGGTTTCAAACCCAAAACAGTTCTCATCAAAAGTCTCCTGAAAGGGAGCACCGATTAGTCCTTCCACAGTCAGCGTTGATAGTAGGCTTGACGATCCATTCGAAGCAACAATCTCGCCCCTATCGGCCATCACACCGGCCTGAGGCTCCAACACCTCTTGTTGCACAGGGCCCGCTTCCTCTATCAAAATGGCCATCGTGGGTATCTCTAGCTGCTTCATTCTTTGTAGTGGAGCAGGGTCCGGTCCAATCCGCCCAATTTCAAACGAACGCGCTATCATTTCATGAGTAAGGGCTTCCACGTTAGTATGAAGAGCCCCAATGGCCGCCAGCACAGTTCACAACGACGGTTCATTCTCAGTCTGCTCCACTTCTCCTCGCTCGATATCAACCATTTTCACGTCCCCCATAGAGCCTGGTCTCCCCGGGGGAACAGTCGAAAGTGGAACGGACAACAGCAGATGGGGACTCAATGTTAACAGCGGCATTTATCTGCGCTTCGCCACTGCAAGCGAAGATCCCAACCCAGCGAACGTCGGCGGGTGGCTAACCGGGCCACCGGGTCAGGGACCTCGCCCACTGCCTCAGTCGTGCATCGTCACCCCTCCTTCGATGTTTACCAAATCAGGAGACCGCCATCAAAATCGGGCCAAGAAAACCTCCACAGCAATAGACCGGACCCTGCCACACGCTCATGGCCATTGTTGTTCAACTGGAACCCGGCTGGGCCGGTACTCGAGACCCCGGCTTCCAAGCTGGGCTAGGCCGCAAACTTTAACACAATATAACTCTGTCTGCCAAACCGGTAGAAATCTCGGGATCGCACCATCGAGCTGTAGTCTGGTTCATACACACGGAGGCAGGGCGTAAAGACAGGATAAATGACAGGATCATCTGGCAGGAGACGGAGGTCGGCGGAGCCGGGAGCCTAAGCAGCCATCTTGTTTTAGCGTAGCTCCTCCTCTCCATTTTAGATAAAGAAATATACTTTACTATTCATTAATAGAAATGTGAAATCTGAGAGTGCTGAGGCACAATCATTTTGTCTAATCTAACAAGGGATTTTTGCTGAACTTCCTTGTGGTGACATCCGTGATAGTGGGGTGTCGTCTTTCTGTTACCTTGAGCGGCACCATTATTGACGAGCTTCTATAGAAAAATCAGAATTTAACTATTTGTTTCTTAGAATTGATTTGCTACCTTATATGCCACCACTATCTCTCGTATATATTGTTAAATACCTTCCTTGTTGTCAATAGCAATCATAAAACCTATGCATCTTGGGTAGCCGCAACGTTGGGTACACAAACCTGATGTTTCCCAACCTTGATCCCGGCTGTCTAACCTAGAAGCGTTGAAGCTGCATAAGTTACTCTCCGACCCCACTCATGTACACATTCTGAACACAATGTTTATCTCCTCAGGGCCAACATGGCCACAGCAAACCATTGTTTCACCTGGACTGGCCATCATACTATTGATGTCCGCCTCAACATTCCCATCACAGGGAGGTTAATGACATTTAAGCCAGAAGACTGTCTAGACTACAAAAGCAATTCAACATCTGCACTGCTCAACCTCTACTCTTTGATTCACTAACAAACTAATAATAGCAATTTAACAGTTCAACTAATAGTTTGCTTCCATCTTTGACACACTAATCTGGCTCAGAATCTCCAGTCTGAGCGAACCATCTTTTTAAACTGACTGATGGCAAGATGGTTTGAGGTTCTAAAAATTTTAAGGAAATGAAAGCTGAAAATAGAGTCCATGAAAGGCTATTCAAGAAACTGTACAGCCCTAATGAGGTTGAGGGAGGCAGGACCTAGGATGTCAGTGGCAGTAGTGGCCACATCTGGCAGGAACTCAGCAAAGAGGGTGCCATCTTGCCCTGCTCCCCAACACCTCTGCAGTTTCTAGGCGGTGCCCAGTGAGTTATCACCACATCATGCTGCCTTTGGTTTTGTATGTGATTTAAATCAGGAACTGCAAATAAACATACGTTCTTTTTTGAGGACACATCATTGAGGGGAAAACTCCACTCAAAGCAAGTACCAGCCTATGTGATTGGTGCAAAGTGCTCTAAAATGTTTCTATTTCTCTGTAAAAGCTGCGTTCTATTGTCAATGATGGCTTAAACCACAACAACTCTGTTGGCCAAAGCACAGTCTCAGGAACAAGCTGACAGCATTCCATATTTGCCTAGATCCGAACAAATTAGTAAGTTGGTCATGGGAGATTGTTGTGGTGTCCAATGCCCTGTTCAAGAAGCAGTTGGAGAATGACAGAGCTGGAGCATACACGCTGTTGGAGCCTAGCTGACTGTCTGAGCTGAATAGGGTGGATGCTGATGGATGACCTACCTGATAGGGGTTCTGCTAGGCACAGGGTGAGCAGCCTAAACTTGTGGGACTTCAGAAGTAAGCCCAGGTACTGGTCTGCAAGGGAGTGATTGAAGACACTATGTTGGCTAAGAGAGTAGACTGTTATATGTAGCGAGCCTGTGTATCTCGAGCCAGGAACTAGCAAGAGGCTAGTGGTTCCACTAGTGCACAAGAATTTCATGTGATTAGTAGCCCATTGAGTGCCCATAGCAGGAAACCTGGGCTTCAGGTGTTGGACCCTTTGTTCTACTGGCATTGGCATTATTGTTCCATTTGACCCCCCCCCCCGCACCACAGTTCCAGGCAAAAAGTGCACCTTGTGGTAGATTATGCCACCAGGTTTCTGGAGGAAGTACCTCTTAGGAGCACAACTGCAAGAAGGAAAGCTAGGACACTAAAACAGCGATCTTTTCTAGGGTTGGATTCCCTTAGACAGCGATCTTTTCTAGGGTTGGATTCCCTAAGGAAGAATTTCTTCATTCATGAGAGAGGTGTGGAAGCACTCTGGTGTAACCTACCACTTCTTCAAAAAGCTAATTGATTGGTGGAAAGATTTTCTAGGCTCTGAAGAGCATGATGGGAACTCAGGAGAAAGGAATTCTGCAGATGTTTTTTGGGTTCAGTTCCTTTTGAACTTTTGTTTAGGCACCCAGTACATGGCCTGCTCACCCTAATTAGAGCAAAGTGGGAAGATCTGAGTTATCTAAAAAAAAAGTATGTGATTTGCCTCAATAAGTTAATGTTCAGGTGAAGAAAAATCTCCAGGCAAACCAAGAGGTGATAAATGAATGTTTGACCAGAAAACCGCATTGAAAGGTGGATTAGAAAGTGTTTAGGTGGTAAAGTTTCTTTGGCTTTGGAAGACAGGTGGAGTGGGCCATAAAAGGTAGAACAGAATATTTACTACTCTGGTCACAGATGCCACAAAAGAACCCAGGAGGCCGTTCCATGTGAACTACTTAAAGGATATATCCAGGGAGATTACACAATGAACATTATGGGTACAGCAGAGGGGTGGAGGAAGACTGATTATCTCCCCGGGCTACTGTATAGTGATATACAGGATGGTTCTGTGGGTGGGTTCAACTTGCCCCTGAGCAGCAGCAGATAGTTTGTAGGGAGGTACTAGGACTGTTTCCCATCTCTTCCAACTGACTCCAAGGTTGACTCCTATCTCACAGATACAGGGTACAGCTTGCATGTGAAGAGCAAGACCTACAAGAGGTCTGAGTGAGCCCAGGAGTGTATCAACCTAGATGTTGGACTAGGTGGTGATCGAACATTCCTGTAACTGTCTGGCCAGCCTGGTGATGATGGTGCCCAACCAAGGATCCACAGACTGGCACTTTTGTGTGGATTACCGGACTCTCAATGAACCAAGACAGATGCACACCCAATACACAAAGCTGATGAACCTGTGGAATAGCTGGGTGCTGCTCGCTACTTGAGCACCTTTGGGTTGTCTAGTGGCTACTGAAACCTCACTTTAGCATGTAATGCCAAGACGAAAACTGCATTCCCCATGCCAGAGGGATTGTACCAGTCCTTTGGGCCGAAGAATACTCCAGTCACTTTCTGGTAACTGGCGAGCCATGTTCTATCCGGGCTAGAAGTGATCTGCATTGTCTGCCTGGATTATATTGTAGTATTAAGCACTTCACATGAGGAACACCTGAAGCACCTAGAACAGGGTTTGGTCAACTTACAGAAAGCAAAACCGATCATCAAAGCAACCAAGTGCCATTTAGAGCATTCCTCTATAGTCTACCTTGGGTATCAGGTTGGCATTGAGAAGATGTGCCCACTGGATGCCAAGATCAAGTCTGTGGCAAATTAGGGGTGTCATAATTGAACCATTGGCAGCCCCAGACATCTAGGCAACAGCCTGAAAAGCTGATATGGATTGAGGAATATGAGGTGTTTATGGAGCTGATCAGAGCACTATAGAATGTGCCTGTTCTTAAATTACTGTTGCGCGTCATTGCACAGGTTGGTTCCCCAGATAAAGTAGTTGGAGCAGTGCTAGCTCACCTTCATGACCAGGGTAGAGAGCATCCAGGGCCCTTTATCGGCTGAAGACTACTCCCTGAAACAGAACTGAACTGACATTCCATAGGATGGGCTTTGAGGAGAGTTCCAACCTAACCCGTTTAGTACTAAGGTACTGCTCCAGATAGCTCACAAAACACTTGAGTGGGTGATGGCCGGAATGGGTGAGAATCCCAAGTCTATCTTATTGGAAAGCTTAGATTTCACTGTGGAGACCATAGCAAGAATCATGGCTACGCAGCTGTACGTTACCTTTTGGTTTTGAAAAAGCAACAACCAGATTTCTCAAACGGTGGCGTAAGGATCCGGGTAGTCAGATCTGGGAGGGGTGTCTTCTGGGATGGGAATGAGTCCTGCATTGTATGTAGGTGTTTTCCCTGCCTGGGTGCCCAACTACATGGATTTCTGGTATCTTAAGTTTTGTTTTAGCCTTAGCATCACACTTGGGTAAGCATGTGCACAAGTGGCCTAGGCCTGTCCATGACTGTGTGGGCCTCTGGACCTGTTCTGTGACATGGAGGGGTGCAAAAACCATGCCTACATTTTCCAATACTGAGTATAACCCATACTGTGTTCGTGGCAGCATATGGTGTATTTAAAGGAAATCAATTGAGTGACCAGACCACTTCACCGGTGTCACTAGGGCAGAGGACTACTTGCATACCTGTGTAAAGTTCTGCTGTTATTTGTTTGCCTTTAATTTTGTGCTGACCTACTGTATGCACCAAGTGTGTGTGTACATGTGTAGCATGTAATACATATAGCATGTAACACATGCTTGGTGATGAGTTGTGTGAGTGAGCCTGTGTGACAAAGGCCAGTGTGATCCATTTTCGGTGTCGCTGGCCTATCCTGCCACAAGATGGAGAGTGAGGGCTGTGCTCCCAAATAGTAAAAGTGTATTGCCTGCATTCTTGCAGCTGAAGGGAGGAGGGTAGAGGCAGGTCTACCTTTAGAAGCTCCATAAGGTCTTTTGGAAGCAAGTAGCTACTGGTTAGTCTTCTGAGCACTGACATTGAAGGGTGTGGAGTCTGTCTTGTGTGACAGAGGAGGACATTTGTAGGTGAAGCTTTCCCCCATGTCTGTCTGGCATTACGGTTGGACACTGCTCCAGTGTTACTTTCTAGAATCATTGCTCTAAACAAAGCCTGTGTACAGAGAGCAGCCCAAGGAGGACAGGTGAAAGAATCTGATATCATTTGCAAACTTGATCTCTGGCCATTTGGAAAAGTAATGAACCATTACTGTTGCAAATTTACCCAAAACACCTGTACCTGAAAATGGACCACAGTCAGGCCCCAAAGTTTGCAAAGCCCTCTTGGGGATTCACAAGGCACTACTGCTATTTCTGTAGTTGAAAGAAACGTATTGCTCACAGCAATTGAAAAACCATCCCTAGCGTAATGCTCCATTTACATGGCCACCAGGATCGCAGAGCTTTTCTCTTCATAGCAGTTGTTCCTCCATGGCCCGCAACAGTAATTTCAATAATCGATTCCTCAAGTCTACGGGTACAGCCAGTTTATTTCTGTGTGCTACCCCTTCCATTTCATTCAATTCAAAACATACAGCTTTATATTTTTCTATAAGGACAGCATATAGCTTATCTACTGGACAACTTTCCCAAGAGACTCCAAAACTTTCAACATGTCCCTCATCCTGTTCAATCTCCTCCAAACTAATTTCAGTCTTGGTACACCTGTCAATAATTGGTGGCGAATACAAAAGCATACAGATCTACAGAACTTTAGTAAAAAAAAAGTGCATCCACTAATTCTGCACAAAAGATAACTTTAATGAGAATAAAAAACATCAAGGCTGGTGTCTAGGGTGGCAGCATACGGAGCCCACGTGACCTGCTGTTCTATGCAAAGGGTTTGCAGGAGCTCGAGCGCTGCAGGCTAACAAGACTGGCTGTGGTGTGGCTGGTGGAGTGCATGACTGTAGCAATTGAGACTAAAGGCTGCCAGCCTAATCATGGAGCCAAGGGAAACAGCTAAAACTGCTTCTTCAATGCCCAGAGAGAGCAAGATTCGGAAGAGAGACGCGAAGAGGTTCTGGTGTCTCCATGATGGCGTTGGATAGATCGGCTGCCCCGCGGGAAAGCTGCCATATGCGCAGTTGAGGTAAGCAGAGTGCTCTGTAGCTGCAAGGAAGGAGTCCGTGTAGGGGGTTCTCTACTATGCAGCCTAAGGTCCCTGGCATGCTTTTAAAATAGACATGTTCCTTGCAGCAATATAAAACAGCCCACGCCAGAAAGGCGCTTCACCCCCAGAGCTGATTGATTGATACTCTGATAAGTCGCTGACACTAGGCTTTGGGTCATGGGGCCTACCATATTAATGATTTCAATACTTTCTTATGACTATTATGTGGCAACGTCATGTTAGAGGGGTGACAGCCGCACTTACGAGCTCTACTCCACTCTCGCATAAAGTTTAAAAAACAAACCGCGCAGGCATGCTTTACTGCAGCTCACAAGGAACACAACAAATATATTGGAAGGTTCCCCCGGTAATATACACAGGGAGGGGAGTAAACAGTGCAAAAAATGAGACCCTGTGGTTTGTATTTGCAAGAAAGGTCAGAGATACTGACTATACAAAGACGTGTGGGGAGATTATGGTCTGAGCGGAGTCCCTAATTGCAATTGGAGTATAGTTATAAAGGCATATAGAGCACTCTTCATACTGTATACCAAGACATTAATCAATAAACAAATAAACAAATGCCACCAAAGATATAAAAACAATTAACACAATTTATTATGGCACCTCCCTATTAGGGTTACAATCTAATTAATTAAAAAGACATTATTCAAGTGATTATCATCATAAAAATGTTTTTGTTAAAAAACAGTCAAAAGAAAGAGTCGACGCAGCGTTTCGGTGTCTGTTTACAATATTCACACCTTCATCAGGACATTTGACAGTTGACTTGTTATCTTTCATAGAAGTTTTTATCAATTAAAAGACTTCTAGATCGACCGGAGATTCGTATCAATCTGTTTCTTCTAGTAATGTAAGACCTGCTTTAAAAGATCTGTGCTTATGATTCTGCACGGAGGAGCCACCGTAATTTGCTATTTCAAAATTTTCAATAAAACTCTCTGATCCCTTCTTCAATTCGGAATCACGAGTTGAATGCTCGTTTTTACTCGGCAGTTTGTGATTAAAATGTGGCTTATCAAATGCAGGACGGCTTGATTCGCTTCCTTTCTTTCATAAGTCTCAATCTATGGATTCGGCCTCCCTGCTCCTCTGTGTTCAGGTCATCCGGGAACAAGGAACAAACATACTGCTTCCTGGGAGGCCGGCACTGTGCAATGTTGGAAAAGGCTGCAGCAATGGACTTGGTAGAACCTGCCACCCAACAGTCAGAAATCGGTGGTAATTCACTTATTTCCTGATCTAACTCATTGGGGAGGGTCAGCAATTCGAGACTGCCTGCAACAACTAGCCCAAGCAGTACAGCGCTTGGTGTGGAGCCAAGCAATAGGGCTATGGAAGGGCGGGTGAGTTTAAAGGAAAGCCACGTAATACCTCAGCAGGGAGGAGGTTACTAGAGCACTGAAATGTGGCCATAGGACTACCCTCTCTTTGCATAACATCAAAGAGGTGATGCAGAGATTACAGAGCCACAGCAAGCTCTACTTCCCCCCTCTCCCACACCCCAGTACTTATATCTGGTTCAATAGGAGGGGAAAGCCTATAACTATCTCCATCTCTTCCCCCATTAGACCCCCGGTTAGTTTGCCCTCACATACATTGGGACAGGTCTTGGAGCAAATTCTTCCTCCACAGTCAATGAGGCATCCTTTGCTGCCCAGTACTTTTATAACTCCGACCCCTGGGCTTACAAGCACCATCAATTCTGGGTCAACCTGCATCGCTGCAGTCTCTGTTTAAGACTATTCTGGCAGAAATTCCGAAGTTAAAGTTGATCCAAGCTCAAGAGGTTGCTGCACTCTACCAGAGGCTAAATAAAATCGAGGAGATGGTTTTGCCAATTCCAGAGCATCTGCAGAAAGTTCGAACAAAGTTCCTCGGATCTGGAGGATCATGCGGTTTCTTTGGATAAGAATGTAAGCAATATTTTAAAAAGCTATTGGTGTCGCAGAATGAATTTGATGAAATGAAGATCTATTTAATAAGGTCCAAGCTGCTGTTCGTGGGTGTTCCTGAAGGAGCAAAAAATTCGGAAAGTCATTAGAATACTCTACAGCTCATAGAATCCCTGATTAAAACATACATACTTGCTAAAGCTCCATCTGACCTCCCCATCATGAGGGCTCATCGGGTTCCCACGCATCATCCTGCTAACATTAAGTTTCCTCACATCATCCTTGCCAATTTTGCGCACTGTCGCATCAAGTAGAGTATTCTTTCAAGAGGTATCCAGAAAAAATCCTGTACAGTGACTGACCAGGGGAAGTTCCTTGTCTTTTCAGGTATATCCCCCGTAGCTGCTCCACGACGGAGAGACTTTTTTGGACTAGTGGGCCAATTTAAGGCGGCTGGTGCTCATGCCTCAACCCAGCAGTCTTAATTAAAAGTTCTGTTTAAGGGATAATTTAATTTGTGTACAACTATGTAAGAGGCGCAAGGCCTATTGCACAAAATGCTGCCCTGATGTCGTACATTATAGAGGATGTAGGGAGCTAGATTCATTTAGCATTTCAGAAGGAATTTATTTTTTATGTTGTACTTTTTTCTTTTCACTTGCTTTTTTTTTTTGAGGGGAGTTCCATGGCACCAAAAACAGGGTTAGGGTTGGCATAGAGTATGGTGGGCAATTCTCCCTCATAGGGGTATTTTTAGTTTTAGTTTTTGGTAGACCGCACTGGGGGAGGGGCATAGTTTCCTGGGAAGAAGGGAGGTCACGTGGGGGCACAAGCTGTAGGACAAATAGCAGATTTATCAAGAATCGCATAGTTTTGAGCAGGCGGTATGCTAGAGGCCTAGATCAAGTTTGGGGGCAATGCTGGCAAAAGAAAAGAGTAGAGGTATCAATTAACTCTTAGTTTTAAGAAGTCAGAATTTTAGGATCAAATATTTTTCAGGTCATTCAGGTTTAATAAAAGTGCAAGAATTGTCAGAGACAGCTGAGAATAACAATGACCGTTGCACAGTATTGCTGGTTGCGTTGGAAGGCTTTGGACAGGATGGTAATAAATGTGGACCATATTTTCGCGTTTGTTGTGGAGTCCTCATTGAAGGCTATTGATAATCTTTCCATACCCAACAAGAACCAAAGCTTTTGGAGCCATTGTCTATGATCAGGAATTTTGTCCGAACCCCACTCTATCAAGAGTAACCTGTGCAAAGCATTAAAGGCCAAAGCTATCTGTCTGCTTCTAGTGGACCGGAGTGGATATATGAGAGCATTGGGGAGCCCCAATAGTATGTAAGTGTGGCTCATTGATTAGAGCGGCAGACCCTGATGCAGAAATCTAGCCCCGGGACCAGGGTTCGATTCCCCGCCTCGGCGGGTCTTGGGCTCAAAATTCCACGGACCTGATAATTCTCGCCTCGGTGCCTATTCAAATCATGGAGTCCCACTCTGCAACTCTGGGCAATAGCTTGCTTAATCTCCACAACGGCCCCCACAACGCTAAGGATGCCTGTCCTCCACCTTGGGGGTGCCCAGGAGTGGACGCCTCACAGGGAAAGCCAGGATGGGTTCCACAGCGGTATTCGTACAAGCGCCTTGAGACCCTTGCGGGTGAGTAGTGCGCTATACAAGTATCAATTAACATTTTTATTTTTTTTACATTCGGGGGAGCTTAGAATTGAAAGCGCTATCTATATCAGTCAGAATTGGTTCCCAAAATCTTGTGAGTTTGGGGCAATTCCACAGGAGGTGTATTATAGTCTCCGGGTTGCTACAACCTCACCAGCTCTGACCATTGCATAGCGCGTTCCATTTCTGAATGCATACAGAGGTATAATACCAATATGAACTGATTTTATATGCTTTTTCTGTATGTCCTATGTTACATGGTGTGTGGTGCGTCCTGTAGAATATATCTCCCCATTCTTTGTCAGTAAGACTACACCCAAGTTCTGCCTCCCAGCGGAGCAGGCCAGAGGTCCAATGATTGAGGGAAGCTTTCGTCAAGTGAGGTTACATTTCTGAAAGAAGTTTCTTTTCATTTTCTTTGAGGAACAGCCACTTCTCAAAAGTGGTCATAGGTCTGATAGCTTTAGGGTGCGCCTCTGTATTGAGCAACCAATGAGTCAGCTGGGTGTGAGTAAACCTGTCTTGTTCCAAAGAGGAGTAATGAGTTTTGAGTCGGTCAAAGGGAATAAGACCTTTGTGATCGAAAAGGCAGCCTACCTGCTTACAGCCTCCCTCCAGCCAGCACTTAGCAATATCTGGTGACAAACCGGGTGGAAACTGGGTTCACAAATAAGGGAGTCACAGGGGAGGGGAAAGAATATAGCCCGGCAATTTCCGCTACCCTGTCCCATATTTTCAATGATGGACTGGTGACCGGGGATGAATAGAGACCCCAGGATCTATGGACACGGGGATTCAGACCTCTCTCCAGATGTGCGCAGCTGCTAACGTTTGATCCATGAAGACCCAGTGCTTTTCTGTCATTGGGCGATTCCACTGAATCAGATATCTCAGCTGTGCAGCTTGATTGTTTCTCAAGACAGTAGGAACCGCCAGACCCCCCTTCCTGCTGGGTGCGTTGCAACAGTTGTTTTTGGAGACTGGGCTTCGTCTTACTCCAGATAAAGCAATCAATCTCCCTTTGTAACTGATTAAGCTCTCTGGGTGGGGGGGAGAGAGGGGGAGCGTCTGAAAGATGAAAAGAGCCTGGGGCAGGATGCTTATTTTCACTGTGTCTACTCTACCTAGCCAGGAGAAAGGAAGTTGCTGCCAGTGATCTAGGTATTTGTAGATTGTGGTCCTGAGTCTAGATTAGTTGGTCTGTGCAGTATTAATGAGACTCCGATCCAATACCTGTCCCAAACAGGGGAGATTGGATTCCACCCATTGAAAGTCGAACCGGGTGCGTAGGGTTTGCACTGGGTATCCATGCCTCCAGCTCCAAAATAATAGCAGGAAGTGAGGAGAGGGGTTGGGTGGTGAGAGAGAAAATTATATCATCTGCATAGAGACTAATCAAGTGTTGATCCGCCCTAAATGTAATGCCTACTGAGCTGGGGTTGTCTCGCAGCCTCTGTGCAAAGGACTCCATATATAAAGCAGAGAGGAGCTGGGAGAACGGCAGCCCTGCCTTGTGCCCCTCTGCACCAGGAATCTGCTAGAGCTCACTCCATTGACCCAAACTTCTGCACTAGGCGTGCTGTAGATTCTGTGCACCCAATTCACGAAGCGCTTGGCCATCCCAAAGCGCCTAAGAGTTGCGAATAGTTAGGGCCAGTGCGCTCTATCGAATGCCTTCTCAGCATTGATTGCTAGTAAAAGAGTGTCTTCCTGGGAACGCTGGACTTCTTCAATAAGGTGTCACATACGCTTGGTGTTATCCCCGCATTGATGTGAGGTAATAAAGCCATTCTGATCTGGATCAACAAGGCCTGGCATCGGGGGATTAAGGCGATTAGCCAGAATGCTAGCATAGAGCTTCACATCCACATTGAGCAGGGATATCGGGCGGTATGAGCTGCACTGCTGGGGTCTTTCCCGGAATCACTAAGATGGAGGCTTGTAACATGGACTCGGTCAGGGTTCCTGAATCTGAGAAGGAGTTGAAAAGCTGAGTAAGCAGGGGCCAGTTCGTTACAGAACGTCTTATAAACAATTGCGCTGAAGCCATCTGGTCCTAGTGATTTCATTGGCTTCAACCTTGCAATCGCAGAGATCACTGCTTCTATTGTAATAGGCTGTTCAAGGCACTCTGATTCAGATGGTGGGAGAGGAGTGATCGCAGCGGACTGTACGTAGGACTGAGGATCCGAGGAGGATGCGTGATCCCCTGTGTATAAGTAAAAAAAAAAATCTTAACTTTATTTATTCATTTTTAAATAAAAGTCAGTATAGGTGTGCATTTCGAGGTTCGCATACAGTACAGGCTGAAAGTCATATACATGGAGTACATTCCCGACCTTTGGACCCTTCAGAGCAATCTCAAATGAGTCCCTCCCGCTCTAACCTACCGTTTAAATCCTTCTACCCAACAGGACTCGTGCAATCACTCCCATCAGATGTAGATTGTGTGATCGCCCTTGGCTCTTCGACCAATAGGCAATGGCAGAGTTCCCTCCATAACCATAGGTCATCCTCAAGGTTCTTATCTTTACGATGTCTTTTCATTTGTACCTCCTCTGCTACCATCCACTCACAAGCATCCCTGATCCACTTCATAACCTCAGGTGCCCGTAACCCCATCCAAACAATCCCTATTCTACGCTGTGCTAATACCAATATTAGTTGCAGCAGTTATACTCCATCTTGCTTTGTTGTTTAGATTTGCATATCAACCTTAGTAAACATTGTGTTCAGGACAATTGCACCCGGCTGGTAACACGTCCTCCGATCCTCTGTCCAGAAGAGCCGCACCGCGGGGCATTCCCAATCCAGGTGAAGGAAATTAGCCCCTATCTTATGGCACCCAGGGAAAGAGCTGGGTCTATCCGGAGCCATGTGATGTAGTCTCTCCCGGATCATGTATGTGCAGTGTGTGTACTTATAGTGTACGAGACGGAAGCGGGCACTACAAGAAATCGTGTGTGAGGCGCCCACCGCCTTCCAGACCCTGTCGCTTAGATGCAACACCAGTTCTGTGTTCCAGGAGGCGAAAGCCCTTGGGGGAGGGTCATTTGCATCTACTCTCATAACCTTGTACAGCAGTGATATGAGGCGTCTGTCGGAGCCACATGTGAGTATTATATCTAGCGTCTTGAGAGTGTTGCAGAATCGAGGGATATGTGGGCCAGTGAGCGCAGCAGGATGCGCTCCACAAAGGTTTGCCTAACCACGTAAGGCACGGAGTCAGAGGAACCCGCTCCCTCCATCAGCAGCGATGGCAGGGCACCAGGAGGCACCCTATCCCTGAGCAGCCTCTTTTCCCAATCATCCTCGTCATTGAATCATCGTGCAGCATGTTGCAACAGTGCTGCATAATAGTAGAGCGCCAATCTAGGCGCCTCAGGCCCATCACCCTCATATGTATGATTCAGATTGGGGAGTTCCACTCTGCTTCGACGGCCTGCCCAGTACAAGTCTATCAATATGGACACTGTTTCTGAAATATCCACCTAGGTATGGGACACAGTGTATTTTGTGCAATGTTCAGGCAGCGAGGAAGCACCACCATTTTTGTGCATTCTGTAGCATGTACAGGCCGCGAGGGAGCACCACCATTTTGGCTATCGCCATCCTCCCCATTAAGGAAAGAGGAAGAGTGCTTCAGAAGCCCACGGATCTTTTTAAGGCACCAATCAATTTGTAGGCATTGAACTGCAGTATCTGCTTATCCTGTGCAACCACCTGAATGCCTATGTACCGAAACTGTTCAGTCAATCAATCAATCAATCAGTGCATTTATAGAGCGCGCTACTCACCTGTGAGGGTCTTAAGGCACTGAAGGGAGGGGGGGTGCTGCTACTGCTCGAATAGCCACGTCTTGAGATGTTTCCTGAAGGTGAGAGGATCCTGGGTCAGTCATAGGTGGGCTGGGAGGGAGTTCCATGTCTTGGCGGCCAGGTAGGAGAACGATCTTCCTCCGGTGATGGTTCTGCGAATCCATGGGACGGCGGCGAGGGCGAGGCTGGCGGAGCAGAGCTGGTGGGTCGGAGTGTAGAACATGAGGCGATTGTTGAGGTATTCGGGGCCCATGTTGCGGAGCGCTTTGTGTGCGTAGGTGAGGAGCCTGAACGTGATACTTTTGCTGACGGGGAGCCAGTGCAGGTCTCTCAGGTGGGCGGATATGAGTCGTGCAGAAGCGTTCTGTATGCGCTGAAGTCTTTTCTGAAGTTTGGCTGTGATTCCTGCGTATAGGGCGTTCCCGTAGTCCAACTGGCTGGTGACGAGGGCCTGGGTGACCATCTTTCTGGTTCCGGTAGGGATCCACCGGAAAATCTTCCGGAGCAAGCGCAGGGTGTTGAAGCATGAGGATGAGATGGCATTGACTTGCTTGGTCATCGAGAGAGATGAGTCCAGGATCCCAGGTTGCGTGTGTAGTCCGCAGGTGTCGGTGCGGTGCCCAGCGCTGTGGAGCACCAGGAGTCGTCCCAGGTGGATGGGGCGGTCCGAGGATGAGGACCTCCATCTTGTCTGAGTTCAGTTTCAGACGACTGAGTTACATCCATTCCTCCACCGCTTTCATTCCTTCCTGGAGGTTAGTTTTGGTGTTGGCTGGGTCTTTGGTGAGGGAGAGTATCAGCTGGGTGTCGTCGGCGTAGGAGATGATGTTGAGGTTGTGTTTGCGTGCAATGGTGGTGAGGGGGCTCATGTAAATATTGAAGAGGGTTGGCCTGAGCGAAGAGCATTGGGGTACGCCGCAGATGATCTCGGTGGCCGCGGAGCAGAAGGGAGGGAGGTGGACTCTCTGGGTTCTATGGGAGAGGAACGAGGTGATCCAGTCTCCCACCAAAGGCCCAACCAAGGAAGTACATTCCTGTGCACGCCCACCAGTCGAGTCGGGGGGAAAATTAATGATTTGTGCTTGTTAAGATGCAGACCTGAACGTTCGCCACACTCCACAAATATATGTAGGAGCTTCGGGACCGCCTCCCAGGGCAACGAGATATAGAATAGAGCATTGTCAGCTTATAAAGATATAACATGGGGTGGTCCCACCCGTGCTGATACCTCATTGCCCCAGATCCCTACGTGCCCAGATCGCCAATGGCTCTATCGCCAAGGCGAACAATAGTGGGGAGTTTGGGCACCCCTGATGTGTCCCCCCCCCCCCAAATGCCACTCGTCCGATCTGCTGTGTCCCATCCGGGCCCTGGGACTGGGCTCCATGTATAGTATCTGCACCCAGCGGCGGAACCGAGGACCAAACCCAGCAACTCTCAGCACCTCTAAAAGGTACTCCCAGTCCACCGAGTCAAAAGCCTTTTCTAAATCTATGGAGACCAATGCTAATTCCTCATCGCTATGCCTCACCTCATGCATAATGTGCATCAGTCGCCTGATATTCATACCGGTTTTGCGGGCTGGTGTAAACCTGCATTGATCCTCATGAATTAAGTGCACCATATGAGGCATCAATTTGGCAGCCAGGACCTTGCATAGTATTTTGATGTCTGAATTTATCATCTGAAGGGGCCGATACGCCGTGGGGTCTTGATCGTTCCACCCAGGTTTGAGTAAGAAAATTATTTCTCTTTCACGCATGGTCGGAGGCATGATTCCCTTTGCAAAAGCCTCCTCATACACCTGCAGCAATGGCTGTGCCAGCTGGCTTGAATAAGCTTGTAAGAAAGCCACCGGGTGAACGTCCGCCCAAGAGGCCTTGGAACCCTGCAAAGCCCCCAGCCTCCCCTGAATCTCTTCGACAGTGATTTTGCCATCTAGATCTGTTGCAACTGTGGCATCGAGTTGCAGGAAAGCCAGGTCTCCGACTAGAGGGACATACCGTTCCACAGTCAGTCCGTGGTCAGCAGTATAGACATGCTGTAGATGGCACTTAAATACCTCCAGTATTCCTGCTCTGGTGTGCACAAGATTCCCCCCTGTGCCTTCAGAGTAGTTGTCAGTGGGAGTGTATCCTCAAATAGATCTGGTGGAAATCTCCATCTCCTTGGGCCCAGTATGTTGAGCCCGATTTCACCGAACATCACACCGGGGCATTATCCGACAAAAAACGTGCAAGGTGGGTTGTCTCTGCATCAAGGAAAGCTGGTATGCTCAAGACCAGAATTCTATCCAGTCTATCCAGTCTGCTGTGTGTACCGTGAGTAAGGGAATGACTTGAAGACAGCGGGAGTTTGGGTTGGGCCTCCCACCAAACATCCCATGCCCCCAACTCATGCATGACCTCCTGGAGCATTTGTGACATTCCAGGTTTCGTTCCAGCCTTGAGGGGATGCCTATCCAGCTCTGGATCAAGCATACAATTAAAGTCTCCCAACCATATGAAGGGGACGTCGAGCTCTTTAGACAGTAGGTCCTGCGTGACCTGATAGAACGAGGGGTCATCAATGTTTGGTGCATACATGTTGAGGATAACAATTTTCCTGCCATCTCGTGTGCCTCGCAGAAGGACATACCTGCCTTGTACATCGGCCTCACTATAGGTTGGGGTGAACGGTGTGCGAAAAAGAAGAGAAAGAAGGATGATGTATCTAACCTCTCCACTTCTTAGCTACCCTAACTGGGCCACTGTCATCCAGGTGAGTTTCCTGGAGGCACACTATCGAGATGTGATGCAGTTTGAGGAAGGTCAAAGGGCTGCCTCTTGCTGCAGGTGCCCAACGCCTGTACATTCCAGGTCAGGAATCTAAACTCCGGCCGATTTACTGAGTATTCCAGTGTCAATGGCCTAAGCCGGCCCCCGCTTAACCATTACTGAACTACCATGGTGCACACCTAAAAACCATACCAAAACTGTAGAACTCCCTGCAACAAACCTCTTCCCCACCCACAGACATATTGTGTGCAACAATACTTGCATATATGCCTACCACTGAATTATGCCAGGACGTGCACGTCACCCTAAACTGCCCAACTGGGGCCATCATTGTGGGGGTGGGAGGGGGGCGGCAAGCCGAAGCCCTGTGCCCAGCAACACCTCAGGGACTCTCGCCTCCTGGCTACCTCTCAGGCCGGGTACAGCCTTCGTGTTGCAGGTATAATCTCAAGGAGGAAGTGCCCGGGCCAGATGCCCCTCAAAGCCAGGTGCCTCCCAAAGCCAGGTGCCTCCCATGCCTCACCTTCATTCAGGCTGCTGTGTGTGCTCCGCGGCCTAAGGGCACAATCGCTCCCCCTTCTTACTGTAGCCACTAGCGGATCCAGCCGGTCTCAAAGGATCAATCCCCCAGGGAGCCATAGCACACTGAAGGCTCATCATTAGAGAGCCGCGAGAATGTCCTGGCGCGGTCCTGCCCCCGTCTTTGCCTCCATGGACGGAATGCAGCTGCATGAGGTGTCACCGCATCTTAGGAGCTACCGCACCTTCCTCACCGGTGCTCCCCAAATTCTGGACCCTCGCACACCAGGCCCCCGGCAACGCTCTCCATTGTCACACAGAAGTCAGGAGTCACTGTAGGATCGAGCCTGCGCCCAAAGGGTAGCTCCTTTGTTGTGCACTTCGCCTCACTCTGCGCCGTCGTGCAGGCCAGCCCCGCTCAGCGGCCCGATCAGGCCCCACTCTTCATGCAATAACCACTTTATGTTGTGTCTGCGTAAAAGGCCATTTTTATTAGGACAAGGTTGACAACAATGCTTTAACCAAACATTAATAAACATATACCCATCCCCAAACTCAGATCTTTCATCCATCAGCCATTTACACACTCCAGTTACTCTCTCCCAATTCACTCACGACGTCTTCCCTTCTTCAAGTCAAGTCAAGTCAGGAGTCTCATGGCGCATGCAGACGGCTCTGAACGAAACTGCTGGCTTAGTTATCAAATAGCCATGTTTTTAGCTTCCTGCGAAAGCAGTGATGGTCCGAGATGGAGCGTAGGTGTAAGGGCATTTTATTCCAGGATGTCTGGGCAAGAAAGGAAAAAGCTATACCCCCTTTTCCAGCCATTTGGATTCTAAGGGAAGTAAGCAGAGCCTCATTACTGGGTCTAAGTACCCTACGTGGCTGAGACCAACGTTACTTTCCTGACCAGTATCTAGGGCCAACTCCATACATGTTTTATGAGTCAGACACAGAGTTTTAAAAAGAATCCGTTTTTTCACAGGAAGCCAGTGAAGGGTTTTTAGACATTCAAGCAGAAGAAGATCTATATGGAAGATCTAAAACAAGCCTTGCCTCTGTGTTTTGCAGGATCTGAAGCCTGTTTAGTAGGTTTTCATTTATTGAAAGTAGTAAGGCATTGCTGTAGTCCATCCTATTTATGATCAGCCCCTGGACTAATGGCTTCAGCGCCTCAGTGGAGATCCATTTAAAGACCCTCCGCAGACTTCGCATAACACCAAAACAGGTGCCAATTACGTGGCTTATATGGCTTTTCATGGACAATTGGTTGTCCATGTCAAAACCGAGGTTGCGGACCATTTCCTTGGTTGTTGGACTGGGGTCTAGATTGACTAGCCACCAGTTCATGTGCCCAGTGTTCTGTGCCTTGCCAAGTGCATGATCTCTGACTTACCACCGTTTAGTTGGAGGTGGTTAGATCTCATCCACAGATCCACATGGGACAGACAATTTTGGAAATGTTTCTTGGTTTCGATAGGGTCCGGCCCTAAGGTGACCAGAATCTGTGTGTCGTCTGCATATGATATGATATCAAACCCGTAAGCCCTGATCACCTTAGCCAAAGGGGTCATGTACAGGTTAAAAAGTATCGGGCTCAAAATAGAGCCCTGAGACACTCCCATCTTCACAGGTCTTTCACATGAAATGCTGGTTCCCATCTGAACAGTTGTCACATGGTCAGATAAATAGCTTTTAAACCATTTAAGGGAATTTTCTCTGACACCAATCTCCCAGAGCCGATGTTCTAGAATGCTGTGGGAGAAGGTGTCAAAGGCGGTGGACAGGTCGAGCAGGACGAGGGTGACTGACTGATGTTTGTCTAGTGCCAACCTGATATTGTCGGTGACCTCGACCAGTGCTGTCTCGGTACTGTGCGCGGCTCTGAACCCAGACTGTGAAGAGTCTAAAAGTCCATGCTTCTCGAGATGGTTAACAAGCTGTTGGTTGACAAGGGATTCCAGTATCTTCCCAAAATAGGGAATCAGAGAGACTTGACGACAGTTTAGGAGAAGTTTTGGGTCATCCGCTGGCTTTTTTTAAATGGGTCTCTCTCTGGGTGCCTTCCATATTATAGGGAAGTCCGCCTCTGAGCGTGACCTGTTAAAAAGACTGATTAAACTTTCCAACAATACCGGTGCAATCGTGGCAAAGAATTTTGGAGGCATAGGGTCTGAGGGAGAGCCAAATTTTATCTTCCACATGACAGATGTAACTTACCTAATAAATTTCCTCAGAATGTGAGGTGGGTCAGAAGACGCACAGGGCAAATCTTCAGAGGAAAATTTGTTTTGTTGAGATGATAAAGAGGGATGGATGGCAATAATTTTCTCCTCAAAAAAATAGAAAGAGAGTCAGTCTTGGGAGATGGGGATTGACAGCGGGTACTAGGAGTTGTAAATTCCTTCAAAATTTGATAAAGCTCTTTTGAGGAATTTTCTGCCTTATTTATCCGATCTATGAGAAATGATTTTTTTGCCAATTTTATCTCATTCATGTAGTTGCAGTGTAATTTTTTATATTTTTCACAGTCGGCTGAATCGTTGCTTTTACGCCAATTGCGTTTTGCAGTTCTACACACAAACTTTGCCAGTCTTAATTGATCGGTAAACCAGGGGGCAATTCTGGTCTTGATCTTCACATGGCTAAGGGGGGCAATTTTATTAAGACTGAGTAATTTTATCTCCATGATCTGTGGTGTAAAGAGGCCTAGGCAGGTGCAGGCTGGAGGCATGAGAGGTTAGTTGTACAAAGCCAGGGGGCAGAAAAGTGAGGTACGGTCATAGTGGTTCGGTGGTGTGTCATCTCGCCCACATATAGTCAGTCAGAAGGGGACCCCCCCTAACAACACCGCAACAAAAAATAAGATGTTCGAATAAACATGCTGTCCATATAGTCTTTCGTGACTTTGAAGTCCTCGACCAGGGCACAGTGAGCCAACATTAAATGATGTGAATTAGCACCCCCCCCCCCCTCCCCCCCCTTATGATAACATCCCTTCTGCCAATGCACAGTACCTTATGAGGGTGGATCAACATCAGGCTTAGTCTCGCCGACAAGGGATCGCAGTACTTCAGTCCTTTCTCTGGCCATGGTTGCCAAGTCTCGGTAATGGAGTACAGGTCTCGGGCCTCGCCTGAATCCATGGATGATCCTGCCCTGGATTTTCTCATCTGTCAAGTGGTGTTGGGAATCTGAGTCAAGAAGTTCAAGATTGAGAATTTTACAAGTATTCGTGAGGGAACACAGTTGTTAGGATTTGCCATTCAGATGGAAAATGAGGGGGAATGAATGGCCCCAGAAGTATGAGATGCCCTGGGAGCGAAGACGACCGGTAACTGGCCAAAATTCTGTCAGTTTCAGGAGGGTAAAAGCCGCCAGGTCCTGCCATGGCTGTAGTGAATGGCCCTGGAATTGCGCCTTCTGGTCAGATCTGGCAGCCCTGAGAATCGCCTCTTTTTCGGTGAAGTTATGAACACAGACTAGAATGTCCTCTGTGGTACTGTAAATTTGGACCCTGCTGTTCCACAGATATTGAGGTCCAACACTCGTGTTATAAAATACCGTCATACCATGACGAATTTGGTGTCTACGAACCGGTAATGATTAGGACATCATCCCTATGCATTTGCGTCATGATTAAATGATGCTAACACCCTCAAATCTTGATTTGCGTCTCGAACCCGCAGACTCCATTTTGTAAACGGCATCCATCTTATGACTTGCCCTCATATAGTCAATTGATTAAGACCGAGTTTGATCGGCAAGGACACGTCCACCTTGACTTCCCCATGACCTGGCCGAGCTGACTCCACTGCCTCCAGCCAAGCCTGTTTGGGCAGCTCCTCGCCCAGTGGCCGAGCCAGATATCATCAAGGCACAACATGTCATAAACCCTTCACTACATACAGACCCTGTTTTCCCTACACACACACACCTGTCCATGATTCTTGTTTATGACCCGTTTTATGATGGGAGGGTGCTCGACCTTATTGGCATTTCATCGATATCTGATGGGAGTTCTGGATCTGGCGGGGTAATCCATCACCAACTGGACATCTGAAATATGTACTGACCAGCATGACTTCGCTCTTTGTATTATTGTGGAAATATTTGTATTGCCATATCGTAAACTTGAGAATTCTTGCCTGCAGCTGTTATTTATGTATATAAGGAGAAGTCTGGTTCTGTAAAAACGAACAGTCTCCTAAGAACTTACGGCCCGTGTTGTCGTACTTCTAGGACACATGTTACTTGGTTGCAGCCAATAAAACTTGACCTCTGACTTCATCTAGAAGACTCTGTGTTTCTGTAAGTCCAGAACAGGGAGAACCTAGAGGTCTTCGGGTGTGGTCCCCTGGCACCACCGGGTCTCTAAAAACCCGGCACCTCAGTTGGCGCCTAACTCGGGGCGATATCAAGCGGTGACGGTCCAAGCCAGATGTTCGTGAGGAGCTTCGTGTGAAAATTCCGGAGGACGGCCAGCCACTTCAGGGACCCCTGCATGTCGACGTGGTTCCGAAGGTCTTTGCTGCGAGGTTCCCCGCGTCCCGACGGCTACGAAGGACTGCTGCCCTGACTATCGCCCTGTTTTGGACCCAGTGATCCTTGGTAGAGCGAAACGATAGACGAGTCTTCTAGTGACGTCACCGATCTTCAATACTCAGTTAAGTATAAGTGGAACGTCTCCCAGTTCTTAGTTTGGTTCTTAGTCTTGGTATCCCAGAGATACGGTTTGTATTGGTACTTGCAAGCACCAAAACCGAGGGATTCGTGTATTCACGATAATATCATAATTAGATAATCCCTTGAAGTTTGAAGCTAGACTAGTGAGCGAAGATGCCTGGTCTCAGCAGACTTGGAAACTTGTTTTGTCTTGGTTATAGTAAGGACTCCCGATTAGAGGATTCGTGTCAGGTTCCTCCGATTGGAACTCCAACATATGAGTTATATATAAAGCACGGAGTAGGTCCTATCACGTATAATGAGGTTTGGATAAAATACACCCGCAAGGATGGTGTTTTAAAATGGCCCCAACATGGTAGTTTTGACTCAGAAATATTAGACAACCTCGAGGTCAAATTGTTCAAGAAGAAAGCCCGGCCGGCGATGTTTGACTCCTTTCGCTTATGGCGCAAAGAAGCCAAACAGAAAGAAATAAAATTAGCAAAGAAAAACAAAAGAGGTATGTCAATGGTACAAGCTGCCATCGCATACAGGGATAATGAGGAAGAGCAGAAAAGTGAACAAATGCTCAGAAGCAAGAAACTAGCAATAGATAAATGCTACCCGATGTTACCACATGGGGGACAAGACTCAAAGGGTACATCCGAGAAAGATCCACTAATGTCCCACTTATTGAACTCACCACCCCCATATACATCAAGTGTTGTGGGACCCCCGAGACGTATTGTTATACCGCGCCCTGGCACACGAAAAGCAGCTCTTGCCCAAGCACCAGCTCCTCTTCAGCTGGTTCCTACTTCTCCGGCGCAGCCTTCTCAAGGGCCGCCGCCTTTGCTACACACTCCATCTACTTCTACAACTTTGCCTACCGCTCCAACTATTAACTATGATACTACGTCTACTACTGCTTCAACTTCCTCTGCTGTTGCTTCGATTTCCTCTTTACATCAGCCTGTCTTTTCTGGCGCATCTGCCTTGCCGCAAGCTTCTCCTTCTGTCAGACAGAGAGTGACAAGTACTGTCACTGGTCTATTCTCGCCTTTCTTCAGGTCGCCCGAAACGACCCCTAAAATAGAACGTAGACAGTTGCGTAGTCAACTACCCGACTACGAGGAGAGAGAAGTGCTGAACGAGTTAGCACGCAAATGGGTTACTGATACTGTAAGGTATGATGTTCAGTCTGTCATGAAAGTCTTCAGTCAGTGGGATCCGTCCACTCAGAGATATGTGTTTGAGGAGATGTGCGTGTACCTCTGGGAAGATTTACAAGACAATGACCCAAAACGCAGAATGCAGGAACTAGCCCGCATGCGATTCAAATTTTACGAAGGCATGATTGTAGGTGCCGATGTCGAAAAAGCAATGGATCTGTTGTTATCTTATAGGAGTCAGGGAAACAGCTCTAGATCATTCGATGAGGATGATGTGTCTGGTAGGAAAAAGGCACGACAATACCCCATGAGAGAGGTTCCTCCAGTATGGAGGGAAGGTGATGCGAATGCACAACCACCTGTTCCACCGCATTTTCAGCGAGTATGGGTACATGTCCCCTGGAAAAGATCCGAAGTTTTAGCACTCAAACAGACATTACCTGATCCACGTAAAAACCCAGCAGGATATTACAAGGAGTTGTCACAGACTGCCAGCTCATGTATAATGAATTTAGCAGATATAGACATGTTGTTTGGGAATGTTGTTCCGCATCCTCTATAGAGTAAAATTCGTCATGCAGATCACGATCAAGAACTAGGTGACTCATGGGCTAATATTACTGCTACTGATGCTAGACAAGTTGGTGGTTCTAAACCCGAGCCCTTAATAGCAGACCTTCCCGGTAGGATTATCGCGTACATGAAGACGTTAATGCCTGAATTACGTGTAAATTGGGACAAGCTATCTGTGTGCAAGCAGAAGAAGGATGAGAATGTGTCTGACTTTTTCACGAGATTTGAGGAGACTTTCACTGATCATAGTGGTCAGGACATGGCTACCGAGGGTGGTCAAAGATTGTTTGTAGACAAATTTGTACATAATCTGCTTCCTGAACTGTGCAATAAATTGAAAGATTCAGAGAGTGCTTGGGCTGTCTCCACGTCAGCACAGATTTTAGCCACAGCCCAGTACTACAAAAATAGGCGCAAAGACGAGCTAGATAAGACAGAGAAGAAGACTAAAGAACTAAAGACTAAAGTTCTTCTCCAGCAAGCGTATCCGCCTCGCACTCCTAGTCAACCCAATTATCAGCAACCACAGCAGTATTCGAGAAACGCGCAAGGAAACGAGTTTTCCCACCAGCGTTCTCCGTATGGCCCGAATCAATGTGCATATTGCAAGAAGAGGGTCATTTCAAAAGTAATTGTCAAGCCCTTGCGCGACGCTTAAGCGGCGTTTCCGGCGCAAGAGGTAGAGGTGTTCAACAGGTTCCTAGAGGTAGGGGCCGTGGAAATTTCTCCCAGAACACCACTTCTTTTCCGCCTCAGAATTCTATGAATAGTTTTGACCAACAGAATAATGCGTTTTCCAGGTCAGCTCAGTACTATGCAGATGACTATTACGCAGAAAACGAGAATGAGGGTAATAGTTGCTAGGACAGCCATGGACAAAGAGAGGGAGTTGTTTCAGTTCCAGTAGATCAGAATGGACCTTATGTCGAGGTGATTACATCCGGAGTGTCGGAGCCATTTCTGCTGGATACTGGTGCTACAAAAAGTTTGATTATGCACTCAAAACTTCCTGGCGCACCTTTGTCTGGCGAAATGAATGTTTCAGTAGGTTTTTCTGGCGCCCCTGTTAGAAACCCGATCTCCAGCCCCATGCCCCTTTCTGTTGGCCCATGCGAATTAGAAGCACCCCTCATTCTTACCACAGGTTGTGGCGAAAATTTGTTAGGTTTGGATTTACTGAAGAGACTATATGCGACCTTGTACTGTTCTCCTTCGTGAGTAAAACTTACGCTTGGTAAGAGAGTGATTTCCCCGATGTATTTGTCAAAAGAAAGAATTCCGACTGAGTTGTCATCTCTTCCAGATGTACTTTGGGCGAATGGTTCTAATGATGTGGGTCATTTAGAGATAGCACCGTATGTCATAACATTAAAAGCTAATGTTAGGTTGCCACGTATTCCCCAATATAGAATATCAAACGAATGTGAAAAGGCTTTGTTAGAGATCGTCTATGATCTGATTGCGAAAGATGTCATCGAAGAAACTACAGGCAACATTTGTAACAGTCCGGTTTTGCCTTTCTTAAAGCGTACCGATCCTTCACAGCCCCCTGTGTACCGATTTGTGATTGATCTAAGGGAAGTGAACAAGATCGTTGTACCGCAGTTTCCAGTCGTTCCCGACATTACTGCCTTATTGACAATGGTTCCAGCCTCAGCCAATTGGTTTTCGGTGATTGACCTGAAGAATGCTTTCTTCAGCATCCCGATTGCCGAGGAGAGCAGCGATATCTTCGGCTTCAATCTAGGAGGACGAAGCTTCCGCTTTAAACGCGCTCCTCAGGGCTACTGCGAGAGCCCATCAATATTCAGTCAAGCCCTGAAAACACAACTAGATACAATTATTCTACTTGGTGGCGCGACTCTGATTCAGTATGTAGACGATCTACTGATCGCTGCAGATACTTAAGAAATCTGCAAGCAAGCCACGTTGTCATTGTTGCGTCATTTATGTGACATGAAGCACAAAGTCTCCCTTTCCAAACTTCAATTTTGCCGACAAGAAGTAACCTACTTAGGTCACATCTTATCGAAGGAGGGAAGGAGACTGACCCCAGAAAGAATACAGGCGATTGCAGAACTGAGTGTCCCAAGGACACAAAGAGAAGTGCGTGCCTTCTTGGGCATTACATCGTACTGTAGACAATGGATACCGAACTTCTCACTGTTGGCCAAACCTTTGCTGGCATTAATGCGTAAAGACACACCCAATCCTTTGCCTTGGTCTGAAGATTGTCAGGCGAGTTTTCATGAGTTGCGTGAGGCATTATGTTCGGCTCCTGTGTTGGGCAACCCCAACTACAGCAAGCCGTTTACATTATACGTCCACGAGAAGGAAGGTTGCGCATTATCAGTCTTGACGCAGCACTTTGGGGACAAACAACGCCCATGTGCATATTTCTCTGCGACTCTAGATCCCGTAGCTAAAGCATTACCGAGTTGCTTGAGGGCCACTGCCGCAGCGGCTGTCTGTATTCGACAGTCCGCTGGGTTAGTCATGAATAATACTCTGACCGTTATGGTCCCACATGCAGTAGATATCCTACTAAACAGGACGAAAACGCAACATCTAACTAGTGCTCGAATATCCAGCTATGAATTGACCCTGTTAGCAAGTCACATTCACATAAAAAGGTGTGATACACTCAACCCCGCTACGTTATTACCTATTCCAGCAAAGACAGATGAGGTCGATAAACATGATTGCTGTTTTAGGACAGAGGAAGAGACGAAAGGGAGAGTAGATTTGCTGGAAACTCCTCTCTCTGAATGTAATGATAATTTATGGGTTGATGGTTCATGTTTCAAGTTGCCGAATGGTGATACGACTGCAGCATATGCCGTGACAACATTACACACAATTGTAGAGACAGCTCGCATCCCCCACAATTCTGCGCAAGCAGCAGAGTTAGTCGCACTCACAAGAGCGTGCGTGTTGGCGAAAGGAAAACGGGTGAATGTGTACACTGATTGTCAGTACGCCTTTGGCGTATCCCACAGTTTTGGAAGATTATGGCGTGAACGTGGGTTCCTGACGTCGCATGGCGCAAAGATTCAACACGGCCAGCTAGTACACGACCTTCTCGAGTCACTGACCTTGCCCCGACAGGTTGCGATCGTGAAGTGTAGCGCGCATAGAAAGATCCGAGATGATGTTGGTCGCGGGAATGCATTTGCCGATGAAGTCGCGAAAGAGACTGCAAGGAACACAATGAGTCGGATGTATGTTGTAGGTCCTGCTAGATGGACCCCTGATGTGGGTATGTGTGAGGACACCATCGAAAGCGTGAAGTCCATACAAGCTGACGCGACTGAGAAAGAAGTGAATGAATGGAGAGAAAGCAAGGGTAGGTTAGACGCGAATGGTTGTTGGGTCGAACTGTCAGAACATCAGCGATGGTTGTTACCGGATGCTTATGTGCTCGCAGTGGTAACGATGGCCCATGGAATGGCACACGTCAGTGTGAAAGGAATATGTAAGTTGTTGGCCCCAGTATGGCAGAATAGTGGTATCCCAAAATGTGCAGAGAATCTGGTCAGAAATTGTATGGTGTGTTTGAAGCACAATCCCGGTAGAGGAACCTCAACCCCAGCTGGTCATTTTGCACCTCCAACGTATCCGTTCGAGGTCTTGCAACTCGACCTCATTCACATGGAGAGGTGCAATAACCTAAAATATGTCCTTGTTGTCGTTTGCGCTTTCTCCAGGTGGGTAGAAGCGTACCCCCTTAAGAACAACACTGCCTTGTCAACTGCCAAAGCCCTTGTCAAAGAATTCTTCCCTAGATTCGGCATGCCTAGGATTGTCTGGAGTGATAATGGAAGTGAATTTGTGGGACGAGTAATGAAGAGAGTATGTGAGTGTCTAGGCATCCGCCAGAAGTTTCATGCTGCAAACCACCCCCAGTCGGCAGGCCTGGTAGAGTGCTATAATGGCACGTTAAAATTGAAATTGGCCAAAATCCAAGCCAGCACAGGTCTCAAGTGGCCAGACGCCCCCTGCCTTTAGCACTCCTGTCTACCAGAATGATTGTCCATTCCAGGTTAGGACTTAGCGCACACGAGATCGTGTTCGGGCGCCCAGCAAATATATGGGGAGTACCGAGGCCAAGAAAGCTCAGTGAAATCGAGTACCCTGTACTGTTTGACTACTTGCACGAATTGACAACTAAACTGCATACTTTACATCAACAGGTCCACAGCTCCTCTCCACCGGCATCTGACGATCCAGGCCATGCTATCGAACCTGGCTCCTGGATCCTGATTCGCAACTTCAGACGAGCAAAGAACGAGAAGCCTCGCTGGACCGGACCTTTCCAGGTTTTGCTGTCGACCCGCTCTGCAGTACGTGTCCACGGGAAGAAACATTGGGTGCACGGCGCCCACTGCAAAAGGGTCCCGTTGCCCCTTCCATACGACCGATGGGTCCAGCAAGGAGTCGCTGACTCCGAGACTGAGTTTATACCATGTTTTGTCCCCTTCAGCGATGCACGACTAAAAGGAACTGGTACCGACAAAGAGAGCAATCGTATTTTGCAAGAATCTGTGCCACCGCCACTGCAGTTGGACACTACAGAACCTGAAACACTGTTTGGAGATCACACCGTGCCTGGAAAAGAACGATACAATCTGAGGTCAAAACCAAGGAACTGACACACTCGAACTAGTGCGATCTTCCCTTTTTCCATGAACTATTTTTGATTCCACAGCTCTCTCGCCCAGGAAACTAGCGCATTTTTGATTTTTGAACCGCCATCCGGTTCTGCTGCTAAGGCCGCGGTTGAAGTCTGAGGAGTGCAGCCGGGGACGCCTAGGTCAACGGTTCTGGTCAGTCTGAGGGAATCACCCCGGACTGGTCAGAGCGCACATCTTGGCAGAAGCAACCTCCCACCGCGGGCAGCAACCAGAGGATGGAGTTTCCGAGGGTAGAGAGACCTGCTAGACACATGAACTTTGAAAAGAAAATATGTATTGTAATGGCAAGAAGACGATTTCTAGTATTGAGCATCTCAATGTTGTGTAGTAGTATAATGTTTTTAACTGGCTATGCTCTGTCCATTTTTCGAGTTCCATCCATACACAACACCCAGCTCACACCTCCTCCTACCGTTCCCACACACTCCTTCCACCCTTTACCTGAACATGAATCTGCCAGAAGACTAGGAATTCGTAAACAACTCCTTCGTCCAACTCCTCCACCAGCACCAATCTGTGATGAATACTACGAACTGTTGGATATGCGGACTCATGCCACACACTACGGATAAGGGCATCCCTTACTTTGTCCTGCCATTTAGTTATTTTGGTTCTTTGTGGGCTTTCCAGACCATGTTCCTGTTTTCCCTTGAACCATACGTTCGAGGGGAGAACTCAAACAATAAGGCACTAGTGGCAGGAATCCGAAATATGAGTAGAGACATCGACACAGTTAGAGCCACTCCCAAAGATGAGTTTACACCATATAGTAGATGGAACATCACCAAGTATGGGATTTCCCTAAGTGAGAACCAGAGACCAAAGAAATCCTCCCCAGTCTGGGTAGTACCCCACCGTGGCCACTTATGTCTGCAAGGTATTGGCAGAGATCCCAAAGCACAGTTGGGGAAAAGCGTATGCACGGAAACATATGTGTTTGCCTCCCGAACTTCCCCTCCCTTTTTGGCGGCTAAAGGCACCTATTTTGTCTGCCAAAGCCTACACATGGTTGCCCTCTGACTTCTCGGGCACATGTTTTATCCCGTTTCTGCTGCCACCCACCTACACGGCCGGGGCAGATTACCACCGGACAAGGACAGTTAGGGGTTTCGTGAGTCAAGACGACACTGCGGGTCAAGAATTTGGAGACTTCGCAAAGGGTTTTCTGCCCTTCTGGGGGCCTATGGTGAACAGCAGGAACATTTGCCAATTAACGAGAATAGTTGAGTCCGCCGTGACTGAAACGGCCGGTGCCCTTAGCAACTTGACAGCTGAGCTTCAGTCGGATCGACTTATGACCCTTCAAAACCGGGTTGCCCTGGATGTCATACTTGCAGACCGTGGTGGTGTATGTAGAGTGATCCAATCTAGTTGCTGCATTTTCATCCCCGATAATGCTCCGACAGTGTACCAGGCCATCTCCAAGTTACACAAAATCTCTGATTCCCTTCACACAGAGAAAGGGGATTGGTCTCTGCTGGGGTGGTTCTGGGAACTGATCTCTGCCTGGGGATGGAAAACTCTGATCTTCATTGGGATGATCTTCGCCGTTCTGTTTATGTTCTGCCTGTTTGTACAGTGCGCCCCTGCAATATGTGGCCTCTGCGCCACTTCATGTGTAAGGAAGCCTGTGTCAAGGGACGAACTGAGCAACAGAATGATGCTACAGCAGCATCTCCGTGAATTCATCAATACAGATTTGGACTAGCGTGAGTTATTGCCTAATATGAGGGCAAAAGGAGGGACTGTGGTACTGTAAATTTGGACTATAATTAACAAGGAAGGGAGGTAGAGTACAAAAATAGGATTCCAACTCCACGGGCACTGATAAATAAACAAGAAGAATCCTACTACCAGTGTGTACCACAGGGAGGGGGAACACTCAGTGTTGTGTAAAATACCCCTCACACACCAACAGGCCCCTTGGTGTCATGCTTCATCATTGGGGTCTTCGCATCCCGCTAAGGGGATGCGGCACGCTGCGACCTGCGACTACGTGGGAGCGTTGACAAGTTGGACTATGTGTGGTGTGTGTTGAGTGTAAGTGAAGGGATTTATGTGAGTGAAGGGTGTGGTGAAAAATTAAAAAGTACCTGGCTAGTGGGTGATGTGAAAAAAACTTTATTTCGTACCCCTAGCTGGTGCTATTAAAAAGGTGTGCAAAAGAGCGAGGTTTAATTGTCTTAATTAGGGACAGAACCTCTGGTGTGCGTCGACATGTTTCGTTACTGGTGTACCTTCTTCAGGACGGGGCACAACTTCCCAACCCTACTCACGTTTTTCTATAAAAAATGTTATCTTAATTCTCTAAAAAGTGATAACAATTTAAAGGAGGCTACAGTGTGCCTACAGCGGTTCTTTTGGATCATGCAGTTGCATGCCCTGCAAAAAAGAAAAAAATCCATAAGGTTTGGTTGCCATATAGGATTGGCTCAGACAGGTGCAGTCACCTGGAGCCCCAAACAGTTAAATAACCCTGTAAAAAAAGGGGGGACACACAAGACACACAACATATAAGACACACTTAAGGCTTTTGTTTATACTCATTTTCTTTGGACATACTCATGGTCTTTGTGGTATATTGCCTCATGAGCAAATCCTGGGCATCAAGGTAGGTAGGTGGATCCACAATCTAAGGAGGGAGATAAGTGGATTCAGTGTTGTTGTTCCTTTTACTCACTGTTTGACTCCACGCTACACCTGGACAAACTGGAGTTGCGTTTGTTGTAATATACTCACGAAATCCGCCTAAATTGGCCTCCTTCTACCACCCTGTGCTGCTCCGCTGTAAATACATTGGGAAACAGCTAGGCGGTATATATAGAGTATGTGGGTGTAATCTCATTGGTTAATTGGCGGTAATTGAAGGCGACCTTGTAAGGAACATCCGTGTTACCGCCTCTCGTATACATGTGTTTTGACCACATGTAACATGTATCCCTCTGTCATTCGTTAATTACCGGGTTTTTGGTTGTCCAAATATGGACTATCCGCTTTCCAGCCACTCACGGGCTCGGGCTCCGACTCCCGTTGTCAGAAAAACCTTCTGCGCAGGTTCGGCTCGCGTGTCTTTCTGGCGCGCGTGCGCACAAGTGTATTTACCGCGTCTCCCTCCACTGATTCACGGCGCATGCGTGATCCCGTCTTTGGGTAGCGCTGATCACTGGGGCTGTACAGTCCATCGGTTTTCCTAAGAGATTGCTTTGTTATTTCATTGTCACTCAGGGTGTGCCTGGGTGCGAATTACTAATCCGTTTCTCTTTTGAACAGAGGCACAGAGACAAATATTAAATACACAATATCCTCATCCTTTACAGTGTTAGTTTTTTTTGACTACAAGGATTTCATACACTTCACTGCAATCGCTGTTTGGAGAAAAGACCATTCAGATGTTTTCAGTTTTTGCGGCCTCTTTTTGCTGATATTTACACAGGAAAATCTGTTGTTGTAGACGTTCTCATATCCCAAGTATGGTCAGGTGATTTGGCTCCATGGGATATCGTCGTTGAGACCTGTGACATGGGTTCCTAAGCGGAACACCCATCGTTGTTCCTTCTGGAACAGGCCTGTTTCAGAGGGTAGACGTTCGATGACCGTCCAGCGTAAATCATTGATGCAATGCTGGTGTGTCAAAAAATGTGATGCCATCTTGGTCGTCGTTTTCTTGCAGCGTATATTGCTTTTATGCTCCCCTATCCTTACTTTCATGGGTCGGGTGGTCATACCTATGTATTCTAGTCCACATGGGCATGTTATCATATAGACCACGTTTTTTGTATTACAATTGGAAAATTGGCGTTGTTCCCATGATGTGCCATTCCTAAAGGTTAGGGTTTTACTTTTTTGAGTTTGGTGACAGCAGCTGCAATCCCCACAGGGGAAGTGACCTTGGACACCCGTCATATTTTGTCTTGCAGTGGGGTTTTCACGTGGTCTAGTGTGTACCACAATGTCCTTAATGTTTTTGCCCCTCCGATGTGCATGCATTGGTTTCTCAAAATCGAGGTCTCCACAGTTCAATATTCCCCAGTGCTTGTTAATGACTTTTGATACCTAGTTTGATATGGAAGTGTAAGTTGTCACACAGATCGGTCTTTTGTTTGTTTCTTTATCTTGTGAGTTGTTCTCTATGAGTGCCTCCCTGTGATTGTTTTTTGCGCGTTTCATCGCCTTGTCGATAGTTTTGACAGGATATTGTCTTTGTATAAGTTTAGATTTTAAGTCTTTTGCCTGTTTGTTGAATTCGTTCAGTTCTGTACAGTTCCTTCGGAGTCTTAAAAATTGACCATACGGCAGATTCTCCCTTAGGTGTCTGGGATGAAAACTGTTGTAGCGCAACAGACAGTTCCTGGAGGTGGGTTTGAAGTGGGTAGTGCTTTTTAGCCTTCCATCCTCAGTGTAAATGTTCAGATCCAAGAAAACCATTGATGTGTTTGAAATGGTGCTGGTGAATTTCAGGTACTCATTCTGGTTATTTAACCAAGCTACAAAATTCGTGGCGCTGGTGACATCCCCGTTCCATATGATGAAAATATCATCTATGTACCGTTTCCAGGTGTCAATCTGGGAACGGTATGGATTACTTTCATGTAGGATTTTGTGTTCCTCCAAATGGTGGACGTATAGTCCCGCTAGACTTGGGGCAAAAGTACTACCCATGCTCGTTCCGTGGGTCTGTAGGTATAGTGTCTCTTTGTACTTGAAGAAGTTGTCTTTCAAGGCCATGGTGATGCATTCAAGGACCAAGTTCCTTGGTGTCTGATACTTCCATGCATTACTGAAGAGCACTTCCTCTATGATCTGTAGCGTCTCTTCATGAGGCAGGCTCGTATATAAGCTCTCCACGTCGAGGCTTACTAGGAGCTGTGCAGCTGGATCAAATATATTTTCTTCCAAAAGTTGTAGGACCGATTTGGTGTCTTTCAGGTAAGTGCTTGTTGCTTGTACCATTGGTCTGAGGAATGCATCTGAGAATTTCCACAGAGGCTCCAAAATCGACCCAATCCCTGAAACAATGGGTCTTCCCGGTGGATTTTCGATGTTCTTATGTATCTTCGGGATACAGTAGAAGTATGGTATTTTCGGAGTGGGTTGTTGTAGGAAATCCGCTTCCTTTTTACTGAGCCAGTCATGGGCTAGGCCTTCCTCAACCATGCCGCCGATCCGGGTCCGAAGTCTTTCCGTTGGGTCTCTCTCCATCACTTTGTAGTTCCGTTCATCAGACAGTAGACGTTGGCACTCTTTGTCATATGCCTCAAGGGTTTGTAACACTATAGCTCCCCCTTTGTCTGCTGGTTTTATAACAAGCTCGCTGTTGGCCGTCAGTTCTCGTAGGGCTTGTTGTTCCTCACCACTTGTGTTATAGAAGGCGTTTCTCCCTTGTGTATTCAGCTTGTTGACCTCTGTGATCACCGCCTTTTCAAAGGTTAGGATTTCTACGGGGATAGTAGAGTCGGGTGGGGTGAAGGTTGATTTTAACCTCAAACCCGTATCTGTCTTCTCTTCTGGTATAGGCTTGTCTTTGAAAAAAGCCTGTAGTTTTAGTTTTCTGAAGAAATCCTGTAACTCCATGTTGAGTTTAAAAATATCTGGTTTCTGAGTTGGTACAAATCCCAAGCCTTTGTTTAGAACATTCTTCTGTGTCGCTGTTAATGTAATAGGTGTGAGATTCACCACTAGGTCCCTCTCTTGCTGGTTGACGGCTGGTTGGGAAGTGATCCCGTCATGCTCCGAGTTGTTCGGGCGTTGGGCTGTTCCTGGTCTTCCCAAGCGACAGTGTTGCCTTTCCGGTTCTTCCCGCGTGTGTTCTGACGTGCCCCTAAAAAAGGTTGTTGTGCCCCTCCATAGGGTTGTTGTTGTCCATAATAACCATCGTTGTATTCCTGGTTCCACATTGGTCCGAACTGAAAGGGGTTGAATTGTGGTGGGCCCATAAATTGTTGGAAATGGTTCGGTGGTTGATACCCCCGCCATCCTCTTTGTCTAGGGAATTGTTGCCTCCTCTGTCTCCATCCTCCTCTGCGTTGTCTGTTTCCTCTGTTACCGCTTGAATTGGAACCTGAGGAGCCATTATCCGAAGTGTCGCTGTCCGCGTCGCTGTAAGTGTTTTTGGAGACATAATCCACCTTTGTGTATGGATACGCATTTTCGGGAGTGAACTTTGCCACATCCTTAGTTAATTTGTTGGTTTTGCTCTGTTTCAGATTGAATTCGAAGTCGGTCATCTGTTGATTTAATTCTTCGAGTCTGGTTTTCAGTTCTTCCGGTGAGATATATGTTTTCAATTGGACCTCTATTTTATTTATTTCAATTTTGAGTTCTTGTGTGATCCTGGCAGCTGTCTTGATTATGAGTACTAACCAGTCTCTTGAACAGTGCCATGAGATTAATGACCACTCTTTTTTGAAAATCATATCATGTTGGAAAATCAGTGGTTCATTTTTCACAATTAGGCCAGGTGGTGCCATTTTGTTACGGAGGTACTGGGTCATAAACAGCCCATGTAAGGCTGCTTTTATTTGGTTACGTCTAAGGTTCAACAATTCGTTCCAATCATTTGTTTGTGGGCCTGTGTCCTGGTTACATAGGCCTTCGAAAAGGTTACTGTCAGCTAGGATTTTGTCTATTTCGTCCTCTGCGAAAGTGTGGCCATGTTCATCTTCCATTGTGAGAGGGCCACTGGCTTCTTTTGTTATACCTAAGTGTGTGTCTCTATGTGTGTGGCAAAATGTGTCTGTCGGAAAAAACTCCCGCAGCTGTGCGCTGCCTAGAGACTATAATTAACAAGGAAGGGAGGTAGAGTACAAAAATAGGATTCCTACTCCACGGGCACTGATAAATAAACAAGAAGAATCCTACTACCAGTGTGTACCACAGGGAGGGGGAACACTCAGTGTTGTGTAAAATACCCCTCACACACCAACAGGCCCCTTGGTGTCATGCTTCATCATTGGGGTCTTCGCATCCCGCTAAGGGGATGCGGCACGCTGCGACCTGCGACTACGCGGGAGCGTTGACAAGTTGGACTATGTGTGGTGTGTGTTGAGTGTAAGTGAAGGGATTTATGTGAGTGAAGGGTGTGGTGAAAAATTAAAAAGTACCTGGCTAGTGGGTGATGTGAAAAAAACTTTATTTCGTACCCCTAGCTGGTGCTATTAAAAAGGTGTGCAAAAGAGCGAGGTTTAATTGTCTTAATTAGGGACAGAACCTCTGGTGTGCGTCGACATGTTTCGGTACTGGTGTACCTTCTTCAGGACGGGGCACAACTTCCCAACCCTACTCACGTTTTTCTATAAAAAATGTTATCTTAATTCTCTAAAAAGTGATAACAATTTAAAGGAGGCTACAGTGTGCCTACAGCGGTTCTTTTGGATCATGCAGTTGCATGCCCTGCAAAAATGAAAAAAATCCATAAGGTTTGGTTGCCATATAGGATTGGCTCAGACAGGTGCAGTCACCTGGAGCCCCAAACAGTTAAATAAACCTGTAAAAAAAGGGGGACACACAAGAAACACAACATATAAGACACACTTAAGGCTTTTGTTTATACTCATTTTCTTTGGACATACTCATGGTCTTTGTGGTATATTGCCTCATGAGCAAATCCTGGGCATCAAGGTAGGTAGGTGGATCCACAATCTAAGGAGGGAGATAAGTGGATTCAGTGTTGTTGTTCCTTTTACTCACTGTTTGACTCCACGCTACACCTGGACAAACTGGAGTTGCGTTTGTTGTAATATACTCACGAAATCCGCCTAAATTGGCCTCCTTCTACCACCCTGTGCTGCTCCGCTGTAAATACATTGGGAAACAGCTAGGCGGTATATATAGAGGATGTGGGTGTAATCTCATTGGTTAATTGGCGGTAATTGAAGGCGACCTTGTAAGGAACATCCGTGTTACCGCCTCTCGTATACATGTGTTTTGACCACATGTAACATGACCACACCCTTCACTCACATAAATCCCTTCACTTACACTCAACACACAACACACATAGTCCAACTTGTCAACGCTCCCGCGTAGTCGCAGGTCGCAGCGTGCCGCATCCCCTTAGCGGGATGCGAAGACCCCAATGATGAAGCATGACACCAAGGGGCCTGTTGGTGTGTGAGGGGTATTTTACACAACACTGAGTGTTCCCCCTCCCTGTGATACACACTGGTAGTAGGATTCTTCTTGTTTATTTACTGTAAATTTGGACCCTGCTGTTCCACAGATATCGAGGTCCAACACTCGTGTTATAAAATACCGTCATACCATGACGAATTTGGTATCTACGAACCGGTAATGATTAGAACATCATCCCTATGCATTTGCGTCATGATTAAATGATGCTAACACCCTCAAATCTTGATTTGCGTCTCGAACCCGCAGACTCCATTTTGTAAACGGCATCCATCTTATGACTTGCCCTCATATAGTCAATTGATTAAGACCGATTTTGATCGGCAAGGACACGTCCACCGTAGCTGACTTCCCCATGACTTGGCCGAGCTGACTCCACTGCCTCCAGCCAAGCCTGTTTGGGCAGCTCCTCGCCCAGTGGCCGAGCCAGATATCATCAAGGCACAACATGTCATAAACCCTTCACTACATACAGACCCTGTTTTCCCTACACACACACACCTGTCCATAATTCTTGTTTATGACCCGTTTTATGATGGGAGGGTGCTCGACCTTATTGGCATTTCATCGATATCTGATGGGAGTTCTGGATCTGGCGGGGTAATCCATCACCAACTGGACATCTGAAATATGTACTGACCAGCATGACTTCGCTCTTTGTATTATTGTGGAAATATTTGTATTGCCATATCGTAAACTTAAGAATTCTTGCCTGCAGCTGTTATTTATGTATATAAGGAGAAGTCTGGTTCTGCAAAAACGAACAGTCTCCTGAGAACTTACTTCTAGGACACATGTTACTTGGTTGCAGCCAATAAAACTCGATCTCTGACTTCATCTTGAAGACTCTGTGTTTCTGTAAGTCCAGAACAGGGAGAACCTAGAGGTCTTCGGGTGTGGTCCCCTGGCACCACCGGGTCTCTAAAAACCCGGCACCTCACCACTGGTGGAAGAGAGGGTGCCCTGGGGAGGCCGACTCTGTGACAATGGTCCAACTTGATGCTGCTTGGTGCGTTGTCTCCAAGGATGCTTCAGAATAGGGCTTGGATGTAGCCCTTGAGGTCCGTACCTTCTGCGACCGTAGGGACCCCCTAATGCGTACATTGTTCCTTATTGACCTGTTTTCCAGGTCTTTTGGTGTAGGCCTGCAGATCTAGTTGCTGATCCTGCAAAAGAAGGATTTTCTGCTGGAGGGCGTGATTTCTGCATCCCTAGTAAAGGAGATTTCTTCAAGGACCACCACTCTTTCCCCCATTTCATCAATGTCTCGGAGCACTTCCCTGACCTCCATCGTAAGTTCTTTTTTAACCATCTGAAAATCTTCACGCAAGGATGTGAACAGAGCTTCTAGGATTCATGGGTCAACAAGATCTCAGGGTTGTCGCCTCCACCCATATGCTTAAAGTCCTCCTTGGGTGGTTTTTCTCAATGAGATTCCATCGTGTTTGTAAGAAGCATGTCCTTGACAGACCTGTCTTTCTTTACTTTAGCTGAGGCCATGGCTCCAATTCCCCAGACCCACGGACCAGAAGAGGCAAAATACCAGAGGGAGACGTTGGACTCACGGCCAGCACAATCCAGCATAATAAGGGCATGGGTGTCAGTATGCCACACAATGTCCTGCCCTAGGTCTCCACCTTATACAGGAAGCAAAGGGTTCAAGACCCATGCAGTGATCTCTGGGGTTGCCTCCAGTGGGCACTGACTTGGAGGGTGAGGAATGGAGGCCCTTGCTGCAGGAACGGTCCAGTGGTCCTATCCCCAACGGGGACCCAGACAGCAGGCCAACACAATTGTAACTCTCTTATGGCAAGGGGAGACTCAGTTCAGTGACTCAGGGGGGTCCGACCCCAATGCAGGCCTTGCTGTGGCTGACAACCCTCCCCCACTCCGAGCACCAAGAGCGTTGTAGAATGTCAGGATGCGGGGTGGTCAGTATGCGTGATGCAGAGTCGAAGGAAGAAGGCCGGGTAGCAGGCCAAGAAGTGCACAGGATGCACCCACAGCAGAGGGCACAACTCCTGGAGACAGGCCCCCTCAAAGGGGTGGGCCCTGATGCTTTCATGAGCTGCCGAGGGCCCATGGATGTCTGGGCAGACTACAGGAGGACCCCAGGCCAATGCGGGTGGCAGGCTGCTCCCCTTCTCAGCCTGCAGCAGGATTCAGATCCGTCGCCCCTGCCCCGCACCAGCAACTGCACCGGCGAATGTCATCAGCATCTAGCCCCAATGCAAGCTTTCTCGTGGCCTGTCGAAGCCCTGCATGGGCCCAAGGAGGTCTGGAGAATTTAGAGATGCGGTCGGCTGGCAGCCCGTGGGGTGCAGTATGAAGGGAGCAGCATGGGTTGTAGGTCAAATCATGGGTAGGGCATACTCACCGCCGGAGACCGGGGTCCAAGAGGCAGGCCTTCACCGAGGAGCTGGCCCGCTTATGTTCTACTGTAATCAGGGGCCTGCAGAATTCTGATCGCCGATGCGGGGACCTCCGTGTCGATGCCAAAGAGGGGCCACTCCCATCTACGGTCCACCGCAGAGCTCAAGAGAGAGCCGCTCACCCTGCTGCAGCCAATACCCAAGCATAGCACGCTCCAGATGTGGTGCAGACCTCTGCGCATGTCAGATTGTGGAGCCCCCTTATAATTCCAATGCTGGCACTGTCAAGCCCTGGGTCAGTCAGCCCCTCTTGCTTAAGGAAACTCTGTTCCCCCCAGATGCGTCCTTAGCACGGCTCGCCCTCACTGCATACCGCAATGTTTTCCAGGTGTCTTGGCTCCATCGAGCAAACGCCAATCGGGCATCACCCAGCTCCTGGGTGTACCGGACTGTGATTAACAATGCTTTTTATCAGCAAGGAACGAGCTTGAGGAAGGCACATCTGCTCACTCCGCCATCTTGGCCATGGCCTAGAAGTTAGAATTGTAGAGTGCTAGGCCAAGATGGGGAGTTGGTAAATAGGGAATCCAATTCCTAAAAGTATATATTATTAAGCTTTAATAGGGAGATTGGAAACCTTTACTGTTCCACATTGCTGCGGATTATAAGGTGTTGCACTTTTTTCCTTATTAGTGTCATTTTTGCTCACGGCTAGTCTCCAAATCTGTACTGTAGTTAGAGTTTTTATATTATGTAGGAGAACTCTTAGGATTATTTGCACTTTAAATTATTGTGTCTTTGGCAAAGTAATAGGACATTTTGTAAATGTACCATCTGAAGAATTGATTATTCGAAGTAATCTGGTTCTCTGCATATCAGGGGCTATATTCTGATGTTTACTCTTGCACTTTACTCTACATTGCTGATGAATATACGGTGAAGCACTTTGTTCTCTTTATTTGTGCCAAGTTTGCACTGGGAAATCCCCCATATATGTATTTAGCTAGAGTTCTTCAGTTGTACAGAACTCTTCTCAATTGTACTCCATGTTATTCAGTGGTGGCTGGTGGAATTTGAAACTGGTGTGGCGTATGCAGAACTAATCAACGCACGCAAGTGAGCGCAGTGAGCGAGCCCGTCGGCAATAAGGAGGGCTCGGGGGGTTCTCCTCCTATGAAGACATTTTTATAAACTTGGCATCTTTTTGGTGGGATTTTCAGCACTATATCTGTGATAAATGAACAAAAAATTCAGTTCTTCTAGGCATTTATAAAAGAAAACTCATACATTATTTCTGGGAATTTCTGGGTTGCCAAGCAATTCTGACTTCTGAAGAGGGCTAGGGTACTAAGCAAGACTGCTTTGGCTCTACCCTTTCCAATCGAAAACACTAGTTAACGATGTGAACAAGTTCAATGAACAAACCTGGGGTCTTGGGAAAGTCCATCTCCTGAGAAAGAAATTTAAAAAAGATTGGCAAAGGGTGCATTTTAAAGCAAATGAATGCAGCGATAAAGCAAGGCTTATTAAGCAGTGGGAATGTATAGTCTTGAAATATTAAACACATTAAAAACTGCCCCGTATCTTCTTGCATTAATTTGTTTAACAGTTACTGTAATATGCTAATTGTTCTGCATGACAACTTTTGCCCTTTAAAATGTATGCTTGCCCAGTGTCTTGCACTGCATGCAGCATTAACATTAGAAAAATAAGCTCTAACCAGACTTCAGGAAGCACCCACAGCTACTGGCTGTAACCAGTCATATAGAAATATGTGCAGATGAGCGAGTTGAGGAAGCCTATCACGTGTCCTTTTACTATAATAACCCAATGCTTGACCGTGCCTTTTATTTCATTAGACAAAACCTTAGCAACAGAAGCGCAGAAGATTTAAAGTCTCTTGGTTCCATTGCTAAAACCTAGCCACTAAAATATATGTAGTGATGGCATTGGTGGTGTTTTCCACCATGGTAAGTGTGCTGTTGGCATGAGTTTGTTTAATTGGCAGGCATTCCCTAAACGAAATTAAACCCTCCCAGTGCTTGCAGATAAGGGCATAAGGATAGAAAGAGATGGGAGGAGCTAGAGGAAGACAGTAGATAGACTTTTTTCCTGAGTCTTGGGCCCCAAACGGCCACTGCCCAGATTCCCTGGTGGATGTTGTTGTTCGCCATTTGTGTCACATGGTAAAGGATTTCATTGGATAACAAACTAACACTTGGCCCTTCAAAGGGACCAAGGCAATCTCAGGAGGTGAGAGAGGAAACAGATACGGTCACAACTAATCATAGTAAATAAAGTCAATGTCTGCAGATCTATGTTTTATAAAGAGATGAGAGGCCTGGTTTGTAGGGGGGAGGTGTGGCATGAACCTCAGAAAATGCACTAGTAACATAGTGCAAATTAACATCCAAGCCCACAAAGTGTCCTGTAAAATCACAATGTGAAGTGGGCCATCCTGAGCTAACATCACAGAGCTGTCTGAAATTAATAAAAACGAAATAGACAAGTGGAGAAAACACCCAGCCGTTGCTAAAAAAAAACCCAACATAAAACACATCCTCTCATCGGTGTATGATTGTCCATTCTGCCTCTCCTGCCCCTGGGTTCATTTACTCAAAAACAGCACCTTTATAAAATGTCTACTTTACATTTTTTGAAAAATAAAATGTTTGCTGTGTGCAAAGAGCAACGTTTAATAATAGACGGCTGTTACAACCAATGCGGTGAGATCGCATTAATTTCCTCTCATTAAATTTGCACACAGACTGCCACCTGCGCCTGCCTTACCAACATATTGTATTATTAGTAAGGGACTGTGGCTCCTTGTAAAGATGTACCATCGGATGAAATGTACTGTATATTCTATGCATTCTAGTTCTCCGCATGCTGCTGGGTATTTTCTTTTTGTATCTGCTCAATAAAAAATGTTTTTAAAAGGAGAATAAAAAATATAATGGCAGGATAAAACTAAAGGCATTCGCGCTATAGGTCCGACTGTGGCCCTGTAGCCCATGAAGCCTACAGTGCTAATAGAAAAGTATGGGAAGAGGTCCTGATCGAAAATGTGCAAATCTCAGCCAACAAAATACAGTGAAAGTCTGCCCAAAAGGCTTCAAGCCATCTAACCCCTCTCTGTCTACGGACCGGTCATCAAGGATTCTTAGCGCCAAGATGCTCCTTCCGGAGCGAACGCTGCGCTCTACAAATACCCCTACCAAATACCAAATACCAAATACCACGTAGACAGACCCTGGATCTCATCTGGAGCAGGACCCCAACAGGAGTATGGACCAAATCCACCTGATGATGGACATGTAATAGGCTGACCAGTCCTGAGTTGGAAACCTGAAGGTCAAAAACAGTTGATTAGATGCGTGAAATGGGTGGGAGCGTTGTGGAATGAAAGGAGTGCCTTGCACGCATCCATTGACTATATCCGCTCCTATCGCACCCAAGGCCCTTTATTAAGTAGCAGCAATCTTTGGCAAGAACCTAAAGTCAGGACAAAGAACCACACAAAGTGTCAAAGGGGTGAGCTCGAGAGCTAGCACTAATAAAAGGCAACTCCCAATAGAGGACTAGGGAATAAACGACAGGATGGAAGATGAAAAGGTACTTCAAGAGGTGAGTTTTTAAACCTCCCTATTCACCAAGCTGCCTTAAAGGGTCACAAAAGGATCATTGTGCCTGTTGATCATAAATTAGAAGATTAAGGCCATTTTGATCCCACAGGAAACAAAGTAGAGAAGGAAACTGCATCCTAAAGGTGACACCGAATGGGCATAACACCACATGTGGAGAGTCCCCCAGTTATGAGCATTAGATTTCAATGCAGAGGACCTGTGTTGATTTCTGGATAGCTTTGGTAAATGGCATCGCATGACGTTCTTTTACAACCCCTTCCTTTCAACCTGCAGCTAGAAGGCACAAACTCCCTGGCAGAGGATAGCACAAGGAGCGAAGAGGAGAAATAAACAAATACAACCTCTAAGGAGGGAGGGTTGACGTAGTCCAAAGGATGGGAAACCATGATCTACAGGGCAAAAGGGTACAATCACCACCCTTCACCTTGCAGTTCAGGACCATTAACTTTGGGGTTAAGTGTCATAGGAGAAATACATATAGGAACATGCTGGTAAACCTCCAGGTCAGGGCAAAAACTGCCCTGTGCATCCAGCTCATGTGAGTAGGAACAGAAGTGGCATAAAAAGGTCCAGGAACTGTATGCCAAACTCCTGCAGGCCTCACGAAAGATAAACAGACACAAGGAGAGGACCTCTGAGGGCAGGAACACCTTGCTCATCTGGTCCTCATGGTCATTTCCAGTCCCATGATGTTGGAGACAGCCAGGAAAAAGATGCCGTTTCTGCCAAAGTGCCACAAGGATCTGGAGTCAATTCACCCTTGACAGTTGATTAAAATTTCACTGTGTTAGTTGACCTCACCAGAACATGTTAGCCCTGAATAAGAGACAGTGCTGTAAAGCCCCACCGCTAGCCACCATCTATCTATATCAAGGAGCAATGGTCTTTCTAGAGCGGCCAACACAGCTTGAATCAATAAGTCGCCCAGAGTGAATTCCCACTGAAAGACAATGGTTACAACCACAGGCAGGAGCCCTGCTGGAGAGACTGCCGCACATTTTGCATCACAAAATCAGGGCCTTGCAATGCTGAGAACCACTGAGCTTGTTGATGGGATAGCAGCAGTGCGAGGGAGTTGTAAGTCCAGTAGACTTTCTGCTATGTGCAGTAGACCATGTGATCTGCCAATAATGAGCAAGTGCTAGACTCAAAGCCAGCAGTGAGGGGAAACTGCATTGATTTGGCGAAGAATATCATGTCTATGTCTATGTCTATCCTGTAACCATCGGAGATGGCAAAAGTGTCCAGTGAGGGAGTCTATTTAGAGTGGAATGTCTCCGTTAGAGGGGTGCATGACAGAAATATTTTGCAGGCTCCCAAGATCTCTCCTAAGGCCTAAATCCTAAGCAATCGTAACTTTTTAATTTTTTTTTTTTTTTTAATGAATCTGGCCTTGTGTAACGTAACCGGTGCTCATGTAAAGCGCTCCAATACCTTTGGGCCGAGTTTGCGCTATATAAATCTGCAAAAAAATATATATATATATACAAGTACAATTGACCTCGGACTAGGAGTCTAGGGGCCTCATTTATGAGGCCTTGCATCAGTTTTGTGCTTCCGATGCATCACTTTTTGTGACGCATTGGCGGTGTAAAACATGGCTCCTTTTGCGCACTAATTACAAAGTGACGCATCTAAGCAGATGCGTCACTTTGTAAACCCCTGCGCTACATTATACCTGCATCAGGTATAATGTATGCAGGGGGGCATTCCCCCGCAACAAGCCTCGTAGAAGTGACGCAGTGAAATCTATGAGATTTCACTGCGCCACTTCTAGGACACCGTTGCGCCAAAATCTTGTGCCTGCCTCACAGCAGGCGTAAGACTGACGCAGGCCCTTTCACATTGGGCTTGCCCTATGTGAAAGGACGCATTGCTGGAGTTGCGTCACTTTTGTGACACACTGTGATTGTGATTTTGAATCCAGAGAGTTCGGATCTACAGTCGGAAAACCTTCAAGTTTTAATCATTCTTAATTTGCCCACCTTCTAAGAGAGGTTTCAAGTATGAGGGAGGGAGGATTTGCACACACAAAAGAGGCCACAAAGGTGATTGAGCATCCAGTGGTAGGGAGGTGTTGTGATACACCCAAAGAATTGAATCGAAAGTAAGACAGGCAGCGCATTTCAAGTGGTCAGGGATATCACCGTGCAGAGCAGCAGAACACATCAGCACAGCCACTTGCACTTGCAGTTGGCACATATTCTTTCATATCATTTCTCTCTTCCGCTCAGTGTTGTTTCAGATGAAGGGCATACATGCTTGATCTAGAGAGTGCAGCTGGGAATAAAAGATCAGGCATCATTCTCCCTCCCGCTGTACTCAGGATCTCAGGTTAGTCAATATGGTTAGTTTACTTGCTAACCAGCCTCTGGCAGATTGTCAATCCCAGCCTGAGCTATCGACACCAATAAGGTTCTCACTATGATTATAGAAACATAGAAACAATAACGTTATAGCAGGAGGTTCAGGCTTCCTGGGCAGAGAGTCAGGAACTTAAATGGGAGGTGCTGGACAGCGCTGCAAGGAATGTTGCTGCGCTGCCCTGAGACAAAACCACAGGGCAGGAATGCGCACCATCCATGAGTTAGGGCACATTACTGGGCCTCATTCATGAAAAGTGTTGCATCGCTGTGACAAAACAGGGTTGCAACACTTTTCACTACGTCCTTCTTGCGACCATGGATGCGCTGTAATTACTCTACAGCGCTCCATGTCCAATTAGTTACTGGAATCCTGAAGTATCTGTCAGTGCAAAAGTCATGCATTGCTGCAGTTGTCTCACAAGCATGACGCAACTCCAGCAATGCATGTGGCCAGCCTAGACCTGTGGCACAGCGTCACCCTTGCACCTGCCATGAGGCAGGCATAAGTTACTGACGCAGTGGAGTCCTACAATTGTTTGTAGTGAAATCTGATGGATTTCACAGCACCACTCCTATGAGGCTTTGTTGCATGGGAACGCTGACCCTGCATATATCATATCTGATGCAGATTTAATGTGGTACAGGGCTTCACAAGGTCAAGCATATGCCTAGATGCACCACTTTGCAAATACGGTGCAACGTGGTGCAAGAATCACGCTGCAAGTACGTCAAGAGGGAGGGAAGAAAATCTTTATTAGGATAAAATAAAAATATCCTTAAAAGCATTTCACAGTGAATTCTCAAATCTGTACATTAAGGTTAAAAAAGTTCAAGACATATTTTACCACAATTAATTGGAAAAATCGACCGAGTCCTATTCTTAATTTATATTGCACCTTTTAAAATTAAAAACGTTTATGAGTAGACAGCCATAACACTTAATATAGGAACCAGAGGGTTTGATATACTACTATTTAACGACTAAAACTCATAAAACCCCACAATTCTAAGAATTAGGCCACTAGAGTCAAAGCGCAGTCCATAAGAATTAATCGCTGCTTGGTGACACTAATATATTAAAATGTAAATTTTTTTTTAAATCTTAAAACTTGGAACTAAAAGGCAGCTTGGGTTAGACCACTGTCAAGAAAATGACGCACCGAAGGGGCTCATGAATAAGCCCCCCTGTCTTTTTCTCCTAGGTTGACGCACAATGGCTGCCATGCGCCAACACAGGCACCCTTGTGCCAAAGTGCAAGGGTGACTGTGTTGCCGAGTTGATTGATGTTGTGGCTCCGTCTCTTCTTGAGACGTCTGCAGGTGAGGCTGGACTAGTGGAGGGAGTGAACCAGTTGGCCTACTTGGAGTGTTCTTTGCCTGGTCTTTTCTTGAGGGGTACCAGGGTGTTGGTGCAGTTGGAGAAACATCAGTGAAGGTTGCGTTCTGTGGTGTTGGCATCTGTTAGCGTTGGCAGAGTGGTGGTGCTTAGGGAGTTGAGGTGAACTCCTTTGGTGGACTTGATCGACCTGCGTTTCGGGGGCAATGGTGGTGATGGTGTACGGTGGGCATGGTGAAGGTGTGATGTGAACAATGATGGTCGGTACAGGAGAGTTCTGTGGTGTAGCTGTATTTGATGTTCCCGCTGGTGGAGAAGACGGGCTAGAGAGTGGGTCTGGCTATGTGGGTTGGTGTGGTGACTGGTTGGTTGAAAACCAACAATAGGACACTGTTCCTATGGCCGGGTGCACAATGTCACCCGTGCCCAATAAAAAAAGGAGAAAGAGCAGTGTAAAAAGTCCTAGGTAAGGGACCCACTCAAAGGGTGGAAGACCACTCTTTGTCCTCTGATGCCCTCACACACCCCAAAGGATGTCATGCTTCATCATCAGGCGGTTGCTCCTCGTAGGGCCGGTGCTGCCATTCCCTACGTCCCCCCGAAGGGTCACTTTATTGGAGATCTTTTGAGGACTGCCAGATGATGCATGCGGGTGTGTGGAGAGTGAGTCCTCTGTGGAAGGTTAAAAAAGGTGCGTGCAGTCTTGATAAAATCAAATTAAGGGTCATCATGCAGCAGATGTAAAACAATGTACCCTTAGCAGACTGTGCTGCTGGATAAAAAATGTTTTCCTGTAGGCACACTATGCCCAGGTTTCGTAGGTCATAGGTTGACATGTTTCGCGCCTCTATCGCCATCAAGGTCATTGGCGCTTCTTCAGGACCAAAATAATAATGTGGTGCACGTGAAATAAGGTGAAATAAAATCAGATACCCTCTATAGCAATCAGGGCAGTGATCTGTACTTCCTCAGTGAGGCTACAGCTCAATAGTGAAAGCCGCTCCTCATCAGAACCTAGTCTTCCGTAGTTGTTTTTATTAGAAAGAAAGCAATATCAGTCACATATATATCAGCGATCTTTACATGGTCAGACATATGTTGTCTACAAACTTTACCAATCAAAACCTCAGTTTCACTCGACCATCTGTATTCCTTATGTTACATCGGTGTTCAGTCATTTCCATTTCCGTGGTTGGTGAGACACACAGGTCAACCCTATAAACATTCTACTTTCCCCATTTCCTATTCCACTTCTTGGGGCTATCTCTAGATATTAAAACCTCTTTTTCTCTGACCATACATTTGTCTAGGTCCCTCGCCCAGTTTTCTGAAGATGGAATGTCAGCTGCTCCCCACTTCATAGCTATGTTCCGTTACACCAATGTGTATCCCAAGGTGACCCACTGTTGTTCCCCCTCCTTGAGATCCGTCGCCTCTAATATGTTGAGGAGCCCTAATTGTGGTGTGTTAGACATGGCATCATTGGCGTGGGTCCCCCTCCCTCTTTTTGATGGATTGCCCCCTCTGTTTTTTATGTTTTCTGGTTTAGAACCTTTGGGAACTGCGCCACTGCTGTCCAGTGTGCAGTGCAAGTGCTCCCTGAGTAAAGTAATGTTAATTTGTGATTCCATGATTGGTGTATTTGATTTACTGTCTGATCCTCATAGCCTGCACCCAGGGTGTCCAGGGCTTTTTATTCAAAAGCTACTGGTGGGCTTGCAGCACCGGTTGTGCCACCCGCAGGAGTAGCTTGTAAAGTATAACTCAGTCCAGCCACCGCAGATCGCCGTACGCAGCCTGTGCCGCTTGTGACTCGGCGAGTGCAACCACTCGCCGGTCTGTGAAACTTCCCTTTGTGACATGTTGGTCGCCCCTACAGAAGGCCTACTGGCAGGGTGCATTGTACGTAGGAGGCAGGTCGTGCCCTGAAGTGTGTGGCGTGACCTGGTAGTAAATTACACCGAGCACATTTTTCACTATTGCAAGGCTAACTGTTCCCCGTAGGCCAGACTGGGCAGTTTCGATTACAGCAACCTATAATACTAACTGACCCAAGGAACAAGGTAGAGAGTCGAGTTTAGTATGCCTGAAATCTGAATGATAAGATGCATCTTTTAGGAAAGTTGATTTTAGCATTCTGTGTTTGAAAATACCTCTTTTAGAAAGGCTGTATTTTCTTGCCTGACCATCCAGTCTGCTTCTGCTAATATGTGTATTGTGGGTCTGGGTTTGTGAGTGACAGGGCTGGGGAGAATCCAGGAGGTAGGGCGCGACAGCACTAGGCTGATCTTCCTGACAGTGGTGGGGAGGAGTAGGAACCTGGGTCTAAACAGAGCTGGGCCATCACCCACAACGTCGGCTAGCCCTGGTCAACACATTAAGCCAGCCAAGTCTTTGATTGGCCTGATGCCAGACATCCACGGTGAAGGCTGTAGGGCCCAGATAATGGCCCCTTCCAGCCTTCGAATAGAGGGCCCCTAGGTAGCCCTCTCGATCCATTTGGCAACTATCCAGAAGAAAGGCGGGGTCCGTCGGGGGCCGATACAATCATTGGTTCACCACCACCAGCTGTGAAGCCCAGTAGTACAGATGCATATCTTGGAGTGCTATGCGCCTGTCGTACTATCCCTTGGTCAGTTTAGTAATGGGGATACAGTGCTCCTTACCGTCCCACAGCAGAGCTCTAATCTCACTCTCAATGTTTTTAAAATATGAGTCGGGGACCATGTATGGGCAGTTCTGGAGTATATACAGGAAACGGGGGACAGCCAACATCTTGTAAATCGCGGCTCAATAACAGGGAAAGGGGTAGTGTTCGCCAATGTTTGACATCGCTGTGTAATCTGTCCAGAGGCGCAGCTAAGGCGGAACAGTACAGGATCAGGGGTGACATAGATCCCCAAGTACCGAAAACCCTTGGCGGACTGTTCAAGGTCACAGACGGGCGGAAGTGCAGGGATCGGGCCGTGGAGGGCGAAAATCACGGATTTGGACCAATTAATGGAGTATCCCGAATATTTACCAAAGTTAGTGAAGGTATTTAAAAGTCTATGCACTGATCTTGTTGGTGACACCAGATATAGTAGAATATCATAAGCGTGGAGTGATATTCTGTCCCTCCCTTCCTCCCATTTCAACCCCCTTAACACCGGATCTCCTTTGACCCATGATGCCTGTGGCTTCAAGATCAATGAAAAAAAATCAATGGGGACAGGGGGAACTCCTGTTGCGTGTTCCTGTTGCGTGTTATTGATCCTTACCTGACCCTTAAGGTCTGTGTAGAGCAGCTTAACCCATCCCATAAATTTCAGGCCAAACCCTAAGTTTTGTAGCACCTCAAAGAGGTACAGCCACTCAATGGAGTCAAACGCCATCCTGGCAACCAAAGACAACACAACAGAGTCTTCTGCTATGAAGAGTTTACAGCCCAGGACATTGTGGAGGTGACAGATATTTAAAGCTGTGTTGCGGTTTGGCATAAAGCCAGACTGGTCAGCATGGACCAGTGACGTCAGGACCGGGATGAGGCGGGCAGTTGGAGTTTTGCCAGAATTTTGGACTCAGCGTTAATCAGGGATTTTGGTCTATAGGATTAGCAACTATCAGCAAGTTTTCCTGGCTTACGAATAACCACAATAGAGGCCAATCGTTGATCCACCGGCAGGATCCCTTTTTCGTAGCTCTCATTATACATGTCCCGCAGGTAGGGTATGACAAGCGAGGCGGTAGACTTGAGAAATTCAAAAGGGACCCCATTGGGCTCCTTAGCCTTCCCTGATTGTATGCTGTTAATTGCGAAGCCAATCTCCGAGTCGGTGAGATCGACCTCCAATGCATCTCTTTCCTCCGAGGACAGGACAGGCAGACACATATCTGCCAGTAAGTGGCGAGACTCATCTGCCTTGGTAGTGGCCGAGGGCGTGAGTATCCGCTCCAGGTGATCCGTAAAGGCAACAACGATTGCCTGGGGGTCCGTTAACGTCTGTATGTTATCAATTTTAAGACTAGGGACCCATCGTTCCCTTTTTTTCCAACCACACGAGCAGCTTACCCCCTCGATCTCCAAGTTAGTAAAGCCTATGACATGTGGCCAGTAGTCATGCACCAGCCGCTTCCAGGCCAAGGTTTTATATTCCAGTTGCTTTATGGTTAGACTATGTTTCGCCTTTCACTAGGGGAATGTGAGTGTGCCGTCTCAAGTTGCAGCAGCTCTCCTTCAAGCTGCTCTAGTTGTAGATTTTATTTCTTATTATACCCTACCTTGAGAGCCAACGCCTGACCCTTCACCACTGTTTTAAAGGCTCCCCATATTGTCTGCGCCTAGTCCACCAAACCGACATTCTACTTGAAATAGTTCTCAGACTGTGATATTAGGCTCTCTTTTATATCTGGGATCTGGAGCAACCAGGGATTAATAACTATGGTCTTGCGCTGCCTCCAATTGTAATGTGTGAGTTCCACCCACACTGGGGAATGATCAGAGATGCCCCGGGGCAGACAGCGTGGTTTCCGAAAGTTATCAATATGTACCGACTGAGTCAGGAAAAAATCAATCCGGGAGAGAATGCCATGGGCACCTGAGTGGTAGGTGAAGTGTGTCTGGTCTGGATGGAAATATCGCCATATATATCAATGACGCCCATGGCTGTGAAAAATTTCGACTTGTGCGTGCTAGAACTGTGCTGGGGGCGTTACCGGGTATCTTTCTACCAGGTAATTTGGGGTCATGTTAAAATCCCCCCCAGATTTAGCAGACCCACTGGGAGATCTAGCAACAGTGCTGGTGGAATGTAGGCTGAGACAACATTGAGGGGTTTCCCTTCCCAGCCAACCTCCATGACCGCAAACCTGCCCTGGGGATTTGCCCATGTGCATGTCGGTGTGAGTGCAAGACTTCTTTTCACCAATATACCTGTACCCCTGGAGCCGGAAGTGTACCCTGCATGGAAGAGAAGTTCATATCCCCACCAGGACAGAGCTGTGCAATTATTGCCCACTAAGTGAGTTTCCTGTACCAGGACTAGATCAGGGGCATGGCGTTTAAGGTATTGCAGCACCAAGCCCCTTTTTAGTTTGTCCCCTAACCCATTGATATTCCACGTCAGAGCGGAGAGTGATGTCTCTACAGAATTATTAGCCATGTCACTGGTAGCGTCCCCCGAAAGAACCCCGCGGGCAGCCCGGACAGATGCCGGGCTCCCCCTCTGGCTGTCAGAAATGGAGCAGTATGTGGACAAACAGAGTTTAGAAAGCGGCTGGAAACCATAATCCGCATGAGTGAAGATAATTCCTGTGACTGGGTGCAGTTTTGCAAACCGCTGACTTTGGATACATAAAACATAACAACCCGCCCTACCCCAACCACCACCCCCCTCTCTGCCCCCATGCCAGTGGATCTAAAACTACCCACTTCCCAGCCACCTCCACCCACATCCGAACATCTTCAATAAACAAGCTGCATTATAAGTGTGGACCTCCTCCAAGAGTAGGCTACATGGCAAGCTCAATAGAATAAGTGGTATTCCCCCCTTTTTGGAAAATCCATAGTTAACCGTGCTGCTTCCTATTTTGTGGTTCAGCAGTGTTCTAACGAAACCCACGACTAAAGACCCCAAACATTTGCACATGGTTACGATACAGGCACATCCAGATTCACTTAGCTGTGCCGTGTGTCTTAAAGGTGGGCCAAGGTCTGAGGTTCTCAGCTCCCAGGGGGTGGCTCGTTGTATTTAGCAGCGGACTCGATCCGGGACCCAGTGGGGGGCTTCATCCTGTTGTGTCGCAGACCAGTTTGTTCTCGTTGGCGGGCCTCCCCACTCGGCGCCATCCCTCAATCCAGTCCCATGTGTCCTCAGGGGAGGAGAAGAACCAGGGGGCATATTAGCAAAGCGCGATATCGCTGATATTTCTATTGCCCTATTAGCAAGCTGTCGCTAACAGCAGTTAGCGACAGCTTGTAGGCGATAGCTACAGGTTTGGGGCTCGCTTTGCATGTCAGCGATATTTATCGCTAATGACATGCAAAATGGGCGTACCCAACCTGTTAGCGACTGAAAGCAGTCGCTAACACAGCTATCGCCTATTAGCAAGGCAGGCGAAGCGATAAAAAAAATGGCGCTAAGCGCGATTATCGCTAGAACTTAACGCCTGCTCAGAGCAGGACTTAACCTGTATACCAATGGGAGGTGGATATTCATGTTAAGTCCCCATTGGCGTTAATGCCTGAATATCGCTGGATTTCCAGCGATATTCACGCATTGAGCCGCTATCGCCGGATATTTTATCGCTTTAGAGATAAAGTTGCTAATAGCACGTTACATCTGCGATAATATCCGGCGATAGGCAATGCTAAAAAAAAATGCGCATATTCATGTTAAGTCCCCATTGGCGTTAATGCCTGAATATCGCTGGATTTCCAGCGATATTCACGCATTGAGCCGCTATCGCCGGATATTTTATCGCTTTAGAGATAAAGTTGCTAATAGCACGTTACATCTGCGATAATATCCGGCGATAGGCAATGCTAAAAAGAAATGCGCTAAGCACATTTAGTGATAAGTATCGCTATTTGATGCTAATATGCCCCCCAAGTTTTTCCCCTCTGCAACAACAAGTAATTGCGCTAGGAAAAGCATTGCATACTTAATGTCCTGTTCTCTCAGCGCTTTTTTAACCGCTAAAAAGCTGCGCCTTTGATTTTGCACTTTCCTGGTGAAGTCTGGCAAAACGGTAATCGCACTGTTCTCTATAGTAAGTGGCGGGCAGGAGTCCCATAGCCTCTGGACTTCCTGTTTGTGTTGGGAGGTTTCCTTTGTGAGCTCCGTTGTGATATCTTCAACCTCTTTAACTCTAGCATCCATCTTCCGAAGGTCCACCCTTATGAGTGAGACCTCAACATTCACTACATCAAGAAGGGTCTCCAGGGAGGTGCACACTCCATTAATGGGGGCCATGATATCTTGTTAGGTCTTGTGGGGCGGGTTGGGACCCAGCCTTGTTGCGGACTTCTGACCGGGGGACCCCCTGATCTTCTCCGGAATTGGACCATGCAAATTTGTCGAGCTTGGTTTGCAGCAAAGTCTTCATACCTCTCCCCCCTGCTATGATCCTTTCGTGCTTGGCAGGCGATAGGTGGCGCAGTTCGTGCCAGGACCGGTAGTCTCTGTGCTTGCCCGAGGTCACGCAGTGGCCATAAGGAGGGCGGGCCCCTAGTCACAGAGGGCTGCCCCCGCCCACCTTGTGGCCAGCCACTCCTCACCAGGGCAGGCATCGCCCGGTAGGAGGTAGGCGGGTCGCTGACGCATGTCCGGGGCGGCTAGGAGGAGCCTCAGGGGGTACATTACTCCCTTGCACCATTGTGGAGGCCTCTTTGCCGCTCCGGACGTCGCGCTGCAGCTTCGGGACACTCTTTTCATTCACCTCTGATCGCCGTCCAGAGGCCCGGTCTTGGTCGATGTGATGGGTTTTCCGACGTTCAACGGTTTGCTTCTCCTGCGGTGAGTCTGGGTGATTTGGTTGTGGTATCGCGTTCCCACGGAGAAGCATTTGTTGGCAGCTTTCAATGTCCGGTGGTCGTGGGGGTCATTTGTGCAGGCTCGGGTTTTGTTAGAGCCTGATTACGCGGTGGCCAGTTTTGGCTGGGGGAGTCCTGCCGACCTGCTTTTGCAGGAGTTTTCATTTCTGCTCTGTGCTGCACTTCCCCTGGGCCCTGACAGTGATTTTCTCGGTTGTATCACTTTTTGGTTGTTAGTCGGTCGGGCTGCATTCTGCCGAGTCCCCTTTTGAAGTGGGATGCTCCCCTCTTACTATGTGTTCTGTATAGCCTCCTTCATGTCATGCCTTCAGCGGCTGTGAGACGGCCCCTTCCTTATTCTAATGTTTATAAACAACTTGAGGAGTGTATTTCTTTAACAGGTTTAACTATGATAGGAACACAACTCTTTATAGCTTGCACTGATATGGACTTGTCCGCAAGTCGGAGGTCTAGGGCAGGAGGAGAGGATGTGGCCATCTTGTGCAAGTTGGTCGTGGCCGGGCGGGCACTCTGTAATTATAATTTGCCAGCTTGTTGTTTGTTAGCTGACTTTACCTCTCATTGTTTGCCTAGAATTTTCTTTATACCCTGCCAAGTTATGCGATCGCTTCTTGTGCATTGTTTTGGCGGCTGTGATATGCCTGTTCCCGGATCCACGATTTGGGGAGTCCGGCCTGCTAGCGTTCGTGCTGGATACTTAGGGGATGTGTGTATCGCTAGGGCCCCTAGTGTCCTCCAGAGCGGCTTGGAAGCTCCTCTCCCCGAGCATTCAACTTCCGTCAGTCAATTGAATTTTGTCGGGTGGCTAGGCCCGACTAAGTCCGCTTCCTGCACGGGTAGGGCGGGCTTATTTAAGCGTTCCTACTTTGTTTAGAGAAGGTTGCAGCCGGTCTTCAGGGGAAGTGTCTGGGGTTTTCAGGGTGCCCGGTTACTCTCATGACGATCATGCGTCTGTGTCTCCCAGGTCTCCCAGGTGTCCCCGCATGTGGTGGGTAGTTCCTGTGTTTCGCGCCGGTGCCAGCAGCTACTCTGTAGCCAGGCTGCTTTCCACGCATTTACGTTTTAGGCTGGTACTTTTGGAAGGAATTGTACCGGGTGGTTTGATACTCTGTCATTGTATTGTGGCATACTTATATAGCGCAGCCTGTCACCACCAAGGGCATCCTGGCGCTTTGACCCGTACTCAATGAAAACAGTAGCTCAGCCTATCCTGGGGAAAAGATGAGTCTTTAAAGCCTTTCTGAAGGAGAGGAGATCTCCAAGGCTTCTCAAGGATAAAGGCAGAGAGTTCCAGAGTTTGGCTGCCGCTACTCTGAAAGAGCGGCCCCCCATCCTCACTCTCTGGAATCGTGGGACTACCAGTAGCCTGGATGACGAAGAGCGTAAAGCTCTAGATGGACAGTACCAGGCAAACATTCGCCGCAACGGAATGGGGCCTAGCTCGTGGATAGCCCTGAACACAATACATGCTGCTTTGTAGCGCACCCGAAGATGAACTGGCAGCCAATGAAGTTCTCGCAGTGCTGCCGTAGATGAACTATGGTAAGGGAGAGAAAGGGCGAGTTTGGCTGCGATGTTTTGCACCCGTTGCAACTTGCCCAAGAGTGTTATCGGGGCCTCCAGAAGTAGTGCGTTACAATAGTCAAGTCGACTTAGGATGGTACAACGCACTACTTCTGGTCTGGCTTGCACAGGGAGGAGAGGAAGGACCTTGCGCAGCATACGAATCAGCATCATACATGTTGACGAGATCTTATTCACATGTAGATCCAACTGCAGGTTAGGCCCAAAAATGACGCCTAAATTGCGCGCTGATTGTGCCGCAGACACCGTCTCTGAGAAGGACGGAGGCCAGAAGTCCACTGGAAGGTCACGAGGAATTCGATCAGTGGAGCAATGTAAAACCTCCGTCTTAGTTCCGTTGAACTGTAACGAGTTCAGCCGGAGCCATTCCGCTGTCGCCTGCATGCACCGATGAAAGGTCTCCAATGTGACTGCCTCCTGTCCCTCCAGAGAGAAGACCAGCTGGGTATCGTCTGCATAATTAAATGCAGAGATACCAAAGGTTTTAATGAGCTGGACTAGGGGGCGGAGGTAGACATTGAAGAGTATAGGGCTGATGGCCGAGCCCTGAGGTACTCCTTGTCCCACTCTCCGTTCCTCCGAGCTGAAGGGGGGTAATGAAACCCGTTGCTGACGGCAGTCCAAATAGGAGATTAACCAATCCCTGGCCTTGTCCCTGACCCCGCATTCCTCCAGCCTAGAAATCAGGGTGGGATGGCTGACCGTGTCGAACGCGGCCGACATGTCGAGCAGCACCAGAAATGCTGCCCGACCACTGTCGACTCGCGCCCGCAGGTTGTCTAACACGGTCACCAACGCGGATTCCGTCCCATGTGCTGGGCGGAAGCCGAATTGCGTCTCATCCAACCAGCTGTTCCCTTCTAGGAAACTGGACAGAGCACGGGTGACCAACTTTTCCATAATTTTAACCGGAAAAGGGAGCAGGGAGATTGGCCGGTAGTTAGAGAGGCAGGCAGGGTCGAGCGTAGGTTTTTTTAAAAGCGGGGATACCACTGCCTTCTTCCAGCAGCTTGGAACAGTAGCAGTCTCGAATGACTGACAGCAGATGGCGTGCAGGGGCTGGAAGAGGTCCTCTTGAAACACCCTCCAGAGTCTGGGGGGGAGAGGGTCCAAAGGCGAGCCAGAAGAAATCGTTAGGGCTAGATCGCCGAACTCCTTCAAGGATGGAAGGGGAAAACTACTCAGCTGGGGTCGACTGGCCTCGCACGCCGGAGCTCCCAAACTGAGGGCTGGCTCCAAGGAAGGAGAAAAATGACTTCTCTGCTGGGGTGCTTGACATCGGGGACGGGGTGGCCCACAACCACAAGGTGCCCGACCCCTCCATCATGCCACGGCTATTCAGTGTCTGGGTGCTCACATGCGTTTGGGCCTGGCATGTTAGGTAATGCCCCCCCCCCTCTGCTAAGCGGCTATTTTCCAAATTTCCGGCGGGGTTGTAATGGCACTTACCGTGGCGACCATGCTTTGCAGCAACCCCCCCCCTCCCTGCGGCCCTCTTGTCTTATGGGATCGTGTCTATGGCTATTTTGCTGCGTTTGGACCTGGTTCGTAGGGTATTGGCCCCCCTGCTGAGCGGCCATTTTCCCAGTGTTCGGCGGGGTTGAAATGGCACTTTGCGCGGCGGCCATGCTCTGTAGCAACCCCACCCCCCTCTCTGCGGCCATCTTGTCTCATGGGATCGTGTCTTCGACTATTTTGCCGGACGGGGACCTTTATTTAATTTTACGCTGGTGGTTACTTTGGAGTGGACTTTTCCCGATGATGTATGCTCGTGCACAGTGGTCTCTCCTGCTCTATAATGTGATTGTTTCTCGTGCATTATTTTGAGGCGTTTTACGAATGGTGTATAGTATCAGTGCGACATAGTATCACGAGGACCAATCGAGTGACTTGTTTATTATAACATGTGGCATTGCATATTTTCAGCACGAGGGGTAAGCCGATTACGTGTGCTATTTTGTTCCTACTGTCCTTATGTAAATATTGTGTATAGTATCGTTAGGCCTTAGTATTTCGAGGCCCGTGTCGCAGTGTGGGTTTGGCAACCACGCAATCACGTTCGGGTATTCGGACATATCAGTGTTGCGGCTCGATCTGCGTCGAAGATTGTTCCTTTATTATCTCTACAGGTCTGCTGTAGACGATGCGCGAGGTATCGAGACAGGAGCTATCCTTGTAGCTACAATTTTAAAATGATATGCGTTTAGGTACATGGAAGGGTGTATTGATGAGTGATGAGTGCTTTCAGTTCAGATGTGTAAGGACGAACAGATGTTCAGTAGTTAAAGTGTATAACGTGTACGGTTTTAGGAGGCGAATTTAGGTGGAATGGGTATATCGTTGTCTATATATCCTAGGTTGCCTCTGTTACCGTAATGCAGGGTTCTTCTGCGCGTTACATGCTGCATGGACAGGCGTCCGATTGCAAGGTTCTAATGCGCATTTCCATGTTCGTTGGACAGGAGTACTCGCCAGTTGTGGCCGTCCGTTTCTGTTTCGCCTGCCAGTTTCTCACTGGCACATCGTGGGCGATGCGCGTCATTGTGCGTCTTCCCCTCCTCATGTAAAATTATTTTGCAAACTAATATATATAACGTGGACTCCCAGCACGAAGGCAACACCGAGAATACTTACAGCGCAGTATGTCAGCACAGTGCCTTATGCTCGGGAGGATACGGGTTAGCTCTGCCCCCACTGGATCGTAGGCACGTCTGCCGTCAACGATTAGAGAGTGGTTTCCCCCGGTAGATAGTTGCGGGACGTGGAATGGCAGGGTGAAGTGGCCTGGCCTCGTGGTGTCTGCCCTCCTCAGCCTGTGTTCGGGGGTAGATTGCGAGGAGGCATGCCGAGATGGAGATGAGTCCTCCCCCCTCCCCGCCGCTGTCAGCCACCAAGGGGTCCCGCGTAGGCGGTGATCATGGTTATCAATGGGCGGGCAACGATTTAGTTCCACGGTGTGGTGGGTCCCTGTGGACCTGCGATGTTGACTAGGGTTAGTATCCCAGGGATAGGACATTGAGTACCGACCAGCACTGTTCATTTGGGAACCGGGTCGGCCTCTGCGTTACATATGTTGACCTGGTCATCCCCCCCCCTGTGCCTACACATCTAGAGCACGATTTCTTGCCGGGCCTGGTGGCTCAGTGGACTTATGCGTCTACTGTAGGTGCCAGTGTTCGACCTCGTGGCACAGGTTCATATCTCGGCGGGTCATTCAGTCTTCGATCCTTCTGAGGTCGATAAAATGAGTCCTATCGGGTTGGGTAACAGCAAAACATGTTATTCAGCACCAAGATCCTCATGAGGGAGCGTGCTTTGGTTCCCCGCCTTAGCGTTATAGTGGGACCTGGCCCAGGAAATGCTCATCATGTTCTAGATGGTGGCCCCCTCCGGAGGGTCAGGCCTCTCTGGTAGCGCTGTGTGGCTCGGAAGTGCATCGCATCTCAACACGCAGAATCTACAGCCTCCTCCCTGCAGCGCTAGAGGCCCACCATACCTGCATATTGGATCGGTAGCTCAGAGGTTAGGGTTTCTGCCTCTGGGGTCTTGGGCCTTCTCTGAGTCAGATGCTCGGCCACCAGCTGGTGGGCAGGGTCGTTTTCCCCATGCGGCATAGCTGTTGGGAGGCGCCTTAACGCGTTGACAACTTTTGGTAGCGAGTGCTTCCCCCTCCGTGGAACACGAGCGTCTGCATCTCCCACGTTTCCCGAGTGGTAGCATACCTGGGGGTAGCGCCCATGCGAACAAGCATGGGGACGGCCTGCACCCAGGTATTCTCTACATTCCTGGCACACGATTAGAATAGGAACCTCACGCTAGCATCAAGTTAGGGGAGGTCCGCCGATTTTGGCGCGGGAGACATGGGGTCGCGCCCCGCGGCGGTCTCACGCTACACCTTCGGGTAGGTTCGCGCCATACATAATTGTAATTTATAAAATTCAGGGCACATCACTCGTCATCCCGGTGTCTAGCAGCACGTAGGTGTGTACTGGGGTAACGGAACTGGTGCGAGGTGAGCGCTCAGTTCCCCGGTGCTTTTCGGCACTCCTCAGTGCCAGTTCAGGGACTGTCTCCACGGTCATAATTCCGCTGCCACTCCAGGCCTACTTCGGTCTGATTCGGGGTTTGCAGGGCAGCAGGGGTTAAAGGACCACACAACGTATGGGGCTCCTGGCCTGTAGGCACAGCACTTATAACATAGAATTCCCTGGGGCATACCACCAATTCATTATCAGATCAGACCGGCTCCCCATAGGGCACTGAACTAGGGAGAAGCTAGAGGGCTCCGGATTTTATGTTGAAGGGTCCCGCGTAAGGGGTAGGTCAACGCGTTTTGGGACGCGGCTTATGACTCACACTAGAGAAGTGGTGCATTGCGCAGCAAGTACATCCTGGGTGCCTGCATATGAGTTGAGATGATATACTCAGTATATTTACGGGTTTGAGTACCAGCATTTTGTGGTGCGGCACACCAGGCCTTCAGCTAGTGTGAACTGTATAAGGCCGCTAATGTGTACGTGTGACTGGCTGCCCCTGTGCAAAAGGTGTGATACATCAGGCATGCAGCAAGCTAGAACGGTATGTAGTGACTTATGTGTTCGTGTAACTGTGTGCCCATGTTAGAGATTTGTGTTACTCAGACAAACGGTAAGCCAGCTATGCATGAGATGATCAGTATGTATAGGTGACCGAGTATCCAGTTCTAGGACATATGCGATACACCAGCCAAGCAAATGCTACTGCATAGTGTGGACAATATGCACACACAACCGATTGTTGGTGTATAGGAGATGTGGTGCGCAGCGTGCATGTAAATGAGCGCCTATCACCCGCAAGTGAGGTGCCGAGCATTGGGTCATGGGTGCACAGCAGACTTATGTATGATTGCTCGGTCCAGGAGAGGCGCGTCGTTGTGCGCTCAGTGTACATGTATGTGAATGGACACCTGCCCTTGCGCACCCGTAAGGCCATTTGGAGCGTTATCGGGACTCCATCTAACATTATCTCAAAACAAGATAGTGCTGCGACTGTCAGAACAGTATGTACGTAGACCACAACAGTGTGGAATCAGTGTGCCAAAGGTGTTAATTTTCAGTCACTTTTCATGTATTTGGCGTCTTTTGGGTCTGTTCTAATACAGTAGAACGGGCACTCCATAGGATTTCACGTCTAGTGTGCTAGGGGGAGCCCCGAGCTGCGTCATGTGACTCGTATATGGCGGTGTGGAAATTTGTATTGGCACCTTAATATTATACATATTACAGTTGTGCTGCTGTGCTTACTCCTGTGGCGCACTATTGGGAGGGGCCCTATCTTCTGGGTATCTGACTGTCGGTCTGTCCAAGGTTTGTCTGTATGGAAGACCGTCTAGGATGTGCCAAAAGTAGGATGATTAGCAAGTGCTAGTCCTAACCCTAAGCTAATAGGATCATAATAACCCTTGCGCATATCATCTCCTGGGGGCCTTAACCAAGAGGTGTAGTTAGACCTGTTATATGTACAATCCCGGGACCTGCGTTGTGTTAACTTGACCTACGAGAAGGTAAGGTCACAAGACAATAGTCATTTTGCCCTTCCATAATACTGCTGTTGTCTGTCTGTTCGTCCAAGGCTATAGAATCAGAAGGCAGCCCTCCCGCTGCGCCATCAGTTCGGGAGCTCTTGCTGCCTCTCAGTAGAATGTAGGGTCTACAGCCTGCAGTGTTACACCCATTTCAGGTACAAGTGGAACAACTGTTGCAACCCAGCCGAGCCTGCGCCTGGACTGCCAAGAATACCTAGGTAGTGGGCCCCTAGAAGACTCAATATAGAATGATCTACCTGGTATCTTATCACCCCATTGCTCTTTTCTCTATTATGGGTGGTGGCTTTGCTCGATGGGCTCCTATCAGGGTGGACACACGGCTTCTCTATCACGGTTAGTAGGCTGGGGCTCCCTTGGCTTGCTTTGAACAGCCGCGTGAATGAACCTGAGTAACCTTTGGTTCCCCTTTTGCCCCTCCCGAAGTGAGAAGCTGGCCTGACGTTTCATGTCACCTATTTTGGGGGTCCCCTTGGTTCAGTTTAATATATCACTTAGGGGGGTCGTAAGTCTACCTTAAGACAAGCTATCCTTGAGGTAGCATGGACTAAGCAGCCTCCAAACTAAACTGGGGGCATGTGATACCAGATGTTTACTTTGGCAATACTGTATATCAAATTTAAGTCCACCACGCAAGTTATATACCAATTGATGCATGGCGCACTGAAATATCCCTCTGTACTCTTCGTGAGTATAGTTGCACTAGCGTAAACAAAGCACAAGTTTACAGTTGAATTTTGAGAACTGCGCTTCGGCAGAAGTCGTACATCACTGGGTGTAGTCTGCTGATGCTTTGTGTGAAGGTGTGTAGTGGGTCTCAGTGACACGGCCGGTTCTCCTATTGAATGATTAGGGAAGGAAACCAGCAGGGGTGGCCCTCTCATCACCTGGTCTTTTACCAGGGGTATGACCTCACGAATCTGGGATAGTCTACACTATTGCTATAGTGGGATTGCACCCGGGGGTATAGGCTGATTAGTGTCAGAGGGGCATTGGTTTCTGCAGCGTGTCTTGATGCAGGTCTGGATCTTAAAGGGGCACTTGGTTTCAGTCACAGCAAACCCTTGGTGGTGGTCGTAAGTCAACCTACAGACAAGCTATCTTAGTGGTAGCATGGCCTAAGCTGCTTCCAGACTAAAACCCAAGAGGGCAGGTGATGCCTGCTGTAATACCTGTTAAATCCTGGATTTGCATAGGATGGGACATCGCCCAAGTTATATAGTATATTATGTATCGATCCCTCCAATGCCCCTGTGCTCTTTTGAGTATAGCAGCACAAGCGTTCAACGTAAGCACACTTTCTCGATGATTGTGCAGAGGACGGCGTTGCAGCAGTAGCTGTAACTTCACCTGGGTGTAGTCTTCTAACGCTTTGTGTTAGGTTGTGTGGTTGAGTTCCAGTGGCATGTGCTGGAACGCCTATTTATGATACGAAGGGCGTTCAGCAGTAGTGGCCCCTCCTCACCCTAGGTCCTTTCCTGGTAGTATGGCCTCTCGAACCGGGGATGGTTTCTCTAAAGTTGTTAATGTTTAGGACTCGGAGGGGTCTGCAGATTTGAGGCAGAGGGGCCTTGGTTCCTTCAGGCATGTACTGTTCATGTCAGGAGCTAAGGTCTCTTGGAGGTGGAAAGCGTTTTCCTCTCACCTGTCGTTTTGGTCCGGTCCTTGGACTGACAAGAAGCTCTGCAGAGCTAGGGCTGTAGGTCAGGGGTTATTTGAGGCAGATGGTGTTCAACTCGCCTGTGGGCTTAGACCTGTTCCCTCCTCGATCTGAGGAAGCACTTCTGAGCAAAGGTTGCAGGTAAAGAGTAGTAGCAGTGGTGGGGGGCACGTGCGGCAGCGGGTACCACCGCACGGGCTGTGGCGGAGTTACTGGGCGATCTGGAAGAAGAGAGGTGCAAACACTGTACTTCAGCGGGCACATAGGGGTGCCAGAGCCTAACCTGTAACCTCATGGGAGGTGCAGGAACTCGTGTCGGCGCCCCAGTAGTCCTTCGGGCGGTTGTGGGCCTGTGCAACCGGGGGTTTGCCTAGACATGCCCCGCAAGGGGCGTGTGTAGTATAATTATAATAATTGTACAGCAGTTGGGTGGTTCACCACTGTGCTGATTGGCTCAACAGGCGGGCAGGTGGCGAGAATGCGGCCTGCCCTTAGATCGCCCGTAAGTTAATCCACCATCATTACATATGTTGTATGTAATAAACCTGCAGCAATTTTTCCCAAACTTAACACTTGTGTCTGTGTGTTATTTGCGGGTTTGGGTATTGTGGGGCGGGGGGTGCTGTGGCCCTGATGTGACTATGCCGCTTGCCCAGGGCGCACGTGCCTCCGGTGGCCTGTCAGGTTTCCCGGTTCGGGCCCTCGTTGGTGCCCTTCTCTCACTTCACTGACTTTCATGGCAGGAGAAATACCCAGTCTTCCGGAAGCGTGGTGCGCCAAGGGGTTTTCCCTTCACAACCGCTATGGAGGCACCACTATTGTGACCAGGTATAGTGTTGCATTGTGTTCTCCCACTGGTGTCCCGGGGCGGGGGGCCACCAAGCAATCCACAAGAGTTTAATTCAGGGACCCCATTAAATGTCAGGCCAACAGAGTGTCCCACACAACCACCGACCCAGGAACCAGCTCAGGAGGATGTCTCGTCTGGATGTCTCGCCTTTCACCTGGCTGTGGCACCCCTGCTGTACACCGGCCTCCCGCTGCCTTTTTTCGGGCACTGTCGCTGGTGACCTCACCACAGGGATGCACCTCAGGGCCGGCAAGGGCCCCTGCGCGGGCACAAGTTGGCCCGCTGTGGAGCACTGCTGCAGTACCGGGGCGTTGTCTGAGCTCAGGGCCCCCAGGCAACTTCACGTCCGCTCCGTCTCCCCTCGAGCCGGAAAGCTGCCGTCAATCGCCGGAGGAGAGCAAAGCACACAGGCTCCTCTCCTCCACCTCGGCCTGAGGAGTTCCTCTCGTGGGCTGCCCTCGATCGCCACATGTCCACAAGCCTTGCCGCTGCGGCAGGCAGCCGAGGCAGTCGCAGAGCACCGCCAGCTCTGGGCTCTGATATCCTCCGGCTATATTATTGCAGCCACCGTGCAGCAATTTTTTTTTTTTTGTAAAATTTTTATTTTGCAAGTTATATCATAGAAGAAGAAAAGAGAGGAAAAACAGAGGAAGAGTGAGCAAGAGAAATAGGAAGGAACAGGCGACATTCCGCCATGTATCCCCACACAGGGGGTGCTTTAGAACATGTTCTCAAGAACCTCGAGCGACGGCTTAAGCAACGCCAAAGTCTTATGTTGTAACCTCCAGCGGTGGCGAGGCACGCTCACTGTGCCGTAGTGAATCCCAAATCTCAAAGAGGAGGAGCGACTCAGTCTCGGTCACAGACCAAAGATAGGCCAAATCGTATGCCCATGTAAGCAAAACCTGTCGCAATAAAGAGATAAACATTCCCAACATAACAAACCCACCCCCCCCCCCCCACCCCCACCCTCAACCCTGGTGGTGGCGACCAACATTCATTCAATTCATCACAACATACTCAGGTGGCTAAAATTGGAAGAGGTGGAGCGCACGAAGCGCCGAGGGACACACTGCTGATGGCAATCCACGGGACAGAAAACGGACCAGAGGCCCCCAGGTGAACATGAAGTTTTTAAAGTTCCCTCGAAAGATATCTGAAAGCCTCTCCATGCTCAAGAGTCGCCACAGTCGGGCATGCCACAAGGAAATAGCCGGAGTCGCCGGACTCTTCCAGGCAGCCGCCAGGGTCAGTTTAGCCGCTCCAAGGCACAGCCATAGAATGCGTTTATCCGCCCTTGTCTGATATTGGAGCAATGGATCCCTCAGCCCCAGCAGGACAAAGTCCAATGAGTCCGGGATCGGATAGCCCACTACCTCCCTGATGTGCGAGAGAATCTCAGACCAGAACGGTCGGATAGATGGGCAATCCCACCAAATGTGGCGAAAGTCCCCCAGCTCCCCACATCCCCGCCAACATCTATCAGAGGAAGCTGGGAAAATCCTATGTAGTTTAGATGGATATAAATACCAATCGAAGATGAGCTTCATGTGTGCCTCCCGAAGATCAGTGGAATGGTTATGTGTCGTCACATCCCTCCATAGAGTCCTCCACTCAACGTCAGTTATGTCCCGTCCTAGCGTAGTCTCCCAATGTTCCATATACCGAGGCCGGGGGGACACCGTGGTATCAAGGAGCATCTTGTACAAAAAAGAGATCGTCCCCTTCATGGTGGAGGTGTGGAGGATAAAGTTTTCAAACTTCGTCAACGGTCTCGTGGCTGCACCCACCACCCCAGGCGATGTCGCCCAGTGGAGAAGTTGAAGATGACGAAAGCGTTCAGTGGGTAAGACACCGTAATCCCTCATGCAGTTATGGAACGTAAGAGGCGTCACACCATGGAATAGGTGGGTGAGAGACCTGCATCCACCCTCTCTCCAAGGCCCAAAGGGTCCATCCGTCAGAGCTGGTGGGAAGGCTGGATTGAAGTGGATAGGAGTGAATGGGGACGGGAACGTTGTCCACCGGTCATCGCCACTAATAGCGTCCCAGACTTTCAGCACCGTGCTAGTGGGGGTGCAGATGTATGCATTCCTGGGTCGGTCCGCCCTGGGCTTCCAGGCCAGGTCCCAAATGGACCGTCCCACTACACTCCGCTCCATGTGGAGCCAATGCTTTTCGGACAGCTGCTGGGACCACTCCACCAGGACCCACAATTGGGCTGCCTTATAATATAAGTGCATATCTGGAAATCCCACCTCTCCCTCCGCCCGTGTACGCCGAAGTACCGCATAGGAAAGCCGTGCCCGACCACCTTGCCAGACAAATTTCAGCATGAGGGTTTTGAGTCGACGGAAGTAATCCACCCCTATCGGGATGGGCAGTGCCTGAAAGAGATATAAGAGTTTGGGGAGAAGGACCATCTTAAGGGCATGAACCCTACCCAGCCATGAGATAAATTTGGGTTTCCACCTCTCCAGCTCCGCCCGGATCACAGCCAGCATTGGCGGGAAGTTCGCCTGGAACAGCGCGCCCAAGGTAGAGGTCAATCGCACCCCCAGATACAACAGGGAGGAGGTCGCCCACGGGAGTGGGGTAAGCAAGCTAACCCGTTGAACCTCTGGGGGCGGAAGGGTCAGGTTCAGAATGGACGATTTGTTGAGGTTCACTCTGAAACCAGCCACGGCTTCGAAGTCCGAGAGTTCCGTGTGGACGTGTGGGAGCGACAGCGCCGGGTCTCGGATAGAGGGCAACACGTCGTCTGCGAAGAGCGAAATCTTGTGCTGTTCCCCCGTGAAGGGGAGTCCCAGGATCCGTTCATTCTCCCGAATCGCCAAGGCCAGCGGCTCAATGCTGAGGGCGAAAAGAAGCGGCGACAGCGGGCAACCCTGGCGTGTGCCGCGGGAGTGTGAGAACGGCCCAGATCTACAGCCATTGACCAGCACCCGTGAGGTAGGGCTATGGTAATTGGCTTCAAGCATTCTAATAAAGAGAGGAGTAAATCCGAAGGCCTCCAATGTACGGTGTAGAAAGCCCCAGTCCACGCGGTCAAACGCTTTTTCGGCGTCGAGTCCTATCAGCACAGCGGGGATGTGAAAACGCTCCGCCTTTTCAATCAGATGAAGCACCCGGTGTAGATTGTCATGGGTCTGGCGTCCCTTGATAAACCCAGACTGGTCCGGGTGGATCAGGGCCGGCATCAAATCCTTCAGTCGACCAGCAAGGATAGCCGAATACAGCTTAGCATCCAGATTAAGGAGCGCTATCGGCCGATAGGAGGCACATTCGGAGAGGTCCTTCCCCGAATTAGGGAGAATGGTAATCAGAGCCTCCGCCATAGACTCCGAGGTTCGCCCTTCGGATGCCATCGCGTTGAAGAGGGAGACCAAGAAATCGCATATGTCCGAGGCAAAAGTTTTATAGAACTGGGCTGTGTAACCGTCGGGGCCGGGTGCCTTGTGGAGCTTCAGGCCCTTGATGGCGTCTAATACTTCCTCCCTGGAGATGGGGGAAGTGAGCAAGTCGTTCCATTCCTTGGAGACCTGTGGAATAGGAAGACCCCCCAGGTATGCCTCTTGGGTTGCGGGGTCCAAGGCATCGCCGAATAGAGGTTCGCGTAGAAGCGGCCAAAAACGGCCGCCTTGTCCGCGTCCCTATGCCGAATAGCTCCCGTGTGGTCACGTATGCCCCCAATGTAATCCTTCTCACGCTTATCCCGGAGTTGCCGGGCCAGGTGACGCCCCACCTTGTTCCCCTGGGAGTAAGAAATCCGTCTGAGACGCAAGAGGGTATATTCAGCCCGGTTGTTATAGTGCGCCCTCAGTTTCCCCCGCACCGCCGTGAGGGGTCGGAGGGTCAATCTAGAGGGGTTCGACTTATGCGCCTGTTCCAATGTAGCCAACTCCGCCTCCAGGGCCTCCCTTTCAGCGCGCCTGAGCTTATTAAGATTCGCGTTAAGAGCGAGACACGTACCTCGTATAGAGGCCTTGCACGCGTCCCACGTGGTGTATACCGACGTGTCGGAGGGTGGGTTGAGAGTAAAGAAGTCTGCGAGTGCCCGTCGTAACGCGGTGCAAGAGACCTCATCCCGCACCAACGCCGCAGGGAAGTACCACTTCCGCCAGCCGTCCCCCCCCACCGCCCAGTGTAGCCCAAGTACCACTAAACTATGGTCAGATAACGACAGTGGGAAAATACCAGCTAGAGTGATGTCCCCCCTGAGAGCCTGATTGACGAAGATGTAATCTATGCGGGAATATGTATGATGTACATGAGAGAAGAACGTGTAATCCCGCGTGTGAGGGTGCATGAAACGCCAGCTATCCACTAAACCCAGGTCGCTTACTTGCTGTTGTGTAACCCCTGAGAAGACCCCAGTGTCTGCCCTGCGTGCACCCGAGCCATCCAAATCCCTGTCCCATAACATGTTGAAATCCCCCAATAGTATCAAGTGCCCTTCCACAAAGTCTCCCATTTTGTCCATCAGTCCTTGTAAAAACCCATTCTGACCAGAATTCGGAGCATACACTGCCACAAACGTACATAGGCGATCATACAACAAGCCTTTCACCATGAGCCAGCGGCCCTCCCTATCACTGCTCACTCCCAGTGGCTGGAACTGGAGAGAAGCCCTAAACATAAGGGCCACCCCCCTATGTTTAGTGGACGCCGAAGCCCTGTAAAGAAGAGGAAACTGTCTATGTCGAAGCCTCAGCTCATCTTTCCTGGCCAGATGAGTCTCCTGTAGAGCAACTATATCTAGATGGTGGCCCAGCAAGTACTTCCAGAGTTTCTGGCGTTTCTGCGGGGAGTTAAGGCCCTTCACGTTCCAGCTACCTATACTAACAGGCATAAGGACAGTAGAGGAATTCGCTCAGTACCTGCAGGAGGGACAATCAGGGCGTGGAACCGGAACTTCACCCCATACTCACCCACTACTCCCCTCAGCAATTCAACAGCCAGACAGCCCCTTTCACCCCCTAGGTCATTCCGCCGGGCCAGCCAGACCCCGCCTCCAGACTGCCAAGAGCCCCGTGGGCAAGAAGACAAAGGAAGATCAGCAATCCCAGGACATTTAGACAATGGACTCGGGCTCAGTATCCCGGACATCCCCCTCCCGCTTGGAATCCCACTCCCCTCCCCCCGAGGGATCAACCAGCATGACCTGACAAGGTAAACAGAGAGCGGACAAGTCCCAACCCAGCTCCTGATATAGGAAGCGGCATAGACCATTACAAGCATCAACCACACCCAGCAGTGACTTACCAGGGTCGCCACCACACACCCCCCACACCCCAACCCCAGCACCAACCATCCCCCCTCAACCCAAACCCCCATAACTCCCCAGAACCAGAGCCCCCCCCGCTCCCCCCCCCTGCAAAAAAAGACAACAGCAAAAGAGTTAAGACATAGGACCTGAGTCGAACAGCCATCAGGTCCAGTAGATCACGATCCGAGGAACTCCTTCCGGATCGATCAGGGGAAGAGGGCACCAGGTCAGTAGCCCCCTGGACCACGGCCCGGTGTGTCTTCTCCAAAGTACAATAGTACTCCCGGGCCTCGGGGTCAGAGCCCCTCCGACGCCATCAGCGGGAGAGGGGGTCATGCAGCTCCAGAGCTCGTTTGAGAATCAGCCAAAGTGGCGGAGGCCACCGACGCAACCGCAGCATCCCTTTCTTGCACGCTAGTCGTGCGATCCGGCCGTCTCCGCTCCGGAGAGGGACCGACTCTATGCCAGGAAGAAGAGCGCCGTCGTCTCCTGGACGGCGAAGAGCGGCTCCCCTGAGAAGGCGCCACGTCCTCCAGGCCCAGCAAATCAATCGCCACCTGCAACGTGTTTATCTGCACCAGCCGGTTCTGCCAGCGGAAGATGATCCGGAAGGGATGCCCCCACGAGTAAGAGATGTTCTGCTCCCTCAGGAAGGTGGTCACCGGAAGGAACTCCCTCCGCTTCCGAAGGGTCGAGGCAGCCAGGTCCTGGTACAGCTGTGGATGGTGGTCTCGAAACTGCAGAGAGGAGATGGTCCTAGCTTGGCGCAGGATACGTTCCTTCAGTTGAAAATCGTGCACACAGACGAGGATATCGGGAGGAGGGCCCCCTCCCCGTCTAGGCAGCCCCACTCTGTGCACCCTGTCCATCCGTATGTCCTGCACGCTCTCATCGCCCAAGATTTGCAAGAATAGGGCCTGAACATATTCACGGAGGTCCCCGGCTTCTCCTTGCCACGGCACAGCCTTGATGCGAATGTTATTCCGCCTGGAGCGGTTCTCCAAATCCTCCGTGTGGGTTTGCAAATCTAAATTTTGTTCCCTGAGACGGATAATGTCCTGCTGTAGCTGATGTACATCATTCGCCAAGCTGAGGTCGTGATCCTCCAGCGTCGCCACACGCTCGCCGATCCCATCCACATCTCTCCTCACCTCCCGCAGGTCCGATGCCAACTGCGATCTGAGTTCCGAGATGTCCTCCCTGATGGAGGAAAAGAGCTCTGTCATGAAGGCTTTAGTGGCAGGCGCCTCATCGTCAGATTGCCTCGAGGAGCCACTAGCTCTCGGTGATGCCGGCTGCTGAGTGTTCTTGGGGGCACCATCCTTCCCCGGCCTCCCCTTGCGCAGTGTGGTGGTCATCCTGAGGGTCCGCCCCAGCTCTCAGCGTGGTGGGCCTCCCGCTCCCGGAAGTCCCTGCAGCGGTGGGAGGCTGGGCCCGCAAGCGGTGAAGAGCACTCCCTCAGGCAATCCGTGCAAGGGCACGGCCCTCCTCCGCCAGCAACTGGTACCACCCCGGTAATGCAACAGTCAGTAAGCGCGGTCCACAGGGCAGGGTGGGCTGCCGCACCGGGGATTGATGCTATGGGCACCAGGCAAAGGCAGTGTCACCACACGAGGCCCCCAGTACTATGATACCCCAGCGCCCTCCACGGAGTCTTCAGAATGGCGCCGCTGTTTCCACCGCCGAAACGACCCCTCCGTGGCCAGGTGGCAAGTGTCCCGATCTCCTGGGCCGTTCTATGCGCTCCCGCGCTGAAGTTCCAGCGCCACTCACGGGGAACCAACCCCGGTCGCAGAATGCGAAGAGGCCGAGAGAGCTCCCCGACGACGCCGGTCAGGCCACTGCTCAACCAGGCCAAGATGCCGCTCCTCCACAAAGTCAGTGGCCAGCTCGCAGGATGTGCTCAAGGGCCTCAGGCCAGGGCCACCCCCAGCAGCTTACTCCAGGGATAATTAGGGTCGGACCGCAGAGCTCCACGAAGAAGTCTCCCCCAAAATGGCGCCACAGATGTAGCTGGCGGTCGCGCCTCTCTCTCCAGCAGCTGCCGCGTCCACCCCAGGTATCCAAGCCTCCGAGTCTCCCTTGTGCCAATCCGCCTCCACACAGATGCCAATGTCCGGGTCCAGAGAGGCAGGGCAACCCACAAAGTCCCCCGGGGAGGCGCAGGCCAGCCCTGCAGCAAACTCTAGGGCAGGTCCGCCCCTAGGACAGGCCAGCACAGGCAGCGGCCCACATTACCGCCACTGCAGGGTTCACTCTCTCCCCCACCGTTCTGGCACACTCTGCGTTCGGCAGCTCGGGAACTGTGGAACCGTGCCCCCACGGGCTCCCAGTCACTGTGGCCCTGCTAGGTCCGGACCTCTGGGCCTCCCCGCCGTCTCCTCCTCGCAGGCCAGCTGCTCCAGTCGTCACCCCTCGATGGCCGATCGTCCTGTAATCCGGACCCGGCTCCAAACAGTCAGGGTTCCCGCCATCTAGGCCCTGCCCAGCTCTGCTCCGATCGACTCTGGGGGCCCCCAATTCCCCCTGACCTGCGTTGCCGATGACTCCTCCTGAGCGCTCCGATGAGGCCCGCCCCCTGCCTTCGCGGGGCGCAGTGCATGGACCCAGGCACTATCCACCTCCACCGGGACCGGAGGCCGCCCCGTCTCGGGCGGGCTCCGCAGGTACGCAACTCCGCGGCTGCACAGGCCGCGACTCGGCTCCACTGTACCGGCCTCCCCAGACGTCGGAGCACTCCGCTAATGGCACCGGAGCAGTCCGCCTGACATCTGCGGTTTCCGCCGTCGGTGAAACTCCGGGCAGCACCCCCGGGACCCCCGCTATCCGTTGCTTTGTTGGTCAGGCGTCGGAGAGGCTCGAAGAAGCGTCCTACTCCGACGCCATCTTGGCCACGCCCCCTCCGTGCAGCAATTTTATGGCGTCTCCACCTCCGCAGAATCACCACTTTCTTTCCTTGATCTCACACCTTCAGGCACTCGCTGCAGCCAGGGCTTGAAGTCCACCTGAATCGGAGTACGGATTCACGCTTATGATCAGGATTTGTGACGGATGACGGGCGAAGGCTTCTGAGCCTCGCTAGTGTGCGGCCATTTCCGTTGGCTGCTGGCCACACCCTCTCGAACCTTACTATCTAAGCTTGAATTTGTCATATTCTCCTCTAGATTGCAAACCATCTGTGTGGAGAGTGCCAAATACCTTGGTTTCACCCTCGACAATAGGATTAATCCACTCAAGCAAATCTCTGATATGGTCTAGAATGCATAATACCAACTCTGACTTCTTTGGGGGCATGAGATAGGTCATCTACGATCAAAACTTAAAGTTTGTAGTCCAGTCGTTTGTTGTATTCAGATAGAGTTATGGAAAATCACTTCTAGTAAGACCCCCAGAAGCTCAGCAGGCCAGTCTTAGAGCTGTCCTCCACATGCCCCCTGGCTTTGTTTCCTTGTACAAATAAGTTGACCACATCTCCCCTCTTCTTTTGACTATTTGGTGGCTCCCAACTAATGCAAGAGCTCAATATATGACTGCAAGTATCACCAACAAGGCCCTGCACATCTCCACATTCGCCTATCTGGCTGACATATTAGACATTTTTGATGCCCTTCGTAGCTCGAGGAATGTAGAAGCTCTCCTCCTTGAGCCTCCCTCTCCCCAGCATGAGCAGGACATGAAGCAAACGTTCTCTGGTAGATCAACAAGCATCTAGAACCCTCTCCTGTTTGACTCCAAGTCTTGCCACCTTCAAAGGGATCTCCAATACCTGCTATCCCAGAGACATTTTAATTACTGTACTTTCCTAGCAATATTTCCAAATCTTCATTACATCGTATTGACTGTACTGATATGCTGCTTTTGTGTCTAATATCTGACTGTCTTTTATTACGAGCCGCCATTATCTTGCAAAGCACTCTTATGCCCTTGGTCCACATTTGTGCTATATAAAACTGTAAAAGTACAAATAAATAAAAGCTCTTTTCATGTGTTTCCCTGCCTCCTTTCTCCCCTTTTGTCATTGTATATCTTTCTCTGGGTCAAAGTCAGATGATAAGAAATAAGTCCTAGTCCTCAAAAATGTGCACTGGTGCCCACCCCATGTAAACATTAACACAAGTTAAGCTCTAGAGGACTCCTTTCTTCAGTTCAACAATTACTTTTCTTTGTCTGTGCTCATTTCTTTATTGATATTTGATAATAAATCAATAAAACAATACAGGCCTCACATGGTACTCCAACAATGTATTTTCTTTCTGCCATTCCACTGCCAAATCGTTGCTAATTTCTCTGGTTGCGAGTTTTATATCAAGGGGCAGGTAAATATCTTGTTGCTTCCTTATTCAGTTATTCTGTGTAAAGTGAGTCTCTGTTTGTGGAGTTGTGAAGTATAAAAGTGAAGGATATTTGTGAATATGTATTATGCATACCTATATGGCCTGATTTAGGGTTTGTCTTAGGGGAACTCCTTCACAAACGTGTATTCCGTCCACATTATTCCAAGTACATCAGGATATTGAAATCCACCAACTTTGCAATCTGCCCAGCTCTAAATCATGCCATTCACTACAAAGGCCCGCTTCTTGGAAGGGGGGATGGTTACTCTTCCTAGGCCAAGCTCCTGGAGAGATCGTTCACCCTTTTCATTCACTATAAGCAACGGGGAGCTCGGCATTAAGACACAAGTGAGGCTAAACTGCAGAGTGCAGGTGGAACTGCTCACTGCTGTTAATTGAAACGAGTGAAGGGGAACTCCCATACAAGTGATGCACTCTGCCAGGGTCTTTTTGTTTTTTACAACCTTATTGATATATTTTAAACATCTAGGAAAGGAAAACTATTTTGTCTTACTTTTGCTATTTCTTGTTGCAAAGAATAAATGTCTGTATGCCATGCTAGTGAAATTAAGTGTAACCCAATAATCTATGCTGTTCGGAGGAAGCTAACTACAAAACATGATTGATTCATTTATTACTGCAGTGCAAAGGTCAAATTCATCGTTATTACAACAGCAGCGCAGTATTACCGGCTTAAGAAAACAATGTTTATTGATTGCTTCACAGGCCCACAGAAATTGTTTATATAAGAGCAGAACAGAGGCCATCCTCGGAAGGTGCAGGGATTGTAATTCTGGCGCACTGCTCAGATTAAACCCCTTGTGGTTAAATCCTTTGTTTCTAGCTACTGAACATACAATAAAAAACTGCATTGCACTAACAATGCAATGCATATTCACGAAGTGTAATAATATGTGATGTATTACGATTGATGGATATGACTTCTTTTTGAAGCATCTAGGGTGAATAGCCGAATCCGAATCAGGGTATTCACCCCAGTGATGCTACAACAGTGACTTTACCCGTTGTTGTGACGTCTCCCAGGTGTGGCACTCGCTACCCCTTTGTCTTTGTTTAAGTGCCTAGCACTGAAATGGCGCTCAGAAGTCTCGCCTGCCTTCTCCACCTCTCCGAGTTCTCCACCGACCCGAGGGAGATGGGAACATGCGTGCAGCGCTCTACCTGTGCTGCCCGCCTCCTGCCCTGTCAGGGTGGGTCTGCGCGGGAGATCTGAAGCCCGCAGCACGGCTGTCAGTGCTGTGCCGCTCTCCGCTCTCATTAGGACAGCAGAGAGTGCAGCTATGTATGGCCTAGGTGTGGCTGAGTGGCAAGAAACCGGGTAAATTGCTCTCAGTTTGGGCAGAGGTAGAGGAAGTTTGCAGAGGGCGGTCGGGGTGGGTGTTTTTGGCAAATTTAATTGAGGGTTTGAGGTGGGGTGGGTGTATGATATGCAGATGGCAGGACACCGGGTATATTATTTTTCCATATTTGTAGATGGGTGGAGACTGGGGAGGGGTGTGCACAAGGTGGTGGGGTGCCTGGCTGGAGGCTCATTTTTTTTGTTACTTATTGTTATTATGATGGTTATTTATAGCCCCCAATGTATCCCCTGCCCCTGCATGTATCACGGAAGCTGGGACAGATGATTGGGCAGTGCACATACAGCTTAATATTACAAACGTATCAAATGTGATAACGGATGTTATAAACCCCGGGGTTCTTAGTCACAACATAGATTGCTCGAGCTTCACTCTTGTCTAAAAAGAGGGCAAACCTGTATTCCAAGGAACATGGGTAATTTAATCAACATTTAAAAATAGAGTGGGCCACTCGAAGTCATTTCTCATAAAATCCGCCTTTGGCGGGGAATCAGAATACTTGTACTCCCTGCTATGTATAAACAATAAATGTGTCACAAAGAATATTCATGATGTATTTATTTTGCAAATGAGTCACAAACAACTGCTGCAGAGACAGTTCAGGGATATCAAGGTGGTTCTTCTGATGGGGCTCTGCAAGTGACAATGGTGAGTGTGTTTTTTTACAGTGCACAGACAATATATGCCACACGCATCCGGAAAGAGAGTCAACATGTTAGCCTCCTTTTAGGATGTTTAATCTTAAGCACCATATTCCTAACACAATTAGTATCTAGGGGTCAACACACCATGTGACTCAACTGTGGACACGGACCTTAACATAGTACAAATAGAATGATGGAAACCCAAAAGTGCAAACAAGTGTGATATATGATTGCTGAGTTGAGACTCAAAGGCATGGGCAAATATTCCCATCAGTAGCCGTTCTGTACCACCCTTTTTAACATCATTTGGGTTCTCCTTGCCCTGGAGACAAGACAACACAACCTAAAAAAATATATATAGTGTGAGAATACAGATTTAACAAAATATCTGTAAGCAATTGGTCGACATGTTTCAGCATTCGAATGGAATAGTTCCAATGCTTTCTTCAGGACCTGATTTTCTGAGTGCCTCACTTCCTGCCAGGCCCAATTAGAGCGGCCTTCTTCTCTAGGTCAGCGTTCTAGTGTTCCGGTTCCAATTAGGACGAGCACTACAAATTAGGTGAGAGGGGCGAACGCGCTCTTAAACATACTACAGGGCACATTGCGCTTTCGAGCTGCGCTCTCTCTGCATTTTAGTGGGAATTTTTAATAATAATTTTGCTGTTTTATACTTTGCTTTGCGTCGACCTTTAGACCTTTAAGGATTATTCAGCTTTCTTGCGCCCAAAAAAGATACCGATCGCTCCTTACCTTACCCCCTTAAAAGCACTTGGCTCCCCGCAGTCTCCTCGGTCCACCAACAGTCATTAGCGGACTGTTTGCTGTGGAGGGAGACTCCAGGGCTAGCCGGTCGTTTCCTGAGTGCCTCACTTCCTGCCAGGCCCAGTCAGAGTGGCCATCTTCTCTAGGTCAGCGTTCTAGTGTCCCGGTTCCAATTAGGATGAACTCTACAAATCAGACAGATGCAGCAAACCCGCAGCGGGGGCGCGCTGCTGGCGCGCCAAATGCAAGCCCATCTGCACCCGTCCCCGCCTCTACCGAGCCCAGGGCCAGTCCCCCTAGTCGTCTAAATACAATATCAACTCAAATACCACATACTTATTCTAGTATTCAGTTGCCTGATATAAATTATACCTATAATAACCAATACTGCATTCCTTTTAATGAGGATGTGCTACTCAATAAACAACTCTCTACTTGCCCTAAATGTAGGCTCAAGATAGAACCAACTAAAGCCCCCTCACTTCTCAGCACTCATACTCCTTTAACTAAGCCTGACACTATTTACTTTGCGCTCCTAAATGTCCGATCCCTCCCCAAGCACAAGCTCGAAATACACGATCTCTTCACTCATCACAATTTGGACCTTCTATTCTTAACTGAAACCTGGGGGGATCTATCCTCTGGTCCTGATATCTGTGCTGCCACACCAGATGGCTACTGCCTATTCAGACAAGACAGGAAGGGAAAGAAGGGCTGGGGATTGGCAATTATCTACAGGGATAAATTTACAATCAAAACCAACACCCTGAATTTTTCAGTATGCGAAGCATTAACTTTCTCTCTTACGCTCTCCAACATTCAATCTTTTAGAGGAACACTACTATATCGACCACCAGGCTCTCGTTCCAATTTCCTCGTAGAACTACAAACCCTATTTGTATCAATTGCTTTTACACCAGGTTTTGCCATCCTGGGGGACTTCAATTTCCATTTTGAATGTCCTTCATACTCACAAGCATCCACTTTGATCTCTGATCTGTTATCATTAGGCTTACATCAGCTGGTCTCCCTACCTACTCATAAGGCAGGACACACACTAGACGGGCTATTTACTAACAATGGTAGCATCTCCCTAAACTCAGTTACCCCTCTGATCTGGACAGATCACTCCGTAATAATTTTTAATATTAAGATTAAGACAACCAATTCCAGTGGGATCAGCCGCCAAAGACCCAGACAAATCCGGGCATGGAACACAAATAATGCTCAACTCTTGCAAAAATCTATGTCCGCCTCTCATTATATTCCATCAGAAGACCCCGAAACAACCTCCAATAATTACTCTGGCTGGCTTCATGATATCTTTGCTCTATCAGTACCATATAAAAATATCTCTACCAATCTCAGGGTTCGTTCCGCTCCTTGGTTCTCAGAGGAACTAAGACTCGAGAGACAACACTGCTGGAACCTTGAGAGACACTGGCATAAAGATTACTATCACAAAGCTAAAACGTTATACAAAGAGGCAATGATAAAATACAAACATTTGATCACCGTGCACAAGAGTAACTACTACTGTTCTCAAATAGAATCTGCCATTCTTAGTGGCATTTTTAACTCTATGTTCAACACCGGGGTCTATCCAACAATCTGGAAAAAGGCCATTATCAAACTTTTACTCAAAAAATCCAACTCGGGAGGAGGAGCCAAGATGGCGGCGGAGACAGACGCGTAGTCTCCCGGCTCCGCGAGCCTTTGTCTCCCGCAGAGATATTCTGCCTACTATCCTGTAATTGCGCGGCTGCGGGAGAACGGCGAAAGTACGCTGGGGCTGTTGCCGTTTGTCTGAAGACCCTGCCGGCCTTCCAACCGGAGATATTGCCGAGTTACTCCGGCCGCCGCTCCTGGACCTGGATGTGAGACCCGGGCTGCCTTGCTAAGATGGCGCCTGCAGGAGCTCCGTGATCAGACCGAGCTGAGGCAATGCTGACGACCTGTCTCGCAACACGAGTGAGGCTTTCTTTCGGCTGCCCGTAATTTGCCCTGTCGCTTCGCTGTGGGGGAACGCAGGTGAGACAAGCCGCGCTTTCCCTGTGTTGGTGTGTGGCCAGCTGGCGGAGCCCGCCCCCGACTTGCCCCCGACCTCAACTGTCCGAGGGGGGACTCATCTTGCTGTTCACTTGTGTCGGCTGCCCTGAGCTGTACCGGTGGCGGGGGACCCCGTTCTGATTCACAGACCCTGCCTGAGCATCCCCGTGAATTCCCGGCGAGGTAACAACAATGGATGGCGCCGCTGAGGTGAGGGGGGCTACACTACTGCCTGGGACTGTGGCACCGGGCGGGCTTCTGATCGATATGCCGGAGGGCGAGCCGCATATCACACTGCGGACAAAGTGGACTGCTTGCCTGCATTGACCTGTGGCTCCGTCTTATTAGCGCTTGCTGACTTGAGGGCTGCGTGGGGTGAAAGCTCCCGATTGCTGGGCAGGAAGCTTGATGATGCTATACTTTCGACGGCGCTTGTAGTGCCGACTTCTTCACCTCGCAGTACGGATCTGCCTTCACTGGGCTCCGATAGTGCTACGTTGTTGCCGCCCGAGCACATGGAGGATGTTTCCATTGGCGACGCTACAGTGTTTCCTTCCTTGATTAACACCAAGACTTCACCCGTGGCAAAGCACCAATTGTTTACAGCTGACTTTCCTGGTGGCTTGTGATCTGCAGGTTCCGCTACTATTGTATCACTCTTTGCGATGTCTGTCTGCTCTGGAAACGGTGTTCCCTTGGAACAATGGGACAGAATGTTCTTGGCGGGGTCCATCTTGCTCTTGGGTAACTCAATTCAGCCGAGGGTGGCCATCTTGTCTCTTTGTTTTATCTGTGGCGGGCTCTTGCCGGGAACCATGGTTGGGTGGACGTCTACGATCTGGCCAGGGCTAGGGGTTTCTGTGTGCTAACTTGTGCTGGACTGTCTGGTGGGGTCTCGGACTGTGGCGCTTCCTCAACATGGACTGCAGAGATGTTCCTTCCCATCCCAATTGGTGATTATTGCCTACTGTGATTATTCTGTATGGGGTGGTGGAGTGTAATTCAGGCTGGGGAGATCGGGAGACTTTGGATTTGGCCCTCCTCCGGTAATAATAGGTTTTTCCCTTTCTTTTCTTTCTTTCTTTATCACTATATTTCGGGTTTCTTACTGGGCGACAGACACACTGCTGGGGGGGGGTTAGGCCGTAGCCTCTGCATGCGTGTAGGGTGGGGTGGGTTGGGGGATGGGATTTTAGTTTCTGTTTTAGTTTCTATGGGCCTTGTTTTTCTTCTTACTCTCGTATTCTTTTCTTTCCTTGTTTCTATCTTGAGTCTGGGCATGGGCTTGGTGGTGGACAGGCGGCGGGTGACGCGGTGCTTACTGATTGGCTTCATTATCCTGATACGTATAATCTTGTGCCGCCATGTTGCCTGGGGGATTCCGGCTTCTGCTGTTGTTGCTTTTCGCGTACCTAAGCTGCTTGCTTATATTCTGAATATATTGCACGGACTCTGTTCTCCTTGCTTACTATTTTTTAAAAAAATGATATACATTATCTTTGAGACAAAATCTTGCAAATTAACCTTCACTGCTCCTGGGACACAGTAACAATTTGCTGCCCGAGGTGGCTCGCTACGTTGTATTTATGAGCTACTGTGTCGCCGTATTGTTTGCAGTCGTGCTTCAAATGTTTTCGTGGCCGGCCTGATGGTTGTAGGCCCGTATTTGTTCTCCTTATATTGCACAATAAAGGTTTCCCAAAAATAAAAAATAAAAAATAAATAAATCCAACTCGGACCCGCTGAATCCTAAAAATTACCGCCCAATAGCATGTCTCCCTCTCCCATCAAAATTTATCGAAAAAATCATAAATACTCAACTTACCCAATACATCGACACTAATGACCTGCTCGATGATACACAATTTGGGTTTAGGAAGAAGCATGGTACAGAGACAGCTCCTAGGGGCGTGGCCAAGATGGCGGGCTGAGAGGTCGCACTCGCCGAGAGCTCCCGGACCCCTGAAATCCTGCGCCGCTCGTAACTGCTGATTCCCCCCCGGATCACGCGGTGACTGAGCCTGGAGCCCCCGGTGGAGGTGTGGACCGATTGTTGAGCCTTGATTGCCCCGTCGGGGGTGAGATCCTGCCCGAAATAGCCTTGGTCGGAGCCCGCCGAGCGGCCTGTGGGTGAGCCGGGAGCCGCGAGACCTCCGGGCTTCGGAACCTGACGGAGCGCTCTGCCGCCTATGAGAGGCCCGCTGCAGTGCCTGTGCTGTCGAAGTGGGAGCCGGCGGTGACTTCGCGAGCGAAGCGGAGCCGGCCAGCGGCGGATGCAGGGAGCGGAGTTGAGCGGAGGAGATAGGCGGAGGCGGAGCCGGCATCGAACTGCTACGCTGGTCCGTGGTTTGAAGAGGCTCGTCCTGAGAGGCCGCTCTGGCCGGTCGTTGGTGGTGGAGTAGTGGCAGTGTGCTCCTGGAGCGGATCTTTCCCCGGGATTGCTGATACCGGCGACCATCGCCTCGTGAGCCTGCCTACTGGCTGGATTTCTCGCTACCGGACCCGAGCGGAGGTTAGGCCTTCCATCTTGGGCGTTGGCCTATTGATATTACAGGGCGGCCATTTTGTGCACCCCGGCCTGGCGGCTCGGCCTTCCTAGTGCTCTTGGTGTGGCGCTGTCCCCGTCTGGTGTATAGCTGCGACGGCACGGTTGCCCTCTGTGCCGGACGGAAAACCTCGGCGTCCCCTACACAGCTGAAATGTCGAACGCTAGAGGACAGAGAAGGGGTGACCGGACCTTGCCGGACATGCTGGGGCGCGGCGCCCTGCGTAGCGGGGGCACTCAGCCCACCACGACCTCCCCGGCCCCGGCCAGGGGTGCAGGTGGCGGAGAACCCCCGGTGACAAGATCATTTCTCGAGTCGCTCTTCAGTACCCTGCGGGAGGACTTTCAAACGCTGAAGCGTGAAGTGGCCGGGGAGGTCCGTGAAGTGCGGAGAGAGATGGACTCCCTGGGGGAGCGTGTCAACACCATGGAGGAAGCAGGCCACTCTAGAGACGAAGAGATCACCCATTTGCAGCAGTAGGTCCTGTGGCTGCGGGAACAACAGATTGAATTGCAAGCCCACGCCGAGGACCTCGAGAACCGATCCAGGCGGAATAATATCAGGGTCCGTGGCGTGCCGTCCGGTGAGGAGGGTGAAGACGTGACTGCATACCTGGTGGCCCTCTTCCGTGCAATTCTGGGGGAGTCGGAAGACTTTCGGATCCGTGTGGATCGGGCACATCGGGTGGGTCGCCCCCGCAGAGCCACGGCGCCCGCCCCGGACATTCTGGCCTTCCTCCCGGACTTCCCCCTCAAGGAGCGGATCCTCCGAGAAGCGCGTGGCCAGCAGCCTTTCCGCTTCCGAGACCACCCGGTGGCCCTGTATCAGGACCTGTCTACGGTCATGCTGCAAAAGAGGAAATTGTTCAAGATCGCTACCGACTTCCTCCGGGAGCAAGGGACACAGTACTCTTGGGGGCATCCTTTCCGATTGATTTTTCGATGGAACGGTACTTTGCACCAGCTCCGGTCCCTCCAGGATGTCTGCGCGGTGTTGGGCCTTAGAGCATCTGATACGGACACCCCGGCACCGCGTCGTAGACGAAGCACTCGTGACGGATGGCAGCAGGTGGGAGAGAGGAGCTCTCCGCCGCCGGAGCGACCGGGCTCGCCCACGATCCGGGCGGACATGGCGGCCGCCATCCAGGAGGCCTCCAGAGTGGCGGCGAATGGTGAAGTGGCCCTGACGGCCTGAACTTACTCCGGGGGGAGTCTGCTCTAGCTTTTTCTTCTTGCAGGTGCGGGGATTCGGCAGGAGGGCGGGGAGGAATGGCGAGTGCAGGAGGTGGTGGCTGGACGTCCACTAGACTGATTTACCACGGCCTTGTCCGATAAGGACCGGACTGGGACAATGTCTTTTCTGCAAAGTTTGAGAAGTGGGGTACGGGAATGGGATCGGCGGGGGGACGTTTTGCATTTGGGGACTAGCGGGGGGGGTTTGTTGTTGGGAGTGGTATGGATCTGGACGTGTGGGGTCCCGGGGGGAGGGGGGGGGCTTTTCCAGTTGCGGGGTGTTGGGGTTCGGGGACTGTACTGTGCCATGGGGATGATCGTAGATGCTCTGTGCTGAGGCCTCGTGTGGCGCCTTCCATGTTTGCCCGCTGGGCATTGCTTCTCGATGTGTGCTCCAGTGATCCCCCTCCTTGATGGCTCTTAAAGTGATTACTTTAAATGTGAAAGGGCTGAATAACCCGGTTAAAAGGCGGGCTGTGTTATCTTTGTTAGAGAACTCCCAGGCGGATGTCTGCCTGCTGCAGGAGACCCATTTACTGGCTAAGGACTGCTCTAGGATGCGTACCCCCAAGTTCCCCACGCAGCTATTCTCCTCTAGCGCTTCTAAAACGGCAGGGGTGGCGATCCTATTTTCTAGGGGGTTCAGGGGAGAGGTATTGCACAAAATAGCGGAACAGAAGGGGAGACTTCTGGCATATAGGATCAAGGTGGGGGGTTTAGTACTGACTGTTGGCACTCTCTACAGCCCCAATGACCGCCAGGACCAATTCTTGCACAGGGCACTAGATGACGTGGCGTCCACCTCTGATAGGCACATAGTATTGGGGGGTGATTTGAACCTAGTTTACGACGCGGCAATGGACAGGTCTGTGCAGCGGCGCCACCAGTTGGGTGAGCTTTCGAGCTCGATTCGCACTCGACTTGAGGAGCTGGACTTGCATGACATGTGGCGCCACCTCCACCCCACCACCCGCGCATACTCCTACTTTTCACATGCTCACAGGTCCTATGCGCGACTGGACCATCTACTCGTGTCGGGTCCAATGCTCCTTTTGGCTTCGAACGCAGATATGGGGGTCCTCTCTCTTTCCGACCACGCACCGGTGGAGGGTGCTTTCACTCTGCCGCCGATGGTTCGGCCGAGAGGGGTCTGGCGGCTCCGAGACTCGCTTTTGCATAGGCGGTCGACAGTGGACCAGATCCGCGCGGCCATTTTGAATTTCCAGAGTGTGAACGATAACCAGGACACTTCTCGCGCGACACAGTGGGCAGCCCTGAAGGCCGTGCTCCGGGGCGAATTTATAGCTATCTCCTCGGCTGAGAATAAGGATCGACAGCTCAAAAGGGACGAGCTTACCCGGCAGGTGAAGGAGCTGAAACAGGTTCATCATAGGACAGGGGCCCCCAGGGTTTGGAGGCAGTTGAAGGCAGCCAGAAAACTTTTGGCCGCCCTGGACATGGACCGGGCGGAGTATGCGATGCTTCGCCTGAAGCACAAATACTACACGGGGGGGGATCGGTGCGGGCGGCTCTTGGCCAACAAACTCAGGGTGCAGCACCAACAGCACTGAGTGAAGGAACTGGTTGACTCGACCGGAGGTTTGGTCACGGCTGATGAGCAAATAGCAGACGTCTTTCGTAGCTTTTACGCTGACCTCTACACTGGAGAGGCCCCCTCTGCCCAGGCTGAGGTGGACTATCTGGACTCGGTGCCGCTCCCGTCGTTAACGTCAGATCAGGCTCAGTATCTGGAACGTGACATCCGTGTCGAGGAGGTGATTACGGCGATATCCCGGCTCAAACCGGGCAAGGCCCCGGGACCGGACGGCTTTATCCCTCTGTTTTACAAGACCTTCTGTCAGGAGTTGGCACCTCTGCTGACCCGCCTTTTCAACACCTTTGCGGAACCGGGTGCCATCCCCTCCGAATTTCTTCAGGCCACGGTCTCCGTGATCCCGAAACCGGGCAAGGACAGGACCGCCTGTGGGTCCTACCGCCCGATCTCGCTGCTGAACACGGATTTGAAAGTGTTCACCAGCATATTAGCGGCGCGCCTGGCACTGCACCTCCCGGGCATGGTTGATCCGGATCAAGCGGGCTTTGTGCCTGGCAGGCAGACTGTAGACAATACAAAGAGGGTGACCCACATTCTCGAGAAGGCCTCCAGGATCCCAGGGGAGAGGATGCTCTTGTCTATTGACGCGGAGAAGGCTTTCGATAGGGTACACTGGCCCTACCTAGAGAAGGTCCTAGGCAAGTTCGGGATAGGTGAGAAGTTCCGTCATCTGATCTTCAACTGTTACCGGTTCCCATCTGCAGTGGTCCGAGTGAACGGAGGCAGCTCTCGGCCCTTTCCAATTGAACGGGGTACGAGACAGGGGTGCCCACTGTCCCCTTTGCTCTTTGCCCTATACATGGAGCCATTTGCTCAAAGGGTTCGGCAGAATCCCGATATTGTCGGAGTCAAGATGGGTGAATTCCATCATGCGATTAGCCTGTACGCAGATGATGTCATACTGACATTAGACGACCCGCGGAGGTCGCTACCGGCTTGCATTGCGGAATTGGACTTATTCGCCGAGGTGGCGGGCTTCAAGGTGAACTTAGGGAAGTCAGCCGCCCTTGACATTTCGCTTGCTAGCGCACCAGAGCGGAACTACAGAGGCTTTACCCTCTGAGCTGGTCCAGGGACCGGATTCCATATTTGGGGATCCTGTTGGCGCCTTCCCTCCCGGCGATAGTCACGGTCAATTATGCGGCTTTGAGCACGAAAATCAGAGAGGAACTTGGCCGGTGAGACAAGGGCACGTTGTCGCTGCTAGGCAGGGTGGCGGCGGTGAAGATGACCCTCCTGCCTCAGGTGCTTTACCTCTTCAGGGCGTTGCCGCTTCAGCCCCCCACGGGGTGGCTCGCGGAGACCCAGTCGGCCATCACGCGGTTTGTGTGGCAGGGCCGTAGGCCGCGGATTAAGAGGAGCAACGCTACGCTGGCGCCCGATTCTGGGGGCCTGGGGATACCGGACTTGCGGAAATATTTCCAGGCCGCCCAACTCCGCTATCTGGTGGAATGGAGCCGGTGGGAGTCTGATAAGCATTGGCTGTTCCAGGACCAAGCGGTGGCGGGTAGGACGCTACAGGAAGTACCATTCTTGAAGCGGGCCCATCGACCCCCCAACCTCTACGCGTCTTTGGTGACGCGGGTCCCGCTTCGGACGTGGGACTCGGTGGCCGTTAGGCATGAGCTTACTTCCTTCCCCTCTCCCTTTACGCCGCTCATTGGCAACCCGGACTTCGGCCCCGGGATGGAGAGCGGAGCTTATGAACGCTGGCGGGCGGCCCGCTGCTGCGCCTTGTATCATTTGTACAGCCCTGAGGGAGTTGTCCCCTTTCAGGATTTGCGGCGGGACTATGGCCTCCCAGAGACGGAGCGCATGCGGTACATGCAGGCGCGTCACTGGGCACTTCAGCCCCAGGTGCGCGACTCGGCAAACCGGGAGATCACGGTATATGAGCGCTGGCTAATCACTCGCACGTCGGACACTAAATTGATCTCAGATCTGTATAAAATGCTGCAGCCCCCCTCCTTCCATATTCACAACCCCGGCCGGGAACGATGGGAGCGGGAGCTTGGGCGAGTGTTGAGCCACAAGGAATGGGAACATATCTCCTTCCGCGCACGCCACTCGGCCTATCACACGGGTCTTACGGAGACCTTCACCAAAATCTCGACCTATTGGTACCGCACCCCGGAGAAACTGCACGAGATGGACAGGGCAATACCAGGGACGTGCTGGCGCAACTGTGGCAATACTGGTACACTTACACAAATACTGTGGGAATGCCCCCTTCTGGCTCCTTATTGGGAAGAGGTCCTGGGTGAGGTGGACAAATGTTTTGAGATAGAGTTGCCGAGGTTCCCTGCCTATGTTCTACTGGGATTGCCAAATGGGTTGATGTATCCCCTCAGGTCCAGGAGGGGCAGACAGATTGCGATTGCTCTGGGGTCAGCGGTGCAAAATATTCTCATACATTGGCGCTCTACCACACTTCCCTCTGTAGTTGGCTGGCTGCATAGATTATGGCATGTCCTTGGAATGGAGAAGATGTCCTTAGTGGCCCTGGGAGACACTGATACTTTTTAGGAACTGTGGGCGCCCTTTCATAGCTTGTTGTGTTCTGAGTTTCGGGAGATTACCTGTCCCAGATATCTTAGGTTGCTACGGCTGACGCCGCCACCAGACCCGCCTGTCTGATCGGACGGGGCTGGCATAGCATAGCGGGGATTACTGGAGGGTCGATATGGAGAGAGAACTGATGGTAATGGCACAGTACAGGGGGTGGGTTGGGGTATGGTAGTTGGGGGGATTCTGTAAGGTTAAGTAGGTTTTTGGAGCGGGGATGCTTCTCTACCCCTTCCCCCTTTCCCCCCCCTTATTTTCTTTTTCTTTGCCCCCCCTATTTTTCTCTTCCTTCCCCCTCCCCCGTCCTTCCTCCCCCCCCCCCCCCCCTTTGTTATCCTTATGTGACCACAGGCGCGGAAGCTGTGTTCTTGAGTCGTATGAAGCCTATTGCAAAGATGTAACTGTTTTGCTGTATTTGCTGTTTCACACGCACCGATTGTGCGGATCCTGTGGTTTATCTTTTTTTTCCTACCCTGCTGTTTCCTACCCCTCCCTGCTTCAATAAAATACTTTAAACAGAGACAGCTCCTATTAAGGCCTCCGACGAAATCAGGATGATTCTGGATAAGAGTGGAGCAGCGGTCCTTATCCTGCTGGATCTGTCCGCTGTGTTTGACACGGTCGACCACACTATCCTGATCAACCGTGTCTCTGCCATTGGCATCAGCCAAACGGCCAGGTCCTTACTCACTTCCTTTCTTGAGAGCCGGACACAATCAGTCAAGCTGGGTGACTTCCAATCTCCGGTCTTTTCCCTCCCATGTGGTGTGCCTCAGGGATCTTCCCTAAGTCCGACACTATTTAATATATATGTGTCGGACCTGGCTATTACCATCAAAACCCAGGGTATGGGTTTGACCTCCTATGCCGACGACACCCAACTTGTACTTGCTATCCATAATGACGGAGTAGAAGTGGAAGCCAAATTTCAGGAAGGAATGAGTGACATCAGTCTCTGGATGTCTCGCAACTGCCTGAAATTACACTCCGATAAAACTGAGGTAATGACTTTCGGTAATTTAGTCCCAAATTTGTCCCCAACTTGGTGGCCAACCGAAATGGGACCTCCCCCACTTCCTGTCTCAAAGGTTAGGAATTTGGGAGTGATGTTCGATGATAGACTTTCGCTTATACATCATGCTAATGCTCATTCGTCCGCCTCTTTTTTCACTCTCAAAATGATCAGAAAACTCCTGCCTTTTCTTCCACTGAGTGCAGGAAGAACTCTGATGTGCACTCTGATCTTTAATAAGATCGACTATTGTAATGGGCTTTTTTAAATGCTCAGGAAAAAGTTCTGAACAAATTGCAGCTAATTCAAAATTCAGCATCTAGAATCCTATCAGGCACACCCAAGTTCAAATCAATTTCCCCGGCAATACGCAAGCTTCACTGGCTGCCAGTTAGGAATTGAATTAAATTTAAAGCTCTCTGTATTGGATACAGAGCCCAGATGTAGGTGTCCAAATACCGGTCGGAAACGGCCAAAAATACTGATTTTCGGCCATTTCCAACTGGTATTTGGACATTGGTATGTAGGGGTAGCAAAAACATACAGATTCGGTAAATTTACAGAATCTGTAATTTTACCGAATCGGTAAAATTACCGAATCAGTAAATTTACTGATTCGGTAAATTTTACAGATTCAGTAAAATTACAGATCGGTAAAATTACCAAATCTGTAATTTCTTATGCAGGTAGCACTTTAAACAGTGCTACAGGGCCTTTAGAATTCGTTATTTACCACCTAATACCATTGGGTGGTAAATAACGAATACCTGTGTACATGCACATTTGTGCATGTACACCTGTGCCATGTGACACACATACATGCCCTTAGGGCATGTATGTGTGCCACATGGATGCCCTTAGGGCATGTATGTGTGCCACATGGCACACAAGTCTGAAACAGAGGTGTAACAGGGTGTCAAAGTGAAACCCTGTCCCCCTTGGCAATTCGGTATTTTTACCGATTCGGTAATTACCAAATCAGTATTTGCTATTGATTCCTATGGGCTTCAAGGCCCATAGGAATCAATGGCAAATGGGTAAATAACGAATCCTACCGATTCGGTAAAAATTACCAAATTTTTACCTACATCTTATTTACCGATTTATAAATACCGAAGCAGTAAAATTTGGTATTTATGAATCGGTAAATAAGATTTACCTACATCTAGCCCATAGTTCCTAAGAAGGTCACTAGGACGTTACACCCCGAGTAGACTTCTGCGCTCCTCCTCAACTGGCCTTCTAACCGTCACTCGGACAAAGAAATCGGCATGGGGGGACAGATGTTTTTCAATTGCCACTGCAAAATTATGGAACACCCTGCCCCCCACATCAGGGCTAGCCCCTCCCTTCTTATTTTTAGGAAGTTAGTAAAAACTTGGCTTTTCAACCAGTAAACATTATCTCTTTCTGCTCTATAATAATGTTTTTCAGCGCCGAGACGCCTCCGGGTATTTGCTCGCTATACAAATTGCATAAATAAATAAATAAATAAATGTTTGTGACAGACACTGTTGAAAAGAAGAAACAGCATCTTCTATAAATAAAAAATTATGATAAAAAAGAATCCTGGGAAAAACACAAACAGGAAAGTGAGAAGAGGAACAATCGTACATTTTTTAAAATGTTAATCATTTTATATATAGAAAAGAAAACCATTATCCAAGTCCACTTTTACATGGCCAGGGGCAAACATGAATGCTGGACCTAACATTTATTGATGCTTTAAATTCCTGATGTCATGTTTGCTGGATTACCATGTCATTACTATGTATGATTTGTTCCTAGTATACCTTCATCCATTGTCTCGCATTGTTAGAGCTGGTTTTGTATTACTAATTCTTTTGTTGTTCAAGTATGTGTAATGTCAGAACAGACTCAGTACTCAAAAACCATCATACATCGCATCACAAAGTTTCCAAAGGCAAATATAATTTTAAGTAATAGGTATATACTAACACACTTGAAGTAAATAAACATATTCAAAATACAGACAAACTAGTGTTACCAGGGTCACCTTCTAGGTACAGTATCACAACTAAGGATGATATCTATTGTACATTTCTGTATGTTCCCATGAAAGCTGAGCTCCACTACTGTGTTAGAGGTTAAGAGTATTAATAATGGATTATGAAGATTAAACAACACACCCAAAAATCGGATTAATTATGGAACCCCACATGCATTTCCCAAGCATGATAATAATAATAATAATAAAAGGGGTTTGTAAAGCGCATGGTGACGCCATCCCGGCGTGTCCCCGCGCTGTGGAGAAAGGTCAGGGCCAAGTGAAAGAGATTATAAAGAAAACAGGTGAGTTTTCAGACGTTTTCTAAAATTAGTCTCTGTATCCGCTAGTCTGATGCTCATGGGGAGAGAGTTCCATTCCTTGGCAGCCACTACACGAAAGGAGCGTCCACCCATTCTGGCTTTCTTGATGCGGGGAATTTTAAGTAGTCCTGTTCCTCTACAGCGAAGAGTTCTGTTAGGCTCATAGGGGATAGCCAGATCGGTCATATAAGGGGGAGCTTTATGCGAGACGATCCTGTAGCACATAAGAAGTGCTTTAAATAGGACTCTCTTTTTTATGGGTAGCCAATGCAGAGTGGCTAGGGCTGGTTTAGAGGCTGCTCTTTTTGGGAGTCTAAGGACTAGGCGTGCTGCAGTGTTTTGGAGTACTTGGAGTCTCCTGATGTTTTTTTGCGTTGTTCCGAGGAGAAGCACATTGCCATAGTCTATTCGCGAGGTCACTAGGGCTTGGGTCATAGTGCGCCTGGCTTCAAGAGGGAGGAGGTCTAAGGTGCGGTTAAGGGTCTTCATAACCCCGAAGCATTTCCCTACCACTTTGTGCACATGACTGTCATAGGAAAGTCTGGGATCCACCCAGATCCCCAGGTTCTTAGCTGCTTTACAGGGAGTGGGTACAGGCCCCAGACATGATGGCCACCACTCCTTGGTCCAGCTCGTATCCTTGCCTCCAATTACCAAAACCTCCGTTTTTGATCCATTTAGCTTCAGGCAGTGTTGGGTCATCCATCCTGCAAGAGCCTGCATACAAGTTTTAAAGTTGTCCGCAGCTATGGAGGGGGCTTGGGACAGGGAGATGAGCAGTTGGGTATCGTCGGCATATGAAACTAATTCAATGCCGAACGATTGAACCACTTCTGCCAGAGGGGCTATATAGAGGTTGAACAGGGTGGGACTCAGGGCAGAGCCCTGAGGTACCCCCTGTTCTAAGGCTATGCTGTCAGAGAGGTACATGCCTCTCTGAACCTGGAAGCATCGGTTGGTAAGAAATGCTTTCAACCAGCCCAGTGCTTCCTTAATGACCCCGGCTTTGTTCAGACACTGCAGCAAGATGGAATGTGCTACAGTGTCGAACGCGGCACTAAGGTCAAGCATAATCAGTGCCATGGTCTGGCCCTCGTCAGCGCCTGCCCGTAAGGTTTCGGTCGCTCTCAGAAGGGCGGTCTCAGTGGAGTATCCCGACCTAAACCCTGATTGTGAACTGTGAAAGGCATTATTGGACTCTAGATGAGCCATGAGTTGACTATTAACTATTTTTTCGGCCACCTTCGCCAGATAGGGCAACAACGAGATGGGCCGCAAGTTTTCTAAGATGTCCTGACTTACGTTCGGTTTCTTCTTTATCGGAAGTACAATGGCTTTCTTCCACTCCGCGGGGAGGGTGGCCGTGGCAAAGGAAAGTTGGAGAATGTGTCTGAAATACGGTTCTAAGACTTTAAGACTAGCTGCTAATATCTTAGGGGGGGCAGGATCCTGAGGGGAGCCTGATTTGATGCCTTTACAGATGCTTGTTAATATTATAGGTGAAGGGACTGAAAAGCAACTTAGGCATGTCTCCGCATGAGTGATCTCCATGTTCTCTACAAAGTCAGAGCCTGAGGGCAAATTATTAGAAAAGTTTGCGTAAATGTACGTAATTTTACCGGCAAAGTATTAAGCAATATCATTGCACGTTTCTACAGAATCATTCTGGGACATGTTATCATTAGTTACCACAGAGATTTCTTTAAAAATTTTAAAAAGCTCTTTTGAAGAGTTCTCAGCCTCTCCAATGCGATTCTTATAGTGAAGTGCTTTAGCGGCACAAATTAGTTTGTTGTAATTCATTTGCTCTTTTTTATAATGGTTTTTAGCTGTCGGGCAAAAGTTGGTACGCCATTCACGTTCCAGTTTTTTGCAGGCAGATTTAGCAATCTGAAGCGCCGATGTAAACCACGGGGAGGGTTTTCTCATCTTCTTGTTAATTACCGAATTTCGGACAGGAGCAGTACTGTCTAAGGCAGTTAGAACACAGTTCTGTAGACGTGTATAGGCAGTCTCGCAATCCGACCCTCCTGGAGGTCCTACTGATTCAAGTTTGTTGATGAAAGTATCTAAGCAAAACTTTTTCCATTTTCGACACCGGTAGATCTGCGTGCTATCTTTCCTAATTTCAGACTCAGACACCCATATCTGTAAAGGAATTACAAAGTGGTCAGACCAAGGGACAGGTATTGGAGGAAGCGCTTCCACTCCACTCCAATTACCAAATACGGGGTCGAGCAGGTGACCTTGTCTATGAGTAGGGTCCTGGTTTTTAAGAACTAGCTGCAGGGAAAGTAATTCAGATTTTATGAAAGAAGCATCTTTGTCAAGGACATCATCAAAATGAATGTTCATGTCTCCAAGCACTATGAGTCTGGATTTCCATAGAGCGAGGTGTGCTGCAGCTTCTACTAGGCTAGCCGTAAAATCAAACAGTCTGCCTGGGGGTCTGTATACAAGAATACCTGATAGGGAGTGTTGAGGCCCAAGTAAAATAGTGAAGGAAGCAGCTTCACAGTGGTCAATTGTCAGGGGAGACATGGAGCATTCCAGCGGAGCTCTAATAGCGATGGCTATCCCTCCGCCCCTACCGTCCTGCCTGTCAAGTCTGGAGAGGGAGTAGCCAGGAGGCAACGCCTCTATAATGTCTGGGTCTGACTGTTCACCTAGCCAGGTCTCAGTTAATAGCAGGATATCGAGTGCTTCATCCTCGAGCATGCCAGTCAATACCCTGTCTGCGACGTTACCATGTGTTCCTTTACCACACAAGTCGTTACAGCGACTTGCCTTAGGGGGACTCTGGACTTTGGAATAGTATAAATTGCTATTCCAACTCCAGTCAATGTAAGAGTAGGGAAAGTGTTGGGCTTAAAATCCAACATCAGGCAAACAACGCGCCCTAAAGGTAAGTCGTAACGATGTGCGTGGTAAAGAAATGCTTGGAAACGTTGCAGTCGGGGTAAAGGCAGGCTGTGGTTCTGCCTGCGAAGTAAAGGATGTTTCCCCCAGAATACACATCCCCTTGTAAAAACACATCCACACAGGTGGTAACAGTCAGCTATTCAGTTTTACAGAGTATCAGTGGAGTTGCAGTTCAGAGATACTCGCCTTGCATCTATGAGCCAGCAGTGAGTGATAATATGTAAACTGTGGGCAAGTTACAAAACGTAATCTGAAACAAGGCAAAAAGTATTATACTACATCAGGTAATGGGTATTGGCTGATGTAGGACCTGGCAGGTTAAATGTTGCTCCTACTCCAGGGCACACAACTGTGCTTATTATTTGTGATGTAATGCTGTCCTTGCTCAAAGGAGCTCTCCTTAGCTCACAACCACTCCGGTCATATAGGTAACCCTGTGAACGTACACAGATCAACAGTAAATAATATTCTCTTTATTCACATCCTGCAAAATATGGAATGAAATCAGAAAGAACAGGCAATGACCCATTTTGTGTCATGTAGCTAAATAGACAAACATAAATATATTGATGCAGCACATCAACACTTTTTCAGCATATTTTGGTTGCTTTCACTATCACAGGCACACGAAAGAATTTGAACACTGATAATCTATTTATTTATTTTTTATGTTTTAACCCCTTCCAAGCTGATGACGAGCTGGGCTCGTCATGGTGTAGCCTCCTCGTACACTGATGACGAGCCCAGCTCGTCAGAAAACAATGAAATATAGCAAATCCCAGCACAGGAGGGGAATTGCCTTAGCAGCCATGGGGTTAAATAGTGTGAACAAGACCCATTCGGGTGACAGAGCGCTTTACAGAAGTGTATAAAAATATGGGATAGAACACAGGAAGACATGTGAATACAATATATGAGCTCACAAAATAAAAATAAATTATATACAAATGACAGAATATTATTAACAGAAATATTAATAGAATAGTCAGTGAGATGCTTGCACAGAGTGTAAACAAGGAGTATATAGAATATAAACATCGGAGAATGTAGACGAGTGAGTTCAGGTTCAAACCTATATTGGCATGAAAAGGAGGGAACATACAGCTATCGGGGGGGGGGTGGAGGTAGGTTCTCAGAGCGAGAGGAATTTGTTGGATAGCAACATTTTTACTTCCTTCCTAAAGATGGATGTGGATGGGATGCATCTGATCTCGGTAGAGAAAAATTCCATATTTTTGGTGTTATTCGGGAGAAGGGTCTGTTGTTTTTCTTGATTTTTTGTGGCTTAAGAAGTAGGGAGCTAGTACTTCTAAAAGATCTGTTTCCACCTGATAGGGCTGGTTTTTGGGTCAGGTAGGAGTGGGCATTTAATGCAGCGCAAGCAATTCTGAAATGAATGATACCATACCCTTGATTGGTAGCGATTTCAATACTTCAAGGTTGGGGTGATATAATCACTTCTTTAGATCCAGCCTTACTGCTGCTTTTAGTGTGGCCTTTAATGGTGCAAGTGAGATTTGTGGGAGGCCCACCAGGGTAGCACTGCTGTACTCTAATTTTGATAGCACAAGGGCTTGATCTGCTCTTGTGAGGTCAGCCGCGAGGAGGAAAGGTTTTAGCTTCCTAAGAATATGCAACTTATGGTTAGTTCCTCAAGTGATGACGCTGATGTGCTTTTACATGGAGAGATCTTTGTCCAAGGTTATACCTAGGGATATGGCGGAATTAATGATGAGTCGGGTACAATTCCGGGGAGTTAGAATGGGAGAGCCAGTCTTTGATGTTGATGGAGGTGGTGGTGTGATCAGTAGGAATTCAGTTTTAAGAGCATTAACTTTAAGTTGGTTATGGGTGTGCCAGTGTTGTGTTTTAGTCAGGGTGTTGTTGGGGGATATCGATTTCTTTTGGGAGGTGATTTTCATGCAAAGTTGGGTATCGGCAGCATACTTGTGGTATGAGGTTTGAGAGAGTTTGAGGATTTCAGTGAAGGACTCCATACATAGGTTAAACAATGTCAGGGTACGCCTAATGACAGTGGAGACTGGTCAGAACAAGTGATTGATTAGTATGCATTGAAATCTGTTATGTAGAAAGCAGGAGAACCATTTCAGCATGGGGCCAAAGAGGCCCATCCTGTGCTCAAGATGGTTTAGAAGGGTGACATGGTTGATAGTGTTGATAGGTCTAATAGGATAAGGAGGCATGATTAATTCTGGTCAAGTGAGCATAAGGAGTCGTCGACGATGTGGACCATGGCAGTTTCAGTGCTGTGACCGATCAAAAGCCAGATTGGCAGAGGTCGATGAGTTGAAATTGCTCGATGTGATTGTGAAGCTGTAGGAGCACATATTTTTCTACTAGTTTGGCCAACGTAGGGAGGTTCGAGATAGGGCAGTAGTTGTTGGGGTCGAATTGGTCGTAGTTGTTCTTCTTTTAAGATGGGGTAACCTGGCCACTTTTGAGGGTAGGGAGCCTTGGGAGACTAAAGCATTGATTTTCGCAGTCCACAGTGGGAGTAGGAGGTGAATGGACTCCTTTAAGATTTTGGAGGGGAGAGGGTCGCTGAAGTGGTTGGAGAATTTCAGAGAGGACAGTACATTTAAAGTGCCGTTTACATTGAGGGTTTTGAAACTGGACCTGGAGGCGTTATTTTTGGGTGAGATGGGGGGATATTTTGAGCAGGTATCATGATTGAGAAGGGAAAGGTGAGTGGGGGGTTCATGTGAAAGTAGTTTAATAGCATTCTCAATATCAGTAGAGATTTGCAAGGTTTTCTCCACAACAAAGGAGGCAAAAGTTTCACAGAAGGGTAATGCTTTGTTATCTGAAGAAGTGGGTTCACTGTTGCGGATGGATTGGTTTTTGATCACTTCTAAGAGTTTTTTAGGTCGATCGGTTGCAGAGTCTAGTTGATTTTGAAAAAAAGTTGCTTTGGAGTACCTAATGTGTCTGTTGTAAGCACTCCATTTTTAATTTCAAATGTGTTTTATTGATTTTAAAAGCAAAAATAGGCATCACGTTACAATGGAAAGGCATTTGGCATATAAGGCGAACGAGACAGACAGGCACGTCTGCTCTGTAAATTGAGTAGAAGGCGAGGTATATATGCCAGAGCAGAGGTATGATACCAAGGAGACAAGTGGTAAGCAGTGTAAGAGAGCAGAACCGTAATAACAAAAACCAGAACCCCCCCGTTCCCAACCCACCCCTTCCTCCCCCACCCCAACCAGTGTGCCATGTGCAGAAAACAATTCCAGAAGTAGTCAAATAGTGGATATTGCGATCATACATGAGGTCACGGAGGTTCATGCGTAGCGCAGAATGCGAAGATATCTGGGGCATGTGATCTCATTAAATTCTTTGGACAAGAGGAATAGCAATGGAAGCCAAACCTTTTGAAATGCAGCAGTGGTATGTGTAAGTGTAGCCTGAATGCGTTCCATCCCCAAAGTGAACCAGAGTTTGTGTAGCCATCCCGTATACGTGGGCTTGGTGGTCGAGCCCCAGAGCGATAAGATATGTCATGTAGCTGCTTGCATGGCGATCCCCATTTGGCGGCCTCGGGTAGATTTCAAGAGAAAAGTGAGTGCGTTAGGTAAGCCCAGGACAGTGTAGGCCGGGAATCTCGGGATTTCGGTATCAAAGGTGGAGTCAATGTCATCCAGGACCGTCTCCCAATAGCTCCGGACCTCACAACAGTCCCAAAGGAGATGGGTTAATGTGTCTTGCTCTCCACATCCCCTCCAGCACAATGCGCTACGAGTCGGGTTCCCTCTATGAAGCCGGGCCGGTGTGAAGTGCCAATACATTGCCAGCTTCACCGCAGTTTCCCTGCCCGCGGTGTTGCGTGTGGTATGTGAGGCCCTGTAGTATATGTAGCTCCATTCTTTAGGTATTAGTGCCCTACCCAATTCAGCCACCCAATGCTTCTGACCCGCCGTTTTACCTGGGATGGGTGGGGGCGTGAGCATTTTGTAGATGTCCGAGATAAGATGTCTATCCGTGTCTTTTGTCAGCAACCATTTCTCAAAAACTGTCATCGGTCGACCCACTAGAGTGACGGTGGCCGAGTTGGTGAGCCAATGTCGGATTTGGAAGTATTGGAAAAGGTGAGGGTTCGTTACCTCGTAGCCTTGCCTAATGTCCGAGAGGGGAAGAAAGCCCCGTAGGTCGAAAAGGTGGCCAGCGGAACGGCAGGCGGTATCACGCCATTGTGAAAAGGCATGAGGATCATTGCCCGGCGGGAACTCCGGGTTGTCCAGGATGGGAGTAAATGGGGAGGGAAAGGTTGTCAAGCCTTTCTTGACAGCGACCGTGTCCCAAACCCGCATGATGGTGCGGTGATAGGTGAGTTCAAGATGTATCGCGACCGGTGCTGCCGGGTGAGGAAAGGAACCCTCCAGAGGGGCGTCTGAGCCATAGCCCTGTCCTGGAAGAGCCATCTCTTCTTGGATTCCGGCCTATACCATTCCACCAAATAGCAGAGTTGAGAGGCTTGGAAATATTGCAGTAGGTTGGGGACTCCGAGACCCTCCTCATCCATGCTCCTGTATGCCATCTGCTTATGTAAGCGTGCTCGTTTCCCTCCGCAGATGAAATGGTGGAGGGCGGCCTGCAGGTCCGTAAGGGCGCCTATGGGGGGCGTGACCGGGAGGGTCTGAAAGAGATATAAGATCTTAGGTAGGACTGACATCTTCACCGCCGTGACTCTCCCTAGTAGAGAGAGGGGTTGCTTTGACCAACGCGCGAGGTCTGTCCGGATCTGGGCAGCGAGGGTCTTGTAATTAAGTGCAATCATTGACTCTGTCGAAGAGGTGAGGCTGACTCCCAGATACGGGAGTTGTGTGGCGAACTGGAGATCGCTCCCATATGTAGAGGCAGACCTGTTGGAGTGGGCATTTTTGCCCAGAGGTAATATCAGGGATTTCCCCCTGTTGATTCTAAAGCCCGAGACAGCACCAAAGGAGTCCAACTCCTCTAAAAAAATGTGTACATAACTGTCTGGATGATCGAGAGCGGCTATTATATTGTCAGCATAAAGGCTGATCGTCTGGGGTTCCCGGCCGAAGGTAATGCCCCGGATGTCAGGGTTGTCCCGGATCTTCTGCGCTAGGGGCTCTATGTACAGGGCAAACAGGAGGGGGGAAAGGGGACACCCCTGTCTCGTGCCGCGTTGGATTTCCAACGGGTTTGATCGGAGGCCTCCCAATCGGACCCGAGCTTGGGGGCGGTGGTAACAGCAGGCAATCCAGGACTGAAAGCGGTCTCCGAGCCTAAAACGCACCAGGACTCGCTGTAAATAGGTCCAGTTGACACAGTTGAATGTCTTTTCAGCGTCGATGGCTAACCGTGCGGAGACCGAGTCTTGGAAATGGGCCTTTGTCTATCAGGTGGAGTACCCGTTTGGTGTTATCGCTGCATTGACGGTTAGGCACAAAGCCCGATTGGCCAGGCTCCAAGATCCCAGGCAGGTATGGACTAAGACACACAGCTAAAATTACAGTGAAGAGTTTCAGGTCTAGGTTTAGCAACGAAATAGGGCGGAACGCAGAGCAATGCGTGGGTTCCTTACCCGGTTTAAGCAGCACCACCACTTCGGCTGCCAACATATCTGGGGGAATGGAGCTTGGGCCTTCAAATGAGTTGAAGAGCCGGGTAAGGACAGGAGCTAGCAGCGGGCTAAAGGTTTTGTAAAACCCGGCCGAGAAGCCATCCGGTCCCGGGGATTTAAGCGGGCGGAGGCGGGATATAGGGGCCCGCCCCTCCTCCAGACGGATGGGGACGTCTAAAGCATCTGCATTTGCCTGAGATAGTTCGGTGATCGCCGCCGAATCCAAATTCGCATCGACCTCCTCGAGGGACACCGCCTTGGCCCCGTATAGTGAGGCATAATAGGTCCGAAACGCCACCGCAACCTGAGACTCCTCAGTGAGAACGGCGACAGAATCGTCTGTAAGGCCGGAGATTTTGGAGCGTTGGGTCTTCGCTTACAGAGCACTGGCAAGTAGGCATCCAGTTTTGTTACCTCCAATGTAGTACATATGGCGCAGGCAGGGCGCAGCGAATTCTGCACTGTCAGTGTCTAGGCTGGCCAATTGGGCCCTAGCTGCCTTCAACTGTCTCCAGACCCGTGGAGCGCAGGTGCGGCTGTGAACCCTCTCCAGTTCAGTAACCTGAGCGGTGAGGTCGTCTCTTTTCGCCCTCCGGTCCTTGGCCTCTGCCGCGGCTATCGCGATGAGTTAACCGCGGGCCACTGATTTCAGGGCCCCCCACAGAGCCGACATCGATGTCTCCGGTGTATCATTAATGGTTAAGTAGTCGACGATGCATTTGTGAAGCCGTTTGGTGAACTCTGGCCTATGTAGGAGGGATTTGCATAGGCGCCACGACCCTCGGGGCGAAGGGACGCAGGGATTTTGAGCGACAGCTCCACCGCATCGTGGTCTGAGATGGTCGCAGGCACTATGCAAACCTCGTCGAGGGTTGTAAGCAGCTCAGAGGAGCCCAAGTAATGGTCTAGCCTGGCATATGTGTGGTGTACGTGGGAGTAGAAGGTGAATTGCGTTGCGGTAGGGTGTTTGGCCCTCCAGAGGTCCACTAGGCCTCTCTCCCGCAGCCATTCTATTGCGTTGGCCGTGTAGCGCCCGAATCTCCATAGAGATGCCCTGACCTATCTTTGTTCGTGTCCATGACCAAGTTGAGGTCCCCACCCATGAGCAGGAGCGAATTAGAGGGTTGAAGTGACTCCGAGACTGCGCCTTTCTAAAAACGCCTCTTGTCCCGTATTTGGGGCAAAGATGGAACCGATCGTCAGGTGTCTGGCGCCTGTCAGAAAGGTATAAGCTAAAAGGCGTCCCTTGACCTCTCCTGCTTTGTCCCCCACCTTTCCCCGGAAGTGCCTAGATACTAAGACAGCCACCCCAGCCCTCTTCGTTGGGAGAGAAGAAAAGAACTGCTATGGAAAGGCACGGGAGCGCATTCTGTGCCAGTCTTTGGGCAAAAGGTGAGTTTCTTGCAGTAAACAAATGTCGGCCCCGGAATTCTCTAGGTAGGAAATTACAGCCCTTCTTTTGAGAGCTGGAAACACGCCGAACTCAGCGCTCTACTCAAGAAACCAACAGCGGACCCCACCGAACTCAAGAACTACCGCCCCATCTCGCTCCTCCCGTTTCCAGCCAAAGTCATCGAGAAGACCGTCAACAAGCAGATGGCCGCCTTCCTCGAGACGAACGGATCCCTCGACCCCTCACAGTCCGGCTTCCGAGCCAATCACAGCACCGAGACCGCCCTCATCGCCGCCACCGATGACATCCGAGCCCTGATGGACAATGGAGAAACAGCGGCCCTCATCCTCCTAGACCTCTCCGCGGCATTCGACACGGTCTGCCACCGCACCCTAGTACAGCGCCTCAGCAACATCGGAATCCAGGACAAGGCGCTGGAATGGATCATCTCCTTCCTCGACGGAAGAACACAGAGAGTCCGCCTACCACCGTACAAATCAGAGGCCTCCGAAGTCATCTGCGGCGTCCCTCAAGGATCATCTCTGAGCCCCACCCTCTTCAACGTCTACATGAGCCCCCTCGCGGCCATCGTACGCAAACACAACCTCAGCATAATCTCCTACGCCGACGACACCCAGCTGATCCTCTCCCTGACCAACGACCCCGCCTCCGCCAGAGCCAACCTGCACGAAGGGATGAAAGAGGTAGCCGAGTGGATGACGACCAGCCGCCTGAAACTGAACTCGGACAAGACGGAGGTCCTCATCCTGGGCTCCTCACCCTCCGCCTGGGACGACTCCTGGTGGCCTCCTGCCCTGCGCACCGCACCCAAACCGACAGACCATGCAAGCAACCTGGGCTTCATCCTGGACTCCTCCCTCTCCATGACTAGGCAAGTCAACAACGTCTCCTCGGCGTGCTTCAACATCCTACGCATGCTACGGAAGATCTTCTGGTGGATCCCCACCGAGACCAGGAAGACCGTCACCCAGGCCCTCGTCACCAGCCGACTGGACTACGGCAACGCCCTCTACGCCGGTACCACCGCCAAGCTCCAGAAGAGACTCCAGCGGATCCAGAACGCCTCAGCCAGACTCATCCTCGACATCCCACGAACCAGCCACATCACCAGACATCTGAGAGACCTTCACTGGCTCCCCGTCAACAAAAGAATCACCTTCCGCCTCCTCACCCACGCACACAAAGCCCTACACGACCAAGGCCCGAGCTACCTCAACAGCCGGATCAACTTCTACGCTCCCAAACGCCACCTCCGATCAGCCAACCACGCCCTCGCCGCCGTCCCCCGCATCCGAAGAGCGACTACAGGAGGAAGGTCCTTCTCCTACCTGGCCGCCAAGACCTGGAACTCCCTCCCTCCCGACCTGCGCCTGACCCAAGACCACCTCTCCTTCAGGAAGAAGCTGAAGACCTGGCTGTTCGAGCAGTAGCGGCACCCCCACCCCCCCCCCCCCCCCCCCCCAGCGCCTTGAGACCCTACGGGTATGTAGCGCGCTCTATAAGTGTCACTGATTGATTGATTGATAGGATTATTCAAACCCTTAACATTAAGGGTCAGCACTTTCAAAATGGATTCAACCATAGTAAGGAGGGCAGCTGGGGTATCGCACAGTCAGAGGCATGTATTCGTGGCAGATAAGAGTGTAATGACTAATCGGCATGAGGGAACCTCCCGAAACCCCGGCCTCGGAGGGGAGAGTGTGTGAAACATCGTGTGTGGCTAAAGACATCTCTAGAGGTGAGCGGAAGGGAGGCGTTAGTTGAAGAAGTAAGCGAAGCAATGGGAGACAAATGTAAAGTATAGCAATTCCGTCACTGACAAAGCCCTTTTGGCACACTGGTTCCCACCTGCAATCCCACCCGCTGTCCCAAACCAACCCCAACTGAAACCTTGTCCCGCCTTCCCCCTTCCCGTTCCAGCCCTGGGAGCTCAAAACGCGAACCCCAGTTCCCAGATCCAATTGCCCATTCCCCCCCTCCCACCGCCCACACCCAACCCCCGAACCATAAGAATGCATAGTCCCAGTCCTGTCAATCCACACAGGGCCGTGGTAAAGATACGTACAGGGGTCATGTCCAGCGGCGTCCATCGTGGCCCCCCACCCGGCACCCTCCCCAGCCCGCGGGCGTGGTATGCGTTATGAACAACCCCCCCACTGGGTATAAAAATCATTTAGAGGGTGATGTTTCCCTGGCCACCTACGCCACTGCAGTCGCCCTCTCTTGTGTAATGATGTGGGCCTCGACTTTCAAACGTTGCGACGGGGATCTTCTGCGGCTCACCGTTTGCCATCCTCCACTGGGGGGCCCTTGTGAGGCTCTCAACAGTGGCGTGTCGTCCTCTAAGTCAAGTCCCAGTAGAGCACAGGTGTCTTTGAGCGAACGCATTTGATGCAGGGCCCCATTCCATTTAAATATCATCCGGAACGGGTGGCCCCAGGAATATGGAACCTCCTGCCGCCGCAGAAAATCTGTTGCCACTTTAAATGATTTCCTCTTTTGTAGTGTGATGGCCGAAGGATCCTGGTAGAGGGCAACAGGATGACCTTTAAATTGAAGAGGCTGTGCCTGTCTGGCCTCTTGAAGAATCCTCTCCTTGAGCGGAAAATCAGGAAGAGAGGCTAAAATGTCCGGCGGCAGCACGCCTGGGAAGCCCCACTCTATGTGCCCTGTCGATTCAAATGACAAAGTCAGCAGGATCCCCTAAGATGTGTCGAAAATGGTCCTGTAAGTAGCTGGTGACATCCGCCCCTTCTGCTTTCTGAGGGACCCCCCGGACCCGTATGTTGTTGCGACGGGAGCGGCTTTCGAGGTCCTCCACATGGGCCTGGAGGTCTAGCTGCTGATCTGTTAGTCTCAGGACTTCCTGTTGGAGCTGTTCGATTTCGCTTCTCCTGGTCTGGTCAGCTTCTTCGATGGCGAATACGCATTCCCCAAGACCCTCCAAGTCTCTCCTGAGCTCTCGAACCTCTCCCGCCACTTTCTGTTTCAGGGACTTGAAGTCATCTCTGAGGGAGTTGAACAAGGTCTCCAGGAAGGTTCTGGTGACAGGCACGTGGTCCTCAGATGGCTCCGGCGATGTTCTTGCGGAGGGTGGTTCTTTGCCAGGTTTGCGTTGGGTTTTCGCTAGCATCTCCGGGAGGGTCTGAGTCGCTTTTTTCCCCCTGGGGTTTTCCATGTTGTGTCCAACCGCTAGAGCGGCCTTGCTCGTTGACCTCTAGGGGGGTTGGGAGTGAATGCAGAGGCTTGGGGGTTTGCGAGGGTGAAGGCAACTTATGGTACAGGGAGATGGCTCCGTCCCCACAGTTCCAGGGGTCAGCAACAGGGGGCCAGGTGACCGGCCGCCACGTCAGGGCCGGTCCGCACGCTGCTTCTCGCGGCTGGACCACCGTTAGTCGTCTAGGGAGCGCCCAGACCCCTCTCTGGGGCTTGTCGTGTCACGTTTTAGCCTCCTATCCGTCCTCTATGGTGGTGGGCAGGAAGCTCGGGGAGGACTGAGGCAGCCCGTGGCAGGAGAGCACGACCACGGGCCACGCCGTTGCGGGCGTTAGCGTGGAGGAGAGATCAAGGGTCTGCAGCCCCAGCTCCGGGGACATCAAGGGTCAGCAAGGCAGTGGGTGGTTGTCTCGGGGATCAGGCGCCCCCCCTCCAGCCCACGATGAATCTCAGCCAACAGGCGGGAGTAGCCGGACAAGCCCATGCACCGGGGCAGGCCCCGCCAGCCAGGTATCAGCTCTCGCCACCGGGTGACCCCTGGGTGGCAAAATGCGCAGAGGGCAGGCACAGGACAGGGCTCCAGCATCTATGGGCTCCACCAGAGTGCGCATGGCCCCACCACAACCCCAGCAGCCCAGCCGGGTCCCTCACCGGGAGCTCGATTATGCCCTCCAAGGCTCCTGCTCAGAAACCCTCTGCCGTGCCTCTCCCCTCCGTCTGCTGGTCTGCTGCAGCTTTTCTCTCTCGAGGGCTCCCAGGCCACACGCTGCCTCAGCTCTGGTCTCCCAGCTACGCCTGCTGTCTCCTCGGGCCTGCTTCACCACTCCTTGCCTGACGGTCGCGGCGGGCGGTTCTGCTCACCGCCCCCACCGGAGCCGCCCCGGGCCTCACGCATTAGGTCTTCCGGCCTTGGCAATTGCCCAGGCCCGAGGCTGGGATCTTTAGTCCCGCGACCCCTGACTGGCCCGACTCACGCCGTCAGGGGTATAGCGATGTGCAGGATGTACTCTGGGTGCCGCCACCGCTCTCCGGGGACAGCAAGACAAGGCCGCAGCGCAGGCGATGGCCGCGCGTCTCAGCTAGGCCCAGGACCGTGGCCTCGATTTTCATGACTCTCGGCCGGCCCCTCCGCACTCCGGCCGAGTCGCAATGGTGGCAGCTGGCTTTCCGCTTCGACCCCGCACCTGGAGCCACAGATGGTGGGGCTCTGTTGTAGGCTCTGCAGGCGATACTGGAGACGGGTGAAGGGCAGGCGCGAATCCGGTCACCACTTCGCTGCCATTTCGGGAGCCATGATCGCGCAGCCCTCCGTCGTCCCAGCAGTCTCGGGGATCGCACAGACCAAGCGATAACACCCCGGGGGCGACAATCAAGCACAGTCACCAGGTAGCCAAGGTTTGTGGCGCTCAGGGGGGTTAGGCTGTAGTGCAAGGGGCTTCAGGAGGGATCAGGGCAGGGAGCCACAGAGACCTGCGTCCGATCAGGTCGCCATCTTGGCCACGCCCCTAAGCACTCCATTTTTGACATAGGAGCTTGAGATTGGTCAAGGAGGGGTAATGCCGCCAGGCTCTTTCAGCAAGTCTGAGGTGCTGGCATTCTTCGTTTAGGTTAGAGTTAAACCAGGGGTTGGATCCTTTAGATGGAATTCTTCTAAGTTGTTTGGGGGCCACGGTATCCATGATTTTGGTCATTGATCGAAGTAATGATCAGTGATGTCATGGATGTTGTTCATAGGGGCGGGTGGGAGCAGGATGTTGTTGCTGAGCATCGATAAAGTGTGTCAGTTAATGTTGCGAGTTTCTCTGATCCAGTGATTGGCTACCATTGGTTGGCACATTGAAGTGATAGCCTTTTTTTTTGGAAGAAGGTGATGCAGTGGTGTCAGTCCAATCGCAAGGGACAATGGTTTCAATTTGAATGGTGTCGTCTTTAGCAATGTTAAGTCTTGGTGGCTCCTTTCTTATGGAGCGGGCTGTTGCAGGCTTGGAGAAGGTAGAGGTCCTGGAGGGAAGATTTAAAACTGTTTATGAGAGGGTCATTGGAATTGTTCCAGTGAATATTGAAATCACAGAGGAAAGTGTGATTTTTGTGCTCTTCATTGTTGGTGGCAATAATCTCCATGATCTGTTCAATGAATGTGTGGTTTTCTCCTGGCAGGTGATATAACGTTTAGATGGAGCACCTTTGAATTGTTAGTGGTGGTGATGTCAACCCTTAGGTATTCACAAGAGGGCAAAGACATAGTGTGTTATTGTTTTATAGAGAGTGATGATCTTTATAGACATGCTAGGCCACCTCCTGAGTGTCCTGAGCAGTCTAGTCTAATGATGCCATGACTGGGAAGGACAATGGTATCTAGGATAGGAGTAGAGGATTCATTCAACCAGGTTTCAGTGTTTAGTGTGGTAAATGTCCTCTCCACTGCTCTCCTTGGATAGACTGTACTATGACATCATGGAATGCCTGGGTGTCCCTCTGGCTCTCAGTGGCTCTCTTAACTTACTCATCTGAGGCTGAGCTGCTAACAGCTGGCTCCTGGTGGGGTCTACTCTTGTACTTGTCATCTTGGAAAGAACTTACTAATAAAGAATCCTACATACACAGTGGACTGTGCATCTTCCTTTACCACATTTAGGTCCGAATTGAGTAAAAGGTCAGCTATGTCAGCCGTGTGGTGGCATTTCCATTAAATATCTTGGAGGGTTCAATAGTACGTTGGTGGCCATGTGGGACTTTTTTGGTGCTTTTGGTATTGGGAGAGGAAGAGAGGAGTTTCCTCTGTTTGGCACGCCGATTGCTTGAAAAGATGAAGTTATTAAAGAGGGTACCCTTAGTGTGGCAGAAGTAGAGGTTGATTAAGAGAGTTTCTTTCTTGAGGTTGAGGATTTTATGTTTGAGATTTCTCTTGGTGTTTTTGGAAAGGTTGGGACTAAAAGGAATCAGTTCTTGTAGGGGATAGTAGGGAGTACAGGGTTCCCGCCTCAGAATGAGCGATTTTGGGTTGCCGGGGAAATAGGTGGAGAGTAGGTAAGGGCTAATACAGGGGTTTGTCCTTCCGTTCACAAGTGGTGGAGGGGCAGGCATATGGGGCAGGAGAAAGTGAGACACGTGACAGCTTACAGTGTGGTCAAGAATGGGGCATAAAACCTAATAGTTGGTTTCAACATATTACCAATTCCAAAAGCATGTGAGAGATTTGCATTAAGTAGTTCTAGGAATATATTCTAAAGCACCAATTCTAATCATGGCCAAGAATTGGACAATGTGTGCTTGTGATTCTCTCCATAGGACAACTATTGGACCTTGCTCCCACAAGGCATACTCAATCTCCTCAAGTGGCCCACTGGTCTATGGACATGCAGAAGCTTGTTCTTTGCGAGTGTTTCTAATTTAGTACGGTTATTTTCTCACACACAACATTTCAGACTCTCTCAACAGTACTACTCAGTCTTTGACACACTGGAATAAAATTGTGCTGCACTTAGCCAAGATGATTTCCAGCTCCACAATTAAAAATCTCAAGTATGAAACTCGACTTTAATAAAAAGCAAATGAAGACATACTTGATATTTAATGTACTTTCCTTAAAAGTAATACTGTATGTATTTTATTTTGAAGACCACGGTTCATTGTTGGGATACTCTTATGGAGAGCATGCAGTCTCAGCAGGTCATGCACAAATATTGATATAGCCAAACACAGGACATAGAATTGATCAGTGTTTAGCAACAGGGTCAAAGACTCCTACAAAAGTCAAAGGTCAAAAACGCCTACAAAAAGGTTGTTAAAGTCAAACATTCCTCTTTATTTAGATCACCTTAACACGCACATCGCCTTTAAAAGATGTGGTCATTCCCATTTGACTGATTTGTTTTAATTATTAATATTTCAAATAAATATATATATATATATTATAAAAACAAGGAAGCAATATTTGAGTTACATAATTGTGTTAAAAACATTTAATTTAAATACAAAGTGTCAATAATGATACGGAAAGGAAAGTCAACTTTACTGAAATTAATAAATCGAGCAATACAGAAATTGCCATTATCTAAAAAGGATTCTTACAGGTAACAATACATGTACAAAATAAACACTGTTGCCGAAACAGTGGTCTACAGATGAAGTGCAGAAGATGGCATGACGACAAACACAAAACAAAAGAAAGAACTGGTCAAAACTGACCCACTAATGCTCACCTCCCAGCCTTGCGGTGCCAAACTGAGAAGTATACTTCCTCATCCTCTGCTGATTCTGCATGCTCTACATCTTGCAGTGGGATAGAAGAATAATGAGAAACCAAAGTTTAAACAGGTGCTGATGCAAAATTGGCAGAGAAAGAAGACGTCAGACTCAAGTAAGATATAACATTAGTGAGGGTAGAAAATGCTGCAGTCAAGAGTCTGCTGACTCTCTAACACAGTACTAAGAGTGGCATTGAAGGAGTCCATCTTGGATTCCATTCCATCATTGAATGACTAGTTTGGGGAATCAGTGTTTTCTAGCTCAATGATATGATATTTTTGGAATGTTTGCTGAGCCTGATCTGCATACTCTTCTCATTCGTCACTTCAGCCATATCTGCTAGGGAACCATCAGTTAAATGGAGTCATGCCCTTGTTAGAGTTGAGACACTCCTTCAAGAGTGCCTGCTAATGTCTCCATCTCCAACTTGACTACCTCCAACATCCACTGCTGAACCACACACACTTTTTGTTCAAAGTTCACTTCATGGTCATCAAGTTGGTATTTAGCAGGCTGGATCTGTGCAGAATACAAAGATGTCTGAGTAGGTTTACCTGGAGACACAGCAATGTCTTCTGCCCTTGCCAAGCCAGGAGGAGAATTGTTGACAGTAAACAGAATTTGTTGCAAGGTCTCATTCGAGGAGGGCAGATAGGAGCCAAGGTCAGGAGACACCTTACTGGAATGCTGCTGCTCAGGAGACAATTGTGCAACATCTGAAACATAAATAGTTTAAAATGAATGAATTGTTTAGACTTAGAACTTGTAGCAAAAAACAAAGATTTTAAAAAATGAGGTAAAAATTCAAAAACAGGATGAAAAACATTTGAAGAAAAACTAAATATACATAATATACTAAAATGCATACAAAAAATCCATTTGAAGAGTACAGAAAATAAGTTATGAAAAATAATACTTTATACAAAGTATAGCACATTTTCAGAAAATTCTTCAAACAAAATCTAGCAAATACCAACAAAGATATTAAATTAACTTCAAATGTATATGTTTCAAACTTCACATTCACATGCAAACAGTAAAAGATTGTAAATCAAAATTAAGAGGCAGATTAATAGGTGTGGTGGATGGCCAAGATTGCAGCAGCAGTAGCCTTGCTTTTGTGAGCTCTGGCCTGGGCCTGTAATATATCCTTCCCCATCCTGTGGGGTCTGGGCTGGAGGCACCTTCTGATTGACTGCAGGCTCCCGCACCAAAGTGCTAAGGATAGGTGCCCGAAGTTCAGGACCTGCCGAGAACTACAACGATGGCCCGAGATAATGGCGAGACATCCAGCCGTGAGGCCATGGCAGCGCCGAGTCACACTGAAGAGGCCGGTGCGGACGGTGACAGCACCTGCCAGTCCTGGCGGCCTTTGAGGGATGCAGCAAGGCCTAAGGCCCAGCAGTAACGCAATACCTGCAGCACCAAGTGCCACGAGGCGTGGATCTGTCGATTGGAAGTGGGCCCCTAGACCCGCATCATTGGAGACTTCGATGGCACCCCTGGGCCGATGGTGAAAAGGCATGAGAGGACATGGCATGATGCTGTGGAAGCCTGTGACCCTACTGCCCCCACGATAAGTAAGAGTAAAGAGGCATATTTCTAGCAGCCCGAGGCCCTGTGGTGATGAGGCCCAAGGGGTTGGAGTACATCATTGTGTGAGCACGCAGCCCCAGCAATTGGAGCGGGCCAGAAGACCAACAATTAGCGGGGCCTGCGGGTGATTGGCCCCCGCCTCTTCATCAAGTGTGGAGTGCCCCGCTGGCGTGAGACATGAGAACTGCACTACTTGCAGGCTACTTGGGTGAAAGCAAGGAGGCCTGCTGGATGCCTGTGTACCTGTAGCTCACACTGCACTAGTGGCTATCTCTTCCTATTTGGGAATTAGACTTATACAATGTAATAAGGCAACACCATTGTTATTGTATGGTAGAGATGGACTTTGCAGTAGTGAGAAACGAATTTAAGAGTTTTTCACTACCAGGGGATGCTAAACTTAAACATTCATGTCATACCTTTTAGGTACATTGCACCCAGCCCTCTGGGCTGTCCAGGGCCTACTCTAGGGGTGACTTGTATGTACTGAAAGGAAGGTTTGAGCCTGGTAAACGGTTTATTTTGTTAGGTCAACATGGCAGTTTAAAGCTTCACACACATGCTCTTCAGTGACGGGCCTGAGACATGTTTAAAGTGCTACTTAAGTGGGGTGGCACAACCACTGCTGCAGGTCCACTAGTAGCATTTCATTTACGTACCCTGGACACATGTAGTGCCACTTTACTAGGGACTCACAAGTAAATTAAATATGCCTACTGGGTACAATTCAGTGTGACCATGTTTTAGGGAAAGAGTTAACACTAGTTAGCAGTGGAAAAGTGTGCTGAGTCATAAGACCAGCAACAACAGGAGGTCTAAAGGCAATAAGCTTGGGGGAAACCACTAAAAGGATGCCAGGTCTCACAATATAGGAGAACGAGATGAGCAATGTGGGACTCCCACAGGGTACTCTGACAATTAAATGAAAGTGGTTTAGGTGTCCATTTGGACTCCATTGGTTATAAGAGATGCTGACAAACCCAGTTACAGCTAACCAGTCCTGTGCAAGTGCAAGAGCATAATTTCCCTTTCTCAAATCCTCACTGATTTCAGATTCCGAATGCTGTCCCTCTTACTGCAACCCGAGCTGTTGCCCACCAAATCTCACCCGAGAATATTCTGGTAGACAAACAACACACGTTCTACATGTGTGCACATTGGAACATGTGAAAACCTGTGCAAAAAGTGTGTAACCTCTTTGGGTTGCACAAATTAGAATTGTGCTGTTATAACATACCAGCAAAATACCACACTCCACAGCAGCACAAATTGAGGATGTTCTATTACCACGCGTGGTTTGCTCTCCTGGAGGGTCACACTGTCGTCCACTGCACGATAGACGTTGCCTACCACTGAGCCTAATAAACACTCCATCCCCTGCGTACAATCCAGTCTGCCAAGGAAGTAGAAGCTAAAGTTCTTCATAACTGTTTCAGTTTAAAGTGGCTCACCTTGAGTAGCTCTGTTAATTAAGGCAAGTTAAAAATAGGTGTGTAATAGCAAAGAACAGAGGCAACCCTCTGGAGGTTGCTCATTCAACAGTGGTATAATTACAGCTCGTTTTAGACTCAGTGGTGCTGATGCTGAGAGTAATCAGTTGTGGAAAGAACTGAAAAACACCTGAACCCCTCCAGATATACACACACCAGCAATGCAATCAAATTCAAAAGAGGAGTACAGAGTTTGGGGGATGGGGGATGCAAGGCGTCTGCCATGAAAAAAGCTGATTTCTCGTTTGCGAACCCGCAGTTCGTCCACGCCATTTGGATGCATGGCGGTCATAAAACTTAAAATGTTGACATTTCCTTGACACAGGACAGAAAACTCACTGAACATCCAGAACATGTGTAATCAACAACAAAGCCCTGCTTGGTATTCAACAGTCATGAAAGTGCAGCTGTTGCTTTGTCAGACTCACTTTCATCACAGAGATGCCCATCATTACAGAGTTTCTCGCCAGACAGACAGGATTTCTAAATATGGTGGGCAGCCCTCAGCCAAGAGGGCAGATGCCGAGGCTTGCGTGTAATGTGTGACTAATGAATTGCCTGCCATACAATAAGCTGTTTTGAATGCCTATTTATGCAGCAAGTAAGGCAATGGGGCATATTATCATGAATAGGCGTTAAAATTATCGCCGCTTTAGCGGCAAGAAACTGCCGCTAAAGCGGCGATAATGGGCATGATAATATGCCCTTGTGAATTCCCATAGAAGCCCATGTTCTGGTGTGAACATGGGCTTCTATTGGAATTCTCAAGAGCATATTATCAAGCCCATTACCCCCGCTTTAGCGGCAGTTTCCTGCCGCTAAAGCGTCGATAATGTTATCGCCGGTCTTGATAAAATGGACCAAGGTATTTTAAACTCGGTTTGCCTTACCCTGCAATGATTCATGGGGTGTATCTTTTAACCCTAGATTGCAACATGTGCTGGGAAGCTCACTTAACCACCTGATGTTTGTCGCCCTCATCGAGACAGAGGCCATGCTCTGTTCTCACAAGCAGTAAAGTACAACTCACATTTGCAATGCAATAGTTCTTGCATTACTGAAAGTGTGAGCTATTGGCGTTGCTAATAATAATTCAACGGCAATAGCTCAAACTTTCAGTAATGTGAGGGCTATAAATCAATTGCGGCACTCTCGCTCTAGCTTTAAACATCGTAAGCTAAAGCACGGGTGCCATGATTTCTCCAAAAGTAAAGAAATAGACACATTTGTTTCTATTTCTTTACTTTTCAAGCAATTGCAGAACCCGTGCTTTAGCTTAAGATGTTTGAAGCTAAAGCGCGGATACCGCAATTGTAATGAAAGTAAATAAATAGAATAAATGGCAGGCTGACGCTTGTTAACAAAAGTAAACAAATAGAAATAAAATGGTGGATGGACGCTTTTTCCCAGTCATTTACTTTTGTTACAATTGCGGCACTTGCGCTTTAGTTTTAAACATCTTAAGCTAAAGCGTGGGATTCATGATTACTTCAAAAGTAAAGAAATAGAAAAAAATTTGTGGGGACACATTATTCTTTATTCTTTATTTCTTTACTTTTGAAGCAATTGTGGCATCTGCGATCAGCTTTAGTTGTTTATATCGAAAGCGGGGCGGGCCGCCTTTGGAAGAAATGTAAAGACATTGAAAATAAAGGCATGCAGCCGCATTCTGCGATCACAACCAACAAAAGAAAGACGCAATTGCCTTTATTCCAGCGGAGGCGTGCCACGTTGTAAAATAAAAACAAAAAGCATTGCGGGAGTGCGTGTCCAGGCAGGAGAAAACCATTTAAGAAAATAGTGTTAGGAGGCTGTAATTAAAACATACTGAGTAACAACACATGTAACAGGGGGTTCCGCGTGGAAGGTTACAAGAATAGAAAAGGCGGTACTAAGAAAGGACTACTAGGCCTATTGACCAATGAAAACCTACCATTTACAAAGGACAGTGACAGGAGCCAAATAAAAAGATGAACGGAAAGTGGGCAGAGCTTCATGCCTATATCCTTAATACAAAAACAACAGTTGATGGACAGAATGCAGAACAATGTCATACATTCACCCCAGTACAGAGATCTGGGCCTAAATCCATCGTTTTTTTGCACTCCACACCACCCCAGTTCAGACATGGCCATTAGCAAATCAGCCTTGACCCTGTGCCTCATGGGAACAGTCTAGCACAAACTGCCAAGCCATGTTTTCCCTGGATCGGTATCAAGCATCCTAGGACCGGTTTCTGGCTTTCAGCCATCATCAGCCAGGATAGCTTTACTCCAGTAGTGTGGAGAGCACGGGACTCACGTCTGAGCATACCCGTCCCACTCGGGGTGACAAATGCAAAAACAACAGTTGATGGACAGAATGCAGAACAATGTCATACATTCACCCCAGTACAGAGATCTGGGCCTAAATCCACCGTTTTTTTGCACTCCACACCACCCCAGTTCAGACATGGCCATATGCAAATCAGCCTTGACCCTGTGCCTCATGGGAACAGTCCAGCCCGAACTGCCAAGCAATGTTTTTCCTGGACCGGAATCAAGCATCCTAGGACCGGTTTCTGGCTATCAGCCGTCATCAGCCAGGATAGCTTGACTCAAGAGGTGTGGAGAGCACGGGACTCACGTCTGAACATATCCGCCCCACTCGGGGTGACAAATGCAAAAACAACAGTTTATGGACAGAATGCAGAACAATGTCATACATTCACCCCAGTACAGAGATCTGGGCCTAAATCCATAGTTTTTTTGTTTTGCACTTCACACCACCCCAGTTCAGACATGGCCATATGCAAATCAGCCTTGACCCTGTGCCTCATGGTAACAGTCCAGCCTGAACTGCCAAGCCATGTTTTCCCTGGACCGGAATCAACATCCTAGGACCGGTTTCTGGCTATCAGCCGTCATCAGCCAGGATAGCTTGACTCCAGTGGTGTGGAGAGCACGGGACTCACATCTGAGCATACCAGTCCCACTCAGGGTGACAAATGCAAAAACAACAGTTGATGAACAGAATGCAGAACAATGTCTTACATTCACCCCAGTACAGATATCTGGGCCTAAATCCATAGTTTTTTTGCACTCCACACCACCTCAGTTCAGACATGGCCATATGCAAATCAGCCTTGACCCTGTCCCTCATGGGAACAGTCCAGCCGAACTGCCAAGCTATGTTTTCCCTGAACCGGAATCAAGCATCCTAGGACTGGTTTCTGGCTGTCAGCCGTCATCAGCCAGGATAGCTTTACTCCAGTGGTGTGAAGAGCACAGGACTCACGTCTGAGCATACCCGTCCCACTCGGGGTGACAAATGCAAAAACAACATTTGATGGACAGAATGCAGAACAATGTCATACATTCACCCCAGTACAGAGATCTGGGTCTAAATCCATTGTTTTTTTGCATTCCACACCACCCCAGTTCAGACATGGCCATATGCAAATCAGCCTTGACCCTGTGCATCATGGGAACAGTCCAGCCCGAACTGCCTAGCCATGTTTTCCCTGGACCGGAATCAAGCATCCTAGGACCGATTTCTGGCTGTCAGCCGTCATCAGCCAGGATAGCTTTACTCCAGTGGTGTGAAGAGCACAGGACTCACGTCTGAGCATACCCGTCCCACTCGGGGTGACAAATGCAAAAACAACATTTGATGGACAGAATGCAGAACAATGTCATACATTCACCCCAGTACAGAGATCTGGGCCTAAATCCATAGTTTTTTTGTTTTGCACTTCACACCACCCCAGTTCAGACATGGCCATATGCAAATCAGCCTTGACCCTGTGCCTCATGGTAACAGTCCAGCCTGAACTGCCAAGCCATGTTTTCCCTGGACCGGAATCAACATCCTAGGACCGGTTTCTGGCTATCAGCCGTCATCAGCCAGGATAGCTTGACTCCAGTGGTGTGGAGAGCACGGGACTCACATCTGAGCATACCCGTCCCACTCAGGGTGACAAATGCAAAAACAACAGTTGATGGACAGAATGCAGAACAATGTCTTACATTCAACCCAGTACAGATATCTGGGCCTAAATCCATAGTTTTTTGCACTTCACACCACCTCAGTTCAGACATGGCCATATGCAAATCAGCCTTGACCCTGTCCCTCATGGGAACAGTCCAGCCGAACTGCCAAGCTATGTTTTCCCTGAACCAGAATCAAGCATCCTAGGACTGGTTTCTGGCTGTCAGCCGTCATCAGCCAGGATAGCTTTACTCCAGTGGTGTGAAGAGCACAGGACTCACGTCTGAGCATACCCGTCCCACTCGGGGTGACAAATGCAAAAACAACATTTGATGGACAGAATGCAGAACAATGTCATACATTCACCCCAGTACAGAGATCTGGGTCTAAATCCATCGTTTTTTTGCATTCCACACCACCCCAGTTCAGACATCGCCATATACAAATCAGCCTTGACCCTGTGCATCATGGGAACAGTCCAGCCCGAACTGCCAAGCCATGTTTTCCTTGGACCGGAATCAAGCATCCTAGGACCGGTTTCTGGCTATCAGCCGTCATCAGCCAGGATAGCTTTACTCCAGTGGTGAGGAGAGAACTGGACTCACGTCTGAGCATACCCGTCCCACTCGGGGTGACAAATGCTAAAACAACAATTGATGGACAGAATGCAGCACAATGTCATACATTCACCCCAGTACAGAGACTGGGGGGCTTGGTGAGCAAAATAACGATGGATTAAACCCTGATCTGTGACTGGGGATGAATGTTTTGCCATTGTGCAACATTCCATCCATCATCTTGTGTGTTTTGCTGTTCACCCTATGTGGGAAGGGTATGCCCATACGTGGGTCCTGTGCTCACTACGCCATTGGAATCAAGCTATCCTGGCTGATGAAAGCTGACAGCCAGAAACCAGTCCTAGTATGCTTGATTCTGGTCCAGGGAAGACATGGCTTGGTAGTTCGGTCTGGACTGTTCCCATGAGGCACAGGGTCAAGACTGATTTGCATATGGCCATGTCTGAACTGGGGTGGCTTGGTGAGCAAAATAATGATGGATTAAACCCAGATCTGTGACTGTGGGTGAATGTTTTGCCATTGTGCAACATTCCGTCCATCATCTTGTGTGTTTTGCTATATCCTTAATACAGCAAGTCTCGAAGAGACAGCGCAAGCACTGCCTAGGTGAAACCTAAAAAACATGAAGTGCACAAGTGTGAGTTTTGTGTGCACTGCCCACCCATGATGAGGTAGTGAGGATTTTTAGCAACTTGCTGGCATTCAAATAATGACAACTATTATCCACTTATTTTAAAATGATGGCTCCAGCAGGATGATTTTAAAATAAATCTTGACATCTGGTGGGCATCCATGGAAGAAAACACAAGTCTCAACCCTGTTTCAATGCTAGCCCTCACATAATGGTTCAGAAAAGGGGGTGGTGATGGACAGAGTATCTGAATTAAGTAGAACACTCCTACCCAGTCAACAGATCAGGGCTTGATCCATCACCGTTTTTTAGCTCACTGCACCATCCCAGCTCAGAACCTGGCTACATGCAAATTAGTCTGTCCCTGGCCCAGTGCATCATGGGAACAGGGCAGACCAAACTACCAAGCCAATTCTTTTACTGGAAAGGAAACAAGCTTCCGGGGACCGGTTTCTGGCATTACAGCCGTCTTCGGCCCGGCTTGCTTGAATCCTGATGGTGCAGTGAGCAAGGGACTCATGTCTGAGCATACCCTTCCACGCTTATGGTGGACAAAACGATTCAGAAAAGGGGGTGGTGATGGACAGAGTATCTGAATTAAGCAGAACACTCCTACCCAGTCAACAGATCAGGGATTGATCCATCACCTTTTTTTAGCTCACTGCACCATCCCAGCTCAGAACCTGGCTACATGCAAATTAGTCTGTCCCTGGACCAGTGCATCATGGGAACAGGGCAGACCAAACTACCAAGCCAATTCTTTTACTGGAAAGGAAACAAGCTTCCGAGCTGGGATGGTGCAGTGAGCTAAAAAACGGTGATGGATTAAGCCCCGATCTGCTGACTGGGTAGTAGTATTCTGCTTAATTCAGATACTCTGTCCATCACCACCCCCTTTTCTGAATCGTTTTGTCCACCACAAGCGTGGAAGGGTATGCTCAGATGTGAGTCCCTTGCTCACTGCACCATCAGGATTCAAGCAAGCCGGGCCGAAGACGGATGTAATGCCAGAAACTGGTCCCCGGAAGCTTGTTTCCTTTCCAGTAAAAGAATTGGCTTGGTAGTTTGGTCTGCCCTGTCCCCATGATGCACTGGGCCAGGGACAGACTAATTTGCATGTAGCCAGGTTCTGAGCTGGGATGGTGCAGTGAGCTAAAAACGATGATGGATTAAGCCCTGATCTGCTGACTGGGTAGTAGTATTCTGCTTAATTCAGATACTCTGTCCATCACCACCCCCTTTTCTGAATCTCACATAATGGTGGCAATTCTTGGCTGCTCATACACATACACGGAAGGATACTTATTCCTACTCCGGTGATATGCTGGCCCTGACACACAGGTCTTAATTCAAGGCATATAGTGGACTGCTATGGTATGATAGCCCCAATGTGTAAATTGAAATAATTATTAGCATATGCAAGCCTAAGCAGGATCAGTGAAGAGGGGAATTGGTGCTATATGTGACATGTGCACAGGTGGCCATGATTGGCTAACCCTCTATGCAAACTCCAGAACCGATATGAATTAGTTAATGGACAGGTTTTGGTGGGATGGTCTACCATTGCGAAACCTACTGCATTTGTGAATTATTGTGCGTGAACCAAAATGATGTGGGTGAAAGTCAGAGAGGCCACCATATGGAAGGGATCTTTTATATAAGATTTATTTGAGCACACAACCTGGCACCGATCCCCTCCAAGGAGCCAGGTTGTAACTGACAACCTTGAAACTCTTGCCACCCTACATTCTAGAATGAATGAATGATTTTCATTATCAAATGCTATTTTTTTTTGTCTTTTATACATTTTTAAGCAACTAATTTATAATTCTTGGTGCTAATATTCATTAAAAATATTTTTTTATAAATAATTAAAAAATCTTCTACGTGAAATATGCATTTGTTTTAATTTCTCAATTTGTAAAAAGCTCTGATTGGTTCACTTATGTGAACGTCTGATAGGGAAAAAGGATGCAAGGATCGAAGTGTTCCTAGCTAGAGCTCTGCAAGAAATCAACTTACCACCGGTGATATAGCTTGGTGATGTGCTTTGGGAGAGAATTTGAGATACATTTCAAGAGATAAATCTGTAGGGATAAATGCCCTAGAGAGATCTGTACCGGTCAAATTTATGGAGGTTGAGAAAAAGTAATGTTACATGCACTTCCAAAGAGACCTGTGGGGACCATGAATCCTAGAGATCTACAGGGGTCAGAGGTGCTATAGAAGAATAACTGCAGGGTCTATCCCGATAGAAACTGCTTGAGGAGTTGTATCCAGTTAGATGATTTCAAATTATGTAACTATAAAAAAAATTGATTAATCTATGCAAAAAAAAATATTGCGCTTAGAGAAAGATGTGACGTGCCCTGACAGAGATTTCTCTGGTATAACAACAAGAAAGAGATGCATATAAAAAGGTTCTCTAACACTACATGGCAGGAGTGCGATATACCTCGGAACAGATCTATCAGAGTGATTTATCCTGATTGGGAGATTTACAGGTGATAATGTGCACTAGTGCAGACATCACAGGATGACAACAATCTGCATGACAGAGATTCAGTATACCACACTTTCACTGAATCGCACTTTCGCACTGTGGGATTCATGGAATCGCTAGAGACGTGCAGTATACATTATTTTTGTAACCGTGAGGAGCAAATAATGCAAAAAGTGGCCTCAATGTACATAAATAGATATCATGGGCTACTCTAGGTGGGAGGAAACCTAAAAGGTATGTACTCGCGGACTGAACGAGATATCCCCAAACACGGCCAAAAGAAAACGAAAAAAGCTTAACATATGTACCGAAAACAATCTTACAGGATTGTTCAAGCTTCTCACTTGGCCCTCCAGAGAAGACATGGTCTCCTTTCGAACACTAACACAATATTCACACCCAACTACTTTCAACGTCTAGATCCTCCAAAATTAATTGGACTGAATGCAACTGCAACATTTAAACTTGCTTTGTTTCTGATCAAGCTAGTGCTTCTTTTTAAAGCACTGGGTGGTGCGTTCATTGCAAAGCAATCAGGAACACTAACATGAAGGTCATATTTATGTTGGCGAAGTTTCAGAGGTGAATGCTACCAAGCATTTAGGAGAACACTATCTCTTTCACAGAGGTTGTTTAACCAGGCTGCACAAAACAGACACCAGCCTTTGTCATGCAACACAATAAAGAATGAATGTAAGACCTAGGCTTTAGCAGTTGTGCACTGTGAGTCGTTGTTTACATGACTACACATCTCCTCACTTTAGAGAGAGTAAGAAATCAATTAGTTAAATGTTCACTTTTAAATATTTGCAATCTTTCATGTCAGCATGTGAAGGAAGGTGGGGCCTATGAGTTAATGGAATATGCAACCTAGATGTGTCATTAGGGCAACTTGTTTGTGTTGAGGAGTTGGAGATTGCGGAACACATGATGACTTCACTGGGGAACTCTGCAGTAAACATAACACAAACACGACTGTCCAAGGAATAATTTAGGTACTGATTTACACCCAGAAGCAAAGAAGCATCCTGACAAGTGGGCCTGTTTGGCTCCTCATTACCAAACTCGAAGATCAGAGACTTTTTGTGTTAAAAGCAAAAGCTTTGTTGTCCTACGCGTTGTGATAAACTTACTATACTATCATGGATTAGCATACTACATGAGCATAGTGCATTCTCCAGTCTCCGGATCTACGATATTGTTACAGATTACATTGACTAACTCCATCTATATCAATAAATGGTCAGTTTACTTGAAAATTGTAGGAAAGCATACTGTTGGCAAAATAAAGGTAAATTAAAACTACCACACAGTCGTAAATGTGCATGCCAAAGGCACTGTTCTCAAGCATCTCGAGTTCTGGCGACATTGGAAGGAAGCCGTTCAGCACTCCCGAAGGCGGTGGTAGCTACACATCCAAAGTGAGTAACATCATGTGTCAAAGAAACATGTGACGTATTCATGTTGCACAACATCACCCCATCTGTGTTGGCCTTTTCCCCTCAGTGTGTATTACGAATGCACATAAATGGAGTGATATATTTGTGTAAGCCTTATTTAAAAAAAGATGAATTTCCCTAAGTGTAAATTTAATAATTGCAAGGGAAAACTTGTAATTTATTTGGAAGGCACAGTGGGGGCAGGGTGGTGTTGGAGGGGAGTGGGTGCATAAAAAGAAATATAAACACAGGCGCTGTGCAGAAACATGAAGCGTAGCGGCCATGTAGATAACATTTATGGCTGGGGCGCCAGTGGAGCGGGTGTCATGATGATTACATAAATGGCGGCACACAGTACTAGAAATAAGCACCACAAAACGCACCTACAGTGTAACACAATCAGTAGATAAAAGTAGTCCCCAAAATAACATATAAACAATCTCAGCGTAAGGAAACTGTAGTTGGGCAGTGCTCTTGCCCGATAAACGGAAGTGATTTATCAGGAGCACTAATGAGGAGCCAACAAACAAGAGGGACGAAGGACGGAACCTATCCCAAGCAGCAGGTGGGATTACACTCAGTATAGTGATTACAGCAGGTCTTCCAGACAGCGAATGTGCGCTGGCTAGGCTCGACGTAAAAACACATGATAATCACACTCAAGGAAAGTGCCACAGGAAACACATACCTCCTTGATGAAGCCTATGTAGGCTAAAAATGGTCTGGAATGTCTTCGGTTCCTATCTAGAATTGATCTGGCCTGCTAGTTTGGGTTTGTTTGTTTCCACTGGAGCAAGATCAGTGCTAATTTGCATATGGTTGACCTCTGCCTAGAGTAGCCAAGTGGATTATAACATGATGGATTGAAATGTGGTCCTGAGTAATTATCAGTGACGGAGATTAAATCAAGCATTCTACTCAACAACTTCTTTGTTTTCTTCTGTGTGACGCTCATTGTGAATGGTATGCCCACTGGTGCTCACTCTGTCATAGGAATGGGAATTTAGACCTAGTAACTACAAGTGACTGAGATTAACTCAAGCATTCCACCCATCACCTTTTTGTCTTCTTGATTATCATGCTCAAAACTGCAACACATCTCCAGAGTACACCACAAGCTGACAGTTCACATGATGCCACTCAGGTAACATGCTTTATTCCTCCATCAGAAAGTTTGAAAAAGAAAATCAATGCACTCAAGGCTGCAACATTGCCCCAGGGAATACTGCAAGCAGACACCATTATATGCACTCTTGGCACATCCCTTAGGCAATTAGAGAATCCTTTCAACTTCTTCTGGATACCTCAAAGACATCTTCTACTCAATATTCCTGAGCAAGGAACAGAGAAAGACAAAGGCATCTCTTGCTTGGGCTAGAAATGACCTAAGACCAGAAGAGCTGTTTCTCAGATGACCCATCAGCACTATTGTTCAATTCAAACTCTACAGCTAAGGTTGCAACCTGGCGGGATTTTACTGTCCTGGCCTGTATTTTTAAGGTAATGCCAATACAAAAATAGGGAAAAGCATGGCAATACAAAAATAGGGAAATACAGTAATTTTTCCTATGCGAAATATACATCTAAAACCACAAAGATAATTAAAATTGCTTAAAGTGTTTGTGAACTGTCACAATTAATTCTAAATGATTGTAAATGCACACAGCAGTATAAATGCCATATTTCAAAAGAATACTAGGAATTCTACACACTTTTACATAAAATATTTTTCACCTACGATTATTTGGCCCTTCCAGAACTGGGAAATGTAAACTAATGGAGGTACATTTCTGAGAAAGGTGACAACCCTATCTAAAGCACAAATGCTCCAACTCATGCGCATTAACGCACACAGTGCAGTGGCACCAGTTTATCTTACATCATTAAACACCACCACATACAGTCTCTGCTCATCACAGAAGCATGGTTCACATTCAACTACACAAACATCCTGAATATCCTCATTCCTTCATTATACAGCACAGAAAACAGCAGCAGGATATATGGTCATCCACCATAGAGTGTCTGCCCCTACACGCGGAGTCTTTCAAGCTGTTCACCTGCCACTTCCCTCACACAGCATCTGAAAAGCCTCACTCCATTTGATCTACAGATCTTCTTACCACTTTTATTGAAGAGATCTTAGATCTCACCACCACCACCTGTATCCAGCATAGCCATCAAATATTCCCCAAAGACTTCAACCTACTGAGCAACCCTAGCACAAAAATGATTAAGACATCCCTCTGCACTCTCCTCAGCCACCTCAAAATCAGGCAGCACATCTCCAAACAAATTCACTCCAACTACAACACGCTCAAATTAATTATTTCTAATTTTTTCTGAATCCACTATAAATCTCTTTTATTCCTTGACTGACCATGCCACGTTGCCAATACTTTCTCCATCTTCAAACCACGCCTCTGCATCAGTGTCAACTAAAAAGAAAAACAAAATAACATTCCATTATTTCAAAGACCTCTTCACAGATTTCCTTAACAACAAATTAATTAACCTGCTAATCTCCCTCCACCCCGTATCAGATGTCAACATATTCCTTACTATCTGTGAAAAACCAAATTGAACTCATTGCTTTTCTACAAATATAATCCTAGAACTGAAACCTTCTCCGCATGGGTGCTCCTGAGAACTGCCAGAGAATAGCCACACCATATGTAAACAAGAAAATACATGGAACAGACTAATCTCCCCAGTGGCCTCGCCCAACTCAAAACACTGCTCAGTATGCAGATCACTCTCTACCAAAGCTAAAACTACCTTCTACAAGACTACGATGAAGAAAGCACCTTGCAGAGGCAAAACTCTTTCAGGATATCAAACAATGCCTCAACCCACTTACAGGCCCGTCAATCCCTCCATCAGTGGATAAAGGCAATGCCATCAGTCATTGCTTCAACAAGATCAACAAAATCACAACCCACATTGACTACCCAACACAGACATTTACAATATCCCTTACCTCACATCACTCCATCTCCAGATGGACTACCTTCATTCTCATCTCACATGTTGAACATCAGGCATTATTTTAAGGCCACCTCATATATTCTATCGTCAATCATTATCATATCTCTTCAAAGCCATGCCCTCATACTAACCCTCAATGCCACCCGTATACAGAAAACCTTACCAGATGCATGCAAGACGGATACTCTACCTGCTGAAGAAATCGACCCTAGACTCAGATCTTGCTAAAATCTCCTAATCACACATTTTCCCATCAAAGGAACAAACATTAAATAGCCATCTCCACCCAACTACAGGAGGAGGTCAGCAGGAACAATCTTTTCCAAGATTAGAAATCCTGCTTTAGACCACACTGCAGCATAGAGACAGCTATTCCCCTGTAGTTGACAATACGTTCCTCATCAGTGAGAGAAACCACGTTTGCCTTCCAGTCATGCTCAACCTTTCTGCAGCGCTCTACACAGACAACCATCAAGCACTGATTAACAACCTGGAAACCCATTTGGCCTTGTGTGACGTAGTCATGCAATGGTTCACCTCCTTCCTGGCCAACTGATACCAACTCATAAAGACAGGAACTACAGCATTCCAGAAACTCTCTGTTTCCTGCAAAAACATTACGGAGTTGCATTCTTTCCCATATCATCTTCAGCCTTTACATGAACCCATTTGGTCCATACTCTTTTATAGCTTCAAGATACATTGGCAAGCTGCTAAAAATTAACTTTACTTAACAATCTTCTCAATCAACGATATTAAGAAACTCAAATTGTGTCTTGAACTAATATGGAATTGGATGTCAAGTATCTATCCAAAGCATAGCCAATAGAAGACTGAAATGCTCGTGTTTAGCAACAGCTCAAGACAATCGCAGTTTCAAGCCCAGCTCTTCAATCTGACAGCCAATGAAAAATCTCTTAGAGTCACCCAAAAGCTCATATTCAAAGAACATTTCAACAGGACAACCAAGGAGCATATTATCAAGGGTGGAGTTAAAATTATCTCGGTTTATTTATTTATTTATTCATTTCTAGAACGCCTTGTTACGCCAACCGGCGTGTCCCCGCGCTGATTGGACTAGTTACTAGGAGATTGGTACAGGCAACTCTCAGAACTTACATGGGGTGATAAACCTGTCTTTATTTATATCACAATACAGAGGAGAAGAGCAATGTTTTCAGCTTTTTCCTAAATGTGGTATCACATTGTTCCATTCTTAGAGTTTCAGGGAGCTTGTTCCACGATTTTGCCACAAGGTATCTAAAGGACCTTGCCTCCATTCTAGTGGTCTGTATTCTGGGCATTTTTACAAGAGTCCTTCCTTCTGATTGCAAATTGCAGCCAGGGATGTAGTGTGTTATTAAAGGGTGCAGGTATTGTGGTCCTTTTTTGCAAGAATTTTATGGCAGTAACACAGTGACTTAAATTGTACTCTTTTTTTCTACCGGCAGCCAGTGTAAGTACTTCAAAGCTTTTTTTGCAGATGCTCTTTTAGGAAGACTCAGTACCAACCGAGCTGCCGCATTTTGTACTAACTGTAGCTTGGCTATCCCCTTTTTTGGTGCTCCCAGGTATAATACATTCCCATAATCTAATTGGGAGGTTACCAGAGCGTGCACTATGGTTTTCCTAGTGCTGGATAGAAGTAGATCCAGTATTTTCCTCAGAGTTTTTAGGGTGCCGAAGCATTTTTCGGCTACCTTCCGTATCTGGCCATCGAAAGACAGTTTAGTGTCTAGCCAGACTCCCACATTTTTAACCTCTGTTTTTGGTGTGGGTACGGGACCCAATATTTCTGGCCACCACACAGAGGACCATATGTTTGGGGTTTTTCCCACTATCATCACCTCTGTTTTATTTCCATTCAATTTCAGGCAATTATTGGACATTCATTTTGCCACGTCCTCCAAGCATCTCGAGAAGTTGAGCGCTTTCTGTTTGTTGTTTCCTGAGAGTGTTACAATCAGCTGGGTATCATCAGCATATGATACGATGTTTACCTGATGCTTTTCCACCAAATCTGCTAATGGTCCCACATATAGGTTGAAGATCGTGGGGCTCAAGATTGACCCCTGTGGGACTCCCTGGGATAGTGCCACACTTTTCGATATTTGTGATTGTTGCAATACTTGGAAACTTTGTGATGATAAAACGGATGTCAGCCATTGTAAGGCAGTGCTTTCTACACCACATTCTTCTAGTCTGTGCAAAAGCAGCTTGTGTGAAACGGTATCGAAAGCCGCGCTTAAGTCCAATAGGATTATTGCATCTGTCTGTCCAGCGTCCACCCGTTGTCTCATTGTGTCTGTGGCCAATAGCAAAGCTTACTCTGTAAGGTGGGCAGCTCTAAAGCCAGATTGATATGGGTGTAGAAAGCCATTGTTCTGTATATGGGCTGCTAGCTGTTTGTTCTCCGCAATTTTTGCGGCATACGGCAGCAGCGAGATATGTCGAGGTTTTCTAGAACTGCTAGATCTATAGATGGTTTCTTTTTCAATGGACATACTATTGCTTGTTTCCATTTGTTAGGGACTTCCCCCTTCTGAAAGGAGGTGGTGATTAGTTCAGAGATGTATGGTATGATAAGATCTGCTCCCATCAATAATTTATCTGGACGAGCCGGATCAAGTGGGGATCCTGAATTAATTCCTTTGGCAATTATTTTAAGTTTGTTAAGTTCTGTCATTTTAAATTCATTGAGTCTTTCTCCTAGAAACTCCTTCCTTGGTTCTACACTGCTCCCCTGTCGTGCTTCTGTTGGGAAACTGCTGTATATTTTGGCCACCTTTCCTTCAAAGTGTTCAGCAATTTTATTGCAATTTTCCACTGTGGGTGTTTCCTCAGAAAACTGCAGCTAAAGTGGCGATAATGGGCTTTATAATATGCCCTGGAGAATTCCAGTAGAAGCCCATGTTCACACCAGAACAGGGACTTCTATTTGAAATCTCAAGGGCATATTATTAAGCCCATTATCGCCGCTTTAGCGTCAGTTTTCTGACGCTAAACCGGCGATAATTTTTAATGCCGTCCTTGATAATATGTCCCCAAGAAGTCATAGTACTACCTCCTGACCCTTTCTTTTCCCAAAAGTCAACTTCAGAACAACAGTGTGAGCTTTGGTTCCAACCCTCCTCCCCCCTCCCCAGTATGTATCGAAGCAATACTTGCTTTGCTTACGATGGGGCATATTAGCAAGAACCTTGTTACAATTATTGCCGTTTTAGCGGCAGGAAACTGCTGCTAAAACGGCGATAATGGGCTTGCTAATATGCCTTATAGAATTCCAATAGAAGCCCAGGTTATATGTCCTGCACATCTAACCTGGGCTTCTATTGGAATTCTATAACGCATATTAGCAAGCCCATAATCGCCGTTTTAGCAGCAGTTTCCTGCCGCTATAACGGCGATAATTTTAACGAGATTCTTGCTAATATGCCCCTAATTTCTCCCAAACCACACTGGCACCCCCTAAAAAGCATCCTACACACTGTGGAACAACACATCAAATGTTTGAAGAAGTTCAACCACAACCCCATATAGACTGCACTAGCTCCTCCTTCAAGCCCCCATCTTCTTCAAGACAGCTGCATTACTTTCAAAGCCATATCAGAAGGGATACATAGACATGCTAACCACCACCAGAAGTCAGTGAAGCATTAGGAGCCAGGATATCGCCAGGAATTAGATCAACATGTGCAATAAAAACCCAGAAGACAGACCTCGTAGTCTCCTAAAATGAGGAACGTCATCCGAGTTAACAGTGGAACTGCTCCAACATTCCTACAATCAGGAAGAAACTGAAGATTAAACTCTTTGGAGGACCATTATCCACCTACACTGTCTGTTGCCTTTCTGTTATAAATGATTTGAATGTTCCTGTTACTAATACCATTGATCTCTTCTGCATCCCAGCTAGGTTTGCTCTATACATGCACTACTAAGTTGAAATATTTTCAGCATCTCATGAAACGAGTTAATTGTTTATTTCCATAATATAGGGAAAACTCCTACATATGCAGATGAATGGAACATGTCTGCTTCAACCTGGGGGTATCTTCAGCTATACGCAGCATTTGAAACAATAAACCAGTTTTCCAATTTCTTTGTTTCCTCGATAGCAGCATAAATAATTTCATCTCAGACTTTGGCTTTGTTGTCGTACTAATATTACCCCTGGTATAGTGTGGATGTGGTTTTCATCTCAGCATATGCATTTATTAGACCCTTCTAGACTTTTGCAACTCTATTTGTAAAGAATGTATTGCTGCTCATGGTGTTTTTAGATGTTTCATAGCTACATTGTGAAACCTTAAGTCACCTATTACGTCTATACAGTATAATGCATGCTAATCCTGAGCCTCACCTCTCTCAACAAGAGTTTTCTTTTCAAAATATTTTACCATGACCACATCTCATCACATTCCATTTTACGAAAACCATCTCTCAGCACACAATACACCAGAGGTCTTCAAACTGTGGTGCAAGCCCCCTGGTGATTTCTGACTCAATTTCCAGGGGGATGCAAATGCCTCTGTAAGTACTTGTAAATGGAGATGGCCTGGAAATGCAACTTTGTTTATATGGCACATTTCTAGGCTTCCTTAATTTACATGCATGTTTGATGTGCATAAAATAAGTAGGTACTGTAATCCATGTTATGGTGGGGGTGGTGAAAGACTTAACAAAAAAGAATCAAATATTCTGACTCTTGTTGAATTTAGTTTCACTTTCAGGTAATTGCATGTAAAAAAATGCACAAACCTTAAATAGTAAATAAATACGACTTAAAATAATCAGAGGGAAATGCAGTCTTTTACATTACGAGACCTAAGTTGGTTAATGTGATCACTGCATATGTCTATGGGGCCGATTTCGATGTTAGACGGACTTGAGCCCATCTGACATTGGTCAGGAAGTGGAACCGAACGACCTATTGTCGTCGGTTTTAAACCCTGTTCGGCCGCAATCCTATACTTAACAATGGGAGCATGCATTCCGAACTGATTGCATGCTCGCATCGGAAGTGCAGAGGTGCATTTCATCCCTGTACCCCGTGGCAGGCCCCCAAGGTGCCTGCCACCGGGTGGATTCAAAGGATAAAGGGTATAAGGAGCACTCCGTTTTTATTGTTCTCTTTTTAACTGTGTGTCCACTGGTGCTCCGGTTTGTCAGGGTAGTCAAACCTGCTTGGAATTGCTGAAGGTTACGATTGGTATTGGGGCCAATCAAACCGGGCACTGTTCACTTGGCGCTCCGCGCTTTAAATATACTTTACAATCTTTTTCACTTTGTACTTATTTTTATTCTTATTCTTTATACTCGATTTCTATAGTTCATGTGTTTTTTATACTTATTATAATATAACACAAACATATGATTTGATTCATCATTTTTGTAAACATTGTAACATAATTTGCACTTTCAGTACTTTGGCTTCATGTTTTTACATAAGATAATATACAAAACATTTAACATAGAGAGCCCTATGCATTTCGGCGCCACGACGGTGCCTTCATCAGGGGCATGTCTGTAAATAAAACATATGAAAAATGTGTAAGAATCTTGATTCAATGTAGTTCAAGGGGGGTTGAAAAACTAAGTTTTTTATGTTAATATTGTACCTGGTGTTTGCTATGATAGGTATCAAAAATCGTGTCGTCTTGCTGGACTCAGTGTCCTGTCTCTGCAAGTAATAATAAATGAATAGATGACCCATGTTGGTTTTAAATGGAAGTGCAGAGGTGCATTTCATCCCTGTACCCCGTGGCAGGCCCCCAAGGTGCCTGCCACCGGGTGGAGGCATCAAGAGGGGGGCACAGCCGCTATTCGGCAGGCTCGCACCCATCGGGGCCTTGCTGAGGGCCCCTAAAGACGATTTACCACTGCCTTTCTGTGTCGGAAAGGCCGGCACAGAAAGGCAGTGGGAAACTGCCATCGTATTTCCTTGGCCGGAAAGAGCCAGCTGGGGAAGTACTGAAGGGTTTATGGATGGCGGACGAGCTCTCCGAGCCCGTGGGAAGCCATCCGGAAAACCGAGTCAGATAACCTTTCCCACCGAGCCCATCAGAATGGCTCGGTCAGAAAGAAATCCGAAGGAGCATGTCCGATGCGGTAAGTAAGGATGGCTCCAACCGAGGGTTGGAGCCATTCCTAACCGCATTGGAATCTACCCCAATGTATGATCAGAGAGTCAATGCTGATTGTTGCTGTGGGGAAAAGTGACTTGTATATTTATAGTGCTTGAGGTCCCACGCTCTAACAAATAAATCTATGAATATGTAACTCATTGTTTTAAAATCGTATTACACATTATAAGATAGGCTTCCACAAAATAATTTATTGTTTAAGACACAGCTAGAGCTTTGAAAGTATCTTTATTAGTAATAGGTAAACTGTATAAAACATTTTTATAGTGGCCATTAAAGGTAAACTTTCCAGAACTCAGCTGATAACACCCTTACATTTATTCTCAAAAAGAATAAACCTTTGTCACGATAAAAATGTAAGTGACTCCATTTATTAAAGCCTAGGCTGGCTCCCAAGCAGCCTTTGTATTTGGTAGTTGGAAAAATGCACACCTTCAGGTATCGGGTACCCTGGTGAGAGGGCTTTTTTCTTTTGTAGCTCACTGTCCTGTCTTCTGCTTTACAGCACAGAAGACAGCCCCAAACCTCTCCCACCCATCTGCGTTCACTTCCACCTAGAGACATATCAAGGTCAGCAGTAACCATTGAACGGAATTTTTAACAAAAAGTATGGAAACAGTTTTTGCAAATTTAACAAGCATGGGCATGTTGCTTCCCTTCGGTTCAGCCCACTTCGACCACCATCCAGATGTCCTCTGAGGTGAGTTGAGGGGGACAATGGCAGGGAGAATACCAGCATGGTGTTATTTAGACCCAGAGCTCTGATAGTTTGGAAACCTTGGGCCTCACAGTAATGTCCCAGGAGAACGAACATTAGAACAAGACCTATGAATAGTGTCGAAGAGATGGTCCACAGGATGGGACACTGCGTGGGGTAAATTTGTTTGTTTACAAAAGGATAGAGCTAGCTTCCTCAGAGGGATACCCCGAGGGAGGTGGGGGAATATTGGGTTCATCTTTTTAAAGGTCAATCTCAGCCATTAGTGCAGCAGGTGTAGTGGACCTGAAGCCAGGGGTTTGAGGGGTCACTGCACCCAAATTATCACTTTATAATTAGCAAAAAGAGATTAGGGGAGGGCTATTTTCCTTGCTTGATTTATGGCCCGGGTTACCTTGGCTGTGCAAGGTACATGACCCAAGGAATAGGGGGCAAGAGGTTGGGATTTCCTTGCTTTTTTTGTTTACACCAAGGAGAAGGTAGCTTGCTTTGGGCCTCAGACCTAGGAGTGATGACCCAGTGGAAGGAAATGCTTTATGTACTAATGGTTCTGCAGTTTCAGTGCCACCAGGGTCCGGGGGTGTGAGCTGCCAACTGAACCTCAATTATGGCTTTTTGCTATCCTCCCTTGCTTGCACTAGGGTTCAATGCACCTTTGCTGGGGCAGGGTGGCTTTGGGTCTTGGACTAATGGGAAGTGGGAGAGGAAAATTGAAGCAGGAGAGACACCTTAGCTGGTCGTCACAGAGGTGGCAGAGATGATGAAGCAAGAAGGGAGTCCTTGTTTTTAACAAATGGCATAAAAGACTGTCCGCTTTGCAAGCCAATAGCTACCATTAGTGAAATAAGTGCAGTAGCACTGGTGCCGAGGGGTGTGAGAGGCCCACTGCATGGCAGTTTTGACTGTCTTACTTTACAAAAGAAGAATGAGGCCTCATTTTACATGCTAGCATTAGGGCCCTACCCCCAAAGAGGGGGCAACACATGGGAGCTCATTTTTGTTGAAAAGGACAGAGGGTATGTTTCAAGATTGTAGTTATAGCTGAATATGGTGGAAAATGGTTGAAGAAGCAATGGAGATAGTCTGCTTCTCAAGGTTGCAGCTATCATGAGTGAAGCAGGTGCAGTTGTACTGAGGCCCAGGTGAGCGACAGGCTCTCAAATCCCCAATTATGGGAGTAGGATTTTTGGTGAGTTTCTGTTTTTGTTCTACATATTTGCTCTTTTATAAGTCTCACACTTAATGTGGATTATGAGCTACATAAAAGGTTCCTACAAAATGATCTCATAAGCCCCTCCCCTACACTCAGCTCTGCCTTGCTCACTTCGACAATTCTTCCCATAATATTTTGGAGGACAGCTCGACTTCAAAACATTTTGCTTAGGGATGCTCCAAACATAAAAGTTTGACAACCTCTTCTGTACACTGATATTCCATGGAAATGTGGAAATGCATAGCTTGTGATTGGCTGAAATGCTCAACCATTGTGGGTACCATCCCAAAACTCATCTCTGTAAGAACACCTATTTGAAACTGTTCTAAATAAGTGAATCATAAAGCAGTGTGTCAAGTTGTCATGTGGGATAACCTTGAGAATATGACAGCCAACAATCTGTTTGTAAAGTGTATGCCTAGCATGGTATATTCCTTTGAGAAAATTGCATTGACAGGCATGGTTACTTGGGTAGTCATGTAAACACGGGGGCCTCATTTATGAGGCTCCTTGCGCCATCGGAGCGTCACTTTTTGTGACGTTCTGTGGCGCAGAAGCCGGCATGATATTTATCAAGCAGCACTAAGCCTCTTTTTTGGGCTTAATGTTGCCTGATACACGAAGAGAGCGCAAAGAGAGTGCAAATCCAACCAAAAAAGGGCAGAAACATAAGGTGTATTGGTTTGGTTATGGAAACACACTGACGGGGCGATGTGTAGAAGGAGGGCCACTCACTCTAGGATGCCTCACTGCTGGGTAAGTACGCCTGACAAAAATTGGGGTAGCAAACGGAGACGGCACTCGCAGCCCAGCCCCCGCCAGACGGCAGGCCACAAAAGACACTAGCAAGGTAGCGAGTTGGGGCCTAACTCCGGGGAAAGGCTACCCTCCACACTCAAAGAAGCATTGAAAACAACAAAGAACAATCTACAAGCTGTCAGGGTGATTTACTGCCCTAGGAGATGCAAATGAGCAAAAGACAAACCAGTAATTTATGGCCAGCCGATGATTTATGGCTGATGATTTATGATGCTCATGCAGAATGATTTATGACAACAAAATTATGACAGATTCGTGACAGAATGATTTATGACATCCCGATGATTTATGACCATGATTTATGATGATCAGACACAGTCATTTATGACAACAAAATAATGGCTGGTTGCGGCAGAATGATTTATGATACCCGATGATATATGATCCCTGATTTATGATGTCCAAATAACACTGAGTGATACCCAATTTGCGATAATGTATGATAATGATTTATGACCCCGGCCCCAAGTAGGTGTCGGGGGAGTTGTAGAAATATGGCGTATGTAATGAGTAATGAAACTGCGGCCAACAACCACCACAAAATACAATGACTGTTGGCTGTGTTTAGTGATGCAGATACACAAGTATGGTACTGTTCCGGCAATAGGTACAGTGTGGCTGTTATTCTCAGCAACATCCATGGCCTTGTGACACTGCCCCAGATTTACGAGAAATCGTAAATCTGAGGCATTGCCAAAAGCTTACGCCTAACCAGGGGAGGCGTAAGGGAGGTGCACCGGGGAGAAATATCTTTCTGCAGCACACATAGAAAGACGAAAAGCCTCTTGTGAATATTTTTGTACAGAAAGGTTTCCCTTCCTGTACAAAAATAATCATCCCCGCAACGCAGGCACCCTTGCATCATTGTGAAAAGGTGCCTGCGTTGGGGCAGGCAGCCCATTGTGCACCGAGGCAGGGGAAAAGGACAGGAATGCGCCGTATCTTACATTCCTGCGCTTTTCTTTTGCTGCAGGGAAGCTTAGCAGGAAGGCCTGCTGCGCTTCCCTACCGCAAAACCTCATAAATGAGGCCCACAGAGTTTAGGGGAAGGAAGGGACACTTTTGAATGCAGCTGCCATGCATAATACAAGGCAACCAATAGTGGCATTTTTAATGAGTTAGAAGATGACTGTCTATTCAAACCATTAAAACAATAGTTCTTTAATTTAACAAACCCATTTAAACAGAAGCATTTTTCACACACGCTCTCTAGCTCGCCTTTTCTATCTCTTCTCTCCGCCTCACTTCATCTCCTATCCCTCTATCTTTCTCTCTCCCCGTCTCCTCCCCCGCTTCTCTCTGTCTGCACCTCTTTCTCTCTCTCGAACAGAACGTTTTCCAGGTCACCCGAGCCCTCTTGGGACGCAGATGTTATTTACTGTCTGGCAGTGCAGACGTGCCTTTCTCTGGAGATGGCAGACCGGAAATAACCATCTGACAGAACAGAAACTACCCGCAGCGAATGCCCAAGGCTACGCGTTACGTAACTCCAGGCTTTTAAAAGGCAGTCAGAACGGTGCAATGCATTTAGGAATCCACGGACTGTGATTAAAAGGAGGAAAAGAAATAGCACGCGGTTTATTTCCGTCCAGAGCAATATCCAGGGTTAAAGGGTATACTTGTCTGATACTTGCATCACTACAAGGATGAGCACACCGGCCCAGCTCTGTGTGAACGTAATGAGTTGGCAAACAGCGGAGTAGCTAGAAATGTAAGACCCCCCCCCCCCCCCCCTCTTTGAACCAAAATTATAATGACACCGAATGAGAGAAACAGTAAGCCCGACACTTCCTAGATTAGTTCTCTTTACTCTTCAGTCTATCCAGTCATCCTCCCACCCTTCCATCCATCCTTTCTTTGAACCTTTTCCCCATCCCGTCATTACCTCAACAATCCATTGGCATTCCTTCCATCCATTGGTGCACTCATTCATCCATCCTTCTGCACATCAATCCATCCTTTCAACCGCCTAGCCATCCTTTCATCATTCCATCCATTCAATGGCCACTCCTTTCACACATCGATCATCCAACCCTTCACTCTTCTATCCGTTTAGGCTAGCAGCTTTTTATCCATTCATCCATCCACCCATTCATCCTTTCACCCTTCCTTCCAGGCTTTTGTTAATTGATCCCTTCACCCATCTATCCAAACTTTCATCCTTCCAACCATTCATCCTTCTACACTTCTTTGTTTTCACCTTTCTTTCTTTGCACTTCTCCATTCACCTTTTCCTCCGTCCTTTCTACTTTCCTTCCTTGTTTCCACAATTTTTTTCACTGTTCATGCTTTCCTCCTTAAGAGTTTCTAGCCACCATACTTTTTCTTTTCTAAAACTAATTATTCAATCTTATCTCATCCCCCTTGCCCTTGTGAATTCCCTAGAAGCCCATGTTCTGGTGTGAACATGGGCTTTTATTGGAATTCACAAGGGCATATTATCAAGCCCATTATCGCCGCTTTAGCGGCAGTTTCCTGCCTCTAAAGCGGCGATCATTTTAACGCCGTTCTTGATAATATGCCCCATGTTTTTTTGTGCCCTGTCTGCAAGCCAGCAGAAATAAGAGGCAAAATACAAAATGCATCAATATTTAGTGGGATCTTTACAAGGCCATAGAGTTCAGTGCCTACCCCCACTTAAACTGCCAAAGCGGAGGGGAGGAGAGTGGTGGGCCCTACGCACCTGACAGACAGATATTAGTGGGTTATCACTCTGTTCAAAGAAGCTGGGACATGTACTAGTTTAGAGAGAGAGATAGATTATGTAGTGATAAAGCAGACCAGAGTATATATTTTAACAAGGCACTGTCCCTTTGTTTTGGCAAAAAAGGAACTCCGCCCATTGCTTTCTATTGGCCTTTTGTTTTGTCACACTTATTTTGTTGCTTTCTGTAAAAGATTTTTTTGTTTTAGCCTGTTCATCTAGTTTTTTTCCCTGTCGTGGAGCAAGGACTGTTTTCTATCTCTCTGACTGACTCCATTTAATCTTTTCTCAAGTGTCTGCTTTCTGGGGGAAAAAAATATTTTTCTAAATGCACTCCAAGAGAGCGGGTGCATTTCCCCGTTTCTCCGTTTCCTAGTTCTCACAGCACATTTGTTTTCATAGCATTATAAAATTGTATTTTTCACAACTTTATCCTTCCAGCCACTCTTACATATACTTTCACTTTTATACGAACCCCTTGTTTTAGCAACAAAATGGGGGTGGGATTCCTCATGCGCGCTAGCGGAATACCGCTCGTACGCTGAGATTTTTAAAAGCGCATGTTACGTGACGAGCTGGGCTCGTCATCAGCGTGCGAGGAGGCTACGCCATGACGAGCCCAGCTCGTCATCAGCGTGGAAGGGGTTAAGGGACTCTTCCATCTGCAATTCGGCGGCAAAAGTTGATACCACTATAAAGGATACAGCATCAGTAGAAGCAAGCAGGAGCGAGGATGAACAAAACATAGGTAAATAGAATACGGAACGATGGAGGGAATATAGAATGGATGGAAGGGTGAAAGGATGGATAGAAGAGTGGGTGGGTGAATGAGTGGGTAAATGGATCAGTGGGTGAAATGATGAGCAAATAGATCAGTGGAGGGATAGGTGAAAGGCTTGCAGAGAATAGTGGAGGATGGATAGGTGGATGGACAGGTGAAATGATGACAGAGTAAAAGGATTAGTGGATATGTGCATGAAAAGTCGAGAGACTAGATGGACATGTAGCTAGATAGATGGATGGGTGGATGGCAGGGCGGATGAATGTATGATTGATATATCAGAAGATGGATGGATGGCTGGATGGATGAATGGCAGGATGGAGGGCAGGATGGAGGGCAGGATGGATGGATAGCTGGGTGGATGGAAAGCAGAGTGGATAGTCAAAAGGATGATGGATGGATGGCAGAGGGGATGGAAGTCAGACTGGATGCATAGATGGATTGATGGCAGAGTGCTTTGATGAATATATTGAAAGATGGATGGCAGAGTCAGTGGACGGCAAAGTGGATTGATGGGTGGCAGAGGGTATGGATGAATGAAGGGATAAATGGATGGCAGAGCGGATGTGTCAATGGCAGAGTGGATAGATGGAAGGGTGGATGGTTTGGTGGATGGATTGCAGAGTGTATGGATGTATAGATGGATTCCAGAGTGGCTAGATGGAAAGATGGATGGCAGAGTCGATGGATGGATGGCAAAGTGGATTGATGGGTGGCAGAGGGTAAGGATGGATGAAGGGATAAACGGATGGCATAGTGGATGTATGAATGGCAGAGTGGATAGATGGAAGGATGGATGGCTAGGAGGGTGGATTGTAGAGTGGATGGATGGATAGATACCTGGATGGGTGGATTGATGGATGGCAGAGTTGATGAATGGATAGAACAGGGATAGATTGAATGATTGATTAAAGGATTAATGGATGACAGAATGAAAAGGTGAAATAGTGGGTTTCAGGGTGAATTGAAGGGTGAAAGAATGAATGGATAGATGCTTGGGTGGGAGAAACAAGGGAGCACTTCTTTGGGAGGGTTGAGCTCAATTGCTTCACTTGCTTTGTGCCATCAGAGATTTAGTTCAAAGTGGGGGTATTTTACTTTTCTGGCTACTCTCTCTGCTTCTATACACCTCCACCCTTCTAACAGCTCTCCAGTGCACATTAGCTCCACTTTGTGCCCTCTCTTGTTCTTTCTCTGCCATCCCCCTTCCACGTTGCCCTGTTTCAGATGAAAGGATGGATGCATGGGTGCATGGGTGGATGGATGGGTGAATGGATGGATCGCAGATGGGATGGATGCCAGAGTGGATGGATGGCAGAGTGACAGGACGGAAGGCAGAGTGGAAAGATGGAAGGAAGAAAGGATGGATGGATGGATTCAAGGCAGTATGGATAGACGGAAGGAAGGAAGGAAGGAAGTGTGTGGATTTCAGAGTGGATGGATTTCAGTATGCATGGATGGGTGGAATGATGGATGGCAGAGTGAATAGATGGATGGCAAAGTTGATGGGGAAAACACTAGGCCAGCATATCCAGCACTTACCACGCCGCAGTGCCAGCCGTGAGGGCAACAGCTCTTGAATCTCGCGTCCTCTCGAAGCCGTGAGGGCAACGGCTGAGGACTTCAACACCCAGGTGCCCAGGGGGTCAGGGTGCACCAGTGACGCCATCGCAAGCACCCGGAGGCGTTTGAAAAGACCGGTGCGCCGAGAGCTCCAGGGGAAGTTCTTCATAAAGATGTTTATTTCCTGGTAGGTCAAGACAATAAATAATGGCCGCTCGATATCGGGTATAAAGCGCTGTGGGAGATTATAAACCGATTCCTTCGAGAGATTGGGCTGTCTTTCTTCCAAGTAAAACACGATACAACCAATAACTGATGTGTTTATAAAATTAAATACGGTGGTAATTCAGAACTTCCTGTTGGTATTCAGGAATCGTGTGTTGTGGAGACGTGATAAGTCACTACGATTGGAGGCCACCGCGTTATCTTAGCCCTGGATACAGAAACGGATGAAAAAAACATCTGTTTCTGTATCCAGGGCTAAGATAACGCGGGTGGCCTTCAAATCTCCCACAGCGCTTTATACCCCATATCGAGCGGCCATTATTTATTGTCTTGACCTACCAGGAAATAAACATCTGTATGAAGAACCTTTTAAGAAATAGGAGCTTATCGTTTCCTGCTTTCATCCAATCCATGGATTCGTATTGCGGTTACCGCTATATGCAGTGATTTTTTAGCTAAGAAAATAGGAGCTTATCATTTCCTGCTTTCATCCAATCCATGGATTCATATTGAGGTTACCGCTATATGCAGTGATGTTTTAGCTAAGAATTATTATAATTACATTTTTTGTGGCTCCTGAAGAAGGAGTGTCCCTCGCCGAAACGCGTGTCGACTTTTTTTGCCACTTCCTGTCTGGTTTCTATGGATAGAAACTGTTAGAATGTTTATATGTTGATGATTATTGTTTTTAATAATATGTATAATTTATGATTTTATTCTTTCCCTATCATAGAGCTTATATTGTGTAATAAACTGTATGATTTTTAAATGTGTTTATTAAATTTACGTTCTATTTTAGCTTTCTCTTTTTGGTCTGTTTTTGCTGTCATTTCATGCCTTATGTTTTCCAGTGCGTTACTGCCTAGGAATTTTTTTCAATACATTGCAGGCATTGGCCATAAAATATTGTCTCCGGATTGGTGTAGCTTTATTGACCAGCACAACATTTGCCTTTTTCAGGAGTCATATTCAGTGGTTCCTATATTTCGTGTGGTCTTTCTTAATTTTTACATCCCTGCAACAAAAAAATCTAAAGGCCGTCCAGCAGGCTGTCTGGTGCTTTGGGTTTGCCGGAGCCTACGTTGCAAAGTACAGCGTATTTTGTCCCCAGACAGCGATATCTTGGTGGTTAAGATTGGTTGGAGCCATGACTGTTCTGTGGCCATTTTTAATGTTTATGCTAGGGGGCTAATTGGGGGGCATAGATCGGAGACAATATCATCTCTTGACTCACAGTTAGAAGCCCTACCGGTTCAAATTGTCCATATTGTGGCCGGGGATTTTAACACCACTTTTGAACCATTAGGCCAAGAAGATCAGGAGCTATCTGCTGAAAAAGATCTCAGATGGGGCATTCCGAAACTTGAGGTTCCAGTTGTAAAAAGATGGTCAGCTGCGGCTATACAATTAAAAGCTATGTGCCTGGAAAGAGGTCTTAGAGCTGCAAATGGACGAACCCCTTCCGACCAGCGGGGAGCTAATACTTTTGATAATGGGCGTAATAGTAGCCGTATAGACTACTTGCTGGTCAATATAAGACTCTGGTATAATTTAGTGGACATGGTTGTTAGGCCCCGACTTGAAAATGACCATACCCTCTTTGTTCTACTTTCTTAATCCACAAGGGGGCTAGAGGTGAGCAACCTAGGGGAGGTGTATCAACACTTGACATTGTCTCTTCCAACGACATGCGCCATGTCAGATGGAACAAATTTATTGAAAATCCAGTTAAACTGGCTGCTCTTAAAGAAGAGGTTGTGAGCCAACTGGCCATTTTAAATTCTCAATCCAATGGTTGTGATTTTCCTCAAATCATGATAGAAGCCTACACCCGACTCTTCTCCAACCTGAAAGCTTATTTTCTAAAAGAGATAAAAGCGGTTAACCAGGGTGTAAGTACTAATGTGGCCAGGTGGTATAACGAGGCTTGTAGACTAGCCCGCCATAAACTGAGTGCAGAATTAAGATCTAAGGACCATGTAAGAGTTAGAGAGGCAAGGGACTTCTATAGACTTACTCAGAGGGCAGCAAAAAGGGAACGGGACCAAGATAGGTGGCGGGATCTGAAACGCGCCTGTGAAGCTAAAGATTCCAAACTATTTTGGAATATTTTTAAATGGGATAGGGGGGGATGTGCTGAGGCCCATCAAAATAATTTTGCCCAGTCCCAGTGGTTAGAATTCTTCAAGCCTCAGTAACGCCTGCAGCCCATCAGAGGAAGTCTACCCCTTACCTCCCCATATCTTTTATCTAGGCCAGGAGTTTTCCATTGAGGATGTTAGCTTAGCACTAGACTGTGTGACGAGTGGCAGAGCTCCAGGTATGGATGGTATCCTGGCAGATGTATTTCTTAGCGATAGATTGACCTGGTGTCAGTACTTCGGATTACTTTAACTCAGTAGCTATGGGAGCATCCATCCCTCCCTCATGGAAAGGAGCAGAAATAATTCCTGTCTTTAAAAAGGGAGATAAATCCTCCCGAGCAACTACAGGCCCATCAGCCTAATAGATTCCGCACAAAAGGTAATGGGCCGATTAGTTCAGAACAAAGTTCAGTTGTGGGTAGAGGAATTTAACATCCTATCTCCATTCCAAGCTGGCTTTCGTCCTTGCACCAGCTCCATAGATCAAGTTTTTCGCCTTATTACAATATACTGGAGGAATGTGGTTTTGACTAAAGGGACACTTTATGCGGTATTTGTCGACCTGAAATAGACTTTCGATTTGGTCCCTCGATGTAAACTCTGGAGAGTCCTTGGGGAATTGGGGATGGCACCTGAGCTACTGATGCTCCTCGTCCGCTTACATGAGCACAACTTTGCAAGGATTAGATGGGGGCACAGGGTGAGGTTACCGATTCATTTCCAGTTGAACGTGGTGTTCGACAGGGATGTGTATTGGCACCCACCCTGTTTTCATTATACATCAATGGGATAGTGGACCATCTTTGCAGATCCCCCTGTGCTTGCTAGAGTTCGTGTACCAGTCCTCATGTTTGCGGACGACACGTTGATCGTCTCTAGGACCCGAGTGGTCTACAGAAGGCGGTTAACGCATTTGGGGAATTTTGTCTTTCTCGTGGGCTTGAGGTCAACACTGCAAAAACAAAGTTTATGTCATTCAACCAGCATAAACCCCTTAAAGGCAAAATTTACTTGAATAACACCCGCCTAGAGCAGGTGGATGCTTTTACCTATCTAGGTATCACGGTCCAGAAGAACATGGGTTGGAAAAGTCACATGGATATGACCATCCTAAAATACCATCAGCTTGTAGGTGCATTATCCATCAAACATAAATCATCCTTTACCAAACCTATCACACCAGTTTTAGAAATATATAACATCAAAGTGATAAGCTCGGCCCTTTATGGAGCAGAGTTATGGGGATTCAGTAATTTGTGCCATCTTTTAAAAACAGAAAATCATTTTTTACGTGGTTTAATCGGTGTCCCCCAAAGAACTCCCATGGCCCCGCTTTTATTAGACCTAGGCAGGAAAAACATGGTGCACATGGCAAGGCTACCCCCACTATTGTACTTGAGGCAAATTTGGACCACCCCTGAAATTATATATTATGCCCAGGGCCTGAAGGACGTGATTCTTGTAGATCCCTTTCATAAAATACATTGGCTAAAGGAACTAAGGTCTCTTTTGGTAAAATTAGATTTAAAATCTTTGTGGGATGATCCAGGTTCTGCAGTTTTTCCTAAAAAAAAGCGATTGAAACAAAAATATTGGGAAATGGTCCTGATGTCATCCTGCATGTACGGTATGAACACTAACTTGACAGGGCGTTTTTTAGACCACAAATCGTGGCCGTCCTACGAAGCATACTGGGACATAATTGAGAGGCCTTTTGACCGGAAATTGTATTTTCAATTTAGGATAGGAACCCTACCAATTAAAGCTTTTACTCATAAACGGGCTCCCTGTTCAGATGAAAAATGTCCTAATTGTCCAACCTTGGCGGAGACTGTATCTCATTTACTTTTTGTATGTCCTTTATATGCAGCCCCACGTCGTAAATGGTTGAGACCTATCTGCATTTCCCTGGGCACGCGTAGTTGTGCTGACGCTCTAAGGATTTTAGGATTTGATTGTTCTCCACACATAGCTATTGCATTAGCCAAGTTTTTGAGTTGGACTTGGATTATTCGCACGCGCACTTTACTGCCAATTGCTTCTAGCTAGCCAGAAGGTCGTGTTTCTATTCAAGAATTGTTTTTTAATCATGAATTAATTTAAAAAATATTATAAATACATTTTATGATAGGCAGTAACTAAATGGAATTTAATATTTTTTAACTTTGTATAGAGTACATGTATTATTTATTGTGTATTGTAACAATTGTTGGTATTGTGTGTGCTTTTATGACTTACTGTCGAATAAAGCTTTTTGAATTTGAATTTGATAGAACAGGGATAGATTGAATGATGCATTAAATAATTAATGGATGACAGAAAGAAAAGGTGAAATAGTGGATATCAGGGTGCATGGAAGGCTAAAAGGATGGATGTTTAGATTCTTGGCTGGGAGAGACAAAAGAGGTCCTACATGGGAAGGTTGGGCTCATTTGCTTTGCTTGCATCGTTTGCATCAGGGGTTTAGTTCAAAGTAGGGGGTATTTTACTTTTTGGCTACTCCTTGCTTTTATACACCTTCACTCTCTCTTCGAGCCGCTCTCCAGTATACATTAATCCCACTTTGTGATGTCTCTTGTTCTTTCGCCACCATCCCCTTCCACATTGCCCTGTTTCAGTGTACTTCCCTCCAGGTTGCATCCCTAGTGTACCTCTGTGTTGTTTCCTCTGCCCTCCTATTGCTTCCCCGTCATCCCTGATTCGGTCCTTTGTATTGCCTAACCCCACACTTGCTTGTTTCACCCGCCTGCTCGTTTTACCTAATTTTTGGTTTACCAGCAGTCCAACTTGGATAGGTTGTACAAAAAAACACTCAAATCATTTTGAGGGCAGACATGCCTGCCACATAGACTCCTTTTCCTGTGTATTAGCCACGCTGTACCACATCTGGGATGCAGTGCAGCATTGCTAAAACATTGGCAAAGCCAGTAGATCTCAAAGGTGAGACATATTAACTTTGTCAATGCTTGCTAAAGATGTTGAATGTACTGTGATTACTGTAAGACATGGGGTAATTAACTGTGCAGGATGTGAAGCCGCCAAACGCAGATATTTACCACTATGAAGAAATATAATAGCATCAATGGGAGAGCAAGCAGGAGCAAGGAAGAATAAAAGATGGGTAAATAAAAAATGCAACGATGGAAGGAATATTGAATGGAAGGAAGGATAAAAGGATAGACGAGTGGGTGGATGAATAGTGTGTAGATGGATGAGTCCGTGAAAGGATGAGTGAATGGACAGGTGAGTGAATGGATAAGTGGATGGAAAGTAAAAGGATCGCAGAAAATAGTGATTGATGGATAGTTGGAAGAACAAGTGTAAGGAAAACCGAGTAAAGGAATGATTGGATAGTTTGATGGACTAGTGGAAGGATGTCAGAGTAAATAAATTGATGGATGTGTGGGTGAAAAGACGAGTGAATGGATGGCAAAGTGTATGGGCAAAATGATGAATGTATAGATGAATGACAGAGTGGATGAATGTATGCTGGATGGATGGCAAGATGGATGAATGGCAGAATGGATGGATGAACTGCTGGATGGATGACAGAGTGGATAGGCGAAAAGATGGATGGCACAGGGGATGAATACCAGAGTGTATGGATGTACAGCAGAGTGCATGGATGGATGGATGACAGAGTGGCTAGATGGAAGGATGGAAGTGGATTGATGGGTGGCAGAGGGTACCAATGAATGGAAGGATGGGTGGATGGCAGAGTATTTGGATGGATGGCAGAGTGGATGGAAGTGTAAGGATAACCTAGTAAAGGAATGAATGAAAAGTTGGATGGACAGGTGGAAGAATGTCAGAGTAAAAAGATTAATTGATGTGTGGGTGAAAAGACGAGTGAATGGATGGTAGAGTGTATGGACAAATGGATGCATGGATAAATGATGACAGAGTAAATATTTCTTCTGCCCTCCTATTACTTCCCTTCCCTCTGTGATTCCATCTTTTGACTGCTGCACCCACCCATGTTTATTTCCCTCACTGACTCATGTTACTTTACTTTTTGTTTAGTCCAACTTGGCTAGGTAAGCAAAAACAAACAAAATGGTCACATCATTTTATAGGCACTCATGCTTGCCACATAGGCTGCTGTTCCTGTTTAAACAATGCTTCACAGCATCTGGGATGCTGTGCAGTATAGATAAAGCTATTGGCAAAGCTAGTAGGTCTCAAAGGTGAGACCTATTGGCTTTACCAATGCTTGCTAAAGATGATGAATGTACTGTGCTTACTGTAAGAAATTGGGTTATTAGCTGTGCAGGATAAGAGACCTGCACAAGTAACTGGAAACCAAGTGATGTAGGCTAATAATGTTTATCCGCTGGCACCCAAAACAACACTGATTTATTGTTCAGCGGTGCTATTTCCTTCAAAATGGAAAACACATGCATTACACACACTACTAAATACTAGAGGTTAGTTTTCAAATACGTAAAATAAATAGGCTTATAGAAATAACTTTGGTGACATTCTGAATTCACATTTGACCCCTACTGGGCCATGACCATCAAAAATAACAGTACCTTCCACTTATACCAGATAGAACATCACAATACAAGGGGGTGTAATTTTAAATAAAGCCAGCTTATTGGCTTTGTTAAGAGGGTTGTACTAAAATATAAGGCAATCCTATCGGCGTTATCAAAGGGTCCCGACATTAAAATATAAGGCATGCATACAAGCTTTCTCAAGGAGATATCGTATTAAAATGCAAGTGAAGCCAACTGGGTGGGTCAGAGTCACCACATAATAAGAACAACAATCCCATGCTAAGATTCAACATTAAGCCCAATAGCATTCATGGGCAGGGCAACATGTTCATAATGGTGCCCATGGTGTTGTCAACTCGGAATGTGAATGATGTGTTGGCGCTGAGAAGGAGATCTGGTTATGGGGTTTATAGGTAATGGCGACTAGTTGTGGGGAAGAGTGGTGATGGGGAAGGACCGTTTGAACTAGATATTTGAACTCTGCCAAACTCAGGTCACTCCTGTCCACCCTTAGTTCCCTCTTTATGCGTGATCACAGTGTGGTGTCCTGCGTGCTGTCTCTTAGGTAGCCTCCTGATCCTAGGGTACTCATAGGGGGGTGGACCGGTACCTTGCCCTCTGTGCACACCGGCTGTATGTGATTCTGTGACACTGTGACTAGTGTTCCTGTCTCATCCATGGAAGCTAAGTGTTCACCCTCTGCATGTTGCTCATTTTGGAAGCCCAATTGTCAGCGATCTGGATTTTGTGTAGTCTTCCCTACCTAATGCTGCACTCTCAGTCTGTGCCCAGGTCAGTAGTGAACGAGTCCATGCTATTGCGGGGGCAGAGGGTTCCAACAGCTTCCACCTCTTAATTATTAAGCGCTTGGCCGCAACAACCCCAGGTCAGTAAATCAGGGCGTGGCCCTATTCCCCTTTGTTCTGTGGAATATGCCCAGAATGCAAATTGTGTGGTTACATACTGCCAGTAAACGGCAAGAGATGGGCAAGCCCATTACATGTGAAGGAGGTCTGCCTCTATCAACATGCATATGGGGCAGTGGGCATGGCCGGGGTCAGGTAAGCTCTGTGTATTATGTAGTAGTGGATGAGACGGTAACAAGTGTTCCTAGGGATGAAGGTTGGACCCTCCAGTATGCAACCCATTCTCGATCTGTACATGAGCGGTTCAAGTTCGTGTCCAAATGACGCCGCAGGGGTGCAAGAGTGTGCAGTGTGGAGGCGTAAAGAGCTTGCAAACCATTTCCTAAGGTGTCTCACTGTGCTCATAACATGCAGATATTGAACTGTGAGATGTGCTAGTGGTTCCCTCGACATATCTCCCCACATGGATACCAGAGCTGTTATCAATTAGTTGTATAGGAGGAACTGAGCTTGCGGCAGTCCGTCTTCTTCCACTAAAGTGTTGAAGGGCTTGAGCGTGTCATCATGCTAGAGCTCACCCAAGGTGTGTAAGCATGTCCCCTGCCAAACAGAAAGTTCCGTCTGTAAGGTGGTCTGGTCACACCTGGGCGTGCCCAGGAGGGGTAGTGTAGGTGCGTACGGGGTGGTAGAACACGTGAGGTGCAGGCTGCGACGCATGCATCTATAAGCCACCTCTTGCAATAGTGGGGCGGGTTGTTTACCGTGTCTACATGGATGGAAAGGCTGTAGAATTGATGATAGGAACCAGGGTGGTGAGAGCATGGCTGTGTCGTGAAGTTCAGCCCACATGTCCATTTAGACACCCACTGGAGCTGCACAGATAATTTTGCTCCATATTCGGCTTGGCGACTCTACTTTGGTCAGCGGCAGATACAACTTGGAGAGTACGACTCGGTATTGGGACCCATTCCATATGAATTCCCTCATGGCACTCTCAAAAGAGCGAAAGACAGGGGGCTGGATATACAACAGTAGGTTGGTTTGTGAAAAAGTACAGTAGCCGCGGCAGAACTACCATCTTAAACAGTGCTATACATCCCATAATAGTTAACGACAAATCGTGCCAGAAGAGCATCTGGGACCTATGGGCAGTTATTACCCTAATGAGGTTTCCCTCGAGTAGATCTGTTGGTGGGTGATATATCCTTATTCCTAGATACCTGAAAACATTCATAGGCATGTATTATTAACGGAAAGCATTGCAATGTTCAGCAACTGTCTGTTGTCAATAAAACTCTTTTAAATAAAGCATTTCAAATAAAAGAAATATGTTTGACTCTTTCGTTTACCATTGTAGACCATATTAATGCAGCCAAGGGGTCCCTGCACTCAAGAGGAAAAGAGGCAAAGCTCATGTCTAAGAGGGTGAGGGGTCACATTTTTCATGTTCCTAAAACTTAGAGACATTTTGCAACATGCGTTGGGGAGCCTGCAGCGCCTCCTGAAGCCCCCCTAAAACATGTGGCAAAGCATTGGCTGTGCCCTGGCCCAGACTGTGGCAACCCAGAGCAGAAGAAGATAGATGAACAAAGCCCTCTTCTCCAGGAGCCATGAATACTGGAGCAGGGAGTTTGTGCGCTGTGCTTTTAAGGTGTGCAGCCTCACGCTGCACTTCTCTTTTGTTTTCACTTTCAAAAGGTGCCTTTGTCCCACACGATTACCCGCAGCCTCAGTTTATGTTGGTGCCGCGCTGCCTGCTCTGCTCTCATCCGCCAAACATTGTTTCATTACTGTGCGGAAGCCGACAGGTACACTCACCCGCCCCCTCCGGTGGGAGTCTTTTGTCAATGTGGGGCCTGGGTCCTCTAGAAATGCACCAGTCCTCCTCACTTCAATCCTGTGGGATCTGGTCCCTAGGATGGCATTTTCCATCAGTGGGCCCTGTGAGATGTGGTCTCCAGGGCCATGTGAGCCTGTGAGGAGGGGGCCCCATGCAAATCCCTCTTCTACCTGCATAAGTAGATATCTTCCTTATACTGGCCCCATGAGGATGATTTTTTTAAATTGCAGAGAAGCGATACACGCCTCATTCTCTTTACGGTCCCCGTGTGGTAATGGGCTGTAAACAGCTTTTTCTCTATCCACTTTACACTGATTTACTGGATTTCGGGCTCATTTAGCTCCTTTTGTCAAGGTCGAGCCACTGAGAACACTTTCCACTGGCTTCTAAAATGGTGCACTCTGTGTGAGCTGGTTTCATTGGCTGCCTTTGCCAGTCGCCTCCTCTGCTTTGTCCTCCACAGACCCCATGGCTTTCTGGCCATCTTGCAGGGCATCAAGCTGGTACACAGGAGGTGTAAGGGGGCCAGTGGCACTGGTCCTGAGAGACTCATCTAGTCCTGGGGGTCAGCATTGGGCAGAGTCCTTAGTCTACCAGGGGCATCAGGTGACTTCTCCTCCAAATGTCCATAATAATTCCTGTGTTGTCGCTGTCCAGATCCAGGGCCGTTCTCCCTATCACTTCCTTCTGCAAGGACTTATATTATAAGTGCGCATGAACAGTTGTAGACATTAGATACAACTAGCAAATCCTGGTTTGCCACATCATCATCCCTCCACCCCTGTCCCAACCCCCCTGCAGAACATTCAATATGGCATAACCGTTCTACCCTTGGCAAGAGCTCTTGTGCCCACCCAGAGTTGTGGCTATGATAATGGGCACACCCTCTCTTGTGGTCCCTCCAAACCAGTGCTGCGGCAGCTTCTCGCTCACTGGGCTTGGGGTCAAGGGTAGCTAGATAGACAAAAGAAGAGGACAGGCTTGGTGTCAGTTTCATCTGCTTGTGACAGGGGAGGCCTCTTTGAAGAGTAACTAGTCCTAGATCACAGCCCCCCCCGCCCCCGGGCCATTCTGTCTAGGGAAGTCCAGCACCCCCCACACCCAAGCCTTTTGTCCTCTGTGTGAGAGCAACACACATCTTACCACAATGGAGCAACCCAGCTGCCATGTAACAGTTGAAGGCTTAGAAGCTTTGTAACTTTTTAAAAGTGATTTTTTTGCTCAATGGTGAGACAAATTCATTTTCACCATGAAACTGGGGGCTATATTATCAATAACGGCAATAACTTTATCGCCGCTTCAGCGGCAAGAAACTGCTGCTTAAGCGGCGATAAGGGGCTTGATAATATGCCCTAGAAAACTCCAATAGAAGGCCAGGTTCTGGTGTGAAGGACCACAAACCTGGGCTTCTATTGGAATTCTCTCGGGCATATTATCAAGCCCCTTATCGCCGCTTTAGCAGCAGTTTCCTGCCACTAAAGCGGCGATAATGTTGTCGCCGTTCTTGATATTATGACCCTGGATTTTATATAGGGTTTAAAATGAGTTTTGGAAATACTTCTCTAGTTGCTACCAATCAAAATCTAACATGTATTAAATGTAAAAATGTAGCCCTAGGTTTTTGGGGATATTTCACTGTAAGAACATGTTCAACATTAACTTCCATACGTCCTACTTTCAAATATTATGCACCTTTATGGGCCATAAGGCTTTTTTAGAGGTGGCCAAATAATATTTAAAAGGAAGGTTTGGGTCTGTCAAAAGAGCTTACTGACAGATCAAATTTGCAGTTTAAAACATTCACAGGAAGGTTACCTGTGTGCAGTTGCTAGGCTATGCATGATTGTAGTCCCTCACATGAAGCCTGCACAGCTGCGCACACATGTTCTTGTGTAACCAGCCCTTATCATAGCTGCATTGCAGAAGCCTTAGTTTAAAAGGCGAACATTGCCACTTAGCACATACCGTCCAATTACCATGCAGCTGCTGTGACTGAGACTCAGGTAGTGACACTCACCCATAGTAAAGGTTAAAAAAAACGGGTGCTCAAAAAATCCTTGCGTACTAAATGAACTGAACCCCTTTCATTCAATGTTTAATATCTTTTACGTTCCGTTAAGAGTTTGTTTATAACATTCATTTATTTTGGTGACAGAAATAATGAAAGATTCATCTTTTTACTTGTATCTTACATATGCGTCTGACTTTCTGGGAGACCATCATTGAATTATATGTTTAAATACTCTTTAACGAAGAGTTATTTGCCTGCGCACACCCTTCTGTATACTGGAGTACTCTATTGATAAACAAAGTTTAAACTATGTGTGTGTGCTGTTTGGTTGGAAGGCAGCCAGCCCTAATCAATGATCAACCTCTGGTGGAAGCTCCACTAGTATGCCAAACGCACTACTTATGTAAAGTATAAAAATGATAGAATATTAATCCATTGTTAATTAACCAAGTAATCACTCAAAGGATCTTTTTGCAAAAGATGATTTTGTATTGTTTCAGTCTACACATTTTCATTACAATTCCAAAAAACAAATTTATACATGATAATGAGTAGATCAAGTACGAAAACAATGTTGTATAACGATTATAAAAACATTGTCACACAATTATCATACTGAGTTAATCATAAAAAGAGAATGAACAAGCATGAAATTAAAGAACACAACTTAGAAAAAAGGCCCAATGCATTTCGGGAGGTTCCCTTCTTCAGGAGCACTGAAAAAAATGAGACATTGTATCAACAATCTATGGCAATATTTTCTTAATTTGTAATTAGTAGCTCATAATTAAACTCACATATGAACAATATTAACTGGCAGTTCTAAATTCAAAAACGCTAGAAAGGAACAGCTGGACATGATTGTGATTTATGAGCTTATTTTTAAGGTAAAAAATGACATGAAAGTGTGAAGCAAAAAAACATAGGAGATAGAGATGCCACCAGAAAAAATGCCATGAAGGTGTGAAACTTAAAGGAAACTACCACCACCTTAAATGTGAAATCCACACTAAAAAGATTAATAAACAATCAAATGCTTTATTCCAAAATCTGATAGACACCACTGTGTAAATTAGAGGGAGACAGTTGTCCCTATCTACAACAGTACTCACTTACAACTAAAGATGAACAAAAAACGTGGTAGACGTAATGTGAAAAGAAGACAACTGGGCGTAGCAGCTCTGCTGAAACAAACAAAGAGACCGAGCCGGTCATTAGAAATCATGGCAACCGCACGCAAGAGTGAACTTGAATTGTTATGCTGAAGAATATACCAATACACTTACTATGATAAACTGCTCAAAGTGACAACTATGCGATAAGTCCGTTCTCTCACTGTCTGATGCTGTCAACTCTGTGGCTGAGACGAAGAGGACGTGACTTTCTGAATCTTCTAAATTCAATTGCGCTCAAAACGATGTAAGAATGTTTTATGTGAGCACAATCTGCAGAAAATAAACGGGTACACTATTGATATGTATCTAATCAAAACATGCTCTTAATCGAAGCAACCACGTAAAGGTAACAACTATATGCACCTCTAAAACACGCAGTAATAAGACTGCAGGCAGGGTACTCTAACTCGGACCAAACAATTTCTCTAAAGAAACCATTTAACATAGTGATCTGGAGTCCTAATTATTACCGGAAAGATATAGGAACAGATACTTAAAAGCAACCTATAGTAACAGAGGTATTGCGGAGTTACGATGGTCAAGAATATTCTGAATGTTGAACATGCGCTCGGTATTCAAAATAATTATCACTGACTTGAATTACAACTCACCTCTCGGTAACAACCGTTATCCCAGATACACGTTTGTGCTGTGCACGCCGACTCAGCCTGGAAACAAAGTAAGCTATTATCAGCAACGAAATCTAATTTCAATACACAGAAGGGTTCTACCTAAACGAGAATCTCTTACTCACCACAGCTGTAAGAACCCGCGTGGCCTCGTTTTCCAGAAGCTGTTGACGCGAACGCAAGTTTCTCCCGATCACCGATCACTATAAACTAGCTGATGCTCAACTCACAAAGAGAGAGAACTAAACTTAGCCGCCATGATGGAATGGTGCTGAACAGACGCTCGTGTTAGAGTGACATGCAATGTAGTTTGGAGTAACGTGTAATTTTGTTTATATTAGTTAGACAACCTGGAAATAGAGCACTATTTAATGCACTGATTTAAAAGTTAAAACAAATTGTTGGGATCGGAATAACTAGATCCTTTGCCCGAGATCCTACGTCAGAAACAATAGATATAGCCTAACTGCCATCTTAAAGTAAATAAATGCATAGGTGCTCCAATACTTAAACGGGATGCCAAGATATTAAAAACAAAATACCGAGATCCCTTGTCCGAGATTTTCACAATAAACAGCTGCCATCTTAAGATGAATAAATGCACTGATGCTCCCATACTTGAGCAAGATACAGAGTTTTACCGAGATCCCTAATCCAAAAATTGTACACAGTAACCTCAATGAAAAAAACTCATTTTTATTGTTGAAATAAAGGGGAGAAGTTCACTGGAATCTATAGACAGACTTAAGACAGACTTAAGACAAACTTAAGACAGACTTAAGACAGACTTAAGACAAAATCCTAACTTCTGTGAATACCAAAAGTAGTAAGTTCATTCTGTGAATACCAAAAGTAGTAAGTGCATTCTGTGAATACCAAAAGTAGTAAGTGCATTCTGTAAATACCAAAATAGTAGTAAGTTTAGGATTGAGTCTTAAGTTCATTCTGTGAATCGGGCCCCACATCATCTTTTGCAAAAAGATCCTTTGAGTGATTACTTGGTTAATTAACAATGGATTAATATTCTATCATTGTTATACTTTACATAAGTAGTGCGTTTGGCATACTAGTGGAGCTTCCACCAGAGGTTGATCATAAATACTCTTTAATACATCTAAGTGATTAACAGCACCACAACAGTATTATTTTTCAGTAATGAAAGAAGTTTCTCATAGACTTGTTGGTCCTGGTGTAATTTTCAGACACCAGGACACTTTCAGCAGCGCCTGCACGTTGTCTGCTTTCATTCCGAGCAGCAATGTGCAGGCGGGGAGGGGGCTTGGACCGGTATTTTAAAATTGAGCTGAGCCCAAAACAAAGGCGGAAGTTATGGGGCCATCAGGCCTTCCTGTGATTGGGTGTCCTGGCTGGAAATGCAAATGCAATGGAGGGGAAACAAAGGCTCACAACTTTGTGTTACTAGTCCTAAAAAAAGTAGTGGGGGACGAACCAAGTAAGGCAGTTTGAAAGTGACACCATGGCCTGTGATATCACAGCATATAATATCAAAGAGTGTGCCAAAAAAATGTAATGTTCTTTTCCTTATCTTTCCAAAAATCATTTGGACACAATTGACAAGTTTGAGGGGGATATTCTCAAGAACTTGTGATAATTATCGCAAAATTAGCTCGACCCAACTCTTCACATCGCAGTCTATCCTGGGAAAATAACGCTGTGTTAACGTTGCAATCTCAACATGGCGTTACCATGCGATAGTCTCACGATAACGCGTCAAATGACAACATAAAAATCAACACGAAGCCGCAAAAATGCGAAACACGAACGTGAAAAAAACGGCGATGTCCCAAACCACGATACAAAAATCTGCGATAACCAGCAACAGGCCTGCAATTCCCATGCGTCATGCAGGAAAATGCACCATAAAAGCAGAGAAAAAAACTGTGAGATTACAATGTACGGGTACAACCTCACATCCGTGATAGAGAACAAATGTCCATTGTCCCGCATCAAATAGGCATCTCCTCACAAAGAGTCACAATTTACATTGACATGCAGTCTGTATGTAAACTGCACCAATGAGTAAACATACATTTAAAACACTGTAAACCGCATCTCCCATTCACATTGCAGAAGGACAATCAACACCTCCTGCACACAGACGTGAAATGTCTATGATCAATCAAGTATGAAGGCATGAACGAATGTAGGGGCAGTGACTCCCACTTACGTACATGTTGCTCATGTTGTGAGACTTGAGTCAGAGGGTGCATTCCTGCATCATGGTGGTACACATTTGACCCCAAAAGAAGCCACGTTGTCACTTGTAGGTCACAAATGACAGCCTATATGTAATGATGTGGGACACATGTGAAACGCTGAAGAGTGGGATTCCGTACTATCTGTGACATACAGAACTGGTATTTTGAATACTTGACACCCTAAACCGGCTCTCTACACAGAGGTGACACACCCACCATCTATTATCAAATCATGAAAATGTTAGCACTACATGATGTCACACTTATACTTGTCTAAGTAATTGACGCCACAGAGATAGAGAACATTTTTTGCGCCGTGAGTCAGAATACAGATTTGGTGTTCTGTTCGAAGTTCTGGTACTTACCAGCATACCCCGCGTTGATCAAACTTCAGCGACATCTATACTTTTCCCCGGCAGCCGGGACGGAATTATAACCGGCGGAGAGCACATTAAATTCTTGCAGTGCATTAGGTGGCAAAGTCAGCCCGATTGGAGCCCTGATGAAGTCGTGGACTAAGTGCCCTGACGAAACACGTGTTGGCTGGGCGTTGAAATGAAAAGAAAACATGAAGAATAACATCACTCAAGACTACATGTGCAATTGATTCATTGTTTGTGTTGGTTTTGTATGTAATGAATAGTGACACTGAGGTCACATTGAATTAGGCGTGTGCACAGAAACCCCCTTTTGTCTGAGTAATGTGCCCGTACAGATGACTGACAAGCACTCAGGGAATGTGTCTTGGAATGCATTTATTTGCACATGCTGTGCCTGTGGTCATTTTGTAGTGTCCCATGATTGCTAAGGACTGTCACAATGTGACGTGCTCATGTGCAGAAATTGTCAATGATGGTGTTCCTACGGGTTGTTCCTGCTGCGGCTGCAGTGGGATGTGGTCCACCTGTCTCATCTTCAGAATCATCGTTGGGTGCATCTGGCACTTGGATCCATGGGGCGTTGGTGCGTACACATATGTTGTGCAACACACAATATGCAACGATCATCTTGCACAAGATGTCTGGGCTGTACAGGAGTCTTCCACCTGTGATGTCCAGGCACCTGAAACGTGACTTCAACACGCCAAAAGTGCATTCCACAATGCCCCTGGGGCGTTAATGGGCCAAATTGTACTGCCTCTGGACCTTTGTGTTCAGGGCTTCGAGGGGTGTCATCATCCAAGCGCAGAGTGCATATCCTTGATCACCTGTGACAGCGCAGAGACATGAGTCAATAGTTGGTTCTGCATGATGGTTTGGCAGGCTCACTGCAAAATTTTTGTGTGATATGTGTGACATGTACTGCTTGTAGCAAATGAGCGGCATCAATGTGCTTTATGTAGCCTCATTGCTGCTCCTCCATCCCCCTGGGCGTATTTATTAATGTGCGCAGCGTGGTTGCTTCACTTGCACCCCTACGGCACACCATTGTTATGCCTGTCTGCGCATGTCCACAAGCCTAACAACGACACTGTAATGTTGTGCACTGAAGGTGGGTGGCCACGTGTGTGTGGGCCTATGGTAAGGATAGGGCGGACACAGATGTAGAATTCATGGCTGACTGAACTCATGATGTGGTTGGGGGTAGACCTTTGGCTCATGCTGAGGTAATAGCGACACACACAACAGTTAGCATGTATGATCCCTTACCCCGAGCGGGCTTGCGCTGTCTCATTAACTCTTCGGCCGAGCCCGCACTCCGGGGGCATGATACATTGCAACATTGTCCATTGCGCAGACAGGTGGCGCCGACACTACAACAGAGACACTCACAATATAGTTACTTCCTTGGCAAGGCCGAAACTTAACCAAGCCCAGAGCCCCGGATTGATTAACCCCACCCCTAAGCTGGACTGTCATACGCAAGTCCACTCCGCTTACGCTCACAGGGGGGTACGACACGGCTACATGGCCCAGGTCTACCCCACTGCCTGAGGTGACATGATTGCGTCCGTTGTACACAGCACAATGTAATGTGGTAGGGTCCTCATGCATACATAATGATCACACGGACACACTTAGATAGTTTACGGGACTGGCTATGGGCACGTGCACTTGGCCCCTTTTATTGCCAGGGTCTAATGTACAGTGACGCCTGTGCTGGATGGGTGAGGGGTTAGTGTAAGCTACCCCTAAGGGGGTGCTTGGTGCTGGCAACAACTACAACAGTGATCAGTCAATAGCAAGCTAAAAGTTAAAACAGCAAGGGTCCATGGCTTGAGCTGCACAGAGTTAGTGGCCCTGGATGAACTGCGGCCGGCACAGGCACACCACCACGGGACGGGACGGTGACTTGCAGTGCACTGAGATAGGGTCACGCGAGCAGAGCGGGTCCTCGTTGATGTCCAAGGTGAATGTCACGGAGGGTTGCAGGGGACAGTGGAAGCTTCCAGGGCATGATGCAGAGGGCAGAACCAAGCAGAAAAAGGCAATATGGAGGAGATAAATGCTACAGACTAATTTTGCCCACCTAATCAGTATCAGCTACATGATGATGAAGACAACCCCCAGGCCATATATTCAGACACCAACAAAGTTCAACCAGTGAGTGTCCATGAATGTCGGGGAACAGACTTAGTGGCACCGGAGCTTAAAGGGGATGCAGTCCACGATGAGGTATGTACAATGATATAACTCTGCCATAAATAAATCAAGACTCCGTGACCTATTCGACCTCAGTGTAGGCCGTAGGCAGCGTACAGCAGGGGCACACAGCCACGTGTCATTGGCTTGCGATGCACAGAGTTAGTGACACCAGAGCAGTTGTTGGTAGCGTTCGATCACCTCCCTAATGATGATCCTTTTTTCCTCCGGACTGAACTGCGTCTTCCTCTTACACCTCTCCTTGCGTACAATTACATGAAGTCGGCCATCAGGATATCAAGACTAGGTTCCAATTGTGTGACCTACTTGGCTGCAGTGTAGGCCGGAGGCAGCGGTCAGCAAGGGACCACAGACCGGTGTCGTTGGAATCCTATGCACAGAGTTGGTGGCAGCACATTGAAGGGAGTATAGTGATATAAATTCGGCCATTGACATATGAACTCGGCCATCATGATATCAAGACTCAGTTACAAATGTGTGACCTACTGGACCGCAGTGTATGCCGGAGGCAGCGGTGGAATACTTCGACGAGAAAGGAGTACTGCGGGACTTTGTCGCGGAGGCCGTGATGATCTGAGGAGACTGCCAAGGTTGCGGGCCTCGGGCTTGGAGCTTGCACCGGCACGTGGTGGGCCCTCTTTGACACATGCCAGTGTTGGCAGGTGAGCAGTGAGGCCTGGGTGTGCAGGGGTGGGCAAGTCTGGTCTGGGGAACAGTGGCCTGGGGTGCAGTAGGCACACAGGATCGCAGGCAACACTGCTCACGGCGTCGGCCTCGTGGCAGAGTAAGAGGCGCCGCCCTGGCAAACACGTTGACCATTCCGGAAGAGAACCATCTCTTCCCTGCCCTGGCATACGCAGGGCCAGCCCACTCCGCTCACGCTTACAGGGGCTTACGTTCATGCTACATTTCCATGATCTTCCCCACTGGCTGAGGTAACATGGTTGCGTCCACTGTGCACTACACTCCAAACACCAGCAGTGTATGTCGACATGGATTTGTCTGTGGCCTGCAAACTGCAGTCTGGCCAGCACATCCACACCACACTTGGCATTGTGTACATTCTCATTCATGGGTCACTTGCCTCCTTCGCACATGCCTGGTTCCCACCTCTCCCCACAATCTGCTATTGTGTGGCTGAGGTGCCATGCCGTTGATGGCTCATGTACATGGCTAGCACCAAGTTACCACAGTAAGTTGTACAGTCGTGTATGGTGGGTGGGCATGTTGTTTGGCATGTTGTATGTGAGTTTCTAACATGTGCATTATCAGGGTTTTGAGTTGCATGATTGTGGAGTTGGAGTGTGTGGTGTGTTCATTTGGTACTTACCAACAAGCAGTGCATTTCCGTAGGTTCCATCCTGGAAGCGCTGGTTGATGATGGACCGTCGGAAGATGTAGGAATCATGCACACTGCCTGGGTAGTTGGTGATGACATTGATGAAGAGTCCCGGTGATCCACTATTGCCTGCACATTGAGGGAATGTGTGTGCTTTCTGTTGCAGTAATTGTGTGCAGTCTCGGCTGGGGGCACAAGTAGGACATGTGTGCAGTCAATTGCCCCCAACACATGCCGGAAGCCAGCTATGGCATAGAAGCCTTGCTTGGTCTCCAGCTGTTCCTGAGCAGTGTGGGGGAAGTGAAGGTGCTGGGGTACCAAGCTGATGATGGCATTCAAGACAGTTGTGATGAACTTTGATAGGGCTGGCTGTGAGACTCCTCCGACTCTGGCAGTTGTTGGTTGGATGGTAACAGAGGTCAACAGATGCAGCACAGCCAGCAGGTTTGTCTGCGGAGGGATGTTGTTTGTCCGCTGTATTGGTACCGTCAGCCTGTGGGCAATGATGTTCAGGATGAGGAGGATGGTTGTCCTTTTGAGCCTGTAGTGGGCAATGACATCCTTTGGGTTTTGGTCTGTGAGGCTGGTGTGTTTTCTGAAGGTTCGCTATCTTTGTCTGCGTTGCATCTGTGGTAGTCTGGGGGCTAGGGGGAGGGTGGGGGGGGGGGGGGGTGGCAGGTCTGGGTGTGATGGCAGTGGGTGTTGTGGCCCTCTTGGGGTCCGAGCTGCATGATCAGTAGCTCCATGGCATCTGTTGTTCTTCAGGTGTGGCTCTGGGCTGGGCTCCCTTTCATGGCGCAGGTTGTCATCCGACTTTACATCAGGTAAGAGCAGGTGTTAAATTCCTATGCTAACGCACCTTGTCACCTGTTTTGGGATCTTATCGCAGATCTGGCTGTTCGTTGAGAATGTTGCGGAGTAGTGTTTTCTCTGATTTTTGCATGGGAACACCTACTCTGCATATCATTAGCGTTAGTTGCCGAGGTCATCTGTCGCAATGTTTTTTGCGGCTGCTATCGCAGGTAAACTGGTGGTATCGGCTGTTAGCATCAGCTTGTCAATGGTGCGATACATTTATTGCCACTTTTGCTGCGATAAAGTCTCTATAACTTGGCGATAAGTCCTTGAGAATATGCCCCTATTGTCTTTTGTTTCCTAGTATTTAAACATTATACCACCATAGTGTAAACGCTGTGTGTTAAATTCATAGATTTCAAAAGAAGATTTTGAAATCATCTGATTATTTCGCCTCGGGGAAGTCATTTATTTAGATTCCCTTGAACATCTCCTGAAGAGTTCTCTTCATTGAGAGCCCTACAGGGAAACAACTCTCACCCTGTCCCCTATGCCTGCAGGTATGTGCTCTATCTTTTGCTTTGGAACATTTTAAAGTATCACTCTTGTACTAGGTGTGTTAATGGACATCTGGCTTGATGACCTCAAATGCAAAAAAACGTTCTTGCATGCTTTCCGCTGTTCTTCAAAGCCTATTGAATTATTGCAATTTTTAATAGTTATTTCAAATTTAATTTTAAGTTTAGTGATGTTTAGGAGTTACTATTGGCTGAAACTTTCAAACGTCATTAAGAGAATCTGTCAGCCAAAGATCCAATTAGGCTTGGATCTGAAAATATTTTGGGGTTTTTGGTGCAGTGAAAGTTAGCACAGGTTGTACTATGTGATACGAAGTAGGTCTAAGCAGCATATTCAAAAACAGCAGTGAATTTTTACAGGAACAAAAATATTGTGCATCCGCCCCATATAGAATCTGTGCTGTACACCCAGATGAATTGCATGTTGCAGTCTGCCTGCTGAGAGATGGAAGGAGTGTGTCTTACCGTGAAGGAGGAGAGACTGTCCAGGAGCCCAGCATGCTCCCAGCATGAGGAACAACCAGAGAATTCAAGCACTTCAAGGGAGCGAAGGCAGGAGCGACCCATTCTTGTAGGGTCCTTGTAGGGCTCCTTAGAGGTTCTTGGTGTGAACTGCATCAAGGCTTTGAGACTGCCACGCAAGATATGTGACCGGCATCCAGATGTATACCTAAGAGTCTGGTGTTGTCACTGTCAACATCGTAGATTGCTCTTTGTTCCCATGGCAGGAGCCTTTTTTTGGCCTAGAGACTGCGACTGCTTAAAACTCCCAATCACGATGACTGTCCATGAGGGAACAGTTGCCACCCACGCTCCCCATTGCCATGCAGTCTAGGAAGGCTGCTACTGCTAAAGACGAGTAATACCATTGGAGCGCCCACATTGATCTTGCCCAGCTTGCAAGTTTCAAGTGACATCACAGCCACAGTGCCTCCAGTACAGCCGCGGCCATTGGAGGAGCCTAATCATGTTATGGAGCAAGGATTGAAGACACTAGGGGGCTCATTTATGAGCCCTTGCGTCACTTTTGCACCACTGGAGCATCACTTTTTGTGACACACCAGCAGTGTAAAAAATGAGCCTTGTTGCGCCACATTTACAAAGTGACACATCTAGGTAGATGCGTCACTTTGTAAACCCCTGCGCTACATTATACCTGCGCCAGGTATAATGTATGCAGGGGGGGCGTTCCCACGCAAGAAAGGGTCATAGAAGTGACGCAGTGAAATCTACCAGATTTTACTGCGCCACTTCTAGGACTCAAATGCGTCAAAACCTTACGCCTGCTGTGAGGCAGGCGTAAGATTTTGACGCATTTGAAAGGACACATTGCTGGGGTTGTGTCACTTTAGTGACACACTCCAGCAATGCGTCACTTTTGCGCCATACAGATACGTAAGAAATACTGACGTATCTGTAACTCCTTGCGACATGATGCGTCATACAGTAAATATGACGCATCAGGTATGTCGCAAGGAGTGCGCACTGAGAAGTGACGCATCACTGCTTTCATGCAGTGATGCGTCATTTCTCATAAATGAGGCCCTAGGAACTCAGCATGAAGAGGGTACCAAAGGCACATAGAGCCTCAATGAAGATCACAAAGACCATATCAACCCTGTGTCTGAGACTCCACATTTGGCTGTATTGTATTATCACATGCTATATGATTCAGGGCCATATGTATCAAGCAAATTAGCATTCGCTTTGCGAATGCTAATTTGCTAAATGGTATGTATGAAACATTTTGGCAGCAAAATAAGGAATCGCAAAATTTGCCATTCCTTATTTTGCGATTGCACTTAAGGAATTGCAAATTGTGCGATTCCTTAAATGCAATGTATCAAAGGAAAATAAATTCAAAAATGCCCATAAGGATTCGCAAATTACCACCAACTTCTAGTTGGTGGTAAGTTGCGAACGCTTTTAAAAAAGTAATTTATTTAAAATCCAAAAGTGCCATATGACGCTCATACATGCCCTTAGGGCATGTATGTGCGCCATATGCCCACACATGTCATTTTCAGGGGTGCAGCAGGGTGTTCTTGTGACACCCCTGCACCCTTGAAAATATTCCTAAATTGCGATTAGCAAATTGCTAATCGCAAATTTCCCCTTCATTCCTATGGGCCTCCTGGCCCATAGAAATGAATGGGAATTTTGCGATTAGCAATTTGCTAATTGCAATTTAGGAATGTTAAGGAATCGCTAAAAGAAGCGATTTCCTACATACATACCATTTTGCGATTTATAAATAGCGATTCCTTAAAAATCGCTATTTAGAAATCGCAAATGGTCATGATGATACATATGGCCCTAAGTGTAATAGGACAAACTTCAGGATCCCCTGTCTGGACTGCGGCCCCCGGAAATGGATGTGAGACCCAGCCATTCTGTGGAAACTTTGGGGACACAGGAGAGTTATACCCTCACACAAGCCCACGTCCACCTATTGCTTTGGGGACACAGGAGAGTTATACCCTCACACAAACCCACGTCCACCTATTGCTTTACTGCCTATTGAATGCAATCGCAGGGAAGGGGTGGTCTTCTGTGGGTACAATCTCCCCAGTCTAGAAAAGTAAAAAAATAATTAATCAATAAATAATCACGCTGTTCAAATTGCTTTACATGCTGAGCTATTAATGCTTTAAAATTAAAGACTAATACTGAAGAAAATGGCCGGGAAATGGACCATTGAAAAAATAGTAAAATTGCTTTGTGCAATATTGCAACCAAAACTCTCTTGCTTTGTATCACCTCGTACTTTGTACTTTTTTATACTGTTTGTAACCATACTACCTACTTATTATACTGCTAAAGTCGTTACATTGTATACCCAGCTGATGCATCCCATCAAGTTTTCTCTGTACAATGTTTGCCTTTTCATTTTCTTTTGGAAATAATTAATAAAATCCTTTGAAATAAAAAGTATCCTGTCTCCTGATAATCTATTTACTTATTGACCATTCAATGACCATCTCCATTAATTAGTGAATCCCTTCAGGACTGAATTACAAAGGGTAGATTTGACATTGTTGCTCTATTGATAACTTTACAACACCTCGACCAATTTGCACCAAAGCTTGGAAGAATGCAGCACAGAAATCTCCTGAATTTGGTGCAGACTGGTCAAACTCGACCTAGGGGAGAGGTTAAAACAAAGTTATAAGGAGGTCACAAAACACCAACATAAGTAGTTGTCTGTTTTAATACGAAAATTCCTGTAGCCAACATAAGCAATGGTTTGATGCAATTTAATTCAGCTGTTCTAGGGGGTGTACGTGGAAAACCAGCTGCCGATTGAAAAAGTGTCAATTCTTTGCATTTGTGTTGACACATGATAAAACATATTATCTGCTGGCTAGGTTTATTTTTAGCATATCTTAACTAGAGCAGCTGTGCGTTTCACAGTGTCTGCGCATTTCCATATTTGTGGAAGGGCTGGGAGGGTGTTTTGTGCCCACACTCTCCCACACCTTGTTTATGGGGAGGGAATAGTCGCTTTAATGCAAGATTTTTACTGGAGCATCTTGTAGTTGCCTATGTGCCCACATCCACTTTCTGCTTTGTCGGAGAGACAGTGGGGTGATTTGTGCACTACATTCCCCTCCTTTGCAGAAGAGCAGAGAATTTTGAGTATATTATATATTTTTGTACAGGAGTCGCTTGTAGATTCCCTTGTGTGCGTATACTGTCCGGTCTTTGTCGTGGGGTGTGGTGGGGAGGGCGATGTGTGCCACTTTCCCTCCCTGGTTCAAAATTGGTCAGGCACATTTGCTTATTTTTCTAGCCCTGTACCAAATGCAGGCAGAATTGTTACTTTTTGCACAACATCTATTTGTTTTTGCCTCCTACGTCATATGCCTTGCTTAAGGGTGTTCATGACATATCAGAAAGATCTAAAAAACAAATAAAATGTTTTCTTCATTTTTTACTGCTGTCTGGGAAAGGAAAGGCATACAGAGAGTTTCTAATTGTTTAGTTAAGGTGCATTTTTGGGTTTCGACTGCACAGCGCTTGCAAAATCTCTTGTAAACAAAAAAAAAAAGCTTAAACGGGCTTGGAGTCCCCCCATTTTCTTGCTTTAATTAACATTGGTTGGCTCCGATGTCACTCTTGTTTCCTTGCCTATGAGTGGTCACAGCTTCCTCCTTGCCTCAGCTTCCTCCTGGGCCTTTGTAAGTTTCCTGTCTGCAGCTACTGTCCTTCCACCATCCGGGGGCTTCTGCAGGTACTTTGTTTCTGATTTATCAATCAGTATTTGTTTAGGGCGACAACTCAGCCGCGAGGGTCTCAAGGCGCTGGGTGGGGGTAGCAGGTGCTACTGAGCGCTGAGGTTTAGTTGAAGAGCCAGCTCTTGAGATCCTTCCTGAATTGGGTCAGTGACAGGGATTGCCTGAGGTGGAGAGGCAGGGTGTTCCAGGTTTTGGTGGCAAGGTATGAAAAAGATCTTCTTCCGGTCATGCACTCTTATAAAAGTGCATGTGCTTTCAGTCCACCCCCCTCTCACCACTGTTTGGCTTTTTGCTTGTCCTTTCCATCTCCCTCCAAATGTCCGTGCTTTTGCTACAACCTCCCTCCCTGTACTCCCACCTCGTGTTGCTTGCCCCACTACCCTCCTCCCGCTGGCTGTGGTATTTTTGTTAAAAAAATTGCAATTTTCTATAGTGCCTACTCGACCCCAAGGTATTTGAGTGCTTTTACAGGAGCACCAGCTACATTACACAAGGTTGGATTCCCGCTTACCCACCGTCCTTCTCCTGCTGTCCTTGTTTTGTTGTTTCCCATCCCCAGCCCTCCTCCAGCTGTCTGTGGTTTATTGTTTCCCACCCGCCCTCCTCCTGCTGTCTGTAGTTTGTTGTCCCCCCATCACCCTCCTCCTTCAGGTGGCTTGTCCCCCCAGAACCCCCACACTGTTTTTACACATATTACACAGCAGCGCTAGCTGCTGTGCAACATGGCTTAAAGGAAAAAAGAGATGTGACGCGGTTTACGCTGGCCATGTTTTAGCACTTTCTTTTTTTAACTTGAAGCCATGTTGCACAGTAGCTCGTGCTGCTGTGCATCATGTCAAAAAACGAACATTGACAAAGCCAATGGATCTTGCATAAGTGAAACCTATTGGCTTTTCTAATGCTTGTTGTAGTCTACTGGGGAACATGTACGAGCACATCGCAATGGGGATCTTAAATATCACCTTACCTTTCATATGCAGGAGAATCACACTGAGAATGAGGAGCTATGGTTCAAGTGGAAAGATCATATCCCGGAAAACCCAAGGGGTGGAAATGGGGAATTGGCCCTAAGGAAAAGAGAAGCGGGATGGATCTGTAGGTTCCATAGCATTGAGCTAGGGCATAATAATGATGATGAAATGCATTATTTCTTGTAAGACCGTTGCCTTCGTGTAACCCCTGGACTCTTCTGTAAACATTAATATGTTGTATATCCCCCTGTTTAGATCAGATGGACACCACAGTTCTATCAAGTGTATAGATGTGGCTGCTGACTTCTCTCTTCTACCATTTAGACTTTCTGTGGGAGCAAGCTTTTAAACCTTATGGTTCTTTGTTCTGTTTGATTTGTTCTGATCACTGAGCTCCTCTCACACTATCCCCCCAAAAAACACTTGCACATGTGGGAGAGTTCTTATTGCACTGCGTAAGGTCTATGTAGGAAAACTCCCCGCCTCTATTTATTCTCACACAATATATTCTTTTATGCTTCTTAATTACTCCATTGACCATTTATATAGGAGCGCTTATTTATATTTCTATCTTATTTTAAGTTATTGGATTCTTTTGTTGACCTCAGAATCGTCAACTCCACTCTTTCATCACAACAAGATGGCCGCTCTGGTTGAGTAACCCAGTTGATACAGCTTACTATGCCCCGGTCACGTGACGGTAGTATCTCTGTTGTGATGCACTCCGAGGTCGGAATGTAAACACGCGTGTTTGAAGTTACTAGGCTGTCTATATTGGCAGCCAGATTGTGGATGGCAATGGTTCTGCTAACAATATCCCACCAGTGTATGCTATTGGGTTTCGATTGATAAACCCATTTGTCTTTACTTTAATACTCTACCTTTGCCAATTTACCCTGATAAGATGGCAGCCGCTTTGGAATCATCAAGATGGCCGCCGTTTTTGAGTTATCGTGAGGATGTGCTTTGGCATATGCGGCTCATGTGACACCACTTTTCCGGGTTGTCGGGTTGACACAGTTCTTTTTAAAACAATCGAGATTAGTTTTGCTTGCACTGCAGTTTTTGCTGTTTCCTTCCGCAGCGCCCGCCTGTATTACCATACCTGCACTCTGGTGAGTGGCTCGATGAAGTGCTCTTTTATGTAAATTGTTGACCTGGTCCGCTTTTGCAACCAATAGGGGTAATGGGACAGCTCTGGTTCAGTGCGTCCCATTTTGAACTCTGATGCAGGGTTTTCTGTTACTTACGAGGTTGGAGGTAGACCGATAATACGCCTTGGTTTATGTACGTGTCACCTTTTTGATACTACTGTGCGGGAGTGTTTTAGTTGCATCACTATTTATAGACCCTCTACACTGAAGCAATTGCTGGGTTATCTATTGTGCATGTGGTAGGAGAGAGACGTGTTACACGTGTCTCTACAACTAGTCACTGTGTCGCTATTATGTACATGGCACACGCCCACTGCGGACGCCAGCGTGCGCGTTACTTATACACAAACAGATCCTGGAGATTAACACAGCCTTGGTGGGTTTTGAATGTCCTCTTATGTAAGTTCTGACGGAATAGGGGGCATTAACTACCTGTAAGCGCATTTACCCAGCTACTTTTGGCTTTACAGTGATATGTTTTCTATCCCGTGTAATTCTGGTCTTACCTCAATACATTTATTTTTTGGCTGGTATTGAGATGCCATTTGGATTAATATCCTTCAAGCTGACCGGAAAGGGGACGCCATCATTGTATGTAATAGTTTTAGGTAAGCTAATATATATCCCTCACTAATCCTGTCTGTCATCGTAGGGAGTGGACATTCATTGGCCAATGTCTCTGCGTAGGCTATTAGACAATATTAATGATTCAGATTATTTCATGATGGTGATGTGATAGTACTTTTATCACGTCACATGATGTTCTCTCTTAAATAGATCTGTATACTTGGGTCAAACATGAAATACTGTTGACTATTGATATTACATGATGTGTTCCCTTTCTTCATTTCTCCTCTTAAAAACTAATTTCTTATACTTGTCCTTCAGGTGTAATACGGTTCCCGCTATAGTAGGCATATATCCTGTATCAAGGGATCTCTTCATGAGCGTGATGAGATGTTAATTGAACCGTTTTTTGTAAGGCATGCTCCAACCTCAAAAGATCACTGTTAATTTTGAAACTGTTTATCTGGCAACTATATTCTCTATTAGAAGTTGCCGTTTGGTACAGGGGACAGGGAATATATACCTATTTTTCCCTTTTTAACCCTTTCTACTCTAGATATTTCTTGTCGCTTTCCCATTATTGAATTTTGCTTGAACTTGGCTGACTAAGACGCCCTTATAACTTGGAGATGGCCCTGCTGGTCAATTTTAGCCTTTATCGTGATATATTCAGGGTAACATCTCTTAAATATAATGTAAGTGTTTGTTATATGAGTTAGAAGATTCGTTTTGATGATATTATTGCTCATTTATAAATTGTATTTAATCATTGCCTCATACTTTGTAGACCGCTCGCTGATGGGAAACAACACTTTTATACTTGGACGTGGCCCTGCTGGTCAATTTTTAACTTTTGTTGACATACGTACAGTATTACATCTCTCACTACAATGTAAGTTAATGTTTTAAGGGATAGAAGATTAGTTTTGATGTATTTATATCTTTCTTATAAGTTGTACTAAACTATTGCTCAATACTTTGTAGACCGCCTTTTCGACGGGGAACGATATCCAGAAAGAAACCCCCCGCCTTTCGCCTAATCGAATGTTGTATTCGCATGCATTGAGTGTAATTTTGGTGACTTGCTCTCTTTGTATTCATCCCCCTACTCTCAAGGCTTGGTGTGATTGACCAAATTGTTTTTTTTTCTTGAAAGCCTTACTATTACATCTTTTCTCTAACCTCCGCATTTTGTCATTAAGTTCTTGCCCCTCTCCCATACATGGGTGTCCTACCCTTTCCTTTTTCCCTCTTCTTCCGTTTTCTTCACTTTGCTCTCATTTTCTTACCTTCTTTCTCCTTTACTTATGGACCATCGGGTGATCTCTTTCGGTTACTCTCTCTTCTTTTGGAGCCCCTGGCATTGGATTATGTTGTTTTTACAATGTCGTGTTTCCATAGAAGATATGTATACATGAGGGTCCCTAGAATAAACCCAGTCCCGGCTGGGACTGTTTTTAACTCCGCCTTATGTGCAAGAGCAGGGAGAATTTATGTATCATTGTTCTGGTGTCATATGATACTGTTGCAATGTTGTAATATGATGTTAGTCTGTCTTTGTTGTGTTTTAAGGGCAAGCAAACCAGGCTGCCTGTCTTCATTTATTAAGTATTCTATTTTTGTTGTAAGTTTGTCCTTATATTTGTATTTTTATTCGTTTGCACTTAACAGCCCTGAAGAAGTCCTGTAAATGGACGAAATGCGTCGGCTGTCCATTGTGTTGAACGCTGTGTTTTTCCTGGAATAAAAATAAAGAAAAAAGGAAAGAAAAAAGAAACACCGAAGACTTCTTTAATTTTTGGTTATGGACAATTGACTTGATTGTGCTGATAGAATTTTTGGGTGGTGCACCAGTGCTTTGTTTAAAAATTGTTAAAGTCCCGGCTGGGAACTAGTAAAGTGACGGTGGGTACTGAACAGTGTGCACACAGCTCCCACCTGAAACGGTGGGTAATTTACTAATAGAGTAGAAAGATTGGGTTAGGTGCTGCTAGACAGGAGGTTCCACTGTCAGTGCTTCTTTTACTGAATAATTGGCGTTTTGCAGTTTCCAGGTGTGCTGCACAGCAAAGCACACATGGAAACAACAAAAACTAGGGGAAATTAAACATTTGTCCTCATTTCACCAGGGTAAGACCAGGTTTTCTCTGGTCTTAATTTTGGTGCCACCCTTGTAAATATGGGGAAGGATTAAAATCAATGGGTGTTACGATGGACCGCCCACAGCAATACCCATTGCCCTCCCCTTTCACGCTAAGTATAGCGTGAAAGGGTGCCTTATTTACAAGGCACCGTTAAGCCATGTTAAGTGGCTTAACGGTGCCTTGTAAATAAGGCAAAGCCCCTATTGCCACCACAAGGTCCTGAAAAGTGACGTTGTGGTGGCCCTTGGGCAGAGGATCCCAAAGTTTTTCTGCGCTTGAAGAATATTTGCATGCACTTCCATTTCTACCTATGACGTGTACCAACCTGACGAAGCAGGGTGACTCACAGTTTTTTAAACCACATACAGCTTTATTTTTGCTGTCTTCTCCCTAAAAGAGGCTCCAAATCACTGCAAGTAAAATAAATTCCTCAGATTTTCTTTTTTTAAACTTCCCTCTTTCTTGCTTCCAAATGTTGGCATTATGCCGTATATAGTGTATTACTTCCCTGTGCTCAAGGAGAGAGCCGGCTTGTCTGGAAATGTGTGTGCACTCAAAGAAATGTGTACTAGAAGTACCTATGTTTCAAGTACAAATGTCAATACTTATACTCAGTGTGTTTAATAGTCAGGACAACTGTACTTTCCTGATAATTTACATTGGTGTAAAATGCATTTGGAAAAAAACGAAACTATTAATGAGTCTAACAAAATAAATCAGGCATCTTCCACCTACTTTGGGAGTGTTAGAATGTGGGGATCCAGTGAAATATGGTGGTCATCTCCCTTGACATGCCATCAATTAAGCACTGCGTTTACAGCTTTAGGCATGTCACTTACAAATCATCGACATCATGCGTGTAAGTCTAATTAGTTTAACTGAAGCCAACAGACCCTTTAACATTAAATACATTAAAGTGCTTGGTGCCCGGCTCCCCTGGCTAGGTTTGAAGGCTCCCCAGGGAGCCATGGCGCAAAGTTTGGGAACCACTGCCCTAGGGGGTTGTAAATATGCCCCTAATATCTTGACAAAGAGTACCTCCTGCACACACCTTTGCATATAATAACAATTATAACTGGCACACCTCACTATTGCTATGAGTGCTCTACAGAGAGGTTAATGATTGGATAAGCATGTATTCAGAACCCCTTTGACCATTTGTACTGAGTTTGGCCTGAAATCCAAAGCTCTTGGCCCGTTTTGCAGGGTAATCCCCGGACCTCTTGCCTTTACCCTCCACTTTTTACTGAACTAGTTTTTGTTGACCGTAGGACTTTCCCACTGCTATCCAGCCCTCTCTCCTTCAATGTATTTGAAAAGTAGGCATGTACTTTTAAGTTTTAAATGTTTTAAATGTCCTTGTGGTAATAAAACTCTGACATTCATTTTTCACTACTGCAAGGCCTATCTCTCCCATAGAAAAACATTGGAGGTGCCTTATTACATTTTATAAGTGTAATTTCTAAATGGAAATAGATCCCCAGTTCATGTTAGGTGTCTCTAGAATCCCAATTTAAAACCCTAACTTATGGTGAAGTCGAATTTTAAATTGCAATTCTGAAATGCCACTTTTAGATTTTCAACTGGATTTGTTTATGGGGTCGAACCACACCTGTTTTCTGTAGCGCACAAGTTTAAAACTACGGTTGGTAGGGCTTGAGCTAAACTGAATGCTGGCAGTGCCGGATTCGAATTGCACGTTATGATGAGATTGCTGCTCACAGTTTTTAAGGTGATCAACTTGTGCATATTTTACAGTGCACTGAAGAGACTGTTACCTGTATCAGTACAACTGGTGGGTTTAACTGAAGGGTGTAATTTTGGGATGCTACGCAGCTCAAGGGAATGGGAGTACGGGTAGTGAGTTAGGGTGTTTACTATTTAGTTTCCATACGTTGGATTAACTTTGTTTGTGCAAAGGATGAATTGTTAGAGGGAGGGATTAGTATCAGGACTCTTTGGGTTTAAATTGCAATAAGGTCTAATACGTGGGTTTGTTTTCACATTTACAGCACCATTTTATTTTATTTCTATGCAGAGAATGTTCTTTGTACAACGGTTGAGATGTTTTTTCATTATCCATTGCAGTGACCCCTGACGAAGGGCCCGTGTGGCCTGAAATGCCTTGGGTGAAAAGTAATAAACATCTTTTGAGCCAACTTGTCTTTAATGATTCCTTTCAACATGTCGCTGTTGAAGGCCCGGTGGGCATGCAGGAGATATGTGAAAATATGAAATGAACCACGCTGCTTTCACTGTGATGCTGGAAGTATGGATGAACTTTGGATAATGGTTTCATGATTACTGATCGGTTTACTGTGAATACGAGGATTACAATTTAAAAGGAAAAGAGAAGTTATTGAGAATGAAGATACATTCCTGATATTGCAGTGCAACACATTGGTGCACACAAGCGTGCCCCTTTGGATACACTTTTAGAAAGTTGCCATTTTCTTGCCTTAGCCATTTGGTGCCTGCAGTCTGTCTCTAGGTCACTTGACTGGGTGTGGCTTATATTTGGGTTTTATGTACACACAATGGGGAGCATAGGTGTGACTGGATGGGCTATCACTGGCAGAATAGGTGGGAGGAGCTGGGCCAAGGCCCACATGCACTCGAATAAGTTATGTCCTGTATCCACACATCGGGCTGCACCCTGTAGGTAGTCTGGAGCCAGGCGAGGAAGGAACATCATCTGTGCACTTCAAAGTTTTTCCTCTAGAAGCATCTCCCCACTTAAAAGGCACACCTATGTATAAATGTAGGACCTCAGACACCACCACTTCAGTACACTTCTGGACCTGTGGCTACTCTGCCAGGTAGAAGGACTGCTGTGCTTCTACCAGGACTTCCACTCTGCTGGACTGGTGACCTGAATGAACAGGTGCCCTGCTGTGCTGATCTGCTTCCTTCTACCTACTTTCCTAGGGAAGAAGAGCTGGATATACAACTTCATTTTGAACCCAGGACCCCAGATTGACTCCAAGGGCTGGTTTGTTGGCCTCCTGATCTGAACTTCAGGGACATAAAAGACTCCCCAAACAGCTCCTGGACCCAGCTACAGCGGGTACCTGACCCCCAAATGGTGTCTCTCAGGTCCTTGACCCTTGGTGTTGCTCACAGGCTCTTAAATCAAGTTGTTGGGCTCTTGGTGACTGCAAATGGGCCTGTTTGCACAGAGGCTGCGCCACTCACACCGAAAACCAGTGCCAGCTGCCACCAGCTGTCTCTTCACACTGCAGCATCAACCATTGGTGAGGGACTGACAATACGAAACACCAGCCCGCCCATCCACAACGCCCTGGCCTGGTGTGTCTATTTGCATTTATGTTAGAGAATTTATAAAGCATTTTCACCAAGGCAGTTTTTGTTTTAAAGAGAAGAGCCTTGTGTAATACCATCATAAGGCCATGAGGTGTGCATGTGACTCTCAAGTTTATTATTTAACTTTTGGTTTGGTTGATGGATGAGTGAATTATGTATAAGGCCCGTGTTTGATAGTCTCTCCGACTCTGCTTCACACTTACTGATGTGGACACTGACAAAGGTGGTTGGGATGGAGGGTCAAAGTGTAGTCATGCCTTTGGGAGAAGGTAAAGAGAAACATCCACTGAGTCTGACTGCTGAGTTCTGTATTGTCTGGAGCCTTCTCATATGTTTGGTGGTGGTTCCAGCATACAGTGCCTTGCCGTAGTACAGCCGGCTTGTGATTAAGGCTTGCATGGCTGTTTTTTTGTGGTGATTTGAAGATTCTTCAGCGCAAGCTGAGCGTGTGGAAGCAGGCAGAGGAGACTATGTTGATCTGTCATTTCATGGTGAGTTTGCTGTCCAGGATAATGCTGAGGTTGCAGGCGTGGTCTTTTGGTGTGCGAGTGGGTCTGAGTTTGGCGGGCCACCAGGTGTCGTTCGAGAGGGCGGTGTGGTTGTCAAAGATCAGCAATTCTTGTCAGTGTTGAGCTTTAGACAGTTGTCTTTCACATAGTCTGTGACATTCTTCATGCAGTTGCGCAAGTTGGTCTTAGTGGTGGTGGGGTCTGCTGACAGCGAGAGGATGAGTTGGGTATCGTCGGCATAGGATATGATATTGAGATCATGGGTTCTGATGATGTCGGCTAGTGGCATCATGTAGGTGTTTAAGAGGGTGGGGCTGAGGGATGAACCTTGAGGGATGCAGCAGACGGTGCTTGTGGGTTCTAAAGTGAAGGGGGGTAGGTGGATTCTCTAAGTTTGTCCCATGAGAAATGATGCAACCCACCTGAGTGCGTCTCCTTGATCCCTATCTGGTGCAGTCTCTTGATGAGTATGTGGTGAAATATGGTGTTAAAAGCTGCAGAGAGGTGGAGAAGGATCAGAGCTTACGATTCTCCCCTGTCGAGTAGGGTGCAGATGTTGTCAGTGGCAGCGATCAGGGCGGTCTCGGTGCTGTGGTTGGTGTGGAAACCGGATTGGGAGGCATCTAGCAGGTTGTTCCTCTACAGATGCTAAGTGAGCTTCTGGTTGATGGCCTTCTCCAGGTAGTTCTGGAGTTCGCTCTGGTTGGCGGAGGATTTCTTGATAAGAGGTCTGATTTCTGCATTATTCCATGCTTCGAGAAAGGTGGCTGTGGCGATGGATGCGTTGAGGATGGTGGTGCGTTGGTGGCTGATCTTGTTGCTTCCTATGTTCACTCGGTCTAGTGCAGCCAGATTGCTACGGTTGGCACGTCCTTCTTTTAGGAGCTATTTTACACTTGATTCTTTAAAAATTCATAATTCCAGTTCTACTGAGTTGGTTTTTGTTGTTTTGGTCTTGTTTTATTTATGAAATACGGCTCTAATTCTCTAACATGATATGGGATTTTTTTGTGCTGTATTTTCAATGTTTTACTGTTTGAGATGTTGCTCAAATACTTTACATATTGTCTTTCGGGTTAAGCCTGGCTGCTTTGTGCCAAGCTACCTGGCGGTTGAGCACAGGTTAATTTGGGCTTTGCTTGTGCGTTACCCTGACATGGATTGTGGTTAGTGCTTGACCAGAGCTCACACCCCCAGCCAACCAATAACCCAATTTCTTACAGTGACCCACACACAACCTGAACTCATACAGCTATCTAGCAGCAACTCTTTTAACACTAGACACTATAAATGATTAATATGTTCCATGTAAAGCTGCAGAAACACACCATCCTGGAAAGAGAAAATAAACTTAGGGAATGAAAAAGTAAGATAAATGTGAAATGTAAACTTGCACAATATTGCTGTCTCCAGGCTCAGAGTGTACTGTCTGTTTTGGCTGTCTATGGTTGTCACAGATGGTGGCGCACCAGTTCCCCTACCCGTCCACCACAGCGACGCCATTGCTTATAAACACTTTCACACTTAGATACATTTACACTTTGAGGGCCACCATATTGCCATTTTCACAATAGGAAATGTCTGGTAAAAAAAAAGTGGTTGGACACTACTCCCATACTATTTGTAGCCTTGAATGTCAAAGTTAGGATTTAAAACTCAGAGACACTACATTGGTAGAACAGCTCATCAGGATTGGTTTAAGGAGTACAATTTTTCATTTGCATGATTTACACATTTATTAGCAATGTGTGATTTACATGACTTTAAAAATTTTCCAACATTAAAACAAAACAACATTTTTGGTAACATATGCAAAAAATACAAAGCGGGGTTCCTTTGGCAAAAGCCGTACAGTTTAAAAAGAGGTTTTAAAAAAATTCTGGTAAGGGATTCATAGTAGTTACAGATAAAAAATCAAATGCTCTAAGAGTTGCACAGATGACTTATTGCATGGGAAAACTAAACAGAACTATTGTCATATTGGTCTAGGGAAAGCATAGTAGAAATATTATAATCCCCAGCCGAAATTTGGCTAGGAGCGATCTTTCTCAAGTATGGCTCGGGATTGTTCACTGTTTGTTCACTGGTAGAATAATCATGGAAAAAGGGTTTCCTCAGCTCCTCCTGTTCCCTGGTTAATTGACTGTATTTCATGTAAAGCTGTCTGACCTGGATGATGTCAGCTTTGGTTAGGGAGTGTAGAGATGGGAACAATTTTCACGAGCCAATAGCTTAAGACATTGGGGGATATTCTCAAGATCGTGTGATAATCACTGCAAATTTAGCTTAACACAACTCTTCATATCGCAGTCCATCGTGGGAAAATAACGCTGTGTTTACTAAGTATTTACAACACGGAGGTACCATGCGATAGGCCCACAACATCACGTCAAATGTCCGTTATAAAGTCAACGCAAAGCCACAAAAATGCGAAACACGAACGCAAAAAAAGATGCGATGCCCCAAATCGCGATACATAAATCAGCGACAACCAGTGACAGACCTGCAATACCCATGCGTCATGTGGGAAAATGCACTATAAAAGCAACAAAAAAGAAACACACCAAAGCTAACTATGTAGCACCATGGATGCACCCGGACCGAGTGCAGAGGACAACCCGGAGCCCACAAGCCCCACGGAGGAGCAGCCAGGAACAGCGTGTATGGGGCGGGGGAAGGAGAAGAGGAAGAGGAAGACAGGGTTCAGTCCGCAGGAAGAATGGATCATCGTCACGGAGGTGATAGAACACCACCAACAGCTGTTCGTCACCTCCACTGCGTCATTGGCCACACAAGCGGAAATATGGCAGTCCATCGTCAACAACATCAATGCAGTTGGAGTGTCGAGGAGGTCAATGGAGGAGGTCAAGATACGCTGGCATGATGTGCAAAGCCAGATCAAACAGAAACTCTCCACCAACAGGAAAGCAGCAAAGGCGACTGGAGGTGGAAGTCCTGCACCACAGAAGGAGCTAGATGAGCTGGAGGAAATGGTGGACACAGCCATCAGTGTGGAGATGGTGCAAGGAGTTGAGGGCCTGGACACAGCTCAAAATGACCTGACCCAACAGCAACAGTGTGAGTAACCACCAGGGACTGGGTGGTCGGAGGGAGATAGGCACAATGGCACACATGCACAATCATGTGTAGCACACTGCACACGCACAATTATAGTGGAACATGTCTCTGATACTCTTGGCACACTGCAACACAAATAGAAAGACCAAGTAGGCCCCGTCCACAATGTGCACAAAAGGGCCCCCTCCATTTTAACAATGCCACAACCCACCCATGCACATGTACAGAATCCAGAAAAGCAGCAGCTCCGTGAGCCACACTGACAATGCAAGTGACACTGCATGACCAATAGCATGGCTGCAGTCAAAATAATTGACATGGTGCACGAGTCGACATTGAGGTGGCTCAGTGTAGATCACATCCGTAAAGGAGCAGGTCAAACTCTGACACATCCACGTACACCTACAATCCATGATGTCAATAACACATCTGCAGACAAACAATGCACAAGAGTACAAAATCTGTCCAAGAGCACAAATGACCAAAGTCGCAAACATCTCGGCACCTAAAAAGCACACAAGTCAAAGGCACACCGCTGGAAAGGGATAAGGGGCTGCAAAATCAGAGCTGCAGGGGCGAGTCTTCCACAATGGAGCACACACACATAGCAATCACAGCACATCAACATTGACGGCAATGTGGTACAAAGTGCAACACTTACACCACATGACAGAGGACTCAACTGGTGCTGCTTGTGCGTAGTAACTGGCCACTCACACCTGGCATTGCATGGCTCTGTGAGATAATAATGTAAAAGTACAACCACACATCCGTCATGTAGTCGAAATGTCCACTGTTCCCATCAAATAGCCAGCTCCACCAAAACAGTCACAATGTAAATTGTCATGAAGTCTGTATGTAAACATCTACAAAGTGTCAACATACATGGGACACTCTGTTAACCTGCATCTCCCCTTAACATTTCAAAGGGACAATCAACACCCTTCTGAAGAGCAGACCCGCATCTCGTCAGTGATGATGAACAGACACCCTCCAACGGCTAATGGACAGCCTCCGTACCCCACCCCCCGAAACAGGGCAGCCCAGCTGTCTCGAGGTGACCCCACCCCCTGCACAGACCACACAGCAGGAAGCACACACCACCATGGCTGGCGCACACTACCCCCACGACCAGCACATGGACTTTCAACTACGTGTTTTGGGTTGTACAGAGGAGATGGCTGATCAGCTGGGTTTTGACTTCATTGCAGCCAAACTCGATGCCATACGTGGGTGTCTGAGTCCCATCAGGGACCACTTACAGTCCATAACGGACACCCACTGACCACACCATGGACTCCGACAATCCTTGGCTTATATCGCACAGAGTTGGCACAGATGCACAGGACGATGGAGCCCATGGACCCGACGCAGGTTGGGAGTATGGCTGCCACGGCAGAACACCAGTGAGATGTCGCCAGGATCTTACATGCCTTGCAGTTCCTCATCTCGCCATTGCTGCCACTGAGCCTGTCCCAGATAATTGCTGTGGAAACTTTGACACACACATCTCCGACCCCTGATGTGTCAGTGGCACACAGTGATGCTGCACTATCACCTCTGCCCCCTGATGTGCCAGTGGCACACAGTGATGCAGCCATTACACCACCACACACCTGACACACCAGACACAGAAGATGTATCAGAAAACTGAGATGTGGATGGTAAAGTCTGTGTGAGGAAGGAGGTAGTAGCATCCATCCCGCCATACGGCCTGTCCCTGCCTGGTTCAGCCCTAAGCATCATGCCCTGGGACAACACCTCCCACTGTCCCCCGGAACACTCTGCGACATTCACCTGGACCCCGACATGGACTGCCATATCAGCTCTGGTTACCAATGACACAGCAAGCGGCTGCAGACTGAACTCTTCCTCGTCCAATTCACTTTTCATTCCCCAAAGGACTCTGGTTGGCCCACCACTGGCAAACCAAGTAATGTGGGCTTAGCATGGGCATGTACTGTTCCTGCTCCGGAAATCCCCTGAATGTGAATTAAACATTAATAATCACACAGATGTGTTATGTCTATGTTCACTCAAGTATAAAAGTATGGATGAATGTAGGGACATTGATTGCACTGAAAGGTACCCCCTGGTAAATTATATCAATGCACATGTTTAACCCTGAGCCACATGGCCATGTACATGGAAAACAATCTCGGAACCCCCAACGTAGCCCCACGCCCATGTATTAAATAGGGCTGTGTGTAGAAATGACAAAATCAGTAGCAGGCCAGAAGTGGTATCCCTATCACATGTGACAACAGAACAATTCTTTGCATGCCTACTCACACACATCTTTATGGACAAGGTCTGTTTTGATGGAAAACTCCACATGGCTAGAAGTTGGACACCATAATAACATTACTGAAGACACGTAAGTGCACAGGTCTGCCAGCAACTATCCCAACAACAATGTCTGGCTCACAGAGGTAAAGCTGTCAAAAGGGACTCACCCCCATTGTAGATGTGTCGGTCAGTCCCTCCCTGTGTACGAACAATGCTCATTAAGGCACACAAACTATCATTCAAATCAACACTCATCACAGTTGAACACTAGTGAATTTGCGCAGACTTTATTAGCATGTGCATGTAAGTACGGGCAAGGCAAGGGCCACAACATGCAGAGAAATGCTTAAGACACTTATAGGTAGCATAGGAATATGTCGAGGTGCAAGAAATGGGGAGGCAAAAATAGTACACAAATCATTACAGATGCAACGGTCTCAGCCCACCTTGCCTTGCTGGACGGGTCATGTGCTGCGTGGCGTATGGTCAGTGCCCCATGTCAGGTGACATGACTCATAGCCCATGGGATCTGCACGGTGCAGTGCTACCGGACTGCGCCCACTGTCTGCTCTGCTGACAGTGAGCAGGTGAAAGGGTCCTACAAGGTCACAGGTCGTAGTACATTGCATGTGTGCACTCTCCCCCATCAGTATGTCCAAATTGGGAACGTTGCCAAACGATGCTGTGCAGCTCTACCCATGGGACTGCATCACCTTGCACAGGTGTGTGTACACACGCGTAGTTCAACGCACATGCATTCTGAGTCCAGGCAAAGGCAGACATGTCCACTGTTGTTGTGGGTTATGTGAGCATTCACCAAGATGCAACAAGGTGTGGGGACCTGTGCTGTGGGTGACAATCAGATGTGGCTGCAGGAACGTAGTTACTCGTCCATGAATGCGAGCGCAGCGTCATTGGCAATCTGTTCCAGAAGTACGTTGTTGTCGAGTTCAAGGAACACGAGGGAGTGCCAATCCATTACCTGGTCCGGACAAATGTGCTCAGTCCTCGCCGTTTCGCCAATCCACAACATAGACCAATAGGGGAGCACCTCGATGTGGTCACTGCCCACAAGGAGTTGTGCAATCTCCCATGCAGAACTGCCAGCATATATGCCGAAGATCAAGGCATCCCAAGCATGGGTATCCCGGTGACACTCTTGTTCGTGGGCCAACACGGGCGCACAGTCAAGTCATAATCCAATTCTGCTACCATTGCGTTGGATAGGCAGACCTCCATGGGCCACTCGAATGTGCATGATCGACAGTGGAACCAGGGTTGGACGCATGTGACGTAGGAAAGACAGAAATTCAGAGGGAAACTGATTCGCAACACTGCCATTGGCAGTGATCCCAACAGATGCAGCATTCGTGCACGGTACAGATCCATGTGACAGGGGTTGTGCATCTGCCCGGGATGGGCTGCCATTGCATTTGTTGGTCTCGTAGCACCGGCAATCCTCAGACTGGCGGCAGTTCTGTGGACGATGTGCCACAGCTTTGAGCAATGAGTTGTATGTGTGTGCAACGTTTGGACATATGGATTGTTTTTAGCAATGTGTCAAGAGCCGCCCTGGCAGGTGTAGCTCGGGCAGGGACAAGTGTGTGGGGTGTGGACACGTTGGTCTTTCATTAGCGCAGTTCGTGGTGGGGGATACGTTGGAGGCTGGTATTGTATCTCACGCATGGTGTGCGAGTCGCATTCAAGACCAAGGTCGGGGGTTCGGTTGTCCTTCTGCCTTGTGTATTGAGACAAAGGAGCTTTCATTGCTAATTTTTGTCTGACTACTGCTTGCATATCTTGAATGTGATGTGGCCTTTGCGCTGACATTGATGCCAGACCTTAGATTTGGGGTGCACCAATTGCAAAACACACACAGCTGTTGACATGTATGAATGATCCAAAGGCCCGATTGCCCTTGCGCTCCTTGTTCAGTCTCTCTCTTTCTTTCTCTCTCTCTCTCTCTCTTTCTCACTCTCTCTCACTCCTTTGTTGAGTGCCTGACACACCTTCTTATCTTGGATATTGTCTTTCAGACTGTGAATTACAGATTGTCCAGGGATGTCCCGCCATGACTTTTCTGAATGGTTGTTTGGAGACAAATGTGATTGTGATATTTTGTTTGGACTTTCAGTGGTGAATGAATGAATCAGATTTTCTGTACTCACATGTATGTTAAATGTGGTAAAGGTTCCTCATCAGGTGAATGCTTCTGTTCATGCTTTCGTGACGTTGATGTGCAATAGCTTGGTCCGGGGGAGGTGGGGGGTGCCCGGGGTAGGGCCCAGGGGAGGGGTGGGGGATGGTCAGGGGGTGGTGGCAGTGTGTGTTGTGGCCCTCTTGGGTGTCCGCACTGCATTACCAGTGGCTTCATGGTATCTGTTGTTTTTCATGTGTGGTTTTGGGCTGGGCTCCCTTTTCTGGTACATGTTGTAGTCCGACTTTACACTAGGTCTGAGCAGGTCTTAATTTCCTGCTGCTAACGCACCATATCGCTTGTTTTGTGATCTTTTTTTATTTTTTTATTTCTTTTTATTAAAGCAAGGCAACCACAGAATACATGAGTACAGAGAACATACGAGGGTCGTTCACAATGTCAACATACAATACAGTAAATAATGAAAGGAGGGGGGAAGGAGGGAGGAGGAGAAGGTACAGAATAAATATGGCATCAGCATTCACAGCAAGGGGTCATGGGGAAAGTGGGACATCAAAGATAGCATTCGCGGGCGGTACACATATGTTTCCCCTATATTGATTCCAAGGGCCCCAAACATTATTCCATTTCCGCGGGCGGCCCGAGCCAAATAAACAGTTTTTTCCCGAAAATGCACCAGTCCTTGTTTTCCATCCACACCTCAACAGCCGGCGGCCTCTGGGACCCCCACTGCTGTGCTATGTTCCGTTTGGCAATCATGGCCCCCAAAGTCACCCATTGGGTCTGTGCCGTATTGAGATCAGTCGGCTCCCAAATGCTCAGCAGACATCTCCTTGCTTCCGGTAAGAGAGCCACCCCCGTCACTTCCTGCATCACTTCATGGACCCTGCCCCAGTATTCAACCATATACCGACATTCCCATATGATATGCAGAAACGTCCCCAATTGACCACATCCCCGCTGACACAGACCCTCCGTCGTGAAACCCATTCGAATCAAACGGGGACCCGTGACATAGCCCCTGTGCTGAATTTTAAGCTGAACCAGTCTCAATCGTGCCGGAATCGCGACCTCCTTCGGTGAGGAGATCGCCGATTGCCAGTCCTCATCATCAAGTTCAAGGTCGTCTCGGGTCCACTTATCCCTTAATTGTATCAAAAGGTCAGCTCTATGATTGATCAGCTTCTTATACACAAGGGAAATGGTGCTATCAGGCAAATGACCATCTAATATACAGTCCTCCAATGGGGTTGCTTCCGTTATCTCTGCTCCCTCCGGGAAAACCGATGTCAGTGCGTGACGAACCTGCGCATAATGAAAGTACTCCGTCCCTCCCAATTTGTATTCAATTTGTAAGGCTGCAAACGACTTAACCTTTCCCTTCACCCAGAGGTCGCCCACTGTTGAAATGTCTATAAGATCCTATTTGTCGAAACCATTGGTATTCCATAGTCTGCCAAATCTATCAGAGCCGAAGAGCGGGCTGCTAAAGTCAGACAATCTTTCTATCCAAGCGAGCTAGTGGCATCATGCCATATCTGTACGGCTGCCCTGGTCGGCCCAGTCAAACTCTTCTCCACAGACCTAGTGTACAGCACTCTGCTATAATTGCCGCCAGGAAGTATCCATCTATCCATGGCATAGCCGGGATCCGATGCGGTCCCGTACGTACCATGGTTAAAAGCCCCCAACTACGATGCCCAATAGTATCTCTTGATATCAGGGGGAGCAATTCCCCCATCATACCACGGGAGCGTCAATTTAGCTAACGCTATACACGGCCTACCATCACACAACAACTTCTGCTGTAAAACCTCCATTTCTCGAAAATAACTAGCCGGAACAACATCAAGAGTATTTTGGAGGGCATAGAAAAAACGAGGGAGCGACATCATTTTAAAAAGGGCAGCCCGCCCCAACATCGAAAGCGGAAGCTTCTGCCAGCCCGCAACATCTCGCTTCAGCCGAGTCAACGGAGGGAGAAGGTTCTTGTCGTATCTAACCACGGGATCCACGGATACATATATCCCGAGATATTTGAACCCCTCCGTTGTAATCTGAATAGGACAGTTACAAGGCAGAACAGGGGCATCACCACACAGAACATACAAATAGGATTTCGCCCAGTTTATGATCAATCCCAAATTTCTACCATAGGAAGCCAACACGTCACAGAGCACAATCAAAGATTTCCTGGGAGAAGTCAGATAAAGTAATATATTGTCCGCATATAAGGAAATGCGGTCTTCGAACTGCGGAGACCATCGAATACCCTTGATCGAAGGCTCCCAGCGAAGCCAAGCCGCGAGAGGTTCAAGGGCCAATGAAAACAAAAGAGGAGAGAGCGGGCAGCCCTGTCGAGTGTCCCACCCATGACAAAATGGCGCCGAAACACGACCGTTAACAACCACTTGAGCGACAGGCTCTGTATAGAGGAGACGTACCCAGCCGATGAATTCTGGGCCGAAACCAAATTTAGCCAAAACTGCCCATAAATACGGCCACTCTACAGTATCAAAGGCCATCATGGCATCCAGCGATGCCAGTATGGCCGGTTCCCGCAACGTAGAGGCCCTCGCAAGAACCCCGTGCATACGCCTAAGATACAACGCCGTATTCCTATGCGGGATAAAGCCCGATTGATCTGGATGGACAAGCTCACTAATGACCTTAATCAATCTGTTAGATAATATTTTGGCCAAAATCTTGGGTTCCGAGTTTAATAACGAGATCGGCCGATACGAAGCACATCTGTTCCTAGGCTTCCCTTCCTTATGAATCACCACTATCGACGCCAATCTGATCTTGGGGGAAAATACCACACTCCCGGTACTTTAGGAACATGTCCCTCAAATAGGGAGCAATCTTGTCCGGTCTAAGCTTGTAAAGCTCCATCGGGAGACCGTTGGGGCCCATTGCTTTACCCAAGTTCAGGGAGCGCACCTCTAAGGCCACCTCATCCACGGTAATCCTACCGTCCATGAAGTCATGATCTTCCCCAGACAGGCACTGAAGCGCTTTGTCCCGCAACAGTAAGCAAGAATCTTCCTCCGGCCTATCCGACACAGAAGAATCGATAGTACGAAAGTGGTCGGGAAAACAGTCCACTATCCCCTGCGGGTCGGTTATACAAGCACCACCCTCCATCTCAACCTCAGGAACCACACGACTAGCTCTATCTTTCTTATCCAGCCAGGCAATTAAGTTACCAGCCTTGTCACCGACGCCATAAAGACGCCCTTGCTGTTCTCGACTAAGGGCCTTCGCCCCGTCAGTAACCAACGTTCTGTATTCTAGCTGCTTCAGTTGCAAGACATGCAGTCTAGCGCGGGGCACCTCGTGTTCTAGTTCCAGTTCTAAGTCGGTTATCTCGGCCTCAACTCTAACCACATCTTCCTCTTTCTGCTTTTTGACACCTTCAATAAGGGATAAAGCCTGACCCCTGAGCACCGTTTTAAAGGCCTCCCATAGCGAGATCGACAAGGAAACGCCTTCACTAAATCATTCAGAATCTTAGGATTAAACAGATACCACGGGTTAAAGGGGGCTATCCTACCCCCCGAGCCAGGAGCCAGTTCAAAGCTAAACCAAAGCGGGGAGTGATCTGAGATACCTCTAGCCATATGCTTGACCTCCACAACATACGATGCCTGGGCCGCAGGTACCATAACATAGTCGATCCTCGAAAGACTACCATGGGCGCCTGAGTGGAAGGTATATTGCTGCTGACTAGAATTAAGCAATCTCCAGCAATCCGTTAGGCCCAGTGTCTCAATGAGTCCGGCAGCCAGTTATGGGCCCTTCTGACATCCCTAGGCGGATACCTATCTAACACACCGGAGACCACCGCATTAAAATCACCACCAAGATCAAGAAAACCACCAGGAAGATCTAGTATAACCCTTCCCAAGTCAACAAAGGTCGTAGACTGCAGGCCAGGAAGAGCATAAATAGACACCAGAGAGAGAGTACGGCCTTCCCAGCGTCCCGATACCGCAACATAGCGCCCCCTCTCATCCAAAACAATAGATTCTACCTTTAACGGAAGAGAATTCTTGAGAAGGATCCCAACTCCTTGGGACCCAGACGTAAACCCAGCATGAGCCACAAGTCGATACCTTTTCCTATTCATCACTTTGCAAGTATTCCCTACCAAATGGGTTTCTTGAAGTAGCACTACATCAGGAGAATGTCTTTTGAGAAATTGCAATACTACGCTGCGTTTAATTTTATCTCCCAACCCATTCACATTCCAGCTCAACACTCTCAACCCCCTACCCCCCATCATGAAAGAAAAGGAAGACCCAACCCTCCTCTGAGTCCAGCACAACAATGAAAAATTCTTGCGATACAGTGCCTTGCAGGAACATGAACAAAACAAAACAAAGATTCAATACCCCCCCACCTCCCCCCAAACATCCCGTTACAATACCCCCCTCCCTGCACCCCTGCTTCCGACTATGAAGCCACCCCAACTCGCAGTGTGCCTGTCGCCCCCACATCTAAACTAAACTACAAGAAGTAGATCTGAGGAGGGGAGAGACCCAACGATAGCCCGTTAACCCCCCACTCGTACTGCGTACATCAATATGATGAGAACAGAACCACAACAATAGTCAGCACCCTGGTGTCCCCAGGTACCAGAACAACAACACTCATTCCTGCTCCTGCGATCCCCCCTCTGCACCACTGCTCTGTCTCTCTGGTTCTTGCTGGGCCGACAAAGTGTCCAACCAGTCAGCCGTGTTTTCCGGCTTGTCAAAGAAGTAGACCCGCTCTCCGTGTTCCATCCTCAGCTTAGCCGGGTACAGCATGGCATACTTGAGTCCCATGTCCTGAAGTCTTCTTTTCACTCCCAGAAAACGGAGTCTCTGCTTTTGGACAGCCTGCGTGAAGTCCGGAAAGAAACTGATGGACGAGTTTTCATACTTCAAGGGCCCACCTGCTCTGGAGGCCTGGAGGATGGCATCTCTGTCTCTAAAGTTGAATATCCGAGCTATCATGGGCCTAGGTGCGGCGCCCACACGTGGCTTCCCACCAGGGATCCTGTGTGCCTGCTCGACAGGAAAGAACTTGCTCAGACCTTTGGGTGCAAGATGGTTGACAATGAGATCCTTGACAAAGAGATCAGCCGCTTGGTCTTCCGCTTTTTCCGGCACTCCGATGATACGCACGTTGTTCCTCCGGGCCCTTCCTTCAAAATCCTCCAGGCGACGGACAACGAGGTCATTCGAGGCCCTCAGATTCCGAACCTCGGTCTGCAAGTCTGTGACGTCATCCGTGAGACTCCACGTTTTAATGTCCAACGATTTGACCTTTTTGCCAGTTTTCGTGAGGTCTGCCCGAATTAAATTAACCTCGATGGATACTGTATCCAACTTATGAGCAAGGGTTTCCATTTGCTTCCCAAGGGAATACTTGATCCCATCGATGGCAGCCATTACATCTTGCAACGTTGGCTCGGCCGCCAGAGCCGAGGAGTCTTTTGCCTCGTCCTGCGACTTACCCTGCCCACTAGGTGACCTCTTAACTTGGGCATAGCGGTCCATAACATTCGATTGGGTGTATCCACCCCGTCTAGTGGTCTTCAATTTCTGCTTGTCCCCCTCCAGCTTGTGCGCCATTGCAGGACAATCCCAATTCGTCGTCCAATTCAGGGGGGGCGGCAGGACTCAAGCCTGACCGTCAACAGACAAGATCGATCTCCCAGTCTCCGGACCTTGTGGAGTAATCGATCAGCGATACGTGAGTGCACCGCTCCCACAGAGTCAAAGTACAGGAAGGTATCGACCCCAAAGCACTAGCGATGGACTGCCAGACACCTAGCCCTCAAGGCAAGAGGTCGCCACTCAGCCGACTGTACAAATTATCGGACACACCAACATCGATAGGAGCGGCCGTTCTAGCGAAATGTACCCAGGCCCGAGTATGGTGCCCAATTGTCGAAATCGAAAGTGAAAGTAAGGCCAAACCGGCCACTTCCAATAAACTGCGCCGTTGTTGTTGGATAACACCTCGGGCATTCTGCCAAAGCGAGAGCCGGGCTTCCGAGAGGTAGAGGCTGCAAACTCTCCAACTTCACAACTCTGGCATCCGGGGTCCGTTCAGGACACGGCTTACGGCGTTTGATTCTCCCGTGGTTCAGCTACAAGAAGAACTCAACAGCAGACAGGATTAGTGGCAGGATGTATGCGGGGGGCTACGAGGGCCTCGGGAGCCCTGTGCTCACGTGGCCATCTTGGATGCGCGCAAAGCTCCTCCCTGTTTTGTGATCTTATCGGTGATCTGGCTGGTCGTTGAGAACGTTGCAATGTGGTTTGTCAGCGCTTTGTGCATGGGAACACCTACTCTGCATCTCATTAGCGATAGTTGCCGGGGTCATCTGTGGAGATGTTTTTTGCTTCTGCTATCGCAGGTAAACTGGTGATATGGGCTGTTAGCACCAGCTTGTGAATGGGGCGATAGTATTATCATGACTTTGGCTGAGATAAAGGGCCAATAACTCAGCGATGGCTCCTTGAGAATATGCCCCATTGAGTACACATATTTCAGCCAGTGGATGGCAAAAACCTTCTCACATTTCAGGCAATCTACAATGATAGAGACCCAAAGAACTACGGGTGCCACCTTGATTAAGTCCCTGTGATTCAACCTGGTTTCCGGTTCCGGTTCACAGCAGGCAGTGGTGCAGAGGTGAGGTGCAGGGCAGAGTGGGCTACGTGATCAGCGTGTTGGAGCTGAGCTGGAGCTGTTTTGGAGTTGAATTAGCGCCACGTCATCCGTCCTAAGTGTGTCCAGGAAAGCCCTGCAAACTACTGCCGCAGTCTGCAAAGTCAAGGAAGACTGTAGACGTGCGCAACAGTGCAGCAGTACCACGGGAGCAGTGACGAGTAGCCTCCAGTGGAGAGAGAAAGTTGTAAGAGCAGGCTGGTCTAAAAGACAGCTCACCTGCCACCTTTCACTGGCTAAAGCCAAAGTCAAATCATAAGCTGAGCAGTGGTGGAGTGAGGGGATGGTGGCACCTGCTCCCTGTGCGTTTTTGCTTGCCCCAATCCAAACATGAGAGCCTGAGGCACCGAGGACACTGCACCAGAGTTAAGTGGCACCGAGCAAGGGTAGCATTGTGCGCTCTGCGGCGCAGTGCAGCACCCGCCTAGCGTGGCTTGTTGCAGTTGGCACAAGAGACCGCGTGGGTGCCGGGTCAGTGCCTGTTTGTGCCTAAGCAGGCAGGCATTTGGGAAACTTGGGAGACGGGCCTGAGCACTAGATGTAAGTTTGCTCTTGGCCCAGGAGTGTGCCCTCAGCCCAGGTGAGGCCTGTTGCACCATCAGGGGGGTGCACCAGATTCATCCTAAGGAGGCCCCTGGACGGGGAGGGGGGGGGAACTCTATATCAACAGGAGCAGTGCCGGGTGCAGTGTCAGGAACACCAGTAGCAATTCATCCAAAAGCCAAAATCCATTAAGCAGGCAAACTGCACCTTGATAAGGAAAGGAAAAAGTCAAGGACTGCAAAAGGCGATCTACTTTTCCCCATTAGCCTCCATATCTCCATTTCTATTTCATCCAGTATCGTTGCAGAGGCTATTGTGACATTGAGGGAGATGCTGCGAGTTTCTGGGCCTCAGACTTCAGCTTTCAGTCTCAACTTAGCCACATCTCTCGCCCACAACGAATACTAACTTACAAATACTAACTTACATATACTACAATTGGCCTAGGGAAAGTACATCGGCACTCCTGCTCCTGCCAACAGCAACAGCAGCTCTGTCTCATCAGCGGCCACTAGTGCACTATAAGTGTACATTGAACCATCAATCTATTCAATCTATAAGGAAAAGCCTGACTAACAAGGGGCAGGGTGCAGGGTGCAGGAAAACAAGAAGGCATATAAAAACACAGACATCTAAAACCAAGAATAAAACCTTCGAAGGACTTTTCTAAAATCTTTCCAAGTTTCTACATACAAAAATATATAAAAGGATAGTCACAGCGAAGCATAGCATGAGAACAGGTCGGGTACGAGGAGGCCTGATGCTTAAAGGCAACACAAATAAGCGTAAGCGCCCCCCTAAGATGTCAGAGGGCTCCATGGAAGAAACGTAAGCAAAGACCAGGCCCGCTGTACAGCACGGCTGCTCCCTAATTGAAATAATCTGACATAAATAACTCAAGTGAGGATCCTTCAATAATGGAAAAAATCTAATCTCCCAAAAACTGCCAGTCCCGTTTTCAACCGAAGATCTACATGAAATTTTGCTTTTTAAAAAATGCGGGTGACACTCTCCTTTCAAACTCCATAGACTTGCCGGGTTATCAGTAAATTGATATAAATTGATACTTGTATAGCGCACTACTCACCCGCAAGGGTCTCAAGGCGCTCGTACGAATACCGCTGTGGAACCCATCCTGGCTTTCCCTGTGAGGCGTCCACTCCTGGGCACCCCCAAGGCGGAGGCCAGGCATCCTTAGCGTTGTGGGGGCCGTTGTCACCTCTCCAGCCATTACAACCCATTCGCCCACAGGGAAGCAATAATTAAAAGGAAAACCCAAGCATGTTAGTCAGCATCTCCAGACCTTCAAACTTAATATCAACCCCACAATGCCAAGGGACACCAAGCTTCCAGTCAAGCTGGCTGTGGCTGTTATAGAGTCATCCCGAACACACGGGATCAACAAATTGTGTAAAACCTCTGTAGAAGGACCAGGAGAAGGACTAATAGATGCAGTAGAATTGTCATTGGCTGGACAGATGGCTCATAGCAAAAATATAACGGGCAACTGTGCTACAACTGAAGCACTAAGGATCTGCGAGCTGGGAAGCCCAGAGGAAATTACGCTGTAAACAAACACAGAGCAAAAATGCATGAAGGAAACGAAGGAGAGGAATGAAATGGAACCCGCGTTGGCACTTCCTGCTTCATCAATGAATGACCCAGTGACAGAACACAAAATGCTATCAGCATAGTCATCAATACAAGTCAAACAGGATATGCCATCAAATTACGACTCGGAAGACCCCGAACATTTCTCATATTTGGGAAAGGAAGAGTGGGAGGACCTCCTGGCTACCTACTCCCAGGACAAGTGTAGTTGTGAGCCTCCCGCAAATACTTCAAATACGACAATCGGGGAGAATCAGGAACAGCAGGTTGTCAGGGAGACTAATGGGGAGCAAAACGTTATAACATACTCAGGAGGCCCACTGGGGTAGTGCCTGGACAAGTCTGTTAAAAACAGTGCAACTCCTGGTAGAGGCCCTGCAATATCAATCTGAGAAAATGCATGCACAACTTACGCTACTAAATACTTTGGCTGTTTTTGTGGTTGCAATCGACGGAAAGGTAGGCACATTAAATATGTTTTTACAAAATATACAGGATCAATCGCAAGTTATCAACCAAAATTGCGGATGTGGCCCGATCATCGATAAATTTGCCTTCCTCCCGCAAATGCTGAGTGACTTGTGTACACAAATCAAAAGGGCTCCACAATGTTCTAATAAACGGCCTTTAGACGGAAAACCGGCAAATGAAATTTATGAACCCATGGAAACACACTTAGCTAAAAACTCTATTGAAGGGAATCCTTCGACTAAGATGAACCCAAAACAAGCAGTCATAAGATTGGAGGGCAATAACACCATAACAACAGCAGGCCAAAATGTTGACCCTCTCCCAGAATATATCTTGGACAACAACATGAACGTAAAACAAAGATGTGCAAAAATAACGGAAAGGCCAAAACCCAAAAATAGGTTCAAATCAAGATGGTTTCATGCGCCTTTTTGGGATATCATCAGCACAAACAGAAATTACACATGAATGAATGAATGATTAGAGCCTTGTATAGCACAACTTTGCCCGAAGGCGTCAAGGCGCTGACGATAGAAAGAAAAAAAGAAAAAGAAAAAGAAAAACCTCCTCTAGTGGAATGCAAGGAACAGATAGGATCCAAGCGCTTGGGAAAGTCGAGAACAAAGTCACAAATTCTCACATCAAAAAAGAAACAGCATTAACCTGCTACGAAATAAAGAGGGAGATGGTTTAGGGACTACAATGAGTGTTGAGTCATTTGAATCTAACCAGACATTTCCTCAAAATAGCAACCCCTCAACATCACTCACCATTTATCGAGCGGCCAATTGTGACCAGGCTTTCTTGACAAGTCTGAAAATATTAAACGACCAACGCTCACACAATAGGGAGCTAGGTGTAACAAAGAGAAGGGAAACCTATTAGAAAGACACAAATGACGGTAGACAGTCAAAATATCGAGTTGTAAATATCGACTTACCATAATATCGAGTCTGTAATATCGAAGGAGCATAATATCGAAGGCAAGAATATCGTAGGACAGAATATCGACCCAAGGTTAGTAATATCGAAATACTTAATATCGATGTAAGTAATATCGAAGTTAGTAATATCGATAGCATATATATCGATGTTAATAATTTCGATGACACTAATATCGATATTTGTATTATTTTATAGTTTTTTATTATGTATGTGTTATATGTTTAATTTAAGTATTTAAAATAATTACTATTATATGTGTATACATTTTCTATAATAATATAGAAATTTATAAGTAAATTTGATGTTTATTACCGGAGCGGGTTGTGGGTTTATAGGGGAATAGGGTGGGAAGTAATTTAATTATGGTAAGTTGATTAATAATTAGTAGGATTAATTAATTAATTATAATTATTTGCTAATTAATATTGATTAATTGGGAAATAATTAATTGATTAATTGATATATATTTTCTGTAGCGGGATGTGGGTTTATAGGGGAATAGGGTGGGGAGTAATTTAATAATAATTAATTAATTAATATATGTTTTTAAATATTTATAACTAATTAATTGGCAATTAATTAATATTAATTAGTTAATTAATTAATATAATTTGGTACATATTTTAAATTAGTAATTAATTGGTAATTAAATAATATTAGTTAGTTAATTACATTATTAGAGTAATTTATTTATATATAATTTTTAGTTACTGTTAATTAATTAATTGGGGAAAAATGATAATAATTATTAAATTATATTAATTACAGCTTATGTGCTAATATATTTACTTTATTGTTATTGTTAATTAATTATTAATTGCTAATTAAATAATATTATTTAACTTTGGGTTAAGGAGTATTTTTAGGGTTCAGGGTCATTTTTGGGTTTTTGGGTAAAGGGGTGTTTTTAGGGTTCAGGGTCAGTTTTCAGTTTTTGGGTAAAGGGGTATTTTTAGGGTTCAGGGTCAGTTTTCAGTTCATGGGTAAAGGGGTATTTTTAGTGTTCAGGGTCAGTTTTCAGTTCATGGGTAAAGGGGTATTTTTAGGGTTCAGGGTCAGTTTTCAGTTCATGGGTAAAGGGGTATTTTTAGGGTTCAGGGTCAGTTTTCAGTTTTTGGGTAAAGGGGTATTTTTAGGGTTCAGGGTCAGTTTTCAGTTCTTGGGTAAAGGGGTATTTTTAGGGTTCAGGGTCAGTTTTCAGTTCTTGGGTAAAGGGGTATTTTTAGGGTTCAGGGTCAGTTTTTAGTTCATGGGGAAAGGGGTATTTTTAGGGTTCAGGGTCAGTTTTCAGTTCATGGGTAAAGGGGTATTTTTAGGGTTCAGGGTCAGTTTTCAGTTTTTGGGTAAAGGGGTATTTTTAGGGTTCAGGGTCAGTTTTCAGTTCATGGGTAAAGGGGTATTTTTAGGGTTCAGGGTCAGTTTTCAGTTCATGGGTAAAGGGGTATTTTTAGGGTTCAGGGTCAGTTTTCAGTTCATGGGGAAAGGGGTATTTTTAGGGTTCAGGGTCAGTTTTCAGTTCATGGGTAAAGGGGTATTTTTAGGGTTCAGGGTCAGTTTTCAGTTTTTGGGTAAAGGGGTATTTTTAGGGTTCAGGGTCAGTTTTCAGTTCTTGGGTAAAGGGGTATTTTTAGGGTTCAGGGTCAGTTTTCAGTTCTTGGGTAAAGGGGTATTTTTAGGGTTCTGGGTCAGTTTTCAGTTTTTGGGTAAAGGGGTATTTTTAGTAAATTAATTATTAATACTTATTGTTCAGTACATATATATTATATCTTTACTGTATATATTTTTATTTATTAATTTTAAACATTATTAGATACTTTTAAATATGTTTATTTTATTTATTAGTGTTATATACTTACTTTTACATTTATATATATAAAAAAAAAAATCGATATTTTTAACATCGATATTTTTTACAACGATATTATTTTTTCGATATTTTTGTACTTACCATGTTGTAGATAGGATGTCGATATTTTTGCCCTCGATATTGTTGACTCGATATTCTTGTAGGTCGATATTTTTGTGGTCGATATTCTGTCATAGATCCACAAATGACATCCAAACAGCCTCTAATATCCAAACAGCCCCTACTACGTACACAGGGGCCCAACTGAAATAGGGAATCCAGGCACCCGCAGAACAAGCACGATCCCTCCTGGCAGGAAAGTGGAGGACAATCGCTTGGACCAATACAACATTCAAAGTCTCAAAATGAGGAAGGAAAAATTCGAGTCCTCCAGACCCATATCGGAAGCTCTAAGATACAAGCCCACCCCTCAGTCCCCAAACAATCAAGGGGCCATCAATTCAGAGAAAGCAAGGAAGGAAACAAGTGCTATATGGTTAAGACTAGAATGTAGATCTAAAGGCAGGCACAACATTTTGAATCGAGGTAATCTCCAACGGCTACTATCTCACATATCATCTCTGAAAGAGGTGACAACATAGGACTTGGGCTCAATTGAATTAATCAAATGTAAGGACACCACAGAAGGAGAAAAAAACAAAAACAACATGGATAACGTCATTGATTGCACAAAAAATACTTTTAGATGTCCACACATTTAATAAATGGGGGATAGAAATCACCCCTTACATTAAGCCAAGATACCCTGAATTGTTAAACCCTGGAACGATAGTGCAGACTCAAACAACCTTGGAAGGATCTAGAACACCAGTGCTGAGTGTGGCAGTGGGGCACTGCCGAATGAGCAATGAGCTTCTCCCTGTGAACATCAGAAAGGACCAGAATTCTACAATGTCACCAAGCTGGCAAACAGATCTAAGATGGATTGCAAGAACAATGAATAATCAAACAAATTGACAGTACACCAGTCCATCATGAAGAACCAGCTACTATGGATGTCTACGAATATGTTCTTGTAATGTAAACGGTCTAGCAAACAAAATGGCTGACCTAGATTTTGTTACATACATAAGGTCTTTTGACATTATGACGTTATAGCATTACAAGAAACATGGAGAAAAGATCCTCCGCACCTTCAGGAATTCTCGCTCTTCTTTTCTAGGGCACTTAGGAGGGCAAAATATGGGCACCTCCAAGGCAGCCTAGTAACTTATGTTTCAATCACAAGTATATCTACAGCTAAGGAAATTGAACCAACTTCAGCAACAATGGCAGTAAACCTTCTCACTTTGCCCACAACCTCAGATAAAAAAGGTACTGATCTTACTATAATCAATGCTTATGTCCTTCCAAAACGGAAAATAAAGGCAGAAAAGGAATTATGGGCCAGATGCATCAAGCTAAAAACCGGTCGCAAAGGGGCACATTCTCAGAATCTGCCCCTTTGCGACCGGTATTTTTGCATTTGGGATGCATCATCCCAAATGCAAAAATCGCAAATAGAGAATTCGCTAAATTGCGATTGTTTGCATTTAAGGAATCTCAAATTGAGATTCCTTAAATGCAATGCATGAAAGTTTCAAAAATAGCGAATTCGCTAATAGGGCATGCAAATTACCACGAAGTACAACTTCATGGTAATTTGCAAAAACTTTTGTGCATTTTTCAAAGTTTCATGTTGCGCACACACATGCCCTAAGGGCATGTGTGTGCGCAACATATGTGCACAAATCAAATTCAGGGGTGCAACAGGGTGTCCTTTGGACACCCCTGCACCCTTAAACTCGCAATCTCAATTTGCAAATCGCTAATTGCGAATCGCAAATTGAGATTGTCTTCCCATTCATTCCTATGGGCCTCTAGGCACATAGGAATGAATGGGGAGGTATTCATTAATTGCGAGTCGCAATTTGCGAGTCGCAATTAAGGAATTCTTAGAAATCGCTATTTTTGTAGTGATTGCTTAATGCATTCCATTTTGCTATTCCTTATTAGCGATTCCTTATTTTTCGCTAATAAGGAATTGCTAAATGGATGCTTGATGCATCTGGCCCTATGTGATTTTATTAAGGTATGCATAGGAGAAGGATTAACAACAGACCTTGGGGCACATGCATCAACCTATTTAGGAAGTGCAAACGGTGCGAATCGGTAAATTCGTCCGTTTGCGCTTCCTAAATACGTTTTTGTGAAGCATGAAACATTTTTCAAAATTCGCTTTTTTTTGCATTTCCTAAAAATGCGAATGCATTTAAGGAATCGCATTTGTGCGATTCCTTAAATGCAATGCATCAATTTTTTTTAAAATGCGAATTTTGAAATAAGAAGTGCAAATTAACACGAGGTTGACCCTCGTGTTAATTTGCGAAATTCTTTAAAAAAGCACAAAAATGCATTTTGGAAAGTGTCATGCTACAGACACACATGTCCTTAGGACATGTGTGTGTGAAACATGCACTTTAAAATACATTTCAGGGGTGCAGGGGGGGGGTCCTTTGGACCCCCCTCTGCACCCTTGCAATGCATCAACAAATTGCGAATTCCAAAAAATAGAAATGCAAAACGGCATTGATTCCTATGGGCCTCTAGGCCATTCCTTAATTGCGAATCGCAATTAAGGAATGGCATTACATTGATTCCTATGGGCCTCTAGGCCCATAGGAATCAATGTAATGCCATTCCTTAATTGCGATTCGCAATTAAGGAATCGCAAATTCCGAAAATTAAGAAATCCTAAAGAAATTTAGGATTTCTTGATGGATAGGATTTTGCAATTCCTAAATTGCGATTCCTTAATTTTCGCAATTTAGGAAATGCAAATTCCTACAATGATGCATGTGCCCGCTTATGCTTACCCAGGACTTAAACCTCAATCTAATTGACATGTCATCAGAGGAAGAAATTCTATTGCAAAATTCAATCTGGAAAATCCCATTGCAAGGGAAACCGCGATCAAATAAACGAACCAAAACCGGGAAGCGGATAGTGGAGAAATACGAATACTTTAACCTCAGAGCAATCAATGGAAGATCTGCTGGAGACAACCCCCTGAAATAACACACTGTTCGACAAAAATTAACACAATAATAGATTGCACCTTTATCTCCTTATCTCTATTTCAACATATAATTTTTTTTCAGATGGGTGATAAAGTTGAGAGTGACCCCAAGAAATTGTGCTGGAAACAAGTATGCCCACATTTGAGCGGTCTTTGGCTCCTCAGGTATCACTTTTTACCATCAACTGTAAAAAAATCAAGTTCGCAGCAGCAGCCGATATAAGCATGCTGGAAAATGTAAGACAGCATTTCAAGTCAAGGGTCAGTTCAAGTGAAGTCGGGGAATGGGAGAACTTTACAGCAACTATGGCAGCATATGCTACCAGGACTAAACAACTGGCAAACTGAGTCACAGTAGTATGAAGCATGTCTCACAAAATTACAAAAAGAAAATTAAGCGCCCAAAAAACTCAATCTACCATATGTTGAGACATCTTCGTTATAATCCCGCAGATAAAACACAACTAGAATTACTGTCACTGTTGAAAAAATAAAAAAAGGAAGCTAATAGATCTGTAGAGGACAATCTCTGGGAAAAACTGCACGCTGACACCAACCAGAGTAATAGGGCAAGGGGGCTCCAGGTCCTAATGGAAATCCACCTGTCCTTTATAAAGAGGATGCAAACGAATTGGTAGAAGCTCTGGAACCACTTTTTACGAAAATAAGGTTATTGAACACAATGCCTGGCTCCTGGAAAGGATCAATTATCTCTCCAATATTTAAGTTAGGGGATAAGTCATTACCACAGAACTATCGGTTAGTGGCCCTTATCAATAATGAGACGAAGTTCTTTGCAGGAACACTTCTAGAGGAGTTGCAGGCCTGAGCCAAAGAGAATTCTATAATTCCACCTAATCAAACTGGCTTTCCCAAAACAGTTAGAACAACCACAAATATCCTAACCACGGCAATGCTAATAGACAAGGCTGAATAAACAAAAAATGCCCCTTCATTTATGCTTTATAGATTACAAGGCTGCCTTTGACCACATAAATCCTAACACCTTATGGTTTAAACTGAGCAGCTGGGGGATCACACAGCCTATGTTAAACCTGTTGATCAGTCTTCATACTGACTCATGGGTTCAGATAAAGTTGGGTGATGGGCACTCCTGTCAAGACGCATATTAACCAATGAAGGGCTCAAAGAGGGATGCGTTTTAGCTCCCACATTGTTCAACTTGTTCTTGGCAGAACCCGATATCAAACAACTGTAACTTTCATGCCCCTAGGCTAGGTAGGCTAATTCTACAATGTCTCCTCTACGTGGATAATATAGTCCTGATCAGTCACACACAATAAGGCTTACAACACCTTTTGAACGTTATGCAGGCCTATTCCAAAGTAAATGAACTAACTATAAACCTCTAGAAAACAAGGACTATGACGAACAGCATAAACAGGAAAAAACCTGCAGCTTGGTTTTGGAGCAGGACCCATATTGAGGATACTCAGAATATACATATCTAGGTGTGAATTTCGACAAAGGCGGCCACTTCATTGCACAGAGAGCCAGCATCAGAGGTAAAGACCTTGCCTTAGTAATCTCTTTAAAAGCAATAAACAGCAAACTAATTGGTCCGTCGCTCCTGCTCTTGGCCCCAGTGTTACGTGCCAAACTTCTGCCAACAATTGCTTACAGAAGTGAAGCTCAGAGGAGAAGAGATACAAAAACTCTTAACACAGGTATAGCTGCATACAGGGTTATTCTTGGTCTGTCCAAACATAATTCTCCGGCGCACATCAGGCTAGACTTTGGTATTCAGAACCCGTCTTTGGCAAGACAGGGAGCATATATTATCACCTGGGACAATGTGCGGAAACCCGACCAAGGAACCCTAAATGAACATCTGTGGAAGGAGCTACAGCATCATGCCGCCTTACCTGCTGCCAAATACCGCAGACGCAGCCTGGCCAATGCAGGCTTTAACCAGTACTGGGATACTTCTATAAACAATTTAACGCTCAACAACTGGTCTGGAAGATGGTCAAATACGTCTTGTGGGTCTAGGACGAGGCACCTCTCTGAAAAAGGTCCCATGGGTGGATGATCCTGAACACTTACTCTGCGCCAGCAGCTCAGAATTATCTTGACTTAGGCTATGCCAAAACTACTAAAGTTACATTCCTGAAGTACAGACTTGGCCTGCTACCCTGCATTCAGCATCTTCCGCAGTGGCTAAAGGAGAAGGCGGGCTCCTCCTGCCACTTATGCGGCTCAGCACCAGAAGATCTGTTGCATCTGTTATGTACCTGTAAAGAACTGTTGTAAGAACGAAAACAACTACTAAAACTCCATTCCAATCAGAGAGGGGTACGCTCCAGAAGACAAGCAGTGCTGGCCTGCTTTGCACCTAATGACCCACTGTTGAACTGTTGCCTGGTGAAGTTCATGAGGATGGTGGAAAAGAAAATGCAGCACCATTACCATAACCCATTACAGGATAGCATTCAAGTAAAACAGCAATTCTATCATGGAGGCTCAAATGAAGACAGTCTTTTAACTTGTTCCCATTGGGTTTGGCACAAATGCACTTTATTTAAATCTTCTCAAGCACTTTACACACTTAGAAGCACTTTTATTTTTTGTTTTTATAAATCTTTTTATTAAAACAAGGCATCAATAAAAACATACGTACAGAACATTGCACAGCTTTTAGCAGTACATCATGAAATAGGGGGGGAGGTGAAAACAAAAGTACATAATCAAAAAACACTTTCATGGGGATGGAGGAACATCAATAACAACATCTCTAGGTGGTGTACAAATTCCGCCCCTATGTGCATTCCACGGGTTCCAGATTAAGGCCCATTTCCGGGACGTCCTCTCGCAACATACACAGTTTTTTCACGGAACATGCAACAGTCCATATCTCTTTCCCACTCTCCAAGGGTTGGTGGCGTGTCCGAGCCCCACCTCTGGGCAATATTTCTTTTGGCTATCATATTACCGAATGTGACCCATTGTGTCTGCGCTGCCGTACAATCAGTGGGTTCCCAAATGTTTAGGAGACATCTACGCGCCTCCGGTTGCAGGAATATCCCCGTGACCACGTTCATAATGGTGTGAACCTCCTTCCAGTACTGGGCAACCTCTCGACACTCCCAAATAATGTGGAAGAATGTACCTAAGAGGCCACATACGCTTTTACACAATCCCTCCAGTGTCAACCCCATTTGAACCAGCCGGGGGCATGTGATATATACCCTATGTAGGATCTTCAATTGAACGAGTCGAAGCCTGACAGGAATGGCAACCACCTTTGGAGAAGTGACAGCCGTCTGCCAATCCTCGTCATCCAATTCTATTCGTCTCCTATCCACTTCTCCCTCAAATCGCCCAACAGCTCCACTCTATTGTTGATTAATTTTTTGTAAATGAGGGAAATCGTTCTGTGAGGGAGGTGGCCATCCAATACCCTATCTTCCAGGGGAGATGCTTCCGTCAATTCCTCATCTACGGCAAGAGTCGCCTGTAGCAAGTGTCGGACCTGTGCATACCTAAAGTATTCAGAACTGGATAGCTCAAATTCCTTCTGCATTTCTTCAAAGGATTTAATGCTTCCCTTACTCCATACATCCTTAATGGCAGAAATACCTATCATCTCCCATTTATCGAAGCCTTTAGTGTTCCACAGTTTGCCCAGCCTTTTGAAATCAAAAAGGGGAGTAGCCAGTGTTAGTTTACCCTTCCATCCCAACGAATTCGTTGCATCATCCAAGATTTTCACTGCGTGTTTGGTGGGACTCATCAAATTTTGGCTTGCAGGCCTCGAATACAGCGCTCTATAGTAATTGCCCCCGTGAGCAGCCATCTATCCATCGCAAATCCAGGATCCGTGACGGGCCCATATGTTGCGTGGTTGATGGCGGCAAGCTGGGAAGACCAGTAGTATCTTTTAATATCCGGTAGAGCGATTCCACAGTCATACCAAGGAAGTGTCAGTTTTGTCAACGCAATAGGAGATCTTCCTTCCCATAAAAGACTACGCTGCAATCCTTCTATTTCTCGAAAATAACTGTCCGGCCCGACATCCAGGGTATTTTGGAGAGCATAGAGGAAACGGGGCAAAGCCATCATTTTAAAAAGTGCTGCTCGTCCCAGTAAGGAGAGCGGGAGTTTACGGAAGTGTGCCCAGTCGCTTCTAAGTCTCTGGAGTGGAGGCAAGAGATTTTCTTTATATCTGACTGCCGGATCAAGTGTGATAAATATACCCAGATATCGGAATCCAGTCACAGCAATCTGAATAGGGCAGGTATTGGGTGGAACTGGAGCATCCCCACTGAGAACATATAACAAAGATTTTCCCCAATTAATGGAAAGACCAGAATTTTTACCAAAAGAGGCTAAGACGTCACACACCACCATAAGGGATTTCTGGGGGGCAGTGAAGTAAAGCAAAATGTAATCTGCATATAAGGAAATCCTGTCTTCCCAGTCAGGGGTCCATTTTATACCTCAGATCGATGGTTACCATCAAATCCAAGCTGTTAGAACTCCAGGGACAGCAAAAAAAGTAGAGGAGATAGGGGGCAACCCTGCCGGGTGCCCCGACTCAAATGGAACAAAGCTGAAACCCTACCATTAACCACGACCTGGGTGAGTGGTTCAGAATATAACAAGCGTACCCATTCAATAAAATCAGGGCCAAATCCAAAGTTTGCCAGGACCGCCCACAGGTCGGGCCATTCAACGGTATCAAAGGCCATAGTCGCGTCGAGCGAGGCGACCACAGCCGATTCCCGCAAAGTATGCGCTCTAGCTATGACGCCGGGCAGTCGACGTAAGTTCAGGGCCGTGTTCCTATGGGGGATAAAACCTGATTGGTCCGGATGAACAAGACCATCAATGACTCTTACTAATCTATTTGCTAGGAGCTTAGCCATAATCTTAGGTTCAGCGTTCAATAAGGAGATAGGTCGGTATGAAGCACATTTATTTTTCGGTTTGCCCTCTTTAGGTATCACCACTATCGACGCCACTCTCTGGTCTATTGGCAAAACTCCCTCTTCACGGGCTTCCTCAAACATAGTTTTTAGGTATTGAGCTAATTTGTCCGGCTTAAGTTTGTAAAGCTCGATCAGGAGTCCGTTGGGTCCCAACGCCTTGCCCGAATTCAAAGCATGGATGGCTTGAGCAATCTCATCCACTGTAAGCTAACTATTCATAAACTCCCCGTCTTCTTTGGACAGACAGGGGAGCCATATATCACAAAGCAATAGGTGGAAGTCCTCCCCAGGTCTATACGAGACCGAGGTGTAGACCGTTTGAAAATAGTCCGCAAAGGTGTCAACTATATTCTGTGGGTCAGTAATCAGCTGTCCTGTCTCCGAAATGAGTTCCGGAACAATACGTCCGGCTCCCTCCCTCTTGTCCAGCCAAGCAATAGGCTTCCCAGCCTTGTCCCCTAAATCATAGATCCTCCCCTGTTGTTCTCTACCGAGTGATTTAGCCATATCAGTGACCAATGATTTATAGCCACGTTGTTTTAGGTTTAGGATATGTAAATTAGCCTGCGTCACCCCCTGCTCCAATTCCCCCTCAAGATTACTAATTTCCATTTCGGCTTCAACAATCTCCTTATTAGGTTCCTTTTTAACTCCTGCTATCAATAACAAGGCTTGTCCCCTGATAACCGTTTTAAAAGCTTCCCAGAGAGATAGCGATGAAGACACCGATCCTCAAAAATAATCATCAAGTGCTTTCATAAGATCTTTTCGTATTTTGCGGTTACGGATATACCAGGGGTTAATAGGCGCAATCCTACCGGCAGAGTTGGGGGCAAAAGAAAACCTAATCCATAGCGAAGAGTGGTCGGACATACCCCTAGCAAGGTGAATTGCCTGAACTATATGAGATGCCTGAACCGCCAGGACCAATCAATAATCCAGCCTGGAAAGGCTGCCATGTGCCCCCTAGTGAAATGAATATTGCCTTGTTTCTGGGTGAAACAGTCGCTAACAATCTACAAAACCCGTAGCGTCAAGGAAGTCCGGCATCCACCTCTGGGCATGTCCTATCTCTCTTGGGGGGTGTCTGTCTAAGAGCCCAGAAACAACAGCGTTAAAATCACCACCCAGGATCAGAAGCCCTTTCGGCAATTCCATCAGCATTTTCCCCAGATCAAAAAAGGAAGTAGACTGCAGCCCAGGGGTAATATAAACCGAAACAAGAGTGAGCACACGCCCCTCCCAGCGACCCGAAACCCCAATGTATCTGCCCTTGTCATCCTCCCACACAGTGTCAATGACCAATGGGAGTGCCCGCCGGACCAGGATACCCACCCCTCTGGAGCCGGAAGTTAAGCCTGCATGTGCCACCTTCTTGTAGCCCATTCTGTGCATCGCCATACAGGAGTTTCCAACTAAGTGTGTTTCTTGCAGCAAGACCACATCTCGTGCTCGACGTTTAAGATATTGAAGCACCACACTACGTTTTATTTAATCCCCCAACCCATTAACGTTAAAGCTTAAAACCTTGAGTTCACTACCCCCCATCATCATAAGAAAAAGACAAATGTTCCTCATGTGTCGACTGCATGCTTATCGGTTACATTACATTGATGCCGTTAACCAATAACTCAAACCAAAAGCAAAAATGAATCGCCAACATTATGACAATTGATGATACAAAAATGAAAACGAAAACTGGCAGATTGTCATTCCGCTTTCCAGGATAGATTTTGACCCCCCCTCTTCCCACCCCCCACCCTGCACCCCTGCATATCGCTTACGCGCATCCCCAACTAGCAGTGTGCCTGTCGCCCCAAACACTCTATACTAATCTACAACTAAGAGAGGTAGAAAATTGAAAGAGGGCACAGACCCCCCTGCCGCTTCACCACTCCCACAAATACCAACCCTCTGTACCGATTCCAAATAAATATATACAAAAAATGAGACAACACTACAAATCAGCAAAGGATGAGCTGCAACTCCTCCTTCCCCGCCATAGATCCAAACCCCAGAGTCATCGCGACCAAATACAATCCTTATACATTACTCCGGGTCCTCCACCTCTCCCCGGTCCCGGCCCTCCGCCTCAGAGGCCATCACACTGTCCAACCAATCTGATGCCATCTCCGGGTTATCAAAAAACCAGGTCTTTCTATTAAAATTAATTCGTAACCGGGCCGGGAACAGAATTGCATATTTCAATCCTTTGTCCCTCAGTCTCCTCTTCACGGCAAGAAAACTCTGACGTTGTCTCTGAACGATTTGAGTATAGTCCGGAAAAAAGGAGAGGGACGTATTTTCATATTTCAATGGGGACCATTACATGCAGCCTGTAGGATTGCATCACGGTCTCGAAAGTTCAGCATCTGTGCAATCATGAGACGAGGGGTTGCACCCGGTTTCGACCTTCCTCTCGGGACTCTGTGTGCACGCTCTACTGTGAACATGTTGCTAAGACCTTTAGGAGCAAGATGAGTAAGAATCAGAGTCTCGATAAACAAATCCGGTGTCTGCCCCTCTGAATTTTCTGGAAGTCCAAGAATACGAATATTATTACGCTGAACTCTTCCTTCATACTCATCCAGCTTATGGTCCATAAAAGTTCTCGATTTCTCGAGGTTTTTCACCGCCTTCTGCAACTGGCTGACATCATCCGTTAGTACTTTCGCTTTGATTTCAAGCGACTTGACCTTTTCATTAGTTTTGGTGAGGTCCGTGCGAATCAGCCCTATTCAAAGGTGACAGTGTCCAGTTTAGTATCCAATGCCTCCATCTTCTGGACAAGAGATGTTCGTACGCCAGCAATGGCCTCCATTAGATCCGTTAGTGTGGGTTAAGTTTGGTCCTCTTGGCTCACCGACGGCTTCTTTTTAGTCTCACTGGGGGATTCTCTGAGGATAGTTTAGCGTTCCATTTTATTAACTTGTACGCTCTTGGGCCCCCTGGCGGATCGTGAGGCGGGCTTTTCCTGCTCCGGTCGCGCCGCCATGACACCTCTTCACTCGATCCGGATCGGAGACGAAACCCACACTAGATCCACTGCCACCTCGTTGTTAGGGTGTCTGTGAGTGACAATAAATTAGTGCGGCACCACCAGTTGGGTAGCTCCCAGGGCGAAGTAGTCAATGTTGAACATGCTCATCAGGATGAAAAATTGGGTGAATTGCACCATTTGTAGAAGCACTTTTATTGATCTCCGGCATAAGAAGTGACAGGAAGTAGTAGACTTTAACTAAATAAGTCGACCATTAACAGCATGAGCTGAATCAAATAAAAAATGATTGGCCAGTAAAATGTCTATTAATTTATAATATTTGTTTTAATATCATACTTTTAACTTAATGGTTTGTATTGCAATGGTTTTTATTAACTATGCAAAATAAATTACTTACTACTTACCTTGATTCAGTAAGACACATATGTTATGCCCAGTTCCTTATGCAGGAGAAAGTGCAGATTTGAAGGTGGTTGGCCGAGGAGGCACTGACAAAAGCAATTCCCCCAGACACTGGCAGTGTACATTAAAACTGGCAGACACTTATGCTGATAAACCTCTAAAAGGGACAAGATCGGTTTGCTGCCCCCTCTATTTGCAAAATCAAACAGGACCCCCACAGAGTGATTGAAATGTAGGCAATGATTGGCTATGCAAGGTGACATTTGTTAATAAATCTTTTAAAATGTATTACAATTCTCTTTGTTGTTCCCTGTGGAGTTCCACTGGTTTTCAACGTTTATGGCACTGCATGTAATGATTGCTCCTAGGTCTCTCTCCACGTCGACTAAAAAATATCCATACAACCAGTGGCGTGGTTTGTATGATGATTACACTTGACGTTTGAGATTTAAGAACTCCCGCTCCATCACTGTCAATAAAAAGTCATACAGCCAAGGGCGAATACCCTTTACATAGATCTGGCGAGGCAATGCAAAATATAAAAGACAATTGGCAAACACCAAATAAAAAAACACCTTTTATTTTTCTATTTGAGTTATGGTTTTTTGGGCTTGTTGTAGAATGTACTTTGTAAAGTTCTGTGATGTAGCTTCTATTAAATGCCTTCGCATAGATATGCCCTGCGTGAAACATGGCGTCTTAAATACATACAGCTGGTCCATCGCAACCAAAAAAATTACTAATAATTGTCTTTTCCTTCACATTCTGGTTTCTTCCAAGGGTCGGTTCATGAAGTCTTGAATTGCTTGGTGTAAAGGGAGCCATTTACTGATTGAAATTTTCAAAGCTGTTATCCATCTGTAAAACACACAAGAACCTTTAGTACAAATTTAACAGATTGGTCTATTCTAAAATGAAGCAGAAAAATGTGACTGAGAGAATCCATTACACGTCATTTATTATAAAAACATCTTTCCAAATCATAGGACAGTGGGATAGATGCACCAGGAGTATCATATATGAGTCCCTACGGGATGCAATTGCTACATCTACATCAGGTGTTACATGCAACCCTAGTACATTGCTTTGTAGCTCCTCTCATTTAACCAATTTTAATATAGATCTCTTAAAAGTAGGTGTACCTTCAAAGGGCGTGATTCACAAAGTGCCTCCACACTCGTGGCTGAGGCCCCGCGGTCGTGGGGGAGTATCCCTGGGCGGAATCTTTGCAATGAGAATTTTTATTGCATAGCTCCCACCCCGAGTGCGGAGACTGCCTCACGAGTACGGACCCCCACCACGAGTACAGAGGCCCTTCGTGAATCAGGCCCCAAATCTTGATCTTGATGTTTGTGCATGTAATTGCTCACTGTTTACTTTCATACTATGGCCTAGGGTTATGTTGTTAAGAAAAAGTACCATGGGCCATCATCATGTTCAACGGAGGCATGATGTTGCTTACTTTTAGGTTAAAGGCAAGTCATCAATGTCAAAATGCATGTGATGCCATGCCCTGTCTTTAGCCCTAGGATGTTGCTGAAATAGTACCACTGACTGGTAAACTACATACAGCATAAGAAGGTGCCCACCCCAACCATGGCTATGAGACTGGTATGGCTGGGTTTAACAGTACCAAATGTAATGACATTCTCCTTTGGTGTAACTTAAGGCATGGTGGAATAGATTGCATTTAACATTGAAATCTACTCAGCTCCTCAGAAGAGAATGCATGTCATGTGATTGGCCAAAACATTTTTTTTTAACATGAGTGTCCCAGGCCTTCATCAAGAAGCATAAGGAATTTTGTTTTGAAATGGACTTTCAGGGTACTCCAACTGCGATACAATTTACAAGCCCCCTGCACCACCGGTACGTTACTTTTTCTAAATAGACCCCTAAATGTTTACATACTGTCTAACTACTAATTATTGCATAGTAGTAATGGCCAAAGAATAAGCTCTGTATTGCTCGTGCACAGGCACTTTTTAATAAAGCTAATAAACGCTGCAAAAACAGTAGGTGGCTACCACCTGCAACACTGATGGATGTGTGAATAGAAGGTGAAGATGGAATTGTGCGAGAAGTCTTACGGCCTTTCAATTGGCCTGTTCCGCCCATTCATGAATTTACGCACAAGATGGCTTCACCAAGATCTGCATGGAGAACAGTCTTTTTCAAGCCAGTGAGAAATAAATGAAGGCGAGATTAAGAGTTAATTAACTGTGAATAGCACACTATTAGAGAGAAGAGGTTCACACAAATATCGATTATTGTGAGTGCACTAGTAACAGCTATAGAGTGTAGGAAAACAACAAAAAAAGCTATGTGAAGAATTTGGAAATGATATAACTAACAAAAAAACACAGTTTAAGTACCTAAAATAAGTTAAAAAAAACAACTATATAAAAGTAGCTTTTACAAACGGACCACACAGGGTGCAATATCTTGATTTTTAAAAGAGTGCAGGAATATGCAGTTATTATTTTATCTTGATGTCAATTTCTTTTTCTTTTTGGGGTTAGGGTTGGGCTGGAATTCTTTTCTTTACTGAGCATTTCTGATTGGGAGTCCTGGTGACGCCTCTCCTGCCATTTGTTTGTGAATGGCCTATATAACAACAATCTCATTTTATTTATTTTTTGGACTTCCAGCATAATTTCTTTTGCCTTCTAAACCTAAAGCAGTCGCTAGTTAGAAGGTGCCACAAGCGGAGTTGGGTACGAAAGAGTTAATTGGTTGTAGATTGTTTGTTGTAGTTCAACAAGATTATGAAGTGAGACCTTGAGTGCCATCTTTAAAACCTGGGAGCACATTTACAAGACCCTAGTGCCACTGGAGCATCACTTTTTTGATGCTCCGGTGGCAGTCTATGCTAGCCCATATTTACAAGGCAGCGCTAAGTCACTATGCGTTGCTTAACACAGACGTGTAGATATCGCCCTCTGCAAAGCAGTTTTCTGTGGAAAAAGGGTTTTCAATGGGTGTTGCTGTGGGTGTTCCCTGCAACACCCATGGCTTTTTGACACTGCTCCAGATTTATAAGATCTGTAAATCTGAAGCATCGCCAAAAACTAACGCCTTTCAAAACGAGGCGTTAAATGTGGAGCAAGGAGGAGAAATACTTTTATCTCTCCTCGTTTTTTGCTCTTTCTATGTATGCTGCAGAAGGAGCAAAACGCCATTAATGTTTGTTTTTGTGCAGGAATGTGTACCTTCCTGCAAAACCACGGTCATCCTTGCAATGCATGCACCCTTGCAGCATGGTGCAAGGGTGCCTGCGTTGCCGCTAGACAGATCTTTTAGCACAGATGCAGGGGTGAGCACAGGGATGCATCATATTCTTGTTAATACGATGCATCCCTGTGTTTTGAAAATGACGCAGCTTGGCACACAAAAATTGCTGTGCCATTTTCATTTAAATAAATATGCCCCCTTCAGTCGGATGGTCTTCTAAGGTCAGATGGTCTTACTTGGGTGTAGCAGTGAGATTCAAGGTTCTTGTGTGAAGGAGGAGGATCTGATAGTAGTGGCAGTAAAGACGCTTAGGCTAGGTAGTGTGAGAGATGCTGTAGAAAAACACAGAGGACCAAGGATTGAGGGGCATATTATCAAGCCTGGGCGATAAAATTATCGCCGTTTTATCGGCAGGAAACTGCCGATAAAGTGGCGATAATGGGTTTGATAACATACTCTATGGAATTCCAATCGAAGCTCATGTTAAATGTAAAGGACATCTAACATGTGCTACGATTGGAATTCCATAGAGCATATTATCAAGCCCATTATCGCCAAAGCGGCGATAATTTTATCGCCCAGGCTTGATAATATGCCTCTGAGTTCTTGGGGACACTAGTGGATAAAATGTGCTTATGGACTTGGATATGCAGAGGCAGGCTCTCCTCCAAGTTAGTGCCATATTGGAGTTTCCAAGGGAAGAACGGTTGTAGAGAAAAGCAGGCAGGGTGACCACTGTGTTGAAGCCTGTGGAGAGCTGTTGGAGTATGAGGAAGGAGAGGCAGCTGCTGTTATGTGTCGTAATGTATGAAAGAATTTTACAGTTAACATGCTTCGCCATTTGCAAGACTAAAAAATGACCGCTGGATACTGCATGGACACCAAGGGCCGGATTTACTAACCTTTTGTGCTGGGTTTGTGTTACAAAAGTGATGCAAACCAAAAGGAAAATGTTTTTTGTTGGAATAACTTTCCAGTACAAAACTTGTTTTTCTCTAGAAAGTTGCCTAAAAGTAACGTAAAGCTCTGCTTTTCGTTACTCTGCTCCACAGGGGCATTGCATAGGTGGAACATGGGCGTTCATGTGCTGCTACCCATGCTTTTTGATGCAAAACCCTATCTACTAAAATGATGCCAATTTAAAGCAGGCATTACAAAGACAAATACTTTTATTTCTCCTTCTATTCGGACTTTACATGTGTTCTGCTCTGTACAGCACATAGACAAAGTGAGAAAACTTTTAAAGATCGTCCAAACATTGTATTTTGTACTGGAAGGGTAACTGTTCAGTACAAAACCTATGCTACACTAACACAGACACCCTTTCACTAGGGTACAAAGGTGAAAGCATGGCGCACAGCAGCCTGAATGGGCGCCAGCGCTGGGGAGAGGGGAGGAGAATGCCATACCTCTGTAGATATGGCACTGTCCTGCTCTCTCCTCGTCACGTAGTGCAGCTCAGCAACTTTTGGTGCTGCACTGCGTTGCCTGGTATCTTTGTACATCTGGCCCCATTTAAAGAAATATAGCGAAAAAGAATAACAAACGACTTTTGGATTCATAGGTACTACTGGATTTTTTGCATCCTTGACTTGCATATATGTTATGCAGAAAAAAGTCAGTTCATGAAGCAATGCTGATCCTATTCTCAAAGCTATATGTGTATGTCAGCCTGATTTACATGGGAAAATAACTATATGTACAAATGTAAATCAAATTTTCTAATTCAGAAATGCTGGGTCAGTACTAGTAGAAGGATTTACTTGTAAAAATATTAACATGAGTAAATCTTCGAGCAGGGTTAGAAAGCAGACAAGAATACTGCTGTAGTGAAGGGTAGAAAGTATCTTAGATCTGTGGTTACAGCCACAACCTCATAGCTCCTGTAGGCGGTGCACCCACCCTCCAGGTGTACCTAACCACATACACCTCATTTTTCCATGCATCATCACCTCCGGCATATAAAATTTAATATTCCACAGTATTCCCGTGCATACACAAATAAGCCTTACTCACAAAGGGTGCGACACTAGTCTTTTTACCCCCAGACATGCTGGGGCCAGAGCAGGAAAGGCAGAAAATTCCAAACACCTCTAGAATGGAAACCCCCAGAACCTTCTCCTACTTTAATGCTGGCACCAAGTATACATTTTAAACCCTCAAACCCAACTCTTCAGTACTCTTCGGTACACCTCTGGACCCGTTGGACTTTTGTGCTGCTCTGCTACAAGGACTGCTACTGTGCTGCTCTACTGCCCTGCTGAGTGAAAAGGACTGGACATGAATCTTGAACCCTAGACCACCAGAGAGACTCCAAGTGCTAGTTGGCTGGCCTCCTAATCAGAGTCTAAGGGGCAGAAACATTTCCAAACTAATTGAACCTAGCACCGGGACTCTAGTCTGCTATGTGTATTGAACCCCAAGTGGTGCCATTCCAGTCCTGGACTCTTGGAAGTAGGCCTGAAGGTGCTCTGCCAGCACAGCTTTGTTTTTTCATGCAGAACAGATGCAGCACAGCGCATCTCCTTGTAGCTACACATCAGAACCGCCATTGCAAAACGCTTCCACAACTCAAGACCTCGCATTGCAGTGCCTCAGAACCGATGCTGGTAGCCATGATACAGGACTTCACATTGTAAGCCTTCGTCGACGGCATCCTTGACGATGATGCATGCCCTCGCATCTCAAGCCCCGTTGACGGCTTCATCTGAACCGCCTCTGCAGGACGCATCTTTGATGCAGGACTGCGCATCACAGCCTGCAGTTCTTCAGAACCAGTGCTGCACAACACATCATTGACGCAGAATCTTGCAACGGTCCACAAACAGGATTTAAGGTTCTTTGTTCAGTGGGCCTAAGTTGATCCCGTAATCCGGCCCACGCTCCATCGTGTGACCAAATAACCACAGTAGGTGCTTTGTGCTTTTATGCACTATTTTCACTTAAATCTTTAAAATTGCACATCTCCTGTTCTACTGATTGTGTTTTTGTCATTTTGGTCTCAAAACATTTATTAAAATGTCCTCTATTTTTGTAAATTGATGTGGCATTTTTTGTTGTTGTGCTTTTACTTCATTACTGTTTGAAGTGCTGCATAAATACTTTACACATTGCCTCGAAGTTGAGCCTGACTGCTTTGTGTCATGCTACCAGGGAGTTAAGCAAAGGTTAATTCGGGGTTTTTTGTTACTTAACCCTGAAAGGAATTGTGGTTGTGCTTTATTATGGTTTCACCATCCTCAACAAGTAACCCAATTCCTATAATACTACTAAATTCAATTTATGACTAGGCCACTATGTATTCATCACTTATTAACCAACTGTAAAGCGACCGTTGTATGAAATCAAACATTAACAAAGCCCAGAGATCTGGCTTTGATGATGGAAGTGGAAATTATTCCTTTGGTTGGGGGAGCAGGTGGTTGAATAAACAGATATCTCAACAAAAGGAGAGAAAGGGTTTTTAGGGCACTCTTAGTCCCCAAGCAATATGCAGGTAATCAAAAGAAGAGTGACCATATAGGTAAGGTGTATAAAGGAGGTGGGTGTCGCACGTGAAGTCTGAGGCCAGTTGTTAGTGATCCGATGGTAGGACCAAATTTCAAGAAAAAATGCACTGTTTTTTCAGGAAACCCTCACTCACCCTAGTGGTGACATGCTTCATCATCGGTCCACCGGGAGAGATCGAGTACCTCCCCGGTGTGCTGCGACGCCAGGAGACTGCGGAGCAGGTTTTTTTGTGAAGATGAAGTGTGAAAAAATATAAAGTTTAAAAATGTCAGAGGTTGTACCAAAAAAACTTTATTCACTGGTCAACCTGACATATTAAAAATAAGATATGTGAAGGGAAACTAGCCAATTACTTTATACTGGTGTTTACCCTGTAAAGAAGGTCAACATGTTTCTGCCCGTTTTTATGTGTTATTTTACTGGGCTTTCATCAGGACCGGTAAGCGAGTGTGCCAATGACAGGAGGGGCGCGCTAAGGCCCGCCCTGCCAATGGTCGTGAAAGTTAAAAATAGCACTATGTGTAAAATCGGTGCAAAAAGAAAGAGAAACAAACTCATAAGTAGTGGGGTTTTACCTCTTTTGCGAGGAACCTAGGAGTTTGTAAAGAAATAGATCCACGCCCCATAGAACACAGGAGGGGGGTGGGAGCGACAATGGCACACCGCCCGCAACGCTCAGCACCCGCTCGGCACCTAGCTTCACCCTCGCTGGATCTCGTGGATTACTGCCTGTGCAGAATGAGGAGATGGAATCCAAGGACATCTCGAATATGTGGATCAAAGAAGAGAGTTATGAGTGTGGCTAACAAAGAGTATAGTTTATAGGTGGACACTAATGAGACCTTTTGATGTGGGATTCTAGAAGGTTATTTCTATGGGTATAACTAGGCAACAATCTTTAGGTTTGCTCAGATTCCTTGCAGGCTGGGAGAGGTACAGAACTCTATGTGCTACTCTTATTGTGTGGCTTTATGCTATGCTGTATTCCTTCCTTGAAGAACTTCTACAGATGTTCTGCTATGCTGACACCTTTCTACTTTATTGGATCTAATTAGGATTCTAATTAGGGCTTTCTCCTCTAGCATTAATTAGTGTAGATTATTTAGAATTAATATATCCTTATTCATCATAGGCAGGAGGATCGAAACGTTGAATCTAATCAATCAGTTTTTCTTATTTTTTGTACTGTAGCTACAGAATTCCTCATTTGCTTTATGTTATTCAGGAAAAACTTTGTGCACCGATTTGGTTTTCGGGTGGTAATTTTGTATTTTTATACTATGTTTCTGAGATTTATTTAGATTACTTTGGCTTTGAACTACACCATCAAATAGAGGTCATGCAAAAGGGGGAATTGTCTGTTTTTTATCTAACTCTTTACAATGGCAATTCTCTCATTATATCGATATTAGTAAACTTTTTCAAGTAATAACCATCAATAACCTAGCTTTAGAAGGTATTCGAAAGTCACTTGTAATCATAAATGCGTATATACCGCCAGAACATAATTTTAATTCTGTTTTAAAGCGAATGGTTCTCGTACATAAAGCAGTTGTTAGAGGGGGCTGCGCCTCCATACATCCTTCTTATGGGTGACCTGAACAGTAAAGTGTCTAACCTAAGTTTAGAGTTATTTAGAAATAAGTCAAAGGAAGAAGCGTATAATATACCTCAATCTGTATTTCCTAATAAAATAAAAACTAACAAAAGAGGAAAGATCTTATTAGAGGAAATAAGTTTGGTAGAGGGGCTTATAGTAAACGGCAGAATGCCCTCTGATGTCCCAGCTAAGTTTACTCATGGGTCATATAGAGGTGAATCTATTTTAGATTATGTTATCACAGACTATGAGATGTACTCGTTCATTCAGGATATTGTGATCTCCAACTCCACTTTGAGTGATCATAAAATGATTAATATAACAATTTCCCTACGACCCCCTGTGACTGAGTCCTGGTCTTTGAGTAATACAGGAATCTCTATTAAGCATAAGGGAGGGAGATGTTTCTGGGATTCTAGCTCTGTAAGGAATGTTCAAAGTATTCTTGCCCAAACCATATTGGAATTAGATGAATGGCAAGGGGCAGAACTCCTTAAGTTTGAAATACTATTGCAGAAACTAAGAAGGATGGCTAAGAAAAATAGAAATCCTAAGAATCTCCCACGCCCTCCTCCTACATTACTAGCCTTAAATAAGGAAGTAAATAAACTTGTTAGGCAACAGTATCTTAATAGATCCAGAGAAAATGAACGTAATTTAGCCTTACTCAAAAGAAGAAGACATAGATTAAAAAATAAATTAAAGAAAGAAAAAGAAGACACTCTATGGATACGGTTAAGAGAGGCATCGGTCAATAATAATTCTAGAGACTTCTGGTCTGTAATAGGAAAAGGATGTGGAGTGAGAACTCTTCCCACTCCGGTTTCTATTGCAGAGGAAGTATGGACGACATTTATTTCAAACCTTTATGCTTCCAATGGAGTGGAGGATAAAAATTTGGAGCTAATCCGGAATGAAGACAGTAATATAGACCTTCCTACTGAGGAATCCATAGCAGCTGTGATAAAAAGTATGCGCTCTTCCGGAGCCATGGGCCCGGATGAATTGCCCATGACTATAATAAAGCAGGATGTCACTTCATGGAGTAAGATATTACTCCCACTGTTTCATACATGTTTTATTACTAAATTAGTCCCCAATTCTTGGAGGGGTAGTATTCTGATCCCCATATTTAAAAAGGGAGAACGGGATAACCCTAAGAATTATCGCTTAATAGCGCTTTTAGATTCAATAGGGAAAATTTTCGCAAAATGTGTTTTACTATTAATTATGAAATGGATAGAAGCAAATGATATCTTACCTATGCAGCAAACTGGGTTTCGTAAAGAGCATGGAACTCTTGATAATTTGACTGCCTTACAGGTGCTTGTAGACAAATATGTTTGTGTTCGATGAGGTGGAATATATGTGGCATTCATTGATTTTTCAACCGCGTTTGACAAGGTAGATCGGTCAACGCTATGGAAAAAACTTGCCACAATGGGTATGCCAGTATATTTACTAGAATTGGTAAAATCTCTTCACTCCAACACATGGTGCAAGATGTTACTAGGTGGGGAAAGGGGACTTTCTCAATCGATCCCTTCCCCGAATGGATTAAAACAAGGGTGTATATTGGCCCCTATATTGTTCTCCCTATATACAGCAGACCTACCCTCCCATATAGCATCCAGTGGAGGATTAGCCCCAAAAATTGGTGGATTACCGATATCTGTTTTAATGTATGCAGACGACATACTTGTGCTAGATTTAACCCCGAAGGGCCTGTCAAATCGCCTGCATGCACTAACACTCTTTTCAGAAGCACATTATATGAAGATTAACGCTACTAAAAGCAAGATTATGTGCATCTTCGGTAAGAAAAAATGCAGGTCTGAAAACTATAACTGGATATTAGGAGGACAGAAACTAGAGGTCGTTAAAACCTACACCTTTTTAGGAAAAATAATTACAGCAAACATAAGTGAGACTGCCCATATAGAGCACAATTCTCGTAAAGCATTATCACATGGGATGGGATTGTGTTCTTTATATAATGCCACAGGGAAGAGACATTTCACATTATTCCTTGATGTATTTAAAGCAAAGATACCCGCTACTCTCCTGTATGGGATTGAACTAGTGGATTTAAAACACTGGGGATTTGTGAAAAAAATTGAAGGAAAGATCTTAAGGAAAATATCTTCTCTTAATACGGCCTGCTCTGACATTTCATGCAGGCTGGAATTCGGACTGAGAAGTGGTTGGGTGCAGGGGTTGATTGCCCTTGTAAGATGGGTAGCCTGTCTGGTTAGAGGTAAAATTGGTTCCCTTAGAGAAGCGATTAAAAGAGAGCTTTTGGGGGACCTCAACGAGTTCTCTCTATTAGTAAAAAACTTTAGAAAGGCTGTAAGTATGCTAGAGTTGGATGCAAACATCTTGTTTTTATTAGACCCTGTTGAACTCAAGATGAAATTAAAAAATGCATCCTGGGAACTATGTTACAAACTGGATAGGCTAGCCCAATCAAGAAAAAAAGAAAGACAATCTCTGTTAAATACATACTTATTTAAACAGCCCCAACAATATCTTATTTGGAATATTCCTCATAGAGTCCGAAGGCTATGGTTCTTATTAAGACAAGATCTGCTTCCTTTAAATTCTCTTCTCGCTAAATGGTATGGTGTGTCTCCTGTATGTAATTTTTGTCATAATGCTGTACAGAATCGTAACCATGTTTTGTTTGTATGTAATGTATTGCGCCCTTTTCGCCTTAAATGGTTAAAACCAATTTGTCTGCAACTAGGAATTTTAAATGTAAATACTTTTCTCCATGCACTTTATTGCCCGCCTAATGAAATGTTTTGCTACAGAATTTTTAATTTTTAGGTCGAGCAGACCTACCCTCAATGCGTGAGCATTGAAGGGTGTCTGCTTCAGACCTATTGTGGCCCGTTAGTGAGAATGCTGGGGAATGAGGACACCAATCTGTTACGAGCTCGCATTTTTCCCCGCGGGAGCGCGCGTCTGACCCGCGCTTGCGCAGATCAACTCACAGCCCCTGCTCGCACACAGCCAGCCCCCACCCCTCTGCATGCACGCATACACAGGCGCGCGTGCGCGCACACACACACACACACACACACACACAGGCGCGCGCATGCACACGCAGGCATACGACACACATACAGGCTCAATCACACACAGTCACGCACGCGCGCACACACACACTTCCCCCCTCCCCTCCCCGGCATACACACAGGCACGCACGCACTTCACTTCAGCCCTGGGCCCCACTCACCGACTGCGCTCTTCCGGCGGGCTCCTCACGGCGCGGCGCGGCTCGTCTCCTCTTCTTAATCGGGCTCGCGGACCTCGGGAGGCGGGACTTCCGGTCGGCCGCGACCTGATTCGCCGGCCGGCCAAGAGCTTCCGGGTCGCCGCGGGCAGCGCGGCGGCACTCCGATGCGCAGTCCCTTTTCCCTCAGCTGTCTGCTTAGCCTATTGTTACCAATGTTTTAAAATATATACAGAGTGGGCAGCGGCGTAGCGTGGGTTGCCATTCTGGTCCGATTATTGTGCATTATAATTTATAAATATTTCAATTTTTTAAGTAGACCTTTTAAAGTGCTAAATTTGATTATGCAGCAAGGAAAACAGAAAAACTGATTTTAAGTAACTAGTTTTAAGCCAGAAACATCTCCAAATGTTCTTTGAACGTCCGGGGGTCTCGGTGGAAGTGGAAAGGTGTTCTCCCACTATGACTGTACAACTTGGATGTGCCTAACACCAGGCTACTCAATGTGGCCACTTATCCAGTATGAAACTAAGCTTAATGTTTGTCCTATCAAGCCTCTTCCGGGTTTTATGCTCAGACAGAATAGGACATCTATTTTTATGTTAAAATGGTCTGTTGACACATCCAGACAAGCGGGCGGTGTGGTTGAAAATTGACGCACTGTCATATGGTGGAAGCTCACAAACCACAAGGCTTGATTTTTCTCTTCCTTTTTTTATACACTTTTCTAATTTTATAATGCTTTTTCGGAGGCCTGAAGTAACCTGTACAGTATTTTGTAGAGCACTGGTTTTGTACAAAATTGTAGCATTTTCTTTGCTGAAACTATAGATATTCAAGTAGAGGTTTTGGAAGTGTAGCACACACATTTCTGCAAAAAGGGAAGGAAGTTCCTCACCAGTCGTTTGTTCGCCTAACTTCCTCTTCAGTTTGTCTGGTTGTGCTACTTGGTTTTGTAAACTTGTTTTAAATCTGTCTAAAACAAGAAACCAATTTGTTTGGGGAAAATAGGGCATGATGGATGACGGCTAAAATGTACATTTTAGATTTTTATCCTACCGTAACTACTATTTAGAAACCGATTTGAAATGGTGGAGTCGTTCAATTCGGTGAATTAGCATGAGTGTACTCTTACACCGAAAGTACATAACCCTAAGTAGAAGACATTAAACTCCAACTGCGTATAAAACGTGAATGAGAATTGTTTTTTAAACTGTAAAATAAAGTGGGTAATATTAAATAATCTGCCAGAGGGTGGGGGAAAGCAAGCTTTTATGTTGGTTTTAAACCTAAAGTGCTACTTAGCAGTTTTCCTATTGCAGAGGTTGTATATGATTGCATTGAAACAGGATTTCATGGAATACTTTTACTGAGAAACCATTTTGCCTAAAGTGTTTAATAGAAATTTGCATGATGAATGAGATTTACCATTTAACAGAAAAAAATTCATAAAATGCCTTTTTTCAGTATTGACTTTTGCATACTTATTAACTTTGAAAAACAGTTCTTTATTCTCTCATAGACCCTTTATCCACACACCTCCTGTCTTTCTATATCCGTCATCCGTTTGGTTTAGACACACATCTTCACCCACCCTCACTCACCCTCTCACCCTCACTCACCCTCTCACCCTCACACCCCCTCTCACCCTCACACCCCCTCACCCATCCTCACCCTCACCCTTGCACAGCCTCACACACCCTCACACCCTTACACCCCCTCACCCACCCTCACGTAAATACAGATAGGTGTCACATTTGCGTAAGTTATAACTAGTGGCATTGTAAATGACAACGCGTTTAATTTCGCTATTTTCACACAACATAAATAAAAAAAATGTCATTTACAATACCAATAGCTCAAACTTTCCTAATGCGAGACTTATTGCATTGCAAATGCTTGTTTTAAAAGTTTTTTAGATATTTATTAATAATACACGGGGAATTGCTGGGGACTGCTCGACTAATGATTGTATGTGTCGCCTCGCTTAAGCTCGACTGCATGGTTTTATTTTTCTTTGTGATGTATACTGTGTGTTTTACTTTATGTGGCCCTCATTGAGAGCCAAAAACATAATAAACTTTTGACCTTTGTAATAAATCTATACTTATTAACTGTTAGCTTCACTGCGCGACCAGATGGGTTACACAGTAATTGTAAATTGGAAAAATGATCCTAACTGATTTTGTTTATCAGGACCCCAAGAAAGGTCTATTGCAGGGGGTAAGAAAGGGGCCAGACTCAAATGCGTTATCAGAAGAATTCGTGGTTGCATGGCTAGTTGAATGTATGAATGGATGTATGATGATGGCAGGATACGTGCATGAGTGAGAACATGAATTGATGAATAGCTGAGTGTTAAAATGAACATGTAGAAAAAAATATGAATAAGAACAGAAAGCTAGAGTCACAAAAGTGTAGAATTGTTAAATCCACACAAGTGCCAGCATGAACCCTGGCAGTATGTTTGTTCCTTGAGCATTTGATGAGTTGCAGCTATGGAAGTTGTTTCAGGCAGGCACAAACCAAATAGAAATGCGCCTGCTCCTTACAGTGTTTCCTCTCAAGCCGCAGTAACAGATTTTGCCTCAACATGGGTTTCCTTGCAACTCAGGCATTTTCTGAGTACTTCTCTAGTATGCCATACTCCAATGAAATGACTATGGGAGTAGCAAGGACTTGAGAACCAACTACTGGACATCCTGAGCATGGCATTGATCTTGGCTGCTGTGCAGCTGGTGCTTTTGTGAACCTGCCTCCCTGGCAGTTGCCAACAAATACTGCGAGATAGACTTGTATTTAACCTCCTCTGTGCCAGAGTCTAGTTCTTCATGAGGCTTTGCCTGTCTGCCTACTCACTTCACCACAAGCAGCTGAGGGGAGACAGTGTGCAAATACTCACCAAACCCAACATGGAGCACTGCCTCCCACTCAGCTTAGCAAAGCCTTTGCAGCAGTTGGGTGATCCCTCTTGGTGTAGCAGCAGGGACTATTCCTTCAGAAATGGGTGCAACATGTTTGTCATGCAAGGTTATTCTTTCCAATTACATCTCCTCCATTTCTCGTTTTGAAGGCTTATGTGGATCCATCTGGCTGCTGCACCAATAATATGGCGGTATATCAGTATTATGTTATTTACACTTGATAAAGCGCTGCACTTCATACCCGAAGTTATATCTCGGTGCTCGGACAACACAGAAACACATACCGAGCCTAGAACACCCAAGTCTTCAAAAGTTTTTTGAACTTGTCAAAGTCAAAGCAGCAGCAGAGATGAAGCCAAAGTTAATTCCAAGCTGTGGCGGCAGTGAAAGAAAAAATTCTGCCACCATATTTGGAAGTGCAGATACGGGGGACGGTCAGGAGTGTCTTACCACTATATCTGAAAGTTCTAGCTTGACAATAGTAATGCAAATTGTCATTTAGGTACATGGGAGCTATGCCCATCAAGGACTTGTGGGTATGGCAGCATATCTTGGCGAAATGACATGCCTGGCATGCAGTGGCATACAATAGCAATGGCAAAATGGCATGCCTCATGAATGGATAGTTACGTTCAACCAATGATTGATAAATATGTGCTGGTTTGAATGATAAAATTATGAATGACAAAGAGAGTTGATCTTCTTCTAATCTCGCTCTGTACAGGCCACATTAGAACTGTGTTAGAAATGGCTTTTCTGGTTGGCTAGGGTGTGCACCTAAGCCAGGCATAACCCATCACTCTAGTCAGGGTAAGGGAGTTACACACCCAAAAAAAACCCTGCTCACCCCCCTGGTAGCTTGGCCAGAGCAGCCAGGCTTTTCTCAGAGGCAAGTTGTAAAGCATTTGCGCAACACACTCACACACCAGTGACAAAATAAATACACCATAAATGAGACTCCACACAAGATTATATAACAAAATATAATGTAGATTGTACTTGTAACATAGACCAAAACGGCATGAATCAGAAATCACTTTGCCAACTAGGCAACTGTCAAACATCACAATGAGTGCAATAAAAGAGAGGTTTTTATGTTGTACGTCTCCTAACAACACCATTACTGTACGTATTATGCAGATCCTAAATTATTATTCAGTATCCTGACAAGGGCAGAATCCAAATGACATACATAATAATAGCAGGGCATGAAATGCACCCGGTAATGGCTAAAACACAAATTCTTAAACACTGTTTACCTTACGCTAACCTGTGGTCGTACTTGTTATCCTGTCAGTGCAAGCATCTAAATTGACATACACCATAGCATCAGGGCATGAAAGGCAGCAGTTATGAAAAAGTACACAAATCACCAATACAATTATAGGGTGCCAAGACACTTGGCTCCCATTAGGCACTATATAGTAATTTATCACTAAACACAGGTTACAAGAACATTGACAGACCGACTACGGTGATTAAAGTAATCCCACGATCTTTGCAGGTAGCAAGCTCCTGGCCACGAGAGACATCCATCTAGGACTCCTCCTGTTATGCCACCTACAAGGAGCAAGTGCCTCCAACTAGCAAGCGCCCCTCCAGGTACTTCCCAGAGGGAGAGGGGGTGCACCCACCCGGCAGGGCACTGCAAGGAGTCCTCACTGGGTCCCTCACACCACACAGAGTAAGGCGGCTGTCCATGAATGTGCGGTGCAGCTGCCAAAATCAACCCAGCTTTTTAAAAGCCCCCAGCCGCACCGAAATCGCAGTGGGTCCGGGAACTCTCCTGGGGCCTCATGGTCCACTGCTGCGGAATGCTGACACAGAATTGGGCGCTCGCAGCGGGAAGACCTTACTGAATCCCTTGACATTCGAGACCTGCGGAGATGCAGTTGCCTGCCAGTGTGGGACGCAGCCATTGTTGCTGCTCTCTACACTCTCTCCGTGCTCAGCCACGCTACCTTCTTGAGGCCAGATGCGTTAGGAATGCAAATTAAAGGGTGCAACAGTGCCGGCGACAAAAAGTAAATCAGTCGGTGGTGCATTCTCTCTGGACGGGGTGTGAATACGGAGATACCTGTAGGCGGCCCTTGTACACAGGGCTCGTGTCTGGAGATTCTGTTCTTCCTCCGCCCACATTTAACTCAGCCTGGGATCCTGGGCCATCATGGCATGGCCCGTGCCAGCACACTTCGCCTGGTCCTCGTAGGGGCCAAAGTTAAAGATTCACTATGCGCTGCCTTAAACAGGGAGGATTTGTTCACCACACGCTATTACTCGAGACAGGGGGCATAAGCAGTGCTCACCATGCTCTGGGCTTCTTTAGGTAAATGGAAGGGTCCAAACATAGAGTTCCACTGCCCGGTTATGGGAAGGCAGAGTCTTTACTTGGCCTGAGACTCTGATGAGCAGGAGGCAGGCCTACTTGCCCTTGGAGAACTACTGGGGGCACAAAGACAAGGAGACAGGTAGGCAGCAGGCCAGCACACTAGGGGGCATATTTACAAGGGCATTGCACCACCGGAATGCGCTTTTCATAATGTTGCTGTGGCACAAGTCCCTGCTTCACATTATCAAAATGGCGCTAAGCCACATTTTGTGGCTTAAAGCCGCTCTGTAAATATGGTTTCCTTTCACGCAGATAGCTGCGTGAAAGGGGTGTGCAATGGGTGTTCCACCACAACACTCATTGCTTTTTACGCTACCCCAGATTAACAAGGATGTATAAGTCTGAGGCAGTGCCAAAAACTAACGCCATACAAAAGCAGGCTTAAGAATGGCAATATGAGGAAAAAATTCTTTATTCCTCTCGTTTTGCACTTTCTGTGTGTTCTGCATTCTGCATCACACATAGAAAGAACAAAATGCCATGAATGATTGTTTATGTGAAGGTAGGTGTCCCTTCCTCCCCATAAACAATAATTTAATAATGACAATTTGCTACTTCTTTGTGTGCTGTGTTTTGAAGCACACATAAAAGTAATAAATCGCCATTATTGATTATTTATGTGCAGGACGAGACACCTTACTGCACTAGACAATCATTCCCTGCAACACAGACACCCTTGTACTACAGTGCAAGGGTGCCTGCGTTGGTGCTACACATCTAAGTTTAGTGCCAGTGCTAGTTAAAACACAGGGATGCACCGTATTGATGTAAATATGGTGCATCTCAGCGTTTCGGAAATGTTGGAGCAAGGCGCTGCCAAATTTGGCGCAGCTCTGCAGTCCAACATTTCCTTGTACAAATGCCCCTAGTTTCCTTGGGCAGAGTGGCAGTTTCCCCAGCGAGTAGCATGTCTACACAACAAAGCAAGTAGTTCCAATGGTGGTTCCTCCGGGCAGCACAACAGTTCCTCCTGGCAAAGTGCAGAATGTAGAGCCAGCAGTGTCTGGTTACAAGTCCCATGCAGTATCTAAAATGATGGGGTCACAGCCCCTGTACTTATACTCAAAATATCTTTGATGTGGAGGTAACTTCAAAAGTACCTTAGAAGTGCACAACATACCCTTTCAACCCAGCTCTGGCACTAGGCCTACAGTAGCGGGTTAACGTGTCCTTTGTGCGAGGTCAGGACACAGTCTATACAAATGTAAGTGTGCCCCTCCTCCCACTCTCCCAGCCCAGAAATACCATTCAGTATGCAGATGTAATCCTGTTACACCCAACCCTCGGTGTGTGATGGCTGTATGCACAAAGCGTAGCTATCACTATTTATTTTATTTATTTATTTATTTATTTAAATTATAGAGCGCGACAGCTACCCAAGAAGGGTTTCCCGATCTAGCTGAAACAAGAGCCTCAAGACACAGAAAGCCAAGGGTTACTGATTAAACAGCCAGGTTTTAATGGCTTTACAGAAACGACCGTAGCAATTTTCAGAGCGGATATCAATGGGAAGGGAGTTCCAGAGCCTAGGACCCAGGAATGAAAAGGACCTGCCGCCTATTCTTGAGAATCGGTACTTTGGCACACAGAAAAGAGCTTGAGAGGAGGAACGAAGTGAACGTGTAGGAGAATACATTTTTACCAGAGTTTGCAAATATCTGGGAGCTTTCCCTGTTTTGATTTTGTGCATAAGACTCAGGGCTTTAAACTTCACACGGTTCTCCACTCTGAGCCAGTGAAGATCCCTGAGGCGTCCTGAGATATGTTTGTCTCTTTTACAGCCGCAAAGTAGACGTGCCGCGGCATTCTGGACCATTTGGAGTCGCTGAGTAACTGCCTTTGTGGCCCCCAGGTAAAGTACGTTACCATAATACAGCCGGGAAGTCACCAAGGCATTGACCACAGACCTCTGGGTGTCCCCAGGCAAAATCCAAAGAATCTTTTTCAGCCAGGGCAGAATAGTAAAGTATGTGGCTGCCACTTTCTTCACTTGGGCTTGCATAGTTAGCCCATTATCTTTGGTCACTCCCAGGTTGCGAACATGCTCAGATGTAGATGGAATGGGGCCAATGCTTAGAACTCCACAGAGCTTGCTTTTTCCCAAGGATCAAGACCTCTGTCTTCCCTCCATTCAGCTTGAGCAGGTTATGGTTCATCCAGATGGCTATTTCCCTAAGACCCGGCTGAAGGAGGGAGGTGGAGGCTTGATCAGATTGTGATAGGGAGAAAACGATCCCTCTGCCCTGGAAGTGGATTGGAGTCAGGCTGTAAAGCACAATGAGTCCTAAGCATAGAGAAATCCCCACTTTCTAAAAGAGGGCTTTCTACAATAGTAATGAAAAATACACCTACACTAATAAGCATGATTTATCACCACTATTCCAAACATATCAAACATGGCAACGCTACTCCTTTCAAATCAGAAACTACCACTTAAAGACTTTTAAGGGAATTCCCAATGCTAGCCTATGAGAGGAGTAGGCCTCACAGCATTGAGAAACTAACTAGGCTATTTGTTACTACCAGCATGCCACACAATAAAGGCACATGCCCTACCTTTTATGTACACAGCACCCTGCCCATAGGACTACATAGGACCTTAGGGGTGAACTATATGTAGTAAAAGGGGAGCTCCAGGCTTGGCAAGTAACATTAAATGCAAAGTCACTGTGGGAGTAAACTGCACACGCAGGCTCTGCAGTGGTAGGCTTGAGTCAAGTTTGAAAAGCTAGTTCTGTAGGTGGTGCAAGCAGTGCTCCAGGCCCACCAATAGCATTACATTTACAGGCCCTGTACACATGCACTTCAGCACTGATTAGCAGTGATAAAGTGCTCAGAGTCCTAAAGCCAGCAAAAAGAGGGTCAGAAAAATTGAAGAGGAAGGCAAAAAGGGCCAGGTCCAACAAATTGCAACTAACTAACGCTCTCTAGCCAGACCAAAAAACACACTCTGTACTTAGATCTACATTTCCATACTATCTACTCTTCTTGCAGCCAACAATCAGCCTTCAATGGAGTGAATAAATAAAGGAATGGAGCATACAAGCATTTTTTGATTGCTGTAATAGTGCAAGTTCTGAAAAGTTCAGTATATGTGAAAGACTAATCATACCGCTTGTTTTCAGTCACGTTCTCCGCACTGAGGTAAAAGGTTTTGAATTCTTCGGATGGTGGTTTGACCTCAATCACACAGCGTCCTTTGGAGCCGATGCACTGCTCGCTCACGGTGTACCCCTGCAGGTACAGGCCACCTAGGAAGTGAAACAGAAACGGCATGAGATGGGAGATGTTTGTGTAAGAGCAAAGTACAAAACTACATTCATGCATCTTTTCAGCTTGGTAAAAGACATTTTCTCTGTATTAATAAAACAACCAGTGTTGTACACAAATCTTAAGATATGGGGCCATATTATCAGGAAAGGCGTTAAAATTATCTCCGCTTTAGTGGCAGGAAACTGTTGCTAAAGCAGCGATAATGGGCTTGATAGCATGCCCTTGGGAATTCCCATAGAAGCCCAGGTTCACAGTTTCCTGTCGCTAAAGCGGCAATCATTTTAACGCCGTTCTTGATAATATGCCACTTCCACTTTTAAAGTGAGGAAAGGGTAACATATTTTATTGGCTAGAGTCAAACTGTACGAAATATATATATATTTTATTCTCATGGTCCATGCGGTATACACTAATCAAACTTAGAGGTTTGGCATCTGGAAACGAAGTAAGGGGCATATTATCAAGCCTCAGCGATAATTATCGCTGAGCGCTCTTTTAATTATCGCCAGCTATCGCTGAAATATATCGCCAAGCTAGTGCTGTCAACGCTTAGCGCTATGGCAATAAATATTCAGGCGCTAGCGGGGTATTCCATGGAACATCGCTGGTTTTCTAGCGATGTTCCATGGAAAACGGGAATAAGCTTGATGATAGGCCCTGTGGCCTTAGCCCCACAATCCACCTCCCATGTTAGATATGCCTTAGTCAGGAATTTAACAGATGTTAAATTCCTGAGTTAAGGCAGAGTTAGCTCGATTTAACTTACCGCTATGCCTCGTTGTTAAAATCGCAAAGCTGCCTTCGTGATATTTTCCCATGTTGTTTTCACAGCCACGCCTACTTTGCATCTCATTACCGATGTGAGGCATGTGAAAAACGGGAGCTAAGTCGAGGAAACATGCGCTAGCGTGTCCTTGTAAATAATGCAATATAATTATTGCTGCTTTGCGCCAAAAAAAACGGACGTTAAAGAGGCGATAATTGTATCGCGGGCCCTTGGTAATATACCCCTAAGTTGGTTCAAGTAATTGCTTGAGATCATGTCACTGTCGATTTGACAGGCGAGGTGGAGTGCTTAGCCAGCGTGCCATAGGATTGTCCTTACTGTGCTTGACTAAATCAGAATATATAGAAGAGCAACAAACAAACAGATTGGTTCTTCATTTTTTATTATTATACCTCAACGATGCTCACGTCGGTCGCAAAAGTTTTTGAAAAAGAACACACAGATTGTTGGATCATTTCTGTCGATCGTATTGAATTGTAACTTTAAATGACTGGTAGAACATTACGTACAAGTCCATTTGCAGCTTTACTAGTAACCAATGTAAGATCCCAAGTCGCCGAGTTGCTGCCTCAAATTGTTTACCATCCACAACGCTTCCATGGGATTTTTTCAGAAGCTGTTAGCATTTTGGCATTCATTTCGGGTGATTAATATCAAAACCAACTATGGCTTTACATAGCTTATAGATATCACCTTTATTTCCAGGTGAAAACATCAATATTACATCGTGCCACGTAAGCTCCCTGAACCCTTATCGTCCTCCAGGATTCCACATCTGTTGAGTCACTGCCAAGTCTGACTTTGTTCCCACTTACGTCCCTTGAACCCTCCCAGGGAGTTTGCAATCCTTCCTGTCCCTCAGGTTTTAAAATCTCAGTTCTATCTCTGAAATAAAAGGCTATCAGGATGGGGGCCATTCTGCTGTGGATTTGTGAACCTGTCCATCATTTCTGCCCAAGTCGGTAGATCTTCTAATGCATTTGGATCCTTCCTATTAGCCCTCATGCAGACTTCCTCCGCTAGAGTCCATTAAGTAATATCTTTCCCTCATCCCACCACTGCTGGACTATGCTTGCATAGCCACCATATGCATATCCGGCGTCTCACCAAAACCCACCACGAATTCACAGATGTACACCTCACTTTCGCTTTTAGGTTTTGCTTACCATGCACTGTGTAGCAAGACTCATTGTTTGCTATTCAGTGGACATACAAGCCGCCCACAGCATGCCATTGGTTGTTTTTATTGTCACTCTAATTTGCGATCTTTTCGATTGGTTTCCTCCTATAGAATTCCCTTGCTTTATTGTGTTTGCCCCTCCCTGCGGCCTTTATTGTGTTTGCCCCTCTTTGCGACACACTCTTTCTCCATCTGGTAAGCAGTGTACAATATATGATTGAGTCTGTGTAGACTGAGAAGTGTGTACAGTTGTGGCATGAAGTCACATTGATCTTTGTGAGCAGGGAGTAACCCATTAAGTCTAGTTGCCTACACTTTGCTAAGTATTTTAATGTCAGTATTAATCATCGTTAATAGGCGGTAGGAGGTTGGGTCTAGTGGATCTCCGCATGATTTGAGCATCATTATCATACTTAAACAATTTGTATATAAACCAAATAACCACTCCATGCTCTTTCATATGGTATCTCTAATAATCCGGTGTCCCTCCCTCCATGTATAGTTCTCATGACTCGTGCTCCGTACCTGCCGTGAGGTGGAAGCTCCCTTAAGGGAGTAGATAAGTATTTCAAGCAGAGTAAACATTTATCCAAATTTGGGCAGTGTGTGTTCTGCTACTGCTCAACTTCTCCATGGCTAGCAAATCCCAAAGCCTGTGTGTCCAGTCTGCATGTGTGGGTATGGTGTCCGTACTCCAGCAAGACCTGCCTAGCAGCACACAGTGCCAGTGTTATGGCTCTCCTGCTAGCTGAGTGTAGAGGGTACGTTAAAGCGTTGGGTAATCCCAATAAAATATAGGTGGGGAAATGGGGCAGCTCAGTGTCAAACATACTAACAATGTTGGTAAGGACCTCGGACAAGTATCGGTGTAGTTTGGGGGCAGTTCCACAATAAATGGGATAAGGTGCCCGAGCGACTGAGTGCCTCCAGCACAGGGCCGGACTGGGAATAAAAACCGGCCCTGGCAAACTGCTCAGCCGCCCCCACCTGGGATGAGGGGGAGTGCTGCTGAGCAGTTTGTGATGGCCGGTTTCAGACGTTTTGTTACAGGGAGCCGATATTTCCCCCCCCCGGTAACAAAAACGGCCCCCAGGGGCCCAAAACCGGCCCCCACCCTAGCAGCCCACCGGGGAAACGCCCGGTGTCCGCTATGGGTAGTCCGGCCCTGCTCCAGCACTTATCGTCACTCCTCTTCTTCCACTTAACCAACCGGGATGGTGTATAATACAAGTAATGGGCGATTTTCAGCAGGGTCTCCCTGCCTGAGGCACTACCAGCCGAAGTGCATTGCCAGCTGCAGAATGTCAGTCCATTCTTTGTCCGAGAACTGGCGCTCGTATTCCCGCTCCTACCGTGTCCTACCCGGGGAAAGCAAGACTCTCTGTGAGGTGCTTAAAGGTGCATTAATGTCTGACGACAGATGCCGGTCATCCCGCCTCGACAAGAGCCAATGTACAAATGAGGTGTGTTGCCTGTTAGCATGTGGCCGTATCGACGGCTGGGTTACCCAATGTCAAATTGCTACACAATACCAATATTCAGAATCTGGTAGCCCAAAATCCTGATGCACCTACGAAAATTCCAGCAAGCTCTCCACATTGAACAAATCTCCAATGCATTTGCAATTTTCCTCCTGTCACTGAAGGCTGTTCCATGTAGTGCTGGGGGGAAATCTGAAATCCCCATGATTGGGGTAAGGGGTAAAATAGGGGTAGAGAGTTGCTTGGGGACACATAGTCCATCCCATACTCCCATTGTGGCCCGAACCATGGAAGAGATATATACCCCCGGTGGGCGGTATCTTCATTGAAGCCAAGGAATCTTCCAAATATGAATACCCGCACAGCCTGGTCGATGAAGCACCAATGTTTTTCTGAGTTTGGAAGTTGCCATTCCACCCAAAAATACAACTGAGATGCCTGGTAGTAGCACAGTAGATGATGTATGCCAATCCCACCCTTGGCCACTGGGAGGTGTGTACGGTTGCGTGCCATTCTTGCACGCTTACCACCCCAAATGAAGGCCTCCAGGGAGTGTTGAAGTTTAGGCAGCATGGATGGGGCTGGTTGTGTAAATGTAAATGTATTGGCATTTATATAGCGCACTACTTACCCGTAGGGTCCCAAGGCGCTTCGACCGCTGCGAAACCCTTCCTGGCTTCCCTGAGAGATGGTCCCTTAATGGGTATCTCCAGGGTGAGACCAGGCATCCCCGGCGGTCTGGTGGGGCCGTTAGTGAAGATGAGGCAAGCTAATGCCCAGAGTTGCCGAGTGTGATCGCTGATCAGAGTGGGCACCGAGGCGAGAGAATTATCGAGTCCGCTGACGCTGGTCCAGAAACCTGCCACGCTGGGAATCGAACCCTGGTCCCGGGCCGTCCTCTGCTCTCGGGTCTGCCGCCTCTAACCAGTGAGCCACACTACTACTGGTTGTAGTGGTATAGCCTGCAAAAATATAAGATCTTAGGTAATAGGGACATTTTGATGACAGCTATTCACCCCAACCGAGAAAGTGGACCCCCATACCAGGATTGTATTAGGGAGCATGACTTATTCAATAAAGCAGCGTAATTGTGTGACACAGATTTCTCTATGGTTGAGAACAATTGAATGCCCAAATAGGAAATTCCTCATGTAGCCCAAGTGAATGGGAATGTCGTAGCCAGGGAGGCCTAGTCGGCCTGCGAGATGGGGAGATTGACACTTTTAGATTTGTGTGGTTTTCACATTGAACCTTGAGGCCCTCCCAAACAACTCAGTCCCTCTAGTAGAGGGGCAGTGATTGGTGCGGTTTAGTAATGGCCTACAGCACGTCATCTGCATACAACACTATCTTGTGAGGTTGGCCTCCCATTCAGACCCATTCAATAAGGAGGTGACCCCGCACACACTCTGACACCGGCTCCATATAGAGTGCGAACAGGAGTGGCGAGAGCGGGCACCCTTGTCATATTCCCATAGATACAGGGAAGGATTGAGATAACGGCCATTAACGTCAACTGGCGCCACCGAGTCGGAGTAACTAGCCCATATCCACTTAAGGAACCGGGGCCCCAGGCCAAAAGCCTCTAAAACTAGCTGTAAGAAAGGCCAATGTGCATGATTAGATGCTTGTTCAGCGTCAATTGAGAGAAGTGTGTGGGGACCCGGGATAGTACGGTTTTGTCTAGTAAGTGGATTATGCATTAAGTGTTGTCCCCACAGGTGTGCCTAGGGATAAAACCTGATTGTTCAGGGCTCACAAGTCTTGGCATGAGCCTCCCCAATCTATCTACTTTTTAAGATATCATCAGAAAGTAATATCTTTAGTCTTGATAAAGATGGTTTAAATCAAGATAATACCATTGAAACACGTCGACGGAATAGAACCATAGTCTGCACAGTGGGCTGCCACACTAGATATTGATTGTCTTTTGTACATCAGGGTCCAGCCCCAACCTTACCTCATACGGATAGGGTCCCTTTATGACAAAGTGTAGTGTATTACTAGTACTATCGTCTAATTGTCTTTGTTATTGAGTCTGTTCATTTGTTTATTTATAGTGTGAAGTTTTTTGATTTTGAACATACATTTACTATGCCTGATTAACTATATTTTAATTTGCTACAATTGTTTTATATTCTTTTAATAAATTGATACATAACATTTCTAATATTTTTCTTGTTTCCTGGCACACTGCTTTGTCAATTGGTACTGTATCCCCTATGATTGAATGTGTGTGATTTAGGTGAGTGAATGAGTAAGAGTTCTCTCAGTATTTTCTAAGTCCTCAAAATAGTAATTGAGGTCAGCATTTCGATCTTTAAGTTCAAGGATCTTACTGCAACATGCTTTCATCTCCTCCTCCCTGGAATAAGATTTATTTTCCACTGAATCCACTCGTTGCTCCAGATCGCCCATCTTGCACCAAAGGTCCTTCACTTCCTTAGTCATTTCCATCTTGAGGGTTACTATGTCGGCTCTCAGGGTGCTAAAAAGGGTTTCCATGAATCTGAGTGTAACCTTGCCAGGCTTCGTTGGGGAGAGTGTGGGCGAACAAGGCTACCTAGTCAATTTGGTCCTTTTGGAGGAGCTCTTAGCAAATTAATCTTTGACTGCTGGTCCTTTTTAGTTCTTGTGGAAGTCACTTTACTAGCCCCTGGGGACTCCGGATGGGGGTGCGCAAGTGTATGTGAGTGGTCCCCTTCGCTAGTAAACAGTCCTGCCCCTCCCAGGTGCTCGGGCGTCAGAACATCAGCAGTACATCGCACCTCTGCCCCAGATACATCAGGCAGAGGGAGACAATAGTACTGCTCCTTACTTGATAAAAGCAGACAGTCTCTGATTAAGTATTGCCAAGGAATGATCCCACGGTGATATGTCCTCTGAGGTTGCTAGCTGGTCTGCTATTTGGTGTGCCCGGAGGCCAGTCTAGTTTCGCTATATAATGGTGACCTCACTTTATGGACCCAGTCACCACATCAGTGGATGAGAAGATGGGCGGGGGTCGCCTGCCCCGTCTACCAGTCCCCTTGGGGCCAGTCCATATGCTTAGATATCTCACATGTGCCACAGTAAGGAGAGTGCTGCCGTAATCTGCCTCACTGGGGTTCCTCTCATGCTGGGATCCGGCCACCTTCTCCAACCTCTTCTCCGGTGCAGGCTGGCCGCTCCCTCCCCCCAGTGACCAAGGTCCTGCACGTTTTTGTCGCTGTAGGCCACGGCCCCACACACTGAGAGCCTGGCTCTGGTCACTCTGGAGACCTATCAGTGGCATCCCTCAGCTATAGTCACCACCAGTCTCCACTTCTCTGCCCGGCACCTAGCAATTATCCAGGTCCCACAAGCGGCCAGTTCCCAGAGGGTGTTCCCGTAACCACGTTTCAAACAAAGGGGGGAGAGAGAGAGTCAGTGGATTCAGTCTCCCTAGTCATGCGAATAAACAAAGTAGAATCCACTCAGAGTGGCGGTGATCCCTAAAGTGATGGGGAACACACAGTGTTATTTAAATGCCCCTCACACACCAACAGGCCCCTTGGTGTCATGCTTCATCATCGGGGCCTTCGCACCCCTCTACGGGATGCGGCGTGCTACGACTCGCGAATACGCAGGAGCACTAAATAGTGAACTATGTGAGGGGGTGTGTTACTAAGGAGTGAGTGAGGTGAGGTGAAAAAAGTGAATAGTTTAAAAAATACCTGGCACGTGGGTGAAAAATAATTTTATTAAATCCCCGGCTGGTATTATTAAAAGAAGTGCAAGATGGGGTTGTAAGAATACGTGTTAGGGTATTACAACCACTACAAAGGTGTCAACATGTTTCGGAGCGCGAGGGCTCCTTCTTCAGGACAAGGATAAGCACTTACCCTCCCCTTACTCACATGTAAATGTAAAAGTGTAAAAAATGTTACAACAATGTGTAATATACCTAACAATGTTATATATGTAGGTAGATGTAGTTGCGCCCAGCTGGTTGAATAGAATCGTTTCAGGCTTGCAAGAGATTCACCTGTCAGTGGACTATCTGTGCACTTCAGGCTCGTAGGTTTGGCAAGCACAATTTACTGGTAGAAAACTGACTGCCTCTGACTCTTTGAGACAGCAAAAAACTGGTACTGCCAGTCCTAGATCAAAATTCTGGCAAACATCCAGGCAGATAAGGACACAACTCTCTCCAGTGCCCTCCCTGCAGATGGGTAGATAAGTATTCTTTCCTCCTTAAGTCAAGGCAAATTCTCTTCTTGGAGTGGGTAAAAGAGGCTGCTTGAGAGGGGTGTGTTCAAGTTGGTGCCTGTGTAGAAGCTGTCTGGCAGTGCTCTGCCGCACTCATGAAGAGATAGTGGGATCCTAGGAGTTGCAGCAGCCTGGGGCCATGACATGTCATGAAGAGGGGCACTGGTGGCTTACTTCCACTCTCACCGGAAGGCGAGGTCTGGGCACCTAAGGGCTGAGATGGTGTGGTGCCGGGGATTCATGATGGTAGATTCAGCTAAAGAAATTGAAGTCACCGGTCTACGCCGGAGGCAGAGGTGGAGACAGAAGCCCCACGAGTGGTGCGCCCCAGAGTGCTGGAGTGGTTACGGGAACGATCCCTAAAGTGATGGGGAACACACAGTGTTATTTAAATGCCCCTCACACACCAACAGGCCCCTTGGTGTCATGCTTCATCATCGGGGCCTTCGCACCCCTCTACGGGATGCGGCGTGCTACGACTCGCGAATACGCAGGAGCACTAAATAGTGAACTATGTGAGGGGGTGTGCTACTAAGGAGTGAGTGAGGTGAGGTGAAAAAAGTGAATAGTTTAAAAAATACCTGGCACGTGGGTGAAAAATAATTTTATTAAATCCCCGGCTGGTATTATTAAAAGAAGTGCAAGATGGGGTTGTAAGAATACGTGTTAGGGTATTACAACCACTATAAAGGTGTCAACATGTTTCGGAGCGCGAGGGCTCCTTCTTCAGGACAAGGATAAGCACTTACCCTCCCCTTACTCACATGTAAATGTAAAAGTGTAAAAAATGTTACAACAATGTGTAATATACCTAACAATGTTATATATGTAGGTAGATGTAGTTGCGCCCAATTGGCGATAGATGAAAACCTGTGGAAAGAAAGCACAATAAACACACTGGTCTACAGTGCACAGACCAAGGGAGAAGAAAATGCTTCTCTTAGTACAACAAGGTAGACCCAAAAATAAGGGTCAGAGAACCCTGTAAAGAAAAAATGAAAAAATGTATATATGAACAAACACAGCACATACAGACATACATTCATAACATTGAAATACTCTCTGCTCAGATGGAAAGAGAGAGGGAGAAAAAGCAGGTAATGTAAGGCTTACTTATAGTTCTCAAATACAAGACCTCATGAGCCTATGCGTGTTATTGGGGGATCCTTCCTTACTGCTCAGTAAAGTAACCTAAAAGACATTGATATATGGGATTCAGTTTGTTATAGGCACCAAAATCCTAATGCGCCAGAATAATGCTCTTTTTCATGACCCAACTCACGGTTACTGCAATGGCTAGTTGCCTGCCTTCCCTCAACGCGGCTCCGATGAAGTGAGCGTTGGTCGCGTCGGTAACTCATTTATACTCTCCCGACAGGTAATTAGTTGAGGTAGATTGAATAATGAGGCCCGGGGAATGCCCAAATACGGAGTCTATAATGTCAGGGAATCCGGTGCTGCGCGATCGGCTCGCGCTACATAACGCGCATGCGTACCCCTGCTTCACAGTAGTGAATGCGCATGCGCGGCAGAAGATGCAACCGCGCATGCGCGAAGCAATGGCACTTCGCCGCAAAGGTAAAAACGCATGCGCGAGAGGAAATACACAGCGAGCATGCGCGCTGGAGTTGAAAATACGCCTATAAGGTGCAGGGGCACTACAATAGGACTAATATAGCCAGCAATCAAGTAGCGCTATCAAAATGAAGAGCTGGTGTAATAGAGAAATGTGGGAATATATCCCTAACTTGGCCCAATAGGTACTCTGAGTTTGATGGTAGTATAGTAAACTGGCTCAGTGGAGACACATCGAGGGGGACAGTATATCTTAATGGAACACCGATGATGTTTATAAATAGCCCCATTAACTATGACCTTCCCACATCAGGCTGAGATGCAGAGTTCAGAGCGGGACGACCTAGTACAGTTTATCTTAGTAGATTCCAAGGAATGGAGTCGTTGAGCCCAGTGGTATTGGTTCCAAGACGGAACACCCACCGCTGTTCTTTTTCCAGAAGACCTACTTCCGAGGACAGTTGTTCAATTACTGTCCACTGTAACTCGTTGACACAGTGTTGGTGTTCAATAAAGTGGGCTGACATTTTTGTTGTAAGTTTTTTGCACCTGATGTTGCTTTTGTGCTCATTGAGTCTCACTTTCACTGGTCTCGTTGTCATTCCCACATATTCTTTTCCACAAGGACATGTGATCAAATATACAACATTCTTGCTGTTGCAATTAGTAAATGCACGTTGTTCCCAGTTTGTCCCATTTGAAAAAGTCAGAGTTAGGCTTTTCCTGGTAAGGTGGCAATTATTACAGTTGCCACACGGGTGGTGGCCGTGTATCCCCTGCAGTCTTGGCTGATCAGTTTTAGTCGGGCTTGGTCTTGTGTGGACAAGCATGTCTCTCAAGTTCCTACCCCTTCTGTGTGCAAACAGAGGTTTCTCCAGTGATAGACTGCCACTTGTCAGTATACGCCAATGCTTATTAACCAATTTTGTGACTTGGTTGGTTACTGGGCTGTATGTGGTGACACAAACTGTTCTATCCCCTTGATTATCCCTCCGTGGATTATCCTCCAGGAGGGCCTCACGGTTGTTATTTCTAGCTCTTTTCATAGCTTTTTGGATCACCGCGTCCGGATATTTTCTCTGTCTCAGTTTCATGCTGAGGTCTTTAGCCTGAGTTTTATATTTGGCAATGTCACTACAGTTCCGACGTAAGCGAAGGAACTGTCCATAAGGTAAGTTCTCCCTCAGATGACGCGGGTGGAAGCTGTCAAATCTGAGGAGACAGTTCCTGGCCGTCGGTTTGAAGTGGGTTTCTGTCTTCAGGACGCCTGCCTCATGATAAATATTCAAGTCCAGGAAAACCATGGTATTGTTTGACACTTGGTGGGTAAACCTGAGGAATGCATTCTGGTTGTTAAGCCAATGTACGAACTCAGATACCGAGTTCTCATCTCCTTCCCAGATAACCAAAATGTCGTCAATATACCTTTGCCAAGTGCGGATCCTCGCCCTGTAAGGATTGTTCGGATGGAGGATCTTTGAGGATTCCAGATGATGGACATATAGTCCGGCCAGGCTTGGGGCAAAAGTACTGCCCATACTGGTCCCATGTCTCTGCCAAAAGAGGGTGCCCTCATACTCGAAAAAGTTTTTTGTGAGGGCCAGTGAAATACACTCCAACACTACACTGCGAGGGGTATGGTATTCCCAGTTGGTAGAGTGGAGTACTTCCTCAATAATTTGTAAAGTCTCATCATGTGGGAGGCTCGTGTAGAGGCTCTCCACATCCAGGCTTAGGAGCATCTGAGAGGTAGGATCGAAAGTCTGGTTTTGTAACAGTTGTAGTGCTGCTTTTGTATCTCTAAGATACGTGTCAGTGGCTTGTACGAGAGGTCTCAGAAAGGCATCGGCAAACTTGGACAATGGTTCCAAGATAGATGAAATACCGGACACAATGGCGCGTCCTAGTGGGTTTTCGAGGTTCTTATGCACTTTCGGTATGGTATAGAAATATGGAATGCGTGGATTTTTCTGAATCAAGAACTCAGACTCTTTTTTGGTTATCCAATCATGTGCAAGAGCCTCTTCAACCATGCCACCTATTCGTACTCGTAGTGACTCAGTGGGGTCTTCAGTTAGGATTTGGTAATTCCTACTATCGGAGAGAAGTCTCCTGCATTCTCTATCATAGGCTGGGGTGGTTTGAACAACCACTGCTCCCCCCTTGTCAGCGGGTTTTATGGTAAGGTTCTTGTTCAACCTCAATTCTTTGATTGCCTCATTCTCCATTCTGGTCATATTCTGGAATACCCTGTGCTTGTTTTCCAAACATTTCAGTTCTTGCATTATAGCTTTTTCTAAGGCCAATACCTCGACCGGGAGTTGGTGATCCAGCGGTGTGAAGGTTGACCTAGGTTTTAAACCTGTGTCTGAGGTCTCTATAGGTGGTTCCTTATCTATGAAAAAAGCCCTCAACTTGATGGTTCTGATGAAGTCCTGCATTTCCTTATGCAGTAAAAAAATGTCTGGTTTGTTGGTGGGGACATATCCCAAGCCTTTGTTGAGTACCTTTCTTTGCAACTCGGTGAGGGGCCATGGGGTTATATTAATAACTAGGTCCCCCTGTTGCTCGTAGAAGCTTGATTCGCCGTCATGCTCCTCGTCAACACCCGTGGGTCTGCCTCCTCTATGGGCTGCCAATTGACGTTGTTGCCCTTCTTGTTCCTCCCCCTGCGGGATCCCTGGCCCCAGGATAAAAAAGGCTGCGCATTCTGGGGTGCATTGGTTTGGTCTGGAACCCATTGGGGGTACATTTGTCCCATTTGTGGAGGGACAAACTGGTACTGTGGGAATTGAAAAGGGGTCTGATAAGGATTGAATTGAGGTCCTTGAAAGCCTCGCCAGCCTCTCTGGCGCGGGAATTGAGGTCTTTGTTGTCGAAACCCTCCTCTTTGTTTCCTTTGTGGAAAACCTCCTGACCTTGTGCTTGAGTTGCTACCATCAGAGTTCACACTGTCAGTGTCACTTGTATTGTCTTTCATTACATAGTCTGCTCGTGTGTATGGGTAGGCTCTTTCAGGGGTAAATCGATCTTTATCTTTTTTCAATTTGTTAAATTTGCTTTGTTTCAAGGTTGCCTCAAACTCTTTCATTTGCTGATTCATCTCTTCCAAACCTTTCTTTATGTCTGCTGGTGAAATGAAAGCTTTTAACTGAACTTCCAGTTTTTGGATGTCTACTTTCAATTCCAAAGATTTTGTTGCGGCAGTTTGGACTATGAGCACCAGCCAATCCCTGGTGCAATGCCATGAAATGAGTGACCATGCTTTTTTAAAAACAAGGTCGTCTTGGAAGATGAAAGGTTCAGTTTTAACCAATAAACCCTGCGGGGCCATTTTGTTTCTTAAGTATTCCCTCATCAGTAGGCCATGTAGAGCTGTTCTGATTTGTGTTTTACGGGCATTCATCAGTTCATCCCAGTCTGCTACTGCTGGGCCTGGGTCAGTGTTGCTGAGGCCTTCAAAAGGATTGACATCTGCGAGAATTCGGTCAATGTCATCCTCACTGTAGGTCAATCCATGTTCGTCCTCCATGGTACTAATGAGGAGAGTAGGAAGGTTCAAGATAATATGATGTTTTGTATGAGTAAGTGTCTGTGTAAGTCCAAAGGTGGATAAATAACAATGGGAAGGGGCTCCCACAGCTGTACGCTGTCTCTAACAAAGTTTCAAACAAAGGGGGGAGAGAGAGAGTCAGTGGATTCAGTCTCCCTAGTCATGCGAATAAACAAAGTAGAATCCACTCAGAGTGGCGGTGATCCCTAAAGTGATGGGGAACACACAGTGTTATTTAAATGCCCCTCACACACCAACAGGCCCCTTGGTGTCATGCTTCATAATCGGGGCCTTCGCACCCCTCTACGGGATGCGGCGTGCTACGACTCGCGAATACGCAGGAGCACTAAATAGTGAACTATGTGAGGGGGTGTGTTACTAAGGAGTGAGTGAGGTGAGGTGAAAAAAGTCAATAGTTTAAAAAATACCTGGCACGTGGGTGAAAAATAATTTTATTAAATCCCCGGCTGGTATTATTAAAAGAAGTGCAAGATGGGGTTGTAAGAATACGTGTTAGGGTATTACAACCACTACAAAGGTTTCAACATGTTTCGGAGCGCGAGGGCTCCTTCTTCAGGACAAGGATAAGCACTTACTCTCCCCTTACTCACATGTAAATGTAAAAGTGTAAAAAATGTTACAACAATGTGTAATATACCTAACAATGTTATATATGTAGGTAGATGTAGTTGCGCCCAATTGGCGATAGATGAAAACCTGTGGAAAGAAAGCACAATAAACACACTGGTCTACAGTGCACAGACCAAGGGAGAAGAAAATGCTTCTCTTAGTACAACAAGGTAGACCCAAAAATAAGGGTCAGAGAACCCTGTAAAGAAAAAATGAAAAAATGTATATATGGACAAACACAGCACATACAGACATACATTCATAACATTGAAATACTCTCTGCTCAGATGGAAAGAGAGAGGGAGAAAAAGCAGGTAATGTAAGGCTTACTTATAGTTCTCAAATACAAGACCTCATGAGCCTATGCGTGTTATTGGGGGATCCTTCCTTACTGCTCAGTAAAGTAACCTAAAAGACATTGATATATGGGATTCAGTTTGTTATAGGCACCAAAATCCTAATGCGCCAGAATAATGCTCTTTTTCATGACCCAACTCACGGGTACTGCAATGGCTAGTTGCCTGCCTTCCCTCAACGCGGCTCCGATGAAGTGAGCGTTGGTCGCGTCGGTAACTCATTTATACTCTCCCGACAGGTAATTAGTTGAGGTAGATTGAATAATGAGGCCCGGGGAATGCCCAAATACGGAGTCTATAATGTCAGGGAATCCGGTGCTGCGCGATCGGCTCGCGCTACATAACGCGCATGCGTACCCCTGCTTCACAGTAGTGAATGCGCATGCGCGGCAGAAGATGCAACCGCGCATGCGCGAAGCAATGGCACTTCGCCGCAAAGGTAAAAACGCATGCGCGAGAGGAAATACACAGCGAGCCTGCACGCTGGAGTTGAAAATACGCCTATAAGGTGCAGGGGCACTACAATAGGACTAATATAGCCAGCAATCAAGTAGCGCTATCAAAATGAAGAGCTGGTGTAATAGAGAAATGTGGGAATATATCCCTAACTTGGCCCAATAGGTACTCTGAGTCTGATGGTAGTATAGTAAACTGGCTCAGTGGAGACACATCGAGGGGGACAGTATATCTTAATGGAACACCGACGATGTTTATAAATAGCCCCATTAACTATGACCTTCCCACATCAGGCTGAGATGCAGAGTTCAGAGCGGGACGACCTAGTACAGTTTATCTTAGTAGATTCCAAGGAATGGAGTCGTTGAGCCCAGTGGTATTGGTTCCAAGACGGAACACCCACCGCTGTTCTTTTTCCAGAAGACCTACTTCCGAGGACAGTTGTTCAATTACTGTCCACTGTAACTCGTTGACACAGTGTTGGTGTTCAATAAAGTGGGCTGACATTTTTGTTGTAAGTTTTTTGCACCTGATGTTGCTTTTGTGCTCATTGAGTCTCACTTTCACTGGTCTCGTTGTCATTCCCACATATTCTTTTCCACAAGGACATGTGATCAAATATACAACATTCTTGCTGTTGCAATTAGTAAATGCACGTTGTTCCCAGTTTGTCCCAATTGAAAAAGTCAGAGTTAGGCTTTTCCTGGTAAGGTGGCAATTATTACAGTTGCCACACGGGTGGTGGCCGTGTATCCCCTGCAGTCTTGGCTGATCAGTTTTAGTCGGGCTTGGTCTTGTGTGGACAAGCATGTCTCTCAAGTTCCTACCCCTTCTGTGTGCAAACAGAGGTTTCTCCAGTGATAGACTGCCACTTGTCAGTATACGCCAATGCTTATTAACCAATTTTGTGACTTGGTTGGTTACTGGGCTGTATGTGGTGACACAAACTGTTCTATCCCCTTGATTATCCCTCCGTGGATTATCCTCCAGGAGGGCCTCACGGTTGTTATTTCTAGCTCTTTTCATAGCTTTTTGGATCACCGCGTCCGGATATTTTCTCTGTCTCAGTTTCATGCTGAGGTCTTTAGCCTGAGTTTTATATTTGGCAATGTCACTACAGTTCCGACGTAAGCGAAGGAACTGTCCATAAGGTAAGTTCTCCCTCAGATGACGCGGGTGGAAGCTGTCAAATCTGAGGAGACAGTTCCTGGCCGTCGGTTTGAAGTGGGTCTCTGTCTTCAGGACGCCTGCCTCATGATAAATATTCAAGTCCAGGAAAACCATGGTATTGTTTGACACTTGGTGGGTAAATCTGAGGAATGCATTCTGGTTGTTAAGCCAATGTACGAACTCAGATACCGAGTTCTCATCTCCTTCCCAGATAACCAAAATGTCGTCAATATACCTTCGCCAAGTGCGGATCCTCGCCCTGTAAGGATTGTTCGGATGGAGGATCTTTGAGGATTCCAGATGATGGACATATAGTCCGGCCAGGCTTGGGGCAAAAGTACTGCCCATACTGGTCCCATGTCTCTGCCAAAAGAGGGTGCCCTCATACTCGAAAAAGTTTTGTGAGGGCCAGTGAAATACACTCCAACACTACACTGCGAGGGGTATGGTATTCCCAGTTGGTAGAGTGGAGTACTTCCTCAATAATTTGTAAAGTCTCATCATGTGGGAGGCTCGTGTAGAGGCTCTCCACATCCAGGCTTAGGAGCATCTGAGAGGTAGGATCGAAAGTCTGGTTTTGTAACAGTTGTAGTGCTGCTTTTGTATCTCTAAGATACGTGTCAGTGGCTTGTACGAGAGGTCTCAGAAAGGCATCGGCAAACTTGGACAATGGTTCCAAGATAAATGAAATACCGGACACAATGGGGCGTCATGGTGGGTTTTCGAGGTTCTTATGCACTTTCGGTATGGTATAGAAATATGGAATGCGTGGACTTTTCTGAATCAATAAAGCAGTACTACAACTGTTACAAAACCAGACTTTCGATCCTACCTCTCAGATGCTCCTAAGCCTGGATGTGAAGAGCCTCTACACGAGCCTCCCACATGATGAGACTTTACAAATTATTGAGGAAGTACTCCACTCTACCAACTGGGAATACCATACCCCTCGCAGTGTAGTGTTGGAGTGTATTTCACTGGCCCTCACAAAAAACTTTTTCGGCAGAGACATGGGACCAGTATGGGCAGTACTTTTGCCCCAAGCCTGGCCGGACTATATGTCCATCATCTGGAATCCTCAAAGATCCTCCATCCGAACAATCCTTACAGGGCGAGGATCCACACTTGGCGAAGGTATATTGACGACATTCTGGTTATCTGGGAAGGAGATGAGAACTCGGTATCTGAGTTCGTACATTGGCTTAACAACCAGAATGCATTCCTCAGATTTACCCACCAAGTGTCAAACAATACCATGGTTTTCCTGGACTTGAATATTTATCATGAGGCAGGCGTCCTGAAGACAGAGACCCACTTCAAACCGACGGCCAGGAACTGTCTCCTCAGATTTGACAGCTTCCACCCGCGTCATCTGAGGGAGAACTTACCTTATGGACAGTTCCTTCGCTTACGTCGGAACTGTAGTGACATTGCCAAATATAAAACTCAGGCTAAAGACCTCAGCATGAAACTGAGACAGAGAAAATATCCGGACGCGGTGATCCAAAAAGCTATGAAAAGAGCTAGAAATAACAACCGTGAGGCCCTCCTGGAGGATAATCCACGGAGGGATAATCAAGGGGATAGAACAGTTTGTGTCACCACATACAGCCCAGTAACCAACCAAGTCACAAAATTGGTTAATAAGCATTGGCGTATACTGACAAGTGGCAGTCTATCACTGGAGAAACCTCTGTTTGCACACAGAAGGGGTAGGAACTTGAGAGACATGCTTGTCCACACAAGACCAAGCCCGACTAAAACTGATCAGCCAAGACTGCAGGGGATACACGGCCACCACCCGTGTGGCAACTGTAATAATTGCCACCTTACCAGGAAAAGCCTAACTCTGACTTTTTCAAATGGGACAAACTGGGAACAACGTGCATTTACTAATTGCAACAGCAAGAATGTTGTATATTTGATCACATGTCCTTGTGGAAAAGAATATGTGGGAATGACAACGAGACCAGTGAAAGTGAGACTCAATGAGCACAAAAGCAACATCAGGTGCAAAAAACTTACAACAAAAATGTCAGCCCACTTTATTGAACACCAACACTGTGTCAACGAGTTACAGTGGACAGTAATTGAACAACTGTCCTCGGAAGTAGGTCTTCTGGAAAAACAACAGCGGTGGGTGTTCCGTCTTGGAACCGATACCACTGGGCTCAACGACTCCATTCCTTGGAATCTACTAAGATAAACTGTACTAGGTCGTCCCGCTCTGAACTCTGCATCTCAGCCTGATGTGGGAAGGTCATAGTTAATGGGGCTATTTATAAACATCATCGGTGTTCCATTAAGATATACTGTCCCCCTCGATGTGTCTCCACTGAGCCAGTTTACTATACTACCATCAGACTCAGAGTACCTATTGGGCCAAGTTAGGGATATATTCCCACATTTCTCTATTACACCAGCTCTTCATTTTGATAGCGCTACTTGATTGCTGGCTATATTAGTCCTATTGTAGTGCCCCTGCACCTTATAGGCGTATTTTCAACTCCAGCGCGCATGCTCGCTGTGTATTTCCTCTCGCGCATGCGTTTTTACCTTTGCGGCGAAGTGCCATTGCTTCGCGCATGCGCGGTTGCATCTTCTGCCGCGCATGCGCATTCACTACTGTGAAGCAGGGGTACGCATGCGCGTTATGTAGCGCGAGCCGATCGCGCAGCACCGGATTCCCTGACATTATAGACTCCGTATTTGGGCATTCCCCGGGCCTCATTATTCAATCTACCTCAACTAATTACCTGTCGGGAGAGTATAAATGAGTTACCGCCGCGACCAACGCTCACTTCATCGGAGCCGCGTTGAGGGAAGGCAGGCAACTAGCCATTGCAGTAACCGTGAGTTGGGTCATGAAAAAGAGCATTATTCTGGCGCATTAGGATTTTGGTGCCTATAACAAACTGAATCCCATATATCAATGTCTTTTAGGTTACTTTACTGAGCAGTAAGGAAGGATCCCCCAATAGCACGCATAGGCTCATGAGGTCTTGTATTTGAGAACTATAAGTAAGCCTTACATTACCTGCTTTTTCTCCCTCTCTCTTTCCATCTGAGCAGAGAGTATTTCAATGTTATGAATGTATGTCTGTATGTGCTGTGTTTGTCCATATATACATTTTTTCATTTTTTCTTTACAGGGTTCTCTGACCCTTATTTTTGGGTCTAACTTGTTGTACTAAGAGAAGCATTTTCTTCTCCCTTGGTCTGTGCACTGTAGACCAGTGTGTTTATTGTGCTTTCTTTCCACAGGTTTTCATCTATTGCCAATTGGGCGCAACTACATCTACCTACATATATAACATTGTTAGGTATATTACACATTGTTGTAACATTTTTCACACTTTTACATTTACATGTGAGTAAGGGGAGGGTAAGTGCTTATCCTTGTCCTGAAGAAGGAGCCCTCGCGCTCCGAAACATGTTGACACCTTTGTAGTGGTTGTAATACCCTAACACGTATTCTTACAACCCCATCTTGCACTTCTTTTAATAATACCAGCCGGGGATTTAATAAAATTATTTTTCACCCACGTGCCAGGTATTTTTTAAACTATTCACTTTTTTCACCTCACCTCACTCACTCCTTAGTAACACACCCCCTCACATAGTTCACTATTTAGTGCTCCTGCGTATTCGCGAGTCGTAGCACGCCGCATCCCGTAGAGGGGTGCGAAGGCCCCGATGATGAAGCATGACACCAAGGGGCCTGTTGGTGTGTGAGGGGCATTTAAATAACACTGTGTGTTCCCCATCACTTTAGGGATCGTTCCCGTAACCACTCCAGCACTCTGGGGCGGACCACTCGTGGGGCTTCTGTCTCCACCTCTGCCTCCGGCGTAGACCGGTCACTTCAATTTCTTTAGCTGAGTCTGCCATCATGATGCCCCGGCACCACACCATCTCAGCCCTTAGGTGCCCAGACCTCGCCTTCCGGTGAGAGTGGAAGTAAGCCACCAGTGCCCCTCTTCATGACATGTCATGGCCCCAGGCTGCTGCAACTCCTAGGATCCCACTATCTCTCCATGAGTGCGGCAGAGCACTGCCAGACAGCTTCTACACAGGCACCAACTTGAACACACCCCTCTCAAGCAGCCTCTTTTACCCACTCCAAGAAGAGAATTTGCCTTGACTTAAGGAGGAAAGAATACTTATCTACCCATCTGCAGGGAGGGCACTGGAGAGAGTTGTGTCCTTATCTGCCTGGATGTTTGCCAGAATTTTGATCTAGGACTGGCAGTACCAGTTTTTTGCTGTCGCAAAGAGTCAGAGGCAGTCAGTTTTCTACCAGTAAATTGTGCTTGCCAAACCTACGAGCCTGACGTGCACAGATAGTCCACTGACAGGTGAATCTCTTGCAAGCCTGAAACGATTCTATTCAACCAGCTGGTGCTGGTCTTTTCTTATGGGCCTGGAAGATGAGCTGTGGGTTAACTCATACATATGAAAGAAGTGCATTCCAAAGTCTGAGAATCCAATCCTGAATTTAATAATAATATCCATTTTTTTATGTGAAACACCTTTGGAATTTGTGAGACATTTTATTTATTTAATTTTTTTGGCTTCTTAAACAACCTGATTAAGATCTTTGAAACTTTTACTTTTTATCTGTATTTTAAGTGTCTACTGATGCACTCATGCCACAAGTATCTTCTTGGAGGAAGGCCTTGCTGCTTGAGCCAAACATCCAAGTTTAAGCTGGGGATTCCTCACACAGAGGGGTCTTCCTTTTGAGCTTGCATTGTTTGGGCCTTGTGGGAGCTCAGTCCCAACTCTAGCCATCCGGTTCTTCACACACTGCTTCTCATCCTACTCAGAAAACAAAACTATTCAAAACCGATATTTATGTTCAAAACAGAACCCATTTAACTTCAAAAAAGCCAGACCCGATGGCTCTGTTAATTATTATTTAAAATGAGGTTTTTTTCAGTTACTGTTTTATCTGTACCTTTATACTGGTTGGACAGTGCTGCACCACGTTTGGGCGAGGACCGTGCTTTAAAAATACTTCAAACAAATACATATGTATCTAAACGTTAGGTTTTTATTGATAAAAATCTAGACAGCTTTTCACCGGAGAAGGATACAAGATGCAACTCTGTCCTTTCTTCCTCTCCGTGGAAAACGCTTACTCGAGAGAAGCTGCAAAGCAGAGGCTTGGCTGTGTGTCTTTTGAGTGAGTACAATGTGTGGAGTATGTTTTGTATGAGTTTTAAAGGACACCTACTCTTCAGGAGGGAGAGGGGGCTGAGAGGGTTGGGCTGGCCTATAGGGCAATCTGGCAGTTCCAGGTGGGCTGGTCTAACAGGTCAGTGAGACGGCCAGTTTTTGAGTGTTTGTGGTCCTGTTATTGGCTTGGTCGACCCGGCCGGCTTTTTCTGTTGAGTTACCTGATTTTATCTCGATGGCAAATGTGTGTCACTTTTTTAGCTGTCTAATTCACTAATGGGAGCCACTTTTATTTTGGTGCCTGGGTCTATTTGTCGTCTGACTCTGAGGGCTGATGCCTTTTGCAGTACATTTTGTTGAGCGAGTCAGTAATCTTAATTACATGATTAGATTTTCAGTACTTTAGTACGAAGGTGAGCACAGAAATGCTATGTGGGCAATTTTATACTTACAGATGGGCTGGGAGCTTTGCAATCCTTATTTTACAAAAACCTGTGAAAAGTTATTCACACATTGCCTGTGACTCACGTGCAAATGACTCCGCTCACCAACGCTATCTATCTGCTTGTTAATGAGATTAAAACTTAGGTTTCTATGTGTCATAAGATAAAGTCAGACTTCCGGCACTGGAGAAAAGGTTCGGTATTTATGCATGTATGAGGGTTTAGTAGCACATTTCTAAATGCAAATCAAAGGCATAACAATTAAACCACAGGTGTAGTATAACATCACAGTCAGGAAGAAATGATGACCAATAACTACAGAGTTAGGCACCAAAACCATGGGTAAGAATGGTAGCGATTAATTAATGAAGAAAGTAAAACTGAAAACAGAGAGATGCAAAATAAATACATGCCACTCTTTCGAAGAATTGTGAGACATAACAACATAAAGTTAAAATGAAACAAGCAACAACCCTACTTTAACCCACATGTTGCTGACAAGCAAGTAAACCACTCCCCATAGCATTATTCGGCCCTTCATTGGATAAATACATTACAGAGTTATAGTTCCTGATGACTGGTTTAGGAGGTATTGTTACTTTTTATTCTCCCTCAGTCTGTCCTCTACATTGGGCCAGCCCTTTGCGGTATCCATGGTGCAGTGTGCCCCATCATGTATATTTATTTATTTATTTAACATGTTTTATATAGCGCTAGCTGGACCCGGGGGTATCAGAGCGCTTTACATGAGTATACATTGTAATATAGCAACATTTACAATGAGGTAGTAGGAGAATGCCTGACCTTGCCTGAAGATGCTTCAAAGCAACAACCAAAATACATTTCTTTTCAGGAATCTTACCTTCGAATAGTTATACCCGGGCAGTAAAGGATCCTACACACATAAGTCTCTTCTGTCAATTGCCCTTTTATTGTTGTTTGTTGGAATAAAAATCTGTGTGCTCATAGACCTCTGCACTACTCCGACAATGAACTGACATGGTCATAGGACATAGCTTCCTACAACAGTTTTTGGGTTTCAGATGAGCACAAAATTGGTCTACAGAGTGGACAAATAAGAACAGTATGTGTGAAAATAGCCACAAGGAAGAACAGCAGACCTTGATTTTCAGAGATTATATTGGTCTGTCTTTCATACATAAATCTCACCTACCAGTTCTTTTAGTGCTACACACTTTACTTTTTGATTTTTTGACCTGCTTATATAGATACCTTTATTATTTGCTTGGGTACAATATACTGTTCATGATTGTGAAGTAAAGCTACAATCTGCTAGCAGGCCCACTGTCTGACTGAATCAACCTCAATAGAAAACCAATGCCAGTTTGCTTATGTGCTTGATTTTGGTGTCTAACACGAGGCAAGGTAAATATAGATTCATGTTTATAAGCAGCCGGCATTCTAAATACGGACTTCTAGAACAGTGTGACAACAAGATACATATTTAAAGATAGTTTTCAACCTCTTCGTTTTCTTTCGTGGTACAGATGTACTTACTGTCTAGAAACAGTATTCCAGATTTCACTGTCTTTTATTGTAATTGCATCTATATAGGACTTGCTACCCACTGACGTGGTGTTCGCAGATATTCTCCATTCTGATGAAACAGGGGCTCAATTTAGAAACAAAAATGTGCATTTAAGGAGATTGAAGGTTACCAACTAACTGATAAAGCATTTTTTTTTGTGTATAACCTCCTATTTTTGACGATTTGGTACCGAAGTGCGCCCTACCTTTTTTTCTAAAAGGTTTGTGATTTTTTTACTTTAAACTAGCAATTATTAAATCTTTGGACATATACTATATCCAGTTTCACATTTTAGAAACAATGAAAGTAGTTGAAAGAATATAACATCAGTTGTAATTCTTTTTTCTAAAAAGAACCGTAAACGAGCAGATTTTTTATTTAATCAGATAATTGCTGATTTAAAAGTAACAACAAAATCCATTAGAATAAGAAAGAAAAAAAGCATCTCCATTCTAGAAATAAATTTTGGTTGTACAAACATGTATAGAATGTGACAGCATAAAACACTGCAAGCCTTAAGCAGTGTGTCATTGTCTTGCCTTCTTTTTGCTCACTCACTCTGCACGGTCATTATCATTACCTTTATTCTCGCTTAATCAATAACTGGGCATTAAGTCAGTCAGTCAGTCAAAGTTCTTATTTTGGTAACATACCATAAAAAGGCCATACATACACAATAAGCATAACACAATAGCAAAGGATAAAACAAGTAAAACCTTGTATTAAAAATCACATACAAACAGTTCCTGCAAATATTAAAAAACATTGGATATTACACCGAAATGTCAGTATATAAAATATCTAAAATTGTATAAAAAGTATGACACCTCCTAAAAAGTAGCCCTTAGTGCGAAATATGAGCTTCCAGCTTTAGTATTGCACATCTCATGTACCACATAGATTGGAGAAATCTTGCTGTGGAAAAAACTATCAGGGAGGAAGTGTCGTATTTAAGAATCCTGAACACCTCCCTGTAATCCCTAAAGCCCCTAGGCCTACATAGCTGCAGAATCCATTTCTCCCTAGCCCTAGCGTAAGTGGGGCAGAAGAGCAGAAGGTGCAGATCTGTCTCACTGCCGCTCGAACACCCCGGGCAGGTACTTGCCGTTGAGGAGGCGTTCCGCCATTTCTGCGTTACCGCCCTCAATGGTAATGCGCTGTGTCTGAACTGGGTGTAAAGTTTCTTAGCCAAGGAGGGCTGGATATCATCCAAAAAGACTTCAAAGCGAGGATTAGCCTTGATGTTCAAGAAAGTGTCCGTTAGCCTACCCGTCAAGGGATTACTTGTTGTAGACTCCGTGCGGTACCTCCTAAGAGTTACATTCAGTAGTTTTTTAGAAAGCAAAGGACAGGAAACTTGGGGAAAAGACCACATGTCTGGGCATTAATTCATTTATTGTTAATGCATATACAACTTCTGCTGGGGCACTCTAGCAGGCATTCACTACTCTCTCTGTGGAAATATATTTTCCTTTGTCACTGCCCTTTGGGATCATATAATGACCGATCAGTTGTCTTCTGCTGAAAAATTACTTTTCACTGACTGTTTGGAAATAGGAATGTCCATCGTAAGCGCATTGCAGTCTCGCCTGTGCCTTTATTTTTTCATTTTATTAATCAGCAGTGTTTATGCAGTGCTATCCTGGCCCAAGGTGCAGGTGAGCACTTTCCACAGCAGCAGGGATCTGATACAAGTTAGCACGATCATAGGCTGCCGCCAAGGTTATCTCCATTGCTCAGGAAGGACAGGAGATCTGATGGAGGGTGGGAGGCAGATGGCTACACCATTAATAGGGTAAGGTGCAATTAGGTCGAGTAAGATGATTGGAAGCACGAATAAAGAACAGAAGTGAGCTGTTTCGTGAATTGTTGTTACAACGGAAGGCATCTTATTTTGAGCATTAGTTCATGCCAGAGTCTTGGGCCTTTGACAGTTGTGGCTGGTTTCTATATTTTATCTCTGACCTCGTTTGGAAGTATCTTTAGGCGGTGTGTAGGCCTTTAGTAAACAGTGAAGTGATTCAGAGGGCGAGAATGCAGTCGCGGCAATTTCCACTATGGAGTGGCCAGGTGGCAGGGCAGTAGAAGTGTCCAACGGGGATTTGGGGTGTGTGGTGGGGGTTGAATTAAAAACATTATACTTTACCTGTTCCTGGGGCCGCCTTACGCTTGGGGGCTCCACCGTTCTGCTACTCCTGGCAGTCCCTGGGGCAACAGACTCCCCATCCAATCCAGACGCTGCAGTTCAGCGTGGGGATTGGCCTTAACTGGCTGGTTTTACGCTAGGCTCAGGCACAAGGGGCCATATTATCAAGAACGGAGATAAAATTAGGAGCTTGATAATATGCCCTTGAGAATTCCCATAGAAGCCCATGTTTGATGTCCTTCACACCAGAACCTGAGCTCCTATAGGAATTCTCAATGGCATATCATCAAGCCCATTATCGCACTTTAGCAGGAGTTTCCTGCAGCTAATGCGGCGATAATGTTATCGCCGTTCTTGATAATATGGCCCAGGGAGTCTGTGCCTTTCTCTAACCAGGCGGTAAAATACAGCCAGGTTAGAGACACCTAAGTGCACATGTCTGTTTGGGTGGCCTTGGACGGCCGGCCAAACAGACATACGCACTTAAAAGTGCACAACATTCCTCCTCCCCCTCCCATGACCCGGCCACTCCCAACCATACCCGCGCTGGCTCAGAGCCAGCAGCTAAAACCTAAAACAATAGTAAAATATAGTTTTCTTTTTCAGCAGCTGGCTCTGGGCTAGTGGGGTGATGAGGAGGAGCCGCCGCTGTGAGAGTGCCTATCCTCTATTGGCTTTGAATTTGATCAGGACAGTAAGAGTTAGCTAGTGACGGTGTCTGAGATGAGGGTGAAGTGCTTGAATTCTCTTTGTTCCATGTTAAGGAGTGTGGCAGCTTGCTTGGCAGATTTTACCAGGGGACGTATTATAGAAAGTGCCCCGGAGGCGCAAAGGGCGTGTGCGCCTGCTTAGTGCGCCCCCAGGGCACTTTGGTATTGAGGAAGGCATGCAGGCACTTGTGCGGCCCCTTCTGTAATACAAAAAGCGCTGATGCACATGTCAGACCAGTGCTATCATTAGAGGGCTGCTCCTCATTTGCAAGGGGGCGTGGCCCCAAGCAATGGTGGGATCATTTTGCCTCTTCGCCCGCGCCATATTATGGACTGGGGAGCGAAAGCGAAGAGCACTTTAGGAGGCGCACTAAAAGTATGTCTCAATGAGGTGCCTACTTTCAGTGAGCCTCACAAAGGCAGCCTTCTGAAGGAGATCAAGGGGGTCCTGTGGATTCCCATAGACATCTCCTTGCAGGTGGATGCAATCACGCACTGCACCCGCCTGCAAGGGGAACTCTCTCCCCTCTTTAAAGTGTAGGCGGGTTGCCGCCTGCACAGTAAAACATGGAGAGGCTTTGAAGCAGTCGCTTTGTATTTCACAAAAATGCACTGCCCCAATGGCTTCATTAACCCCACGCTTTTGCAGCTTAAGCAGGGCTGGTGTTGACACTCACAGCCTTTTCTGTCTGCAGCTCAGCAGACAAATGCTCTTAAAAATACGGGACACCAATAACAGAGGTTCAAGCAAGTTACAACTAAGAAATGAAGAGAAGAGAAGGAAAGAAAGAGAGAGAGAGGGCTGGAAGGAAGAGTGAAATGAAGGGCTTATGAAAATAAGGAAGAAACTGTGACAAGAAGAAAGGGTAAAAAAGATGAAAGGATGTATGCAATGGCAAATGAACTGATGGATGTAAGGACAAAACAATATGTGCATGAGCGAGAGATAGAAAGTGGCTGGAATGATAAATGACTGGAAGAATGGGTGAATGGATGAATGGTCGTCTGGATGGAGGTGTGGAAGGAGGGTTTGCTGATTTGATAAAAGGAGGGTGAATTGGTGGAGGGATGAAGAAGAATGGATGGATGAATGGATTGTGAAAAGGATGTATGAATGTTTGGAATTGTGAGCAGAAGGATGGATGATAAAAAACTAATAATGAAAGGGTGGATGGATGGAATGGTGAAAGGATGGATGAAAGTAGGAAAAGATGGATAGATGGATGTATACATAAATGACTTAAAGTTGAACAGAAGGGGTTAATAATTTACCTCATCCAGAGTCGGCAGTGTTTACTCGATTCCCTTACCCAATGATATTCGAGTTATGGATCAAAGCAGGGTATTTTAATTTGCGGGCTACTCCGTTGCGCTGCTCACAGGGCAGGACAAGTTTATGGCTGTTCCAGGGGCAGCACATTCATGGTCATACGATGCATTTTCCCTGTTTGCACATGGGCCTCTATTTAAAGGTGCACTGTGGCGCAAACAGGGAAAGTGCGCTGTATATGTAAGACAGCTCCAGGAATATACTGGCCAAGCCTATGAATGGGTTTGCTGACATCTAAGATTAGAGCGTGTATAGTTGACTGCAGTTCAGAGGTAGAAAGGGTTTGATTCCGAGTAAAATAATCAAACAATCCCACACTTTGGGGCCTTAAATTCACATCACAGATGAATTTCAAGTGTACATGCTTTTGCTAGGTAACTTCAGCACTTGTGCATGGGCAGCAGACAGCATAGCTTGGAAGCAACATACATTAGTCAAGTAACTTCGGAAATTTGTGCAAGCACTGCAGACAGCACAACCTGGACACACCGAGCAGGGGTTGCAGAACTATGTTTCCGAGCTGCTATGTCCAGAGCTTGTGCACTCATTTTCAGAGTTAATGATTTAGTACTTGTACTGTAGACAGCGTGATTTCCTAAAAATGTAGGTACCTGTAGGACTTGGCCTTTTTTAGGCTAAAGTTCCCTAAACTTTTTGATTTCCCCCTAGACCGTTTTCCTGACAGAGAATAGTCAATGTAGATGCTTTGTGTACTTTGTCACTGCTGATCAGTGTCGAAGTACCAGAGTTCACTGTTTAAAATGTCATGGTGAGTGGTAGGCCATGATTGGTATGTTTGCCTTACTAGTAAAGTCCCTAGTGATGTGCACTGTGACTTCAAGGGCTATTAATGCAAGGGCACGAAGAGAAGGGAACTCATGCCTTCAGTGTAGGGACTGCGCACAGAATGCTAAGTTAGCATGTAGTCCTGACAAGCGCAACCACTTGTCAGGCCTGACTTTCCCTTTTACATACATGTTGGGCACCCCTGTGGTAGATCACAGGTAACCCCTGGGCAGGGTGCAGTGTAGGTAAGAGGCAAAACATACACTGACGCGTGTGCTATGTTCTGACAGTGAAAAACTCTCCATTTTGTTTTTCACTGCTGAAAGGCCATCCTGCCCATAGGACAGAATGGCGGAGGCTGGATGTTGTGTTTGTTAGCCTAGTTTCCTGTCAGTTTATAATGGAGAGGAGAAGTTTAGTATGTATGAACTCACAGTGTTCTAACACATCTTTCTGGAAGGTGGTTTTGTCACTGTGTGTTCATAAACATTTCTTTGTGTCTCTGAAATGTGGATTGTCTGCCTGGAGCTGAAAGGTGAGAGGAGCTGGGAGAGGTCTTGACCCAGGGAGGGGTTGAGATGGCACCATGCTGCCCTGCATCTGGAGAGTAGGGGGGAGGAGAAGCCTGGGAGGTGAAACGGCCTGGGCTGGTGCTATAAACCAATTAACCCATCTTCTGCTGAGTGAATAACGATCAAGACCCCCAGTATCAAAGGGAGAGAGGTGACACTGGGAGGGAGACACCCAGAACTGATTTAAGAAAAGGTTAGGTGCCCCTGAGTACATACGAACTTCAAAGACATTAAGGGGTATAACTAGGAGAGTTGAAATCCCTGAAGGGGGAATGAAATAGATATGGATTGAGACTGTAAAGGCTTGGATCCATTCTGTGGTCAAGAGGAACCTCTGCTAAAGAAGGAGCAACTGAAGTGACTTCAGTGGAAAGACCAATCCTTACTTTGTGATGTGGGGCTGGTCTGCAGTTTGCTGTTCTAACTAAGGGAGAGGATGTTGGGACTTTGCTTGGAGGCGCTGGGTCCCCCTGCTTGAAGAAGACTATGCTTTGTGCTGTGTCTTGTAACCCCCAAGGGCCCAAGGTGAGCTGGCTCCCTGTTTGCAAATACAGGATCATAAAAGTTTCCGGAGAAGTCCCAAGCAACGCAGTGTGTGCATGCTTTTGCAGCTTGAGACCCTCAGAAGTTGTGCCGTGTGATCGTCGGCATGCAAGGGGTAAGCTAAGTCTCAATGCGCTGGGTGCATGTCGAAGTGCAGGCCAAGGCGTTGGTGAGGTGCACCTGGTCGTGGTGTGCACGGGGAGACAAGGTGCAGCTCGGGTGTTGGTGAGGAGAGCCTGGCCCTCGTGTGCATCAAAGGAAGAAGCGAGACTCGGACGCACTGGGTACGTGTCGGGGGTTCAGCCAGGGCGCTGTTGATGAGCATCGGGCATCGTGTGCACCAACGGAAGAAGTGTGTCTCAGACGCGCTGGGTGTGTGTTGTAGTGCAGCCCGGGTGTTGGTGAAGAGTGCCTGGGCCTCGTAGGCACCAACAGAAGAAGTGAGTCTTGGACACGCTGGGAGTGTGTCATGGCGCAGCCAGGGCATTGGTGAGGAGCGCCTGGACATGGTGTGCAACGGGAGAAGAGGTGAGACTCGAACGTGCAGCGTGCATGTTGTAGTGCAGCCAGGGCACTGGTGAAGAGTGCCTGGATGTCGTGTGCACCGGGAGAAAATGAGAGACTCGAACGCGCAGGGTGCATGGAGATGTAAGGGGAGCATTGGTGAAGAGCGCTGGATCGTCGTGAGCACCAGAGAGGAGGCGAGTCTCGGACATGCGGTGTGCGTGTCGAAGTGCAGCCTGAGGTGCTGGTGAGGAGTGCCTGAGTAGCGGGTGCACCGAATTGGAAGTAAAGTCTCCACAGTGCTGAGGGCTGATCTCGGTGTGGACTGAGACTGCCGGAAGGAGGGCCAAGTCATTGGGCCCTCGGAGTCACTCGCAGCGGCCCGGACCGGCAGTCACGGAAGACCTGAGCTGCCGGCCCGAGTCCGCCGCATCCCGTGACGGAGTTCTGGATCAAGGCCCAAGTCGCTGATGTCGGGAAGGAGAGTTTGGTCGCGCCCCCCAGGTAACGTGCATCAACACCTGGGCTGGGGTGCGGGCCCGGAAGGACACTCTCTGCCTCCCGTTTCAGTCAGCTGCAAGAGCCGTTGCTCATGCTCAGATCCTGGAACATGCTTACCCAAGGAAGGGCAGTGCTGGGGAGGGAGTGGGAAGCAGTACTTTTGTGTCATCATTTGATCCATAACGGGGGCACTGTTAAAGGAGCACGTAAAACTGTTGTATTACACTTTGCATTATGTCTGCTAACGAACTATCGAACTGTCATATGACGCCTGACCTCATTTGGGCCTGACAAATTACATGTTTTTTTGCGCTACACACTGCGTTATTTTTCCCTTGCATATTACCTAATTGAAATGTGGAGCATTGTATTATTTCTTCAGTGCACAGTATCTGAGTATAATGTTGCGCAGTGTATTTTTCCTTCATGGCACTTTACAGGAGTGTAGCGTGACACATTGCTTTGTTTCTTCCTGGTACAGGGCATGTTGGTGGTGATATGCATTGTATTATTTCTTCAATTGCAAAGTACATGACTGTGGTGCTACGTATGGCATTGTTTCTCTGTTGCAAGGTATAAGAGAATATTGTTATGCATTGCAGTATTTGTTTCCTTTTCGACATGTGTGATTCTAGCAATATGACTGGCCTAACCTTTTGGAAATGGTTAGAAGTGAGCTTAACTGTTAGTTAGAAGCGGTGGTTGGGATTAGAACCTACCAACCCCCTGGAAAGAATACTACCCATTCTTTTATGTTGATTTTGTATCGTGTGGTCGTATCATATAATTGCTTATATAAAAATTATACTCATTTTATCAAAACTCGTATGGAGTCTATTTGCGGTGACATCATAGCGTTACTGTGAGCGTGGTTGCACATATTGAACACGCGTTCCTTGGAGATAAGCCTGTCTGCTCGTGCCAAGCTACTACGTGGGTGAGCAGGGCTATCTCAGATGGTGTCCTGACTTAGCCTAACTTGAAGCGAGGGGTCGGGGTCTCCTGCCTCCAGCATTTGGTGGCGGCGGTAAGCGATAAGGACCCCCACTTCCAACAGTACTCATTTCCACGGATGTACAAAAGGCAATCATAATACAGACGTTGGCAATGAAACAGAACCGGAGCAGAGTATGCAGGAGAGAACAGGACGAGGGCCCCCACTGGAAGTCAGACAGCAGGCAGCTCATTTGATTACAACTTGTAAGTAAAAAAAATTCTCAAGAGCAAAAATTGTGAAAACATTGTTTCTAGGGTGAAACAAGGTGGAGGAGAGCATAGTTAGTGGGAGATTCATTTTAAGTTTGCAAGTTCCTGTGGAAATGTACTGACCCCACACTCTCCTGCTTAAGAAAAACTCTGACTTCATGTGACTGGGAACAATGTTTTTCTCAGGCCCTCCTGTATGCTTTGTTTTAGTTTTCATGGCAATTAAACAATTAGGAGCATATTTATCATTGTTTTGCATAGACCTTTTGCCACGGAAGGGGATGCAAAGGTGACGCAAAACCTAGAATGACATTTAACAGGCGTGGCCCAGCGTGGGCTGGTAAATGTGGAGTAACACAAAGCAGCTCATTAAGTCATTGCCTTGTCTTACTCCGCCACAGGGAGGCATTCTTTGGTTGGAGCGTGGGTGTTCCCAAGCATCAACGCATGGATTTTGGCACATTCCCTGATTTACCAAGACAGGTGCATCTGGGAATATCCCCAGGGGAGACGTAATGGGGAACAATGTTAAATACAGCACATTCCTGCCCTATCGCTTTCATGCAGCAAGGTGGCCTGCTGCAATGCGTGAATATTTGTTAAATATGCCCCCTACTTTTTGTGTACTGTTAGCATAGGTTTCTTCTTACATGACATATTCATCCCTTTGCACCTGTTGACCCAACCAGTTTCATAATGTACACTGTTCACTTTGGTGACTTACCTCGGCCGCGTGTCGCACGCATGCTGGCGTAGAAGTACAAGCAGCCGTCCTTGAGGATGCAGTAGTGTGGCACCCACGAGTCCTTGTTCCTGTCCAGCTGGTGAAGGAGACCCAGGCACTCTGGATTTTTGATTGCCAGTGGGGGGAGGCTGTTGTTATGCAGGGTGACATCTACCCACACATGGTTCTACAAATAATGCATAAGTTAAAAAAAAATGGAAAGATGGCGTTACATAACTGTAGTGACTGTAAACATGTGGTCTAAAACCTGAAACTTACGACCTGTTGCCAACAGAATATTGCCTCTAATTATGGGGCCGATTATGATGGAGGACGGACAAAGTCCTTCCACCATCCTAATCGACCCCTTGGTTTGGTTGATTTCGTATGAAAATTATTGCCATTATTTCCATTACAGCAGTAAGTCTGGGAAGGGAATACTGATAATATACCGATATCTCGAGTGGGTATGCCTCCTGTTTCTGCAGGGTTCTATTTGTCGTCTGTTAATGGCGCGTCCACCACAACTAAAAGTCCTGCTCTCAGCTCCGTACTTATGAAGAGAATTGCTTCTACAATTCTGGTAATTGCAACAACTCTGCGATGTTAAGGACTAAAAGCCGGTTTGGCACTGCCTCGCCCACGTACCACTCAGCGGATTAATACATTGTGCGTTAGCAGAAAGAGAACCAGGGGAGGGGGCGGGTCACGGAAGTGCAGCCGGTACAACATGCATTAGCGCTGCCAGTCATTTGTGCGCGCGGGGCTCCGTGTAGGTACTTGAGAGCCAGTGATGCTTTCAAGAAGATGGCATTGAGAATCAGTCCGACAGGGGACGTTAAAGGGGAATGGCATGGGCGGATATGACAGCTCCTTCTTTCCAGCTGTAAGACCCGCTGGTACTGAGGACGTGACAGTACTTCCCGGGTTTGTATTTTGTTCCTTTATGCCAATCGCTGCTCAAACTGTATATATATCTTAAGGTGCCCTACATGCTGCTGTGCATTGCCCCATTTTCTGAACTAAGAGCTATCTGCGGGGTTCACAATTCATTGCTTTGAACTTCAACGAAAGTTTCCAATGTTCCTTTTGAAGGACAAGACGTCCGTTCTTTGCATTTATGATTCTGATCGAGCAATGTCAAACCACTATTGTGTATGAAACAAACATGAGACAAAGCACTCACCCAAAGCTAACCCCACACATACACAAAATCCACAATGAAGAAAAGGCTGGAGCATTGGATATGGCAGGGTTGAGTGCTTGGTCGATTGTGGGATGGAAAGGACTATCCGGGCCTACCTATCGCCCTGATTTACAGGCTATGAGTGCAGGTTTAAATCACATTGAATCATAAAGTTGTACCTCAGCTTGAACCTTCTTCTTAATATTAAGCCTGAAATGCTTTCACTGTCACCTGGTCGCAGCCAGAATTAATGTCTAATTCTTGTGTATTATTAGGCTATTTTGCACTAGGGACTGGTTTATAAACAGACCTGACCATTTATTGCATCTATTTAAAAATTTCTTTGGTGAGCCAACACTCATGACATTTGTACATGAGAAAGGAACCCCTCTGTAGCATTGTGCTACAAATAATCACAGACGCTGATTATGCTTTAACTGGAGCCTTTATTATCTGTGTCCAGCTCTCACCCTGTCCCTACTCTAACTGCCCTCATCCTGTCCTGACTCCTCCTCTTCCCCTCAGCCCACCTAGCTCCGCCCACCCCAGCTACTAGACCGGCAACAGTATTACATCTCCCCCTTTCTTAATAAACAAAACAGACAACTACTACTTCAGTCCATCTCTACAATGAGTCTCTTTGGTGGCTGAATATTACGACGTGGTCGCAAAGACATGGTCCCAGTAGACACACTTGGTGAGGGCCCACCCTGCTGACCTTGATTCTCCATGTGACCATGGTCAGGTTCTTCCAGTGCAGGATTGCTGGTAGGGTTCGTCACCGGCCCCTTCATGTCTTGAGGACACCTCTTGAAGTGAGAAACATTTCTGGTAATACGAGGGTGTTCAGATTCCGCAGTCAGCATGGTGCCCTTCTGTTGAGTCACCAGCAGTGGCTCATCACGAAATCGACAATCAGTCTTTTTCTGCTGCTCCTGCTTGACGAGGACATGATCTCCTTCATGCAAGGATGGCGATCTTGCTCTCCTTTTGGCATCGGCGTATGCCTTCATTTTGTCTTTGTTGTGTCTGTCAGTCACGGCCATCTCCTGGTGAATGTGGCTTGGCAGTACCTCTTGCAGGGCTCCTTCCCATGTCGGGATGCGATTTCTCATTGTTCGCCCTAGCATGAGGGTCGCAGGGCATTGCCCGGTAGTTGAATGAGGAGTTGTCCTTTAAGCCCTGAGAACTTCATTCAGAGCGGCCTGCAGCTCCCTCTTCTCAGCCGTCGCTTGCTGGAAGGTTCTTTTGATGGTAGCCATAAACCTTTCAACGGTGCCATTGGCTTGTGGCCAGAGTGGTGTGACTTTTCTGTGCTTGAAGTCCATGTGCTTTGCAAATGCACTAAATTCGTGTTCATTAAATGGGGGCCCATTGTCCGTTTTAAACTCTCTGGGAACACCCCAGGTTGCGAATACCTCGTCGAGCACCTTGAGTGTGCAGGAGGCACTGGTGGACAGTATTATTTGTGCGATAGGAAATCTGGAGTACTCGCCGATTATAGCAACCACATACTTCCCAGACTGTAGCGGTCCATAAAAGTCCATGGCAACTTCTTGCTACACTCCACTGGGCAGGGAGGTCATTTGTAGTGGTGCCGGAGGATTACTTTTGCTGGACAACTGACAGAGATGACAGTCTTTCAATGTATCTTCTACCATTTGGTCAAGAGAAGAGAACCAGACACGTTCTCTTAACGCACGCTTGGTGGATACTACTCCTCTGTGGCCTTCATGGGCCAGATTGATAACTCCTTGCCGCAGCTGACTAGGAATGACAAGTCGATGATCTCTTAGAATGACTCCATCAGTGGTGACCGATAGTTCATCGCAGATGTGCCGGAATGCTTGTATTTCTTTCTGGATTGTGGGGTCGTGTCCTCCTCCTGCAGGTTATATCTCCATCTGTTGGATTGGATCCGGTGGAGTACCATTTGTAGGATGGTGTCTTGGGCGGTGACCTCCCGGATGACATCCATGGGAATGGCAGGTGGCAATGCCTGGTCAGCCACGAAGTGGATATACTCCTCAGCGATCGATGGTTTGGATTCTGAAGACGGCTGAGGGTGGCGGGATATGTAGTCAGCCGGGTTCTCTACCTTCCCCGGTTTGTGAACAATCGTGAAGGTGTACTCCTGAAGCCTGAGACCCCATCTCTCAATTCTCGGAGGCATTTTGGATTTCGGGTTGCCATAAATGGTGACTAGTGCCTGATGATCCGTGATCAGGGTAAAATCTTTGCCATATATGAAGACATGAAAGTGTTCGCATGCCCACACCACGGCAAGACTCTCCTTCTCTGGCTGCGAGTACTTCTTCTCAGGATCAGAGAGGCTGCAGCTGGCATAGGCAACAATCCGCCTTTGGTCAGAGTCATTATCATATTGAGCCAAGATGGCCCCTAAGCCAACGGGGCTGGCGTCGACTGTGATCTCAGTCTTCCGTTGGGGGTTGAAGTATGAGAGGCTGTCAGCAGACTCTACAGCACGCTTGATGTCTTTGAACGCCCGCTCACACTCATGGGTCCAGTCGAATGGTTGGCCAAGCTTGGTAAGAATCCAAAGGGGGTGACTGATGGTCGCATAGTCACGGATGTAGCGGGCACAGTAGCTGGCCATCCCTAGGAAGGACCTCAAGTCATTGACATCCTGCGGGCTCTTGGTGTTGTTCAGAGTCGCAATCTTGTCCGGGTCAGGCTTCATGCCCTCATCTGAGAAAATGTGGCCAAAGAATTTCAAAGTGGCCTGGTGAAACTCACATTTTTCTTTGTTCAGCGTCAAATACGCATCCAGCAGGGCATGGCAAACGCGATCCAGAGCGATGTCATGCTCACGAACATCTGATCCGTAGACTAGGATGTCGTCGCTGTAGTTTAAGGTGTTGGGGATATGCTGAATGATTTGACGGATGGCCTCCTGAAAGATCTCTGCAGCGGAGGAGACACCAAAGCTCAGCCGCTTGTACCTAAAAAGTCCTAAGTGAGTAGCAAACGTGGTGATGTAGCGAGATTTGGCGTCTAATTCCAGTTGGTGATAACCTTTATTCAGGTCCAGATTTGAGAAGACCCTAGCGCCATTCAGTGCAGCGATCATATCGCTCAGGTGCGGTCCAGGGTATCGCTCCCTTTCAATTGCGGTGTTGGGTAGGCGCATATCAACGCACAGTCTCACCTTGTTGGGAGTCCCTTTTTTAGGCACGATGACCACCGGCGATACCCAAGGGGTCGGGCCATCCGTGCGCTCAATGATGTCTGCATCTAGGAGTTCCTGAAGTTCGTCCTCGATGGCAATTTGAAGATGGAACGGAACTCGTCGTGGGTGCTGCGCGACGGGTTTGATCTGTTCATTAATGTGTAGCCGAATTTGACACCCTTTCAGCTTGCCTAGGCCTTGAAATAATTTTGGAAACTTGTTGACACAGTCCTGATTGTCGTTGACTTTGAATAGGATTTCCACCAGACGAAGACGTTCTGCGGTGGGGAGGCTGAGTAAGCAATCAGCTTCAGGTCCTTTGATAACATATATGACCGCCTGTATGGTGATGCCGTCATGGGTAAGCGTTGTGTGGAATTTACCCAGACAAGGAAGTGGCTTCTTGGACATCCACGTAAAGACGCGGACTGGTGCAAAAGTCAGTGGTGGTTTCGGGACCATTTTCTCGTGTTTTGTAACTGGAATATAGTTCAGCGAGGCTCCGCTGTCCATTACAAATTTGGTGTCGTGATTCCCCACTCTGATGTCAAGACGTGGATACTTTTTTAACTGATCAGGATCCGCAATCATGTTCAAGTATTCCACAGTGTAAGTCGAGTCTTTGGAGGATGATGATCTCGAGTCCCGAGAGGGGGATCTGCGTTCCCATCGTGACCTGCGTGATTCTCGGCTGGAATGAGATGAGCTTGGCGACCGCCCGGACTCTCCTTGAACGGCTCGAATGTGATGTTTTTTTGTGTCCGAGCGGGACTATCTTGTCGTTTCATTTCGCCGTTCCTTGTGGTAGTCCCCGCACATTGCTTCAAAGTGGTTGGATCCTCCGCATTTCCTGCATTGCTGACCCATGGCCGGACAGGTGTCTATGTGAGGATAGTCATATCCACACCGATAACATCGCTTGGTCCTTTCCTGCTTTCGGTCCCTTCGCCCTGGTTCTCTTCTCCGGTACTCCGGGCGTCGTTGGTGTGATGACGGTCTGGGTCTCCATTGGTTCTCCCGCGAATACTTCCTTCTGCTGCGAGGCTGTTCTTGAATACGGTGTGCTTTCTCGTGACTGACGCTGTGTCCTGTTTCAATGGTGGCGGCGTGTTCCTCCGCTTAGTCGTATATCCGAGTCATTTCTTCAATCTCCTCCAACTCGTGGGGTTTCCTCAGCAATCGTCTCCTGAGTGTCTCTGAGTGGCAGCCGGCTATGATTTGCGATTTGATGGCAGCGTCAGGCGAGTAATTTTCAAATTCACAATGTCTCGACAGCCGTCGCAACCGGGTGATGAATGCACTTATTGCTTCCTCTTTTAGTTGACCCGCTTGATGGAACGCATGGCGCTCATAATCCATGTTTCTTTTGTGGAGGAACTTCTTATTTAGTGCCTCGCGCACTTTGTCATAGGTTCCAGTATCTGCAGGTGAAAGGTCCTTTATGATTTTGCTTACTTCCCGGCCTGCTAGGTTGCGGAGGGCAATTAACTTCTCTTTGTCTTCAGTCACTTTAGATCCCTCAATATAATCTTCGAAGTCTTCTAACCATTCTTGCCACTTGGGGCCCATGCTCCCTCCCGTGGTCACGGTCAGAGGTTCCGGAGCTCGCAGGTGTGATCCTCCTGCGACAGAAGGTTTCCGCTGTGGTGAGTTGTTGTGGGTCACCATTGTGTTGTTGTTTCCCTTTTGCCCTCTTGTTTGCTCTTGTTTCTTTATTTGCCTTTACCAGTGCTTGTTTATTTACTCTTGACAATGCTTGTTTATTTCTGCTCGCCAATGCTTGTTTATTCTTTCTTGCCAATGCTTGTTTATTTACTCTTGACAATGCTTGTTTATTTCTATTCACCAATGCTTGTTTATTCCTTCTTGCCAATGCTTGTTTATTTGCTTCAACCAATGCTTGTTGATCTCTTCTTGCCAATGCTTGCTCTAGTCAATGCTTGTTTCTCTGTGCCTGACTTCAAGATGGCCGCTCTATGACAATTAAGGGGTCTGTCCTGAAAAGCGCCTGACTTTAAGATGGCCGCCGTCACTGCAGTCACACGAGGCTTTCTCTCCAGACCCACTCAGCTCCAGTTCACTCTGGACTCACCGGCCGATGACCCCAGGGGCAGCACACATCAGGATTCACTCTTCTTTGGCCGCTGCAGCTACCAGGTGAGGTTGGGGTGGGCTCCCGCATTACTTTTCACCTTCCCGCTCTTCTTCGCCGCTAGCATGCCGAAACTCACGCATCGGGCGTGAGGTTTTCCGACCTCCGACGGCACCCGGGCTCCAATTCCAGAGCGCTAGGCAGCGCTTGTCACCAGGCTCTCGGGGACAGCGTCCTCCACGTCGGGGGACCTTTATCTCACTCTGGGGGTACTGGACAGGGTCGGAGTGGGCTCCCGACTCCTGTTCTTTCACGGGTGCCAAGTTGCACGCATCCGGCGGGACTCGCGCTTTCGGCGCGAACAGCTTCTTCTTTCGAGCGTTTCAGCGCTCGTGGCAGTGGCTCCCTCTGGGCTCCCCACAGTCGCTGGAGGGGCAGGGTCACCTGCAGCTGACCTCTTTCTTCAAGTGGCAGCACCACACGGCAGCGGATTCTTTTCCTCAACGCTGCAGGGGACAGGGCACTCTTATGAGGTTCTGTAGGCTGCAGTCATGCCTATCCCATCCTCGTCGCCAGTTGTAGCATCGTGCTACAAATAATCACAGACGCTGATTATGCTTTAACTGGAGCCTTTATTATCTGTGTCCAGCTCTCACCCTGTCCCTACTCTAACTGCCCTCATCCTGTCCTGACTCCTCCTCTTCCCCTCAGCCCACCTAGCTCTGCCCACCCCAGCTACTAGACCGGCAACAGTATTACACCCTCTATGCGGAATTCATATTGACGTAGATTTGGGAAGCTGGTGCATGGTGGAGAGAGAAAGGAGACTCACTCTCGTCAAATAATGTCTCTACATTGCTGCTTTAATAAAGTAAATATAAAAATACATATTTATTACAAAAAAAACAGTGGTAGGGGGCCACCCTTGCGTGGCAACCTTTTTACAATGGCATTGATAAAGCAAAAGAAAACCCTTACAGAATGGTACCTCTTGCGTCTGAATGCATGCACTGGAAGAGATAGTCATCTTTGAATGGTTTTTGTTGTACTTATTAAAAAATATTCACAGGAAACAAGAATGGGCAAAGTCAATGTCTTGACTGCCAAAGCCAGGACTATTGGCTGTACATATTTTTTTTATTTTTGACTTTTAAACTGTGCTATGCAAGGTTCCCTACTTTCACACAGTCACTGTCTTTAGTTCCTCCAGCAGACAGCTCATGACTCACCCTTTTTTGTTTTAAAAGTGTATTAAATAATGTATTTTTGAAATTCTTGTTGTACGATTTACAAAACATTTCTGAACACTGCGGGGCAGATTTACAATTACTGGCGCATCCCTGCATAGCGGCAGGGATGCGCCAGTAATTGTGCGCCGCAGCTCCGCCACCCTGGATGCGCCGCATTTACAATGCGGCGCACCCTGGGGCAAAAACGGCACAGATGCATGACACATCTGTGCCGTAAAATTGGCGCATTGCTGGAGTTGCGTCGCAAGCGCGACGCAGCTCCAGCAATGATCAGGGGGACCCTATGTGCACAATGCTGTGTCAATCCTTACGCCTGCTTCAATCAGGCGAAGGGTTTTGATGCAGCATGGGCCCAAAAGTGACTGAGTGAAATCTTGTAGATTTCACTCAGCCACTTTTGGGAGGCATTCCTGCGCCGGAACGCCTCCCCCAGGGATGTTACGCCTCTTTACAACGTGACGCACCTTGAAGATGCGTGACGTTTTAAATACCCCGCACCATGGCGCATCTTTTGCAAGCTGCTGCGTCACAAAAGTGACGCAACGGCGGCGTAAAAGCGGCGCAAGGGGCTTGTAAATCTGCCCCCACAATTGTACTTAAGTGTGGAGAGGTATGATCTCCCTGAAGGATGCACGTTTATTAGTCTTGGCAAACATTTTCAACACATTACATTACATATATCATGTGGCACAAATAAATATAATGTCCTCAATCACCAGCCTGGAGGAACCTTGAATAATCGCGGATCAGTATTCATATTTGTGTACGACTAGCAGGGAACGTGCAAATGATTTCCTTACATGAATTAATATGTACAGTTAATTCATTGATCAACTGCAACTTTTCTTCAAGCACATTTACAGGTATAATACAGTTGTCTGACTAACCTTGCAGATGCAGAGCAGGAAGGACCTCCACACATTTGTGCAACAACTAATGCTGTGTTTTGATGTCACATATGCCGAATATGTACACTATTTGTACAATGTACGAAAAAAAAGTGGTCTGGCAGTTCGGGCTGGACTGTTCCCATGGGGAACAGGGTCAAGCCTCATTTGCATATGGCTGGGTCCAAACTGGAATGGCATGGTGAGCAAAATAACGATGGATTAGATCCAGATCTGTGACTGGGGTGAAAGTTTGACAATGTTCAACATTCCGTCCATCATCTTTTTGCGTCAGAAAATAAAGTAGCAATGAGGTCACACTTTCAATTGCCTTTGGCCAAAATTGCAACCATGTATTACTACATGCACAAACAACAGGCAAGAAAACAACACAATAAAATACCCAACCCCAGTTTAGAAAAATAGAGCAAAAATTATTCAGCAAAACAACACCAAAATGATCAAAATCAGATAAAGGTAACAGGAGATATCAATTTGAAAACATTTAAGGCAAAAGCATTAAGAAAAAGTAAAGCACCCAAGTAAAGTTTCAGTTCGTAGTTGACCAGGACAAATGCAATGGAATGGAGATCGTAGCCCTGATCAAAGTTTTTTCCTTAGGGCACAGTCTTCTTTTTAGAGGTTCAAATTTTGCAGCAGAGTAAAGTGCACGGATGAAGCAGGTGAGTATCCTTTTCAGTCAGATATTTCATCATCGACCTCCCACTGAAGCCACTGGTTTTGGCTGTAAAAGATCCTAATTGGACAAAGCTGGATTGCAAAGCCGCTGAGGTTGCTTCACTGCAGGAACTGATTTTCTGCCTCATCTCGGTTCTATGTTGTGCCATCTGACTTAGTTGCTGAGGCAAGCAGAGCTCCACAAGCTCAGATACCTTTACCACATGGTCATGCGGAACCAGTTTTTAGTGCAACGTAAAGATCCACGTGGGATGAACCAGGTTTTCCTCCCCCCAAAGACACACTCTTCCGTGCCTCTGCCACGTGTTCCGCTCCCCTTGAGGTGAAACCTAGTTCCACTTTAATCCACCTGCTACGAAAGGTCTTTCTGGTTGCTTCTACAGCACCTGGGTCTTCAGGGTAGGCGTCAAGCCACCAGACCTTTCACCAGACGTGGTTTCTGTGGGGTCTAATATTTTGTGGTCAGCTAGGACGGTTTGGAGTCAGGAGTCATTCACATTTTTGTGTCCCTGGAGCATGCACACAGGAGTTCAAGCACATGACCCTGGGGGAATAGTTCTAGTTCAAGGGTTTCAAAAGCAGTTAGAAGTTTTCACGCTCTTTTGTTCAATGAGAGTGTGCCTTCTTCAGGTGTTGCTTTCCCAGGTCCAGGGAAGTTTTAACACCTTTGCCGCTTCTTTCGGCCAACGGCCATTGCAAGCACTACCTCTGTAATGCTGCGCACGTCCGTTGGCCGGCGCGGCCCCGCCCACCTAATTATACCGCCGGTTAAGGCGCTGGTGGTGAGGTGCCATTCTTTTTTGTGCACTAGCCAAAAAATGGAGAATTCCCTCCACCCAAATCTGTCGACTTCCTTGCGATGTTCAACCCTCCTTTTGCAGCTCTTTTTCTTTGCTGTAATGGAAAAAAAAACAGAAGCTCTAAACCCAAATTGGCATTCAACCATTTGCAAAGTTTCTCTCCGGTCTTTAGCCTCTAATCTGTTTAGATGTGTATAATCCTCCTATGTCAGGGTCAAGGAGGGGTTCTTCCTACTGGAGTAGTAAATCTTGGAGAACCGTAGGAATGAATGCGAGCAGATCATGCCAGTCCAATTTGACATCTCTAAATCAAAAGAGGAAGTGGGCAGGCAGTCCTTCTTTCTGGCAACTATTCCTGTCCTACACCCTGATGGCTAATCCCTTCTAAGTGGTCCAGTCTTCCCTTTCTAGCATTGAGGTCATGACATTAACAAGGTTCCTATGTCTCAGCCAGGAATGCATATTGATCATCTAGAGGGGAGCTGAGTGCAAGCTGGTGCAAGCTGGTTCTGAATCAGTTTATACTTAGGCAGCACACACTTCAATTTTAGTAGGTTACTTTTTCACTGCAGTTATCACACAACTACTTTCACCCATAACTTTGATTTGTTTAAACTGAATGGAAAATAACTTTGAATCGTTTTGTTCGCATTTCCCAAGCAGAGATATCAAATACATTTTGTATTGATATTCAGGCCTGTTCAAAGAAAATCTAGCTGAACCTAAACAGTGAAACCACCTTTTGAGTACTTAGTCACTATGAGAGCTTCAAGTGTGTAGTATGCCACTCTTTCATAAGTGAGTCACCTAGCCCGGCATATTAACGCATTACAAACTGCACCCCTGCAAGAGTTCAGTGGTGCTCCCGGCGGCCATACATTTTTGTCATATGAAGGTGGGGTAAACACACACTGCCGCCACATGCGACATTTAATTTCTTTGCCACGGGTGCATTTTCTATTTTTTCTACTATGGCCTCACTGTGAAGTTAATAAAGCCAATTAGTTAAGTCCATTATACAGTACATGTTTCAGGGGGAAAGCACAAGCTCTACAATGCTGTTCAGCAGTGGCAGAACACTTAGGCCGAGATTCTCAAAGGTTTAGTGTTGTGTTAGCGTTACTTTTTCAATGCAAAGAGCACCGGGTTTCGTGCATGGATACATAAAACAATCTATACGTTGAACACTAAAGAAAATAAATTAATAAATCACATTATTGAAGAATATTATTTTTATTGGCAAACTTTTTTTGCAATTTTTTAAATAATATTTTTATCAAAAATATATATATATTCTGTTAACATGATAATTTATTCAATTCATACATATAATAAACACATACTTGCTTCTAACAGTCCATCTCATTGTGTCTAGTACATGATCTAGTGTAATCCCATGATTGGTACATGATTCTACAGGAAACGGTTGTTCACAGTAATTGATAACAATGTGTTGATTGATCACAATATCTAAATTAATTCAACAATTAACAAAAAATGCCGAATCCAAAAATTTTTATAATCTTGACGATCTGCGACACTTTATTGATGATCTACATGTCCAGAACATGGACATACAACATTTCCCAATTTCACAGTCTACTCACGGTCCTCAACGCATTCAACAAACATCAGATATTCATCGCCGCACTACTAGTGAAGTTCGTCATTGCGGCAGAGACACTTAGCGATCAATTAGGCCATATGAAGACAAAATCTCAGCCCTTCAAACAGTATCCACTTTTACACAGAATCAGCATAGAGACAAGTCCCGATCTCCTACAAAATCTGCTTCCGATGAAGAATGAACTTGATGCCATTTATATTTGACTACTGATCTGAACGATAGTTCAAGTCCTATTTAAAATAATTTCAAACTCCTCATATCGGAGTTTATCTTCTATTGTGGAGGTTATTTACTTTCTCCACACAATTGTTTCTCACTCTAGAACACTCATAGGTTTGTTTACTACCCATCATTTATTGCAATGTACTCTTCAATGTTGTCTTATATAATATCTATTTGATAATAAATGCTAAGGTTTATTGTTTCATTATTAACAAATAATTTACTTGCTTTTCTTTATACATTAGAATTATAGATATCTCACTGTATCTTTTTTACTTCTTAGTAGCTTCACTTTTTCCCTTTTAACAAGTTAATGTTACATATGTTACTATTATGTATTAGATACATATTTCCATTTATAACCACATGTCATTTATTTAATGCTAATCATATTTATACTTGGATGTAAGTCTCAATATCGTGTTTTCTATTTCTCATTCACGTTTGTATACTTTTCATCACTTCTTTCTATGCTCTATGTTTATATTTCTTTGTTCCTATCACCCTCCGCCTCTTGTGTTTAACTATGTCTTCCTTTAATCTTTTTTCCTTTGTCTTTCTATTACTATTCACACCTTTTTATTACTGTTTTTTTAAATACACATATTTATTGTTCTCTCAATCTTCTTTAATATTATGACTTATCAGTCAACGTTTGCAGATTTTATACCTTTACTTGTGTATTCGGAGATCAACATATCTTTTACTATATACATCTGTATTCTATTGGTTCCTATTTAATCTTCCCTATTTTCTTGAAATTCTAAATATTGAACTTTAATATTGTTTACATTTATATTCATATCCAAATGTATGCTACTATTTTCTAATAAAATGTGTATTTAATATTTTATTTCCTGTACCTTGTTTATATTTATATACTCTTACTCGACTTTCTCTCTACTCCATGCATATATTTCTCTGTTTCTACATTTCTATATATCTTATATCTATTTATATACTCTATTGGCCCTCGTTATTTTCTTTTCTACATTTCTTTTACTTTATTTTTCACTTGTCTCTCTCTTTATATTTCTAAATAAGCTTATATTACTTCTTTTAAACCAAACATATTTATTACTTCCGTATCTTGTTTACCATTGTCCATTATCAGTTAATTGTTATATATTTTTTGCTTTTACTTACACATTTATGAATGTATGCATCTTTATTCTGTATTTCTATATTCTCTCAATTCTCAACATATCTTCTCCTACAGATATTTCTCTCCATATTCCTCGCTACTATTTTTCTTTATATACTTTGATTTTATATATATATATTTGTTTTTAGCTTTCCCTTACTCTATTCCATTTGCGCATATTTACTCTTCAATTAACATTATTTAAAGTTATTATTAATCATTAGCTTATTCTGTATTTTGATTGATAATTAGGCAATATTGAATTCATGTATATATTGGTATATATTTTTCCGTATTTTATCAACCTATGTCTCTTCCCGTTCAGCACTTATTCTTCAACATACTTGGCTATTTCCCTCTTCTTTACACATACTTGCCCATCAGATCCTTTCTTTTCTCTTACATAGTCCTAGTCATGTTTCAACTCTCCTGACGGAGGTCCTACCCGTGGCAGTGCTCTAGTGAGCCCAAACCTGCGGCTAAAGTTCTTCTTCTTCCCTCCCTTTTCACACTTTTAATGTTTAAATTTTTTTGTTTTCTGTCATCTTTTTTTCTTTAGAATCTTTTCTCTTACTAAATTCACTTACACTACACATTATTCTATTAACACTCTTTCTTTCTCTTTCTCTCCCCTCCACCCTTTTTTCTCTTACATTACACTTTGGATTAATCACTTAATACATTTTTCGCTTGCTTTCTACTTCCTTTCTACCTTCATCTTAGTTCATTACTTCCTTAACTTTTTCAAGCGTTCAGGTTTCCACTTGAAGTATGACTACTACTCATTCTCTGCGGGTTATAATATGGAATGCAAATGGTTTAACACACTATATACAAAGAAAAAAAGTCCTTTCCTATCTGAAACTAAAAAGAGTAGATTTGGCTCTCCTTCAGGAAACTCATCTTGAAGTATCAGAATCTGAAAAGTTACGCAGAGAATAGGTGGGTAAATTATATCACAGCAGTATTCACACAGACAAATACTTAGACACTACCCTCATTCGTAAATGTGGAGTGGCAATTTTGATCCGTAAATCTTTACCAGTTACATTCTCAAAAACTTGGGAAGAACTAGATGGCAAATATGTGTTTGTCGAACTACGCATCGGCGATACACATCTTTGTATAGGTTCCGTTTATGCCCCAACAGGTACAAAAAAATAATTTCTTCTTCAATTAAATTGCATTTTGTTCGAGGTTCGTGCCTCCCAGTATCTGATAGGCGGGGATTGGAACCTAGTCAGAGATCCAGTGCTAGACAAAACAGGTCCTCTTGACAAGAATAATGCAGAGGACAGAGCTATTATGGGCGATATTATTGAAGATGATGGTCTGATTGATCACTGGCGCCTTTTACATCCAACCACTACTGAATATTCCTTTCTTTCTCCCACTCATGGTACTCTCTCCAGACTGGATTATTTCTTAATCTTTCAAAGAGTTGTTTAGTTAGTCCACGAATCTTAGATTTTGGAGGCATCAATCTCTGATCATACTCCAGTTTTGTTATCCCTTCTGACAGGCCTGACAACACCGGGACGCAAACCTTGGAGAATGAATATTCAGCGTTATAAAACTCCTCTTGGTAAATCGCAGCTTCAAACCCATCTTCAAACATATCTTTCCCTTAATCACGGATCTGTGTATTCAAGCAGAACCCTATGGGCTGCAGCCAAAGCTACCATCAGGGGTCAACTTATGAAAGACGCTGCACAGGCCAATAGACAAAATGCTGCTCGACAGAAAGAGTTAGAATAGGATATTGAAACATTTACTCAAATATATACTAAAACACTTCTCTCACAACATCCCAAGTCCCTATAGCAGGCACGTATGGCATTGAATAGTCTTTTTAAATCCAAAGCTGAGTATGCTTTACAAAAAATGAAAGTATGCCATTCTGAGCAAGGGGAAAAGGCAGGGCGACTCCTGGCGGCTCAATTGCGACAACAAGAGTTTGCAATGGCTATTCCAGCCATTAAAACATCTGAGGGAACTATGCTGACTCGTCCACAGGATATTGTCAATGAATTTGCTTCTTATTATCAATCATTATATACCCCAGATGCACAGATAGACCAGAAACAAAATGCTTTCTTTTCTTTCCCAAGTAAATCTCCCTTCTTTATCTGAAGAAGACAGAGCACTTCTTGAAGGGGACATTACTAAAGAGGAAATATCACAAGCAATAGCTAAGCTCCCATATCACAAAGCCCCAGGGTAAGACGGTTTCCATGCAGAATTCTATCGTTGGTCAGGTGAACAGATAATTGACAGTCTCTATGCTGTTTTTCAGGAAGCAAACAGCACAACCTCCCTGGGCTGTATATCTAATAAAGCAATCATTGCAGTCCTATCTTAACCAGGTAAAGATCCATTAATTTGTAGTAGCTATCAACCCATATCTCTTTTCAATTGTGAAATCAAAATATTAGCCAGTATCCTCGCATCTCGCTTGCGTAAAGTCTTGCTTCCTTTAATTCATCACACCCAAGTGGGATTTGTACCTGGACGTTCCTCTAGAAACCATCCCCGTACTTTGGCACATACACTCCATTCCACCAAATCTCTTCAGAATGATGCCTTGGCTCTGTCTCTTGATGCCGAAAAGGTGTTTGATCGAGTGGAATGACCTTATCTTTTTCACATATTGGAAAAATTTGGTTTAGGGTCCCAATTTTTTAAAAGGTGCAGTTACTATACCAACACCCTATTGCTTAAGTGAATTGTGGAGATTTGCTTTCAGACCCCTTTCCAATTCCTAGAGGAACACTTCAAGCTGTCCCCTATCCCCTCTTGTATTTCCTCTTGCTTTAGAACCTTTAGCAGCAGCAATTCATCAATCAACTGATGTTGTAGGCATCTCCCTTCCAGTGGGGAACTCAAATATTTACCTGTACGCTGATGACATATTACTCACTATTACTGATCTACCGCGTTCTCTGCCCTCATTACTTCCAATCATATAAGAATTCTCCTCTTTCTCTGAATATAAAATTAACTGGGATAAGAGTGAAGCACTTCCCAAATCCGATGGTACTAATAAATCAGCCATTCAGGACTTTCCCTTCCACCGGAAACCCTCACGACTAAAATACCTTGGTATCCTGGTAAATTAGGGAGCGATTGGAATGCTTGCAGATAATCTCGGTCCTCTGATCAATCAATCAATCAGTGACACTTATATAGCGCGCTACCTACCCGTAGGGTCTCAAGGCGCTGGGGGGGGGGTGCCGCTACTGCTCGCTCGAACAGCCAGGTCTTCAGCTTCTTCCTGAAGGAGAGGTGGTCTTGGGTCAGGCGCAGGTCGGGAGGGAGGGAGTTCCAGGTCTTGGCGGCCAGGTAGGAGAAGGACCTTCCTCCCGTAGTCGCTCTTCGGATGCGGGGGACGGCGGCGAGGGCGTGGTTGGCTGATCGGAGGTGGCGTTTGGGAGCGTAGAAGTTGATTCGGCTGTTGAGGTAGCTCGGGCCCTAGTCGTGTAGGGCTTTGTGTGCGTGGGTGAGGAGGCGGAAGGTGATTCTTTTGTTGACGGGGAGCCAGTGAAGATCTCTCAGATGTCCGGTGATGTGGCTGGTTCGTGGGATGTCGAGGTTGAGTCTGGCTGAGGCGTTCTGGATCCGCTGGAGTCTCTTCTGGAGCTTGGCGGTGGTGCCGGCGTAGAGGGCGTTGCCATAGTCCAGTCGGCTGGTGACGAGGGCCTGGGTGACGGTCTTCCTGGTCTCGGTGGGGATCCACCAGAAGATCTTCCGTAGCATGCGTAGGATGTTGAAGCACGCCGAGGAGACGTTGTTGACTTGCCTGGTCATGGAGAGGGAGGAGTCCAGGATGAAGCCCAGGTTGCGTGCATGGTCTGTCGGTTTGGGTGCGGTGCCCAGGGCGGGAGGCCACCAGGAGTCGTTCCAGGCGGAGGGTGAAGAGCCCAGGATGAGGACCTCCGTCTTGTCAGAGTTCAGTTTCAGGCGGCTGGTCGTCATCCACTCGGCTACCTCTTTCATCCCTTCGTGCAGGTTGGCTCTGGCGGAGGCGGGGTCGTTGGTCAGGGAGAGGATCAGCTGGGTGTCGTCGGCGTAGGAGATTATGCTGAGGTTGTGTTTGCGTACGATGGCCGCGAGGGGGCTCATGTAGACGTTGAAGAGGGTGGGGCTCAGAGATGACCCTTGAGGGACGCCGCAGATGACTTCGGAGGCCTCTGACTTGTACGGTGGTAGGCGGACTCTCTGTGTTCTTCCGTCGAGGAAGGAGATGATCCATTCCAGCGCCTTGTCCTGGATTCCGACGTTGCTGAGGCGCTGTACTAGGGTGCGGTGGCAGACAGTGTTGAATGCCGCGGAGAGGTCTAGGAGGATGAGGGCCGCTGTTTCTCCATTGTCCATCAGGGCTCGGATGTCATCGGTGGCGGCGATGAGGGCGGTCTCGGTGCTGTGATTGGCTCGGAGGCCGGACTGTGAGGGGTCGAGGGATCCGTTCGTCTCGAGGAAGGCGGCCATCTGCTTGTTGACGGTCTTCTCGATGACTTTGGCTGGAAACGGGAGGAGCGAGATGGGGCGGTAGTTCTTGAGTTCGGTGGGGTCCGCTGTTGGTTTCTTGAGGAGAGCGCTGAGTTCGGCGTGTTTCCAGCTCTCAGGGAAGGTGGCGGTGTCGAAGGAGGTGTTGATGATGTCCCGCAGGTGGGGTGCGATGACAGCGTCGGCCTTGTTGAAGACGTGGTGAGGGCAGGGGTCGGTCGGTGATCCGGAGTGGATGGAGTTCATTGTGCGGATGGTGTCTTCGGTGCTGATCGGGGTCCAGGCGTGGAGGGTAGTGGTGGGGGGTGGTTGTTCGGTCATGGTGTGCGTTGGTTGGTTGTTGAAGCTTGAAGCTCTGATCACACAGATGCAGCAGGATTTTGACAAATGGAAAATATTAGGATTATCTATGTGGGAATGGGTTCAAGCTGTAAAGATGGTCACACTCCCGTGTTTCCTCTATACTCTTGGTATGCTCCTCCTTCGCATACCTTTATCCTCACAATGCCTTATAGATTCTAAAATCAAATCCTTTATCTGGGGCTCTCTTAAACTGCATTTAGCTATACAAAAACTGAAAGCACATCATTTGCATGGAGGTCTAAGCCTCCCATCCATAGAACACTACCATTTGGCATTACAATTATCCCAAATCATATACATGTTGCAAGATAATTCTCATACACCACAATGGGTGCATGTGGAACGTCATTTACTATCCGCTGAACCATGTCTCTCAGTTCTTTATACCACAGGTACGACTGGTACCAGGACCCTCGCAATCCACTATTGGCTTCAACGCGTAAAACATGGCAGAGAGCTCATCGCCTCTTAGGTACTAACCAACGCATTCATATTAAACCTCCAATATGGAACAATACTGCCATACGTGTCAAGGGGAAAACCATCTTCCGACCCCAATGGAAACAGGCGGGTATTTCTACTCTTGATCAACTTCTACATGCTGGTGAACTTAAAACCTTTGACCAATCATCTGTAGAATTTGGTCTTCCGTCGCACCAATTCATGAATTATACTCAACTTCATCTCTGTCTTACCAAAGCTCTGGGGGTACGTCCATGGTCTCTCCAAACTTTACCAATCATATTCTATCTATATAGTTGGGGATCTCATAAAGGGGGTTAGTTCTGGTTTATACAAAATATTCACATTTCATTTATTCTCCCAACCTTTATCATGTGCTCTTCGTCTCAAATGGCAAACACGCCTTTTACTTACATATGATGATGAAGACTGGCTTGCTCTTCTGGCAACTTTAACCAGAGGAATCAGAGAAGCGCGACAGAAATTTTGCTTGTTCAAGATTTTACATGATTGGCATTGGTCTCCATCTAAACTGCATAAAGCTGGACTTCTTCCTCATACTAATTGTTGGAGATGTGCTTCTTCTGGTTGTGGTTATACAAGAAAAGTAGGTCTGTTGGGTAAGCCAAAAGTGATTTGGCGATGCTATTAATGCAATCCAAGACTAACGCTCTCCAATACTCACAGCTCTAGAGATTAGTATTTAACAGATTATTCATGAAATCAAATGGTTGTGCTATGTATTTATAACAGAATTACTTCATTCAGTGTTAACATACATTGCATGGGTAGACTGTCGGAATCAAAGTTAAAGTGCAATTGAGTGACATTTGTGCTAGGTGCTCAAAAGGTGAACAATATATTCAGTGCGAACAATTTCCTATATACTAAATACAGGTGTTTTGAATAGCCAGATACAGATTTGAAACCAAAGATTCCTATTCTTCCTATTGGAATCCTGGTGGTACTTGACCTATACATAGTACAACCATTTGATTTCATGACGTATCTGTTAAATACTAATCTCTAGAGCTATGAGTATTGAAAAGCATTAGTCTTGGATTGCATTAATAGCATCGCCAAATCACTTTTGCCTTACCCAACAGAACCACTTTTTTGTTTAACCAATAATTACCCAGGTTCTGAGGGACACAGGGTTACCCCCTTTTCTTTAAACTTCTTCTGTTTGTGACATAGTCCACATCCTCTGTTCTTGCCCTATCATCCAGTCCTATTGGTCCTACATAGGTCAGGTTTTACAGCATACTCTACATTTGGATTTACCGTTAACATCAGCCATCATTCTTCTGCATGATTTACGAGCTCTTCCACACCTTTACAAACCACAATGTTGTCTTTTATATATCGCTCTAACCACAGCTAAAATATGCATACTATGGCAATGGAAATCCCCGACTCCACCCTCTCCGGAATCTTGGCTGGTGACTATGATCCAAACTGCCTCTTATGAAAGAACTAATTACAATTTGCATGATCAGACACAATCATTTAATCAAATATGAGCTCCCTTTTTACAATTGAATAATCATTCTGTGATAGACAATTCAGGTCGCTCCATAGTAGATTCCACTGTATCATAACTTGTTCTCTCTTCTTATTTTACTCTCTCTTCTGCTTTTCTTCTCTTCTTCCCTTTTCTCACCTTTACTATCAAAGACTTGCATACCAACACTGAGAACATGAATTACATCCGCTTACATCTCATTTCCTCCACTTTCTTCCTTTTTATCTTTGGTTAATTTTCCTATATAATATTCTATACTATATGTTCTGTTCTTTTATATTTGATTACATTACCACTTTTCCTTTATTATTCTTCCTTTCTTTCTACTCACATTTTCTGTTTTTCTCCCACTTACTCGATTGCAATTGTATGCTTCACCTTGTCAAACGTTCTTGATCTTTTTTGCTTTAAATTTACTCTCTATTTCACCCTGTTACTAGAGTTTTTCTATCAAATAGCTTATTATTTTATTCACAACAGAATTGATGTATCCTTCTCACATCTTATTATAGTATTGTTTGTATTTAAATAAGATATGGTCTTCATTCTTATGAATTTCTATATTTAATTCTTTATGCCTTAATTCCAATGTAATTTATGTTACCATATTGAACATTTCTGTATTTTATTGCTTTTATTGTATTATATTTAATAAATGCTAATACAAAATGTCAACACAAAGAAAGGATGCAAAGGAGATCTTAGTGGTATATTTTATAGGGGGATCTTATATCTAAATTTGCCTCGGGATAACTAAACCGAAAGATTTGAGTTTATTAAAGACTTTTTAATTGGACCCCTGGCAAGAAATAATAAGAGACGTGATGTTCTTGGAGTTCATTATGTACTCCAACATTTCAGGTCCACATGTTTCAGCCTTTAGAAAATGCCAACAAATGGTCAGTTGGCTTTCTTCTAGACCAAACTGCAAGAAGATCTCTCTGCTACCCTATTTGGAATATTATTATTCTTATTTGGTCAGGTTTGTGCACCTTAATTTGTGCCACATCACTTAAAATTACACATTTGTAATTGCAAGCCACACCTATATTTAACACACATCCTGAGGCACTTTCACAGTTATTTCATTGATTCCACACTTCCTGAGGTACCTCCTCAGTTATTAAATTGGATCCTGTTTGTTCCTTATGGTAGGCCCCATGGATGTGAATGGGTGGCGGGGTGGAGCACGCAGGGCTCCTGATGACTATTTCCTGGGAAGTGAGGCAGCTGGCGATTCCAGGATGATCCATTCTACCCACTCGTAACATGGCAGAACCCCTCCCTGGTCATACAGAGATCCCTAGCCCAACCCAGAGGTGTGGCTACCAAGGAGGCAGTACCCCCTCTGGAAAACTGGATTGACAACAGGTTTCCCCTCTCCTTCACGGGTGCCAACTAGTCTGCCTGAACAATGGGGATCCCCCTCTTCCAAGTTTTTGCCATTTGCCCTTTGAAGGTAGCTTCAGCTTTGAAGCTCGCCTTTTGGCTCAGCACCGAGTTTATTAAAGACTTTTTAATTGGACCCCTGGCAAGAAATAATAAGAGACGTGATGTTCTTGGAGTTCATTATGTACTCCAACATTTCAGGTCCACATGTTTCAGCCTTTAGAAAATGCCAACAAATGTTCAGTTGGCTTTCTTCTAGACCAAACTGCAAGAAGATCTCTCTGCTACCCTATTTGGAATATTATTATTCTTATTTGGTCAGGTTTGTGCACCTTAATTTGTGCCACATCACTTAAAATTACACATTTGTAATTGCAAGCCACACCTATATTTAACACACATCCTGAGGCACTTTCACAGTTATTTCATTGATTCCACACTTCCTGAGGTACCTCCTCAGTTATTAAATTGGATCCTGTTTGTTCCTTATGGTAGGCCCCATGGATGTGAATGGGTGGCGGGGTGGAGCACGCAGGGCTCCTGATGACTATTTCCTGGGAAGTGAGGCAGCTGGCGATTCCAGGATGATCCATTCTACCCACTCGTAACATGGCAGAACCCCTCCCTGGTCATACAGAGATCCCTAGCCCAACCCAGAGGTGTGGCTACCAAGGAGGCAGTACCCCCTCTGGAAAACTGGATTGACAACAGGTTTCCCCTCTCCTTCACGGGTGCCAACTAGTCTGCCTGAACAATGGGGATCCCCCTCTTCCAAGTTTTTGCCATTTGCCCTTTGAAGGTAGCTTCAGCTTTGAAGCTCGCCTTTTGGCTCAGCACCGATGTTGCTTCCTGCACGAGGGAGGCAACACCTGTCACCAGAGCAGGCCCTATTGTCCCTTTTCCTGGGAGTCATTAGCTCGACTCCCCAGGAGGGCAGAAAGCTGTCTCAGGTTCAACCTCCAGGTACAACTGTTATGGACACAGGAGACTGAAGGCAACAAAGTGGCAACTTTGTTAAAGTTGGACACTGCAACTTGTTACATTAATTTCGATGTGAGAACCAAATTGGGCTAAATGCAACAAGTTGTTTGATACCTTGAAGTACCAACTTTGGCTGCAGCGTTCAGGAGTAGGAACAGCTGAGGTAACAGCATGTAACCTTATACTCACCAACAGTGCGACTAAGCATTCCACAGTAAAAACAATAGTTTTTAGTTGTTACTGTTAGATTGCATTACATAAATTACATGTTCTGCCAATGAAATATTCTTCGCCCACCTTAGAGCTCATTAGGCCTGCCATGGGGATGACTTACACATGTTTCAGGGGGACAGTTGAGTTTGCAATGGCTTTTAAATGGCAAGGTTGAGCTATCAGTTAAAAACTGCACTTCCCTTCAAGTCTCCAATAGAGGATTGTGAGGCTCATTTTACTTTTGTCACACCCAGGCTGGTAATACCAGTGCTTCAATCCCTTGTGGAGGGAGGGCTCTCTCTAACCTACCATATTTTAGGGACTTACAGGTTAGGTAGTCAATTACAATTGGGTGTAGCCAATGTAACCAGCAGCATCAGTCAGAAAAAAATGTGGGGGTTACCATCAAAAAGGGTATTTCCCTACAACACATAAATACATTAAGAGACTTTGATGGGTGCACTGTGTAAAGTCAACTTGCTGACATGAAAAATCACCAAATCGCAGGATCTGGGAAGGCCAGGCAAGAAAGAAAGGGCCTCAGAGAATATGTAGGGTTTGATTGGTTAGTTCTCTTATTTCATGCATATTGTTGATACAGAGTGCAGAACACCACTGTGATTCCCTGTCACCTTGCTATTGTCAGGAGCTATTTGGACTCAAGGACCTTTGACAATGTTTTGGTGCCATTGGACACACTTCTTTAAAGTGGCAGAACTTGTCAAGCATGGAGTACCTGAACTTTTCAATTTAAGAGGGAGAGTACCAGCACTTCTCAGACGTGGTCCAAAATGTTTATTTGGCAAAAAGCAGCAGTTCTTAACATCGATTGGCACTCTGGGGTAATACGTACCTGCACATCTATAAAGTACGCCATGGAGAGGCCCATTATTTTGCGTTATCTCCTTTATTTTGAGCATGTTGATTGCAATCTTTATCCCTTACCTCGCCTTCACTTCATAGACTGTTCACTCAATATGCCAAGGGAAGAAAGAGCTCATCTCATCACGAACTATTTTGTTGGGCTTAGGGACTAATTTAGGAAAACAGCCTTACTGCCTGGTTATGCCACATTTTATGCTGCTTGGATGGTCAAGAATGTATTAAGCATATGGCGTAAATCTGTAAAGTGAAATAAAATCCTCACATACCTGTTCACAAGGTAAAACAGGCCAAATCAATCAGGACTGTACTTAAAAAAAATAGCAACAGGAGGAAATTATTTACCTCCTCCACCCCACTCTTGTACCATTACTTACCATATGATGTGTCCTAACTGTCACCCAGACACACATGACCCAGCATAACCTGGGCAAGCGTTTAAACTACCTATACTCCATCGTCCCCAATTTTGCCTCTCCTTTTAGCTGGGCAATACATGGGATGAGGACCCTTCACACGTCCTGCTTGCTTTTGTCTACTTCCTGCAAACTGACATCATGTAAACCTGAGAGTTTTAGGCTTCAAGACCCAGCACTTGCAAGAAATTCCAGAAGGAATCTAGGGTTACTTGGCAATTTAGATAGCAAAAGGGCTTTCTTCCCTGGCTTTTAGGTAAATGTATGCAGCTACTAATATGCATATGAAAGGCTTTAAAGAGATCAGTCAGTTGCTACTCCACATCTTCACCATTTTGTTCTATTTCTTCTGTCAAGGGTTCATTGCCTTTCCCTGCCTCATCCTGGCTTTCACCTGATTATGATTAGAGAAAGGTATGGCACTGGCTACTTTGAGACCCCAAAAGGCAGCAATGAGAGTGGTTCAAGCCCCTTAGTTTATTAAGGAAATCAAATTAATTGTCAGTAAGGTATTGACAGTTTCTTTTCTGCTAAGACCGTCTGTAACATTGATAACTACTTCATGGGATTTTTCCATGGTCCTTAGGGCATTACAACCCTCTGACTTTGCACCACTTTCTGGTATAGAATAAAAATCATGATACAAAGTGTTTTTTTCTAGTTATCAAAACCCCCATTACGTAGATTAGGCAAACTATGGGGCATACTATCAAGCACAGAGTTAAAATTATCGCCGCTTTATCGGCAGAAAACTGCCAATAATGGGCTTCATAATATGCCCTTGAGAATTCCAATAGAAGCCTATGTTGACACCAAAACATGGGCTTCTATTAGAACTCTCAGTTTTCTGCCGCTAAAGTGACGATAACTTTAACTCCGTTTCTTGATAATATGCCCCTATATTCTTTTTCTATCAGACCTCCATATTTGAGGCTATATTCAAATAGACACATTTTCAGGGTAGAACCAATATTCTCTCCTAAAGTAATGTTTGCCATTCATCAGAGCAGAAGATAATTCTCTCACCTTTTTTTCCAATTCCTTCAACCCCTGAAGAAGAAGTATTGCATATGCTGGATATGTTAAGAGCAGTTAAACTTAACTTGGCAAGACATGATTTGGACATTTTGGTGTCTTTCGACATGGTTATAAAGCATTTACTGGAACCTTAAGTAGGTGGATTATGGATTTGATTTTTATTGGTTATATTTCCTAGAATGCTACTCTTTCCGACAAGGTAGAGGGGAGATACGTCTGAGGGATGGCTGCCTCCTGGTCAGAAGCATATGGAGCCTCCATTACAGATCTACGCATAACAGCAACATGAATACGTCATCCACCTTTACTATTTATTACAGGTTGGGTGTAGGTGACGTTAATTAAATTTAGTTTGGACCCAGAGTTTTGGTGACTGCTATTTCCCAGATGAGTATTCACCTTGTATATTGCAAAAGCTTATTAAACATAATTGGTTTACTTTGCATCATCTTGAAGTTGTGCAATTCTGAGAATCAAATTGCTATTATTGCTCTGGTAGTTCCTCATTTAGTGAGCAATAGTACAAGAAAGAGGTTGAGGAATTAATGTCCTGATTACTTACCGGTAATCTTCAGTGCTTTTGATATCCTTTTTTGTATCAGTGCCTACTTCCTTTGCTCCTCACACATTTACAATCTCAGTTCCTTTAATCTTTGTGATGAGCGGAAGTATGCAAGGTCTTTTCCCATTTATTTCCATTGTAAGGGGATGCAGAATGTGTGGAGAAGGCAGAGGGTAGATGGTTTAAAAGACTTTTTAAATCTGGGTCACATGGCACTTGGACGGGAGGTGGGACACTGCATTTAGTAAGTACTGGTACAAGGAAAGAGTATGCGGAGTAATGAGGATAACCAGGAAGTAATCAGCACATTAACAAGGTTGCAATAATGATACGTTATATTCCATTGATAAAAACTGTTACTTGTATAGACATTTTTATTTAAACTGTTGCGAGCAATTATAATTCTCAACTGTATTGACTATGGATGACGCAACACCACGTAGCCCATGACAGAATCTGATACTGTTATCTGTACATCTCACACAGGTCCCTCAGTCAAGTGTAAGTGTTCAATCAATTACCTTCATTGTGGTTCATTAGTAAGAGGATGCAGACAAATAAGAGCCCAGCACTAGTAAATCCAGACACTCGCAAAATGAACAATTGATGGACAGAATGCAGAACAATGCATTACATTCACCCCAGTACAGAGATCTGGCTTAAATCCATCGTTGTTCTTCTCCCCCTGCTATTCCAGTGTGAACCTAGCCATATGCAAATCAGTCTTGACCCTTCTCCTATGGGAACAGTCCAGCCCAAACTGCCAGGCCAGGTCCTCCCTGGACTGTAAGCAAGCATCCTAGGACCGTTTTTGGTGTGTCACCCCTCGTCAGCCAGGCTAGCTTGACTCCAGTGGCATGGAGAGCACAGGATTCACATCTGGACATACCCTTCTCACTCGGGGTGAAAAATGCAAAATGAACAATTGATGGACAGAATGCAGAACAATGTCATACATTCACCCCAGTACAGAGATCTGGGCCTAACCCCAGTGTTTTGTTGCTCCCATGCCATTCCAGTTTGAACCCAGCCATATGTAAATCAGTCTTGACCCTGCGCCTTATGGGAACTGTCCAGCCCGAGCTGCCAGGTCAGGTGCCTTCCTGGACTGGAAACAAGCATCCTAGGACAGGCACATGTCCCACTGCCAGCTGCAAGACGAGTGAGGGTGCTGTTGCACCAGTTGTGATGCATTTGCTGTGAGGTGTTTATCCCGTGTCACGAGATTTGTACGACATCCTCAGGCTCTGACAGTGATACTCAATGAAAGGACTCAGAAGAGCTGCAGACATTAACTGCAACCTGCACCTCCCAGATGAGCTGGAGCAGACAGCAGTGACAACATTTTGTCAGTCCATCCGTCTTGCTTTGTCTAATTTTCTTGGATCTGACAAAAGGTTCCCTTACGTTGGGGAAGTTATCCCCCCCCCCCCCCCGCAGGAGGATTTCTAGGTGTCTTTGTACATCACCATGTCCATGTACATGGTCATGTTTGCATTTCAACTTCCCGGAGTTTTCATTTAACATCCCACCAGAGCCTCTTTATTCTGGATGTAATATCAACGTAAGAAGACCAGTACCTGATTGACAGGATGAACAGCTTTATCCATTGCCTCCAGCCACCTATGATAAAACACAAAGAAATAACGTTAAATTCTGTCCAGAACCAAATTTCCCAGCAGGGTTGTATGTGATCTGCATGTAAGTAATTTACAAAAATCCCACGGACTACACACTGACAGACATGCAAATTGTAGATAGTCTTCTAGGTTATGGTTGCTTTAAAGTGACAATACACCATACATATTTTTTTCCCCCAGGGAAAATATCTTTTTAGGACAATATGTTCCTTGTGGAGACTCCTTCTCTCTCACACCCTAATAAAATATGAAGATATACGATTGTTCTTGCCTCACGCTGTACACACTTACTTCAACCTTTGTTGGGGCCACCATGGGTATGTAAACTGAGTGTAAAAGCACTTGAGAAGTTTAGTAAATGCCCAAAAGCATGCTACATGTATTTACTGCCTTCTCAGCAGACACCCCACAGCTCGCACCTTGGGAATACTCATGTTCGTACCCTTATACATAAACCTGTTCTGAAAAATCAGGGCCAGGGCTATCAAAATTCCTATTGCTGTATATTGGTTTTTATTGCTTCTAATGTCCTAGAGTCCCTTTGCAGGGGACCTTCTAAGTGGGGACCAAGTGTTCGTTTTAGCACTTGACTCTCAGGTTAGTGAGACAGAGCAATCAAAGGCTGGTTCAGGGATCCGCTATTGGCTAGAGCCTCAGAACTCAGCAATGCAACAAATAATACTCAATAAATCAATGTCTAGTCAGTGCATTTTCTTTTAAAAATGAAAATACTACATACTATGAACATAATTGCAAATATGCACGCAGTAGAAACACCAATGGTGACACCATTCCAAGGGCTGTCATACGGCTTGGGGTGTTCACTAAAGAAAGGTCAGATGGTCAACTAACCTGCTGAATGCAGATTAGATCTCATTGCGACCGCACTGAGGTACCTTTAATGGTTTGTGTGCCAGCAGACTCTAACCCATAAAATCAAAATATCCCATATATGCTTGTAGTAAATCATGCAAGGTATGCAATTATAACGCGTCAGGCCTACAGGGCTTTGTCACTAGGGTGTTCACATACAATCAACAATGAAAAATGGACAATTCAATATCAATATGCAGACATTTCACCAGCCATATGGCTATAGGCTCACTTCTAATAATTAAAATAATGTACACACGCTATACCAGGTATGTTTATGTTATATAAACTTATAACGTGCACAGATACTCCGAGGAGTGTCCCGGCGCGAGCCTGAAAAGGGTCAGAATCAGAGGACAGGGCTAGAAAAGAAAGCTTTTCAACTTTTTCTTGAAGATCATAGGATCTTTGACGCCAAGTAAGGCCAGTGGCAATGCATTCCATGCCAGCACAGCTATCCGGGCAAAAGAACTCCCGCCAACAGTGAATGTTTCAAAGAAAGACCAAATGCCACTGTTAAACTAGTTTCCAGAACCCAAAATATGATAAGTGCCACCTACTCCGAAATCACAGACCAGTCCAGCCCCTGCAACAACTTAAAAAAGACTACAGGCTCTCCCGGGGTCAGTAACTATCCCTCCTGGGAGACGTAAGCCCTTATTAAAAGTTAAGGGCTAAATTCTGATCCCTGTGCAAATTGCATACGGATCAGAATACGACTTGTGTACTGATTATCACACTCGCAGTTTTCATGATAGATTCCTGCAGGTCATACCAGCTTAAATTTTATTGTGGGAGGGGGGGGCAAGGGCAGGGAAAGGGCAGTAAAAAGGCTGAACTTGTAGAATTTGATCTGTTCAATACGGATTTCACAAACTATGCCTTATTACAAGTTAAATACGTCACCCTAGTGTAATGGCATTTACCACATGTGGTAAATACCTAACGCTATACAGCCTAACGTGTAATGAGGGCCAAAGGCTAAAACTTTTTCTAAAGCTGGTGGGGCTCATATTGGTGACTGATGCAAAGCCAGACAAACCCCAGGATTCAACTAATCACTATGTTCCAGGGCACCATAGAGAACTGTGCCAATTTATTTTTTATAATCAATTTTATTTTCTGAAAAACATAACATAGCAATAAATGCAGCACAATCAAGGCATTAAAATGTTTCTAAATTGAATACATCATCACCCATTTCATCATTAGCTCACTGAACCTTAAAATCCCACCATTTCCCCCAGATCTTACGATGTAAATGTGGGTAACCCCTAGCCATGAATATGGGTATTCTAGTTTCACGCAGCAAGCCATGGCAGTATCCTAGTCATTGAAAGGAGGGGTGTCTGGAAAGCTTCAGTGTCTTGCACTGTGCCTTTTGGCGGTCAAGCTATCAATGCCAAGTAACATATTCTCTCCTCAACTCCCTCCTGGGTCATCCAGAACACCCAGGAGAGCAGCATTTCTAGGTCTATGGGCCAGAGGTAGGTGGCCGTTTGAGGCCATTCACCGAGCGGTAACGGTCACCATTGCCATTCAAACGTCGAAAACGCATAGGGGAGGGAGATTTGTCTGCATGTCATAGCGTCATAGGGTTAGGATAAGAAGTATGGAGGTATTTTAGCTGAATAAGCCAGAGCTGCTCTGAAATGATGAGCTCACGTGTTGCCATTTTCACCACCCTCCAATCGCTTTCATCTAGTGGGCCCGCCCACTTGGACCCACCCACCAGTGCACACCCACTCCTACCATCTTTTCTTTAAAGCTAGGAAAATGTCTGGGTGTTGATGAGTAGGGATATATAAATATCTAGTACTCTCATTTCCCCAAGGGCACATTAAAATGTTGACCTTGTTTGGGTTGAACTTTAGTACCTTTGACAGTGAATCTTGCTGGCATGCCTGTATGTGTAGAAGCTGCAGATATTTATAAAAATAGGGTGACAGGTATGTAGGGGGCATTATTTTACCGAATCGGTAAAATTACCGAATCAGTAATTTTACCGATTCGGTAAAATAAAAATTCGGTAATTTTACCGATTCTGAGGCACCCAGATGTAGGTGGGACTCTTCAGAGTCCCAGAGGCCTTACCGAATCGGTATTTTACCATCAAATCCAATTTGATGGTAAAATACCGATTCCGGTGTGCATGCACATGTGTGCATGCACACCTATGCCATGTGACAGGCAGACCTGCCCTTAGGGCATGTATGCCTGCCACATGGCACGCAAGCCTGTTTTGGGGGTGCCAGAGGGTGTCAAAGTGACACCCCCTGCACCCTTGTGAAAATCGGTATTTACCGATTCGGTAAATACCGAATCGGTAATGCCCGTTCATTCCAATGGGCTTCAAAGCCCATAGGAATGAATGGGCATTACCGATTTGGTATTTACCGAATCGGTAAATACCGAATTCTTCCGATTCGGTATTCCAGCACATCTGGAATACCTACATATCCACCCCTTAGACTTACCGATTTTTAATGACCAAATCGGTAAAATTCGGTAATTAAAAATCGGTAAATCTATTTTACCTACATCTGGCCCTATATGTCTTCCCAATACTCAAGCCTGGGTGGTTAAAATTCCTGACCACTATTTTGTTATAACGGGACATCCCCAGAGCATGTGGAAGAAGTCACCATTGCCATTCAAACTTCGAAAACACATAGGGGAGGGAGATTTGTCTGCAAGTCATAGCGTCATAGGGTTAGGATAAGAAGTATGGAGGTATTTTAGCTGAATAAGCCAGAGCTGCTCTGAAATGATGAGCTCACGTGTTGCCATTTTCACCACCCTCCAATCGCTTTCATCTAGTGGGCCCGCCCACTTGGACCCACCCACCAGTGCACACCCACTCCTACCATCTTTTCTTTAAAGCTAGGAAAATGTCTGGGTGTTGATGAGTAGGGATATATAAATATCTAGTACTCTCATTTCCCCAAGGGCACATTAAAATGTTGACCTTGTTTGGGTTGAACTTTAGTACCTTTGACAGTGAATCTTGCTGGCATGCCTGTATGTGTAGAAGCTGCAAATATTTATAAAAATAGGGTATATGAAGTTAAAACTCTTTCAGGAGATCTTGAAAAGACTTCATGTACTGAGCCTTGCCACACATCACCTAACTTTGTAATCTCAAAGAGATCCCATCTGCCAAAGCCCTTCAACTGGGCACTATGCCTGAGCCATCAAATCTCGGCGATTTGGCAGGAGATGGGGGCTCTGTATAGCATCCCCCTTATATTATCTAAGTCAAGTGAGGAAGCTTCAGTGCGAAATGCAGGATCCTGCCATCCCCTGTTCGATCAGTCATTTGATACCAGCAGGTGGAATGCCCAGTGATACAAATATATGTCAGCCATTCCCATCCCTCCATCATAGATGGATTGCATACATTTATCAAATGCAGTGCGTGGGATTTGATTTGCCCGTATATGGGAACCACACTCTGGCTGTCAGGTCATGAAATCACCCTAGATGTAAATTTTCTAAAGCCCCTGGATCTTAAGGGGTGCTCTTTGCATCAAAGGCTTCACTTTCATGAAGCCGTGCAGGGCCGTAACCTTTTTTTAGCCTCTCTCTTCTTCAAAAATATAGCTTTGATGGGCCTGTCTTGGTGCGCTTTAGTAGGGGTGCACCTGCTGCTCGAGGGCAGCTGCACACCCTCTCTCTGTGCACCGAGCGACACTCACAAGGCTGCATTGTCTTTATTCTTCCCCGTTGGCTTGGCGGGACAGTTGATGTCTCTGCTCTCCTCCTCTTGATGCGAGTAGCGACAAAGAGGATGCTATTCCCACATGCGTGGCCCTCCTCTGTACATGGCCAAACGGAGCAGGCCTGAGTGCTTTCAGAGGTAGAGAGGACTTGCCTTCCTGTTCCTTGACCTCTAACTGTTTTATTTAAATTGATGCAAGCTCATACTCAGGGTCCTCTCAGGGACCCAGCGCACATTGACTACCCAGGGTGGTTGTAGTGATCCCAGTTGGTATTAATTATTGCTTTGGGTACCCTTGGCTCTCCCTGCACCTGCTGTAGCTCATAAACCTCTATGTATGAGCATCAAATACCTTCTTTAAATATCTCAGACCATCATGGGCCAAATCAGATGGATTTTGTTGATTTGCGCTCTTCATGGTGAACACCTGATACTTCCCTTTGCAACGAGGGACCATCCAGCAAGAGCTCGTCAGGGAAGTGCTTTATTCCAGCTTATGGAGATTTTCGCCCAGCCACCTTTCTCTCCAGGAGAAAAGTAATCTCCCAGGATGGGTCCATTGTTCCAGGGGATGCTCTGAACTGACAGCTGCAAGGAGGGTAATTAGCTTGGCGTGTAGGGTATGTCAAAGCATGAATCCCATGAAGGCTGGCTTTGGGAAATGCGTCAAATTTCAGTAAAGGCATTAATAAACTCAAAGGGACTAAATGGGAATCATAATATTAGCTCTTGATCCGAGAATGACCTTTCTACCATGCGCTAACCAAAGTTACATTTTAGGCCTATTTTACCTAAAGCGTTAAAACAGATCATAAAATACACGTTTGGCACTTTTCCATCGGAAGGGAACATTTCTCCTGGGATTCCGGATTGAATTGTAAGGTCTTAGAAGACAATTGCAAATTTATTTTGGGTCTCACCTGCGATGTTGTTACCTATGAGCAGATACCAGTGTTCCAGCTTAGAAGCTGGTTTTCCTTTACATGACATAAAAACTAAACATGAGAATGAAAACACATATAGGGGCCGATTCCAATCTGGGTCGGAAAGCACTCCGACCGAGCCGGAACCGGGGTGATTTCCGACCGATTCGGACTCCTGCAGTCCGACCGAGCGAGTACGATGCAGCCGTATGCCGCCGGACTCGGTTCGGTCGGACTCCCATAGACGTCAATGGGAGCCGGTCGTACGATGTGTACCTGGGCTCCCATTGACTGAATTGGTACGTTGCGGACAAGTGTGCCCCCTACAGTGGGCACGCGTCGGTGCCATCCGCACTGTACTTGCTTGGGTTGGGTCTCCCCATGTGTCTGAGTCGTAAGGCTGCGGGTAACAGGGGGTCCAAGGCGGATCCCCAAAGTCCGACTCCGGGAGCTATTGCGAGCCGGACGCTCCGATTCGATCCGATGGTCCGAATTGAGCATCGTACTAGCTCGGTCATGAAACGTCTCCAATGCGTGCCACGGTTTGCTTGTGACTGAGTCGTATGGAGCGATTCGGACCCGGAAACGATTTGGACAGAGATTTTGCGCTTGTTAGCATTGTACTTCGACGTCCAGACCCGTGTACGACTCGGATGGAAATCCAGCTTCCGAATCGGATCCGCTAATGCCGAACCCGATTAGGTGCCCTTTCAACCGAGATCGGAATAGGTCCCATAAAAGTGAATGTGCACCCTGCACACTTTACAGAAAAAGCCAACGTTTATGAGAGAAATATAGTGCAAAACACCATAAAAGAGTGCCTAAAGATGTAGCATTGGAAGACTTTTATATTTGGAGTGTCTAACTTGCTTAGTAGTTGACTTTTTGTACAAAGATTTTCAACATGGTGAAGAAAAGTCACAAAATGTATTTTCAGCAATATTGCAATTAATAGAAAATAATTATGACAATTGGATATAGATGCAATAATGAGCTTCATTTAATATTGTATGAAGATACATGCAGAACATGAATGTATAGTGCTTGAGAAACGATTTTCTTTTACACTCTTTGTAATGCGCCATTGACACTGAAATGTTGGTGCAATTTCTGTATGCAACTATCTAGAAGGATGAAACTTTCATGAAGAATCTTTAAATGTATAGAGTCTTTATTTCCTAAAACAAACATTTTTAAATGAAATATACTTGTGCTTTGCAAATGTGGCAGTAGGCCATATGCGCTTATGTACAATTTCATGAAAGAATGTGTTATACACAACTACTATGACAAATGCTTCAAATGAATTTTTTCTATTCAAATGTAATTATGCTTTAGAAATAATAATTATGAAAATAATGATTTTAATGTCTTCAACTGACGTTATTCCTTAAGACTGAATGTTCTCATGATGACCAGTAGAAAGAATTATTCTCATCAAATCCTTGTAACATTTCTGTACTTTCCCACGACATTCTGGACTAAGGGGTCTATTGCGATGGCGGACGGACTTCGCATCAGGAAATGGGACCACCCGCTATGTGTGCAGCGGTCCCGCATATACAATTAGGATGCGTCCGCCACACTGGCGGGCGCATCCTGCATTTTTTGCATTGCTGCGGGTGGTGCTGTCAGCAGCACCCGCAGCAATGCATAAAAAGGCATATGTGTATTTGCATGCACAATGTGGCAGACACCGCGCGGTGCCTGCCACTTTGTGTATGCAAATGCAGGGTGCACCCCCCCGCCCCCAACATCCAGGGGGCCTGCAACGGTCCCCCAACTGCGCACACCGCAAGCCTTTTTTGCCGCCTCGGAAAGGCTGCTTCCCGCCTGCATAGTGATATGGATGGCGATGTCTTGCAGACTCGTCAACCAGGCGGAAAAGCGGCAGACGGTCTTCTCGTCTGCCTCAGTACCCCCGCCATCATAATATGGCAGGGGGGAAATGGGAGGCGAGCAGGAGACCACCATGCGGGCGGTGCCGATCCACCCAACATTATAATAGACCCCTTAGTTGGAAACATGTTGCAACTTTTGCATTGATACTACTGTAAGACTTAAACTTTTACTGCTAGCACATGGGAAACTTTGGGACTGAATGAGCATATTGTGGACTAACCTGTGTGCACAGAAAGGAAAACTGATTCCCATGAACAGTATGGGAATTATGATAATGTATCCATTTTTGCACCTTTTGAGCGGATGACGATCACATGGAGGTCGTGCGATGAAGGGGTGACAATCAATGTCATCTATGGACTGGTTAACCTATATCATCACTCTCCCCCAGGAGGAGGAGAGCCTTTTTTGAACATTTCCAGATGGACCAATCCGCCAATCATTTTGACCAGCCTCTTAGCCAGAAGTTTAGCCAAGATCTTAGGTTCAGCATTTAATAAAGAGATTAGCCTATACGAGGCACAATCCGTCCTTGTCTTGCCCTCCTTATGTATAGTGACCAGTGTTGCTATCCTCTGGTCACGCGGCAGTTCCCCCCTTTTTAAGTCTCTAGACAGCGCTTCACAGTATACACTTTAGTGTGGAAGCTTTGTGGAAGCTCCGCCCACTCTCTGCGTATCTTTGTTATTGGCTTCGGTCAGTAAATGCAGCTTTCCAATTGTTTTATGGCTTGTTAGTCTCTCCTCATGACGATTACGTCATCATTGGTATCCTTCCAAGACTACTGGCCCCTTTACTGGCGCACTTCTTTCTGGCACACTGCCTAATCCGTCTGTGAGCGCGTGGGTGCGCATGCCCAGTCCTTAGAGGTAAAGGCGCGTTGTTGCATGTTCACTGCCACACTACGTGTCAATTCAATGACAAGACCAGCGACTAACAAATTATGCATAACTATAATTGCTTAATGGAACCAGCTCACAGTATACGTTACCTAAAACTGTTAGAGCGACATTGATAAAATTGTTAACAGGCAAAGTGAGACAGCCCAGTTCAAGTACTTTGCTGCCTTACACCTAAAATAGTCAGAAATATTGTTAAGTCGTTTGTGAATGGAAGATAAATAACTGTCACAGTGCAAAGGATTGTGGGAATGCAAGTACCCTGCTCAAGTCCCGCAAGACGCTATCAGCAGGACTAAGCAACTGATGACGCATCCTTGACTCGCTGACTGTGAACGCTCAAGCTCATTGCTGGTAAACGCGGCTGCAGTGACTGTGCACTCTGACATGAACGCATTATAAAGACGGCACTCATAAAGGCTACGTAAGTAAAAGACTTTCATAAACACAGGGAACTTTTTTTTCGCCAAACAGAACAATATGGGGGCATATTATCAAGCCTGTGCGCGAAAATTATCGCCGCTTTATCGGCCGAAAACGGTCGATAAAGCGGCGATAATGGGCTTGATAATATGCTCTATGGAATTCCAATCGAAGCACATGTTAGATGTGAAGACGTCTAACATGTGCTTCGATTGGAATTCCATAGAGCATATTATCAAGCCCATTATCGCCGCTTTATCGGCCGTTTTCGGCCGATAAAGCGGCGATAATTTTAGCGCACAGGCTTGATAATATGCCCCATGATTTCTTGTATTTCAGCGCCTTCCTTCCGTTCGCCACCCTAGTTTACTCCGGTCTCTGCCCACTACTGAATCAACACTGTACACCCACCTCTACAGCAGTTTCTGTCCTGTTCGGTGCATCCGTTCTGCAAGGCCTCACTTTCAACGCTTTCCACCTAGATGCATACATTTGTCTCTGCCCTGATTTGCTGTGTTTTCTGCCAAGATTCCCCTCCAAGACCCCTCATTTAGTCTGTGTCATAAGACCCCTGATTCCCACTGCTCCCATCTCTTTTTTTTCCAAGTCTTGTATTTTTAATGATATGACCACCGAAGGCCCATGCTTTTATATTAAAAACAGAGTTTTGGACTATACCATTCCCCGCTGAAAGGCAATACTTCTCTCAATGTGTTTCCTTACTAGGCATGTCACACAGTTTGGTGCTTACTTTGCCTCCATGTTAAAGAACAGTATCATGTTTCAACACCCAGGCTAATGTGCTGCATAGTAAATACATATAAGGTCCCAAAGGCGAGACTGATGCATTGCAAATGCTTGTTTTACTTTCTTCAAACATTGCACGTAGGTGTGGGGCGATTTTATCAGGCCTAAGTTTGTAAAGCTCAATTGGTAGGCCATTGGGGCCTTCCCAGAGCTAAGGCTTCTAATTGCTTGGGCTATCTCGTCCGATGTAAGATCACCCTCTAAGAACTTTAGGTCATCGGCTGCTATTTTTGGCAGGGCAATGTCTTTAAGGAGATCTTTGGAATCATTTACTGTGTAGATTGACTGTGAGCGATATATTTCCCGGTAATGAGCTGAACATGTGTTAGCGATCTCCTGGGGGTCAGTGATCAGGTGTCCCGTCCTGTTGGTCAATTCAGGTATCAATCTACTTGCAAGCTCTTTTTAATCCAACCATGCAATTAGTTTTCCCGCCTTGTCCCTTGATCATGTATTCTGCCTTGCATCTACCTTCCCATTGCTTTAGCCCTTTCTGTCACCAAGGCTTTAAAGCTATCCCTCTTTAATTGTAGGACATGGAGCCTGTCAAGAGTGGACCCCCCTCAGCCTCTTCTTCCAGACGGAAGATTTCTTCCTCTAATGCGACTTTCTCTTTTGCTTTCTCTTTCCGTACCCCCGCTATTTGGGAGAGTGCTTGTCCCCTTATCACTGGCTTGAACGCTTCCCGAAGTGTCTGATGGGAGTGTACTGAACCTTCATTGTCCTGAAAGTAATGTTCTATTGCAGTGTGTAGTGCTTTACGAACCACCGGATTTCGGAGTTGCCAGCGGTTAATCGGTTCTGTGCTGGGAGATAATGAATTGGGCCCACAACAGGGAATGATCCGATATTCCTCGCGCCATGTGCCTGACTTCCTGAATGAGTGCAAGTTGAGTCGGTGGGATTAGCAAATAGTCGATCTGCGACTGACTGTTGTGAGCACCAGTGGTAGGTGTGTTGGATTGTGTCTGGGTGATAAGCTCACCATGCATCTTGCAACCCCATAGTCCCCAAAAAGTCTGGGAGTCAGCATTTGAAGGGGCGAAGTTCTTGGGTAGGGTGTCTGTCTAAGGTACTGGAGACTACCGAGTTGAGGTCGCCTCCCACTACCAAGAGACCGTCCGGTACAGCTAGTAGGATAGAACCCAAATCTTTGAATGCAAGCCGCTGGAGGCCAGGTGGCACATACACCGACATAAGTGTTAACGTGTTCCCCTCACATTGTCCTGTGATGCCTATGTACCCCCCCATGTATCGATCCAGGTGGATTTCACCATCATTGGGAAGGAGCTCCTCAACAGTTCCACTCGAGGCCATGGTGAAGCCCGAATGTGCTACCAGCTTGTATACCCACCGGTTTAGGGCCCTACATGTATTTTCCACCAAATGTGTTTCCTGAATAAATACCACGTCCGGGGTGTGTCACCTAATGTGTTGTAGCACTATGCATCTCTTAACTTTGTCTCCTAGACCATTTACGTTCCAACTCATCAACTTAAAACTCTTTTCCCATTGCGTAGCAATTGGGACTCACGTGTCGCCAACCCTTCCTAGTGCCGGATCAATGATGCCTTGTCGATTCAATACAAACAAACAACAATGCGATAACCTCTCCCTGCTCCCCTGCACTCGGAACTGCCCATGACTTTCTAAATGCAGAGTGCCTGTCGCCCCGAAATTAAATAAGAAAAGACAACTGGGTTGAATATGTCGCCCCACCCTTCCCTCCCTGTCTACATAGCCAAATGATGATCCTGTGTAGGGCCGGACCATTACTGGTATGGAACACTTAGCATAGGCCTCAGGTCCGTATCGATCCCAGCTAAACTTTAACTTCCCCGTGTGGCAAACAGGTAACAGTCAATGTGAGGCTGGTGATTGTCAGAGCTTTAAGTACAGTTCAAGTATCATAGGGCTCTCCTGTACCTCCTATTGTCCCTGAGAGTTGTGCTCCTTGGCATCTCTTCAGCCATCTAGCCATTCAGCAGCAGCTTCTGGGAATTCAAAGAACCTTGTTTTGCCCCCGGCTTCCACTCAGAGCCGGGTCGGGAACAGCATCGCATACTTAAGGCCCTGTCTCTCAGTCTCTCCTTGACCCCTAGGAACTATCTTTGCTGTCTCTACGTGAAGTCCGGAAAGAAGGTGATCTCCGAATTTTCGAATCAGAGCGGAGGCGCCACTCTGGGCGTTTGCAGGATGACATCCTATCTCAACAGTTCAAGACTCTGGCCAGTATCGGACGAGGGGGGGTCCCGGCTTCGGTCAGCCTCCTGGTACCCTGTGGGCTCTTTCCACTACAAAGAAGTTTGACAGGCCTTTCGGCTGTAGGTGAACAGTGACGTTGTTACGCCTTGTGCGCCCTTTGTAGTCGTCAAGTTACCCTTCAGCAAACTTGCGGAATTCTTGCAGCTCCCTGACATCATTTTGCAACTGGTTGGTATCATCTACTAGGCTTGTGGTGGTAATTTTGAGTTGTTTGACCTTTTCCCTATTAGTAGTAAGGTCTGCCCTAATCAGCATTACCTCATAGGAGATCGTGTCCAGTCTTTGCTCCAACGACGTACGAATCTCGCCAATCGCATCGATGACATCCTTCAAAGTAGGTTCTGGGACACCTCCTTCTGCTCCCCCCGTAGGTTTATCTTTGAGATGTTGCTGCTCTGGAAGGGCCACCTTCAGGAAGGTGTATCTGTCCAATTTATTATGCTGGGTAACCTTGGGGCCTCTGGTGGTCGACATATTGGCGGAGATTGGCTACTCTGCAGTCCCACGACTGCACTACGGGCACTGCGATGTTCATGTCTTGTCGAGTTTCCACCTCGGGTCGAGGGGAGGTATGCCAGTGAATCCCCGGCTTGGCTACACACCGCAACTCACCCCAGGAGTTATGTTGTTGAGGTCTCTGCTGCCACTTACTCTTCACCGATTCATGCATGGGGCCCCCGTGATCATAGGACTCCCCCAGCGTGGCCACCACAGAATGGACCTGCAATACCAGCCACTCTCATAGATTGAGCTGCTTCCCAGGGGCTGGGAAGCACCGAGTATCTGCCGGCAGTCTTCTGACAGTATGAGGGGGGAGGGTAGGGCTGATGTGTGCGCCAGGTTGCGTCCTCGAGCTTCGAGAGGACTGTCTGAACCAGTTACCAGAGCGTCCTCCTCTCAGGCCGATGTCGGACCTCACCTAACCCCGTTCGCCCCCCACCACCTTTAGGGGAATGGCATTCCAGGTAGAGTATGCTCCACTAGTGTCGCACCCTCAAAGCTAGTCTTCAGCGCAACTCTTCTCTCTTCTGTCTGCCTCTCTGGGGCCTCCAGTATTGTGTTCCCAGTGTCTCTTTATCAGCCCCGCAAAGAGTGCCACCTTATTGTCAAGGCCCCCTATCGGGATACCATGGATATCAGGGGCTCGACGGATCATGTCCGCCAGCGGCTCGATGGCCAGGGCAAATAATAAAGGCGAGAGCGTGTAGCCCTGCCTGGTTCCCCTCCCTATAGTAAACGGCTCCGTGAGCTGCCCATTCACTCTAATCCTGGCCCGTGGCGCAATATAAGGCGCCATAATCCTGGTGACCATTTTCGGGCCAAGCCCTATCTTATGGAGGACCGCGCAAAGGAATGACCAATCCACCCGGTTGAACGCCTTTTCGGCATCTAAGGAGAGAAGGCAAGCAGGGATCTGGCAGTGATGGGCCTTGCCCACAAGGTGTGCCACTCTTCGTACATTGTCCGCCCCCTGTCGATCGCGAATAAAGCCCACCTGTTCGGGGTCGATCAGGTCTGGCATGTGAGGGTCCAGGCGCCTCGCCAGGAGCTTAGTGTATATTTTAAAGTCGGTGTTCAATAAGGCCATCGGGCGATACGACGAGCACAGTGCGGGGTCCTTCCCAGGTTTCGGTATTAAATCAATTTCGGCCAACCCCATGTCCGGGGACGGCCCTTGTTCGTCAGTGAAAGAATTAAACAACCGAAGAAGGTAGGGCCCTAGTTGTACCTGGAACATGCGATAGAAGGATAACGGAAGGCCGTAGGGTCCCGGCGTTTTCCCTAGGTGGAGTTCCTGGATAGCGGAGGTTATTTCCTCCTGCGTGATCGAACTCTCCAGAAGTTGCGCAAAGTGGGGGTGCAGCGTCGCCCTGCCATATTGTTCTAGCACTTCCCTCACAAGTTCGGGGGTGGTTTCTCTTCTGAGTAAAGGGACGTATAGTAGTCCCTGAAAGCCTGGCACTTATCCCTCATCGCAGCCACCCTGGTTCCATCCGGCAGCTGCACGTTCGCTATATGTGCTTTAGCAGCTTTAGCCCGCAATCTCCTCGCCAGTAACCTCCCCACCTTATCTCCGCCCTCAAAGACGGGTGAGGTAATGCCATAACTGCTTATGCTTATTAGGCGAGTTAAGGCCCTTTACATTGAGGGACAGAATCTTAAGAGGGCTAGGCACAGTCACAGCCATACCGGGATCAGCCATGAGTCCTCTTCACTCCCACCACCGCCATCGCAATCGCACCACACATTCTGCAGGCAAAGACCCGTAGCCATCCACTCCCCACCAAACACCGACACCCCCCTCCCAGCCCCCCGCGCGAAGCAAAGGAAAATAGAAAAGAGAGCAGCGAGAAACAAAGGAAAGAAGAGAGAGACAGATAGAGAACTGGTGGCCTAGGAGGCCAGTCATCAAAACATAACATGCGCGGCCAACAGGGCCGAAGGTCTCTGACCCCATTATAGGGCATCCTGTACCCACAGGTTTGGACGCTCTCCGGTATGTCACTCCCTAGGGGGCAGACCATGGGGGTTGTGGCAGTCCCAAAAGACAAATGAACGAGGGGCTCCCACTGCCCCTGCAACCCAGGCCCCTGGAGCCGGGGTAGGGAGCAAGGGGTCCCATCGCAATGCTACCCAAAGGGTTAAGCGTCAGCAAGGTTAGGGTCGCCACAGTAGGAGGTGAAAAGCAAGTGAGACATAATTCAAGGTGTGAGGGGGTCTCCATCAGATTCTGCTTTGTCCCCTTCAAGAGACCGAATTTGGGCTATAATGTCTTTCTTGGCCTGGGCGTGTGAGCTTCCCTCAGCAGGGGGGGAACGATGGTGTCGCTGTACCGTGGTCCAGTCTGGTTCGGCCGGCGTCCTCTTCCTGCTAGGGGGCCTAGCTGGGCTTGCCGGAGGGGGTGTCGACATGCGGAGAAGCTGCGCCGCCTCCGTGTAGGAGCGCAAAACTCTGCGCTTGGACTCCCATTGGAATATAAGTGCAAAAGGATGACCCCACTGGTAGGCAATGTTCATACTGCGTAGCTTTTCAATCACAGGGCGGAATGCTCGCCTCCACTTCAGGGTGTTGGGCACCTAGTCCTGGAAGATTTGAATCTTGTGGCCCTTATATCGCAGATCCGGTTGATCCAGCGCGCTTTTCCATATTGCCTCCTTCTCCGTAAAAAAATGGACTCTGGTCAAGATGTCCGGCAAAAGTCCTGGTTTCCCCACAGGGGCGGCCACACGATGCGCCCGATCCAGAGTCGGGGTGAGGCAGCCGCATCCCCCCAGACCTCGTGGAGAAGCTGCACCAAGACTCCCATGATGTCTTCCCCTTCCTCTCCTAACAGAATTCCCCGGATGCGAAGGTTGTTGCGCCGGCTTGTATTCTCCAAGTCCTCCTGCTTAACTTGGAGCTCGATGTTTTGTTCCTCGAGGGCCGCCAGGCGTTGCCAAAGATGTTCCTGATCCTCCGTGCACGTGTCCTTTGTCCTCTCCAGCCCATCCACACGGTCCCCAATTTCCGCCACCTCCTTCCTACGTTCAGTCACGCAGGAATGCACCTCAGACCCGAGGGACCCTATCTCCAGTTTCAGCTCAGTCATAAAGGTGGCCATGAATGCTTGAGTGACCGGCTGTGAGTCCGTAGCAACACGAGAGGGGCCTTCACCGGCCGCAGGTGCCCCCGCTTTACCCCACATGGCCACAACTGTGTTGTCCTTGGGGGCCGCCGCCGGGTCCGCCTTGCTGCCTTTATTGGAGCGCGTCATTGCACCCCTCCGAGTAGGCAGGTCGAAGAGATGGTGCTCCAACGTGATTCAGGGTCCTGCAAGATAGGGACTAGCCACACACCAGCCCCGAGGCTGCGGCGCACTCCACTCGAATGCAGGGCCGCACGCCAGCCAGCGCCAGGGAGATGCAAGGCCCACTCAAGTTACCGCACTGTCCAGAGCACCCGGGGGCCAGTAAGAGGGTGACAGGCCGGGCACACTCAGAACATCCAAGGGACCCCCAGCCCAGTCTCTAGGCCTCCCCAGGTCAGCCCACGGCAAGCGAAAGACGATGGGCCCCACCGATCTCCACCCTCTCGCGCTGAACCAGCGCAGCTCACCTCAGTGTTCCGCAATCCTGCCCACCTCCGTTGGATCTCCTGCAAATCGGCCGGGAGCGCGGTAGTTCACCACTCCAAGGTAGCACCGGTCCAGCGGGAGAACTGTTGTCTTGCGCCTCAGCCAGTGACCCTCCCGGAGCACCGCTCTATTAGGCTAGGGACGGGCCGCCACAGACCACGCAGTAGGAAGCGTTGGTCAGATCGCCCCTCCGCTCCGCAAAGGCGCCATGTATTCTGTAGGCCTTCCCCCAGACTCGCCGTCCACCGCAGGCCTCCTTTGTTGCCACTCCTCGGGTTACTGCACACAAAATGGCGGGCGCTGCAAACCCACAGTTCCTCTGGTGCCGCAGCTCATCCACAGGGGACACCACCGAGGGCCCCTCGCCAGGACACTGCCTCTCCACTCCACTGCACAGGAGCAGTCACCGCCCCCACCGCAGGAATGCCCAGGCGGCCAACTCACCTCCGCCGGACCCAGGGCTTTTCAAGATGGCGGAACCCCTACTCACGAACGGGGGTAGCTGTCCCTCCCCGTCAGAGTCACACCGGGGTGTAGAGGTGCGATTGTGAGCCTCCGCCAGCCAGGCCCCCAGGCAGGGCGTCCCAACTTCCCGTCAGCGCTCGACCGCCAAGATACACCCTCTAGGATCGGGAGCCATTACCGCCGGGTCTTCAAGATGGCGGGTCGCCGCTGCCGGAGTTCAGCCCGACTTCGCCAAATCCCACTCTCTGCAGCCGCCGCTCACACGGGCCACCAGTCGAGCGCTGCCACACAGTGTCTCAAGACCCTCAAGAGGTCCGGGGGTGAGTACAGGACCCCCGACTCCGCTCAAATAGCAAATATAGGCCGATGGCAGCGAGAGCCCCGTTAGAGCACGTCTGCTTACATTGCCTTGCAAGCCACGTTCCCCTGGTTGCATTTTTAACTTCATGTGGAGAAGTGTGGCTCAGGGGTTAGAGGCGGCAGACCTGGAGCTTGAGTTCGGCCCTGGACCAGGGTTCAATTCCCCCCCTCGGCGGGTCTTGGGCTCAAAATTCCACGGACTCGTTAATTCTCGCTCCGGTGCCTTCTCGACTCACGGGTTCACACTCTGCGACTCTGGGCAATAGCTTGCTTAATCTCCACAACGGCCCCTCGCGGTGGGATGCCTGGCTTTCACCTTATGGATACCCTGCCAGGGTTATCTCACAGGGGAATACCAGGACGGGTTCCCTAAGCAAGCGCGGAGATGCCTCAGGGTAAGTCGTGCGCTATATAAGTTTCATTCATTTCATTTCATTTCATGTAGTGTAATGGGTTCCTCCAGTTTTGGTTGTTCATATAATGGAATGTGAGGTATAGTGAAGTCAGCAAAGAATGAAGTGTACACATCAAAGTTTAGTTCTGCAGAAGACTGGTACACTTTTGTGTAGTGTTGCATCAACTCTCCATGAATAGTGTTCTGGGTGAAGAGGAGGGAGCCTGAGGCCGAGCATAATGCCATTATGAGGTTAATCCTGGCGGATAAGCCATGCTAAGTGTTGTCCTAACCTGTCTGCTGCAGCTGGCGTGCGCACCAAGTGCGCAGCATAGTTACAGCAGAACATCCTTTCCAAAAGTATAATATGTTTGTGACGCGCCTGTTTCTTTAGGTCTCGGTGTGCACACTCCAACTTAGTGATGTCCCTGGTAAACGAATGCCTCATGTTTCCCTGTATGCCCAAACAACGTCCTTGCAACGTCACTTTAAAAGTATCCCATTCTACCAATCTAGTGGAAGCCGTGCTAGCATTGTTGTGAAAATATTCAGTGATCACCGACCCCAGAGAGGCTCTAAAAGGGGGGTACTCCAAACTGTAGGTTGGACGCATCAGGTGGGAACGGGAGGTACTGCAACATCCCATTGTAATTGCAGGATTTGGGGATTGTGATCAGAGTCTGCACATCCCATGTATTTTACACAGTCAATGAATGGGGAAAAAAGTTGGTGTGGCCGCTAGTTTATTGATGTTCACATGTAAGTTGTGGGGTACAGAATAAAAGGAGTAGACCCTCGCAACCGGATTCTGGGAATGTCACTTGTCAACCAGGTGTAGGCAAAAGCGGATTTTGCGGATTGGCAATCCGCGAATTTGCGGATTTGCGAATTTGCGGATTGACAAAATCCGCAAAATCCGCGAATCCGCGCGGATTTTTTTTTTTATGTTCGCACGGGTTTCTGCAAGTTCGCGAGGGTTTTGTACAATTTCGCAAAACGCGGGCGAACTTGCAGCAACCCGTGCGAACACAATTATATGAAGAGAAAGAAGCTCCTGGTCACAGGAACAGCACGGGGATTGCGCTCATGAAAGTCAAGGATGCAAAGGCCTCTACCCAGCATCACAGCTGATTTTCCACAGTAGATTTGGGAAGAGGCACACCTGTCCAGCCTCGAAGACGCTCATGATTGTTTTTGGGCTAATGAATGAGTCACTGATTTTGAGCATCAACTAGTTCGAGCGACCATGCAAAGGCCGCCCTCTACCCAGCATCACAGCTGATTTTCCACGGTAGATTTGGGAAGAGGCACACCTGTCCAGCCTCGAAGACGCTCATGATTGTTTTTGGGCTAATGAATGAGTCACTGAATTTGCGCATCAACTAATTCGAGTGACCATGTGTGTGTTACTATGCAATCGCCCTGAAGGGCGCAGGGGTCCCTTGAGTGACCTGTGTAAGGCTGTAACTATTTTACAATGGCGCCAGCAAGCTGCCAGCGCCGTTGTAAAATAGTTACAAAGTTAGATTGCACAGGAAGCACCTGCTTCGTTTTATCTAGTGGTTCCTGTGCAAGCTAACTTTGTAACTATTTTACAACTGCGCTGGCAGCTTGCTGGCGCCATTGTAAAATAGTTGCATGAGTGGGGGTTCAACTTTTGAACCCGTTAAGTTCGCGGATTTTTTTTTGCGGATTTTGCGGGAAATCCGCAAAATTCGCGGATTGTGGATTTCCCCAAAATCCGCAAAATCCGCGAGCGTAACGGATTTCCCGCTCATGCTTAACCAGGTGCAATTGCTGGAGCCAATCAGCCAGCATTTGTGCGTTGGAGGTGGCAGTTGTTCAGGGCAGTGGGGGAAAGGAGCGATCAAGTGTGGTGTCTATTACACTATTAAAGTCCCCCCCAATGAGCCACGGCAGCCCACCCCAATGAGAAAGCATGTTTTATAGCGCTTGAAAAAAGGCTGTCTGATCAGAAAAGTCCTCAAGTCGTTCACTCACCAGGACATACCGGTACTCTGTGTCCAGCACTGTATCCTCAGCCACAAAGGGTGTCTCAGTTCGGATCCACACTAGCACCCCAGCAGAACTGGAATAGTTAGTGGCAAACACTTGACCCCTCCTGCGCCACTGTAATTTAATGTTTTCTGTTTGTATGAGATTGGTTTCTTGTAACAAAGTGATGTGCTATTCAATGACACCTTAAATAGGCGTAGACTGAATAGCAGTATGAAGGTGTGTGCATGCCCCTCACATTCCATGTGAGTATATTAAATTTAGTCTTATGACCAAATTTTAGTCATTTCAAAAAAAGATGTTTTCATCAGCCAGTCTAGCCTTGTGCTGTCTGAAATCAATCTATCTAACGGGTAGATGCGTCCATGCACTGTGGGGCATGGCCAGCAAGATCTTGCTGGCCAGTGGTGCTGGAACTAGAGGTGCAGCAAGATAGTGAGACATAACACATTATTAGGTGTATCCTTTGCAACTACTCCATTCAAAAACATCCTGGAAAGTTAGTTGTCAGGGAAGAACATTTTCTAACGAACTATGCAATTTTCTGTCTCTAGATATGTATCTGTATGTAGATATATATATGTATGTATTTATATATATGTTTATGGTATTTCTATAGCACACACCTAGCTGAAAGGCAGGTGAGCCTTGTACATGGTCAAAGGCAATTACAAAATAAACAAGCGGTATGAATGGTAGCTCGGTCATGGAATGCTATGTGATGTAGTGTTCTTTGAAGAGATGAATCTTCAACTCTTTCTTTATCTGGAGCAGCGTTGGGGCAGTGCTGATATATACAGGGATGTTTTTCCTGATCCGAGGTGTATAGATGGAAATGGCTTGCTGCCTTGCTTTTAGTTTTTACACTTGTTAGCCTGCAGTCTGATGGCCTGCAGTCTAATGGTATAGATGTACCGAGAACCATCTGAGATGGTGAGCTTATCTGAAAGATAAGCGGGGTGCTGGTCGTGATGTCTATTTAAATGATGCTGATGGTTTTGAAGATAGTGTGGGCTGACAAGAGGAGCCAATGACCTTCCATCAAGATGGGAGTGATGTAATCATATTACAAAGAGCCAAAGCAGTTCCATCAAGATGGGGGCAATGCGCTTAGGTTTGTTCAGGCGCATTCTGGAAGAAACGGATGACATTTTAGTTTTTTCTGGCAATATGTTCCTTGAGGATGAGGTTTGTGCCCATGGTGAATCCAATTGATTTGGAATTTGGTCAAAGTTGGGGTTTTAAGCCTCAAGATTATTGTCATTGTGCCAGGTTAGTACTTTTTCTTGCTTGAGGCTCTTGTTAAATATCAGGAATACTAACTTGGTTGGGTTTAACTACAGTGTCAGCCATTGCAGTGATCGGGCCACACTTTTTGTGGCCCTAGAGTATGCAAGGGCAGGGTCCAATGACATTCATGTCAGTAGGGACAGCAGTTATCTTCCTGGTGCGGCAGTCGTTAGGCAACTCTGGTTGTCCCCCCCCAAGAGCCACATCTAACTACTATGGGACAGGATCCAATTTTAACTCCCTGTTGAAAATCCATCACATTAGATTGATACGTATTTAAAATCAGTCAAAAGGGCTCTGCTCTTCATATAGTCCCCCGTAGTATTTCCCCATTATCAGGGCAAGTTGCACGGGGATGTGGCTAGGAAGGCCATCATGGCGGACGCGCTCTGAGTGAGCTCCACTGCTCACCCCGCTAACATGGCACTTCTCCTGCTGGTAACCTGACATCTTTCCTTCCCAACATGTCTCCCATACTCTCAGTCTCTACCGTGGCCCCTGCAGCCTGGATTAATAATAGCCTGGTTGGCTGGACCAGGGGATGGCGGCGGCTAGACTGATAGCCTGGGACTGGGCCTGCAACCCCAGAGGCGTGTTCACCAGAGGGGCATCTACAAGGCAGGGAGTGCAACGCCCAGACTCACTGCCACATGCGCCTATCTGTGGCTACTTTTGGGGCAGCCGGAACATGCCACACAGCTGGGTGATGGCATGGGCTGTGCCTGAGCACACCGTGTACCCCTGACGCTCTGCACAGTGTGGCCAGAGGAGGAGAGCGAGCGCCAGGACAGTGCGCAACGAGGAGCCAGAACCCTTGGGACAGCCTTGTGATGGATGTGCGGGGTAGCCCGTTCACGGTAGGAGAACTGCCACAGCATCGATTGCCTGTGGGGGGGTGTGGCACTAATACCCCGGCCCTTGCTGATGTCCTGTAACAGAGCTGTTGAGCGGGACGGCCCTCCATGGCTGAACACCGCCGTGCCTTTGGAGGGGCCTGACTGTGGGGCATCGGAACTGACCTGGTGTCATTATGCAATACTGTGGCCTCCCAGCATGTAAATATTGATGAGTACAAGATATGCAAGTGCAATGTAAGGACTGATGGGGTGTCCCTCTGTTGTTGCATGCTTGGGGAACACTGGCATTTGAACAGAAGTGGACCCCAGCCCCCTTTGTACTCCTTTGGTGGATTCTGACACAAGATCACCCTCTGACCACCTCGCTTGCCCTCACTGGGCTTGCGCCTGTATTTTAACACTGGAAGATGTGGAGAACTTTCAAGTGCTTGGACGGCTAACTCACCAATAGGTGACTACCGGTGCTCCCACTACTACCCAGTTCAGCTACTGCCTCTTTCTTACATTACTTGTCTGTTTGCCCTCTGCATGAACAGGGCTGCTTGTAGTACCACGCTTAAGAGGTTCCTACAGCACAGGTAAGCGAGCCCTCCTCTCTGTCAGCATTCTGCCACTGACTGGCGAGGTAGGCCGACACCATTCTGTTGGAGATCCTCCAGCAGTGGCTGCAGTGCGGACTACACTGGAAGTCACCTCATTGCTTACCATTGGGCTTCTGCTGCTTATCATCCTTGCCATGGCATCAGAACCTAGGGGCTGTTTGTGCTGCCATGCTCTTCAGCTCCTTTAGTACTGGCAAACGGTCCTGGGTAGTAAAGTGGCATTGGGTTGGACTGTGGGTCCATAAAACTGCAACATAGATCGACCACGCAAAGCCACCCCAGGTTGGCTTCAAGGCCCCCCGGTGAGCATTACCTGCCACTACCTTAGATGGCGCCGCTCCCCCACTCTCTTTTGGTGATACGCTGGACTCTATCCTGGCAGCAGCTGAGAAGATTGCCACCGTCTGTCACGTGGCCGATAGGGGCATATTCGACATCACTAAGTTAGTATGAGTCCAGAAGCCATGATGCAGATTTTGTGCACGTTACTACATGGCTTTATTTTTGCAAGACCCTGGGGCAGATTTATGATGCCCTTGCGCCTCTTTGCGCCGCAATTGCATCACTTTATTTGACGCAACGGCGGCGCAAACAATGCGCCCTATTTACAACGTGACGCATCTATGAGATGTGTCACGTTGTAAAGCCCTGCGCCATAAGGAGGTGTTCCTGCGCAGGGGGGGGCGTTCCTGCGCAGGAACGCCTCCTGAAAGTGGCTGAGTGAAATCTATGAGATTTCACTCAGTCACTTTCAGGCCAATGCTGCGTCAAAACCCTGCGCCTGCTTGAAGCAGGCGTAGGTCTTGATGCAGCATTGTGAAGATGGGGCACCCCCGAGCCTTGCTGGAGCTGCGTCGCGCTTGCGACGCAACTCCAGCAATGCGCCACCTTTCCGGCACAGATGCGTCACGCATCTGTGCCGTTTTTGCACCATGGGTGGAGGAGCTGTGGCGCACTGTGCCGCACATTAACTGGCGCATCCCTGGGGATGCGCCAGTTAACATAAATCTGCCCCTCTGTTTTTGCCTTTAACTTGAGAACTGTCTGCTCTGTTCGTTCTCTGCCTGTTCCTGGAGTTTAATGAACATTGTGAACAAGGTCAATAAACAATGCCCCTTGTTGTTCTGTTCTGATGAGTCCTTAGCACCTAGACAAACAATGCTAATGCAGCTGCTGCTCAAAACTCGTACTTTGATATTATAGGGATGCATGTTTAGGTAAGACATACTTAGAGAGGGTCCTTTCCAGGGAGAAGAGCAATGCTGTTCCTATGATGCAGATATACCGTCTAGCCACTAAGGTATAGGGTCTGATGACAAAGCCCAGAGATCTTCTATTATATAATAATACTTCTTCTTACTAAGAGGAGAGAGGTTAGTCCTTTCTCCATTGTCTTTATATGATGACATCTCCCTTATGATATATGACCTAGCTGCAATGTTAACTATATTAGTGGTATGCATTTTTTTGCTTGTTGTGGCTCATATACTGCATGTTAGAGCGCGATAGTTAAAATAAACATTTTAAACTATATACGTATCTTGGTGAGATCTTATTGTGGAAAGGTACAAGAGTGTGAGCGAAAAGGTGTGTCTTGTTACCACGATTCCTGTGAGATCCGGGAGTGTTGTGTTCTGGGGTGTCTAATCATTTGCTTCTTTGTGAGTGTGTAGGAGAGCGAGTGAGATACTATAGCTAGATGGTCCTGGGCTCGTGGGCACTATGGTTGTGGGAAGGCTTAGCCCCTATACACTGAGGTCCCATAATCCTGCGTATAGTTCTGTGTATGTGCAGAGTCCCTGTAACATGTCCTAGAGTCCACAAGGACATCACTCAAGAACAAGATAGATGTGGTGACAGCGGAACTTACTCTGCTTCATGCGAATCACCGCAAACTTGCAGAAAAGGTCGATACTGTTGAAATGACTGTGAGAAATTGGCCTGATATGCAGTGCTCACTATTCTAGTGATCACTATGTATCAGTCCAAATGACCCTTATTGATGATTGGTTGTAAGTCAACCGTATAGACCAGCTATCCTAGTAGCATGGACAAGAGCAGTCTTTAGGCTAGACTCTAGAGGGCGTGTTAAGCCAGCTGTTATACCATCACATATACCCCTTGAACACCAAGTGAAAGGACACCACACAAGTTGTTATGAAAATAAAAGGATATTTATTTAGAACACAATAGCCCTGGACTCTTTATGAGGACAGGGCGCTAAGCACAATACAAAGCTCTTAAAGAAATACTGAAAGTCGCACAATTTACACAAATGCCCGAGGGGCACGAAAAACCATATACTCTAGAAGTGGAATGCGAAATTACTAACAGGTAAGTACTACTCTCATAGACTTTAGAAATGCTGGACCTACAGCTTACACCGGAAAGAGGAACGACATGGGGCAAGATGGCCGCTGACCGTCTGTAGGGAGAGGACGTGCTCCCTGCTGCTCCCCTGCTCCTGATCAGAAGAATGATATAACTGAACGGCGGGATTTGGAACGTTTTTCATCTACACTGTGCGGTGGCAGTAGCGGCAGTAGCGGCGGTTTTCAAAAAGAAAAAAGAAGAAACGAGGGAAAAAATCGGTCGATGTGGCTGTTTGTGCAGGCATTGACGGAGGCACTAACTTTCCCGGCGGCGGACATAGTGCTGACGCGGGCATTGGATAATGCTCGTCAGCTGATGGTGAAGGCGAATACCTGGAGACAGCAGTATCGGCGGCTGCGGCAGCAGCAGCAACATCGGCAGCAGAGCTCAGCGGCGACAGCGCTGTCCGTAACTTGGCGTGTAATGGCGCCGAAGATTTCAAAGGTTTTGAGGGAGGAGAAAGCTGCATGGAGCGAGTCTGACGCTCCGGCAGCTAATCTTCGCACGAAGAAACTGACACGGACTCAGGAGGAGTCTGAGGACCCACAGCTTGCCGATCATGGAAGGAGCGCAGCACGAAGTAAGGAGGTTGGCAGCTGTGTGGGGGAGAAACCAAAGAAAAAAGACAAAAGTAAGGCACCCCTGACAAATAAAGGAAATAAGGGAAAACCAGCAGAACAAGGGAATTTGAGGCAGCCGTTAGTGTCAGAGACTTTTTTTCCTGTTTCTGCTACTAACTCTTTGACATCTGGTATCGCTGCAGCTCAACCAGAATTAGTAGAAACTGTGAGTTCAGGTCTTGAACGTCACCCTGAACCTGAACCTGACCCTGGCTCCTTCACGGGAGGGGTAGATAGTAATCTGCCGATATCTTGTTCTTTAATAGAGACTGATAATGCAAAAACTTTGAATAAGAAGGCATTTAGAGATACTGAACTATCACAAGGAGGCCCAGCACAGGAGAAAGCACAGGAGAAAGAAGAGAACCTTTCGGAGCAGGATAAACGGAGGTGCACAAAAGAGGGCAATGTGGCCACTGTCAATGACAAGGGTGCTGGTAGTATGGAGGATAGTGGTGTCGCATACCACGCTGAGGAGAGCACTTTACCTTCTAAATTGGACTCAGTCAATATTTTGACTTTAACTGAGGCATTAACAGAGGCAATAAGGGAGGGACAAGGTAGCCTCAATGTTTCTAATCTGTCTGTCTGCAATATGTCCGTAACGGGGGGGGGGGGTAACCATGAGATCAGTATAAGCAGACATTCTGATGTGGGGGGGGGCTGAAAAAGGAGATGGTAACGGTGATAATAACATGAATGATATGATTAACAGGGATTCCAAGGCACTGATAGCTATAACTGGCTCCCCTAGCGATGAATGTTTTTTCTCTGTTAATGAGGGTGAAGAGGAAGGAGAGGAAGGAGAGGAGGTGGGGGCAGTCGGGGGGGGGTGAGTCGGAGGACTCCTCTACTGTAGATTTGGGGAGTGATCAGACACTGTCAGGGCTAGAAACAGGGCTAGAAACAGGGTCTACCTCCACATCAGGCTCGGGAGAGCTCTCTGTCCAAGATATAGCTGTAAAACGTAAATCAAAAGTCCTGACTAAAAAAAGGAGAAGAGCAAAAGGATCTATAAGCCCAGCAGCTATTAACGTTGCAAAGAGGCTTGACTGGGACTATGCAGTCACATCTCAGATGTATAAGGAGGGTGCCGGAGCCTTAGAAGAAACTATGGGCTCTATACTGTTAAATGAGGAGGGAATTAGGCAAGGCCATTCTGAAAATCAGACCCAGATCCAGACCCATAGCCAGACCTATAATCACTCACAACCTCAACGCCAAGAGTCACCTAGGGGGCTTGAAATGATTTTCTCAATGCTTAAACAAATCCAAACTGAGGCGAGGGTAGAGAGTCAGAGAGCCAGACAGGAAAGTAAAAAAATACAAAGTTCCCTTCGGAAAGTAAGTAAGGCATGCACAGAACTGGCAGGGAGGCTCACGGAGGTTGAAGGAAGAACTGGGACTCTGGAAGATGAAATGAAAGGTTGGAAGGAATTTAGACAAGATCAAGAAAAGACTAACAGTGATGTGTTATGGAAGCTCGAAGATTTCGAGAACAGGCAGAGGAGGAATAATGTCAGACTCCTAGGTATTCCGGAAGGAAGAGAGGGAAAGGACGTTAGAGCCTACACAATAGAACTCCTTAAGGGGGCACTCCCAGACATAAAAGGCTGGGAGTGGGAGTCAGAGATCCAACGTGCTCACAGATTTCCATTCATACAGAGGAAGGGGGATGGCTCAAATAAACCTAGAGCAATTTTAATATATGTGGGCAACTATTTACTGAGGGAAGAGATAATGGCTAAAGCAAGGCCACAGACAAAATGCAGATATCAGGAGGTAGAGTTTTTTGCTAGACCAGACTTCTGCCACACAACGGTAGAGCGTAGGTGGAGATTGCGGGAACTAATAGCTCCGTTTCAGAGAATTGGTTGTGAGGCATACCTATTGTTTCCTAGCAGGCTGAAGGTGGTAAAAGATGGTCAATTTAAAATTTTCTATTCTGAAATTAGGGCGGCTGAATTTTTGGCATGGCTCAAAGAAAGGAATTCGCAGAATCATACACACTCTCAGGCACATGCCGATAGTGAATTGGTGGTAGAATTATTGGCTAAAGATAGCAGGATTTAGGGAATGGCCTCTGGAAGCAGAAGCAGAAGAAGAAGAAGCACAAGAAGCTAGAATTGTATAGTATTTATTGTTTGTAATTTGTAGAGAGGTATCAACAAGTGCACACTTTCTTTGCCAATGGGTAGGAGACAATAGGAGTGGGGGGGCGGGGGGCACGGGACCCAAACAGACACAGCTGTCACACATAGGTCCTTCGGACCTATTTGCCTGTAGGGGGGGTGGGTTAGTTGGGGTGGGGGGTCAGGGTGGTGGGCACAGGGGGGGCAAGGAGCACAGAGTAATTTGGAAATATAGAACACAGGAAATATTATGGAATAAGAAGACTAACAAAATGGAAGAAATATTTGTGATGTATAAAGCCGTGGTAACAAAGTGTGTTCTTTTCGAAATGAATAAACCTATGGTCATGTTTGTCAAAAACCCAGGATGAGTATTCGTATTATGACATGGAATGTATGCGGTCTTAATGACAGGGCAAAAAGGCAGAAGGCAGCAGTCTTGATCAAAAATCTAAGACTGGATTTTTTAATTTTGCAGGAAACCCATATACAGGTGTCCGAAATTAGGCTCCTAGAACAGTTAGGTCTTACGGTTATAGCACACTCTAGGCAGGGAACCAGGAATAGGGGGGTTGCTGTGATGGCAAAACAAAGAGATATAAGTATTAGAAAAAAATGGGAAGATGTATGGGGCAGATGGGCTCTAGTAGAGTGTATGGTTGGAGAAACATGGGTCACTCTGGGGTCTATTTATGGATCTACAGGAGATGATCCGGAGATTTTCGAAGAAATTGACATTGAGTTGGCAACTTGGGCTCCCTTTATATTGATAGGTGGCGATTTTAACATCAATGGAGCAGGGGGATTGGCTTGGGGCTAGGACCCCCAGTTAAATATAAAGGGAGGAAGAAAATAGTTTTTAAAGCAATCTATAACTTAGCTAGGAATAATGGATTACTTGATGTATGGGATACTCTTAACCCAGGACAAGATGGTTTCACATATTACTCAGCGCCTCATAGAATAAGTATGAGATTAGATTATTTTTTAATAAGTAGCCAACGCATTGATGGGGCAGAGATTGAAAGAATACCAAGGCTTTTTTCGGACCATAATCCTCTTATTGTTACTCTGAAGGGTATGAAAGTGGTAAGGAAGGCATCGGAGTGGACATTCGAAAGGGCACTGCTAGTGGAGGATGCATACATCCAACATATGAAGAAATGGATAATTGAATTTTTGAACATAAACAGACATACAGCATCCGTAGGGATAGTGTGGGATTGTTTTAAGGCCGGAGTAAGGGGCGAGACTATCAGCTTTGGGGCTAGAAAAAGGAAAGAGGAAAAAGAGAGAAGTGACCGGGTAAAGAGGGAGTTATTGTTGGCAGAGGAGGAACTAACCAACAGGACAGACCAAACTGATAATGGAGACCCAATGGATCCTGCATATATGAAACTTGTAAAAATAAGAATGGCAGCAGAAGAGTATATAGCAGTTAGGGCAGCTAAACAATACACAGTGAATAGAGAGAATTGTTATGAGCTGAATGAAAGAGTTGGCAAAATGCTAGCAGCCAGAACTAGACAGAAGGCATCTTTTGGTGAGATAAAAGCAATAAAAGATACCTCAGGGAGGATGATAACCAATGTACAACAAATAAGGGAAGTCTTCAGGAATTTTTACACAAAGCTATATTCTGAAAGTCAAATAAAAAATCCTGAAGACATAATGGAGTACCTGAATTATTATGAGGGGGGGCAGTTGGATGAAACAGAGAAGCAGAGGATTGATAACTTGTTAGAACTAGAGGAAGTAAAAGCAGCTATGAAGAGTTTACCATCAGGAAAGGCTGCTGGTCCAGATAAAATCCCGTTAGAGTTTTATAAGGTGTTCTGGGAGGAGCTAGCAGGAGACATGCTTTACACTCTGAAACAGGCACAGAAGGGATGCTCAATACCGAGTACCTGGTCTGAGGCTGAAATTGTGGTCATCCTTAAGAAAGGAAAAATACCAACAGATCCGGGGTCATACAGACCAATCACTCTCATGAACACAGACACAAAGATTTATTCAAAGGCACTGGCAATTAGATTTGCCAGTGTAATAACACCGCTAGTCACTACCACTCAGTATGGATTAATACCAGGTCGGGGGACTACGCACCATGTAAGAAAATTAATTACCCTTATGGATATGACAGAGGTTAACGGGGATCCATCTGCGGTATTATTACTGGATGCTGAAAAAGCTTTCGACTGTGTATCATGGGTATACCTATGGAGTGTTTTGGAAAAAGTGGGATTTGGTAGTGGCTTTTTGACAGCGATAAAGACATTGTATAGAGACCCGAGTGCGGCAATTAGAATTAACGCGGGGTTAACGGACAAAGTAAAAATTGATAGGGGCACAAGGCAGGGTTGTCCATGCTCCCCGCTATTGTTCGCTATGTATTTAGACCCGTTAATTCGAAAACTGGAGCTAAATAGGAACATCTCCCCAATCGTTACACTCAGGGGGGAGTGTAAGATTCTGGCATACGCTGATGACGTGGCGGTTATAACATCTTCACCCACAGAGGCTATAAGATATGTGGAACAAGAGGCAAAAGAATTTGGGAAGGTGTCTGGGTACTCCTTGAACACCGGAAAAACACAAATCATAAAAAATAACAAAGCTCTATGTCAGGACTCTCGGGTGGCGCTGACGGGAACCTATCTGGGAATAACTATAACCTCAGCTTTAGAAAAGGTAGTAGAACTGAATATTGATCCTATTATACAGAAAGTAGGAGGAGAGCTAGATAGATTGAACAACCTCCACCTTACTCTGGTTGGAAGAGTAAACATTGTGAAAATGTTAATTATGCCAAAATTTCTGTACCTTTTTCGAACAATCCCCCTATGGTTTGACAATGTCTGGTTTAAAAAGATTGAGAATATGATCAACAAATTCATATGGTCCAAAGGTAAAACTAGAAGGGCGGCGAGATTCCTGGCACTCCCACGTGAAAGAGGAGGATGGGCATTACCAGACGTCAAGCTTTATTATTGGGCTACTGCTCTGCAGTATATGATGGGATTAATAGGTGGAGCTGAAGCAGAAGGAGAGGATCATCTGGGGTCATTGGCAATATATGGCATTCTTATGGGTGAAGAAACCAAAAACATTTTTTTGAAAAACTTTGATACGGCATATTTTAAAAGAACACGCTTTAAGACTATGTTGGGAGCTTATAATATATGGAAGGCCTTTATGAAAAAGTTTGGTTTGGGAAAATTCAACAGATATACGAGGATATATGAGAATATGGCATTTCCGGGAGATATATTCTCTGATTCAATATACACAGAGTGGTATCGGAAAGGGGTACTAAAACTGGGGGACATTATGGGGACACAAGGGGTGAAACAATTTGTAACAATACAGGAAAAATTTAATTTGCCAAGAAGTCATTTCTTCAAATACCTACAAGTAAGAAGTTTCTTACAAAATAAAAGAGGGGGGACAAGTGGATTTGAAAAAAATAATATACTAGAAATAATAGAGACTGGAGTAGATTGCACTATTAAAAGGTTCTACGCAGAGTTAAATGAACACAGATCAGACGACATGGCTAAATGGGGGGAAACTTGGTCAATGAAGCTGGGTATTGAACAAGAATGTTTTAATGTTTCATTAGACTTAGGGATAAATATCCTTTGTTCCGCATCACTGCAGGCACAGCATTATAAGACCATGTACTGGCTTTATTACACCCCTGCTAAATTAGCACAATGGGGAGTGACAACTGGTATACACTGCCCTAGGTGTATGAGTGTAAATGCAGATGCTGTTCACATGTTTGCATCATGTCCAAGCTTAGCCATATTACTTAAGGAGATAGAAATGTTCTTACAAAGGGCACTAAAACTAGCTGCTAATTTAACACCTGTGATTATTTTATTAGGGGTAGATGGAAGTAATGAAGACGAAGCAGGGAAATACTGTATCTTTATTGCTATGGCAGTGTATAGACTATGTATCGCATCTGCATGGTTAGAACAAACGGCTCCAACATTTCAGCAATGGTTATCTAGGTTGTTGAGTATATATAATTTAGAACGAGCAATCTACTCAAGAAGGGGGAAAAACTCGAGGAAACTAGGTTTGAAAATATGGGAGGTTATAACGAAATGGAAGGAAGAAGGATGATGTGTATAGGAAATGTATATAATCTGTATATAATTGATAATAATATCGAATGTATATAAAATGTATATAACTGATATCGATTAGCAACTTTCATGATATTGAGTCCATTTCAATAGGGACTGATGTCTTATTTTGTTATGAAGAATACGTTTTCTTTTGTTTATGGTATACTGAGTTGTATTGTATGATTATTCCATGGTTATGTATTATTGTTTACTTGTTCCACGCCCCCTCTGGGTCCCAGAGGGTGGAAAAAATTTAAAATTTGTCAATAAAAAGAATAAAAAAAAAAAAAAAGAAATGCTGGACCTACAATGCTGAACCCTTGGATTAGAAGCAGGAGGCCTAGGGACGTCGTGTGCAGAGTGGGAACTCTCACGCGTAATGCGGGACAAAGTCTATGGTTGCTAGAATTTACAAAGTTAGTGTTCTCGGGCGAACCCGACTAGGTAGGTCAAAAACGAAAGTGGATCTAGACACTTAGAGAGTTGGTCTACGCTGGAGCACCGTGGTACTCGGTTTACCTAGCCCAGGGGCTGCGGCTGCATAGGGTTCTAGTGTCGTCGGGTTTCTTCGTTGACGAACCAGGAGCCTGAAAGAAGTTGCTGGCAGGCGACCAGTGAAGATAGTTGATGTGATCCAAGCCTGGATCGGTGATGGAGACGACCTGTAAGCAGAGGGGACCAAGTTCTGAATAACTAGCCAGTGATTAGATGGGCACCAGGATGGCACCGGATGAAGTCACCTCGACCAGGTGAGTGGGCGACGCTGGGCTCTGCAGTCTCTCGGACCAGGAGGCGTTGTCGGCGACCAGGATAGAGGTGCGAGCTGTCCCACAAAGGTATCTGCTGTCGGCGATGCTGGACCCAGGATTGGGGCAACAACTCTTGGCAAATGCAAGCCCACACGGTGGACTCAAAATGGCGTCTGGAGTAGACCAGGAGGGTCCGGGGTGCTCCTCTGTTGGAGGGAAGCAAGGGCAAGTCTGGAGCAACCAGACCAGCGATGGAAGTGTCATAGTTCGTCATCAAGAGGGCTACAAGCCAGCAGGCAAGTGGCCGGACAACGCGGTGAGCAGCAAAGAGCAGAAGGGCCCCACGCAGATCTCGTGGATGCTGGGGGGCTGGACTTCGGTGCTGGAGCTGCTCAGGGTTAGGGCTTCTCAAACCCCAAAGCACTCACTCGAGGCTCCCTCGGCGGTCGTGCTGGATAAGTGTAGTGCAGTTCTGAAGATGGCCGGTCCTTCGAGGTCTCGTCACACCCACGAATCTCAGCTGGGCTGATGATGCAGGTAGAGGTCAGAGGTGCCAGGGAAGCCGGGTCTCGTTGTGCTGGTCGGTCTGGTTCCGGAGGAAGGACGTGCAGCAAACCGCAGGTTACTTAGTTGGTGCCCGCTGATGCAGGGTGACTACTCCTTAGTCACAAGGGAGAAATCTTGAGAAGAAGTCTTGAGTTCCTTTCGTAGAAAGTAGTTTCAGGATTCAAAGATGATCTAATTTGGAAGGGTCCCCACTCCCACCTTTATTATAAAGAAAGGGGCTTGTACGCGACTAGGTCCTGCTCATGGGTGGGACCAGGAAGGGGGGTGGTTACACCCCTCTCCCATGCCGGACTTTCCCCAGCTCAGGGGCTGGTGTGCCCCTGGAACTGGTTCAAGCCAGCCTATGCATAGTGAGCACCGGGGTGCCACTTGCAGTCACCTTCCTCTAAAGCCCTGCCTACCCAGGATACACAAAACCCTGTCTGGGATGGTGCTAGCACCGCCCCTGACAGGAAACCCTTTGTCCAAGTTCTCCTCGCTGGAAGGACTCCCAGCAGCAGGAGGTCAGACTTGTGTCTGTGGTGGCAGCATCCATTTTGTGATGCTGAGGCTTGAGTTAACTTTAACCGGGGTTCACAGTTACATACATGTCGTGTCCCTCTAGAAGGGTGGAATGCTAACCCCGTTGCCAGAATTGGCGAGGGGTTAGTATTCCAATTCGTATGACACCTTACTCGACATGTTTTGATAAAGCGATACCAAAGTTGGCATATAACCGCGAGGATTAGAATGCACTTAAGAGTATATGGTACGCGTTATCATAGAACAGCTATTAGGACTTGGTTCCGCAAGCTGCAGACGGGCTCAGCTCATGCCAGAGCACCATCTCACATAATTCCAAGCACTCTGCCTTCAGGATTGTCAAGGCCTGCCATAGGAGTGACTGATAGGAATATTTGTGTCCATTTTAGGGTTAGATATCGGTATACTATATCTAAAGCAAAGGGTGATTACACCACCTTGCCCCAGCTGTCGTGCAGCCAGTTGTGTCAGATTTAGATGGCCAGCCAGGGGTGGCATAATACATGCTGCAGCCCCTGGTAGGCCCTGGGTACACCTATGCCCTGAGTTACAGGGTCTGATAAGGTGGCCCAGTACCAATTGGTATATGCACCTAAGGTACATGGAATCCATTTTAGAGAGAGAGCAGTGGGCCTGGGGTCCTGAATAGCAGGGTCCCAGGTCAACTAAGTCGGAAAACCAGCAAAACACCAGGCAAAAAGTTGGGGGCAACCATAGTCAGGTATCCACCCTCCTACAATGACCACAGCAGAACTACAGCCTAAAATCTGTGGCATTGACTCCTTGCTGCGCCGGCTATTGAAACGATTGGAGATCCTTGAATGCCAAGTGGATGACGCAGAAGACCACTCACGCCAAAATAATGTACGAGTCCTGCGGAGGGAGCAGAAGGATTGGACGCAGTCACATACATGGAGCGGTGGCTACAGCAGCTATTGCCCCAAGATACTTTTTCACAGTTCTTTATGGACATGCAAGCTGCAAGAAATCAAGGTGGAAAACGCCAAGATTGTGTTCTTCCCAGATTACACTGTAGAGGTGTAGAGGCAGCATAGCTCCTTTCTTGCAGTTAAACTTCGGCTTCATGAACTTGACCTACAATATGCTCTCATATTTCCGGCATGCCTCCGTGTTGTAGCGGGGGAAAACACATTTCTTTGACTCTCCTGAAGATGTACGGGATTCGCTGGAAGCAGCAGGACACTCAACAACTGGCCGGGATGTGCAACTGGATCCCCCAAACCTCAATGAAGCTGCAAAGCGCTGCCCTAACAGACAACACCTAAAGGCTGTGCCCAACTTGGAACAAGTCCTGCAGGAACAACGGAAGGCCTTACAGAGTGCGGCAGCGATGGGGGCCTGCGAATGGACCTCAGGACATGATGGAAAATCTTTCCGATCATTCAGTGATGATTGTTCCTCGACCATGTGGCCGTCCAGGCTGACTCAAATGTCCCACCAGAAGTTACTCCATAGACATCCAACAACATTATCTGACACTTGTAATATCTGCCTGCTGCTAAGAGGGAATTTCTAACTGATTGTGAGCCATGCTCTGATCTATCCAACCCTAATGTTGCATAATATATCTGCCTTCTCTTACAGAGGAGCAGGAGTGACTTCTAAGTTTTGCCATTTTGACCGGGCCCAGATATGTCTATATCTGGTGAGGCGAGCAGACACTGCAGATTTGTAGGCTACATGTGTTCCTGTAACATTCTTTCACACTAGGTGGGGCGCATGTCCCCAGGCTGCTTAGCTCTCCCCTATCGTTTGACTAATTAACTCTAGCTGAGTTTGGTTCATTACTCATTTGGGTGGAAACATGTTGTGCATCTGCTCTGTTGGTATTTATATTTTTTTATTGTTGAGTTATACATTCACTGTTCTGAGCCTCCTCTGGCTCAGCTATCTAATTCATACCACATCTCTGAACACAGATGCCACACCACCCATACTGACCAATGTGCGTCCCCGGGGATGGGTGACACATCAAACTACTCATGACTAAATTTCATATGAAATGACTCATGACTCTCATGACTTTTCATGACCTTGTGAACATGTTACCCTTTCACGCATAACTCTGCCTGAAAGGTGTGTTTCTCGGGGGTTGCTGTGGGTGTTCCCAGACAACATCCATGGAACTTGATGCATTCCCATATTTACCGCATTTTGTAAACCTGGGAATGTGTCTGAATCTTACGCCTCTCCAGGTGAGGCGTATAGAGGCTCAACAAGGAGAAATACTTCTATTTCTCCTCATCCTTACATTCTGCAGCACGTATAGGAGGAGGAAAATGCCTTTAATGATTGTTTTTGTGCAGGAAGGCGCAGGGGAGAAGGACAAGAATGCGTTGTATCTTGTAGATACGGCGCATTCCTGCCCTTTTCTTTTGACGCACAGCAACTCAGCAGGAAGGCTTGCCGCACTGCTGTGCATCACAATATTGTAAATGAGGGCCACAGTCTTTTACCTGGGATAATACTAAAGGTGAGGAATTTGTGGTTAGAATTATCCATCAGAAAACCTATATCACCTGTAAACTTACATTCAAACATATATATACATATATATATGTTCCAAAGTTGCCCCTGAGCTCGAAGACGCACTCCACAGAAGGATAGTTCAAACCTTTATTTTCAAAACCGGCTCACTTTCCCAATCAATTAACAATCCCTAACGCGTTTCAATGCTCCTGCATCTTAATCATAGGGCGGGGACAGGCCAAATCACGGAGCAGACTGCAGCTTCATTTTCCCTTTTAAATGCAACCACCCTCCAGTGCGTGGTATGCTGGGTGTTGTAGTCCGAAATTACACCCTTCGGTAGGGTCCGTGTAAATGCCATTAATTTTAAACCCCCAATGTACTTGTCAGTCCTGCGCCACAGGAGGAGCTGGAGGAAACCGAGGCCACAGTCATCAGTGTGGTGACTGTGTAAGGAGCTGGGAGCCTGGACAAAGCTTGAGAGGACCTTACACAACATCAACAGGGTGAGTAATGACCAGGGACTGGGGAACACACCTACAATGAGCCTGATCCCCGTGGCACGCTGCAGCACACACACATAGCAAGAACAGCACACCTACATTGACGACAATGTGGTACAATGTGCAACCCAGACACTGCTGAACAGAGGACACAGCTAGCTCTGTACATGCGCAGAAACAGGCCAACTACATCCAACAGAGCAGGAAATTGTGAGATGGCAATGAAAGCGTACAACCTCACATCCGTCATGTAGGCCAAATGTCCACTGTCCACCATCAAAATCAAGCACTTCCTAACCAGTCACAATGTACATTGCCATACAGTTTGCATGTAAACAAGAACAATGCGCCAAGATACATGTCAACACAATGTCAACATGCATCTCCCCTTCACATTGCAGAGGGATAAACAACACCTCCCACAGAACACACCAGACACCTCATAAGTGATGCGGGGCGGAGCACCATGCCTTCGCCACCAACTCCCTACAACAGCTCATGGACATCCCAGGCAACCCACCACCAGGGCAGCCAAGCTACATAGAGGAGAACCCAGCCCCTGCACAGACCACACAGCAGGAAGCACCCACAAGCACAGATGGCTCAAAACACTTCACCGAGACACACAAGCCATTCCAATGCCAGGTATCAGAATGCCAAAAGGAGGTGGCCGCACAGGTGCGGGGGGTCCAAACCCAGGGAAGACGAACTAGATCACTTACGTGGGTGTCTAATACCCTTCAGGGACCACCTACACCCCACAAAGAAGACCCACACTGCTACAGAGACACATACATATGCACATTTATGGTACAGAACCATGCCCAGAGGCACACAATCATCATTCACACATCCATGTCTGCTATGCTTATGACGGCCCAGTCCACTCCTCTTACGTATTGAGTGGGTGACGACAAAGCTACATGTCCAAGCTCTAACCCGCTGCCTTTTGTGACATGCCTGCATCCGCTGTACACAGCACAATGTAATGTCGTAGGGCCCGACCCTCATGCATACAACATACCCACAGGGACACACTCAGATATTATGTGGAACTGGCTAGGGGCACGTATGCCTGGTCCCTTTATTGGCAGCGCCACCATCGCCAAGACCACCTCAACCACCATCTGCCAAACAGTGTCGAAACAGTGCTATTGGCAGAGTGACGGAGTTGCTCACACCCGTTGTGAATGCCATCATCTGCCTGATCCCCTACTCAGCACTTCAGGTGCCACTGACTCAGTGCACCGTAACTCATGGACCGATACTGATTGAGTTTTGTGCTGTGGAGAGGTTGCGCAGCAATGTCACCTCAGGCATTATGGGATAAGGAAGTTGACGCAGGTGTAACACACCCCACTGCAGCTGCATTAGGTATTTCCCCAAGGGACACAATCCTAGACAATTTGCACACATGAGCGAGCTCAGGTCTAGTGCCTCAACCTCAGTGCTCTGCAACTCACGGACACTTCTGTTTGCATATTAGGTGACCTCTGTACTTGCTACAGCTACCTCCATGTTGTTCAGCAGTAGTCTCTGTTATGCTGGTGTTTTCCGTTTCCGTTTTGATGGTATTCACTGTTGTTGCCAGCACTGTGACACCTGTGCTGGATGTGTGTGGGGTGAGTGTAAGCCAGCCCGCACGGAGTGTTTGGTGCTGGCAACAACAGTGAATACCATCAAAACGTGGGTGAAGTATAGATAGTGTGGTACCAAGCTGTTGGTGTCATCCATGACCGTTGTGAGGGACTTGGATTGGGCTGGCTGTGTGACTCCTCCGACTCGGGCGGTTGTTGATTGGAGGGTACCAGAGGCCATCACGTGCACCATGGCCTGCAGCTTTGTCTGTGGTGGGATGTTGGTTGTCCCCTGTGTTGCTACCGTCAGCCTGTGGACAATGGTGGTCAGGATGCGGAGGATGGTTGCCCCATTGAGCCTGTGGTGGGCGATGACATTCTCAGGTGTTGGGTCTGTGAGGTTGGTGCATTTTCTGAGGGTCGCTGTCTTTGTCTGCGCTGCCTCGGTATTGGTCCAGGGGGATGAATGGGACCTGGGCGTGGTGGCGGTGGGTGTTGTGGCCCTGTTAGGGTTCTCAGCTGCATGGTCAGTGGCTCCATCGCATCTGTTGCCCTTCATGTGTGGCTCTGGCCTTGGCTCCCTTTTGTGGTGCAGGCTGTCGTCCGACTTTACACCAGGTCAGAGCAGGTGATAATTTCCTGTTGCTAACGTGCCTTATCATCTGTTTTGGGTTCTCATTGCCGATATGGCAGGTTGTTGAGAATGTTGCGGAGTGGTGTTGTCTCAGCTTTTTGCACGGGAACCCCTACTCTACATCTCATTAGTGGTAGTTGCCGGGGTCACCTGTGGGGATGTTTTTTGCAGCTGCTATCACCGGTAAACTGGTGATATGGGCTGTTAGCACCAACATGTGAATTGGGAGCTAAAATTATCGCGACTTTAGCTGCAATGAAGTGCCAATAACTTGGCGATAGCTCCTTGAGAATATGCCCCAAAGAGTTACTGAGTGTACACACGTGGATCCCTGGTATAGACATAGGGTAAGCTCTAGAGGCAAGTGTGCTTGTGAATGTTGAAAGTGAAATCACTAAAGTTTGGGGTGCTAGTATTTTTTTTTTTAAGTTTCAAAAACCTTTATTAACCTTTACAAAGTCATACACAGATGGTTGCAGCGAATCCTTAGCAGCCGAGCTGCACCTCTGTCTCTTTATACACAGCCGTTTAGCCGACAACTCAAGGGTCCGGCGGCACTTTCAACAAAGGTCATGCAGGCACAATCAGTAAAGTCTGCCTTCACTTTTCCTCCTTGTCTACCAAAGCCCTCAAGCATGACGATTAGCTTCTTCCCGCTATGTGTGTATGTAGCGTTTCCCTGCCTGTGTGAACAGATCTATAACTCCTGCGTAATCACCCAACAAAACAACACCGCAACACCCCCTCTCCCCTACTTAGTGTTACCCACCCCCCCTACCTGAGTCAATTCCCACTGCAATCTGCGATCTGTCATACTGTCCTGCCTCTCTAAAATGTCCCTTTCTACTTGTTGTATACTATGCATTGTGTGTGATGTCAAGCTACCACTGCCCTACTCTCTTCTCGGAGTTATGGTCTGGTTACCTCCCCTCCTGTCCTATGTCAATGTGAGTTCCCTTCTAGACACCCTCGCTGTGCAACCCCTGCTATGAGATCTTCCCTGTTTCTCTAGGTATTGCTGTGCTATGAGGCCTGAGCCTTTAATCTACCGGCGCGTCCCCCTCTGGAAGTTCTGGGTCGTCAGCCTCCTCCGCACGTATTGCTTCCTCTATATCTTTTGCTGTCACGTGTGCCTGATACAGGCCCCAGAAGTTCTTAGGGCGACTCGTGGGTGGGAGCAGGTCACTGTAGCACTCTGACTGCGTGCAACAATACAGCATGTCATGCGCCCATCTTTTTGTAGTTGGCAATGGGCCTCTCATCCAGCACATTGCAACAACTCGCCTAGCCATCAGCATGCCCATGTCTGCCAGACGTCGCACCGCTACTGGAAGTCACCTGGAGTGACCTATAAGTGCTAGGGCCGGGTCTGCGGGCAGTTCCATTTCAAGTATCAAGCTCATTTCAGTAAATACCCCGTCCCAGATCCTATGAATTCCCGGGCACCACCACGCCAGGTGCATGAAGTCTGCACTCTGGTTATGGCATCATTCACATTCTGCTGTTTGTCTTAGGCCATATCTATGCAACCTCTCCGGAGTGTAATACACCCGTTGGAGGTATTTAAAATGGATCAATCTATGTCTCCTATTTAGCGATATTTTCTTGGTGCTCGCGCAGCAATATTTCCACATGCCATCATCTATTGTCATTTGCAAATCTCTCTGCCAGGCTGTCCTAGCTTTCGGGAGCTGCTGTTCCCTGTGCGCATATCCCAGTTTATATAGGTGTGTGACTAACTTATGAGGAGAGGAAGATTTAATAACTTAAGTGAGTTCCGGTATCTCCGGCACCCAGTCAGCAGCGGGGTCCGAGGACAAGCAGAGAGACTCGGAATCCACTCTTGGGAGCAGGATTTTGCAGGATAAATAGACGGCTTCGGCAGACTTAAGGGATCAGGCGGCCATTACAGTGGCCGGCAAGTTCCGCCCCCTTGAGGTGCTAGTATTACTCCATGTTAAACAAGGTAAGGCTGGCGCATCTGGTGTGGGTTTCTGAGGTATATTTCGAAGTAGCTTCTGGTCTAAAGCCAAAGCCTGTTCCAAATAATCTGTGAGAAAGGCCAAAGCCTCTGTTGACGATAGAATATCCGCCAGGTCCGGTCCCAAGGTGTCCAGCAGAGCGCTACGGATTCTGTGGTATTGAAATCTAATCAGGAGTGGGGCCCCTCCCGGCATCAGCGTAGTCTGCTCCCAAGTCTTCACAGTGCCATTTGAGAATAGGTCTCCCGCGGTGGCAATTCCCACTGTGTGCAATGCGTTGACCACTCCTTTTTCCGCCACCGGCGGCAGCCACAGTGCCCATTCAATTGGCATAATAGGAGAGTACAGTAAAATGAAGTCCTGCGCCTGGAGGAGCGCGTGCCAAGCATGGTTAATGGTCGTGATGGAGTCAAGCATGCCAATTCTTTGGTCCACCGGTTTAAAAACTGTGGCAGGCAGCGGAGTTGGGTCAGCAAAAAGCCTCTCCAAACGCACATGTGGGGTATTCTCACTCCCATGAATCCACGTGTGCAAGTGAGCCGCTTGTGCCACTCTGTAGTACCGCTCCATGTCTAGGACGCTTAGCCCTCCCATCTCGTATGGAAGCGTGAGAGACGACCATTTCACTCTGGGCTGTTTGCCTCCCCACGTGAGCCTGATCAGTATCTGCGTCAGAGTTTTGAAGAAGGCCTTAGATAATACTATCGGTATGTTGTTAAAGAGAAATAAGAATCTGGGGAGTACCACCATTTTCATAACAGCAATGCGTCCCATCAGGGACAGCGGTAGTTTGCACCACGCTTCCACCTCGTCTTCTAACTTACTGCATGCAACTCTGTAGTTTTCGCGCAGTAATATCTCCAGATCAGTGTGTATCATAATCCCTAGGTACCTAACCGGATCTGTTGTCTATTGCAGCGGATATTCCATGTCAAAGCGCTCTGTCACTGGTGTTAACGGGAATGCCACCGACTTAGTCCAATTTATCCTGAGTCCGGAAAGTGCGCCAAAGCGCACCACCTCCCTCAGCACCGAGGATAGGTTCAATTCTGGCTCTCTGACGTACAGTAACGTGTCGTCCGCATATGTCGAGATAACAATTTTATATGTTGGGAAATTGATGCCCTCGTTACTGTGATACTCACTGAGGCCGCACGCCAGCGGTTCCGCTACAAGCGCATTATGAAGTGGCGAGAGCGGGCAGCCTTGTATGGTGCCTCTACCAATCTCAAAAAAATCCGACACCCGGTCGCCTATGTGGAGTCGTGCCGTGGGGCGGTGATACAGTGCCCCTATCATTTGCAGGAATGGCTCGCCAAGACCCAGTTTACGCAGGACCTGTAACATGAAGGGCCACTCTACCGAATCAGAGGCTTTTTCCATGTCTAAAAAACAGCGATTGCCTTCGCGTCTTGGCGCACGTGCTGCATGGTTCCCAGCACAGTTCGGATATTATAGGTGAGGTTTCCAGTAGGGATGAATCCCCCTTGTTTTTCCGGCGCTACCAACTCCGGGCCAAGACCTGGCGTACAGTTTGACATCGATGTTCAGCAAAGACAGTGGACTGTAAGAACCACACACATTTGGGGGTTTCCCTTGTTTAAGGATGGTCACAAGCAACGCCTCCCTCATGGATTGTGGCATACTGCCCTCCACGGAGATGTCGTCAAATAGTGCTGATAAGTGTGGCATCAGCTTGTCTTTAAACGCCTTGTAGAACCCCACCGTGTGCCCATCCGTCCCTGGGGTGCTGTCCGCACGCATACCTGCCAGCGCATCTGATATCTCGTCTTGCTGTATGGGTAACATTAGGAATTCTGGGTGGGTGTTCGATAAGAAAGGCATCTATATATAGCTCAAGTAGTCCTCTATTTCGTCTTCGATATTTTCAGACCTAGCAGCATAGAGTTCCAAATAGTATCTCCTAAACTCCTCTGCTATCTCAGCCTCTTCCGTGAGTATTTCCCCAGACGCTGTCTCCGATTCCGGTATAACCAGTACGCGTCTATTGTGTTTCAGTAGTCTGGCCAGGAGCGTGCCTGGGCGCTCTCCCTCACCGTACCACCGGGCGGTCACGTACTTTCCCATGTGCTGGACTTCCCTATCTGCCTCCTCGTTGTATTCTGCTATAAGACTTTTAATTTCCTCCGTCGCACTATCGTCGGAGCCACCCAGCTGTCGTCTCTCCAACTCAGACAGTCACTTTTCATAATGTAGCAGCCTCTGGCGTATAGACTTGAGAACACCCGAGTGTTTGGACATGGCCATCCCTCGAATGTACACTTTAAACGCTTCCCAAACCGTTTGGAAGCTATCCACTGACCCTATGTTGGTCTCAAAGAAGCTATCAATGTCCTCAGCCAGTTCACCCCTGAAGTGCTCGTCAAGTAAGGAGTACGGGGGGAAGCACCAAGTAAAGGGCGGTATCCGTTTCGCTGGTGACTTTAGAACCAAAAGAAGTGGTGAGTGGTCAGAGAGCGTACGCGGTAGCACCGTACATACCTTGGTGTCTTCCGCAACTGAGGAGGACGCTAACCAGTAGTCTATCCTAGTATGTATGTCGTGGAAGGCCGAATAATGTCTGTACCCACCCCTCATTGTGTGCCTGCTTCTCCACACGTCCACCAAGTCCAGGGCTATGAGCTCTGTCCGGATCTTCAATGCAGCCGCTGAGGGTCTGCGCAGCGGGCCTGACGATCTGTCTAGCTCCGGGTCTATGACTGGATTTAAGTCACCCCCCCCCCTAGCATTTGCGCACTAGTGTATTTTCCGCAAAGCTGCGCTAGTGTGTCATAAAAGTCCGGGGAGTCATAAGTAGGGCCATATATGTTGACCACTATCAGGTCGTACCCCTTACCAGCACATCTCGATATTGAACAGCGGCCTTCCGGATCCGCCCTCAGTAAAGATAACGTCAGTTTCGATCTTGGGTTTACCCACGTCAACACCCTCCTGGAATGTGTTGTGAATCCTGCAAACGTAGTGTTTCCCGGTAGTCCTTTACTTAACAGCATTTTACTTGTTAGGGGCTGGTGCGTTTCCTGTATGAGCGGCAGGTCCACATTTTGTCTATGCAGGTAATTCAAGACCTTTCTGAGCTTACGATGGTCATTCAGACCTCTCACATTCCACGATAAAGCTCTAAGTGTTCCAGCCTCCCCCTCTACAGGGACCACTGTTCAGCCATTTCAGTAGTACAGTAGCACAGTCAATGTCAACAGCTACATCAAAGTTCTCGCAGGCAGCCTGAACAAGCAGATCGAGTGACATTACTTTCATAGTCTTCCCCCAATTAACAAAAAACTCCCCCCTCTTGCCCTCCCCCCTCCCACAGCCGACCTCCCCCAACCTCGCCTGGCCGAACCCCCCCCTCCCTGTCTCTAAGACCGACAATAGGGTCATGAGATGCCCTGAGGTGCATTACGCGCTGGAGCTGAGGTCGCCTGCTAGTTCAATGCTGTTGCAGTACATGTCACATCTTATAGGCCTATCCCCCCATCCCCGCCATGCCGTGTGGTCTGCTCCCAAGTGGTGGTATATGTAGCAGGAATCAGTACAGTAATTAACTCTGTCTCCCTCCCTTCTCCCTGTTTAGTTCTATGTGCGGGATCTCTATCAAAGCCCCCCCCCCTGTACCTTTATTGTAGTTACTAGCCCAGAATCAAAAGTGTCTGCCCCCCATGCTGTGTGGAGTGGGGTTGCGCCGTAGGGGAACCAGTGGAACAAGGGGAGGCGCCACCGTGCAGTCCCTCTTGGAGACCCTGCAGCTCAAATTATTCCACCATTATTCTTGTTCATCCAGACGGCTGCTGTCCTCATCCCCTTCTCCGGTGGGGTCAGTTCTGCTGATCCGCTCTTTCGCCCAGTTCTTCATTGCTATCTGTAACGCCTGCGTGTCCGTGAAGATGTGAGAATGTCCCTGCCGATTAACTCTGAGTTTCGCAGGGTAGAGCATTGCGTAATCCAGCCCCATTTCTCTAAGTCGTTTCTTGAAGGGCACAAAAGGCTTCCTCGCTTCCTGTACCCTGGTGGTGAAATCCGGGTACAACGAGATGGCGGAGCCCTCGTATTGCAGAGATTTGTGCGTTCTGGCTAGGCGTAGCGCTGTGTCCCTGTCACGATAGTTAAGAAGTTTCGCTATAATTGGACGGGGGCGCTCCCGGTCTTGGTCGTGGTCCCAACATGCGGTGCGCCCTTTCCACTACAAACATAGCTGAGAATGCCCCCTTGCCCAGGAGGGTGGTAAGCATACCTTCCACGAACGTTGCCATTGGGCCAGTCGACGCCGATTCTGGCAGTCCCGTGATGCGGAGGTTACAGCGCCGCGAGCGGGCTTCCAAGTCCTCCGTCTTGTCCAGGAGCGCCTGCATGAGTTTCTCAGCTTTTTTGTGCGCCAAATCTAGATCCATTTGGGCCCCCTCGACCTCAGACACTCTTCGCTCCGTCATATCTAGCCTTTCAGCGTGCTTATCCAGGCGCTCCGCCATGCGGTCCATTCTGTAGGTCAATGCATCTATTTCAGGCATTCCAGATTGTTAAATAATGTTGAATGCTGTGGTGTCCCACTTGGAGGAGATTTATGTCACACTGGCGTTGTAAGCCTGGCAATAAGGTTGTATGCCATTGTTTTACCAAACTATTGAGGTTTATCCATAGGGCCAGGCAAAAGGTATCTTTTCAGTGGTAAATGCATACCTGCCAACCTCTTGGCCTAAAATTGCAGATCATTTGAAGTCTTTAGGAGGGTAATCCCGTTCAGGTAAATAGAAAATTGGCTGCTGGTGTAACATGGTGAACTACTTCAAGACCACAAACCCTATAGGACGCTGTGGGGGTAATTTCTCTGGGTCCCCCCAACAAGTGCCTGAGGTTCAGGTTGTCCCTACCATGGCCCCTTAGATCCTATTTTTTTTTTAATTCAGGACCCATGGATTGAGTCTCCGAATCCTGCAATGGCACCCACAACATTTAGTTCTGAGTTGCAGTAAGCCAAACCGATTGCTTGGTCCCACGGTACGAAATGAGTGATGGGAGAAAAAGCCCCCTTGGCCAATCATAAGGTCCTATTTTTTTTTCATTTTCAGTACTGCATGTTTCCTGTCGGACCCATTTTCAGAAATAATTACCCCGGCCCGGGACCAGGGTTCGATTCCCGGCGCGGCAGGTTTCTGGACCAGGGTCAGCGGACTCGATAATTCTCTCGCCTCGGTGCCCACTCTGATCAGTGATCACACTCGGCAACTCTGGGCATTAGCTTGCCTCATCTTCACTAACGGCCCCACCAGACCGCCTGGGATGCCTGGTCTCACCCTGGAGATACCCATTAAGGGACCATCTCTCAGGGAAGCCAGGAAGGGTTTCGCAGCGGTCGAAGCGCCTTGGGACCCTACGGGTAAGTAGTGCGCTATATAAATGCCAATACATTTACATACAATACATTTACATGCCCGACACATGTACCTCTTTAAAAGCTAATGTCTTGAAAATGACTCAACAGATTGACACCAAATCACAAAAGGCTTTCTTTCTTTTTCTGCCAAATTTGGAGTGGTTCCATTTAGCCATTTGTTCTCTATTGGCGAGCACATTTTTCTATGGCAATCAACGTGAGAAATCAACGTTTTGACACTCCCCTTCACCTTTTTCCTGGCCCCAGCTTGATGGGTTGGTGCATAACTGTCTATGAAGGAGCTGAGGCGGCTGAACTTTTTCGGGAAAGTTTGGCGTAAATTTGTCAAATGCTGCCTAAGTTATTAGCAAAAAAATGCTCTTCCAACAGAAACTGAACACTGCAACAACACTGTGTGTGTGTTTATGTATATATATCTATATATATATACACACACACACATATATAATTTATATATATATATATATATATATATATATATATATATCTATCTATATATACATATATACATATGTACACTCTGCGCCAAAATCCTGCACAGGAAACATGCATCCGGACTATCATTTACGATTCCATCTCCTCGCAGTATTGGTTCCAGCAAGGTGCTACCTGGGAGATGCAGTACTACAGCACTCCCACTATTGCTGGTCATGTGGCAGGGGGGTGTCAGAAGCTCCTGCCATTGGGAGATTGCAGGATTACTTAAGGACGCAATTGTGGCAGCACTTTGATTAACAGCGGCATCCGAAGAAGTCAGAAGGCAGCCAAAATGCATCACGCCATATGCTGGGTTTAAATAAATGCTTCCAAAGAAATCCCCTGTGTGGGCTCTGCCTTTCGTGAATGGAGGGGTTTTGGTGTGTGTGTATATATATATATCTCTCTCTCTCTCTCTCTCTCTCTCTCTCTCTCTCTCTCTCTCTCTCTCTCTCTCTCTCTCTCTCTCTCTCTCTCTCTCTCTCTCTCTCTCTCTATATATATATATATATATATATATATATATATATATATTACCTACTGGCGGTCGCCAGTAGGTATATATAGTTAGGATTTTTTCCCTATGGGATTTCTGAAAATTCTATGCCTAATAACTTTTGCGTTCGTGGACGGAATTGGCTGAAATTTTCAGGAAAATGGCACATTTTGTTTCTGAGCAGACCTTGAAAATTTGGGGGGGTTTTGTGGAGGGGGGGCCGAGAAAAAAGGGGGGTCCCAAAACGCCTTTTTCCCATGTTAATTTCCATAGGGCGGTTGGACTCACTTTTAGCCCGAACGGCTGAATGGATTTTCACGAAACTTGGCAAAATTGTAGGGACTGTTAGCCTGATGTGCCTTTGCTAGGTCTCAATATATGTGCTTCAGTGGATTTTGAGAAATTAACGTTTAAATCAAGATATATATCTGTAACAGCGCTCCGGGCAGCTATCCGGTTAGCGAACCTTTCGCGTAACGGAACTTTGCGATGAGAAGCTGATTGGCCCTCCGGTGTCTGTCAACATTCTAAACAGTCCGGAGCGGCCGCCATCTTGTCTCTCGGTAGGATCGAGAGACAAGAGGAGGCCAAAACAAAGGGGGAAATTACCATAAGGGGGCATAGTAGATCCTCGTTGACCCCCTAGGTTTTATGTGGAGGTTTTAAAAGGGCCTAGGAGGGTCCAAAAAAAAAATTTTTTTTTGCGTGGTAAGCGCCAAGTTCGCGAACCGGATAGCTTTCTGGGCAGCGAACTTTATGGATAAAAGAATGAAAGACTTTTCTAATACTGTATGTTAATTGTTTGTTGTTTTTCTTGTTTTTTTTTGTTTTCTTTATTTATTTATTTTTTTTATTATGATTGTGTTTCATACTTTATTAAATTTTCTAACATTTCATTGTCAGAAATGTCATAATTTATTATAGGGTGTAATTGTTTTTCATTTTGAAGCAAGTTGTCTACTGCTTCAACACATTGTAGAAGTTCGTGGTCTCTACTGTCATCCATAAAGTCATCAAGTTTGTCTTGGCTGCTCTCCTTCAGTTCAATCGAAAATGAAACTTGCTGCTCGCCTTCCATTTTGCCTGAAATTTGGATTAAAAAAATATATATTAGTAGAGATAGGGCACTGTTGGGATTAATTTTAGATAGGCAGTTTTTATCAGTGAATTTATCTTTTGGCAGTGTATAGTATGAGAGTGGAAATAGGACTAAAAAAAAGTGTATGTGATTTAACCAAGACAAGCCTTACTCCATTGATAACTATAACAGAGAAGTCTATCTAAATACATTACTACTACAGAGGGATAGTGTATATGTAGCAGAAAAAGTCTACTATATTAAGTCATAGTGCACAATATATTAAATTATAACTTACCTTCACAAAGAAGTTGAAGTTTTTTGAAGCTTTTGAAATAGGAGGTACAACAAGAAGTAGTAGTCAAAATGGCTGTGTTTCCTTCTCTCCCTTTATATATATACAGGTATATAACCAATTAAATGTCAGGTAATAAAAGTAGAAAATGAAAGTAACATTTTCATTGGTTGTCAATTCCAACAATTCAGATGTGTTTTGTGAAGTAATTTACCTCACGGTACTTGGAGAGGTCTACAGGCTAAATGGCTAAATGGAATTTCAATGAAATTTGTGAGAATGGAAGGGATTGTTATGTAGTATGAGCTAATCTATATTTGGTGAGAGTGTCTCTAGTCGTTATTCTGTAAATTACTTTCCCGCCTTTTTTTAGGACCGCTTTCCGGGAAGCTGCCCGGTTAGCGAACCTTAAGCGTCACGGGAGTCCACCATTTTGTGTTTCGTTCGCATTAAGATACAAGATGGAGGGCAAATAATGTTTAGAATGGGTAGAAGGGGTTATGGTAGACTTATCTTGACCCCCTAGGTTTTGTGAGCGTGGCTGAGGAGGCTTATATGTGCGGAAAAAAATTTTTTTTTTTAAAAATTCCGCGAGGTTAGCTTTCGGTTAGCGAACCGGGTAGCGCTCCGGGGAGCGAAATTTGTGGAAAATTAGTGAAAAAAGTTAGAGAAAAATAATAATTGTGAGTGATCAGATGTAGGGTAGCTCTGAGAAGAGCTTTTGGGTTTATGGTACATTTAGGTACTTATAAGTAGGTACCAATGCACAGTCTTAAATTCAGAATGAAAATTCTGTTGCCCTCATCTGAGAAGTGAACTCCATCTCCTCTGTAGATATCTTGCATGTAGTAACGCAAGTTATTGTTGTACAGAGAGCCCATTCCATGGTCTCTCATGTAAGCTGAAACAGATTTGTTTACATGCTTCCTCGCTTTCTCAATTTGTGGACAAAATTGGTTGGACCACCTCCATTTCTGTCTTTGGCATATATTGGAATATACCAAGGCAGTTTGAGGAAAAAGTGCCATTAATTGCTCCAAGGTGTCCTTTAAAAGCATTTCCAGACCTACCCCTGTCAAAGTGCCCAAATCATTACCTCCACAGTGCACTATTAACAGGTCAGGTTTTGGCAAATGCATAAAGGTTTTCACCAATGGTATCAATTGGTGACATTTTAATCCTCTTTGGCCCAACCACTTAATTTCCACATCTTGTAAATTGAGGTTGTGTAAATTTCTGCTCTCAGCATACCTTTGAGCCCAGTGGATGTAACTATGTCCAACAATCCAGACGTTAAACATGGTGGAAGAAGGTTGTTCTGCAGTCAGATGAAGTGTGGTAATGAAAGGGCAGTTGAAACAGTAGGAGTTTCTAAAGAAAAAAAACTGTGGATTTACAATGCTAATGATTCATTAGCAGTGATTGGTGCATTTCCATTTCTGAAAACAGAAAGTTAGGGTGCATGGATGTGTTCTTTGAAAGATGTAATTTGAATGGTCAAGGAAGAAACATTTAATGAAAGATTGCACTGGATACGCAGGTGCACTGAGAGTTCAGAGTTCAATTGAAACATTGTTGTGTGAATTTGCAAACATGAGAGGTCTTCCAGGAGGTGGTTGCTATGGAAACAAGGCAGACAGGGCAGAGGGGGGAAGGGTTTTGATTTGAAAAAAGTGAGGGAAGAGGTATGATTGGCTAATATGAGAGATATGTGAAAAGAATATCTGTATTTCTGTGCTTTCAATAGCTGCAGCCTTTGGAGTGCATCCTTTTTCTTCTGCTGAAGACAATTTGGTGTATTTCTGAGACTGTTTTCAAAACTCAAAAAATATTTGCTAAGGTGAGAAAAGATTTATTTAATTTAGATAGAGAATAGTATGATTTAAGGAGAAAATGATGAAGAAAGCTGTGTTTTTAAAATGTGGTTCTGTCTCTAGTGATATACTAATAGAATTAGTTTCAAAGAGAAATTATAATTGCATATTTGGTGTAACATTCTGGCATGCAGTTACACAAGATATTGTAATACATGGAGGCCATTTCATGGTCTATTATGTAAGCTGAAACAGATATGTTGCTTTTAAAAACGATTTAAGAAATCAATTACATTTCTAGATATGTACTGCTAGAGCTTCATAGGTTGTTTTGGGCCATATTTATAAAGTATTTGAGTGTCTAAGATGTTGTGTTCGCCTTTTAAAATGTAAAGTGTTCCTCATGGGACAAGTGTCTTGTAAATACGCTCCCACTTGTGCTTGGCAAATTTAGATTTTGATTATGGGAGTTACCTAGCCATGTTAATAGTGTCCCAAAAATGGTGCTAGGGCATTCCAGAAAACACTTTCATGTGTCTCAAGGACATTTTTAGTCATTTCTTCATGAATGCAGGTATACAATTGATTTATATGCTGTGTTTAAAAACGAATTTTGAAATGAATTAAATTTCAGGATATGTACTGTTAGAGCTTCATAGGTTGTTTGGGGTCATATTTAGAAGGCATTTTAGTGTCTTTGAAGTTATTTTTCCCTTTTTAATTGGAAAGCGTTCCTCATGGTGCCCTGAGCAGTTCTTAGCCATGTTATTTAATAGGAAGTGGATAACATGGCTAAGAGCATTTGCTGGGAAATGCATGAATATCGCTGATTTTTCTGCTATATTCATGCATTGTGGCCGTTTTTTTTCACATTGCTTCATAGGTTGTTTGGGTTCATATTTAGAAGGCATTTTAGTGTCTTTGATGTTATTTTTCCCTTTTTAAATGGAAAGCGTTCATCATGGGGCCCTGAGCAGTTCTTAGCCATGTTATTTAATAGGAAGTGGATAACATGGCTAAGAGCATTTGCTGGGAAATGCATGAATATCGCTGATTTTTTTGCTATATTCATGCATTGTGGCCGTTTTTTTTCACATTGCTTCATAGGTTGTTTGGGTTCATATTTAGAAGGCATTTTAGTGTCTTTGATGTTATTTTTCCCTTTTTAAATGGAAAGCGTTCCTCATGGGGCCCTGAGCAGTTCTTAGCCATGTTATTTAATAGGAAGTGGATCACATGGCTAAGAGCATTTGCTGGAAAATGCATGAATATCGCTGATTTTTCTGCTATATTCATGCATTGTGGCCGTTTTTTTCACATTGCTTCATAGGTTGTTTGGGTTCATATTTAGAAGGCATTTTAGTGTCTTTGATGTTATTTTTCCCTTTTTAAATGGAAAGCGTTCCTCATGGGGCCCTGAGCAGTTCTTAGCCATGTTATTTAATTGGAAGTGGATAACATGGCTAAGAGCATTTGCTGGAAAATGCATGAATATCGCTGATTTTTCTGCTATATTCATGCATTGCGGCAGTTTTTTTTCACATTGCTTCATAGGTTGTTTGGGTTCATATTTAGAAGGCATTTTAGTGTCTTTGATGTTATTTTTCCCTTTTTAAATGGAAAGCGTTCCTCATGGTGCCCTGAGCAGTTCTTAGCCATGTTATTTAATAGGAAGTGGATAACATGGCTAAGAGCATTTGTTGGAAAATGCATGAATATCGCTGATTTTTCTGCGTTATTCATGCATTGCAGGCCTTTTTTTATCACATTTGCAAGCACTTCTTAGCCATGTTATCCAATGGGAGGTGGATAACATGGCTAAGAGCATTTGCTTCAAAGGTTGTTTGGGGTTATATACCATTTTTGGGAAATTATTAACATGCCTATCTAACTCCCATAATCAAAATCTAAATTTGCCAACCGCAGGTGGGAGCGTATTTACAATAAATTTGCACCATGAAGAATGTAAAATAGCATACTAGATACTCAAATAACTTATAAATATGATCCAAAACATCTTATGAAGCACTAGTAGTGCATATTTCCAGAAATGTATTGGTTTTCATTTAATGATTTACTTCATTGGTAGGCCTTCACATGTTTTTTTACCTTGGTTTTTTTTCAGTGAAAATCTTATCTGCAACCATGTGTTGGCCTCACCTCAAATAAACAAAACAGGTGATGGACTGAATGTGGATCAATGACACACATTCACCCCAGTCCAAAGATCTGGGCCTAAACAAACCTTTAGATAGGCTACATCTTATCGTCATCCTGAATTAATGATTTAAAATATTAGGGAGTGATTTATGAGTGTTGTATGCCTGTTTTGTACCATTGAGTGTCATTTTTGTGATGCAGTGCTGGTGGAAAATATTTGCTATGTTAAATAATTAGTACGGCATTAAGTTTTAGATGACTGTTATTTATTTACTGTTTGGTAATAGTGGTTAATAACATTTTATATTATATTTTTTCACAGATTCAACTGCAGATTCTTTCATAGTTTGGAAAATGCCTTCCAGAAGTCGAATACGAAAGGCTAGAAAACGTCAAAGACAGCAGGATGATGTTTTATTGCAGCAGTCCTCTTCCCCAAATACTTGTCAAAACACCAAGAAAGGTCCGGGTAAGAGCACGAAATCATTCTTAAGAAATATTTGTAGTAAAAAAAATTTTGCTCAAAAAAATGTGTCTCTTAACAAAAAGAGAAGTAATTTAAATGGAAAGGAGAGACCCATCACAAATGTTACTGGTAGAGGAAGAGATAACTCTGTGCATTATAGTAGAAGGAAACAACAGTTTAGGGACATTCGACAACGAATGTTCCGTAATAGGATATTAGTTAATTTATTGAAAAATATTAAAAAGAAAGGCCAACAGAAAGCGGCATTTTATAGGAAGAAGAAAAATGTAGAGAAAATTATTGATCATGCTTTTGAAATCAAGCGAAAGTTGTTTATTTTGGTAATCAATAGAATTAGGAAACTAAGCAAGGTAATTTCTGATTTCAAAACAAAAAGTAGATGGAAGAGAGTAGTAAATCGTACTAACTTTTGTGAAGTTTTTTCTGGAGAATGGATGCATAGTTCAAGTTCTGAGGCATTTTTTAATGAGGAGACTTATTTTCAGGATAATGATTTGGTGCATGCAGTTGACATCAGTGGTCGAGCTTATGAAGTGAAGGATGGTTGTCCAGTTGAAAAAGAACAACTTGTGACAACAGAGACAGAAGAGGCGCTAAGTGATGAGGTTTTAGGAAGACGTCCTAAGGGTCCTGTGTACATTTGGAAGTGTAGTTCTATTTGCAGTGTGCGACAGGTTTCCATCAATTTGCTATGTGATTTTATACGGACATTTAATAAGAAAAGTTTGAAGCAGAAAATGAAGTTGTTGCAAGATTTAGATCCTTGCAGAGTGAGACAAATGACAGGTTTGCGTGGTCATTCACTGGCTTGTCTTTCCAGGAGAGTATGCCAGAGTGTTTTTCATCATTTCAGGATGCTAGCAGTGCATCATAATAAAGTGAGAAAATTAGTGAGAATGTTGTATTATGCTAAGAGTCCAGCAATTATGCTTAAACAGTTATGTGCTGCTCTTTTGCATGGTTCTGAAATAGATGTGAAGAATCTTTGTGAAGAAATTGAGTTTTGTTACTTTGGTAGTAAAGATGAGAATGTTCAAATTGACCCTGAAGTAGAGGGTAATGTGGAAGATAATGTACAGGTTTCCAGTACAGATAATTTTCAGAAGGAAATTGCCACGTTTCAGATGAAATCAAGTGAGAGGCCTAATTTCACTTGTGTATGTTGTCGACGCACTTATTATAAGAATCAGACTAAGGTAGTGGATTTATATGCAAAAAGTGAAAGGGAAAATAATAGTGAATGGAAGGATTTAGCCACATACTTGATGGTAGAAAATTATTTTGATTTGGGATCGGATCAACGTGTGTGTACTTATTGTTGTAATAAATTAAACCAAAACCAGATGCCTGCTAGGGCAGTTCATAATAATCTGGAATTGGTTGAGATTCCTTCTGAATTGAAGGATTTAAATACTTATGAATCTATTTTGATTCAAAGTATCCATCCCTTTCAGGCTATTGTAAGAATGGAGCCAAAGACAGGGAAATTGCCTCCAGCAGATTTACAGAGAGGATTAAAGGGAAGAGTTGTTTATTTGCCTCTAGATTTGAACAAAAACATTAACACAATTGGAATAGAAAAAGTGGAAGAGGAACCTCTGGTTATCTTGGTTAATGGGGTTCCGACAAAGAATAAGAAAATATGGCAAGATTTAGTGGATGTTAGGAAAGTCAAAAAGGCAACAGTGTATTTGAAGAAAAATAATAAGTACTATAAGAATGTATATGTTGCAGAAGAGGAAGTAAGTGATGAAGAGGATAGCGATTTGTGTGCTGGCCAAATTGAGAAAGTAGAGGCCTCTAAAAGTGAAGAAATATATGAACATTATAGTGTTCATCCTTTGCATTCCAAGGAAGTGATGGGGAATGCTATTGAGTTGTTTCAAATGAAACAAGCCAAAGGGAGTCCCATTAGTGTTTGGGAGGAAAGTTTGGAAGCTCGGTGTTTCCCACAGCTATTTCCCACAGGTCAAGGAGGAAGATATGATGAGCGACCTCGTGAAATTCCTGCGTCTGAATACCGGACTTTACGATTGTATGCAGAAGATCCTAGGTTTCGGCAATGCATTCCCTATTTGTTTCATCTCCTGTTTGAAAGCGATCTGTCTGGACTGTCATATGCAGTGAACCACATCTTAAAAAGTGGTATACAGATGCGAAACATCTCGGCAAGTGACTTTATGCATAAAGTCAATGTCCAAGACAGTATTTTGGATTCTCACTTAATTAATCTCATGGCGTGTCAGCGTGGTACTAATGAGTACTGGTACCGTCGTCATGGTGACTTAAAATGTATGCTGAGGAACTTAGGAACTCCGACATGGTTCCTCACTCTGAGCTGTGCCGAGTATGGCTGGGATGACTTACTTGAATTTCTACGAGAGGCAAATGGAAATATTGAAAACATTGAATTCAAGACACCTGGAGAACTGTGTTCTTTGGATCCTGTGAATGTATGCAGGTACTTCAATCATAGATTTGAAGCTATGATGTCTTTCATCACAAATAAAAAGAATCCACCTCTTGGAGAGGTGTTGGATTTCTTCTGGAGAAAGGAGTACCAAGCAAGAGGTGCCCCTCATATACATATGTTGCTGTGGATCAAGGATGCACCTAAATTTGGAACAGATCCGGATGACTTAGTGATGAATTTCATCGAACAGTATTCTACGTGTGCTGTTCCAAACGCAACGGAGAAGAAAAGTCTAAGAGAACAAGTTCTACGTTTCCAAAGCCATCGTTGTGGAAAGTACTGTCGTCGTAAATTCAGAAACAAGGACAAGTTCTACACCAAATGTCGTTTCAACTTTCCACGACCGGTGATTTCTAAAGGAAGAGTGAACAGTTTGATGTCTTCGCTGCGACATAATGTGACGAGGAAATCACCCAAGAATACATACAATTTGAAAAGGAACGAAGAGTCCAAGTACATCAATGACTACAACCCAGTGATTTTGTCCATGTGGAATGCCAACATGGATATACAGTTTGTGGCTGACAACTGTATGGCTGTGGCTCGGTATGTGACATCTTACATCACCAAAAAAGAAAAGACCGAACTGAAGGATATGTGGGAGGACATTTCCCATGAAAAGAGCCTCAGCAAGAAGTTGTACAGTTTCAGTCTGAAGATGTTGTCGCATCGAGAAATCGGAGCTTACGAATGTTCTGATCGATTGTCTTCAGCAAGTCTCTATGCCAAATCCAGGAGTCTCGTTTGGGCGAGTCTTGGTCTTGCTGCAACGCGAAATCGAGTTCTAAAACCTGTTCGGGAAATTGAGTATTTGGCAGAAAAGGAACCAAACAGTACCGACATTTTGAAGACCAACATGTTGGATACATATTATCCAAATCGAAGCAGTCACCTTGAGAATGTTTGTCTATATGAGGTTCTCCAAAATTATATATTCAAGAGGAACATCAAAGAAGATATTGAGAAAGGAGTGTATGCTGTAATTGGAAGTGAGGGATGCCTGGTCAAGCAAAGAAAATGCCAATTAGTAAACCATCGAAAATTAAGTGGCGAATCTCCAGAAAAAAAGGAGTTTTTCTATTTAGCACTTTTGCAACTTTTCAAGCCTTGGCGTGCAGAAGAGGAACTGCTTGGAGATTTCCTCTGTTACGAAGACTCTTTCAATGCAGCCAAGGAGTCCATAGAATGTCCTGCTTTTTCTAAATATCAAGAAATGCTAACTTTGGAAATTGAGCAGGAAGCAACGATTGCAGCCGAGATTGCCAGAGACAGTTCTCAGGACAGTCAGAGTTCTGTTTCATTGAGTCAAGATCCACTTGGAGGACCTATTATCGAAAATGAAGCTGCCACTGCTATGAATGAAGTAGAAAGAGCCATGGCACATGCTCAGGAGGATTCAGTTAACTTACAAGACTTGGAAAAACAACTCAACGTTGAGCAGAGGAAAATATATGATGAAGTTACCAAGGAAATTGAGCACGGATTAAGTCATGAGAAGAAAGAGTGCTCGTGTACGTCGTTGAAGCCTGTCCGACTGTACGTGAGTGGAGAAGCGGGAACTGGAAAAAGTTTCCTCATTAAAGCAATCTCTTGTTATTTGCAGGAAAGGACTGAGTCATCGCTGTCTTGTGTTGTCACCGCTCCTACTGGACTGGCAGCACATAATATTAAAGGTATTACTTTGCATCGTCTATTGATGCTGCCGGTGGAGCATGACAACAAATTACAATACAACAAGTTATCTGGAGATGCTTGCTGTGAAGTTTCAAGAGTTTTGAGGAAAATGAAACTACTTATCATTGACGAAGTAAGCATGGTTTCCAATGTCATGCTTGCCTTTGTGCATTTGAGAATGCAAGAAGTACTTAAAACTGAATATGATGTCTTATTTGGTGGGAAACACATTATTGTTTTCGGAGATCTTCTACAGCTGACACCAGTAAAAGGTCAACCTGTGTTCAAAATACTCACGCATGAAGATACCAGGAAGTGCCTAGGGAGCATTGGCAACGTCAATATATGGTTAAACTTCAATTATGCAGAACTGCATCAAAATATGCGTCAGGCAAAGGATGAAGATTACAAGAATATTCTACAAGATATTAGAATTGGAAAAGTGACCGAGCATGGGAAAGAAGCTTTAAATGCACGGTTACTGTCAAATTTGTATCCCAAACAAGATATTGTGCCTGAGAATATTTTTCAGAAAATTACTGAGAAGAAATCCGGGATATGTCTCATGCCAACTCTTGCAGAATGTGCCATCTTCAACAACAAAATGTTGAATTTAGAAAAGCAAGAGATTGTGAAACTTGAAGCTATCGACAAATTAGAGCATATGGGATCAACAATTATTTTGTCAGACAATTTGAAATCAAAATTGGATTCATTAGAGAAGACTATATCTAAAACAGCGGGTTTTGAAAAGACTTTGAATGTGTGTTTAAATTGCCGAATTATTTTGAGAAGGAATTTACATGTAGAAAGAGGTCTGGTAAATGGATCAATGGGTAATGTTGTTGATTTTGAGAAATACAGAAATAGAGATGGAATAGAATTTTTAAAAATTAAATTTGATGGCATTGAGGAAGTACAGCAAATTGGTCGTTGTTCTGCTAGGTTTTTGCTTGTTAAAGATTTATATGTTCGCCGTAAACAGTTTCCTGTTTGCTTGGCATATGCGGTGACAATCCATAAATCGCAAGGTTTAAGTGTAGACTGTGCATTGGTGAATATTGGCAGTTCTGTGTTCAAGGAGGGTATGGCATATGTGGCATTGTCACGAGTTAGAACTTTATCGGGATTGTACTTGATTGACTGTGATGTCACAAACATTTGTGCGGATCTAGATTGTGTTAAGGAATACAATAGGTTAAGAAGAGAGTATGCGCCACATTTGCCTCAATATCCTTTGTTTGAGAAACGTGTGGTAGGCCGCAAACGTAGAAATAGCAGTAATAGTAGGGAGGTTGTTGCAAAAAGACTAAAAGTCAATGAACCGAAAATTGTTAGCAGAAAGAAAGTGGATTCTGTTGAAGATGTTGTCGGTTTTCAATTTGAAAACAGTTCTGGTGTCAACTGCTATGCAAATGTAGTGGTTAATGTTCTCTTTTCACTAGAGAGTTTAAAAGAACAGATTCTGTTGAATTCTGAACAAATTTTATGCTGTTTGTTGAATTCTGTTTTCGAGAAATGTAGCACTGATCGAACAAAAGTAGAAAGTGTGTCTGAAGTTCGTTATCTGTTAGATGAATGTTCAGGTCAAACAGACTTCTCTGAAAATAATCAGCAAGATTGTCAGGAGTTTTTAATGTATATGCTTGATATATTGCAAGTTGAGGGTGTAGATGTAGATCACCTGTTTGGGCTTTCTTATCAATGGCAGCATGACTGCGAGAACTGTATGGTATCAAGTACTACTAGTGTAGACTCAGAAAGATTTATATATTTAACTTTGCCAGACAGTAAATCAGTCTCCTTTAATAAGCTAGTAAATGCAGCGGATCACAACATGGAGTGTAGGCAATGTAAATGTGATATGATGTCAACATTATTTATACGTAGATATGGCCAGTATGTCATTTTAATGATGCAACGATGTAGGCCTGATGGAACAAAATTGTCAACTTTAATAAAAAATTTTGTGGCTTCTCAGCTGTCAATATCAGGGAGGACTTTTGTTACTGTAGCAATTATCTATCACGATGGTCCATCAACAACATCAGGACATTATACAGCTTACTTAAAGTCTGGAAACGGCTGGTCATTCTGTAATGATTCTGTTGTAACGTTCAAAAAAAAATTGCCGTTTGACCTTAAAAATTCTTACCTGGTGTTTTTAAAACCAAAATTTTAAGTAGAGGGAATGTAAGTCTGCAATGCTGTCTCGATTAAAAATTCAACTATATAAACCTAATGCAAGTAAGTCTGCTTCATAGTAAGCAGTATCAGTGTCATAGGAAAAGGAGAACATGACTGACAAAGAAGAGTAAGATATTAGTAGTCCAGGATTGTGAAAATAATCTCAAATATTTTATTTTTGAAAGTTGCGAAAATAGAAAATGTCGGGATTTGATTGGAAGAATTACAAGATTTGCGAATCGCGGCAACATGATTTGGCCTAGTGGAAACATGTGATATAATGAGAGAAGTTTTTTTTCTATGTAACATATTTCACGTATCGATGGAGGTTTTCTTTCAGAAAGTGGCGGGCTGAAAATATTTAAAGCACAACAGAGTGGATGCTGTTTATAGGAGATCCTTCGACGTCATTGAAAGTAAGTTAATTTTAAGAAGTTTTGAAATCAGATTTCTTAGGTTGTATGGGTTTTTTAAACACAGTCATTTTGATTGTGTTTTTTTTTCCCCGCTGTTACATGATGAATACCTTCAAGTCACTGATTTAAGTGAAATTTGATACATTCTGAGAACAGCAAAAATAAACCATTTAACATGTATAATTAATGTTATGCTTTTTGTCCTTATGATATACATTTAGAAATGTGTGGTACATATGGGTAAGGTGAGTTCTGTAAATATCAATTTTAATGCTTAGAGTGCTGTACTTCTGGGTAGTGTTTTTTTTTTTATAAAAAAAAAGAGGCCTCACCTCAAAGAAAGCTCTTGAAAGCACACATCTTATTTGCATCCTAAAACAATCATTTACAATGTTAGACACAATTTTATTATGACTTTACATCTTTTTTGCGCTGCTATTGCATCACTATTGTGAGACATTAGCAGTGCAAGAAAAACATCATGTTCCAAAATAGGCCTCAGTTCAGCAATATCAAGATACAGTTTCTTTCGAATATATATCTTTAGGATTGTGTAGGGGACGTAGAGAAGCAGAGACTTCTGTAAATGTCAAAGTTGTTGAAAAACTGTTTGTTTTTGAACCTTTTCCCTTGTCTTTTCTAATTTTTAAATACATGTTTTAATATTTTTTGAAATGTTTGTTCTTTGTTTTACAGATTGAAAGTATGAAAAAATATTTAAAAAAGGTAACAAGAATTATAAGGTAAATGTTTTCCACTCTTTTTACCCGCAATGCACTGCTGATGATGTCATTGACAGTATCTCTCATTTACTCTCTCTAGCTGTCTTTCTTTTTACATTATTCTCTGTTTACTTCCCTTATACTAACTCTTCTTTTTTTTAAAAAAATATTTTTTTAGTTCGCTTAAAGTTCGCGAACCGGTCAGCGAACTTGAAGCGAACCAAAAGAAATAGAGCTTGCCAGAGTGATAAACATTCTAGCAATTTTGTTTGAAAGGGGAGGTAGTTCTGAAAAGAACTGTTTTTTTTTGTTTTTGTTGTTTTATATTTTTTTTTTATTTTTTGAACATTTTTTGATTTTTTTGTATTTTTAGAACTGTTTTATGTTTTTTTTGTGTTTTTTATGGAGGGGAGACAACAAAAAACAGGCTTTCAAAACGGCTCAACTGGAGCAAAAAAAAAGAAAATTACTTTTTGGGTGCATTAGGGCACTTATGATTTTCATATGCAATGTTCATGAGGTTGACACTCATGTTGCCATATGACAGCATAGCACCACAGTAAATACAAGACAACTTCATGTGCTGGAAGTTAGGTTGGATGTTTGGCACAGTCTCTTGTGCCTCTCTTCCCGTCAAAGACAATGTGGATGTAGATCTTGCCACAGGAGTTGCCGTCGGATTGTCTTCAAGATCCCTCAACTCAGCCCGGCTGTAGTTCAAGGGATGCCACCTGCTCATGTGACGATGCATTGTATAGTTCCCCATACTGTACTTCTTTTCTGTGCCTCTCGATAATCTGTAGTCACAGATGAGGCAGGTGGCATATTTTGCATTCACTTTCTTGGTTCCAGGAGGGATGGTGAAAAACTGCCAGATGAAACTGGTTTTTCGTTTAGAAACTCGGGGCAACTCATCAACAAATTGTTGTCCCTCTCTCTCCTCTTCTTCTTCTTCCTCATCTTCCTCCTCTCTGTTAGTCATAATTTGACTGGGTGGTCCTCTCTTCTTATGGGGAGGTGGAGGTGGTGGTGGGGGTGCACCAGCTGCAGCAAGAATGGAAGCCATTGTGGAACTTCTGAATAATGGTCTTTCTCTCACCAAGATGAAAGTCAGAGTGAGGAAATAAGGAGGAGTTTACTTGATTTGGGGAAAACAAAAGTTCTGAGCCAATGAAAAGTGTTATTTTTAGGTCACATGACCTAGTCATACATCATTTGGAAACCAAAAGTGAAATGAACCAATGAGAAGTTTGATAAACAAGTCACATGACCTGTTCCGCTTACGTTACGCGGCGCGCGCCGCGTCCCAGATCGCTTCCGGTTCGCTGTCCGGAGCACTTCCGGGAGCGCTAACGCGACGCGTCATCAGACGCATTACGCGATAACGTGATACATCGCGCTTCCGCGGCGCGTCACTGTTCCGCTAACGTAACGTTGACCGGTTCGCGTACTAGATCGCGGCATCAAGATGAGCTAACGGAAAGCTTCCCGGTTCGCGAACTAGAAGCGAAGAAAAAAATATTTTAAAAAAATTATCAATAAATATCTATATATATTTTGGGATTTAAAGAATAATACATTTTACAGCTACAGATGTTAGCTTTTAAAAAACCAATGAAATTCACTGAAAAAACCATAGGTTATAGACCATATATAGTTAGAAATTTGCATTTAAAAAACCATTGATATTCAATGAAAAAACCATAGGTTATAGACCATATATAGTTAGGAATTTGCATTTACAAAACCTTATTTTACTCGCATAAAACCATTGAAATTCCATATATAGTTAGTTGCGCTAACTATATATCGCGCACCCGCAATCCACTGCTGATGATGTCACATATTACATCATTCATGACATGGTCAGTGACATCACTGATGACATCACTGATGACATCTCAAATGACATCACTGATGACAACATCCAGTGACTGTATGTTTCTGTGAAGTTAAAATATGTCTTACATATTGAAGAATGAGTGGATGTATAAGTGTCTGGATGAAGGATTTAGTAGGTGCATGACTGACTGTATGAGTGAGTGATTAAATGTGTCTCACTGAGTGCATGGGTTAGTGACTAAACTGTCTTAATTTGTGCATCATTATGTCTGTTGTTCTGTAAACTGCTGCATGTGTTGATCAGTAGCTATATGAGTAACTATATGGATTATTGATTGGTTGCCCAAGTATTTGTATGGGAGACTGAGTGTGTGTGTGGGTGGCTGGGAGGTGTATGACTCTGTGCATAGATGTGTGAGCAGTTGATACACTAGATGTATGGGTTCAAAAGTGCATGTGGAAACAGCTGTATGGGCGGTTGACTGTGTGCATGAGTGTATTGGTGAGTGAATGGATATCTCAGTGCTACATGTCAAAGTAAGTACATATTTAAAACACAGTACATGTGAGAGTTGACATATATAAATAACTGTGCATAAGAGCCAGTGAATGTGTGAGTGGCTGTATGGATCATTGTGAACTTGTATCAGGGATTGTATAAGAGAGTAAATATGTGTTAGTATATGTTTGAATAAGTAAGGTGTGTATAACTGTATAGTTGAGGAATTGGAGGTGTGATTGATTCTTTGCATGACTGTCTAGGTGTATGAGTAACTCCATGGATGAGTGACAATCTGTGAGTGTCTGTTTTCACTGAGTGTATCTAAGGTTATATCAGAGTCTGTAGAGGTTCATCGTATTAACACATGAATGATGTCATCTGTGATGTTGTCAGGGATGTCATTTGAGTTCTCATCAGTGATGTCATCAGTGATGTCATTTGAGATGTCATCAGTGATGTCATTTGAGATGTCATCAGTGATGTCATCAGTGATGTCACTGACCATGTCATGAATGATGTAATATGTGACATCATCAGCAGTGGATTGCGGGTGCGCGATATATAGTTAGCGCAACTAACTATATATGGAATTTCAATGGTTTTATGCGAGTAAAATAAGGTTTTGTAAATGCAAATTCCTAACTATATATGGTCTATAACCTATGGTTTTTTCATTGAATATATATATATATATATATATATATATATATATATATATATATATATATATATATGAGCCTCTATTGCGACTGAGGAGTTCTGGTGTCATTTATAAAACACAAGACCAAAGTTTGAGCAGTTTATAAATGTCACCAACACGCTAATATGCAGTATACGCCCATATTACACATCTTACTCCTCAGAATGATTTGGGGGATTTGCCCATCTTCCGTTTAGTATTTATGGTTTTCCTGAGACAGCAGATAGGTCTGTCAATGTTTTGAGAAATAAGTGTTTTCTTTGGTGACAATATGCTAATATTTAAATGTTTTGATACAACAACGTGTATTATAAGTCAAATGTATTTGGAAAGCGCATTGTAAGGAAATGAAAAACATACATGCTTTTCTTATGTCGTATATCGACACTCTAGAGAAGGATTAACAAGACATAAATAAAGTAAAAAATGAAGTGCAGAGTGGCACAATGTAACTTTTTGCTGACATTGTTCTGCATTTACAATGTTTATTTGCACACACTCTAGAGGATGCACTGAAAGAAAGACAAAATGCTATATTAACCAGGCATTTAAATTTAAATTTACATTAACTCAGCACTGTGAAGGGAAATAATTCACACTAAAAAATGCACTATCCAAAAAAAGGATTTTTTTTAGCTGGATTAAAATGATATGATTTAAAGATATTTTCAAAGCTAATTAGATTAAATCAGTGATGCAGACCTTGCCTCGGGTACCGCATGGGGCTTGAGAGGTACTTAGATTGAGGACACAATGTTAGTCAAAACCTTTTGCAACATTTTATGTTTTTATTTTGTCTTCAATGGCTCTTAGCTGTGCTGAGAATAGCCCGTTCCAAGAGGCTCTGACTATTTCACATTAGAGAAGCCTGGAGTGTTATGTTGCAGCCCTTAGGTTTGCGGTGAGGTCACGTGGAACCACAAGCTAACATTATGGAACCCTTTTAATTCAACAAGAGGAGCAATAAGATGGGAAAAGAATAGACTGTTAAACCAGAGGCGTCTGTGCTGTGTACCAGCCAAAAACAGAGATACAACCGCGAACACATTCGCTGAATAATGCCTCAGTGAGACGTAGGAAGCTGATCTCTTCACACTACTTAAATGTGATACTATATTCATAAACCCATGAAGATTGGAAACTGGGGAATCAATGGAGAAAAAAGCACTCCTCTCAAGCTAATGGATGGGCTGACAAACACATATAGTGCCCAATTACGATGCCCGCAGAGCCATTGCGATGGGCTCGGTCAGAAGGGAATCCGAATCAGTCTTCTGAATGGCTTACGACGGACTCGGAGAGCACGTCTGCCATTCGGAAGGTCCACAGTAACACCAAGCCAGCTCTTTTGGGCTGAGTGATTATGATGGCAGTTTTCCACTGCCTTTTTGTGCCAGCCTTTCCTGCAAAAAAGGCATTGGGAAACAGTTTTGGGGGTCCTCAGCAGCTATAAGTACAAGGCCGTGCACCTATGTTGCCCCCCCCTGTTGGTCCCTGCACACAGTGTCAGGCACATTGAGGTGCCTCCCTCGGGGTGCAGGGATGAACTGAACCTCAGCATTTTGCTATGAGGGCATGCATTCCGTTCGGAATACACGCTCCCATAGCAAAGTATAGGATTGCAACCAAACAGGGTTCAGTCGCATCCTAATTGCTCGAATGGAACCGACGACAGGAGTTCGTTCGGTTCCATTTCCAGAACGATAACAGACCAACTCCGGTCCGTCCGACATCGCAATCAACCCCTTAGTCTACAGAGTGTCTTTTGGGACTGGCTAACTGTTAACTCATAAGTGTCCCACAGAAGATAATGGGACATTGCCAGCGCCTAATTAATGAAAAAGAGTGCCAAAGCTCTGCTCAGAAGCAGAGGACCGCTGCAATTAGACGTTGGCGTGACAAACACCAAGGCTGATAGTATTTAACCCAATACCAGGGTGCCTTTATCTAATTCTTGCAGGGTCCTGCTTTCTCCATTTGGGACGGTTTTACTGTCTTTCTCTTCCTCCATCTTTCTGATCTGTGTGTTTTTCTCTCTCTTGCATAGTAAATATCAGATGCAGGGATGTAAGTGCCGTTGCCCAAAAATGAGTGCCCACCAGGACAATGTTTGCACTGGACATTATTAATTATGGACATGCAGTTGTTGAATGATATCAATTCAATATGTCATAAAACCACTTCTGTCAGCTATGAGCAGCTTCCATTCACAACCCCTCAGGGAGCCAGGGCAGTTAATAAATCATTGTAAAGGTTACGTACATTTGAAATATCCATCTGTTTGTTCATGCTCATTAGAAAGACCTATGTAATAAAAGAAAATGGGCCAGATGTTTCTGTTAAAGTTTTTTTATGCATTCATGTTTTTGTGCCTTAGTAACAATGTTCAGAATGTGGTTTTACATTTGATTACACTGTGCACACACTGATATGATGATATGGTCTTTAAAACGAATTGGGCAGTGGGCTGCTGAGGCTCGGAGACAGAGGAGGTGTCTCCTCGCAGGCAGCACCGAAACTAAGAGACGAGCGGGCACTTGAGCTGAGAAACAGGGCAACATGTCGGCTCCAGAAAAAGTAATCCCCTGATGAAGAGCAGATTGCTTGAAATGCATTGGGACTGAGCATAAATGTGAAAAGAAATGTATAAAACAAGGGAAAATGAAATACAATGAATGAAAAACTCGCTACAAAGTATAGTTTGGAAATGATAATAAAATTTACAAACAGCATTTTGAAACAATTGAGTAATAATTGAATGAAAGATAAAGGAGTGCAAGGAAGGAGTGGTTTCTGTGTCCGCAGGAAACACATGTCAAACAATTAATCCGTATACCCTAAAGGCTCAGTAGGGTACCTACCTATGCACCAACGACGTATATGAAAAAGATAACAAAAAGAATCAAGATACACAATCAAATGAACTGAGAGTGCATTACACGCCCCCCCCCCCTCCCCCCAAATCAGAGCTTTAGGGAGTGAGCCAGAAGACTTTCCTGAAGATTTAGGTGCTGCTAGGAATGCTGTCCATTCCTCTTTTGATTTTTCTGTCCACTTGGAATTTGCACTTCTCTGTAATACTCTATTTGCTGAGAGCCTTCATGGCAATTATTCTGTATCACGTTCTTGAATTTTTGTCATACATCCTCTAGACTATTCTACTGACCAGGAAATCAGTTATTGAGTGTTTTCTTCAAATTGTGGGAATTGTTTTGAGGTAGAAATTTGGGGATTCAATATTACGGGGTTCCCGCCCCCACAGTACTAAGAATGGACTCTATAAAAGTGATTGCAAATTATATCCTTTTACCAAATTCATTCTATACACAAATAGGTCGGTTCCCAAAAACCTGATTTGTAGTGGGTTGCAATTCGACCTTCCTCATGAATAATTGTGAGGTAGGTTGCAAATAGTGTCCCATTTCTGTGAATGCTTTTAAATAACGCATTTTTAAAAAAAAAACACAACCTGTTTTCCTTAAAGGAAACAGGATGCACTTTATAAAAAAAGCAATATTTTTTGGGAGTAAGCAGTGATTCACAGGACCACGTCATACTGTTAAAAAATATTTTTGTCAACATTCATAAAGAATGGGTCCCTTTGCTAATGGGTTACATATGTGTAAATATCAATATTAATGTTTTGAAACAGGATTTGGGTTGAACAACATTAATACACCCCATTCGATATTTGGAATGGCCGCCCTAGACATGCCCTTTCCGAATGCAGAATCAGTATTTGGTTGAAAACCCAAATTGCGATTTGGTAACATGTTACTGAATTGCAATTTTGGTTTCACACATAACAAAAAGCCTTTTTGCGGTTTTGTGACTTACAGCCTAATTCATGAAGCTGAATTCGGCTCGCAAAGGGCCAGAATCTGAGAATCTGGCCCTTTGCGAGTGAGATTTTTGCATTTGCGATTCATCATCCCAAATGCAAAAATCGGTAATTGCGTTTTCGCAAATTTGCGATGGATTACATTTAAGGAATCTCTATTTGAGATTCCTTAAATGCAATTCATCATCCATTTAAAAATTGTGAAATCGCAATTTCGGGCCGCTATTTACCGCGAGGTCAAACCTTGTGGTAAATAGCGATAACTCGGAAAAAGTTGCATGTTGCACACACACATGTCCTTTGGACATGTGTGTGCGCAACCCCTGTTCATATTAGCATTTAAGGGGTGCTACAGGGTGTCCTTTGGACGCCCCTGGCACCCTTTCAATCGCTATCTTATTTGCGATTAGCTAATTGCTAATCGCAAATAAGGAATACTCCCCATTCATTCCTATGGGCCTTTTGGCCCATAGGAATGAATGGGGAGTTATTCCTTATTTGCGATTAGCAATTTGCTAATCGCAAATAAGGAATTAGTAGGAATCGCATTTTTTTTGCATATTCCTACATGAATCCCGTTTTGCGAGTCCTTAATAGCGATTCGCTATGAAACGCTATTAGGGGCTCGCAAAACGGGAGTATGATGAATCAGACTGATTGACCTCTAATGAACACAAAAAAGCTTTGTACATCTGGCCCCTTATTTGCATTGTTAGCAAATTTATCTAATTTAATTAACAATGCTATTGGTTTCTCATAGAAGAAGAACAATAAGATCCAAGCAGCAGGAAGTAATTCTTGAAGATGAGGCTATATTCAAAGTCATAATGGCACAAGTGATCCCTATGGGGGAAGTGTAGCTCTTGACTTCCAATGCAATAGTCAAAAAAAGCCTTCTCTAATAAGGTTTAGAATGTGATATACAAATTTATTGTTATTTCACAATGAAAAGGGCTTGTAAATCTATATGCAAAGTCGTCAGGTCCTAAATACCTCTTATCTCAGTTTGTTCTTTTTACAGAAATTTATGGAGGTTTCTCTCTCCAGCATGCAGGGTCAACAGGTTGAAATCTAACATTGTTCGCTTGAAAATGAAAAAATAAAAATGAAAATAAATGTTGGAAAGCGCTCGAATGCCCAAGAGCGTCTTGGTGCTGGAAGCACAGCCTTGCCTCAGAAAGAAGTGATAAGAGCTGATTGTAGATAGATTTTGAAGGTGCATAGCAAAGCCTAGGTTCACTGATAGAATATCGACACACAAAATATCCCCATACAAAAATATTGAGTTATAAACATTATATTATAAATTAAAACATTAAACTATTCAAAAGTCTTTAAACTTACATTTTCCACTTCAGTGAGTGCAGCAGTAGGTAAAGTGTTGGATAGCGGAGGGGAAAATGACTATTCCTACTCCAGCGAGTGCAACAGTAGGGAGAGTGTTGGATAGCGAAGGAATAAAAATGACTATTCCCACTCCAGTGACTGCAACAGTAGGGAAAGTGTTGGATAGCGAAAGGGTAAAAATTACTATTCCCACTCCAGTGAGTGCAACAGTAGGGAAAGTGTTGGATAGTGGAGGGGTACAAAATACTATTCCCACTCCAGTGAGTGCAACAGTAGGGAAAGTGTTGGATAGGCGAGGGGTAAAAATTACTATTCCCACTCCAGTGAGTGCAACAGTAGGGAAAGTGTTGGATAGAAGGAGGGGTAAAAATTACTGTTCCCACTCCAGTTAGTGCAACATTTGGGAAAGTGTTGGATAGCGAAAGGGTAAAAATTTGTATTCCCACTCCAGTGAGTGCAACAGTAGGAAAAGGGTGGATAGCGGAGGGGTAAAAAATACTATTCCCACTCCAGTGAGTGCAAAAGTAGGAAAATTGTTGGCTAACTGAGGATTAAAAATGACTATTTCCACTCCAGTAAGTGCAACAATAGGAAAGTGTTGGATAGCGGAGGGGTAAACATTAATATTTCCACTCCAGTCAGTTCGAAATTAAGAACAAACAAAATATCACCAACACAAAATATTTAAAAAAAGTACAAATATATAAAAAATATAAAAAATATAAAAAAAGAAAACATATTATAATGTTAAATTGATATGACAAATACCTAGATATTATATTAAAAAATGTAAAAATAATTTACATGCATTACTTATTACGTAACACCGCATAATTCACAACACACATCTACATTTTAATAAAATGTGCTCCCATAATTAACAATCAATTAAAGAAATTTTTATTAAAAAACAAATTTAAACAGATACAAATTAATTTACTCCCCAAACCTTACCCCTATAAAATCAAAACTCACACACAAAAAAATAAACAATTACCCTTATCAATTATCAATTGATGAATTAATATTAATGATCAACTATTATTAATTAATTAAACATACATTAATTTCTACCCTCTACCCCTATAAACCCCACCACCCACACCTGAAAAATCATTACACAATTTCCATAATTAATTTTAAAATAATAGATTAATATCAATTAACTAATTAATAATTAATTAAAAATAAATGACTTCCAACTATAAAACCCCACAACTCACATCTAAAATTAATCACACAATGGCCATATTTAAAGTTTAATTAATTAATTAGCATTAATTAACAACTAAATATTAATTAATTAAAAATAAATGACTTCCCACCTTTTAGCCCTATAAACCCCACAAAGCGATCCTAAAGAAATTACACAATTAACATACTTAATTACCAATAATTAATTAATAATAAACAACCAATTATTAATTACTAATTAACAAATTCCTTCCTACAATAAGCACTATAAAATCTAAATTAAATAAATATTATTACATTTTTAAAAATCATTAATTTATGATAATCAAATTACTTCCCACCCTATACCCCTATAAACCTCACAACCCACTCCTGAAGAACACAATTACTATAATTAATCACCAATTAATTAAATATTATTAATTAACAACGAATTAATAACAAATTAATAATATATTACTTCCCACAATTAACACTATAAAACCTAAATGAGATAACTATTACTAAATAAAAAATAATCATTACTATATTATAATTAAATTACTTCCCACCCTATTCCCCTATAAACCCAAAACCCGCTATGGAACTAAAAAATACAAAATGTAATTACAATAAAATGCATAACTACTAAAAATGTAACACATATATTAAAAAACAAACACAATAATTAAATAAGTGATATTTCAAATGACTATATTTTTGCAAATTATATTAGTGACTTTAATATTTTTTAAAACTATATTTCTTACTTTAAAGTCGATATTCTTGACCATGATATTCTTGCTGTCGATATTTTCGTGTCACGATATTTCCAACTCGATATGTGTATAAGTTGACATTTCCAACTTGATATTGTGGCTGCATACCTAACCTAATATTTCACACCTTCAAATATGTGATGTGTAAGATAAAGAAGTTTATAAAAATGGGTGTTAAAAAAGGGTACTGCAAACAGCGGGATTGTTCTTGCTGCCTCTCATGGCCACTAGTCTGCCATTACTGTTTAGCAGATATTAACCATCTGTTCTCAGAGCTAACTTGGGTTGCTTCCTGTTAGAAATAGAGTCTCTAGTTGTCTTTGATATGCACCCTGTCCAAGTAGGGACCACCACTCTAGTCAAGGTAAGTCAGACACACCCTAAATTAACCTGTACTCACCCTGTAGTAGATTGGCTCAGAGTAGTCAGGCTTAACTTAAGAGGCAATGTGCAAGTATTTGTGCAACACTTATTATACAGTAAAACAGTGAAAACACCACACAACAATAATCCACACCAGATTAGAAAAATAGAGCTAATTTAATGAACAAACCAAGACCAAAACAACAAAAATCCAATAAGTAGAACCGGAGTTATGAGTATTTAAAGAATATCTTGAAATATAGTGCTTAAAGTCATAAAGCACCAACTCGTGCTGGACCAAGTCAAATCTGAAAAGTCAAGCCAACCGCAATGGAGTGCGGGTCGGATACAGACGCCACACAGGCCCGCGGAAACAGTACCTTCACAGAACAATGTGCTGACGTAGAGGAGCAGCAGCGAGGAGCAGAGGAGGCGATGCGTCGTTGTTGATCCTAAGGATTATAGTCGATGTGTCAGTTCCAAGTTGCACAATCGAGTCCTGCGTCGTTGTCGAGCTGAAAGCAATGCATCCTCGTCGATGCTGTGGAGTCCTCGAAGCGGCAATGAGTCAGCATCGAAGGCGAATGCGTCAGATCCGACTGGCGCAAAGTAGATGATGCATGGATTGGTGCAGAAACAACCAGACAGTCCACCTCCAAGGGCCCATGACTGGATTGGCACCACTTGGCAAAGCAGGAGTTACAGGTGGCAGATTCAAGAGGCTGTAGCGGGGTTGAATGTAGCCTTCAATGTTCCTGAGACTTTAGAACAGGAGGCAAGTCAGAAAGCCCTTAGAGTCACTTAGATCTAGGGATGTAGATATTGAGGTCCAGTCCTTCTCACCACCAGGCAAGAGGCAACAGAGAGCTGGGAAGGCAAAGCTGAGCAGCAGTCCAGCAATTCTAGCAAAGTGTCAGTCCTTTCAGCAGCACAGCAGTCCTTCCTGGCAGAGTGTCCTCAGGTCCAGAGTGAACTGTGTCGTTGTGTCAGGGTTCCAGTACTTATACCCAGTTGTGCCTTTGAAGTAGGAGAGACTGCCCTTCCTGTCCTTCCTGCCCTCGCTCCTGACTCACTACAAGGGGGTATACAGTTCTTTGTCTGGGGACAGACACAGCCCTATTCAGGTGCAAGTATCAGCCCAGGGAGACCCATTAGCCTGGTGATGGGCCTTCAGGATGTGAATGGCACGCCTTAACTCCCCTTGTGTGTGCCTCTCTAGAAGGATGCAGAAAACCCAGCTGTCACCCACCCGAGACATGTATTTAGAGACAGGCAGATGCACAGAATGGTTGAAGTAAGAAAATACCAACTTTCTAAAAGTGGCGTTTTCAGATTTACAATTTAAAATCAAACTTCACCATAAAGTTGCAATTTTAAATTGTAAATCCAGAGATATTGAACTCAAAATATCCATCTTGCCCCAATTGAAAATTACACTTACAAGATTTAACAAGGTAATCACGATGTTCCACTATGGGAAAGATAGGCCTTGAGGTAGTGAAAAAACTAATGTGGGAGTTTTGAAATGAAATAAAAATGTATTTTATAAAGCATACTATTGCCTGGAGGCTTCTTTGTGCTGCCAGAAACAGAAGGGAAGCAAAGAGAGAAGCAAAAATGTACAGCTTTCCTATAGGAAAAAAAGGCCAGTGCTTTTCTCTAGGTGGGGAGAAGCGAATTCCACAATTTGGCGGTGCTTTTTCACTACTTGGACCTGTAAAACTTAAAAGTACATGTCCAACTTATTAAATACACTGTCCCCTGCTCTTGAGCCTACCTTAGACTTAGGGGTGACTTATATGTATTAAAAAGGACTGTGTGGGCCTGGCAAGTGGGTTAACTTGCCAGGTTGAAATGGCGGTTTAAACTGCACACACAGGCTCTGTAATGGCTGTTCTGTCTGAGGCATATTTAAAGGCTACTGAAGTGTTTGGCACAATCATTGCTGCAGGACCAGTAGTAGCATTCAATTTACAGGCCCTGGGCACATGTAGAGCACTGTACTAGGGAATTATAAGTAAATTAATTATGCCAATTGTGGATAATCCAATGTTACCTTGTTTTAGGAAAGGAACACCTGCCCTTTAGCACTGGTCGGTACAAAAAGGGGGTGGTGATAGACGTCACCACCACCCCCTTTTGTACCGTTTTAGCACTGGTCAGCATTGGTAAAGTGCCCAGAATCCTAAAGCCAGCAAAAATGTAGTCAGCAACACAGGAGGTCAAAGAGCAAAAAAGTCAGGGGAAACAACGCCAAGGATGCCAGTTCTAACAATTCCCCTTTGCAGGAAGTCCCAAAATGGGGCCCTGTCAGCGGGGAATAACACATATTGTGTTACTACTATGGCATCCAGGGCAAAGAGCAGATTTTAATGACAATGGGGAAAACTGTCACTCACCAGCAAATCCTCCTCAATCTGAAGCTCTAGCCAAATCCTCTGCAATCTGAAGCCCTAGCCATCTTGAGTGGAACATCTGGCTGCTAAAACAAAGGGTTGAGAGAACCTAAACTTCACCTCAGGCAAATTGAGAAACTGCTTATCTTTGCAAAGGACAACATTTCCTGAATTTGTCTATCTTCATGGTCAAAGTTTTAATTTATCCCACACCTAGGGCTCCATTAGGATGACGGGCGGACTTTGCCCGCCCATCATCCCATAGTAAATCGGGACCGCCCGCCTAAAGGGCGGGGGTCCCGACATTGGCATTAGGATGCGCCCGCCACAGTGGTGGGCGCATTCCTCAAATTAACATTGTGGCGGGCAGTGCTCACTGCACCGCCCGTCACAATGTTAACAACAAATGCACGCATTTGCATAATCGAAGCGGCAGGCACCGCGCGGTGCCTGCTGCTGCGATTATGCAAATGCAGGGGGGTACCCCAGGTACCCCCCGTGTGCCACCCCCCTTTGGCCGTCACTCTGGGGACCCACAGGGGCCCCCCAGAGTGAACACCGCATGCCTTTCCGTGGCGACAGGCATTGAAAAATGCCTATTCTAATATGGCTGGCGGTGTCTGATAGACACCATGTTATCCCTTTTCCACCCCGGCCGCAGGCGACCGGGGCGGAAAACAGGCGGGCGGTGTTTCCCACTGCTGCGGTCCCCTCCGCTATCGTTATATGGCGGGGGGAATGCAGGGAAGGATGTCGGGCGGATTGCCTTCGCAAGGGTGGCGGTGGCCACCGCTACCCTGGTGGAGGAAATCCGCCCGACATCCTAATGGAGCCCTTAGTCTTCTTCAGATGGCTGCATGCTCTTTACCCATGTGAAAGTTCTGCAGAACTGAACTGTAAGCTTGTAGTTAGTTTTTGGAGATAAATCTGTCACATCTTCTATAAATTATCAAGTATAGGACTGAAGGCAAAAAGCCTTTGAGCTTCCAGAAGTCTCTATTGTGGTCTCGGGCTACTTGGTTCTTTTTTTATTCCACAGCTATCAGGCAATGCAGACTCGTTTGTGACTTCGAAGCATGCAGAGTTGCATTCTGCGCCCAGAGGTGGGTGGCGCTTTAGTTTTTTCTGATGTGACTACAAATGTTCTGTTAAAAAAAAAAAACTCTGCAGCAAGATCTTCTCATCTCTTGGCCAAGAATGAAGAAGGACTTTATGATCAAAAATGCCCTAACACTTTGGTAAGATTTCCAAGCCTATGACATACAACGTGCTCCCTAATCTAACTTACATGCACTTTTATAACCGGATTCTGACAAAGTTAGTCTCAGCTACTCCAAATCTCAAATTCAAATACCCCCGATTCGCAAAATCGAAGGGGGCTTTGGTTTCTTGTACAAAATCTATTTCTCTTACCCTTCAATCCCTTCAATTTCAATCTCACTAATGAGGCAAAACAGAGGTTACCACTTGCTTGTCTTGGTGCCAGTAGCCTGCTCTGCTCCCATAGAGAATTTATTTATTTATTTATTGACATTTGTAGAGCGCGGCGAATACCCGTGGGCGTCTCGGCGCTAATTAAGGGATGGATCAGCAACTGGGGTAAAGAAGATATACAAGGCTATTGGTCAAATAACCACGTCTTTAGCTGTTTGCGGAATGTGAACAGGGAGGGACTTGCTCGGATATGTGCAGGAAGGGTGTTCCAGAGTCTAGGGGCGGCAACCAGGAAACGCCTGTCGCCCCAGGTGACTGTTCTAGTGCGAATATAGTCTTGTGCACAGGCTCATTAGAAGGCTGATGATAATTCCCAGCATGGACTGTGATATGTTTTTGAGCATATTTACTTACTATTTAAGTCTAGCTCTAATACAGTTTGTGCATATAAAATCACATTAAATAAATAAATCAAATAAATCTCTTAATCACATTCCCGAAAAGACCCTGGCACATAGGCGAACAAAGCACTAGGAAGGAAGGAACATTGGACTTGACTTACAGAAGTTACTAGATCAAGGTAGCCTTAAGATTAGGAAGACCAAGAAAGAAGGGTCAGGTAATAAAGGCATTGTCCTACATTAAACCCAGGAGCACATGCTAATTAAGATTTCTTTAAACCAGGGAACAATCTGCTAGTATTAATGGCGTTTTAATTCGGGAATAAGCCTTCATAAATCAGATAAAATTTTTCTCCGTATGCTTTATTTTTTTTAATTTTTTTTTTGGTGTAAGACATTTATTTTGAACAAATGAGATAGAAGATGCACACTGCGTCGCGCCAACAACCCGGAGGCAGGCCGCTATCAGGTACAGAATGCACAAATATCAGGAAAATAGAATAGGGGCCGTCATCCGGCCGCTGCCAACATTCCTAGGCATACAGATAACTCAATAACATTTTAAACGTATGCAGTGCAACTTCAGCAAGTAAACGGTCTTACTTTTCACTCAGTGCGTTTGACATTTAAAGGCATCAGGAATCAATTGAGCCGCCTCTGGGCAGACAGCGGTCAACGACCAGCTGCAGCGGCATGTGGAAAGGATGCGTCTAACAGCACCGTTTTTCTCCCAACATATCCCACCAACAAACAAAAACCAATAACATCAATCACAGGTGCAAGTACGTAGAAAAACAGCCATGCAACATCTCAGCCATCAAGAAGGGCCCATGGACCCGCGCCAGACCGTCCCGAAGGAGGGCGAGCCACAGTTAGGGCGGGTGTGTGGCGACATCTATTCTGTGCACGAATAGGCTAGGGGGCGGTGGAGGGGTGGGAGGGGCATGAATGAGGCCGCGAGAGGGCCAGTGGGAGAGGGGGGCCAGAGTCATGTCGTACCCGGGGGCAGCGGGGGCCGCAAGCGCAGAGCGTGTGTCAGTGCAGTGCCGGTCCGCGCCAGCTCAGGTCCATGGGACGACAATCACTCAGCCACGCAGTGTACACATTCAGCCCATATCATCCGAAACACTCGTATCAGGTGATGTACCCGGGGTGTCCGAGCTCGCGCGTTCTCTAGTCCACTGAATAAACGGGTCCCATATATCAGTAGGTCTGGAAGCGGTGGGCATAGTCTCCCAGTAGTGCGTCAGTTGGGTATGGCCGTATGTCACATCCCTAATCCAGCCCTCGAAAGAGGGGAGAGCCGACCTGCCCCAATGCAGTGCGATCTGTCGCTTGGCGTATAAAAGGAGCAATGCATGCAGTTTCCTGTCGCAGGGTTCAGTGTCTTTAACGTAACCTAGCAGACCTAGTAGTGGGGTCGGCGTGTCGTCCCTATGCGTGATTTGATTGATGGCTGTGAAGACCTCCGACCAGTATGCACCCAGCCTGGGGCAGCTCCAAGCCACATGGATAAAGGACGCACCCTCCCCTCCACATTTCCAGCAAGAGGCGTCTGCACGGACTCCCATACGGTGTAATAGTGTCGGCGTGCGATAATACCGGTGCAGGAATTTGAAGTGGATGAGCCGCAGCCGATAGTTCGGAGAAAGTGCCGTGAGTTGCTTACAGCAGTACTCCCATGTTTCATACGACAACTGGTCTCCCAGGTCCTCAGCCCAAGCCTGTCTGGCCGAGGCCACCGTCAGTGGTGCCTGTTCCTGTATGCAATTATACAGTCCAGATACCAGCTTTTTGGGGGAAGGTCGTGAAAGCAAGTTTTGGAGGGCGGACAGCACGCACGGCTCCTCTGGGAATCGTGGACCTAACTTTTTGCAGGACTCCCTAAGGGAGTGATACAGGAACATGTCTGCAAAAGAGTCGGGCTGGTCGTCCCCACTAGCGGCCATCTCGAAAAAAGTGCCGTCAGGATATAGGTCAGCAAAGGTGAGAAGTCGGTTTCCACGGATCGTGAGGACATCGCCTCTGGCTGTCAAACAGGGTAGCATCGGGTTACCCCTCAGGGGTATAGCCGGCGCGTAAAGCAAGGAGAGCCCGGCTCTTTTCTGAAGCTCGCGCCAGGCCCAGCGGACCATTTCCACAGTGTCTACCTCTCGCGACGGGCACGTGACTTTTCCGTACAGTGCCACTCGTAGTGGCAAGGGGGCGACCACCGCTAGTTCCACCGCCGCATGCGGCTGGTAGGGAGTGGGATAGGCCCAGAAATGAAGGAACTGAGCTTGTGCACAGAGGGAGTAGAGCTTCAAGTCAGGGGCACCCAGGCCTCCCTGACGGAGCGGAAGTGTGAGCAGATCCCAGGAGACTCTGGCTTGCCCACCGGCCCACACCAGCTTCAGTAGCAGCGAGCGGATGCGAGCGTGGAAGTGAGTTGTCATTGGCAGCGGTACGTTGACGAACAAATACAAGAATTTAGGGAGAACCACCATTTTCGCCAGTGCAATCCTCGCAACCAGGGATAGAGGTAGTTTGTTCCAGACCTCGACCTTTCCCTCAAGCCAGTCCACCGCCCTCCCGAAATTTAGCGACCACAGCTCCTGCACATCCCGGCTGATCCAGACCCCCAAATATTTGACCGCTTCTGTCTCCCACCGAAGAGGGTAGTCCGGAGCAGGGCGAGCAGTGCTCTCCGTCAGGGGGAAGGCTACCGACTTTGACCAGTTGATGGATACCCCCGCCAGGCCCTCAAATCTCACAAATTCTCGGAGTAGCGGACTCATGTTGTCTTTGGGATTTACAACGTATAAAGTGACATCATCCGCGTATAGCGAAATTAGCAAGCTCCTAGCGCTAAATCCAATGCCCCTGGCAGTGTGGTGTTGCCTTATGCGAGCCGCAAGTGGTTCCATCGCAATTGCAAAAAGGAGCGGGGACAGAGGACATCCCTGTCTGGTACCCCTCGAGACACTAAATGGCTTGGAAACAAGCCCGTTAACACTCACCCTGGCTCTAGGTTCCGTGTATAGGAGCTTGATCAGGGTCATGAAGTTTTGACTGAAGCCCATCCGCCCCAGAACACTAAAAAGGTAAGGCCATTCTAAGGAATCAAAGGCTTTGGTGGCGTCCAGGAACACCACCGCCGCCTGTACTGATGGGTGCAAGTAGTGAAGGACAGAAAAAATAGTTCTGAGATTATGCGATGTTGCGTGGCCAGGAATGAATCCCGATTGATCTGGGAGCGCAATCATAGGCAACATTGGTTGTAATCTATCTGCAATTACCTTCGCGTAAATTTTAGCATCCATGTTTATTAGTGAAAGGGGCCTGTAGGAGTCCAGTTGTTGTTCATCCTTATCCGGCTTGAGTAGCGTGATAATCAGGGCCTCACGCATGGTATCCGGAAGGGAATTTAATTCAAGGGCCTCGACAAATACGGAGTGTAGTCTCGGCGCCAGTTCATTGACATAAGTTTTATAGAAGGAGGTAGTTAGGCCATCGGGGCCAGGGGCTTTGTTGGCCGGCATGCTTTTAATCACCTGAGCGATATCTTGTATTGTGACAGTGAGGTCCATGTATTGTCTGTGGTTGTTGTTAAACCATATGAGGGCGATTGAGTCAAGAAAGTCTCGCAGTGATGCCGGTGTCGTGGGTTGTTTTGAGGTGTAGAGGGTGGCGTAGAAATCCGCGAACGCACCTAACACAGCCTCTTGGCCCATCACTAGGTTGCCGGATCTATCATAAACGGTGTGGATATAGTTGGATTGTGTGCGAGGAGCTATCAGCCTAGCAAGGGTCCTGCTCGGCCTGTCTCCCTCCCCGTACCTGCGCGCCTCAGCCTGTTTCCCCAGGAATCGCACCTCCCGCTCCGCTTCCTCCTTGAAGGCTAGCAGCTTGGTTTTCAGATTACCAGCAATTTCCAATGACGGGTCAGAGCTAAAAGCGATATCAAGGTCTCTCAGTTTCCCCTCCAGTTTAGCTAACGTGTCCCTGATGGTGCGTAGGACCCCTGCTTTCCGTGCTATACATTGGCCTCTGATCACAGCCTTAAAGGCATCCCATACAATGGCCTCAGAGGAGACAGACCCAGTATTTTCAGTGAAGTATTTAACGATGTCTTCCCTAATCTCTTCTACAAACACCGGGTCTGTGAGCGCGTGTGGGGGAAGGCGCCACTGGAACGCCCTGTTTATAGTGTCGGGGGGGCGCAGCTCCAACATACACGGAGCATGATCCGACAGTGATCTAGCCATGATATCAACATTCGACACCCATGACGCAACTTCAGGAGACACCAGCCAGAAGTCTAATCTGGACCAGGCAGCTTTATGACAGGTGTAGCAGGTCCCCACTTTGACCCCTGGATTCCTGGCTCTCCACACATCAGATAGCATACCTTCACTCATGACTTCCAAGATCGCCTGACGCGCTTTAGCATGCTGTGGTCTGCTCACACCTCTACGATCCATGTCATCATTCAGTACAATGTTGAAATCACCCCCCATTATGACCGTCTGGCAGTCCAGCAACGCAATCTCCGCCCAAACACTCCTGAAAAAGTTGGGATCGTCTACATTGGGACCATAAATTGCAGCCAGCACAATGGGTCGCCCTTGCAAAGAACCATGCAGCAAGACATACCTCCCTTCTGCATCACGCACTTGAGAGTGCTCTCGCCAATCCAATCCTCTGCGAATGAGTATGGCCACGCCTCTCGCGTAGTTGGAGTAAATGGAAGAGTAAACATGGGCCCATCGGGAATTTTTCAAACGGGGTGAGGGGGTCGCGTGGAGATGTGTTTCTTGTAAGAAGCAAATATCAACACTGTGTCTAGATAATATACCATGCATCAAACGGGCTTTCTTGAAGTCCCCAAGGCCCCTAATATTCCAAGTCCAGAGCTTAATACCCCCCATCTAGAATGTGTGACAGTGTCGAAACCCTCCCCTGTACCCCCATCCCCAAAAGCCAGAAGGCCACCCAGATGTCATGGCTACAAACATAGTTCGCAAACAGATAAGCATGTGTAGCAGTACATTGCACCAGTTCAAAACTACAATTCGCAACTTTGGCAACTTGTGAAACCCCCCCCACCTCCCTCAGCAACCCCCCATTCAGGTTGTGACATATCCCAGAAGCAGGCACGCATGGCGCGAAAAAACCCCAACACCAACAATAAAGGGAGGCACCCCATGAGGCGTGGTGTGCCCAGCAAACACCCCCGTATGTACGGGGTGGCTACAGTCAAACTTTAAAGTTCCTGGGCGCTAACAGTGCCCCCATCCCGAGGTCCACAGAATCCAGAAGTAACTAAAGTCTCAAATAAAGCACGGAGGCAACAGCTACAGGTTGGCGCTCAAGAGCGTCTCAGTGACTTACCCTCAGTGAGTCAGATCGGAAGTTACAGACCTGTGTCCAAGGCTGACTGGGGTCCCCAACTGTGGGACAAAGAGGCAAATTTACAGCCGTACAGGTTGAAAGCCGTAGGTCCCTCAGTCATTGTCACTGAGGTGGTCCGAAGCTTCCTCAAGTCGTGGCGATTTCCTTCTGGCTCCAGCACAGATGTGTTTAGCGAACTTGAGTGCAGACTTGGCGTCGGTGAAGAAGTGTGAGGTGTTTTCATGTTGAATCTTCAATTTCGCCGGGTAAAGGAGAGAATAGGGCAAACCAGCTTGCAGCAAAATTCTCTTCGCTGGCAGGAATTCCTTACGGGCTGCCTGCACAAGTGGGGTGAAGTCCGGGTAAAAGGAGATGTGGTTTCCTTGGTGTGTGATCTTACCCTTCTCTCTCGCCAAACGCAGGATGATGTCTCTATCTTGGTAGTTGAGCAATTTAGCCAGGATGGGACGCGGAGGGGCGCCTGGCGGAGGTTTTTTCCCAAGGGACCTGTGCGCTCTTTCCACCGTGAAAACCGGGGACAGATCCGGGTCAAACAGTTCATGTAGGAGATCCGATACAAACGATTCCATCTTGCCTATGTTTGTAGTCTCCGGAATGCCTGTAATGCGGATGTTGGATCTTCTGGAACGTGCTTCCAAATCGTCAGACTTTGCGCGCAGATTTTCGATTTCCCGCTCCAGCGACGTGATATGTTGTTTGGCCTGCTGCTGGAACTCGCAACATTCAGTCTGCCTATTTTCAAGGCAATCCAGTCTCGTCTCGTGGGCGTCCACCTTAGTTTTCACAGATTCGAGTTGTGTGGCCATATTATCAAGCTTAGCGTCAATGCTCTTTAAGCTGGATCTCACCTCCATAATGAGGGCCCCAAAGTCGATGTCCGGAGGTGTACCTTGCGATGACGAGGCGCCACTATCCGACTCCGCCGCCGGGTTTTTCGGGGGTCTCCTGTTATCAAAGCTTATCTTAGATTGCTTGGCTTCGTTCTTCCCCATCTCTGCAGCCGGATGGAGTCCGCGGGGTGCACAGAAGTGCAGCGCCTATCTAGTGCCTTGTGTAACAAGTGCGCAGCCCCGTGCGATTGTCCAAGCGGCGCCGGGCGCATCAGGCGTATCTATGAGATTGCGGTGCCCAGTCCAGCCGTGTGGAATAGAGGCGCAGGTGTTCAGTGGCTCCCCAGAGCTGCAGCGCACGGAGCGGGCCTTTCCAGAGTTCAAAATGGCGGGCGCCCGTATTGCAATGTCGAGCCCGCGCTACAGGCGGGAAATCCACAGTACCGGAGTTCTCGGGGACCGGAGCTGCAAGGCGCGCAATTATATGTGCGGAGATCCGCTCCGCACAGAGAGCGGCAGACGGTAGGTCCAGGTGTGGTGGCGAAGCGGGTGGAGCTCCAAGTCGCCTCCGCCTCGCCGCAGCTGCACTTCACACCCTCTCCGGCCCCCGCAGCAATGTAGGCGGAGGTGGAGAAGTGTGGCTCAGTGGTTAGAGGCGGCAGACCCGGAGGCTGAGAGCGGCCGTGGACCAGGGTTCGATTCCCGACGCGGCAGGGTCTCGGGCTCAAAATTCCACGGACTCGTTAATTCTCGCGCCGGTGCCTACTCAACTCACGGGGTCACACTCTGCGACTCTGGGCAATAGCTTGCTTAATCTCCACTACGGCCCCTCGCGGCGGGATGCCTGGCTTTCACCTTGTGGATGATACCCTGCCGGGGGTATCTCACAAGGGAATACCAGGACGGGTTCCCTAAGCAAGCGCCCTGAGACCTTCGGGTGATTTGTGCGCTATATAAGTCAAATTACATTACATTACATAGGCAGTGTTGGCGCGACCCCCCGGACCGCCACCGGGGCTCCCCACAATCCAGCGCTACCTGGTTAGACGTCGGATCTCCTCGCGGCGTCCCAGTCAGTGTCGCTAGGCTGCGCCGGCCTCCGCAGCTTCTCACCCGCTCATTTCCTCCTCGGCCGCAATCGGGGCTTCCCGGTTTGATTTATGCGGCAGCACCCCGGCAGGCGACGTTCCTCCGCAAAGTCCGCCAGATCAGCGGAGACCTCCGCAGCCGCGGTCCACAGTGCCTCGCGCCGCCCAGAAAGAGGCACTTCCGGCGAGGGGCAGAGCGGGCGCGCAGGTCGGTGAATGTTCGGGTCGTCGCCGCTCCGAAGTGGTGTCGCCTCCGCGCCCCAAACTCAGGACGAAGGATCACCTGGGTGTTCTGAGTCGGACCCGGGGAAAAAGGGGGTCTGTAGGCACCAGGAACAGGATAAATGGAGGATCAATTAGTGTAGCCGGCGGAGCTCACTCAGAGAGCGGCCATCTCGCTGCTTGGCTAGCCACGCCCCCCCCTCCGTATGCTTTTTAAAGTATCACACATGTGTAAGGGATGATGGTTCAAATACCACTGACATATTCCCTTTATGCCCTTTTAATACAAATGAGGATCCTGTGCATGCCTAGAGGGCTGGCGTTTGTTAGGCCTATTCCTATTAACAATTAAGTCCAAATAGGAGAGACAATTTGGTCCAATTAACAACCATGCAATGGTTAAGGCAGGTAAACAGGCCACTATAATCAGTACTACTCAAAATCAAATTGCAGGAAATCAAACATTATTGGACACCCAGTGACAGATGTGATGCTTATAGAAAATAACGAATTATTTAGATCACAAAGCGGATTTTGTCTATGTGGGAAACAGCTAATCCAAAGAGGAGGAACATTGCAGTAAAACATTAATAAGAAGGCTTAACCTCTTCATCTCTTGATTTGAAGTGGCATAAAAGTAGAACATCCTGCTTCCAGACTGTGGCACACATCTAAACACAAATGGCTTGCCCAGAGTGGCATCAATTCCAATTTCTGAGCCCTCCAGCTTCATCACCTCCAGAGGTCGACACTTTCCCTCATCCTGAAAAAAAAGAAGCTCATTATGTCATTAGTAGTATGGAAAATTAATCGAGTATGTAATTAAAATACTTGCTGCAATTTATGTGCATTCAGCAACTGTACAAATACATGAAGGAGTGGTGTGAATAAATAGAGAATATATGACAGATCCCAAAATTATATGAGTTCTGATTGTGATCAGTAGATATTAAATTAGTTTGCTTTGGCTCCATTTGTATTCAAAATAAGAAATAATTTAATACATAGCCAAATAAATAATTAAATATTTATTATGCATTATTGCTCTGTGGATAGGTCAGTATCTGCTGTTAATTGCCGCCCCTCAATTATCAGACAAAACCTAAGGTGAGGATGCGTATTGAGAGGAAGGGCAATTAACAGCTGCACAGCTCAACAGCACATATGTAATAAAACAATTAGCACTTTTCCCACTAATTTGACTGAATACTAGCAGATGAGGGGCCTGGTTATTTTGTGTTTTTATTTCGGTACCCCACGTTGGGGAATGTTGGTATATGATTTTCACTCACGTCGTGTAACACCTTCCGGCTGGAGTACGTAGGAAAGTTACTGTCACAGAGAACAGATGAAACGTCTGCAGATCTGCTTGCCCACTTCCGTGCTTTATAGATCCCGCCCCAAGCTCCATTACTTTCAGAAACTATATCCTGCATTTGACCCACCCCTAGAAGACGGAGTTTGATTAATACTGGGCAAAGCACCTTGTTCAACAATTTTAACTTTGTGGAATGATATTGCTCCCCTTCGAGTGATGCTGTGATGGTACTATCTCAGATTGTATGCTGTAAAAATTCAATAAAAACACCTTTGACAAAATAACCTCTATGAAGTTATAATGTTTAATAAATAGCATTAAACATAAATAATGGAGGTGGAAACAGATATAGATAATTACAAATAAAATTAATTATTTAATACAAAATATATAAATATAGGAGCACCTCAATATCACTGACTGCATACAATTATGAGTTTCATAAAGAACAGTTGTTGTATAATATGTGAAATTCTTTCACGTATAATGCTAAGAAACAACTCAGTCATTGTAAAATTCCATTTGCAGTCTTTACATTTGTTTGAACAATAGTAACTTTTGGTGCAGACTTTTATTTGCTTTGCTGTTTCCTAAACAAAAATGTAAACACAAATGGTATAATATAACTTTCAAGCTTTCAATGGTGTCTAGAATTATGAAGTGCTTTCTCATTCATGAAAAATGTATTTGGTTGGTGAAACACCCAGTTCTGTCTTTACTTTTTTACGACCTGTTAGCCTTAGGTTCTTGCCCCAAACCTTTCCCTCACCTTTTCTATTATAGCTGGACTTCTTTTTTTGGCCTTAGACACTGCACACTTCACAACTGCTAACCAGTTCTAAAGTTCTAGTGTTCACTCCCCGTAAACATGGTTAAATGGCGTATACCAAATTGACTCATTTAACTTATTTGTAATTCACTTGTCGAGTGGTATACCAGATACCCAGGGCTTATAATTTATATGCTACCAGTGGGCCTGCAACACTTATTTTGCCATCCAGTTAGGTAGCCTCTACAAACATGTCCTATTCCTGCCACTGCAGCCTGAATGCAGTTTTAAACTGCTATGTCGGCTTGGCATTCAAATCTCTTTGCCAAGCCTTAAACTCCCTTGTTATTACATAAAAGTCACTCCTAAGGCAGGCCCTGGGTAGCATGGTGCTGAGTAATTAAAAAATTGGAAATGTAAGTTTTACATGTCCTGGTAGTGAAGAACTCCTAAATTGGTTTTACACTACTGTGAAACATTGGGAATTCCTTATTACATTTAGTAAGTGGTAAATTTCCAATTGGGTGCAGATGGCTATGTCGTGTTGGTGTCTTTGGAATTGTGGTGAAGACCCCAATTTAATGATAAAGTCGAGCTCTTGATTACAATTAAAAAAATTGCACTTTTAGAAAGTTGGCATTTTTCTGTCCGTAGCCCTTGGTGCCTGAGGCCTGTCTTGGATCACATGGCTGGGTGCAACTGACAGTTACACTGTGTTAATTCCTCCCAGACAGTCACACAATAGAGGGATTAAGTGTGAGTGAATGTGGCATCTGCTGGAAGGATGTGGCAGAAGTTGATGAGCAATGCCCCTCTTACAACAGAAAGGCCTGTGCTCTGCCTTCTAACAAAGGGCCTAACAAATCCACATTGTTACTGCAGCCAGCTTGAAGTTAGGGCAGGGGAGGCAGAGAATTCTAGGCACTTCAAAACCACTTTCTAAAAGCTTCTCCTGCCTTCCTGAACCAGGGTACCAGGGTATAAAAAGAGGACCACAAACACCAACTCTTCAGTATACTTATGGACCTGTGAATACTCTACCAGGAAGGAGGACTGCTGTGCTGCTGAACGGGCTGCCACTCTGCTGGACTTGCTTCCTGTTGCCATCTTGCTTGGGGTTGAAGAATTGGACCTGCAACCTCAACTTGAACCCAGGACCCCAGAGTGACTCCAAGGGCTAGCCTGCTGGCCTCCTTATCTGAACTCAAGGGACATAAAGGCTCCCCAACATCCAGAAACAGTCCTGGACCCATCTGCAGCAGGTTCCTGACCCTCCAAATGGTGCGTCTCAGGTTAGGGACCCTTGATGTGGCTCATGGGTGTCAATCAAGCTTTTGGGCTCTTTGTGACTGCGCCTGTTCACATCGACACCAAGCCGCTTGCACCAAAAATCAGCGCGTGGCACAGCCTGCCCATTTCTTTGCACTGCAGGATTGACCAATCGCAGGAGACCGACAACGCAGAGCTCCAGCCTGCCCATCAATGATGATCAGCCTCCTAGTTGTGCCACACTGACAGCCTCCTCTGGTGCTCTCCTTGCTCCTCGCGATCCTCTTTAATGCGAATGGGACTCTTAAAACAAAACTTGAAAAGGTAATCCTTCAGCAAGACTAACCTGGGACTTTATGCGACCTGCGTTCCATCACAGTTGGCCTGAACTTTTGAATTTGACCCAGTCCAGCGTGACCAGGCAGCCACGGTTGGCGCTTTGTGCCTTAAGGCGCTATTTTTCACTTTAATCTTTAAAAATTCATAACTCCACTTCTACTGATTAGATTTTTGTTATTTTGGTCTTGTTTTATTTAATAAATTCAGCTCAGTGTTTTCACTGTTTTACTGTTTGAAGCTTTGCACAAATACTTTATACATCGCCTCTAAGTTAAGCCTGACTGCTCTGTACCAAGCTACAAGGGGGCAGCACAAGATAATCTGGGGTTTGCTTGTGCCTTACTGAGACAAAGATTGTGGTTTCTGCTTGACCAATGTTCACACCCCAATCAACAGACAACCCAAATTCTCTCTGTTAGACCTGGAATCCTTACCGTGGCTTCGCCCTGATTTTTGCCTTCAGACCTCTTTTTTTTGCTGACTTCGTTTTTGCAGGCCTTAAGACTCTGCTCACTTTACCACTGCTAATCAGTGCAAAAGTGCTTGTGTTCTCTTCAAAACATGGTAACATTGGCTTGCACCCAACTGGCACATTTAATTTATTTATGAGTCCCTAGTAAAGTTCACTACATGTGCCCAGGGCCTGTAAAGTAAATGCTACCAGTAGGCCTTCAGCACTGATTGTGCTACCCACTTACATAGCCTTTATACATGTCTCAGCCCAGCCATTGCAGACCCTGTGTGTGCAGTTTTAACCTGCCATGTCGACCTGCTAAAATAAACCTTTTGCCAGGTTGAAAGCTTCCTTTTTAATACATATGTCACCCCTAAGGTAGACTCTCGACACCCGCCAATGGCAGGCTACAGTGTATTTAAAAAGTTGGACATGCACTTTTATCTTATTACATGTCCTGATAGTGAAAAACTCTTACATTCGTTTGTCACTCCTGCAAGACCTATCTCTCCCATAGGATAACATTGCCTTATTACATTTTATAGGTGTAATTTCCAAATGGGAAGACATAACTGGTTCGTGATTTGGTATCTCTGGAATCCTAATTTAAAATCCTAACTTGTGGTGAAAGTTGGATTTAAAAAAATGACACTTTAAGAATGTTGCCTTTTTCTTGCCTTAGCCTGTCTTTGGCCACATGAATGTTTGCAGTTGGCAGTAGGGTTTTGTGTATTATTACTAGACAGCCACACACAGTGGGATCCTATACATGACTGGATGGACTATCACTGACAGGATGGGAGGGAGGAGCTTACATCTGAATAGGCTGTGCCCTGTCTCCACACAAACGTTTGCATACCCCCCGGAGTTAGTCTGTAGCCAGGGCAGGGAAGGCAGGGCATCTGAGCACTTCAAAGGCATTTAATTTATTTTTTATTTATTTATAGAGTTTTGTATAGCGCGGACAAGACCCGTGGGTATCAGAGCGCTTCACATGTGATATAAATTACAGACATTATGAAGGCAATTGTAACAACATATATATATGACGTATAGGACACTGAGATAAGTTGTAAGGGGTAGATTACAGACATTATGGAGGCAATTGTAACAACAGATATATATGACATATAAAACGCTAGGATAATCTGTAAGGGAGATTATAAGTAAGAGTTCTTTCGCCCATCCAGTTAGTAGTAGGAGGTGGGTGAGGTATGGTTATATAGTATAACAGTGCAAATAACATGTGTAAATAGCATTAAGGAGTAAAGAGTGTTGCCATGTAACCAGGATCCTGGCAATAAAACATAATGAGGTAGAGCGTATATAGTATTATCTGAGAGATTATCGATATCGGGTCATATACGTTTGAGGTAGTAGTAAAGTGTGTGGCCAAGGTTTAAACGTGAAATCAGTCAATTGGCAGATAATAGATCTTCAGGAAGTTTAGGTTGAGGCCTTCTCTCTTTGGTGTAGATGTTTTCATCAATAATCTGTACGCTACTCTATGAGAGGTATTTGCTCATCATGTGGTTCTTCAGTTCGCGTTTGAATGTTATCAAATTTTGAATCTTCCTGATGTTCGGAGGTATTGAGTTCCAGACTCTGGGGGCGGCTCCTGAGAACGCTCGGTCGTAAGTCTTTTTCTTCCGGAAAAAGGCTGGCCTCAGTAGCAGTTCGTTGACGCTTCTAGTTGGTCTGTTGCCTCCCGATAGCTTAATTTTCTTGGCCAGGTATCTCGGCGTGTTGCAGTGAACTGCTCGGTGGGTAATACAGGCCATCTTCATTTGGATTCTGGCCTCATAGGGTAGCCAGTTTAGTGTTTTCAGGTGAGGAGATATGTGATCGAATTTCCTCGATCCCGTGATCAGTCTTGCCGCTGCATTGAGACAGGCTTTTAGTGGTGCTGTGGATGTTTTCGGTAGTCCCGCTAACGTGGTGCAACCGTATTCGATCCTTGAAATAACTAGGGATTGTACAGCCAGTTTTAAGTCCGCCTTTGAGATGTACGGTTTCAGTTTTCTTAAATAGTTCAGATGGAAGCGGGCGCTCTTGGCCATTGAGTTTATGTGGTCTTTCATGTTCAGATTCTCATCTAGGGTAATTCCCAGTGATTTTGCTGAATTAACTAGGGTCGGGGTGCAGTCCAACGCGGTCACCAGTTTCGTCAATTCCTTTACCTCAGGACGGTTCTTCGTCTGTGAAATTAACAGGAATTCAGTTTTATGGGCATTTAGTTTCAGGTGGTTCGTAGTTAACCACTGTAGAGCTCTCTTTAGTGTCTTGTTCATTAGGTCAATGTCAGCAAGGGAGGCGATCTTTATGTATATTTGCGTGTCATCTGCATACATGTGATAGGGTATCTGTGATTCCCTAAGGATCTCCGTGAGGGGTTCAACATACAAGTTGAATAGATCTGGGGATAAGGTTGAACCTTGTGGGACACCGACGGCAGTAGGACAAGGGGAAGAGGTTGCTTGATTGACCAGGAAACGTTGAGTCCTATTCTGCAGGAAAGATTTAAACCATTTCAGCACATTTCCCGACAAGCCCATCCTTTCTTGTAGCCTGGTCGTCAGCAATTCATGATTTACCGTGTCAAATGCAGAAGACAGGTCTAGAAGAATCAATAGGCATGCTTGATTTCTGTCTAGCGCTTGTAGGGCGTCGTCCACGATATGCAGGATCGCAGTTTCAGTACTATGCCCAGCTCTGAATCCAGATTGGCAATCATCTAGTAGTGAGAACTTAGCGATGTGTTGACTCAATTGGCATTGTACGCATTTCTCAATAAGTTTGGCTAGTAAAGGTATATTGGTCACTGGTCGATAGTTGTTCGGGTCAGTTGCATCCGCTGTCGGTTTTTTGATGATAGGCACAACCTGGCCAGTTTTTAGGCAGTCGGGTAGGGTCCCTTGTGTAAGTGAGGCATTTATTATCTCAGTCCAGATTGGGACTAGGGTGTGGCTAATTTCTCTTACGCACTTTGCTGGTAGAGGGTCTTGATAGTGGTTATTCGGTCTGATTTCCTTTAGCATTTTGGCGATCTTTTCTTGGTCATAGCATTCAAAAGTGTCCCAATTGGCCTTATTTTTAGTTTGGGGACTCTCTATGGACTCATTGGGCTCTTTTGTAGGTGCGGTAGGGGTCGAGATGTTAATCGCGGCAGTTGAGAGCTCCACTTCAAGCAATTTCGTTTTCTCCGTGAAAAATGTAGAGAATTCCTCACAACTTAAGGGAGTTTTTGGGTTCTCGTGAACTGTTTTGGCTAGTTTATTCGACTGTTGTTTTAAAATCTAAAAGAGTTTCCGAGGTCTGTTTGAGGCATTGTCGAGTTCAGCTTTTATAAAATCTTTTTTGGATTTAATTATCTTCTTGTTATATTGCCTTCTGGTATTCCTTAGGGCTATCAGCTCGGGAGAGGAGGGGTGTTGCCTCCATTTCCTTTCGACCATTCTCAGTTTGCGCCTGTCCTCATTCAGTGACTCACTGAACCAGGGATTTTTTGGTTTTTCTGATACTCTTTTCAGTGTCTGTGGCATGGTGTCATTGACGATATTTCCTATTGAGGTTAAGTAGTGCTCCGTTAACTCGTTGACATTCAGTCGGTTGTTTGGTGGCTTCAAGACATTCTCACATCTTTCAACCAATAGTTCAATATTAGCTTCTTTAGTGTCTCGGACCAGTTTTATAAAAGAAGGACCTCAGGCATCACCATTTCAATACACTTATGGATCAGTAGGTACTCTGCGAGGAAGAAGGAATGATGTGCTGCTGAAAGGACTACCAATCTGTCGGACTGCTGCTCTGAAGGAACTGATGCCCCGCAGTGCTGACCTGCTGTCTGCTGCAGTCTTGCCTAGGTGAGAAGGACTGGACCTGCATATTTTGAACCAAGAACCCAGAGTGACTCCAAGGGATAGTTGGCTGGCCTCCTGATCTGAAGCCTCAGGGATATAACAGGCTTCCAAACACCTTTCAGCTGTATCTGCACTCTGCCATCTGTAAGCTACCCTGCCAAGTGGTGTCACCCCAATCCTGGACCCTTGGAAGTGGACTTAAGGTGCTTTTCCAGCTTCTGTGGATTCAGCGGAACCAAGGCATCTCCTCTGCTGCGCAGTGCAATCCTGAGCAGAACAGAGGCATCTCTGTTGCTGCCTAAATTGGACCCGCCACAAAGCGTCACACTGCTGCCACGGCTTGCACCACCTTCGGAACAGCCACTGTGCAACGCATCCATGGTGCAGGCCCTCCCATCTCTTGTTGTCCGCAGCCACGGCAACACTTTCGCATTGTACCCTTGCAGCTCTTCAGAATCGATTCATCACCTCAACTACACGTTACAACCTTTTTATTTTTATATCTATTGTGGGGAAGTGTGGCTCAATGGTTAGAGCAGCAGACCCTGATGCAGAGGTCTGGCCCGGGACCAGGGTTCAATTCCCCGCCTCGGCGGGTCTTGGGCTCAAAATTTCACAGACCTGATATTTCTTGCCTCGGTGCCTATTCCAATCATGGAGTCCCACTCTACAGCTCTGGGCAATAGCTTGCTTAATCTCCACAACGGCCCCCACAACACTAAGGATGCCTGGCCTCCACCTTGGGGGTGCCCAGGAGTGGACGCCTCACAGGGAAAGCCAGGATGGGTTCCACAGTGGTATTCGTAAAAGTGCCTTGGGACCCTTGTGGGTGAGTAGTGCGCTATACAAGTATCAATTTACATTTGCATTTCATTATTTTATTTTTGCACCCTTGCACAGCACAGATTACAGTTTATATTTCATGTAAATTGCAATTTCATCATTGCCATATCCAAACATAGAGAATTCAATATTAAACAATACATTCCCCCTTATAAATAAACAGTAATAACAATTATCCCTCCGTCCCCCCTTTCTACATCTCAGATCTTTCCACTTAAATCCCACTCTCATGACAAAATTGTATATAAAGTGCCAGTGAAATAAAAAGAATAACATTCAGCTGTTACAGTTACTCAAATCATCTCTAACGTTCCCAAACATATTATGAACGTGGAGAAGTGTGGCTCACTGGTTAGAGGAGGCAGACCTGGAAGCAGAGGTCAGCCTGGGACCAGGGTTCAATTCCCGGCTCGGCGGGGTCTTGAGTACTAAAAAAATGTCCATGGACTCGACAATTCTCGCTCTGGTGCCTACTCGATTCACGGGTTCACACTCTGTGACTCTGGGCAATAGCTTGCTTGATCTCCACAACGGCCCCTCGCAGCGGGATGCCTGGCTTTCACCTTGCGGATACCCTGCCGGGGTTATCTCACTGGGGAATTCCAGGACGGGTTCCCTAAGCAAGCGCTTAGAAATCGCTCGGTGATTTGCGCTATATAAATTCCTGTACATTTACATATGCTCCCCAAACGTTTCCATGATTCTCAATTTTTGCATATCCTGGCTACTTTTAGTAGTAGAACCCACTCTTGTTGCATGTAAACTCTTTGCATCTGTAAAAGCCATTGCAAAAGTGTTGGAATGGGATCTCTTTGCCAGCCTGGAGCAGTCCTCATATTGCGTCCATGTATCTCCCACCCTCCCAACCAATAGTTTAACTAGTAATACCAGGGGGCAACATGTATTTGTACATTCCACTCCCGTTCCATGGGGATAATACCATAAGTTAAAATCTGTACAGAAATTTCAATCATTCTCAAGGGGATGCACCTGCAAGTAGGCCGTTAGTGGTTGCTAGATGTCTTTCGGGCGTGCAGCCGGCGGTTGAATTGTGGCATATATTTCACTTGTGGTGTCGCAGTATATCAAGTCACTGATCCAAGCCTTCACAGTTGGGGTCTGCACACTACTTCAAAGCAGGGAGACCTGCTGTTTTGCCATACGTAGGACAATCGCAGTAAACCATTGGACTCCCTTCTTTGAGGGCTTAACATACCCCAGCAGGGCCATCAGTGGCGTAGGTTGCAGTGTATGTTTAATAATCAGAGACAATTGTCGGATGACCTATCCCAATACGCCAGTATGGGTCTGCAATTCCAAGATAGGTGCAAGAAACCTGATTGATCTGCAGTGCATCTAGTGCATGTGTGTTTGGTATGCTGGAGTCCATTTTGGCCAAAAGGGATGGTATGATGCATGCACTATGCAGATATTTAAAATGTAATAGTTTATGACGGTGGTTATTTGATACGTAACATGTTTGTCCGCAACAGTAAGTCCACACCTGGTCTGTCAATGGGAGGCCTAATTCCTGTTCCCAGGCTTGCTTTAGCGCCTCTCGCCGGGCGAAGAGCCAGGGGTGAGTGGTAGAGACATAATGCCAAAAGAGCCTCATCTGATGCTCTGATGGCCAATGTAAGTGGTGGGAAATATGGAGGTTCCGATGATGCAGTTGGGACCGCCCCTTTTAAGGAGCATCGTATCCTGTGTAGGAGGAATCTATCCATGTATGTTGCATCTCTACTCGAGGTGAGATCCTCTATGGTACGTAATTGTGAATCTTTGAAAAGGTCACCCACGATGCATAGTCCGTATCGGGCTAGGGTGTGTTTAGTGAGAGCTTCTGTTGTGGGGGAGTAACCAAGGATTGTCAGCTAATGGTATGTGCCGGGAATATAAGAATAGTGCCTGCAGGTATCGTCGTAGCTTGGCCAATAAGCGGTAGAGAATGTCTGAATCTCAGCAGGATTCTGTGGTAGTCCCTGTGGTAGGATATCTGACAGCGAGTTTGGGTATACCTGAGAGCATTCTGGCTTCAGATATTGAAGACGGGCATCCATGTAAAACCAATAGTATGTAAAGTGAATTTTTGCGATCAAATAATATAAATATAAATCTGGGACCCCCAAACCCTCCCCGGTGATATGGCATGATTAGATTATTCCACCCGATATGCGGTTGCTTTCCCGCCCATATAAGTCAGATATGCAAAGCCCGCAGCATGTCAAAGACGTTTGTGGTGAGTGCGATGGGAATATTTAAAAAAAGGTATAAAAACATGGGAGGAGAACCATTTTCATGATGGTGATCCTGCCAGCAATATAAAAGGGGTGCTTGACCCATCGCTCAACTTGCGTGGTAAGATTGTCTATTGCTGGCCCCTGTTTAAGGTGGATCACCTCGAACACGTTACAGTCCTGAACAATGCCCAGATATTTTGGCGGGCCAGTTCGCCACCGCAATGGGAAGTCAATGTGAACTTGAATAGTGTCCAGAGTCAGCGGGAATACTTCTGATTAGTCCAGTTGATGGTGAGACCGGAGTAGACTCTAAATCGTACCACCTCTCATAGTAGTGGTGATAGGTTCGTACTTAGGTCCCATACAAATAACATCACATCATCATCATAAAATGAGGCCTCTAGTGGACCTCTGTGGAGCCTCAGACCGTGATGGACATGCCTTTCCTGCATTGTGCCGCTCTAATGGATCCATGGCTATAATATTTAGCAAACGCGAAAAGGGGCAGCCCTGTCTAGTGTCTCGCGTGAGAGGGAAGTGGGGGGTTAACTCACCATTCAGCTTGAGGCGAGTGGTAGGGGCAACATAAAGAAGTCTAATTAGGCTGGAAACGACAACTGGACCCCCATTTTCTGTGACATCGTATATAAAAAAGGTAGCTGCCGCGGGGAGAGCAGAGTCTATCTGATTGATGACTGCAAATAGAGCACACAAATTTACCATAGTGGAGCAGCTGGGGATGAATCCTGCTTGCTTGAAAGGAGCATATAATCTTGCCAAATGATAGAGAGAGGCGGGTGGCTAAGATTTTGGCCAGGATTTTGTAATCTTGATTCAGAAGGGACAATGTCCTATATGATGTGTAACTTCGTTTTTTTTTGTTGCCATGTTTGAGTAGGAGTGTGATTATGGCTTCTCGCGTTGTTGGAGAGAGAGATCCCACCTGTAGGGCTTCATCGTATACTTCTATCAAGTTGGGGCCAGTATGTTTTTGTAGGCTTTGCGAAATTCACCTGTTAGGCCATCCGAACCAGGGGCTCGGTTGCATGCGAGGTTGTCAATGGGTTTGTTTAATTTCATCCTCATCAATATGGGTGGCTAGGAATTTGCGCTGTCCTTCATCTATCTACACCATGGCCACTTCTTCTAAGTAGTCTGTGAGGGCCTGCCCCAGTGGGGGGGGGGGGTTGCACCTTGTATATAGTTTGGTATAATAAGATAGGAAAGCAGCAGTGATTTCATTCCTTTCAGCAATATTACATCGTTTTCAGCATCTAGCTGCGTGATGTATGCTGATTGGCGCTGCAGGAGGAGTAGTCTAGAGAGGATTCTACCGGGCCTCTGACCTTCGCCGTATGCTCAAGCCCTAGCATATTTACCAAGATATTTCACTTCGAGTGCCGTGAGGTCTGTGAATTCTGTCAACAGTGCTGCTCAATCATGCAGTGATGAGGGGGAATCAGTCGCTCGTGTGGCTGTGTTCATATCTCTAAGTTTTACCTCCACCACTTCTAGTTCTCTCTGTATTGAACACAAAACTCCTGCATGCTTGGATACGCATACCACTCTAATATAAGCTTTAAAAGTGTCCCACAGTGTGGACTTCAGCTCCACCATGCCTTCATTTAGTTGAAAGTATTCCCAGGTGGCCTCCTCAACCTCACTGTGAAAAATCAAATCTAGTAAGGCCTCAGCCGGGAATCTCCAGAAGGAGTGTGGCTGCAAGATAGTAGGCAATTCCAGGAGGATAGGGGAGTGGTCTGGCAATGTGCGGGGCAAGTACTCAACAGCTTGGGCTGCCAGTAAAAGTTGGGGAGTAACGTACCAATGGTCTATTCGTAACCATGAACCATGTGGGGCTGAGTAGAAGGAGTAGTTGTGCCCAGTGGTGTGGTGAGCCCTCCAGGGATCTGCTATCAGTGAGGTACGTAACAATGAAGCGAGACCTTGCACAGCGTGCGATTTAGTGATGTGTCCCACCCTGTTGTGTCCAATTTGAGATCGAGGGTTAGATTGAAGTCTCCCCCTTTAGTATATTTTTGGCATCTAGTTGTGTGTGGCGACTTTGGAGAAGAAATCTGTGGAATCTACATTCGGGGTGTAAATATTGATCAGCAAAAGCGGTTTGTTGTCTAGCACCCCCACCACCAGGATGTATCTGCCTTCTTCCTCCACCACTATTTCGTTCACCTGAAAAGGGAGTGATCAGTGTATTAAAATGCATACGCCCCAGGAGTATGTGCTGTAGTTTGTGAAGAAACGGTTAGTGCCCCAGGTCGATGCAAATCAATGTGTCTGAAGTGGTGCATAGTTTGTCTCTTGTAAGAAAGCCATCTGGAAGGCATGTCAAGCCATGTAACCTAAAACTTGGCGTCCTTTTATGGGGTTGGAGAAGCTTCTAATATTCCAGGACAAACACTTTGAACGCAAACCTTTACACTGCATGGATGGGTGGGCATGGGTTCAGGGTGTTTTGTGTTGTGTTACATTGCGATTGCATGACGTACGTGTAGCTATTCAACCATAGAAGCCCTACTCTGTATTGTAATCTAAATAGAACAAAAGGTTCTAAGAAGACATTTCCAACAACCCCCCACCCACATCGGATACATACAAAAATGCACCTGGTGAATCCCATTAATATCCCTGTGAACATTAAACAAGAGCAAAGACCTTCCAAGGGGGGTAGGCATCACTCCAAAAAGCCGTCATTTAAAGTAAAATATGATAAATGAATTCTATACATCAGTTGCGCTGATAGCAAAGTTCACCACCATTCAGTAATTGTTTCATATTTATAGCTCATGGAAGCCTGTCTTTTATCTATTGCCTCGACTACTTTGGCTAGGCACAGTTTTTGTCCATGGGCTACTAATCGTTATTACGACCTCAACTCCTCTTCTTCTCCGTGCACTTGGCTTTTCTTCACGTTCTAATGATGCTTCCAGAACTTCACGGCATCGTCAGGGGTATCGAAAATTCGGGGATTTGCTGTTCATCTGAATGCGAAGTTGCACTGGGTAGAGCATAGCATACTTGACATTTGCCCTCTGCAAGATGTGTTTGATGTCCACATACTTGCGCAGTGCTTCTTGCAACATTGGTGGGAAGTCCGGGAAGAGTGCCAGATCTGTCCCGTGATATGAGAGCGAGTACCTCTCTCAAGACAGTCGCAACGCCGCATCTCGATCCTGATAGTTGAGGAGTCTCGCTACTATTAATCTCGGCGTGCTCCTGGCATCGGGTGTTGTCCTAATGCACGATGCGCTCTCTCTACTGCTAACGTATTGGAAAAGGCCTCCCTGCCAAAGACATCTGTCAGGACCGTTTCAACAAACTTAGCTATGGGACCAGTATTCGAAGATTCAGCCATGCCAGCAATGCGGAAGTTATTGCGGTGCGAGTGCGTCTCCAAATCTTCAGCCTTGTCGGCCACTGCCTTCATCAACTGTTCAGTTCTCTCCAACCTCTTTTGGATGGGGGTTGCGAATCTTCCAAGGCTGACACCCGTTGTTCGACCTCTCCGATGCAGGTTTGTGATTTTCAAGGCGCCTATGAATGTCATCCAGGCAGGTGGTGGGGGGGCCTCTAGGCGCATGTCAATGGCTTGGAAGCCAGCCCGTAACTCCACCATAATGGCGGCTGTGCCATCCAGTGGAGGGGCCTAAGCCCCTGGTGGGCCCTCCGCCTCATCGCGTCTAGGAGTCTTCGCAGTGTCGAGGGTTAGTTGGCGCTTCTTCGGATCCCTCAACCCATCGTTTAGAGCACCCCCTGGGACCACGTTTGACTTAGGGTGTCTGAGTCTCTAGCAGGTCTTATGGCTTGCTCTTATTATTTAGTTGCAGTAGCCTTTAACTATGATCTCAGCTCCCTGTAGCCATGAATATGTGACTGGTTGTGCACGTTTGTAGAAGCCTTGCATGTGTGCATACTAATCAGCAGCTCAGCGAGAGAGAAGCCGCTGTGCCCGATGAGCGACAGTTTGGAAGGGGGGGCATCCTGCATGTGTGGCACAGTGGCATGTACAGTGTGCAACATTATTGAGATGCAATCAGCGCTGAGTCATGCTGGGGATCCAGGAGACTCAACGCTGTTTGAAAGTTGCTGGCATGCTGCACGGATTCTCTGTCAGCCTAGTGGAGTGCTCGGTTGTTCCGATTATTGGTGCCCCTCCACCTCGCGCACTCACTTCTGTGTCCCGATATCCTCAGGGACCGAAACGACGATGCTGCTCTCCATCAGGTAGGCTGGCGTCTCGATCAGCAGCAGCCTCAGCATCAGGGGGGGCGTACGCTGTCACTCCGCAATCTCCCGGCCCCGCCCTCAGGCTCACCCGGGAGCCCTGTCATCTTGGGGCCACAGAGGGCCATGTCAGGCCAGAGAGTGGGCAGGCCACAGCTCCATGTTTCCTCTGGAAATCAGGCTTGCAAGCAGCTCATTATGAAGCCGCTCTCCTGCAGTGTCTCCTGCCGTGTTCTGTAGCCTGAGGCAGCGGCTGGGGAGACAGCCAGTGGTTTTAACGTGGTGGGCGACTCCGGAGCTTCGGAGTCAAGTGGCCATTTTGGTTTCCGGCTCCACCACGCCCCGGGTGCGAGATAGAGTTTAGCTAGTGCCACCCTGCGGTGCGAGGTAGGCCAAATAAAGTCTACCGTGGTTTGTTCCAGGGAAGGAAAAAACAAGTTTGTGACATACAGCGGGAAGTTGGAGAAATAATATAGAAATGACGATTTTGCTGAGCGCTATGCGGCCTGCTACTGAAAGTGGCAGAGTTTGTCAGAACGCCATTTGTGACCCCAGGGCGGTGAAACCTCTAACTAAGGTACCATCAAATAGGTCAGCTGGGGTATGATATATGCAAATTCATAGATGAGAGAACATGACAGATTGCCACAGCATGTAGATTCCATGTATTTGAAGAGATGGGTCAGGTGTGGTGGCCACAATGGTGAAAAAGCAAGACTAGCACCAGTTGACCTTGAGACCGGAGATCAAGCTGGGTCTGGTGACTTAGTGGACTGATGTGTCCACTGTAGGGGCCTGTGATTGACCTCATGGTCACAGGTTCAAATCCTGGTGGGTCCACTCAGCCTTTCATCCATCTGAGGTTGATAAAATGAGTACTATTGAGTTGGGTAACAATTAACAACTTTTATTCAACGCGATAATACCCTTCTGGGTGAATGTGTGCTTTACAAATACACGTTATGTTATATTTTCAATGCAAATCTGTCTAGCATGTCCGCAGTGGTGACTGGGATGTCCAGGATGTTCCTGAGATATAAAAACATATTGTCAGCATATAGTGACACCTAGTGTCGGCCATCGCTCTGAGAACTCGGCGAATTCCCCCATCAGGTGCCCCCATCTGAGGATGTGGGCCAGCGGTTCTATTGCTAGCGAGAATAACAGCGGGGATAATGGGCAGCCCTGCCAGGTGCCCCTGTAGATCAGTATTGGACCAGATATGAGGTGCCCCGTTTTGACCCTGGCTGTTGGATTGGTCCAAGTTCCAGGGAGTCAAATGCCTTTTCTAGGTCAAGTACCAAACATTCAGAGTGTGGACAGTTTGCGGGGGGTATTCGAGGGCCAGGAGAAACTGACCCAGGTTCAAGGAGGTGTTTTTGGCCGGTACAGATCCTTTCTGGTCCGGGTGCACCAGCTGCGGCACCAGCAGGGGGCAACCTGTCAGCCAGTATCTTAGCTAGAACTTTATAATCCATATCAAGGAGTGCCAAAGGCCTATAGGAGGCCACATCCTTGGTCCCTGCCTGGTTTAGGCAGTGATATTAAGAGGGCTTTGCACATTCAGGGTGAAAAGCGTGAGGCATCCATAGCTATGTCATATAGTGTTTTCAGTTTTGATGCCAGAAGTGGAGTGTAGGTTTTATAGAATTGAGACAGAAGCCCGTCTGGGCTGGGAGCTCCAAATGCTGGTCGGGCATTAGATAGGGAAGTACCACAGGTTCCATAAAAGACTCAGGGTTGATTTATGAGTTTTGTCACACAGTGCAGAGCAGCAAGATACTGCACTGCTTGACAGGGAAAGGGCAGAAAAGTGCTGTGTTTAAGACAATATGGTGCATCCCTGTCTTTTTCCCTGCACTGGTGCCCTTTTGGCAGCCTAGCACCAACACAGGCATCCTTACACCATAGTGCCTCCATTGCATGTAGGATAGTTTTTGTGCAGAAAGAGATACCTTCCTGCACAAAACAGTCCTGAGATGCATGTTCCTCTTTCTAAGTGTTCTGCAGAATGAGCAAACCTTTTTGTGATTTTTACGACTTTGTCAGACTTCAATTAGCTGCCATTTTTGTAGCCAATTTGTAAGATTTTTGCATTGGGGGTGGTGGTGAGTGCAACGAAGGGTGTGAAGGATCTGTCTAGATCTATATTACACTATTAAAGTCACCCTCAACACCCTTGGGAGCGGGCTCCAGCACACCAACACACCAGATAATTTTTGTACGAAGGGCACCTGTTTGGTGTTGGGTGCATATACGCGAGCAAGGAAACAATGGCCGGCTCTCTAAACAGCTCTCTGCAAACACATAGGGACATTAGGGATCTAAAATAGTGTCACCCGCTACCAATGGGACTCCGGCCTCGATCCACATCATCAACCCCCTGGCATAAGTGAAGTAATTAGTGAAGTAGACATCTCCCCTCCACTGTTTCTGCAGTCTACCTTTGTAAGGTGAGACTCATGTTACCCCATCTCCTACTAGATACCCCCCTTTGTTAGGTATGCATGCAGTGTCAAGGATACAGTAAGGTACCAGCTCAAAGCAGGCACAGGCTCTATTTGAAGGGGGGGCTGTCCTCTGGATGGTGGCGAAAAAGGAGAGTGATATACATACACATCGCATGTAGTCAGATTATGAATGTAGCAACACTCACAGGACATCATCTGCTGTTTTTTGGGTCACAGTGAGTGGCATGCTAAGACCCGGTGGAAGGGGTATGGAGGACATAGAGCCCTCTTCCTGGTAGACTTGGAATCCATTTCTTCAGTATCTGATTCAGAAATGGGGTATCGGAAGGCCGCAGCAGCCCACAACGCATTTCTTCTCTCTTGCATCAATTGTTCCAGATCGGGGTGAGGTTTTTGAGAAGAACTCCGTGTATGGCATTCCTTACACCGCTGCTTGTTGCTACCTGATGGTCGTGCACTGTTGGGGAACTCCTGTGTAAAGGAGAGCTCTACTCCGCTGCGGCACTCCGGGCATTCCCATGCATCCTTAGGGCCAGTGAAAACATGTGTCTGTCCACTTGGTCCCAGAGGTGGTGAGCCGGAATCAGGTGTGAGTATTTAAAGTTTAAAGTATGCAATGTACGCATGTGACTCTGGTGTTAAACAGTTAGCGTACAGTCTGGAAAAATTAGCAGCATTGTGTTATCTAGTGCCAAGACATCTTGTTTCCGGCCTTCACATTTTAGAAGGTCCCGATCCCTGTAGTGAAGTAGGTGAGCCACTAGTGGTCTAGGGGGGACCAGTGGGGCAGTGGCGGGGCGAGGCACCATCACTTGATATGCAAGTTTGATTGAGAAGAAGGCAGTGAGGGTAGAGGTGGAAATAAAGCTTCTGAGCCATGTCTCAAGTTAAGCCACTGTATCTTGTCCCACTGACCATCAGGGATTCCCACTATTAGTATGTTTTACCTGCACAAGCGCTCCTCAGCATCTTCTGCTCTATCTATTAAGTTCCAAACCTGGCTCTGTGTGTCTGCACCTGTGACTGTATCCCTTGCACCTGTGTTTGAAGCAACAACACTGTCTGCTCCGCCGTGCGAACCCTTTCGTTCCACTTGAGGTGATCACCTCTCAACAAGGTATGGTCTGCTGCCACCATGTCGATTTTGTGTTCAAGAGACGCCCAGGATTTTTAATGGCTGCTAGGACCACGTCCAGTTTTTCTTTAACTGTGGCGGGCCCCGTGGGGGAACCAGAGGGTCCCCACATTGTTCAGGCATGGTTGTCTGAACCTGGGCATGCGCAGCTGCATGTTGTGACCCAGACTGGAGGTGCCCTATCACTGCTGCCCGATCGGCAGCACGGGCCCGCTTGAACGTTCTAGTAGGAGCCTGAGTATTGGGACAGGTGCAAGGACAACAGGCCAAGTGATAGTAGAGATTGAGGGGAAACAACTGAAAATCGCTAATCTTCTGTGTGGCAGGCAGCACCATTCAAAGTAACAAGAGACCACAGCTCCAGGTAGAGGACCCACTTGCAGGGGCAAAGTTACTTGGGCATACCCCACAACACAAGCAACCCAGTACCATGAAGGCGTTCAGCCAAAAGAGGTGTGAATCCTGAGGTTCCATGGTTCCCTGGGGTAGGTGTCCTCAGGGAGTGCGCAAAGCAGTAGGCACAGCCAAAAAGTTAACACTGGGTAGGTTGATCCCCTGTGCACTTATATGACAGTTCTGGCATCACTAATTAGGGCCAGGGTGGACTCTCAAGCTTGTGCGCCCGGAGCCCACTGCCACTGGGTTAAGGGACTGAGGCCTTTAGCTCCCATTCAGGTCCACAGACCCAGCTCGCCCCCTGGAATCTGTTTATGACTCTCTGACCACCAATCCCGGCTCTGTAGCCCCACATCAGGACTCTCAGCCCCTGCACTTGTTGTGTCTCTACCAGCTGTAGAAGAGCTCCAGTGCTTGGAGGAGGGGTGAGGGGGGGTTTGGCAGTCCTTTGTCTACAGATTTCCATGGCTCACCTGGTCTTGCAGCAGCTGTCGTCAGTCATGCTTGGAGGGAATGGGTCTGAGGGCACTGGCTCATCCCATCGTGAGAACACCTGCTGGCTCCTTGACCAGCAGGTGAAGGCGGTCCGCTGGGCAGATCTCACCACGTACTCTAGTTGCCGTGCAGCAGACCTCGCCGCTATGCCGGGTGCCTTCACTGCACCGCAAGGGCAACATATGCATTAGCGTAGGGCCCAGGTATTGTAGCGTCTAAGCCATGGGATCCAGCCAGCCAACACACGCTTCCCTGGCAGATCCCCAATCAGTGCAGCCTGACCAAGACAAGCCTCTCCCCTTTGGCGGGCCGACATTCACACCAGCGATTTCAATGGCCTGGGCTACGCCCACGCGTCAGGGCAAGTCAGGGCTCGGTACAAGACTCTGGGCAGCCGCCTGATCTCTGGTTTGAGATCCAGTGAGGGCTTCACCCCAATCAGCACAGTCCTCAGGGTGGAGCAGAGGAGGATGGCGGCTAGAATGGGGATGGATTCCGGATCACGAGATCTGGTAGCGGAGCCTTGCTTGCAAGCATACGCCATATTGTATTGCTGCCCTCGGAGGAGCCTAGGCCAACAGTGGAATAAATCGTCCACAAGGGTTCTTACATCTATGCTCAATGTTCACAGTGAACATGGGTGATAAATGCCTGACAGGAGGACAAATGGTAAGCTGGCCTTTGTGCCTCTGAATCTGTCCCTAGACTCAGTCAACTATTGTTTTGATACCGTACCCAACTGCCTTACAAGCCACAGATTTTTGAGGAGCTGGGCAATTTACCACCTTTCTACCATGTCAACTCACAGATCTCCTAAATTACTACTAGTTTACTTTCAAGCAAACCACCAGTCTTCCAACACAGCCATCCAAATGTGGCAGCACCGCCTTCACAGTCAACGAAAATCAACATGCAGTAGAAAAAGCATTGCAAACCTGCAGACGATATGTTGACAGCAAAGATAGTGTAGAAAGTTGAACATTTACCATGGTGAGAAAAGCTTCAGCTGTATCTATCTATACTGATCACATGATTTCATCACCCTTGTTGTCTTATAATGCTCTGCTCTGCTGAATCCAACTAGGAAAAGATCAAGACTTCCATATTGTACAGGTGACTGAACTAATGGTAATGCAACGCTGCATGTTCTGCTCAGAAGTGTATTGCGACTCTAACCTATAGTATTACTACCACCCTTCATGGAGTTACAGAGACCTTCAGCAGCATGCTGATAAACTCCAGAAACACCCTTGACACTATGAAGCACCAGCCCAACAATTGACTATCAACAAACTCATCCTACTACCCTCCTGATGAGGTCGCCAGCATTTCATGACCAGGATCCACCAGCCTGTAGCATTCCATGAGTGATATTTACTGCCTAATCAGAGGTCTTTTATCAGAATTCCTGTGCGCCACATGCAGCCTCACTACAGTTAGTTAAGCTTGTTATCGTGCATGACTTACTCCGAGAGGAGCATGTCAGCGCTAGGCACAGCAAATTGGTATGACTAACCATAGGAGAACTAGGAAGAAACATTAAAGAGACATGTTTTAATAGCTTTTTGAATTTTGCATGATCTTAACATAATTAAATGGGCACAGAATGTTTGTTCCCCCCCAAAAAAAGGTGGTGGGTAAGAAAATGATCTACTGCCAAACCAGACCGTGTGGAGGACCAAGAGGAGGACCGTGCGGAGGAGAGTTTATTTTTTTAGAAAATACTTATTAAAAGATCTTAAGGCCCGGGAGGGCTGATACAGGCAAAGCTTAGAATGCAGATAAGTGGGTAAGTCTTTAATTAAGGCTTACCGTGTCAAGCAACTTTTCTTAAAGAATATACATTTTTTATGGGCAACCAATGCAGGTCCCTTAAGATGGAGGCCATGGAGGTATGGCGAGGCAAGTTGCAAATTAACCGGGCGGCAGTATTCTGACCACCTGGAGTTTTGATATCAAGGTGTCATTAGCTGCTCCAAGAAGTGCATTACCATAGTCCAGGCAACTGGTGATAAGAGCCTGGACCAGCGACTTTCTATATCTAGGGAGAAGCCATGGAAAAATCTTTTTTAAAAGCCATATACTGCTAGATGTAGGTAAATCTAATTTACTGATTCATAAATACCGAATTTTACCGATTCGGTATTTATGAATCGGTAAATTAGAAGGAGGCAGATGTAGGTAATTTTCAAAACACAATTACCAAATCTGTAAGATTCGGTATTTACCGATTCGGTAAATACCGAATCGGTATTGCTCATTGATTCCTATGGGCTTGAAGCCCATAGGAATCAATGGGAAATACTGATTCGGTATTTACCGAATCTGTAAATACCGAATCCTGCAAGGGTGCAGGGGGTGTCACTTTGACACCCTCTAGCACCCCAAGTACAGGCTTGTGTGACATGTGGCACACATACATGCCCTAAGGGCATGTCTGTGTGTCACATGGCACAGGTGTACATGCACAGATGTGCATGCACACCTGAATTCGGTATTTTACCACCCAATAGGATTGGGTGGTAAATACCTTCTCCTAAAGGGCCTGTGGCACTCTGTGAAGTGCCACCTACATATTGATTTACAGAATCTGTAAATTTACCGATTCGGTATTTTACCGATTCTGTATACTTACCGATCGATAAATTTACCGATTCTGTAAATCAGATGCCCCCTACATCTCAAAAGCCAAATACCGGTCGGAAACGGCCGAAATCGGCCGTTTCCGACCGTTATTAAGGCTCCTACATCTGGCCCATAGTGGCATAGCAGGTGGAATCCACCTGAGCTTTTATTAATAAAAACTGATCGACTTTGACCTTTAGATTTTTGCTACCTTCTTGGGGAGTGGGGAGGAGGCCAGGGCCAAGCTCAGATGGCCACCAATCAGCTGACCAGATTTCCAGGGCTTTGCCAAAAAGTAACATCTCTGTTCAACTGGAGACAATTATTGGTCATCCATGTTGCAATATCACGCATACAGTAGGAAAACTGAGACTGAACTTTCTTAGAATCAGGCCCAAAGGAGATTAGCAATTGTGGATCATCTACTTGGGATACAATCTCAAATACAACTGTTCTCACTATCTGTGCTAGGGGCGCCATATAAATGTTAAATAGCATCCGGCTCAAACAGGAACACTGTGGACCTCCTTTGCGGAGGTGCTGAGCAATTGAAGGACACCAGTGCTGTCATGACTGACGTTTAGCAGTGTAAGGTGACAGCCAGTGTGACTGTGGACTGGTACACACACACTAGAGAAGGGGGTTACAGGTATGTCCATGCCAGGCAACAACCAGGTATATAAAACTCATAAAAATAGACAACCATTGGTGCAGTGTGGAAAATGTGACCCTTGCCCTGATGAAATTGCCGTGAGTTCCCCCTGACAATGAAACATGTCAGCTTTTAAATGAGCAGACATAGAGCATGGATTACAAAGCCAGTGTTGCCTAGCTCGGTTTTAGACCAGGAATGGTGGTGTTTCAGTCCAGATCCCGCCAGTCCTCGTAGGGTTGATATTGACGTACACCCGGATAATCTCTCTGGTATACTGGCAGCACATGACACCACACTTAGCACTTTGTCCTTTTGCTTTGTTTCACTATACCACAATTTATGTTATGGTTTGGCGGTTGCTAATGAGGAGAACCTGAGGATGCAGGTGAGTACCAGTCTGCAGACTCCCATGGTGTTACTCCCGTGAGGCACAGCCTACCTTTTCTCAGCTTTTGTCATATTGGTTTTTGTTTGGTCTTTTCACACCAGAGGATGGGAGAGACATTGGGAGACAGCATTCATAGACACAAATGACTTTTATATTAAACTGGTGATCCAGGTCCCTCCTGAACAGACAGTTTAAGGATTACCACTGGTCTGTCACACAAAGTTGGGTGACTGTCTGGAAGGGCCACTGAGCTAGGTGTTCACCCTCTGAACAGGTTCATTGTTGTTTTTGATTGTGTGAGTGGGGGGCGACCTGTTCTGTACCCCTCTCAGCTCCTTGTTGTATGTGGAACTAGTGATAAGAGCCTGGACCAGCGACTTTCTAAATCTAGGGAGAAGCCATGGAAAAATCTTTCCTAAAAGCCATATAGTGGCATAGCAGGTGGAACCCACCTGGGCTTTCATAGATAAAAACTGATCGACTTTGACCTGTAGATTTTTGCTACCTGCTTGGGGAGTGGGGAAGAGGCCAGGGCCAAGCTTAGATGGCCACCAATCAGCTGACCAGATTTCCAGGGCTTTGCCAAAAAGTAACATCTCTGTTCACTGGAGACAATTATTGGTCATCCATGTTGCAATATCACGCATACAGTAGGAAAACTGAGACTGAACTTTCTTAGAATCAGGCCCAAAGGAGATTAGCAATTGTGGATCATCTGTTTAGGATACAATCTCAAATACAACTGTTCTCACTATCTGTGCTCGGGGCACCATATAAATGTTAAATAGCATCCGGCTCAAACAGGAACACTGTGGACCTCCTTTGCGGAGGTGCTGAGCAATTGAAGGACACCAGTGCTGTCATGACTGACGTTTAGCAGTGTAAGGTGACAGCCAGTGTGACTGTGGACTGGTACACACACACTAGAGAAGGGGGTTACAGGTATGTCCATGCCAGGCAACAACCAGGTATATAAAACTCATAAAAATAGACAACCATTGGTGCAGTGTGGAAAATGTGACCCTTGCCCTGATGAAATTGCCGTGAGTTCCCCCTGACAATGAAACATGTCAGCTTTTAAATGAGCAGACATAGAGCATGGATTACAAAGCCAGTGTTGCCTAGCTCGGTTTTAGACCAGGAATGGTGGTGTTTCAGTCCAGATCCCGCCAGTCCTCGTAGGGTTGATATTGACGTACACCCGGATAATCTCTCTGGTATACTGGCAGCACATGACACCACACTTAGCACTTTGTCCTTTTGCTTTGTTTCACTATACCACAATTTATGTTATGGTTTGGCGGTTGCTAATGAGGAGAACCTGAGGATGCAGGTGAGTACCAGTCTGCAGACTCCCATGGTGTTACTCCCGTGAGGCACAGCCTACCTTTTCTCAGCTTTTGTCATATTGGTTTTTGTTTGGTCTTTTCACACCAGAGGATGGGAGAGACATTGGGAGACAGCATTCATAGACACAAATGACTTTTATATTAAACTGGTGATCCAGGTCCCTCCTGAACAGACAGTTTAAGGATTACCACTGGTCTGTCACACAAAGTTGGGTGACTGTCTGGAAGGGCCACTGAGCTAGGTGTTCACCCTCTGAACAGGTTCATTGTTGTTTTTGATTGTGTGAGTGGGGGGCGACCTGTTCTGTACCCCTCTCAGCTCCTTGTTGTATGTGGAACTAGTGATAAGAGCCTGGACCAGCGACTTTCTAAATCTTGGGAGAAGCCATGGAAAAATCTTTCCTAAAAGCCATATAGTGGTATAGCAGGTGGAACCCACCTGGGCTTTCATAGATAAAAACTGATCGACTTTGACCTGTAGATTTTTGCTACCTGCTTGGGGAGTGGGGAAGAGGCCATGGCCAAGCTTAGATGGCCACCAATCAGCTGACCAGATTTCCAGGGCTTTGCCAAAAAGTAACATCTCTGTTCACTGGAGACAATTATTGGTCATCCATGTTGCAATATCACGCATACAGTAGGAAAACTGAGACTGAACTTTCTAAGAATCAGGCCCAAAGGAGATTAGCAATTGTGGATCATCTACTTGGGATACAATCTCAAATACAACTGTTCTCACTATCTGTGCTAGGGGCGCCATATAAATGTTAAATAGCATCCGGCTCAAACAGGAACACTGTGGACCTCCTTTGCGGAGGTGCTGAGCAATTGAAGGACACCAGTGCTGTCATGACTGACGTTTAGCAGTGTAAGGTGACAGCCAGTGTGACTGTGGACTGGTACACACACACTAGAGAAGGGGGTTACAGGTATGTCCATGCCAGGCAACAACCAGGTATATAAAACTCATAAAAATAGACAACCATTGGTGCAGTGTGGAAAATGTGACCCTTGCCCTGATGAAATTGCCGTGAGTTCCCCCTGACAATGAAACATGTCAGCTTTTAAATGAGCAGACATAGAGCATGGATTACAACGCCAGTGTTGCCTAGCTCGGTTTTAGACCAGGAATGGTGGTGTTTCAGTCCAGATCCCGCCAGTCCTCGTAGGGTTGATATTGACGTACACCCGGATAATCTCTCTGGTATACTGGCAGCACATGACACCACACTTAGCACTTTGTCCTTTTGCTTTGTTTCACTATACCACAATTTATGTTATGGTTTGGCGGTTGCTAATGAGGAGAACCTGAGGATGCAGGTGAGTACCAGTCTGCAGACTCCCATGGTGTTACTCCCGTGAGGCACAGCCTACCTTTTCTCAGCTTTTGTCATATTGGTTTTTGTTTGGTCTTTTCACACCAGAGGATGGGAGAGACATTGGGAGACAGCATTCACCTGTGGGACACCCCCGCGCCGCACGGCCACCAGCTGCTGCGTGTGCCCCTTGCCTGCCCTCTGCCTCGCTGCTGCCTCGTTTTGCCGATTGCCGGCAGGCGCCGCTGCGGTTGTTTTTGCCCTTGTTTTGTCTAACATTTGTGCCTGGTTTGTATAACTTTGGTTTTTTCCTTGTTTTGTCGAGAATTTGTGCCCGTTCTGTTTAATTTTTATTTCCCCCGTGTTGTGGTTTCCTTCCTTGTTGTCCGCCTACCTCGCCGCCCTCCGCCCTCCCTTCCCGCCACCGCCGCTTTTCCCCGCCCCTTTTTCTATTCTGTACCCTCCCCGCTCCCGCCTCCCAGCTGCTCCGCCCACCCGCGCACTTCGCCTTAAATGGCGACCGTGCGAACGCGCAGCGGTCACGCGCAGCGGGCGCGCCGATTGTGCGCCGAAGGCGCGCCAAAGGTAAGCCCGTCTACGCCCGTCCGCGCCTGGACCGCGCCCAGTGCCAGGACCCCTGGACCACGAAGACCCCGACCGACCCGCCTGACGTACTCCGCCGCCACCCTCACCGCTCTCAACACCGGCCGACTCCCAGAATGCCATCAAGCCTCCCCACGACGTACCCACGGACCCTTCAGCTGCCACGCCTGCAAGTTCACCTGCATCCGGACCTGCCTCGCACCAGCACCCACCAAGCCGAACACCAGCAGCACCCACCTCAAGTGCATCCTGCTCAACACCCGCTCTGTCCACAGACATGCCATCGAACTCTGGAACCTCCTCGACACCACAGCTCCAGACGTTGCCTTCCTCACGGAGACCTGGATGAACGCCTCTTCAGCTCCCGACATCGCCATCGCCATCCCAGAGGGCTACAAGATCGTCCGGAGGGACCGAAACGCCAACCAGATGGGAGGAGGCATCGCCATCATCCACAGGAGCACCATCCGTCTCACGACCAGCACCGACAACTCCCTGACCACCGCCGAACACCTGCATTTCCAGATCCACACCAACCCGAACACCACCCTCAGAGGCACCCTGATCTACCGACCCCCTGGACCACGCACACAATTCAGCGAGGACATCGCCGACTTCGTCAGCCCACATGCCCTCCCCTCCGCTGACTACATCCTCCTGGGAGACCTCAACTTCCATCTGGAGAACAACAACGACCGCAACACCAGCACCCTGCTCGCCAACCTCGCCAACCTGGGACTCAAGCAACTGGTGTCCACCCCCACCCACCTCGCCGGACACACACTCGACGCTGTCTTCTCATCCAGCAAGGACATCGACTTCAGCCACGCCACAGAGCTTCAATGGACGGACCACAGCTGCGTCCACTTCACCTTCAAGAAAACAACGACCCACCACCACCAGCAACAGGCCGCCCGCAGAAGCTGGAACAAGATCACAGCAGACCAGCTCGCCACCTCCCTGAGCCAGCACCCTCCTGCCAGCTCAGCGAACCCCAGCCAGGCCGCCGACAACCTCACGAAGTGGATCAGCAACTGCGCGGACGAACTCGCCCCACTGAGGACCCCGCCCAGCAGACCCGGCAGCAAGAAAGCCCCATGGTTCACCGACGAACTCAAGAGCTCCTAGAAGAACTGCCGAGCCCTCGAGAAAGTCTGGAGAAGGGAACCAACACCGGACAACAGGACCTCCTTCAAACTTGCCACCCGGAAACACCACCAGCTGATCCGCGCCGCCAAGAAAACAGCATTCAAGGACCGGTTGGACAACAACGCACACAACTGCAAGGAACTCTTCAACATCGTGAAAGAGCTTTCCAACCCCAGGGCAGGAAACAACGACATCACCCCATCGCAAGACCTCTGCAACTCCCTGGCTTCATACTTCCACAACAAGATCGCGGACATACACAACAGCTTCAACATCCAACCAACGCACTCCATGACCGAACAACCACCCCCCACCACCACCCTCCACGCCTGGACCCCGATCAGCACCGAAGACACCATCCGCACGATGAACTCCATCCACTCCGGATCACCGACCGACCCCTGCCCTCACCACGTCTTCAACAAGGCCGACGCTGTCATCGCACCCCACCTGCGAGACATCATCAACACATCCTTCGACACCACCATCTTCCCCGAGAGCTGGAAACACGCCGAACTCAGCGCTCTACTCAAGAAACCAACAGCGGACCCCACCGACCTCAAGAATTACCGCCCCATCTCGCTCCTCCCGTTTCCAGCCAAAGTCATCGAGAAGACCGTCAACAAGCAGATGGCCGCTTTCCTCGAGACGAACGGATCCCTCGACCCCTCACAGTCCGGCTTCCGAGCCAACCACAGCACCGAGACCGCCCTCATCGCCGCCACCGATGACATCCGAGCCCTGATGGACAACGGAGAAACAGCGGCCCTCATCCTCCTAGACCTCTCCGCGGCATTCGACACGGTCTGCCACCGCACCCTAGTACGGCGCCTCAGCAACGTCGGAATCCAGGACAAGGCGCTGGAATGGATCATCTCCTTCCTCGACGGGAGAACACAGAGAGTCCGCCTACCACCGTACAAGTCAGAGGCCACCGAAGTCATCTGCGGCGTCCCCCAAGGATCATCTCTGAGCCCCACCCTCTTCAACGTCTACATGAGCCCCCTCGCGGCCATCGTACGCAAACACAACCTCAGCATAATCTCCTACGCCGACGACACCCAGCTGATCCTCTCCCTGACCAACGACCCCGCCGCCGCCAGAGCCAACCTGCACGAAGGGATGAAAGAGGTAGCCGAGTGGATGACGACCAGCCGCCTGAAACTGAACTCGGACAAGACGGAGGTCCTCATCCTGGGCTCCTCTCCCTCCGCCTGGGACGACTCCTGGTGGCCTCCCGCCCTGGGCACCGCACCCAAACCGACAGACCATGCACGCAACCTGGGCTTCATCCTGGACTCCTCCCTCTCCATGACCAGGCAAGTCAACAACGTCTCCTCGGCATGCTTCAACATCCTACGCATGCTACGGAAGATCTTCTGGTGGATCCCCACCGAGACCAGGAAGACCGTCACCCAGGCCCTCGTCACCAGCCGACTGGACTACGGCAACGCCCTCTACGCCGGTACCACCGCCAAGCTCCAGAAGAGACTCCAGCGGATCCAGAACGCCTCAGCCAGACTCATCCTCGACATCCCACGAACCAGCCACATCTCCGGACATCTGAGAGACCTTCACTGGCTCCCCGTCAACAAAAGAATCACCTTCCGCCTCCTCACCCACGCACACAAAGCCCTACACGACCAAGGCCCGAGCTACCTCAACAGCCGAGTCAACTTCTAAGCTCCCAAACGCCACCTCCGATCAGCCAACCACGCCCTCGCCGCCGTCCCCCGCATCCGAAGAGCGACTACAGGAGGAAGGTCCTTCTCCTACCTGGCCGCCAAGACCTGGAACTCCCTCCCGACCGACCTGCGCCTGACCCAAGACCACCTCTCCTTCAGGAAGAAGCTGAAGACCTGGCTGTTCGAGCAGTAGCGGCTCCCCCCCCCAGCGCCTTGAGACCCTACGGGTATGTAGCGCGCTTTATAAGTGTCACTGATTGATTGATTGATTGATTCATAGACACAAATGACTTTTATATTAAACTGGTGATCCAGGTCCCTCCTGAACAGACAGTTTAAGGATTACCACTGGTCTGTCACACAAAGTTGGGTGACTGTCTGGAAGGGCCACTGAGCTAGGTGTTCACCCTCTGAACAGGTTCATTGTTGTTTTTGATTGTGTGAGTGGGGGGCGACCTGTTCTGTACCCCTCTCAGCTCCTTGTTGTATGTGGAACTAGTGATAAGAGCCTGGACCAGCGACTTTCTAAATCTAGGGAGAAGCCATGGAAAAATCTTTCCTAAAAGCCATATAGTGGCATAGCAGGTGGAACCCACCTGGGCTTTCATAGATAAAAACTGATCGACTTTGACCTGTAGATTTTTGCTACCTGCTTGGGGAGTGGGGAAGAGGCCAGGGCCAAGCTTAGATGGCCACCAATCAGCTGACCAGATTTCCAGGGCTTTGCCAAAAAGTAACATCTCTGTTCACTGGAGACAATTATTGGTCATCCATGTTGCAATATCACGCATACAGTAGGAAAACTGAGACTGAACTTTCTTAGAATCAGGCCCAAAGGAGATTAGCAATTGCGTATCATCTGTTTAGGATACAATCTCAAATACAACTGTTCTCACTATCTGTGCTCGGGGCACCATATAAATGTTAAATAGCATCTGGCTCAAACAGGAACACTGTGGACCTCCTTTGCTGATGTTTAAGATTTTAGACCTAAAGGAGACAAGACAGATGTTTTGAGTTTCATTGTTCAAGAAATCCTTGAGCCAGAGCAAGGCACTCCCACATACGGCAGCCTCATGCAGCCTATGAAAAAGAATGGAATGAGAGACCATATCAAACGCCGCAGACAGGTCCAGAAGAACAAGCATAATCGGGGTCCCAGCATCAAGGGAAAGTCTAACATTGTCAGAGACTGCCACCAAGGCTGTCTCTGTACTATGAGATGCTCTGAAACCTGACTGCGAGTTATCTAAGATTTTATGTCCTTCTAAAAATAACGATAATTGGGAGTTGACATATCTTGATAACATTTTGTCCAATGACGGCAGTAAGAAAATTGGGCAGTAGTTAGAGAGAACCTTTGGGATAGCTGAAGGTTTCTTCAGAAGGGGCCTCACTTGTGCACATCTCCAGTTTGCTGGAAGCTTGGCTGTTGTTAATGAGAGATTAAAAAGCTCCCTTACAGCTGGAGCAATCACCAGGTTCAGGCTGGCTGTTATCCTAGGGGGACATGGAACAAGAGGGGATCCCGACTTGGCCAGAGATAGCATTCTTTGCACCTGCCCCAAGGAACATAGGTTACATTTGCTTAGTGTATTGGTGACATTAGGGAGTTGGGGGGTTGATTAATACCACATGCTTTCATATAACCTTGTGGGCTTCTGGGAAGTTCTTGTAAATGAGGTTGATTTTATTCTCAAAGAATTCTGCCAACAAGTCACACAATTGTTGAGCGGCCACAATAGACTGGGTGCAAGTACAGGGTTTTAAGAAGCCATTCAGAGTTCCATATGGTTCTTTAGCTGAACTGCTTGCCTTGTCAATGGAAGCCAAGAGGTAATCCCTACGAGCCATGACAAACTGGTTGTGGTAACTTTTAAATATCAATGTATACACTTCTTTGCCTGCTGGAGATTTGGTGTTACGCCATCTACGCTCTAAGCGTTTACACTTAGTTTTAGAGTTGTGTAGATGGTTAGTGTACCAAGGAGCATGCCGGTATGTCACTAGGGGTGGAGGCTTTCTTCACCGGGGCCACCCAGTCAAAAACCCTAACCAGGGAATTATAATATAATTAAGACCCCTCTTCAATGTCCTTGTAAGATATAATAGAGGGAGGTTTATAGACCCCAGCCACCGAATCAGGTGTAGTGCCTCGGTCTAGACACTTCTAAAATAAGTTTGGGAGAAATTTGAAACTGAATTAAGAAATAGTCAGACCAGATAATTGGCAAAGGGTGAATGCAGGTTACATCCGCTGACGTAGTAAGGATGAGGTCAAGGGTGTGCCCTGCTTCGTGAGTAGGTCCTGTCATAATTTGTCTGAGACCAAACGATTCTAAGTCTTTCAAAAGTTGCATTGCTTCCCTATCCTTCCTATTTTCCCTCTGGAAATTAAAATCTCCCAGGAGCATAAAATGTTTTGTGGCCAGAATATGAGGCGCTACAAAATCCTTAGGAGACTGCCAGAAGTATTTCTTTGTCCTCCGGGGGCGATAGATGAATGCTCCCTTCCTGGAGTTGGCGGCTGAAATTGTGATTATAAACACACAGGGCTCCACCCACTCTGATATTAAGGTATCAATCAGCTCCACCTGAAGGGAGTGATGGAAGAGTATGGCCACACCACCGCCAGCTCTGCCCTCCCTATCAAGATTAAGCAATGAATAGTGGTCGGGTATGGCCAAAGGACTGGATGGGAGTGCGGCTGCATTTTACCAAGTTTCAGTGAAGAAACATAATTTGGGTGACAAAGAAGAAATAAGGTCCCGAATTTCAATAGCATGATTTGCCGAAGATCTAACATTGCAATAGGGGCCCATAATCCCCTCTCTTGAAAGCTTATTTGATAGGGGCAGTCTGATGAATTGGAGTGGAATCCACCACACGAGACTCATTATTCCAATGTTCTTTGGCAGGTGGTTTAACATCCAATGTACGATGAAGGCAGCTAAAGCAGCAGTGACTGCAGTCTACTTAAAGCCAAATGCAACTCTTCACCCAAGAGATATATATACTCTGTGCCACTTCTCCAAAAGATGCTGTGTTCTGTGGCGGATCCGATGAACACTTCATAAATTCAGTCAACATGAGTCCAGTTGCTTTCACATGACTTTAGCAATGCTTGCTCTGTCTCCAATGCACCACTGCTTGTTACAGGCACCAGCAAAGTGGTTTGAGCCCAAACTCACCAGGCACCACCTGGATATGAAAGCCATAATAGATCTGTAGCTGCTATCAACATCACGGACACATTTCCAACCAGTGTTCATAATCTAAACCATCTGAACGCGTGTGACAAAGTCCTGCTGTAGATGGCAAAATGTATCCAGTGTCCATCACCACTGTCCTGATGACTGACCTTGAGAAATGATACACTTAGCAGTGATGTAGCAAGGGGGCAGGGGCGGCTTTGGGGACTCTTACTGGCACAACACCTAGCTACGCCTCTGACACTAAGATACATTATATTTGATGACGTTGTTTACAGTGTTGGATTACATTGCCTTTTGTTTGTTTTTGGGAGGAATACTTATGGACTGAGTACACATCATCTCAGGATAGTCCATTGTCTCTTAGAACTGTCACTCATCCCCCAATAGCCATCCCTGCGCAGTCAGGTGGCCGGGCGAATAACAGTGAGTTGGGTGCTCGTGTCGTCTTCCAGTTTCGCATGCTATCGTGTTTCCCAGCTCAAGTCGCTGCACAGGCATCCATCATGCAGCTCTTCACATTTTTCTGACTTCGGCCTAAGCCTTATTCGAATAAATACTACGAAATCACCGTGAAGCGTCTCTAAATCATAATATTGTACCTTGCGCCATCTAGTGGATTCGAATTGAATTAAAACACTGTTTTTATGTTAGCCAACCCATTCATTACTACAAACTAACTAAACTATATTGTCGGTGTCCCGATTTTAAAGTTCGCATGCAGCGTAAGACAGTGTTTGGGAAAAACTGTGGGGCATATTACCAAGAATAAGCGATAATTGTAGCTAAGCTTGGTTAGCGGCTATAATTTTATCGCCGTGCTTCGCCTATTTTTATCACTTAGAAACTTTGCTATTATCAAGGTTTATCTCCTAAGCGATAAAAATCGGCCAAAATGCATGAATATCGCTGAAAAGTCAGCGATATTCATGCATTACCGAGCTAATGCTCTTAGCCATGTTATCCACCTACCATTGGATAAAATGGCTAAGAACTGCTCTGGGCAGGCGTTAGCTTTTGGAGATATTCGTGCTTAGCGCGAATATTTCCAAAAGTAGGTAATAGGAGATAGCGATGTTAGCGACTGTTTCCAGTCGCTAACATCTTGGCATGCCTACTTTGCATGTCATTAGCGATAATTATCGCTGACATGCAAAGTGGGCCCCAAGATGATCGCTATCTCCTACTAGCTGTCGCTAACTGGTGTTAGCGACAGCTAGGTCTAAATAAACCCTTTTGACAGGCCTGAACCTTTCTTTTAATATGTCACTCATTGCTTACGACCTATTGCCCATAGGGCAGGGTCCATGGTATTTAAAAGTAGTACATGTAAAAGTTTAATATTCCACAAGTCCTTACAGTGAAAAATCATAAAGCTGTTTTCACTGTACTAAGGCTGGCTGTTCCCATAAGGGAATGCTGGATTACATAGTAACACCTTATAATGCTAATTCCAGATTAGTTACATATTTTTCTATAGTGAAACAACCTTTACATTTTTAAATTTTTCTTATGTGAAAGGGCACTAGGATTGCCATAGTACACCCCCACACCAACCACCAGCCCTAAGAGCCCGAGTTTAGAGTGGCCGTAGACTTTGGTCATCTTGAAAATGTACAAAGAGGGTAGGGCAAACCCTGGGAACATTACCCCATTGGTTAGGCCATCCCCAGGGGCCATTCCCACCCACAAGTGTATGCCAGGCATATATGTGGTATCTCCAGGCACCCTCTTCAGAGCACTCTTGGATCTGTGGAAGATCATAAGAGGACATAACCTTGTGTCTGAGACAAGAGAAGAGCCTAGAAGACTGGACTTGCTTCCCCATTGTGCACTCAGGACAAAGAAGTAGACTCCAAGGTTAATTAGGTGAAAGGAAGACGAAAACAGGTATTTGTGGAGCATACTTTATTAGCGTCCAGCAGAGCAGTCGTCCTGGCAGCAACTGCCGTAATAGTACATTCTTAGTTCCGTGCAAGGAACACCAGAGTAGACTGTCTCAAAAGTGCCCTAGAGACAAAGACAAGAAAGCTCCCAACACATCCCCCTCCCTTCACTAGAAAACACCACCCCCTCCCATGACATAAACAATGGCCAAAACCACCCTAAACCACCCTCACCCATCACATAACAATTACTAAAGTACCACTATGTATGAGGATAACAAAACTAACAAAACCGAAAAGAGGAGGAAAAAGAAGGAAAAATAGCCCTAAAATCTAACATAATCCTGAAATTTGGCAGGAGGAGACCTAGTTCTTAAAAGACTTTGTCGAGAAACAGCGTTTTTGTTCGGTGCAAAATCATAAGGATTAGTAATCCCAGTAGTCTGGGTCTAACAAGAAGTACTTACTCCAAATTTACTTCTCACAAACTCAACCTTTGACTCAGGCACTACCGAGATAACAGACTTGTTCCAAACGTTCCCATTCTCCAGTACAACAACATGATCTCTCACTTCTTTGGGCCTCATTTATGAAGGTCTTGCGCCACCGGTGTGTTATTTTTTCCCATTTTAAAAGTGACGCACCGGTGGCGCAAGACCTTCATAAATAAGGCCCTTTGACTTTAGCAGTAGCAGATAAACGAGAAAAACCCTTGCGAACAAGAACAGGTTTCTTAATCCTTACCCAGTCTCCTTGACACACTGGAGACACTCTGGCGCTATCAGATGCATACTTGGCTTGAGCCGCAGCTCTAACATCAGCCACCTTGCCTATTTTTTAAAAATTAACTTCCTTCCTCGACATCCAGTCTTTATTAAGCTTGGAACCTGCTACTCTACCTCTGAACAAAGTGAAAGGAGACATACTCGTACTAGAGTGGGGAGTAGCTCTCATTGCCCATAGCATGTCAGAAATTGCTTCCTTCCAGTGAAGACCGTTTATGGAAGCCAACTGTAATTGATCTTTTATTATCTGGTTAAGACGTTCCACTAGACCATTGCTACAAGGATGATAAAGGGAAGTAAGAATATGTTTGATGCCATGCACTTTTAGGAAATTCTGCATCTCAACAGACACCAGCTGGGTGCCGTTGTCGGTTACCAATTCCTCCGGGAATCCCTCACGAAGAAAAACATCTTTGAAAAAGTTGATAACAATAGCAGAATGAATTCCCTCCACAAACCTAACTTCTGGCCATTTTGATATGTAGTCAATTGAAACTAATGCATATTTGGGAGAACAGCCAAGGCCTCTAAATGGACCCGCCACATCAATCGCCAGTTTGCACCAAGGAGACTCTTTGACTAGAATAGGAGTGATAGAAGATGGACAAGTCACTTGGGTTTTGTCGCTAAAAAACACACGCTCCACACTCACAAACACAGTGCTCAATAGACCTATCAACCTCCGGCCACCAAAAATCCTCCCTAACTCTCCATTTCATGGCACGAATACCTAAATGACCTTTGTGAGCTAAGTCCAAAACTTTTTCACGTAAAGATGTAGGAACAACCAGTAATCCTCCCCTGCGCAAAATCCCATCCACAAGGGACAACTCATCACTGATCCTCCTAAAAGGAACTAACTCGGAAGGAAGGACAGTATCATTAGGCCATCTTTGAGCTTCAAAGTCTATCACTTTACTAATCTCAGCATCCTCAGAGATGGCAAGTTTCCAATCAACTTCAGATAAGGCAGCTCCAGTATTGGCTACAGTGCTGACAGCACACACCATTTCTAAATGAACTTTTTCGGGGTCATACACATTCTCAGTAAGGGGCAACCTAAATAAGTAATCGACCACACACTTTTATACACCAGTCACATACTCTAGACGGTAGTTAAATTCATTGAGTCTGTACTGCCATTTAGCAATGCGAGGTGTGGCCCTTCCACCGCCCTTAGTAATAAAAAGATCCACCAAAGGTTTGTGGTCAGTCCTCAGAACAAAATCATTGCCCCACAAAAAATTTCGGAAATATTGCACACCCCACCATAAAGCTAATGCTTCCTTTTCAATTGTGGAATAAGTCCCTTCAACAGCCCGGAGTGTTCTAGAGGCAAAGGCAATGATCTCTTCCATATTGTCAGATCTTTTCTGCCTAAGAACAGCGCCAAGACCCACATTGCTGGCATCAGTGGTGACTATTCATCGATCATTTATGTTGAACAGTTTGAGTGGATGTGCTTGCACAATTGCCTCTTTCAACAATTTAAAATCTTTTGCACATTGGTCTGGTCATACCATACATATTTCAATTTTTTTTTAAGAAGACAACGCAAACACACAGTTCTATCGGAAAAGTTTGCTACAAATTTTGCTAGTATTCGACTAACCCCAGAAAAGAACGTAGTTGGCCCTTATTCTGAGGTTCAGGTGCATTGGATGGCATCTAGAAGCTTAATTTTGGGCTCAATTCCATTTGCAGAAATATGATGGCCCAGATAGTCTACCCCTTTTTAAAGAAATTTACATTTATCCTTTCTTAATGTTAGCCCACTGGATTGAACAAATTCTAATACTTGCTTAACTCTGACATTGTGCTCCTGTACAGTTTTTCCATGAATAAGAATGTCATCCTGAAAAAATACGACTCCCGCAGTGTTCCTAAATAAGTTTCCCATAAGGCGTTGGAACACTGCGGAAGCCGATGCTAATTCAAACGGCATAAGTAAATAACGGACCGCTCCTTTAGGAGTCACAAATGACGTGAGGTGTCTGGATTCATTGCATAATTCAATTTGATGGTAAGCGGTCCACCCATATACAAGCACTCAAATTGCACAAGTCCACACACATTCTAAGTGATTTATCCACTTTGCGCGCTAAAACGATGGGAGACAACCACTTAGACCCTTCAATAGGTTCAATTACTCCCATAGTGCACAATAGATCCAATTCTAGTTTCAGTTCACCATGCATGCTTAGAGGTACCCTGCGCACCTTGTGTACTACTGCTCTTGCACCTTCTTTAAGAACAATGCAGTGTTGAAATCCTTTGAGCTTGCCAAGCTTACCATTTGTGACTTCAGGATAATTTTGAATCCAATCACTCTCAACAGTTAAATCAGTAGTAACAGAATGTACAGGAGAAGCATCAGGAAGACTTGTAAATTTTGTTTAATGAATGAGCTACAGAAATATCACCTAGACTCAAAATCTTTGACATTAATTAGAGTAAAAGGGGAACCTGAATCAGCAAGAAACCTAGTGTTTTTGCCATTCAAACTTATAATACACACAGGAAATTTCCTTCCTTGAGGCTCTTCAAAGGAAGCAATTTCTACTACACCCTCAGATTCTATAGAGAAAGGAGATCGCATCAACAATTCATAACTGGTATTATCTTCTTCATATTCCACACTGTCTTCTTCAATTGCTTTCACAGTGCGTGACGATCCTTTGTGAACAACAGTCGCTTTACACATGCGTGCCAGATGCCCCTTTTCCCCACACTTGAAACAGGTTTGATTTATGGCAAAACAAAACTTAAAATTGCCCAAGTGAGACATACTGCCACAACGATAGCATGATAAGTCTTGTCCATCAGTTTTAGTTCTAGACAGATTGGGTGCAGGTGGGGCACAAGAAATATTCATATTGGCACCCTTGGTTGGTTTGACAGTAGGATTTGTGCTGATTAACTTGACTTCACTAGATGATGTAGATGGCGCAGATACACTTAACTCTTTCATACAGAATTGAGCATTTTCAATGGTCTTTGGTAGAATAAGGGCAGTCTCTAAATCTGGATCCTCAGAAGATAAAAGTTTTTCCTGAACTTTCTTATCACATTTGCTTTCAATTAACTGATCGCGAATCATTTCATCTCTAAACTCTCTGTAATTACAATTAGCAGCTAAAATTCTCAAAGCAGCAACAAAATCATCTATAGATGCACCAGGCATTTGTGCACGTTGTAAAAATGTATGCCGCTCCAAAACAATATTCCGCTTAGGATAGAATCTTTTATCCAGGGTTTTTACAAGTCAAGCATAATGATTTGAGAGTCACCATCATAACCTCCACTGACACATGTTCTTACTTGTTCAAGAGGTAAAGTTTTTAAAATAGATCTCCCTTCAGCGCCTAGATTGTAAACAAGTAAAGCTTTTATTTTTCGGAGGTGAAGGTATCACCATCAATTGCCTCAAGATATGCCTCAAACGTATCCTTCCATTGTTGCCATAACATGGGAGGAGTACCAGGTGACTGTAAAAAGATTGTTAAAAATGAGGGTTGTTTTTATGCCAACACTCGAATTAACTTGTCTATCATGTATAAACAATGTGCAAATTTGATTCCTGACCTAATTCTTTTTAGATCACTGTCCTAACCATTATAGAACTAATACATTGAATGTTAACCTAAGGTTCTCTTGGGCTAAAATGGATACCCTGCGGACAATTTTGATGATGACATAGAATTGACAGTATTTAGGAAGTGCACTTCTTAATTATGATATAATTTATCTAACTTGATGTTTAAATTGTATCTTTTAAATGTTTTTCATTACGTAAATGAAGAATTTACTTTGTATCTAATTTGATTCACAAACTGTATCTCCTGAATGTTATTCATGATGTAAATAATAGCTATAACTCAAAATCTTGTATCTGTTACTTTACCACTATTTTTTGATTGTGGTTCAACTAAAAGGTATTCCTAAATATCTGCCTTTATTTTTAGGAGTTGAGAGCTCTTTGGGTGTTATATATATCAAGTAGATCATACTTTCATTGGGTTGAGACAGTATTATTTAAATTTTATTAATCTGTTATCGTTTTTAGGGTACTCAAGATATGAAATCCATGTCCTGAGGATGGTCTCCTACACGAAAGAATAGAGACCGAAACGTCGACTGTGGCTTTATCTACCATTGAATATTTAATTAATTTTGTGTTAGGTAGAAAAGCTTGAGCAATTGATGTAACAAGGGCTGTGTGGATTAATGGTTTTACCCTTTTACATCTTTGCTGTTTATCTTGTACCCAACTTTTTAACTTGATTTGAAAAAAAGATTAAATACTCTTTGTTTATATACACCCGTTTTTCAATCTCTTTTTGCTCTCTCTCCTGACTGATTACTCACAAGTAACAGCTTTGAATATATGTCATTTTTGTTGTTGCATAACCAGCATTAGTGGGTCCAAATCACTAAGCCCACACGATCTCATCCTTTAAGTGATTTCAAAATTCCTGTGTCTATTAAAATCCCTTGAAGGTATTTTTACCCCATCATACTCTTTGCCCAAACCCTCAAGGGTATACTGGGTCGACCACTATCGATTCTCGTCTTGGTGGAGGGCTGGATATCCTCTCTCACAGAGGTAAACAGGAAGCAGCTGGGCTGGAATTCCGGCATATGGTGACCTCTCAGTGCCAGCAAAATTATCATCTAAGTCAACAAGGAAGTGTTGCCGTTTATATAATAAACATCACCCATGTTGCTATGCGGAAGGGCCAGTCAGGCCGTTATTGTTGATTCTATTGTGATAGCTTTGTCACCGAGTGTACAAAACAAACAACAACATTTTGCGTAGTGAACATAACCCCTGTGCAGAATGTTCAAGGTATTTGATAATATGCCTACGAAGTGTAAGTGTAATCAAAAGCCATTTCAGGGAATATTATCCTGCACAGGCACGCAATGAAACGTGTGTCATGTGTGTCTGTGTAGGTACATCACCCTAAATACCACTTGCACTTATGGCCATAATTTTTGTGTGATGGTGATGCCCAGATGCTGGTTCTGTACTCAGTGTGCCAGTGGAGTCAAGCTGCACCCAACTAATTAGGCCAATCGGGTCATAAGTTGCTGGTTTTCTGGTTCAGGGAGGACCTGCCTTGGCAGTTCAGGATGGACTGTTTCCATTGAAGTATGAAAAAAGCTGATTTGTACATGGCTGGGCATGCATGGCATGAAGCCTCAAACAATTGCCAGTGGCTGGGATTAATTCCAGCTTTCAATCCAACAGTTTTTATAGTTGTCATTATGATGTCCTAAGTGTGACTTGACCCAAATAGGCCAAAACCAGTCTTGGGTTGCTTGTGTTCTGGTTCAGAGAGGAAGTAGCTTGGCAGTTTAGGTTGGCAAGCAGGCAATTTTCCTCGGAAGACATGAGGACATCCTGCCAAACCACATCTATGAGAGGTTTCAGATATGCTTTCTAGGGCTTCTTGAGAATGTGGAATGTGCTGGGAAGGTGGATAATGAATGACTTATGCTTTCTAGGGCTTCTTGAGAATGTGGAATGTGCTGGGAAGGTGGAAAATTAATGACTTGTAAACTATGGTAAGCTTTTTCTTTTCTGATATCTCTGAGATGATGAGTTTCACCTGTAAAGGGATGCAGTCCAGCAGCATATAAGCATTGATAAGATAGAGCGAGAGAGGGCTTTTTGGAGCTGCAGGTAGTGGTAAACTTTGGTCAAAAGAACTGTGAATTCTTCCAGGAGATCAGTAAAAGACTTCACGCTATGCAGGGAGATTACTTCCCCTAGTGTAGATATACCCAAAGGATCCAATCCCTTAAATCATGGAAGAGCGGATACTTGAAAGAAGTGTCTTTCAACTCACAGCAGGCTTTCTTTGTTGACTTTACCAGTGGATTCTACTCACCTTTTAAGAGACCTGCCACCCAAATATCAAAGTCAGATTTTGTTTCTTGGAATGAGATGAAAGTATGCCTTTGGACTACTTATTTTATAGTTAACAATGGTCCTCGGCTTCAAATTGGGAAAAAGATGAACACAGGCTAAAATAAGGACTGTGTGTTTTTCTTCAGTGTCTAGCCGGACATAGAAGTATTTATTTAAAGAATTTAAAGAATTTATACATTTGAGGTAAAACAAGTCACACAATAATAATTGGGCACAAGCCTGTACCAAGTCAGGAAAAGACAATACATAGGGGAGAAAGTAACAGGCAAACAAGCAGGAGAAACGGCGGCTTACAATACAATAAAATCTTAAGTAAGCTCTAACCCACAGTAACTGCGACACAAATCACAAATTGCAAAAGGAGCAGTACTGTGTAAACAGTCGACAAACGTTTCGATCCCTATCTCCAAGAATTATGTTGGGATCATCTTCAGGACTACAATAAGAGAGCTTTGCCTGATTGAATACAATTACAAAAGCCGTGGCATTCAGGCGTAATGCGTACACGTTTAGATGGTGGTGCAGTAATTGCACTTCTAAATGGCCGTGCTCATAGGCGTAGGCAATGTCCCAAATGTCACCGGAGCAAGAGGCATGTATCTCAGGGGTATCGTGAGAACTCAGTATTCCTTGGCAAACCGCATGATGGCGTGAGCCTTCCACACGTGGTGACTGGATCAATTTGATCCAGTCACCACGCTGACTAAAACGGGACCCATCGTTTCGTCGCGAGACGCTTATAATAGCGGTTCCTCGTGTGGAATGCTCACGCCATCATTGAAACTTTTTTTGTATCTTTCTTTATAGGTTTTTATAGAATACATGGACACAGATATAGGTTCATATACATGCACACTTAAAGCTAGAAACAAATTCAATGTTATCGTTTTCTATTGAGATTTATACACTAATGTCCTTTGATCTATATTGATTTGTCTGGAAGTTGATGGTTTGATGATGGCAAGTGGCAGGGTTGAAAACTACGCGCGTTTCGGCACTGCTGCCTTCATCAGGAGCACTGTCTATGTATATGCAATAAATGATGAATACTCAATAGAGGTACAGAAGCTTTTTAGGATGAATCGATTTCAATAAAAAATACAAGGGATCACTTTATTGAAGGAGGTATGTGTTCCACTCTCTGTGTCTGTTTGACTGAACTGCCAAGCCGGTTGACAATATTCCTCCAGTTTGATAAAAAAGGGGGAGTCAAGATGTAAAATAACTGATAACGATTCCTTATATCTACATCAATGATATCCACACAGGGATTATGGATGTTAATCGAGTAAATGAAAACGGCGTCAAGATTTGGATCCCTAATGCGGATTGTTCCTAGCTCAAAACCGGTAACCGTGGTGATGAAACGATGTGCACGGTAAACGGAGAGGAAAGTGTCTCTCCATGTAACGTTTATATAGTCTCACTCGGCATTTCGCCAGCCTCTATATGGGTGCATGAACACACGAGGTAGAGGATGTCTCTCATTTAAGTAATATCGCTCGGCATGTCTTCGACTTCTGCGGTGAGGGCTGTGCGTGGTCGCGTATCGACCGTTGTCAAAACCCCCCAAAAAATGGTTTTTAGATCTTTGCAGCATGAGCTACTGAGAAGGTGAGTTTGCTGCACCAATCTCGGAAAAATCATATAACTCTCAGTATAAATAGAGCATTAGAAAAGGAGGTTCAAGAGGGTGTTCTCGTGAAATTCCCTGCACTCATTACTATTTAGGAATGGAAGGGAGCACTGTGCATCTGAGCCCCACATTTAAGAAGGCTATAGTATGATTAATTTAGACAGCCAAGTCTTCAGTGCATAAAGGCCCTCATGGGGTTTCCAACTGTACTGTAAGGACAGAGCTAGGCCATGAGATTTTCTTCAGCATTTGAATGCAGCTTACTGCACACATTCATTTTTGATTTACTTGATAACTGTGTGTAGCGGTTCCAGTACATTAAAAAGGACAATAACTAACCCAGCAAATTACGAACTGATAGCATTACTTGGTGCAACAGATACAGTTTTACCAGACAAAAATTTGTGGTTCAGCAATTGAAGGCGAATTTAGTGAAAATAAGTATTTTAACGTTATCAAGGTTGAGGAAATAATATTTATTGCTTCAGTGGTTAAATGGCCTTACAAAGGTCAGCGGAGAAACATTGCATTCAGCCTATAATAGATTTAGCTGGGCAAGTCTGTTGAGGATTCTGGATAGTCTAGATCAAAAAAATGGAGGGAGAAAGAAGCAGAGGTTCATTCAGCTTCGAAGAGTTACTGGTTATCTATCAAAAAGGGGGGGAATGAACTACATAAGTCTCAATACTAGAGTCTCAGAACTTTTTGTCTCAGAGACCCTCAACCACACATTCACAGACTGCGGTGAATGTAATCTCCGCTTAGTGTGGCTCAGTGGATAGCATCATCATCGGGTCTTGTCATTTGAGTGTCCTGTTCTACAAGAGACATCAAAGCCTCCACCAGGAGGGGGCCTGTCTAGATTTTGACAGCAGTGAGTGGATTGAAATGATCTCCTATACTTTAGGTGAAACTTTATAGTAGGAAAAAAGTAGGATAAAGATAAGTCTAAAAACAAAGCAGTGTTAAGTGGGTGAGTCACTGTTCCACAACACCTAGTTGTCAGGTCGACATGTTTCTGCCTGGAACATCTCTTACGGCTCAATATTCTTCTTTAGGACCAAAGAAATATATATGGAGGCCTTATACTTCAGGGCTTCCTGAATAGTGAGTTATTAGTGAGTTCAATTGCAAATTATCGTTTGGCAAGAAAATACCATTTTACATAAGTGTATTTCTGAACTCCATTGATAGACAGAAAGAAGTCACCCTTACACAACATACCTCAGTAGTTGTATAGGAATTCCTGTCTCTGTGTAAGAACAGAATAGGAGGTTGTCCTGGATTCTGACTGGCATAGTGGCCAGCCCCGGGACTTGGTTGGGCTTGAATGGTCCCAGATGGGCTTGCCTTTGGCACTCCTTCAGCACTTACCCAGCTATTTTTATAGTCCTCTATGGATGAAAATAGGAGATAGAAAGCTAACTGTCCAGGAGGTTGATCTAACTCTCAGCATTCTGATGGAATACGTCCCTCTAGAACTAAATAAAAGACTTCTGAAAAGACTATTGATAACTATTGGGTGTTCATAAATGGTGCTAAAAATGCCTTGAATCAAACATTTTATACAAAGATGTGCAAGAAAAAACGATTGGATTGCCAATGATTGTTCCCATAGCTAGGCTAAGCTGCTGAAAAGTTGAATTTGCCATTATTAAATCCAGAGTGAAGGATAAGTAAATGTTAATAGTTCATAACTTTCAGACACAGTGGATCTGATTTACAAAGCTACTATGCACAGCTGAATTCAACATAAGTGTGCAAGTAAATGCATATGCCAAAATCACAGCTCTGAGTCACAGAATGACGACTGGCGTAATTGTAACCTCAAACATGCCATTCGCCAATATGAAAGTTAAGGAAGATTCTATTTAATTATGGGTGAATACTAAGGGGCCCCTTAGGATCTCGGGTGGTGGCGATCTGCCCGAGATCCGTCCCTGCCCGCCACCCATTTCCCCTCCCACCATATTGGTATGGCGGGGGGGACAGCGATGGACAGAAAGACCGTCCGCCGCTTTTCCGCCTGGTCAACAAGTCGACCGGGCGGAAAAGAGTTTAATATGGTGGCGGTGTCTGTTAGACACCGCCAGCCATATTACTATGGGGGTGGAAGCATGTCTTTCCGTGGCGGCACAGAAAGGCATGCAGGAATTGCTTGTGAGGGCCCGTTGCGGGCCCCCAAGGACTCTGGGGGGTAGAGGGTGCACATGGGGGGTACCTATGGTACCCCCCTGCAGTTCCATGCACAACATAGTAGGCACCGCGCGGTGCCTGCCATGTTGCGCATGGAAGTGCACAACATGCCTTCCTGGCATTGTGGCGGGCGGTGCTGAGTGCACCGCCCGCCACAATGTCAGGAATGCAGGAAGCGCCCGACAGTGGTGGGCGCATCCTAATGACCTCCTAAGTTCTTTAGAATATGGTGGAAATGTATTACATTCAGCAATATCAGAATTTCTCTACAGTGTCTGTATACTTTATTTCAGCCTTTAATATAGGTAGGCTTACAAGATGTGCAGTTACACTACACACGTATAACAACTAATGCCCTTGTGTCTTGGCTGACTGCAATGGCATAGGAATGTGTTGTGCCATGTAGAAAATCTACTTTTAACATTAGGTAAATTAACTTTCAGTGTTTCCTGTATGCACACATGAGTAAGTGCTTAGTGTAAAAAAATGTGACGTACTAAACATTAAAGAAATGTATAACCCCACAGTGGAAAGTTTCCAAAAGCTGTTTGTGACTGACTAGGCTGTTACATTATCCTTAAGCAGGCCTAATTGAGAAAAGACGTTGCTTTTTACAATTCAGCCCAGGAAAATTGTAGAGTCTTGCTTATAAGTTATTTTCCACTATGTTATCAAAAATCGATTTCAGGAGTAAATGTACATGTTTGGTATTTGCAGTAGAAAAGTGACTTTTTAAATGAATATGCAGAGTTGTCTAAAAGGCAAACTGAACTGTACCAGTACTGCGGTCTACTTTTCAGCTCGCATCTGTAACTAGTATCCCAATTAAATGTGAAATGCTGCCCTGCCAGAGAACAATGTAGACATTTCTAATACCAGGAACATGTGTGCTAATAGAATCATGGCTACATTGTAGTGGTGTGTCACCTAGGAGAGATTATGGACCGCAGGTAATCACAAAGAACTTTAGTAAATTTCACATGAACCTCTCAAATGAGGATCCAAGTAGCATAAATCTTTTCAGCCAGAGATGTCTTTTTTACATTTGTCTCGTCTCACCGAAGGAGATGACAGAAGAGTTAAGTGTTTTTAAAAAATATATTTTGTATTTTTCGACCCCCACCACCCCGCCGCATCACCCCCCATTCCCCACCAGCCGCCACTGCTTGCTGAAGGAATTTTAGAAACAGAAAAGTAACAAAGTCCTAAGGTAAAAACAGATCTTGTTCTATAGCAGTTGCCTGGCATTGCACCCGGCCCCCTGTCTATCATGGACATAGATTTTCATTGACACTTGCCATTTCTTGATACTTTAGCCTTAAAACTTTCAAAATCCATATCTGCAGTTCCATTTCTTGATACCCTTTGCTTTAAAACGTTCAAAATCCATATCTTCACTTCCCCAAAATAATTTGTAATCATGCTATATCATTTTGCAATAACATCTTTCTTACATTTATCAAGATTGATTTGGGAATTTTATAGCGCTCTAAACTTTAATGCCAGTTGATACTGCTTGAACGAAATATGCATTCCTCTGGGCCATTGCCTGCTGCTTGTGCCATAGCTATCAGGGTCTAAACACCGTTTCTAGTGAACTGTATTTTGAGATAACCAGATTGTATTTATTACATTGCAAGAGGTACCTCCCTCCCAATGTAATCAACCAGATTCTGAGAGCGACAATTTTAGTAATACTTTCTAAAATCATGCAAACATATCATTAGAAGATTGTAGTCTTTGTTACCTTTTTCTGCTTGTAGTAATAAAGGCAACCATCATGCTTTAGAACAAACCATCTTTTCCTCCAGCCCTTTAGAATTCCTGAGTGAGTTCGCTTGTGTAGGTACCCACGGCACGTTGGCTTTGGGGTGTTTGGGCAACGACTAATATCTGAGCCAACAACCAACACCAGGAGATCAGGACCTGTGAAGCACAATTATTTAGTAATGTTATTTTAACAATCTTTTAATGAAAATAAACTAATAGACAGAAATACATGTTTTTAGAAATGCAAAATACATCACTTTGCGGATTACTTTTTTTTTGCCTAGACATGAATTGAAAAAATGTCTGTGTAATGGAGAGTCAAGTCTGATTCTGTTATTGTTTTTCTTGGCTGTGAGCATATTTTGTACACACGTTTTACAAGTTACAAATGTATTATGACATGTACATGGATTCTTGTGTAGGCACTACATTGCATGTAACTTCTTGAAACAAAATTGGGCCTTTTTTACACTATGGTTGAAAATATAGATGATTCCTTTCTAAAACAGATTTATGGTTGTGGCTGTGCTTTTTTATTTATCAGGGGTGACTTACTGTTGGCTTTTGTTCGCATTACTAGTGTTAAAATCCCTGTTATTTCCCAACTTTGGAATTACTGCTACTGAGCCAATCACAGTTTACAGGTCACACATTGTGAGGGTATAAGTAGTCTTGTCTTATTCTAGATCAATGTATGAACTACTCATGAACTTTCACAAGTAAAACATGCTGACTTAGAGGTAGGATTTATAAACCTTTTGTCCTCTGGGTAGCGTGTTTAACTCCTACAATTCATATGCAAGTTTGATGTGAGCAACAACTACAAATTTAGATGCAGGATTATTTCAGGAGTAATTCAATCTCATTCCAGGAATAAAATACAACAAATCACAGAAATCGATGTGTGAAGTAAGCTGACAATAATAATAGCTCACAAGTAATATAAAGGATAAAGTACTCCCTGCCACACATTAGTAGGATATTGCATGCCACTGAGGAGTTACGGAACTCCAAGGAGGTTTCCAATATCATTATCATGTACACCAGTGGGTAATTTATCCCATGTAATACTTGGTCACACAATCACCTTTCCCACAAACCTCTTAAAAATCGTGGTGCTTAGTTCTTTCATATCAAAGAGCCAGCATGTTTGCAAACATTGAGAATAAAAATAAAAGCTCTAGTGCAAAATGAAACACATCAAAAATCTGTTAGATATTTGTGGCAACAGTTATTAGAAACAATCATCTTAAACATAGTGTGTATAACATATTGGACTCAGTGTCGCCAAATATATGGGATTCTGTATTCCTTGTATAAATGCCTGTCCCTAATTTCTTTATAATCAGTGGATTGTGATGCACCCAATTACCGATTATTATAAAGAAAAGACGTCAGAACCCAATTGTACTAAGTTATTACAACTGAGTTCTGATGTTACAATGCCTACTGCCAGAGCCAGAAGCCGAGTTGGAAAGCAGGTCAGGTCATGGAGCAGCTGCATATAGCAACGAAAATGCCCCGGTTACTTACCGGTAATCTTCATTACTCCGAGTATAGTCTTCCTCGCCACATGATTTACATAGTGAGCTTTAGCTCCACAACAGAACCCTCCAAAGCAAAAAGAAACCACCTCCCACCCCCTCCCAACATGGCCGACCAGTCCCACCTGACCTCTATAAGAGGCGGGCCGGCCCAACCAATCAGCCTGACCTACCAAGCAAACAATGAAGCCGATAGCCAGACAGGGAGGGGGGGAGGGAACTCATGTGGCGAGGAAGACTATACTCGGAGTAATGAAGATTACCGGTAAGTAACCGGGGCATTACCTCCTCGTAAGTCTTCCTCGCCACATGATTTACATAGTGAGCAAATACCCAAGCCAACAAGGCTTCATTGATCACCAGAACAACAACACCACACGGTGATGCAGAGAAACCAACCCAAGGTTGATGTAAAACAACTGAAAAGAAAACAGGGACCACAGGAAACCTGAATTCAAGACCTCCAGGAAGAGGAGGCCAACCAGGAGTCGCAGCTCCAGCACTCAGAACGGCCCCAGCGTCGTCCCCCCGGGACAGCTAGAGACCCACCTACCAGGCGGGGGACGACCACGCCGAAGTCAGATAAAGCTCCACAGAGGAGACACCCACTAAGGGGGCCCAGGGAACAGAGCCACACCTCGCGGACAAACCCTGGGCCCCCGCCGGATCCACCGAACCCAGCGAAGCGTAGGGAAGGACGCCAGCCTGTGTAAGCCCGCGAACCAAGGTGGAAGGATGGCTAGCGGCCCGAACGAACCGGGCCAAAAGACAAAATACAGGCCAACCCACCGGGGAAGGAAAGACGTGCGGCCAAGAGAAGCCATAACAGCACGCCGAACAACCAGCACGGACAATGGAGGAACCGCGTTGGCCGGGAAAAGCGGTAAAGGCACCACCTGAGTCCGAAGGCCCCAGGGAAGGAACCCCGGGAAGGACACGGGGGACATGCCGGAGGAACAACCCCGACCGGCAAACCCGCAAGAAGGGCAGGGAGCGGAGGAACGACCCCCGCACGCCCATCCGCCCAGCCGACACCCTTGCCCCCAGGGAAACCCACCGAAAGGCGAGGAACCGCAAAGCCACCGAGGGCCGGGGCCAAAAAAGGGCGGCGTAGACCGAGAGAGAAAATACCTGTGGAACGCCTCACGAATTTGCGAGTCACCCTCGCGCAGGGGCCCTGCAAACCTCCACAGTAACGTACCACTATTAAGATATATGTGCAGCCGAAGCGAGCACCCAAGGGGGAGACCGGCAGAGCGCCCGTGGGCGAAGGACAAGCAACATCGGAGCCAAGCGAGCCACCAAGGAAACCAGGCCGTCGAACACCGGACTGTGGAAGGCCCGCAAGTCCGCCCACCGGGCCCACAGGAAAGAAGGGGCCACGTACCAGGAACACCCCCAGACCGGAAAGACCCGCAAGGGGACCACGGAGGCGGGGACAGCACCAAGCTGACCGAGCCAATGCGAGAAGGGCGCCCAGCGCCGGGCAGAGGCAGAGCACGTGGAAGACCTGCGGGAACCCAGTGGCAAGCCACAACCCCGAGCATCCGCCCAAGAACCGGGCCTGCCGAAGGAGGCAGGCCAGCCGACAAGAGCCGGCACAACACCGATGCCGAGCGCGGGGGACCCAACCACGGTATGGGAAGATCCGGGATCGGCCAGGAGGCTCGAACCGTCAGCTCGCCATAGGAGAGGGCACCCGGGGCGGCGGACCCCGCCGGGAACTAAAAACAGGAACGCACCACGACTTGCGTGGCAACCACGCGCGGGTGCCAGGCACCACACCACTGCAACGTTCCAAAATAAGGCCATGCGCTGCCGAGCCGAGCGCCCCTGAACACTCCGGCCCTGCCCATGCGCCTCCTGCCGAGGATCCACGATCTCAGAGGGCACGGGGGAGATGCGTACAGCAGACCGAAAGGCCACGCGAAGGACAGGTAATAAGGACCCGGAAGGAGGAGAAGAACCCGGGCCGGAGGGCCGAGCCCCCCCTCCGTGAACAGAGACCTCGGAGGCAGACCGAGCCGAGGCCCTCGGCGTCGAAACACCACCGGGGCAGGGCGAGACCATGCAACGAAGGCCATACCCGACTCCGTCGGACCCCGGGGGAAGACAGCCCGAAGGGCCAGGACCGGTGACACCCCCCCCAGGGCGCCCAACCCGGCCAAGAGCCGGGGACCTAAGCACCGGCAAATGGAAGGCCACACGAAAACGTGCAGGGGCCAAGCCAGTCATGCCTTTTCGGACCCCACTTGCATGGCTGTCTGGCCTGTGGAAGGTTCCACAAATGCAAGTCAGGATGGCCGAGTGGTCCAAGGCGCTGCGTTCAGGTCGCAGTCTCTACTGGAGGCGTTCACCAAGTGTATTAAAAGTGCCGCCGAAGCGAGCACAGAAAAAAGACGGCCGGCCAGGAAGACCTCCAGCAACCCCCCGAAGCCCGAGGTGCTGAGCGGCTGCAGGAGAACCCAACGACCTCCAAACGACCCGGCGCCAAAGGACGCCCCCCCCCTGAAAGAACCAGAGGGAAGCACCGGGACCAGGCACACGCCCCCCCGAAGGAGGACAAGCCCGAGACGAGGACCGAAGGGACCACCGGACATAGGCCAGGAAGCCGACGGATGAGAGACACCGCCAGATGTGAAGCCTCACTCCCATGGGGGGGGGGGAAAAAACGAGGCCGTGAGGAAGCACACGGCCAGACCGGGAACCCCCAAGACCCACACCCGGCGAAGAAGATCCACCAGGCGGGCCCGGTCCCCCCCCCCCCTAGGGCCAGAACGCCAGCCCAACGGAAGAACTCGCAACCGCGAGCGGGAACCCCCACTCGCAGGCTTTTACAGGCGAGACACGGGAAGGAGCCGGGACCCCAACCCGTCGAGACGGTGGGACCCCGCGGAACATCCGCCAGACTAGCCAGCCCGGACAGCAAGCCCGAAGCGCCCCAGACTGTCAGTACCCAGGGGCGAAAAAGGGAGCGGCAGAACCAGCACGAGACTGGTAACAGCCGACACTCGGGCCAGGTCCTTCACCGGAGTGCCACACGATACCAAAATCGCGCACAATACCCCAGCCAGGGTACAAGGCGGCAGTACGAAAACCGCTGTTTCCAAACCTAACCTATGTCTTCGGAAAGTGCCATACACCACAACGGGTATCTTGGCGCTGAATAACAGATGTTCGTTGTTACCCAACTCAAAGGAACAATATTCCTCGACCACAGATGGATGAAAGGCTGAGTGGACCAGTCGGTATACGAACCTGTGACCCTGAGGACAAACCCCAGCCCCTGCAGTAGCCGCAGCAATCCACAGTGCCACCCGCCTCTCTCCCCAAGGAGGAGACCAGGCAACCGAAGCCCCGAGGGGTCATCCAAATCCCAGAGGAAATAAACAGCTCCCAGGGATTTTGAACCCAAGCCCCGCCGAGGCAGGGAAACGAACCCAGGGCCTGGGCCAGACCTCTGCCAGGGCCTGAATAGCCTCGCAGCCGAATGGGAAACCACGAGTGAAACACTCGAGACCGGCGTAACCAGACGGCCCAGTGAAGAAACGAGACAAAATCACAGGCCGTATGGCCGCCCGTAGAGGGAAGAGTACACTACCCCTCCACAGCGTGTCGTATGCACACAGCCCGGAATTACCGGGTCGATTCCAAAACATTGTGGAAATGTCCACCTTGGGACACCCCTACAGCATAGGCGGGATCCGAACCCCGGCCTGTGAGGGCTGACCGCACCAAAGTACCAAGACCCACCACTGAGCTATAGCTCCGAAGTACACAGGGCGCCAGAAACAGAACCCAGACCCAAGGGACCTGACCCCAGGACGCACCGCGCCCCCATAGAGCGCGCCAGCGCAGCACTGTAAGTCTGGCCAGTAGTCAGGACACATGTAGAAGCAAGAAAGCACCTTGAGATGCCTGCCACCGTCAAGACCCACAGGGTCGATATACAAAAAGCAGTGCCCTGGGAACTGAAACAAATATGAAAAAACGCCCTTACCGAGGAGCGAACACCGGCCCATCGAGGAGGGGGCAGACGCGCCCTGCACGCCGCGTCCAAGACGCTGAGGAAGCAGGATCCGCGCCAGCCCGATGAAGGACCTCATTGGCCGCACCTGGCGGCCACCAAACCCCGCCCTCGAGAGGCGGGAGGTGCACGTAGCCCAGCGCGGCAAACCGCCGCGACCCGTAGGGGCCGAATTGAAGGGAGGCGGCAGCGCACAGCGCCCAGCGCCGCGAAAAACCGAGCTGACGGGGGGAGCCCCCGGACCCGGACCTCAGAGCCCCGAGGACCCGCCGACCTAAAAGGTAGGACCGCCCCGAGTAGGGAACCTCGAGCCGTCCCGTACATGATGCACGGAAAGCTCCAGCCCGATGTCCGCCAATCGTGATCGTCACTGCTCAGGCACAGGGATCCGAGGAGGTCGGACTCTGTGGGGCAGACACATGCAAGTTTATGCACCTTTTCAAAATCACTGTCTGAAAACATCCCTACCGCACAGGCAGGATTCGAACCCCGGCCTGTGAGGGCACTGCGAAGGTCAAGCTCACACGCGCCTGTCGCCTCAGACCACTCGGCCAGCCTGTCGGCCGCTGCAGAAGCGCCGCCGGCCGTACATAACCAAAAGCAGGTAACCTGCGCACATGCTTGTCTCAACCCCCTCGTGCGCTAACAGCTGCACCGGGAGAAGCAGAAACTCAAACGTAGGCAGAGCCACAGCGCCACCTGTTGATCCGAGTCCGCGCCCCTCCCCACCATTATAGTGGGAATGGCGGCCATCAGTAACAGAAAGAGAACACACTCATTCGAAGTGATCAGTCTCTTGGGGCAGTCAGATGTAAGCACTCACATCTCGCGGCCATTAGCCGAGTGCATTTCCAGGCGGTCCAAAGCCAGGACCGAGGTACTGACAGACTTGGCGCAAACTCCTGACAATGCAACAAACGGAAACCCGAGTCCCACACTGGACTCGAACCTGGGTCCCCGGCTACAGCGGACCTCCTAGGCGTAGAGTCACCGCTGCTGAACCCCACCAACACGGTAGTGACCAGGCGGAAACAGCACCTGAATAGCCAGGAATACAAGAAACACCTCTCAGAGGGGTGTTTCAACCACCCGCATGTAACCACATACAGGAGAATGCGCAGGGCCCAAGCGCCCACCTAATGGGTAGGGCCCCACAGTAACGACCGGGGGAGCCACGGGAATGTACAGTCACCCCACACCCCCGGCCGCCCCCCCCCCCCCTGTAGACCCATGGCACGCTACAGCAGCACCTAACCGGCCCCACAGGACCGGGGGAAGGAAGAGGGGGGGGGAATTTTTAGGCATAAGGTACCAGAGACCGCTAGAGCAGGTCCACAACCCTAAAACCCCAGGGACAGCTCACGCCGGCCCATCTTACCTGAACAGCTCTCTGGAGAGAATCGTGCAGAACAAAAAAAACAGGCTGATTGGTTGGGCCGGCCCGCCTCTTATAGAGGTCAGGTGGGACTGGTCGGCCATGTTGGGAGGGGGTGGGAGGTGGTTTCTTTTTGCTTTGGAGGGTTCTGTTGTGGAGCTAAAGCTCACTATGTAAATCATGTGGCGAGGAAGACTTACGAGGAGGTAATTAAACATTACTTTTCTTACAAGCCATCCTTATGCTGCTATATTTTTCTAGCTTACAGTTACAAGCAGAAAAAACACATTTAGTTAATTCTTCATGTTCTTCAGAAGGCATTGCGGCATCAGAAATCAACTGCAATAACTTATTACATTTGAGTACTGATGTCTTTTCTTTATAATCGGCGACCGGCTGCATCACAAGTTGACAATTATTATACTGTTATTGTTTGTTGCCATTTATATAGCATACAATATTGTTAAATACCACATTGTCCACAATGTATTCAGTTGTTCTATACATACAAAGACAAGAGTGGACATCATGCTTCTCTACTTCAAGACATATCAATTTAGAGTGAGGTGGCAGTGGTTAAAAGTGGCTGCAACAGAAATATCCTCAGAGTATTTAAGAGAATTGATATGTGATATTAAAGGTGGACTATAAATATGGTAAATTTTGATTATACCAAAAGAATAAACGACAGATAAATTGTCATATTTTAAACACTCTTGGTGGTTTCAACTATATATTTAAATTTGGTGGTACTGTCGGGTGTCCAATACACTGCCTGAATGCACCAGCACTAGGTGGCAATCTGACCAATGCAATATAAAAAGAGGACAGCCACATCCAGAGAAGAATGCTCTACCAAGCACCTGTTATCATCATTAGAAATCACAAGGTATTTTACGAGTAGTATCTTTACGACTGCAGAGTCTCCATGTAAAAAAAATTAGAACTGTCCTTAGAATTACTATGCTGGCATAATTGCAGTAGCTGGTATAATATCTGTTTTGTGTTCCCAAACTTTAAATGCACTTACTAAATTAGTATTAAATATGCTATCTTGAAAGTTACTTTTAAGTATAGATTATTTGAGCAGAAAATGTCAAAGCTGAAATGTACCGTATTCTGAGTTCATTCATGAAGTTCATGAGGGAGGGTGATTGAGGTTTCTGCAAGGGATGGGTGGAGGTTGGGATTTGTTGTGATATAAGCATTTTTGGCATGGAAAAAACTACTCCCAGTTGGTGTCAGCCTGGGGCCAGGTGGCTGAAATCACAAGCCCAACTAAACAACTCCACATTTTAGTGTTTGCTATCCCTCGTAGGAGCTAGGGTAACTGGCTCACTATAAGATATTCTATCTATGCACCCACTGTCCACAGGCATTGCATTGTCATGGCGCTGAGTGGACAGATGTGCAAGGATACATTGTAGTGCTTCAACATTCTCAAGTGGAGAAATAGAGGCATTGAGTTCGTAGGTGCATGACAGCCAGATCTATAGTTGGCTTCCTGTAGATCCTCTTCCTCTCTCTCTCAGAATGTCCTCAAACAAGGCAGACATTGTTAGCTCAGAATGTACTTTTATAGTGGGTGCACCTGTGGCACCTTTAGTAAACATGAGCGTGTCATCTAAGTTTTTGTGTCTACCTGAAGTGGCATTTCCTCTATAAATAAGGAAAACTCAACCACATTCACACATATACCATTAAAAAATGTGAGTCAGAGCATTTGCCTCCCTGGCATGATGTACAATTCAGGTTTCATGGTGCTGAGATAATTTTTGCAAAAAAGAATTTAATAAGAACATTCGAAAAAAAGTGCAGATTGGATCCTTAAGTTGTGATGCCTTGACAGACAAGCCATTATCAATAATATGTATATTAAGGAACATCACTGGACAAAATAACATATTTATAGTAAAATCAGTAAATCTGGGATTGTGACAAAAATGAAGCACCTCCTGAAGATGGCGTAAGGAGAAATATTTTTATTTCAACTTGTTACTCCCTCCTTCTATGTGTAATGCATTCCACGTCACACAGAGAATGAGGCAATTTCTTCTTAAGGTTGTTTCTTGTTGCAGGAAGGTAGCACTTCCTGCACAAAAACAATCCAGCCTGTAATGCCAGCACCTCTGCAACATGGTACAAGGGTTACTACGTTGGTGCTAGGCAGCACACTGTGTGCCAGTGCACAGAGGGGGCACAAGTCAGCCATATCTTATTAGATAAGTCATATTTATGCTCTCTCTATTTTACGCAATGCAGCTCAATAGGATTCCTTGCTGTCAGAAATTGGATTTTTGGTGGGCTAGGGCATGTTCCAAAGTCAGGCAGAAACCACCACTCTAGTCAGGATAAGAGAGTTACACTCCTAAAATAACCCCTGCTCAACCCCTTGGTAGCTTGGCACGAGCAGTCAGGCTTATCTTAAAGGCAGTATGTAAAGCATTTGCACATAACCAACAGTAATACAGTGTAAGCACTACAAAAGGACACCACACTAGTTTAGAAAAAAAATATCCAATATTTTTATATACTTAAAACAAGACCAAAAACGATAAAAATCCACAATACAGTACTTCAAAGCTTTCCGTTGTCAAAATATAAATGAAAAACAGTTCCTTGATGTTGATAGCTCTGTCCGGGGCTATAGTGACGCGTGAAAAAACAAATCCAAACAGTTCTGGCTAACCGCAGCGTTGCGGGCCAGCTGCAGTGTCGGGAAGACCCGCAAACAGTACCTTAAATGAATGCAGGGCATTGGGGACCTCTTGTTGAGGTTCTGAAAGCACGGCTTCCGCAGGCGTCTGTTTCGGAGGTTGGTGCAGGAATCGTTGAAGCTCTTGAAGTTACAAGTGTTGCAGATCGAACTCCTCTCTGATGAAGTCAGGAGCGCTGGCATCGGCCCTCATTGAATGCTGTGGTGCAAAGTGCAGGGGTGCGGCATGCGGTGCCCTCAGGTCGCGGTGCGAGCAGCAGCTCGTTGGCGGCGTCAGATGGCATAGTCTGTGAGACCAGGGTCGCGGTGCAAAGTGAATGCAGTGCTTGTCGCAGTGCTGGCAGGTCGCGGTGCAAGCAGCAGCATCGTCGTTGCTGAAGCGCTGTTGATGGCTGATGAACTGGAGTCGATGGCGCCAGCGTCGGTATGCCAAGGCTGCAGTGCATGATAAGGGACTTTATGAGCGTCGTGTAACTTTATGAGCGATGCCCTCGAACCACGGTGCAAGCAGCGGCATAGATTTTGACGTGGAGCGGCATAATCGGCGATACCCAGGCGTTGTTGTGAAGCGAGGCGGTGCGGAGTGCAGTGCCCACAGGTCGCAGTGCGAGCAGCGGCTGGGTGGCATTGTCAGCAGGCGTCGTCAGTGAGACCTGGATCGCGGTGCGGCAGTGCCCTCTGCGGTGCCTTTAGGACACGGAGTCGGCAGTGGCATCGTAGTTGTCGTTGAGCTGCTTTTCTTCTGTTGCAGTACCAAACACACAGTCCCAGTGCTGAGGGCAGCAGAGCTTGAAGTCATTGCTGTTCCTGAAACTTCGTAAACAGGGCAAGCTCTACCTCAAGCCCTTGGAGAAACTCACAAAGTAGATTTCAGAAAGTTTAGTCCAGTCCTTTCACTGCCCAAGAAAGAAGCAGCCGCCACTGTAGGCCTACACAGAAAAGCAAGCAGCAAAGTGGTAGGTCCTTCTCAAAGCTTCTCCGGCTCTTCTTCTTGCCAGTCTTCTTGGTCAAAAGAGTTCTAAAGTTCAGGGGTCTGGGCCCCAATATTTATATCCCAAAATCCTTTGATCTCTTAGGCAGGGAGTGTATATGCCCAGCCAGAATCAGTTCTGCCTTCTCTGGTGTGACTTCCTGGCAGGAGGTGGCATTCTCCGAGGCAGACCAGGCCCCTTGCGGTGCAAGTAAATCTCCTCCCTGACAGAGAGAGCATATGTACTTTAGCACTAATAAACAGTGGTAAAGTGCCCAGAGTCATAAAACCAACAAAAACAGACAGGTCAGAAACAGGAGGCTAAAAAGCAAAAAGGCTAGGGATAAACCCACTGAAAAAGCTGTTAGACTGCCAAATTTTTAATTAGGCCCTAAGTAATCTAGTTAAAATGGAAATTTTGGCTAACCTAAAGATCAACTAGCCTGAATCCTGTCTGTTTCCGATGTGAAACACTCTCGCCCTGGCCAGTTTAACATAAAATACCCATTTGTTGCCTGGGAGTCGCACACATTCCACTATTCTGTATAAAAAAATATATCATGAAAATTGAGATAGAGTGGAGAGAAATTTGGTTGCTGCGATTACTTTTGTGTGCTCATTGACAGCCTTTGAAATGAAAAAAAAAATCCTCTAGCTATGATTGGATTGGTCACTATTGCTAAGATTCTAGGCTGCTTTATTATTTCGCTTATTCACTAGTGATTGTACCTAGAGTTCTCTTAAATGAATTGAACAGACTCACTTGAACATGAAGAATCATATTCACACTACAACTAAGGAAGCTTAATGCAAGATGAGTTTACTAAGGAATCTCAAACCTTTCCTCCCACAGGATGAATTTAAGCAGGCGGTGCAATCTCTTGTACTCCCAAGGCTAGACTATGGGAGCACCACGCTTTATGGCCTTCCCAAACATAGCCTGGCCCCGCTAAGAGCTTCTATTCACGCTGAAGCTAGATTGATTACTGGTACAAAAATAAACAATCACATATCCCCAGCAAGAATACAGCTCAAGTTTGCCTGCCTTACTCACAAAGCCCTTCATTTCAAAACCCTCATTTATCTGGCTCAAAAGAGAATTATCGGGGTGGCAGATCATCACAAAGTGCAAGTTCACTGCTACTGAAACCCCAGATCTTCCACAAAAAGAGAATGAGTCACAGAGCCTTCTCAGGCATTGCCTCAAAGATCTGGAATTCGCTTCCACTGGAAGTTCGTTGAATTTCATGCACCGCTTCTTTCAAAACGGAAGTGGAAAAAATACTAATGAACAAGTTTCTGCCCTAAAGAGCTACGGCTCTACTGCTTATTTTTATGTACGCTCTTCTGATGCCATGATTGTTTTCTACATTTTTATACACCTGGGTAGCCAGCGTTGCCATTCTAGACACACATTTGTAATCAATGATCTTTCTCATCAACTGTATCCTTACTATCCTAAATGTGAAGCGTTCTGATAGACGCTTAGGTCTTGTTCGCGCTATACAAAACGTTGTAAATGAATTAAAAATTAATGAATTGATTTGGCCAGTTAAAGAGTAGAGCTGGGCTGACTAAACTGAAATCGCGATAGATAAGGGAGGATGGAGAGCTTCTGGTCTGGAGTTAAATTATTTAGCAGCACAGCTACAATGGCTTTCGAGAAGAATAGGAGATTGTGGAACCCCGAAACAGCTGTGTGGCTGCATGAAATATGGCAGCTGCTCTGCAAACATTTAACACATTTAGAGGAGCGCCGTGATGGTGATTCCTACGGAATCATAGTGATCTACAGGTCTGTGGAGAGATTTACATTTGGTGGGACCGGATTTATTACCTCCACATTACTGGGGGATGGCGGTTTACTGGTTAATCTCTAAATCTGGCCTTTGGATCTTGAGTTTACCCCTTGTTTGTGAACAGATGGACAAAGGCTTGTTCTATTGTGAATGGCAGAGCTTTGCGGTGTCATATGAAGAACTGAATCTTGCTCCACAAGCATTAGATATGCAAAGAGAGGAAATTCCTCTGATAAGCATGTTAAATTAAATGAGAGCTAAATGGTATAATTCTCATTAAATTCCATTTAAAAAAGAGTCGCTAGTTGTCTAACCTATGAGATAATCTACTGCTGGGAATGATAAGCTTTCTGTTCTAACATATTCTCAGCTATGTTCGGTTACATGCAAACTTGTTGTATGACTTATAGCTAGGCTAACCCACAATCTTAGAGTTTGCATTAAAGTAATGAAGCTGTGTGGATATCCAAACTCATTCTTACCTTGCCGTGCAAGGGCTGCCGCCTCCGAGTGTGCAATGCTGGTGACATCTGTTCCATTCACAGCCATCACTATATCACCAACTTGAAGACCAGCCTCTTCCGCTGCACCATCTACATCACAGAAGGACATCAATGGTAATTGTTATAGAAGAATGTGCTCTACATCATTTTCAACTCTATTTCTGGCTTTCAAGCACAACTGTTTCCAATAGTAAAATTAAACAATTGCAGAATTACAGTTGAGTTCTCCTCATTATGGTAATCATTACATGTATTGATGAGTCGGAATTTGCATGGGACTGTGCACTATTTGCCCTCAAAGAACACAACGCCATTGATCTAATCGCAAATGTATCCTCCTTCCCTACTGGCATTCTTGCTTCAATAGTTAAAATCAAGCTCAGCTCTGAGAATTTTCACGATTCCATCTGCAAACATTTAATTACTTTCTCTTAATTATTCTTCCCCTGCCATGTCTCTCTTCTCTGTTAATGTGTGCACTTCTCTCACTAAACAGTTACATGTGACCCTCCTGAGTAATACAAATGGAAGGGAGCAAGATACAAAAGATACAGGGACATAAAGAGAACAATATTGCAAGAGAAGTGAAATAGAAGCAGAAGGGAGGTAGAGATAGAGATGATGTAGTAAAATATAATAAGTAGATAGAGAAGTAAAGTAAGTAAACAAAGATGAGGTAGCTAGAAGGAATGATTTGGAGTGGTAGAAAGAGGAAGATCTACGTAGAGAAAGAGTCAGAGAAATAGGTAAGAGGGTTGCAGTAGCCCAAGGGGTGAGGCAGAGAGAGAGAGAGGTGATGTAAAACCTAGGAGATTATCTCATCTCGTTGTTTTGTAGAACTTTCCTACTCTCCTCCTTACTTTAAAACATAGGGGCAGATTTACAATAACTGGCGCATCCCTGCATATCAGCAGGGATGCGCCAGTTATTGTGCGTCACGGCTGCGCCACCATTGATGCACCGCATTTACAATGCGGGGCATCATGAAGCAAAAATAGACAGATGCGTGATGCATCTGCTGCCATAAAGGCGACGCATTGCTGGAGTTGCGTCGCAAGCGCGAAGCAGCTCTAGCAAGGCTTGGGGGTGCCCTATCCTGAAAATGCTGCGTCAATCCTTACGCCTGCTTCAAGCAGGCGCAGGGTTTTGACGCAGCATGGCCTTAAAAGTGACTAGGTGAAATCTTGTAGATTTCACTCAGCCACTTTTAGGAGCTGGAACGCCCTCCCCGCTGTGCCGGAACGTCTACTCCCAGATGCGCCACGTTGTAAATACCCTGCAGCATGGCGCTGGCTTTGCGCCACCGCTGCGTCACAAAAGTGATGCAATGGCGGTGTAAAAGAGGCGCAAGGAGCTTATAAATCTGCCCCATAATGTTCATGTGAACCATGCAAAGAAGATCATCCTTTTTTACCTTATGCACCTCGATTAATATCTGTTTCTACCAGTCATTCCATCTATTCCCAAAACACCTCTTCAAATTCTTTAGCTCCTTTTAATGTATAAGGCATATATAGGGATTCAGGATATAACAAATACCCAATTCTCTTTTTGTTTCATGTCACTTTCCACTTAGGCATTTTTACCACTTCTCTGTACCCAATCTTTTCTTGTAATACATTTGTCTTTCCTTTCATCGAGCTCTTCGGTATGCTGAATTGGTCAACCTTTCACCAATTTATGCATCCCTGGGTAATATTTTTCTGCCCACAATTATGAAAAATAGAATTTCTTACACATTACACCATACTGTTTGGGGGAATCCAATTTCCTGCATTTGAAGCACCTGAATGTGGCATCAAGGTTTGAATTCCTCGCATTTTGCTATACAGTGTCCTGTCTATATCCTACTTTCCTCATCACTTCCACCACACACTTATTGCTTCCATAATAATAATACAATCATTCAAACTTGGATACTTCAGAAGTAGTTTTTCCCGTGAACACAGCAATTTGTCACAGAATATTCAAGCTTTCATGCAGTGGCCATCTTTCATATTCTCACCACATCGTTGCCCACATATTCATTCTTTCCTTGTAGAGCTGAGAAGAACGTATACCTCTGTAGTACTACATTTTGAGTGGACCAAAAAGGATTTCTAAAAGTTTCACAGGCATTTTTAAGTGGTGCTGAGAGAGAATATTGAGTTGGAAATGTCGACTTACACAGATATCTTCCCCTAGCTCTCCCCCCCACTTCCACCCCCCTAATCAATTCCCATCGCTTCTAACCCAGGAGTAAGCTTTTCAGCGCCAGGATACCTGCCAGGTGACAGCCGCGCTCTACAAGTGTTTTAAATAAAATAAATAATAGATATCGAGTTGCAAATATCATGATTCAGAAATATCGACAGCAAGAATATCATGGTCAAGAATATCTAATTTAAGGTAAGAAATATCGTTTCAAAATAGAAAAGTCATTAATATTGTTTGTCAAAATATAGATGTTTAAAATATCGATTTTTTATTAGTATTATGTATTTTAGTTTATAATTTGAATGTATGTGATGTATTTTTTTATATAAGTATTGTTACTGTTCTTTAATATATGTGTTACATTTTTAGTAGTTATGAATTTATTTTAATTACATTTTGCATTTTTTTGCTCGTAGCGAGTTGCGGGTTTATAGGGTAATAGGGTGGGCAGTTGTTTAATTAAAATAAAATAATGATTATTTTTAATCTATTTAATTTAGATTTTATGGCGTTAATTGTGGGAAGTAATTTATTTGTAATTAATTATTAATTGGTTGTGAATTAATATTAATGAATTCATATGGTAATTGTGTCATTTTTCTTTAGGTCAGGGTTGTGGGTTTTATAAGGGTAAAGGGTGGGAAGTAATTTACTTTTGATTAAATAATAATTAGTTGTTAATGTATATTAATTAATTGATTGAAAATTAATCATGGAAATTGTGTTATTAATTTTAGTTGCAGGTTGTGGGGTGTTTAGGGGAAAAGGGTGGGAAATAATTTATGTTTACTTAAGAAATAATTAGTTGTTCATTTATATTAACTAAATAATTGATAATGAATTATGGTAATTGTTTGAATTTTTTTAGGTGTGGCTTGTGGGTTTATGGGGTAAAGGGTGGGAAGTAATTTATGTTTAATAATTAATAATTAGTTCATTTATATTAACTAATTAATTGATAGTTAATCATGGTAATTGTTTGATGTCTTTTTAGGTGTGGGTTGTGGGGTTTATGGAGTAAAGGGTGGGAAGTAATTTATGTTTAATGAATTAACAATTAGTTGTTAATCAATATTAATTAATTGAAAATTAAATATGGACTTTGTCTAATTTTCCTTTAGGTGTGGGTTGTGGGGGTTGTAGGGGTAAAGGGTGGGGAGTAATTTTTGTTTAACAACAAATGAGTTGATCATCAATATTAATTAATTTATATTTAATTAGGGCATTTGTATTTTTTGTGTGTGGGTTTTATTGTTATAGGGGAACAGTGTGGCGATTACATTAATTTTGCTTACTTTATTATTAGTTGTTAAATACCATTCGTTTTTAATTGAAAACAAGTTTTAATTGTGTAATTAATTTTTTACAGTGTAATTTTAGTTGTGGGTTGTGGGGATTTTAGGGGTAAAGTGTGGGAAATTAAAATATTTTTTTGGAGTTTTAATTTGTTTTTTATTACCAATATTTCTTTAATTGGAAATTATTTATGTTAGTTGAGAAAGTACATATTTTTTCATTTCGATATGGGTTGTGAATTTTGTGGTGTTATAGGGTAAGAAATAAAAGTAAATTTATGTAATAATGTTTTCATTTTTAAATAATTTCTAATTGAAATATTTATTTGTTTGGAAATTATTTTTTATTTAATGTGACATTTGTAGGTATATGTATTTAGCATTATAATGTTTTTATGTTTAACATATTTATATAATTTTTTTATTTATTTTGTTTTTTAAATATTTTTGTTAAAATGTTGTTTGTTTTTAAATTTGAACTGACTGGAGTGAGTATATATACTGTAACTCCTCTGCAATCCAACACTTTCCCTACTGTTGAACTCACTGGAGTGTGGAATAGTAATTTTTACCCCTCTGCTATCCAACACTTTTCCTACTGTTACATTCACTGGAGTGGGAATAGTCATTGTTACCCCTCCGCTATCCAACACTTTCTCTGTTGTTGCACTGACTGGTGTGGGAATAATATTTTTTACCCCATCGCTATCCTACAAATTCCCTACTGTTGCACTCACTGGAGTGGGAATAATAAGTTTTACCTCTCCGCTGTCCAACACTTTCCCTACTGTTGCACTCACTGGAGTGGGAATAGTAATTTATATCCCTCCACTATCCAACACTTTCCATACTGTTGCACTGATTGGAGTGGGAATAGTACATTTTATCCTGCCATTATCCAAAACTTTCCCTACTGTTGCACTCACTGGAGTGGGAATAGGAAGTTTTACCCCTCGGCCATCCAACACTTTCCCTACTGTTGCACTGACTGATGAGGAAATAGTAATGTTTACCCCTCTGCTAATCAACACTTTCCCTACTGTTGGACTCACTGGAGTGAGGGTTTAGGGTACTGCAGTTGTGTTTGTGTAGTGTAGGGGTAGTTTTTTAGGGTTTAGGGCAGTGCAGTGGTGTTTGTGTAGTGTATGGGGTAGTGTTTTAGGGTTTATGGTAGTGCACTGGTTTTTGGGTAGTGTAGGGGTGCTGGGGGTTGATTTAGGGTTTAGGGTAGTGCAGCGGTGTTTGGATAGTGTAGGTGGTCCTGCTGGGGGTAGATTTAGGGTTTAGGGTAGTGCAGTGGTGTTTGGGTAGTGAAGGATTTGTGCTGGGGGTTGATTTAGAGTTTAGGGTAGTGCAGTGGTGTTTGTATAGTGTAGGGGTAGTTTTTTAGGGTTTAGGGCAGTGCAGTGGTGTTTGAGTAGTGTAGGGGGTCATGTAGGAGGTAGTGTTTTAGGGTTTAGGGAAGTGCAGTGGTGTTTGTGTAATGTAGGTGTCATGCTGGGGTTGTGTTTTAGGGTTAAGGGTAGTGCAAGTGTGCTTGTATAGTGTAGAGGGTCATGCTGGGAGTAGATTTAGGGTTAAAGGGTAGTGCAGTGGTGTTTATGTAGTGTAGGGGGTCGTGCTGGGGGTAGATTTAGAGTTTAGGGTATTACAGTGGTGTTTGTGTAGTGTAGGGGGTCGTGGCTGGGGTAGTGTTTTAGGGTTTAGGGCAGAGCGGTGGTATTTGGGTAGTTAGGGGATCGTGCCGGGGCTTGTGTTTTAGGGTTTAGGCTGCGCAGTGGTGTTTGGGTAGTGTAGGGGGTAGTGCCTGGGGTAGTGCTTTAGGGTTTAGGTAGTCCAGTGGTGTTTGGGTAGTGTAGGGGCTCGTGCCGGGGCTACTGTTTTACGGTTTTGGGAAGCGCAGTGGTGTTTGGGTAGTGTAGAGGGTCATGTCGGGGGTAGTGTTTTAGCGTTTAGGGTAGCACTGTGGTGTTCGGGTAGGGTAGGGGGTCGTGCTGGGAGTAGTTTGTTAGGGATTAGGGTAGTGCAGTGGTGTTTAGGTAGTGTAGGGGGTCGTGCTGGGGTAGATTTAAGGTTTAGGGTAGTGCAATGCTGTTTGTGTAGTGTAGAGGGTAGTGGTGGGGGTAGTGTTTTAGGGTTTAGGGTAGTGCAGTGGTGTTTGGGTAGTGTCAGGCGTCGTATGGGTGTAGTGTTTTAGGGTTTAGGGTAGTGCAGTGGTGTTTGTGTAGTGTAGGGGGTAGTGTTTTAGGGTTTAGGGCAGCACAGTGGTGTTTATGTAGTGTAGGGGGTCGTGCTGGGGGTAGTGTTTTAGGATTTAGGGAAGTGCAGGGGTGTTTGTGTAATGTAGGGGTCATGCTGTGGGTTGTGTTTTAGGGTTAAGGGTAGTGCAATGTTGTTCCTGTAGTATAAGGGGTCGTGCTGAGGGTAGATTTATGCTTTAGGGTAGAGCAGTGGTGTTTGTGTAGTGTAGGGGGTCGTGCTGGGGTAGTGTTTTAGGGTAGGGCAGTGGTGTTTGGGTAGTGTTGCGGGTCGTGCTGGGGTAGATTTAGGGATTAGGGTAGTGTAGTGGTGTTTCTGTAGTGTAAGGGGTCATGCTGGGGGTAGTGTTTTAGGGTTTAGGGTAGTGCAGTGGTGTTTGTGTAGTGTATAGGGTAGTGTTTTAGGGTGTATGGTAGTGCACTGGTGTTTGGGAAGTGTAGGGGTGCTGGGGGTTGATTTAGGGTTTATGGTAGTGCAGTGGTGTTTGGGTAGTGTAGGTGGTCCTGCTGGGGGTAGATTTAGGGTTTAGGGTAGTCAGTGGTGTTTGGGTAGTGAAGGGTTTGTGCTGGGGGTTGATTTAGAGTTTATGGTAGTACAGTGTTGTTTGTGTAGTGTAGGGGGTCATGCTGGGGGTAGTGTTTTACGTTTTAGGGTAGTGCTGTGGTGTTTGAGTAGTGTAGGGGGTCGTGTAGGAGGTAGTGTTTTAGGGTTTAGAGAAGTGCAGTGGTGTTTGGCTATTGTAGCGGGTCGGGCTGGAGGTAGATTTAGGGTAGTACAGTGGTGTTTGGGTGGTGTAGGCTTCAGATCAGGAGGCCAGCAACTAACCCTGGGGTTTTGAGTTAAAGAGATGCAGGTTCAGGCCTTCTCACCCAGGCAAGAGGGCAGCAAGCAGCAGGTCAGCACAGCAGTGCAGCAGTACTTCAGAGCAGTAGTCCTGCAGAATGGCAGTATTTTCATCAGCACAACAGTCCTTCTTCTTCTTCTTTTCTTTTTTTACAGAGTTTTATGTAGCGCGAACTTGACCCGTATCGGGTATCAGAGCACCTTACATAGCACCAGTTGCATTACATTAGGAAACAGACAGGGTATCAACAGGTCCAGAAGTGTACTGAAGAGTTGGTGTCTGAGGTCCAATATTTATACCTGGTTCTGCCTTTGAAGTGGGCGAGAAGGTTCTAGAGCCTTCCCTTTGAAGTGCACAGGTGACCTGCCCCTCCTGCACTGGCTCTGGACTAATTATGGGGGTATGCAGCCCTGTGTTTGGAGGCAGGTCGCAAACTATTCAAGTGTATGAAGGGCTGTGCCTTGTTCTTCTCTCCTATCCTGCAAGTTATGGCCCGTCCATACCTAAGCTCTCAATTGTGTGTGGCTGTCTAGGAGAAATACAGAAAGCCCTACTGTCAACTATACCCAGTCATGTGACCCAGAGACAGGCTGCAGGCACTAAATGGCTAAGGCAGGAAAATACCAACTTTGTAAAAGTCGTATTTGCAAAATTGTAATTTAAAATCAGACTTCACAATGAGTTAGGATTTTTCATTCCAATTCCAAAGACAATTCCTAAGACTCTAAACATGAACTGGTTACCTGTCCCAGTTTGGAAATTACAGTTTATTACATGTAATAAGGTAACACAAGTGGTATTCTGTGGGAGAGGCAGGCCTTGCAGTACTGAGATGCCAGTTTTCATGGCAAACAATGCACCACCCCTGCCTGCCAGCTTTATAGTAACATTGAATCTCTCCTGAAAGGTGTGTAGGGCTTGTCTTTTTTTACTGGTACTGCTACCATAAAACATTTTAAGTATGGATTCAATAATTTGTATGTGCACAAACAGAGTATATGTTTCCAGTACAGAATTTGGTCACTCAGCAAAAATTATGAATAACATATAGTATAAAGCATTAAGGGTGCAAGACAAAGGGTTTAAAGATGTGTGAGAAACAATGTATGAGATGTATTTAGCTTTCATATCAATCGCATTTTTAATCGCTGAGGTGTTCCTTATGATGATAATTCTAACTCAAATGATCCTTTGAGATTTTGGACATGTGATCAGGTGTTTGAAAATGTACTGTTCGGCCAGATCTATAGACCTTGTTGTCTGACTATCATGCCTATCATTATGAGTGGCCCAGATAATTCCAATACGTGTAGTAACTACTGATATTTATATCATGTGAGTCTGATATATATTACTGGAAACACCAAGCGACTCATAATGAGGGCATTTGCCAGCTATCTTACAATGATTACTAGAATTTCTGTTGGTACGAGACAGGGGTTCAAGTTTGGATATAACTCCTTGTGTGTATATTACATGAGACACCAACATAAACATGTCTATTAGGTCTGTACCCTACCACTACAAATAAACCAATATCTGGCTGCATACGCTGACCTGGTAAAGAAATATAAAATAGCTCTTAATTAAAATAACCTTTTCTCCATTGAAGAAAACAGGAGCCTGTGCTTCCACCGTACCTTTTAAAAAAAAATTTTTTATTTTATGGCAGAGGCCTAAAACATACAAGAACAAAGCAGCATCTGATCAGCAACCATCATTCACATAATTTCTAGTACATTATAGGCATAAAGAAATATCATTGCAGTAAACAGTAATTATTAGGTTTAAATCCAATTTTCAATAGGGGACCATAAATTCCTAGCGAAGATCTTCTTTTTCTGTCCCTTCAGTTTATAAACTGCTTTGTCCATTCTATAAATATTTAGCAACTTTCCCAGCCATTGTTCAAATGTAGGCGGATCTATATCCAGCCATCTAGAAGTAATGCAGAAACGATATACAGCCATTCCAATAAACAGAAAATATTCCTGATCAGCAGATAGGTTTTCAGAAGGAAAATAAATACCAAAAATTATCAAGGAAGGGCATAGCTTAATATTGACATTGAGCAAGTTAGTCAAAATTTTTTCAATCTTATCTATATATAACACCAATTTGAGACAACTGTAAAACATATGGCATGAGTCCGCTGCTAGGATTCCACAACGGCTACAATTAATACCCTTTGTGGCCTTCCATTTGGCTAGTTTCGCGGGTGTGTAGTAGAGGTCCAGGGTAGACATATAGTGTTGACTTTTAAGAGAACTATTAAATAGTACTTTATTACTCATCTCAAAGGCCCTTGCCAAGTTTATATCTTCTATGCTCAATTTTCTTTGCCATTTCTGGGCCTGCTGATCTAGATCATCATGCAACCTATTAACCATTAGTTGATAAATCGTACCAATACGGCTGTTCTTCCTGCAACTCTCTAGAATATCAATAGTCTCCATAGCATCATTATATAACAGATTTTTTTTTTCCAAAAAGCTACGGATCTGTAAATATTTAAAGAATTCATTCCTAGAAAGGCCAAATGTTTCTTGGAGTTCAGAAAAGGACACAAAAATCCCATTTTGATACAGTTGCCCCAGTAGATGAATCTGTCTCATTTGCCACCGATATATTGCCGTATCTTGAAAAATCCCCGATAATGACGTATTACCAGAAATAGGTGTATAAAAATTGAACTTTGAGATTATCCGCAGGGTTTTATTGATTTGTCTCCAAACTAAAAAAGCAGACAAAAACACCTTGAATTTTGTTCTCTTATCGTAGCTTGGTTCCGTGAACTTCAGTAGACATTGACACACTTCAGCGCCCATTAGCATTTCAAAAATAGAGGGTGCCATAGAAGTTTCGGTAACATGGTCATGGAATAATAGCACCCTGATTACTTTAAGAGTAATAGCCCAATAATACAGTCTAAAGTTCAGAAATCCCAACCCAGCACGTTCTTGCGGAAGAGTACACCACTTTAAAGATCTTCTTGAGCGGCGGTACCCCCACAAGAATCTGGACAGCATCCTGTCAATCTTGTTAAAAAGAGACATCGAAAAAAATAAGGGAATAGTTCGGAAAAAATAAAGAAATTTTGGGAAAATCATCATCTTGATGACATTAGTACGTCCGTGTAAAGATAAGTGTCAATTATTTAACCCTTTTTAAAGTTCTGTTAGTTGATATAAGCAAAGGATCCAGATTTAATCCAACAATGTCATCAATTTTAGGAGAAATAGTTACGCCAAGATATGTGCCAGTAGAGTTTAATGGAATATCAGTAGGTGTACCAGTCTCAGAGTGTATAATCTGGGTTTTTGAAATATTAAGTTTGTAACCGGAAAATTTGCCATATTCTCGAGCTACTTCAATTATTTTAGGTAGCGCAGTGGTAGCATCAGAAGTTACAATGGCCACATCATCTGCGTACGCGAGAACTTTATGATCTACCTCGTGGAGTTGAACTGGTGGAATATCAGGTTCCATAATTAGTCTGTCCAAATAGGGTTCTAAGTAAAGAGCAAATAAAAGCGGGGAGCAGGGGCAGCCCTGTCTGGTCCCCCTAGTAATTGAAAAGGGTCTAGAGGTATCAGTGCCTAATCTTATTACACCCTTGGGATTAGAATAGAGTGCTTGTATAGCTCTAATAAATTGTAGCGGAAAGCCCTTCCATTGTAGCACCGTCCAAAGGAACCCCCAGTCTACCCTATCAAATGCTTTTTCAGCATCAAGTAGAATCACCCCGACTGGGGATTCCTTTGCTTGAGCCCAATCCAATAATGTGATAACACGTTTAACGTGATCTGTGGTATCCCTATGTCTAATGAAGCCATGTTGAATATGGGAAACCAAATCTGCCATTACATCATTTAATCTGTTTGCAAGAATTTTAGAGTAAATCTTGCTATCTGCGGTGATAAGAGAGATAGGGCGATAGGACCCTAATTCTTTTGAGTCCTTATTCTTTTTTACAAAGACAACTAAAGTGGCCGTCGACCAAGAATCAGGAGATTTACCTTGAGACGCTAAATTAAAGATTTTTAACAGCTCTGATTTAAGCATATGTCTGAATGTCCGATAGAATTCAAGAGGTATCTGGTCTAGCCCCATCGCTTTACCTGCCGCAAGACTCATAATGGCTTCCACCGTACCTGATATCATGGCCATGCGCTATATCTGGTGTGTCCTACTGAAAGAAATGGGTGGCACTCTATCGCCTTCTTCAGTCTTCCTAATTCTCCCATTAAGAATTGCCCACACAAATAATGACCTTCTAAATTACCTGTTTATCTATTTTACAGCATAAGCTGAATACATGAATGCACACAAAGCAGTGGCTTAGTATGTGAATATGCCCAAATCATCAGGTTTAAAAGTCATAAAAAATACGAGTTGGCTGGACATACTCTTCAGTCTACATTGAGTGATTAGTCATCACAGTGTTCACAATTTGTACATATTGGCCACTTGTATTCTTAAAAGCAGTCCTTGTTATATGCACTCACTTAGCTATGCATAACAACAGATGTTATCCCTAAGCAAACCTAAATCTATAAAACAATGTGTATTGCTCATTCTGTCTGATTATATAGAATGCTACAATGCACAATTAATGGCTTAGTAAGTTTGCAGGATGCATTAACACACATATTAACATTAAGCATACACCATGACAATGATTTCATCAGTTATCAGTTATCTTTTATGTCACTTAGGGTCCATATCCTCAGATATCCAGATACCGGACTCCACTCATCATCATTACACATATATCAGCACTGACCTCATAATTTGTAAGTGACTAGTTTGATGCTGCATATCATGTTCACTACAATAACATAATTAAATGTATACTTGAAAAGATAAAAACATTCCAATAATATCTATATTTAAGGCTGTTTTAAAGGCTTGAGATCTTCTTATCAAAGGTATAATCATTTTCAAGAAATGTTGTCACAGAAATGTGACATAATTTATAGGCATATTTGTAAGAATTCGTTTTTTTATTTTAGTTAACTATGCCCAGTTCTGTTAATATTCCATTGCAGTCCAATGATTGAAAAACATTATACCATGTCACTTACTAGTATCCACTTCGGTCACTAGGATAGGTTTTGAAAACTGAATTCGAAATCCCCATGGATAATCACCAATTCCTTTAGTAATTCGTACTGTGCGTTCACGAACTGCGGAAGACAGAAAGGAAGCATTTACTAGTATTGTACTACGTAAAGTTAGTAGATAGCACATAATAAAGCCACTAGCTATCTTGTCAATTGCACAATGGTGCCTGTGTGGAGGTATAGGAGGAGCGTGGAGCAGCTAATGTTGCAATAGAGAGCCAGAAGAACAGTTTGTAAGTGTGACTGACTGAAATTGCTTTATCATTGTGTGTTGGCCTCCCAACTCCATTGTAACAATAACAACTTACTCTTTTGAAATGTATAGGATAAAGTACTCCAAACGTGTTGTAAATAAGAACACCGCTCTGATCGGTAAGTCAGATACAGCAATGATTATGTTTACATATGTTTGCATATAATTGATTTCAATTGCAACTCCTGGAAGAAACGTCAAAGCCACAGGTACAATACCTACAGGTTTACAGCCGTTGTTTGTTATTTTATTTTGTGTCCCAGGGTGTTGGGGGTGGGGCCAAGGGGAATAACAGGTACCCACATGGAGGGGTATGCATTGTCATCAGTCTGCATGACTGTTTGGCCGGCCGTCTCAGGCCGGCCAAACAGTTATGCGCACTTTGCATGTTCTCACCGCAGGCTGCATTACTGGGTGGAGAACATGAAACTGCATTATCGCCTGAGTGGAGAACATGCCCAGGCCACCAGTCCCTGGCTGAGCGCCGGACTACGGCACTCCATTGTGATTGGTTATGGGTGCTTCCTTATGGAGAAGAGGTAAGAGGAGGAAGGACGACGAGAGATGCAGCAATAAGGTAAGTTGTTTATTTTTTATTTTACTAACCCCCTGCCCCTACCCCCAATCCGAGCCAGCCACCAAGCTCTAAACTTCCCATCAGCACAGCTCAGAAACAGACAGAGGCAAACCAGTGTCACTGTTTCCGAGCTGTACTGTGTGAAAGTAAAGCGCTAACTCACAATCTACTGCACTACCCCAGCACAAGCTCTAGACATAAGTGCCAGGGAGAAAGAAATAGGGAAGAGGCTACTTTAATAAAAAATGATGAATGGATTCATCTTTTTGCAGCTAGTAGTCAACTATGCACACAAATTACGAAGGGCACCTGATTTAAAAGGTGTTTCTTTGAAAACCACTCATTTGCATGATCCAAGGTAAAGCCAGGTAGTTGGAATTTAGATAACCACAGAGGATGCACTTAACCCACACCCAGACTCTATTGACTCTATTGATGTTTACACCAAGCTTGGTGCATTGACCCTGCACTGTTCACTTCCACAGTACCACTGATATGATACGTGAGTTTGTTGTGACTAAAAGTGCAGAAAATTCTGCACCACTATTCCAGTAAGACATGAAGAAAACTCGGTGGCTTCATACGCTTTTTGAAGAGGTCTTTTTGCAATCTATGGATCACTCATCTTGATTCCAGTCGGGCCAGCGCTGTCATTTTATCATTCGAAAGTCAGTCAGTCAAAGAAACTTTGGGGCAGATTTATGTTGCCTGACGCATCTCTGCAAATCGGCAGAGATGCGCCAGGAAAGATACGGCACGCAAGTTTATCCTTGTGCCACCCATGATTCGCCGCATTTACAATGCGGCGCACCATGGCGCAGGATTAAACAGATGCGTGTCGCATCTAGAGCGTAAAGTTGGCGCAGTGCTGAAGTTGTGTTGCGTGCGGCACGCAACTCCCGCACTATTCCAACTTGCCCTATCTCTAACGTGGTGCGTCAAACCTTACGCCTGCTTCAAGCAGGCGCAGGGTTTTAACGCACCAGTGTTCGGAAAGTGACTCAGTGAAATCTTGTAGATTTCACTGAGTCACTTTTCAGGGGCGTTCCTGTGACGGAACGCCCCCCCTGTGTGGAAATGCCCACATGAAACCTGACTCAGGTTTCATGTGGCGCAGGCCCTTACACCGTGACGCATTTCCATAGATGCGCCACAATGTAAGTATGTTGCAACGTGGCGCAGGGTTTACGACGCTGCTGCGTCACAGAAGTGACACAACGGCGGCGCAAAAGTGCCACAAGTCCGACATAAATCTGCCCCTTTATTCGGCCAAATACCATAAAAGCATAGCATAAAATAACAACAAACAAACCATTTTCTTTTGTGAAAAAGTAACCCAGATAACTTTAAAAGTGCCTTACACAAGATACATAAAAATCTAAGTCAATATCAGGAACAATAATTAAATTGCATATCCATACGAAAGTCAATAGAATGTATTCATTGAGATAGAGGAACAGTAACAGCTATGGTTGAAAGGCTTGGCAAGATCAGATATTGGTGTTGTTCGAAAATAAACTATTGCCATTATCACTACTATTTGCCAATTGTGGCTTATTTTTTATCTTTCTCAAATTGCAATGCAAAATTCCATGACTAGTTAAGCTGCTCCACTGACATTTAAATGTTCCTTCAAAGTTAAAGAGAGACCCTTGCGTTCACATTAATCTACAGCCAGTTCTTATTCGCAATGGCCTGAGGTTGCACAGAATTAACGTTTATGAGAAGCAAATAAGTAAAATAAATATATATACCAATTATAAGCATGAAAATCAGAATTGCCTCTTCTAAAGAGAAATAGCTGGAAAATACAAAAGGTTAAAATTCAAAAAACAACATAAAACATTCAGGGCTATTTGTATCGATCGAAACCCCTCGAAGCAAAAATGTGAGTGCGAGACACCACCCAAACATCTGCTCACAAAATAAATACATTAAATCAGTGACTTCACTCAAAATTGAAGGGCACAGGGCAACATGTAGATATAATTTTTACATGCCGTGGTCGTTTTGTTCCATGTCAAACTCAACGCATGTTCCTTGACCTTGGAACAGTGTGGGTGTTTTTATGTTTCACCAACCTTTTGCCACCAATAGAGGAGCTGTTCTAGTATGTTGGAAGCACAATGTATGGTTTGTGTGATTAAGCGCAAAAGGCCTATTTCAGGTTTTTTCCTTTATATTTCAGAACCACAACTGTACTTTAACTATGCTTTTTTTTAAGGGAATACCCAGACTGGACTGATTGAACCTCCTAGCAGTGAGTCCTGCGTTGAGTGCAGCGGTGACAGCGGGAGTGAGGGCTGGTGCAGTGTAGGCACAGTGGGAAAGCCGAGATAAAGCTAAGACGAAGACACAGGGGTGCTATAGTAGCGCAGTGCAGTGCACTGTGGCAGTGTGGCACCGAGGAGACGGCGGATACTGCTGTGGTAGCAACAAGGTGCGGCTAGCGAGAGCTCAACGTTAGCATAAACCACACAATTATTGCACATCTTGCTACGTACACCCAGCTGTTGATTTGCTCTGCCAGCACGGGCGTTGAGAAGAGCTGGGACCAAGCCAAGACCAGCCAGGACCAGCCGGGATTAATTTGGGATTGCAACAGGCGGTTGCTGGCTGAGCATGGAAGCACCATTGTGCAACAGTAAATACAGCTAAGCCTCAACTCAGAACTTGAAAAAATCTAAATAAATCTTAAACCCAGTCAGTGACCCACAGAGGATGGATCGGGCAAGGTTAGATGGACCCCAAAGCAGCCTCAAAAAACCCAAAAGGCAAGGAAAACCTCTGGTGTCAACCAAGGCGACAAAAAACAAAACTACAACCAAAACATAACCCAGACAAAAAAGGGGATAGCAAAAACCTCTAATCTCTCCAATCGCAACCCTGTTCAGAAACCAGGAGGGGAGAGGTACAACGGAAGTAAACAAGGACTTCTTTTCCTTGAAAAATCCTGGAGCCACACTCTTTTCGACTCCATGAGCCCTGCCAGTTCTTCCAAATCTTTTAGAACAAATTATAGCGTTCAGACAATCATGCCCGCCATGTTCCAAGTCCAAAGAAGCTGAAAGAAAAACCTATCCAGCCTCCCCCAAACAGGCAGACAATGAAAAACAAATTACGACAAGTATGGAAAAGGCAAGCCCCACGCTAAACTTGCCTGGCCCACTCAATCCAACCAAACTAACAAGAAGACAAAAAAAATGTGAAAGGAAAGCAAGAAACAAACTATCAGTAGGGAACATGGAGCATGGACCCAAAGTGTTCCCTAAATTTGCTACAACTAGAAAAGAAGATTACACATTAAACACTACAAGATCGTCAGAGGGCCCAACGGACACATCAACTGAGGCCCCAGAAAAAGCGGTCCCCATTAACATCAGGAAGGGAGGAACAAATACCCAAGGAACAAAGAGTCTCTAATGTAGATAGCATATTAGAGCCCGTGCAAGGCGAAATGGAAAAAGCAGCAAGGACCAAGAAGAGCGAAGAGCTTGTAGTGCAGAAAAAATTAAAATCAAGTCTACAGAGCAGCATTCGCATAGAGAGTGAAGAGGAATCAAGTCCATTTAAAGGCAATATAGGAAACCATCAAACAAGTGCATACCACGCTTGTCCGCAAACTACTGGGAAAAGGCAACAGGAAAAAAAAGGGGGGGGGGGGCAAAACAAAAAACTCACGCCGAATGTGCTCGAACCGGGCACCAAACAGGAGAAGTGAATGGAAGGGAAAAAAAGTACAGTACATGTAAAAGAGACAGTAAATTCCAAACAAAGCAAGAATCTAAGTGAGGGACCAGGGCACAATGACCGGTGCGAGTCGGAACATACAGGGAACAACCTAGAGGAAACTTCAAATATTATACCAAGTCGGAATGACTTTGCGGGTAAAATCCCACAAGGTAAGGATACCAAGATATCCTCAAATAAGATCGCCAAGAGCCCACCTTCTATCTCAGCTACAAAGACTGTCCTACCACACGGAAGCCCAACAATGGCAACAACCTTTAGAAAGGAACTAACACCCCAAAGTAACTCCTTTGGCGTAAACGGGTAAGAGAATAACCAGCCCAGTAGGCCAACACTAACAATCATACTACAAGATGCCGAAAGGAGCAATAAACCTAATGGCAAAAAGCACAGAATACAAATATCTACCCTGTCGGGAACAGAGAAAGAAGTCAGCTCCAGCAGCAGTACAGGGAAGGACAGACATCATTACAACAACTGCTATTAACACCAGAGTACGAATCCCACGGGCTGCATGATACATTAAATAGGGGCAACATACTCAAACTGATTGCAACTATCCCAGGGCTAAAACACCTAAACTCAGCCCATTTACTTTCAGAAGAATTCTGCAGACCCCGGAGCAAACTTTCACGCCATGGCAAACGGAGGAGATCAGTCAGTTAATCATGACTTTTAAACAACAATTTGACACATGGGGAATAAGACTCTTGAGACTAGAAAAACCACGGTACCCAGGCCTACTTAGGGAGACATCGGTGGAGAAGGGAAAAGTGGGCAACACCCTGGAGATAAAGGATCAGGTTCATTCAGTCCTCCGGAATGCAAGGGGGCGCAGCCCGCCAACAGCATGTTGTAGAGTGGATACATCCGGGGAACAAGAAAATACTGAAGGCGTCTTGGATCACTGGAGCTGGCTAGCAGGTACACTGAACAAAGGGAAAGACAATTGACCCTTACATAAACAGACAATGAACAACGGCCAATACACCTTTCACCTCATCTCATGGAACATAGCCAGTGCCAAGAAATGGCTAGAAGACGGCTGGCCCTTTCAAAATCGGGCATCATGCAATATAATCACCTTACAGGAGACTTGGGCACTAGAGGAGCTGCCGCTCATCGGGTATACACACACTCCAGCACACCAGCAGAAAAAGATAGCAGGTATGGCCGTCCAAAAGGGGGGTTATGAGTCTACGTCGCGACTGACATTAACGTCAGATCTGACCAAATAGCTCCTTTTCGATCAAACGTGCAACTAACAAAATTGTTTTTTCCTGGCAGAAAGGCACCTGTACTACTAGCCAACATCTACATACACCCATCTGTGAAAGAGAAAACAGCTCAGATAAACCAGGTAATAACAACAATTAATGCCATACGAAACAGCATCCCCTTCTTGGAAATCATCTGAACAGGTGATTTTAATTCAGATTTAATTCATACTCCAGAAGAGGACGACAAGCTAGCAGCAGACAATGAGTTCTGAAACGTACAACCTCAATACCAGCTCAAATCAGAGTGCCCGACCTAGTAGGACAGCAACTGGTAACAACCATGGAACACCTGGGTCTGAGGTTCCTAAATGGTAGAACACCAGAAGACTACCCTCCAAAGTACACCCATCTCGGAGGGACTTCGCTATCTAGGCTTGACTACACAGCAGTATCACTTCCATTACTGCCTTTCCTCAAGCAGTTCTTAGTTGAATTTGCAACTAAAAGTGACCACTCATAAAAGCATATATATTTGATTTGATTTGATTTGAATTAAACTTATATAGCGCAACGAATGCCCGAAGGCGTCTTGGCGCTGAGGACTAGACAGATAAAGAACTAGCATAAGCGAGCTTAGAGGTCAGTCTGAAACAGCCACGTTTTTACTGACTTCCTAAAAGTTTTTAGATCTGCACTATTTTTAATTGTTAATGGAAGGGCATTCCAGGATTTGGCAGCTCTTATCAAAAAACCCCTGCCTCCCTAGAGTACTTGTTTGAACCTGGGAATTTGCAACAGTTTTTGTTGAGCAGATCTGAGATTCCTAGATGGAGCATAGACTTTTAAATGCGCTCGCAGGTATAAAGGACCATTCCCCTGGAGTGCCTTATAGGTGATACATAGGGCCTTAAATACGATTCTCCTCTTGACTGAGAGCCAGTGCAGTGTATCCAATTGTCGGGATACTGACTCGAATTTTGGTATATTCAGAATCAGTCTGGCTGCAGCATTCTGCAGTCGTTGTAGCTTTATCGTAAATTGTGCTTGGATCCCCAAATACAGGGCATTGCATAATCCAGCCTGGAAATGGCAAGAGCCGTTACAACTGTTTTTAAAGCCTCTGGCGGAATATATTATTACTAAAGAACAAGGGAACCCTCTAGGTAAGCAAGGACCTGGGGTATCAATTGAGTAAAAAACAACGGTCCTTGACAAGGAGGAATAAAGATTTCAATAATTATAGGCCACGATATGCACTATAATGAACAAGAAGTGGGACTTCAAAACTTATTTGATAACTAAATAAGACAAATCAAACTGATCAAAAGAACAACAATAAAGCAGTGGGACACAGTCCTGTATCCACAGTACTAAACATACAATACACAGTACAATTAACTGGGGATTTTCAGGCATTAGAAGGAACAGGACCAAAAAGGTAATATTACAATCTATTTGCTTCACATATGTGGAAAACACATGATTTTAGGCACATGATAGTGAACTAGTGTTTGGACCACATATTATGTCGACGGCGTTTCGATCCAGTTAAAAATAGTGGATCATCATCAGGACAATCAGTGTTTGCCTGAATTTGGAGGCCTGTATTGACAGGAGGGAACAAGGAAACATATAACAGATGATTAACCAGCTGTATTACTCATACAACAGTTTCAACACGTTAACATACCATGCTTTGAGGCGCTATTGGTCATACATGTGAAAAAGTGTCAGGCAACCAGTGCCAGGCAACCACAGCGCATTTCTTATTGGTGATCAAAACATGCCACGATGGTAAATATCAAACGTGTCGCAACCAAGACACATTTCTTATCGGTGCCCAAAAACATGCCAGGATGGTACATATCAAAAAGTATAGAAGGTGACAGGGCAACCAGTGCCAGGCGAACACGGCTAACGTGCATAGATATACGGCGTGCAAGAGGCATTACGTGGATAAGGTGGAAAGTGTGAATATAGGCACAAATCTTCCTGATCATTTTGAGGATAGCCCAAACGCTGGAGGATAAGCAGTTAATTTGGCTCTTAAAAGTCAGCTTGTGTTAAAAAATAAACCCAATATTTTTTGCTTTCGAGACAGGTGTGGGACATTCGCCCAGGTCTGAAGGCCACCACTTAGGTGACCATGCCAGGGGGTCGGTACCCAGCAACAGTATCTCTGTCTTAGTACCATTCAGCTTGAGCAGTTAGATTGCATCCAAGCATTTACGTGGCGCATACAGTTGTTAAAAAATCTGCTGTATCATCCACATTATTGGTTGCTGTGACGACTACCTGCGTGTCATCCGCATATGAGATTACCGAGAACCCATATTGTCTTATTATTGCTGCCAGTGGAGCTACATAAATGTTAAATAGAGAGGGGCTAAGCGCGGAGCCCTGAGGTACTCCACATTGCAGCTTGTAGGTTTGGGATCTGGATTCCTTAAGTTCGACTCTAAAAGATCTGTCGGTGAGATAGGACTTTAGTAGAGATGTTGCAGAGCCCAGAAAACCCACTTCCGACAGTCTGGAGATTAAAATGTTATGATTGATGGTATCAAAGGCCGCAGATAGATCTAATAGTATCAAGGCGGCCTTGCGGCCTTCATCCAATGACTTCCTGAGCTCCTCGCTAGCTGTAATTAATGCGGTCTCAGTTCAGTGGCCTTTTCTAAAACCAAATTGTGATTTATCAAGTATGTTATGGGTGGAGATATATGCTGACAGCTGGGTGTTCAATCAAAAGCTTCCTAAACACCAAAATAGTATGATAATTATAGACAGCTCGCTCAAAACCGACTTGAAACGATTGAAATGGACAACAAACAACATTGGAGTCCTTCACGTAAAAGTTCAGAGAATTAAAACGGAAAGTGAAACAAGTCTACACAACCAGATAAAAGACTGGGAATGGTTCATCGACAAGTTAACAACAATTATGTCCATTATACACAAAAAAGCGGGGGACTTAAAAAACACCAAGTCACTTGCAACTGAACTGGTTAAACGTAAGCTAGAAATAAGGAAAAACGCAAGGAGACTGAAAAAAACAATGACGTCACGCCTAGACTGGGACCGAAAACGGAATCTTAAGAAAAAGTATAAAAAGATACTATGGGAACACAAAAGAATAAAAGAAGACAACTTGTGGGCCAAGTTACTATTCACTGCAAAAAATACCAACTCAAGTGCATTTTGGGGAATAATAAATGGGCTAAAGCACACTGCAAACTCAATTACCTCAAGTGTACAAGAAGCTGATTGGGCCTCACTATTAACAAAGAGATTCACAGACGCTGAACCATCGAACCACCTAGAATGGAGGGAGAGTAGGCAAGTGCAGCCAAGGTGCGTGAAGAACAATTGAGCAACGACAGGAGTGCCCTACAAACTGCAAACAGTGCCCCAACTTGCAGATGGCCTATACTGCACAACATAGAAGAGGCACAACTGAGAGAAGACTGTGGAGTAGAACCCGGATCTGGAAATCCAGGCCTCAGCAACAAAGAGGTAAGAAGAACAATCCTAAAGGGCCGTGGTAACGGGGCCCCAGGTTCAAACGGAATTCCCCCAATAATCTTCAAATCAGCCCCAGATTTCTGGAGCGGAAGACTAAAAAATATGTTTGAAGAAGTACAGAGAGAATGTCAAATTCTGTCAAGCTGGCAGGGCTCAGCAGTTACTTCAATTTTTAAAGGTGGAGACAAAACGTCTCCTGAGAATAACAGGCTGATAGCACTTTTGGACTTGAATGCGAAGTACTAGGCCTCATTACAACTAGAAGACCTGATTACCTGGTCTGACACCTCAAAACGGATCCCACTTAACCAAACAGGTTTCAGAAAAGGGTGCAGGATGATAACAAATATTTTATCATTCTTACCGATAGCTGACAAATACATCCGAAGGAAACAACAGCTGCATCTCTGCTTTAACTGAACAAAGACTCTTGGTAACCAGGATTAAGATAGGGCGCTCTACTGTTAGTTTGGGCTCAGTAACACTTACTAGGTAAGAAACAGTGCTTCTAAAGGGGGAAAAAAGGGTCCGGTTACCAAATAATCCCACAATACCCACGATGTGGACACTAGACAAATAAATATACAATTCCTCCCTGAGCACAAATCAGTTAATATAAATCCAATTCCAATATTTGAATCTTGGCAAACAAAATATAATATAGGTACAGCAATATAATCATTCATATATCACAGTTCAAAAAGTAAATCCTTCTTTATATAACCAGTCTTTATTTCGTCAGAGTCATGGACAAATCCAATATGTTCTTTTCCTTCTAATTGGCAAATGTTTTTAAACGGTACAGACAGAATCATCTTCTCATTTGTAAAAAATCCAAATATGCGTAAATAATCCAAGTGTGCAGCCACGTAAATAATCCAAATATGCAGCCAACTCGTGTTTCGTCCTGCACAAATCAGTGCACACATGACTTCATCAGGGCTGCAACCCAAAATAAATAATATCAGCATAATACACTTAACGTAAACATCCATGTTAATGACGGGAGGCGCTGCGCTTTTGGACCCTGGGCATTGCCTGATTTCCCGAAGCGCTTTACCGGGACTACAGCACCTAGAGAGCTGTGGGGGCTGCAGGAGACCGCTCTGCCCCTCCTCTCTGCACCGGGAGCCTTTATCTACTTCTTGAGCCCGTCCGAGACAGGAGGAGACTGGGCTGGGCCACCCCTCTAACTCCTTTAACTATGTAAGACACTTAAGTGTATTAGATTTATTTCAAACTAGATATTATCACTTGTACTATCAGCTTTTAATTAGTTTCATTTTTATTGTGGTAGCTTTGCAGTATATTTGTTAAGGCAAATGACTTCAAAAAATGTGCTAGGGAAAAAGTCGGGTATCCCTTGGGGGGAACTGGGGTAACCAGATCATTGGACGTGTTTATTACCAGGGCCGCTTCGGTCCTGGAACACGAAATTGCCTTAACCGAACGCCGTTTGTCCCTTGACCCCATGTACTTGAGGAGATCATCACTAGGCGGTATTGCTTTAGTACCATCTCCAGATAAACCTGTTATAATTAGCTCCCAGGTTGATGCTAAAACTCAACATCGACATGATCTGTCAACGATATCGGACACAAGTGATATCGATGTTAGCACTGATTCCTTTATGATTTATCCAACAACCAGCCCCAGGCCTTGTATATCCACTCAACCGGTGAATAAGCAGCTAACTGAACCTAATCAACCCGATCGTTCAGTGGCGCCAGGCTCTCACCATAAAAGGAAATGTGGAGGAAATATACAGAAGGTGGGCTGTCCAAAAAAGACCAAAGTCATACAACCTAAGACAGTGGTTAAACAGAATGAGGAAATAAAAATGTACATGAAACAACCGGAGAAATCCGGACCCACATCTAACAGACTACCTGCTGACATTGCAGAGCCACTTTTAAGGAAGGCGAAGAGCATAGAGTGTCTGCTAGAAAGTATTGAACACCTGGTCAAATCCTTAATTTTACATTTATTAGAACGATCAAAAAGGATTAGCGAACAGTTAGGATCACTTGAACAAACTACTCAGGCTAACTCTGCTCTATTAAATAAACTGGTGGAGTCTAGATCTCTCAACATAAGACCGAAAATGTTAACAAAAGATAAACAATTGATGGTATCCAGTGAGAACACCATGTTTGCAAATAAAGAATTCATTAGCCCAGCAAGTGGCACAATAGACAACATGGTTTCACGGAAAGTGAGATTAATGAATAAGGGAGATTACGTGGAAGGACAGAAAGCCAGCGAAGAAAGGGGACCTGTGAAAGTAGTGAGGTCTGTCGAATCTGACAAAGCTGTACCATCTAGTAAAAAAGGTGATATCAACATGCAAAGATTAGATCTCCCCCCGGAATCTTACCCGTATGTAGTTGTGGTAGCAGGTGTTCCTAAGTATAAACACGATAAGATTGAAAATTATCATGAGGTAAAGAATAAGGTAATGTTTTGGTTGAGTAAAAATAGGACACTTAGACCAGATTTACATGGTGAAATTTTAAATGTCCGCAGAGTAAGTTGGGTGGGTCACAGAACTAAGGACATTGAAGGAGATTGTATTGTCGTTAATTTCAGAGACCCTCTTGTGGTACGATACATAAGTGGCTTTCATAATTATAGCAATGTGGGTGGCATTCTTTCTTTTGATTTAAGCTACTTTTACCCTTCATCTCGTGTTACTCTCGATGGTCCCTTGTTTTACAATTTATGTCGTGGTGGCCCTATCTTTCCATTAGAAAATCAATTCAATGTCCCAATTGTCCCAATTGGGAATCGTCTTGATTGTCTCTCAGGGCTTGGGGGAGTAGAGTGACCAAAATTGAAACTTATAAATCTAAAAACCCCAGAAGACCGTTTATCTCCAAAGGTTACGGATAAGCAGGGAAATTCTGGTATACAGGAGCAATCCCCTCCAAATGTTATTATTAAGGAGTTAGTACACTCTGAGACAGGACACGAAGCAGAAATCAGGGTAGTTAACCTGATCGAAGATATTGATAATGGCAACATAGAATATGCGGGGACTAATCGAAGTGTTATTAACTGTACAAACAAGGGTACTTGGCCCATTATTTTTTGGAATATTGCTGGACTTAGAGCCAAGTTAGATAATCCGTATTGGGTTAAACTTGTAAATGAATATCGCATTGTATGCCTACAAGAAACTTGGGCAGTCAAAGCATATCGTTTGCATGGTTTTAAAACTATATTTACACCAGCCATAGACTCATCACGAGGCAGAGCAAAGGTTGGACTCTGCACCTATGTATCTAACCTTTTTAAATATGAACGAATTGATGTTTTTTATAATAATTGCTTTTATCATATGGTTGGGCTACATACTGACAAAAAATTTTGTTTATTGATTGTGAATTTTTACAACAACATTCCGTCTGTGGACATTTCTGGAGTTCTGAAAACCCTGAGAGCTGACCTTAGCAGTTTATTAAGCAAGGCAACTAAAGAGCTCGTGGTTGTGTGGCGGGGTGATTTCAGTTGAGCTCCGTGCCACATGGGTGAAAAGGGGAATTGTGGGCTGATGTTTGACAAGGATACTAATTTGTCACACTGAAACTGGGGACCTTCTTAATGAAATAGTTTTTATGCATGATTTGAGTTTTGCTAACAAAATGTGTCAACCGGAGATTCCCTTTACTGCAACTTTTAATAGTAGAGGGGTATTCTCAATAATTGATTTTATCCTGGTATCCTCATGTCATGGAGATACAGTCACCAATTATAGTACGCTAGACGATCCCTTAAGTGACCACTTTCCCATCAGGGTTGACATTTTAGATCCGTACCCCGTTACTAACAGCGATAAAATATCAAGGCCCTATTCCACTAACATAGCATTGTCAAAACAAAACGGATATGCACTGAAATGGGCCAAGGTAGTCCCAGATGACTTTTTACGTAAATTGATTGGGACTTGTAAAGCAAGTTTTAATACTTGTTTAAATATGGATGCCAACGACACTAATGTGATTAATAATTTCAAGTTAATAACGACACATATAAAAGATAATCTTTGGGTAGAATTAAAAAACCCAAAAACGAAAAAATCGAGTTGGTTTGACACGATGTGTACCAAAGTCTATTCCAAGCTTAAACGGGCCTTGAATAATACTGTTAGGGATCAGAAGTTGATCAGGGAATTGCGCAAGGTATATAAAATGGCGCAAAAGACAAGGAGGGACGCACTGAAGAGGGAGGCATGAGAAGCACTAAGTGAAGCTTCCCAATTGCGAGACATGACTGCCTTCTGGAAGGCTGTGAATGCACCCTTTTTTAAGGATAATTCTAGGGCACGAATTGAGATCGCTATTTCTGAACAAGAATGGATGAGACATTTTGAATCACTTTATAGCGTGATGGCTCGGATTGTAGAAAACAAGAAGGTGACAGAAGAGGTGGATGCGATTAGTCTGGGAAAGAGTGGAATAGACCTGAATTTCTCTTTAGAAGAGGTATCCACAAGTATTAAGCTGAGTTTGGGGGGCAAAGCGCTTGGTCCGGACGGTGTGCCGGTGGACATTTTTAAAAACAATATGACCTTATGGGCGCCATTGCTTACTCGACTCTTCAATGCCTCGGGCTCGGCCGGTCTGGTGCAGACATGGTACAAGTCAATTATAGTTCAAATTTTTAAAAAGGGCGATAGGTCTAGCTGCGCGTGCTATCGCCCTATATCATTGCTCAACTTGCCAGTCAAAATCATTGGTAGAGTTATCCTAAACAGGTTGCATACTTGGGCTGATGAACACAAGATTATTAGCGACCTACAGTACAGCTTTAGGGAAGGTGTTGGTACAGTAGATCAATGCCTTAATTTATATATACTCCTAGAGAAGTATACCAAAGCTAAAGAAGGTAGGATGTTTTTAACCTTCGTGGATTTAACATCCGCCTTTGATTGTGTTACCCACAGCAAGCTGTGGTTAATTTTAGAATGCCTGGGAGTGGAGGATAATATCATTGAATTCCTTAGAGACCTGCACAATGGCGCCAGGGCCGCTATTAGATTTGGTAAGAACGGTGAATGTATCAGGATGTTTAGCATTGCTAGGGGTGTGAGGCAAGGATGCGTCCTTGCCCCCTTTTTATTTACCATCTATATTAATGGTTTGGAAAAAACATTGCTGGAAGATTGCCGAGATATGCCAGTGGTGTCAAATCGCCCAATTCCAGCATTGATTTATGCTGACGACGCAGTGTTGATGGCAAGGACCCCTGTAGCGATGCAAAATATGATTACCTCGTTTACCACTTTCATGACCAATTTGGATTTAAAAGTCAATTGTGCCACAACTTTTTGTATGAATTGTGGTTCATGTACAAATAAGGCAAAAAGAACTATGTACATTGACTCTAAACCATTAGATTTTACCCAACCTTCCCCGATCTGGGTATTCTCTTTGAAAATACTGGTCGATGGGGTAACGCAGTAAGAAGTAGGAGTTTGCTGTTCACCAAGTCTATAATGGCTCTCAAACTATTCAGCAAAAAGATGGGGAAGAAACCTGTAAAAGAACTTTTATGTATCTACAAAGCTAGTTGTGTGGCAATAGCAATATATGGGGCGCAAATTTGGGGGGATTCCAATGTCTCAACTATACAGTTAGCTGAAAATAGCTTTCTGAGATATCTTCTGTCAATTCCGGAAAGCACGTCCACCCACAATTGTCACGTTGAACTTGGTCTTCCTTATTTAGAAGATATCATAAAGGTGCAGCCGGTTCTCCTGTGGCACAGGGGGTGGACCACGGATGAATGTTACCTGAACCGGTTTATTCTGGGGGACGCTTTGATACTGGACTATGCCCACAGAATTAGAAGGTTACGGTACATAAAATCTTTCCTTGTAAATATTGATCATCTTGATTATTATGTGGATCCACTGTTAATGACTAAGATCTCTAGGAAATCACTGAAAAAGCTTTGTTTAAACTTTCTAGAGAATTGCAGGGAAAAATCAGAGATGACTAAAAAACTGTGCTCTCTTACAGTCTTATAACGACTGTGAATGCCATTCAACCCTATCTAACTTTGCAGATGAGAGAATTCGAAAGGTTTCTTCTGATTCGTTTTAGATTTGGTATCCTGTTCAGATTATTAAGTTTTCCGATTGTAAATGACTGGACAAATAGAATTATTAAATGTCCCTGAGATGAACTTTCCTGTCAATCTGACATCCACATTTTATTCTTCTGCAGATTTTACTCTAATCCAAGGAAAAGGTGGAATAAGCCCATACTAATGTATATGAACTTAAGACAATGTCGACCAGCCTTTTTAGAAATTCAGAAGCTTGATAATGTATTTTCAGTGGCATCTGTCTCTGCTTTCCTTAAAAATGTTTTTAGTTTGCGAAAATCAATAACCTTTTAAATCCCTAATTTGTGATGAGTCGCTTGCAGGAATTTTGTATGAATTAAACATTTTTTAGGGTTTTTCTTTCCTTTTTTATTGATGTACAAGTGTAATTTGTATTTTATATGCTGTATTCTGTTTTTATGCACTTTTATGGTTATTCATCAAGTATAACCGAATAAAGTTATTGACTGACTGACACTTATGAGTTCATATCTTAATAAAAAGCAAACTGAGAAGAGGATCAGGAAGAGGATTAGAAGAAAGTCCCAAACCACCACCAGTATCGATATCCAAATTGTGATAAAAAGAAATGTTGGGCCACTCAGATCACAAAAAGTCACCCTGGTGCACAGAACCCAAAAGAAAAAGATAAATAATGAATTCAGAACAATTCACCTTTCAAGTAATATTCCTAAAGTTCCTATTCCTAGCGATCCTGTGAATTAAGCCTTTACAACCATTTTCGTTTTTCACTATTGCAAGGCTACCTGTTCTCCATAGGCCAGAATGGGCTGTTAGATTATTACAATGTTATAATCCTAACTGTCTCAGAGAACATGGTAGAAATTCGAGTTTAGCATGCCTGAACTCAGAATGATAAAATACATCTTTTATTGACGTTCGTTTTAACATTCTGTGTTTGCATACACCACCTTTAGAAGGTAGGTATTTGCTTGCCTAACCTTTCAAGCCTGCCTCTGCTAGTTTGTGTATTCCTTTGTCTGGTTTTGTGAGTGACAGGGCTGGGGGATTCCAAGAGTCAGGATGAGTCAGCCCAGTGGTGAATAGAGAGATCTGCATCTAGATGGGCGGGAGGAGTTGCACCTGAACCTTGAATAAGGCTGTGCCTGCCTTACAAAAAGCTGGCTCCACCTCCCGGGGAGCGGCTGATGTCCCTGTCCTGCACACTGAAAGAAGAGAAGGAGTCCTGTAAACAAAGTGCTCTAGGACTGTACTTGCCTTCCACAATGCTGGCTCTACCTCCTGTGGGACGTCTGATGTGAATGCCCTGCACTGTGAAAGGTTAGGAGAAGTCTGGCGGATTGCCCCCCCCAGGCTGGCGGTAGCCACCGCCGTCCTGGCGGGGGCAATCCGCCCGCCATCCTTGCTGCAAAGACCCCCCACCATATTAACATAGCTGGGGGGTCCGCGGCGGACGGAAAGATCGTTTGCCGCTTTTCCACCCCGGTTGCCTTGCGGCCGGGCGGAAAAGGGTTTATATGTGGCGGTGTCTATCAGACACCGCCAGCCATATTAGGATGCGCAATTTTCAATGCCTTTCCGGAAAGGAAAGGCATGCGAAGTCTGCTCTGGGGGCCCGTTGCGGGCCCCCAAGAACTCCAGGGGGTGGGGGGTGCACATGGGGGGTACCTCTGGTACCCCCCAGCAGTTCCATGCACAACATGGCAGGCACCGTGCGGTGCCTGCCATGGTTTGCATTGAAGTGCACAGCATGCCTTCCTGGCATTGTGGCGGGCGGTGCTGAGTGCACCGACCGCCACAGTGGCGGGCGCATCCAGCATTCCTACCATCCTAATGCCATGCACGGGACCCCCGCCCTTATGGTCCCTGATACCGTGAAGATGGCAGGCGGGCAAAGTCCGCCTGCCATCCTAATGGGGACCTAATCTGTCTTTGCACACTGCACTTTTTCTCTATCATGGCACAATCAAAACTTTTAATAACCATGTAATCAGATACTGCCTGTTTTATGACGGGCCGGTTTGTGATTGCACAAATTCCCTGATCGGCACGTCGCAGTTTGAAAACCTTGTTACATATGGCACTTTTTACTGTACTGTGTCCCTCAAATGGGCCAGCTTTGGTTTACTCCGCTATTGCTCCATGCACACTGCTCTCCCTAATGATCAAAAATGCTGCTCGCATTGGGCACTTTATATTGTTTTATATTTTTACAATGTGCCACCGATCAAAATGCTCCTTTGCACTTGCCATTTTATATTGTATTGTCTGCTTTTATAACAGGCTCGCCTGGGAGATGGAAAAACTTGTTTTTCAATTTGCCCTCCTGAGCATATCGTGTTTTTTAAATGGGTTGGTTCTGGATGGCATATACTATATTCTTGGTTTACTCCATTATGCGGTTTGCACATCTCTTTCCTAAGCAAGATGAAAGACTTCCCCTTGGTAGTTTACATTGTTCTGTCTTCACAGTGGCCTGATTTAAATTCTTTTTTGTGCTGAATATAAAACTGTCTGTCCTTATAATGTGATGTTTTAATTTGTCTATGTCTATTATTTTTAACTATCACAACTGTTTGTTAAGGTTTTAATTAACCGTACAATAAATTGACTATGACTATGGTTGTCTGACTACCTCATGCATCAGTAATTGTGATGGTGTCCCTAGTCCAAGATAAGCCTTGATCTTCCAGGTTTGGTAGTCATCAATTGATGGCCATGTTATGGCGCATTTGCCAACCTGCGCTGACTTTTTTTTTTTGTTTAAATTTGTTTATTGGTATTTTACATTTCATGGTACAAAGTTATACATCATCATTCACACATTTTGACAGGAGATTGCAGGCGTTTGGATGGTACCATTGTAGTATGGATCAACTCTCCTCTCATACATCTTACATCACAGGCAAGGTATAGTGAGGCAATATGGGGATTACCCTTCAGTTGGACTCTACTTATATTTTTATGTTTCGTGGAGCCTGCTTATGTGGGTTTCCCAGGGGTGTGGGTTGGTATTTCGTCCCCATCTCTGTCCTCGTGAATCTTCATGTATAAGGTCCATGATTGTGTTCCCAATTGGGGTAGGTTTCAGGGACTTTGAGGGGAAAAAAAACGTTAAGTGTGGGGGGGGAGCCTGGGGGGAGGGTTAGGGAGCCATCGGAATGTATCTTGGTAACAGTCAGTTGCGTGTTTTTAGTGTGCTGTGGTGTTTGTAGGGGGAGTGAGAGGCCGGGGGGACCTCCCATAGGAGATGGAGAAGCTTGTCAGGTAGTGCTCAAGTATAGCATTGGTCTTATGTGTCACATGTCTGCCTCGTGTTGGTTATTGTTTGTCCTAAGGGGGATAGGGGTGGAGTTTGGGATTGAGACTGTGAGGTCATGGGTGATACCCCCGGCGTTGCCTCCTGTATGAATTAAAATAGTAGTTGCGCCCATTCCATATATATGGGATGTTTATGTATCCCTTTAACTTCCTCATCCCTCAGTGCTTCTTCCTCCGCCGCCCCCCACTTTTTCATGGCCCCGACCCAGGCTGCTTCTGGGGGCCCTGCTGGGCCCCTCCAATGCATGGCTATTCTTCGTTTGGCTGAGAGAAAGGCTAGGGATGCAAAACGGCACTGTACCTTTTCTGTCTTCCACCTGTGGAAGATTCCCAAGGCACATGCCTCGCATGTGGATATGGCCATGAGGTTGACCGTCGCTCGGAGTGTCTGGTGTACCCTATCCCAATACTGTTGGATCGTGAGACAGTCCCAAAACAAATGTTTGAAATTTGCTTCAGCAGTCTGTCATCGGGGGCATGCGAAATGTTTCAGGATAAAAACGGTGGCGCCCCTGTGGTGTGAGGTATGTGCGATGCAAGATATTGAATTGAATGGTTTTGAAACATGCGTTCCTAGAGACCTTTTTTATATACTCCAATGCCTTTTCCCATTCATGGTCATGGAATACCTGCCCTACCTCGTCCTCCCATTTCTGTCGTAACGCGTTCAAGGGAGTAGTGATCAGTTACCGGTTCGCTTTGTAGTGCAAGGGGACTAAGTGACTCCCTGTACCCATGGGTAGGATAGTGTGTAGTACCGGGTGTGTCGGTGGTTCCCCATCATTAAGATCCCAGCAGTGCCGGCCGCTATCTAATAATTGTCTATGCATCAGGAACTGTCCCAGTGGGAGATCATAGCATTCCATCATTTGGGGAGCAATCTGCGCTGATACACGAATATCTGATTGAGCACCCAATTGCATGGTCTAAGGTGCAATGTTTCTGAAGTTCTGCCCTCTAGTGCTTCCTTTGTTTGGTGATAGCTAGGTTGTGGCATATTATCATCCATCAACCATATCATCAAGATTTATCCACAGGGTCTAACATTTGTTTGCGTAGCACTTTTCACCCTAAGTGGGATGGGTACGCCCAGATGTGGGTCCCTTGCTCACTGTGCCTCTGGATTCAGTCTAGCCCGGCTGATGAAGTGTAATACTCAGAAACCAGTATGCCTGTTTCTGGTCCAGGGAGGACATGACTTGGCAGTTCGGTCTGGACTGTTCCCATGAGGCACAGGGTCAAGACTGATTTGCATATGGCTGGGTCTAAACTGGGGTGGCATGGTGAGAAAAAGAACAATGGATTTAACCCAGATCTCTTGACTGGGGGTGATTGTATGATTCCTTCAGCATTCCGTCCATCATTTGTTTGCATAGCACAGGGTCTAACTGGGGCAGGAAATAAAAGTGGCCTCATTTGTTAATTAGATAGCTAAACAGCAGCAGCCCGTGTAGGTAAGAGTGGTGGGGCTGGGTGGGGTAGGATTTCGACTTTTCAAAGACGCTGCCGAAGGAAAATTAATTATTTATTTAATTTTCCCTCCGGCCTCCCCCCAACCCGGTCCCACCTCTCTTACCTGCACGACCGCAGCTGTAGCTAAAACATAGTGGCTCATATTTGCAAATTGGGGCAGTTTTGAACTTGAAAAGACAGACTATATAAGAGTTTGCCAAGGTATGAACTGCATGGATTTGAGCTTGCTGCTGGCAATATTTGTTTTAACATCTGGTAAGTCAGTAGGAAAACCCAGCCCAGCAGACCATAAAACAGTCCCACAAACAGCTGAAAAATCAGCGCACACATGACTTGTCAGAACCAGTCTATCGGGAAATGCCTGACTGCCCTATAAGCTAGTCCAGCCTATGCATTTGCTGTTACCTGTGGATAGAAGTAGACTCAAGAGCAACATGTTGAAATGCAGTGTGTGTCAATGTGTTTGTGCATGTGTGTGCTGTTATTATACTCACCTAGCCAGACACAGTTGAGATATGTCTTTCTGTAGTATTCTTGCAGAGACTGTAATGCTGCCTTGGATCAAAAGCAGCAGTATTCAAAAACACATTGGTTGGTCTTAGATAATAAAAATGTGAAGTCTATAATATCTATTGTGAAATCAACACACAATGTTTATGTTTACATTTGGGGAATTTATAAGGTGTTGCTCTCCACCTACTGGGGCCTAAGAGCTTGTAGATTGCAATGAAAGTAAAGGTGGTAAAGTCTTGACTGTACATAACAACCCCGACCGAGGGAGGCGAATCTGAGCCATCTGACCGGATGATGATGCTGCAGGAATTCTTCACAGGTATTTGTATGCCACTAGAAGTTTCTAAGCATAAGAAGGGACACTGATTTTGAGGATGTACCTCTGTGATAGTCATATCTAATGGAGTGTTGGGGGGAAGGTGATATAATGAGCAACACTGAGCTCTATGGCATTTGGTGACTTGCTATACAGCCTACTGAGACCATTGCTGTGAGATGCAGATTTTGTCACTGCTTAGTCTATATACATATTCAGTGGTGTGCACAGCAGCTTGTTCCCTGAAGTCATGCAATGAGGCTCTTGTTTTGTAACTTTATGAATTATGAGGTTGAGAATCTCTAATGGTGTTCTTGTTGAGTTTGAATCCCTTAATCCACTCCCAGCAGCTGTAATCCTGCTCTGAAAATATTTCCCAGCATTCTCTTGACCTGACGTTTTACATTTTGATATGGTTCAGTTTTTCTTCCAGTATTTTCTTCATAGGACCAGTCTGTTTCATGCAGCGACCATGTGTTCAGGTTGAGAGTTAGTGCATATTCATTCATTGCAAGAGAGTGTGCTCACAAAGGCTTTACATGCTCTTATTTGGGAGTGTTGTTGCCGACTTAACCAATTAAACATTAACACCTTTGTATTGCGAATTATTCTTTATAAATTACACATCTGGGTGTGTACAACAGGTATTTGTTTAAGTTTTGGATTTTGCAGGTATAAATGTCTATATATGTTTATACTACTACTATTCAAATATTAGTGCATTTTGGACCACATTTTCCATTGCTCAATTACATTTTTTGTTTTTGAATGTAGGCTATCATGCAAATGTGATAGCTGTCACTGGTTCTGGCAAAGATAGCGTATGCTGCACCATTATTTAGCTGATGCACATCTCTCTGTCTGTTGCTTAAAGCCAACACTTGGAATCGAATGTCTCTAGATTTAGAAATTATGATTAGTATTCACCTGCCAAAAGCCATGATTCCTTTGGCGATTTCCTGCACAGACTCCCAGAAGTTCCCTGATCGACTACTCCTCCTGATATCCTCCCCATGGGTCTTCTAACTGGAGTTTCCCACATCCCCATATCCGAATGGGAATCTGCCAATGACGCTGATCCTACTGCACTGGACCCAACGCGCACCCTAGAAGGGTCTGGGATGTTGGCAACGGAGTGCTAACTAGCTTCTGCAGGCACAAAATATGGACCACTCCCATTTGAAGTAGCAATCCTTCCTAAGTCTATCCTCTCTCCCACTCCTAACTGTGGCTGACTACTGCTTTCCCCTTAACTTTGATCATACACTGACACTCTAGGTCCACTGGCAACCGGCACCATAAGGGCTTAGGGTAACCACGTGGCAGCATTAACTTCGCTCATCTCTGTACCTTCTATTCCTGTTGAAATCTTCCCCACTGCCCTCACACTATGGTTAGACTACAGTGTTCCCATTCTCTCCATGTATGCTGCCTTTGTCAATTCCTGTCTTCAATTGTCCGAATGAGGATTGTATGGTGGAGGACGGTCTGCTAACAACCGATCTAGTAAACTGTCATCTGTGTCACTATCAAGCGCCTCCTTCTTTCACCAATAGTGGGTATAATCTCTCTCCCTCAATGGTATCTACCCTCCACTACTTCAACTGAGCATCCCATCGCGCATTCTGGTATGCCTTCATCGCTTTTTTTATTCTCCCCTGACTTCCTTCCCTGCTCTTCACCTGTGCTGCTCGCCTCCAAGCATCTAATGCTTCAAACTGTGGTGGTCTAGGCCAGTGATACTCAACGTACAGCCCGGGGGCTGCATGCGGCCCTCCTGACATTTACATGCGGCCCACTGAGCAGCAGCAGCAGCGGACTGCTGTTTACTCCACTCAGAACTAACTTGAAATTGTTAAGTATTTTTAAATATACAGGAAGCTGGAGGGTGTGGCCAAGATGGCGGCTGTAGCGGATGCATCTTAGAGAGCTCTACTGCGGGCCCGCCAATTAACCTGCATTTTTCCTGCCATCGGATATCGGACATCCCGAAGCCACCCTGGTTCAAGCTGTACCTCGAGCAAATGCACATGGAGACCTCCGGCTGGGTAACTAGTGACTGGACCTGCCGCTGGGGCTGCCCAGCCCCAGGATCATGCCAATTGCAGAGGCGGAGGCCCTCCGACGGACTGAAAGAGAGCAGCTTGCAGCCTGCGTCCACCTGTGGCTGGCAGGGATTGAGGAGCCAAGGTGGTGAGCAAAAAGACGTAGCTCTGCGGATCCCGATGCAGGCCAGGGCTCCTGGCGCTGGGCCTGGTGATTGCTGGCGTGGGCCTGGGGCCTGGCTGTGACGGTGTTAGTGGCAAAAACAGAGGTGGTGGAGTCGGAGCCCGGAGGAGCTTGGGAGCTGTGGCTCTGTCCCCCCCCCCCCCCCCCCGGGTATAGCTGCAGCAATAGGAAGACTGGAAAACGGTGAAAGCACCAGAAGAGGGTGCTGCGGCGACGCTGAAGCCTACAGATGGCCGTGATCCGGGAAAAGAGACTATAAGGTGAGGAGGCCCCCAAAGCAGTAAGGAGCGGGCCGGAGAGGGACGGAGGACCTCACTGTTGCCCCTTCTCCCGTGCACTCCCACGACCGCACAGGGGTACCACTGACAGGATAAGCTCCCTGACCATGTGGCCCAGGGGAGAGGCACCAGGAGATTTGGGTGCCCCAAACTGAGGTTAACAGCAACAAGGAGCCTGTTACATCAATGTCCCTGTCAGAGTGGTGCGAAACCTAGCTGGGAATCCATACATCTTGTTGCCCACAGGACTTAGCTGCCACAGGCAACTACTGATCAGGAGTGGAGTGTCAGGGGGCTCAGCAACACCTGGCCAGCAAGCTTTACTTGGTGCTGCCCAGAAACTCTGGCCCTCGCCCCTCATATGTTGACTTCACCTGAGCCCCTTACTGGTCCCTGAAATTCCAGAGCTGAGCACACAGGGTCGGACTGAACCCCCCGGAGGGAGAACGAGTTGGATCAGGGGAGAGTGAGATCAGAGCAGGGTCTGTATTGATCAGAATCAGACCCTGATAACAAAGACAGGGGATTGCTGCCAGGGGCAAAGAAATGCCCCAAAGAGGGGTCCAACAAACAAAAATGGACCAGTTCACGGCCCAGGGCACGGTGGTAGGCTTGGAGCCCACGGGGGCCTCTGTGCCAGCTGCGGCGGGCCCCAAGCCCTCGGGTGCACAGATCTACTGCTATAGAGGCCTCTAGCCAGTTGGTCCAGGCCAAGATCGTCGTAATCTCGCTGGATTTGGGCCTATTGCGGGTCAACCTACTGACAGTTGTGGAAAGATCCCTTGAGACAGATCAAAAAGTGTCGACACTGGAGATGGAGGTCTCCTCCCTGAGGGCCGCCTTAATAGAATTGGTGGAGAAAACCGCTGCGCTGGAGCATTGAGATGAGGACTCGAATCCCGCAGATGTAACCTTTGTTTTGTGGGCTTCCCATGGGGGTGGAGGGTCCAGACCCCAAGCTATTCCTAGAGAAATGGAGCAGGACTGTTTCCCTTCGACACCTCTTTAACTCTGTTTTGTGATCAAGCGGGCGCACAGGATGCTGGCGCCCCCTCCCCCACTGGGCGAACGAAGTGATACAAAAGGGGATGATGGACGGAGCGTTTGAGCAAATCAAACACTCAACCCCAGTCAACTGATCTGGGTTTAATCCATCACCATTCTTTAGCTCACTCCGCCACCCCAGTTCAGACATGGCCATATGCAATTCAGTCTTATCCCTGTGCCTCATGGGAACAGTCCAGCGCGAACTGCCAAAGCCATGTCTTCCCTGGACCGGAAACAAGCATCCTGGGACCGGTTTCTGGCATTACAGCCATCATTAGCCAGGCTAGCTTGAATCCAGTGGCAAAGTGAGCAAGGGACTCACGTCTGAGCATACCCTGACAACTTAGGGCGAACAAAGCGATACAAAAGGGAATGATGGATGGAGCACTTGAGCAAATCAAACACTCACCTCCAGTCAACTGATCTGGGTTTAATCCATTACCATTCTTTAGCTCACTCCGCCATCCCAGTTCAGACATGGCCATATGCAAATCAGCCTGACCCTGTGCCTCATGGGAACAGTCCAGCCAGAACTGCCAAAGCCATGTCTTCCCTGGACCGGAAACAAGCATCCTCGGACCGGTTTCTGGCTGCTTGTTAATGATGTCCTAGTCTTTGAGCTGCGTTAGCTCTTGATGCTGAAAAAAGCTATAAATTGGCAGTTTATGTTTAAAACTCTTAACTGGTTTGGTTTCAGCCCCAAAATTATCTCACTCATCAAACTACTGTATTCAGTACCCTGTGCATGTTTTTCTGTTAACATTTTTTTATCCCCTTATTTTAATTTGCATAGGGGTTCTAGGCAAGGATGTCCTCTTTTTCCACTTTTATTCCTTTTATGTCTCAAACCTTTTCTTGCACGCATTCTTTGTAATCCGCTGATACCTGACTACCAACATAACTCTCATGAAACTAAGGGGGTCATTAGGATGGCGGGCAGACTTAGCCCGTCCGCCATCCTATCGGAGTTTGGGACAGCCCGCCATAAGGGCGGGGGTCCCATGGGCGGGATTAGGATGCACCCGCAACTGTGGCGGCTGCATACTGCATTTTTAGCATTGTGGCGGGCGATGCTCTCAGCACCGATGGCTACAATGCTAAAAATGCATATATGCATTTGCATTACCAAAGCGGCAGGCACCAAGCGGTGCCTGCCGCTTTGTTAATTTTTGTTTTTTGGTTTTTTTTGTAAATTTTTGGACATCGAACTATATGTCGCCGACAACACCCTACAGACCAGGCTGTATCGAAAAGAGACTTCATACAATGCACTCTTACATGCGGACAGCTCGCATCCCACACATCAAATTGAAACAATTCCCTTTGGTGAGTTCAACCGAGCACGAAGAAATTGCAGTGACAATTCAGAATTTAACGACTGTCTAAATGACATGAAAATAAGATTCGCCAAACGAGGGTACAAACAGGCCACCATAGAGAAAGCGGCCGTTAGAATCAAAACCGTCAAGAGATAAAGCACGCTCGCCACCAAACCTAGGGCCAACCCTAATAAACAACCAATAAGAGTCATTACGGACTACAACGACACCAGTGTAATCATGAGGCAAAGCTGCAACAAACACTGGAAAACATTGCTTAATGATGCGACTCTCAGGGATCTTATTCCTACGAGACCACAACTCACCTTCAGAAAGGGGAGAACACTGAGGAACAGGCTGAGCCCCACAGTTCCTAAAACCACTGCTACCTCAATCTGGCTCAACCCCTACACGAGGGGCTTCCACAAGTGTGGATGCTGCGGAGCTTGCAAATGGGCACGAAATGGAACTAAAGAGTTCTCAGATTGGAAAAATCGAAAATTCAGGATCTATCGAAACATCAACTGTAACACCTGGTATGTTGTTTACATCATTGAGTGCACCTGCAGAAAGTACTATATAGGTAGAACTATCAGATCTTTAAAGGAACGCATCATGGAACATGTAAGAGCCATGCATAACGGAAACGCCAGATACCCGATGGCAATCCACATCAATAACTGCGCCACACAAGGTCCCAACAAAAGTCTCAGCTACTATGACATAGATGTCATGGAACCATGTGCCAGAGGTGGAAACCGCAAACTGAAACTAAGACGACTGGAAGCCACCTGGATCATGAGACTTCAAGCAGTGAGACACAGGCTCAACATGGACAATGAGCTACATGAGCTCATGAACTCCAACTTTTCCATCCCAATACCAATATTGTCTGAATTTACGTTGTTTTGCCTTAAATCTGTTGTATGCCATTTACTGAACACATTGTCCTCCATGCTACATATTCACCATCTTATTTGCTTCTGCTTGAGAGATAACCTCCGATGTACCCACGTATTTACTACAAATCGGTCCTTCTACTTTGTGTACTTTGCTCAGATTTACCGTTTTATTTACCATGTACAGAACACACCGTTTTACACACATTGTTGATACTGCCCTCCGAGATACTGTTATTTACAACACACATATAGAACAGATAGTTGTAAACATGATATTCTTTGCTCTTGTTCTCATTTTATCTTTCTGGCACACACATGTATTCTGTTATCCAGTGATTGTCCCTGCTCCACCGTTGGTATAGTTCCAAGCAGTGACTGCATACTTCTCATATCAATTGTCAAACGCCATTTGTTATTTACCATGCATCCGTTTGCTGACTACGTCCACACCTTGTGCATGCTATTGTAGATTTCACGTTTACGTTTGTTCTGAGAATCTGTGTTTTCTCTACCTTTTTCAGTCTACTATTGTGCAAATCCATGTATATATCCCCACCACGACCGGTCAACGCTCCATGTTTACTTTTTAGTATGCTTCACCTTGCATTTGTACACTTTTGTCACCACGAATTCTCACTTCACGGGCCCATCAAACCTCCACCGAATGATTTTTTCCGTGTTTTCCCTGTTTTCTTCCCCTTTAGGAGAACAGGATAACACAGTCGTCATATATTCCATTTTCAGAGCTGCACCTACCAACCTGTTCTTTTAGTGCCACGTACCGCTTACGCATGCCCAGTTTGTTTTCTCCTTTTTGTCTTCTTTTAGATGACTCTGGAGTCCACCAGAACGTTATATACAGACATATCTGAGCAGCAGCTCCTCAGATTTCAATGGCCTCGCCCGTCTTTTATACGTACCACTGTGCACTATACACAACCTTGGAGTTCGCCATACTCTGGTGACATTTCACAACATGTATATTATAAGCACTATAGGGTCTCCACGATCAATTAGTATCTTCACCCTCACTTCAACGCCTTGTTTTTTTCACTAATAAGTCATTAATTTTGTTTTCATTTGTCCTCTCTCCTTCCTTCCTTTTGTGCCTTTTTCTAGCCCTGATGAGTTACACCTCCTTCATGGTGTGACGAAACACGTGCCGACTGGCTACTATCTTACTGTACTGACCCCTATTTGACTTAAAAAAAACTTTATTCACACGAACCTCGATATCCTAGGTTCTTTTTTGAAGCAAATACTTTATCTCAGTAGAATCTTTAGTCCTCACACCAAGACTATATACCACACGTGCGTGTGCACAGGATCTGTTCTCCTTCCATTTGGTCTAGGCCTCCCTACACCATTTCAGGGGTATTTTTCCCGTAGGGTTTGTGTTCCCCTGTCCTGCTTTGCACCGCGTGCCTAATGCACACACATTTCAGTTACACGATCACACTGCTCAGAGCGCCACCACTACCTACTCTCCCAAAGCAAACCCAGTCTCTCACCAAAACATCAACCCGTCTTCATCTCCTCTTTGTTGGTCATGTCTTTCCTCTAATGGCACATTACTTCATTTGTTATACTATTGCCCTAATTTTATCAAGTTCTGGAAATCCATATGGACTAAATGTTGTAAGATTTTTATTTTTTGTATTCCATTATCAATTCATAATGTTTTTCTGGGATCCATGTCTACTGATCTTCATGACACTGCGTTGAAGTTAAAATTATTTGACCTCTTTCTTGTTCTTGCATTTAAAGTTTTTCCTACTTGCTGGAAAGATGATTCTAAAATATGTATGCTGATATGGTGGAATTGTATTTGTAATGAACATATAATTTCTACCGTGTCATCTTCCTCACTATCTCAAAAAATCAATTCTGATTCATTATGGTTATCTTTTACTACTTTTCTATCTGCACACTCAGCTCTACACTAATAATGATCTGACTATCCCCTTTCCCTGTCTCTCTTCTATTTCTTTCTCTCCTCTTCTCTTTTTCTTCTCTTCCACTTCTTTGTTCCTTTCCTGTATTTGTAACATTATATAAATATTTTTTAACTAATAGGTAACCTAATCATGTCTCTTTTAATCCTTTAAATAAGCTTGTACTTATCTGTTGTATTTTTTAGCATATTATTTCTATTCCTTATGTAATATGCACTTTTGGTACTTTTTAATTTACACAAAATAATTTTCAAAAGAGGGTCCTAGGGAACAAGATTTAAAGACACAGCAATATCCGATCCCCAAATCGAAACTGAAAAAAACAAAAAGGAATTGCTGTCTTCCTGTAAATATTAAAACCAAATGCAAATAGACTGAAAGAATATGTATCTTCTTTCCTAGAGAAAGTGTAGAGGTGTTAAGTATTGAACGCAATTCACATATTCCAAAACAATCATTGTCTCGACATCAATATTATCACAATGTAGATAATATATTAGCCCAAATAGGGTGGCAAGTAACTGGAAACACTCTATTAACCCCTTCCATGCTGATGACGGCCCCCATCCGTCATGCATTACAGTGCTCGTGTGCTGATGACGGCTGGGGGCCGTCATAAAGTCATTCATTCTTTAAAAGCCTAGCACACGAGGAAAATCGGCCCAGCATGGAAGGGGTTAATACATAATTAGGTCAAATTATCAGTACTCACCCAACTTTTTGTGGGAGTTCGCCTGACCTCACCTGGCATCTGCTCAAGTTGATGATAATATTGATGTCGAGACGATGATTGTTTTGGAATATGTGAATTGGGTCCAATACTTAACACCTCTACACTTTCTCTAGGAAAGAAGATACATTGCCTGTGATAGCTGCAAACCAATTTCCATAGGTTGTGGTAGGATGTATCGTACCAATTATTGATAAATAAATTTCATATATAATTTGTGCACCAGTTTTTGCAATATTTGCAGTAGCGTAGTTTACATCTGGTCCTGAAGAAAGCCTGGTATAAGTCACCTGTAGGGCTGAAACATGTAGGCCAATCTCACTCCTATTGCTTATGATAGTTATTCTTTCAGACTATCTGCATTTGGTTTTAATATTGACACGAAGACAGTGTCTATTAAAGTTATTTCTGGCTCAGTAGTCAATTTTAACTTTTTTGCACTTTTCCCTTTTCACTATTCTGCACTGCAAATCATCAGCACCACTGAGCAAAATATCCGAGTGGTTGGGTGCATTTGTGACACTGACTGTATTGTAGCTGCCCCCCCTAGATAGGTGTGGGCTACAACAGTTAGATCAAGCACAACCAATTCCAAATGACGATGCTCTGCCACTGTGGTGGGCTGACGGGATTTATTTTGCCTCAATGATTGAAGGTTTGCTTTGACCCTGTTGTCCCTATTTCACTCTCTCTTTGTCTTGACTTTGTCAGACCGGCAATTTCTTTTGGTTGTTTCACTTTTTATTTTACTCAATAAAAAGTATTTAAATCAAGGAAATTTGCTTCTCAATGGTTCCACCTGAGGAAGAGAGGGACATCTGTAATTGGATTATTTATATTTAGCGCGTACCTGTCATGTTAACCGTCAGTACCACAATATTCTGATACTGAGGCCTCATTAGAACATGTCTTTACATATGCTAAATTAGGTATCCACTTACTTGCCACCGGCCTGGGCCTTTTGCTTAAGCACCGAGGACTGTTGTCTGGGCTCCCATCATCCCCTCTGAAGATCCAAGAAGCGGAATGAAAATTCTCTGAGTAGAATCCCTTCTCTTCATGATCAGGCCGAACCCCCAGGTCCACGGAGCGTGTATCCTCAGAGTTCACTGGAAAACACACAATTAATGCTATATTTATTATTATTTTTGCTGCTAATTGATGAAAATTTCTCAGGCAGGCAAGCCTGCAGTGGAAACTACATTCATAGCGGAAATTACTTTGCTACTACATTTCAGAGAATTATATGTTCTCATCCTTCTATAAATCATTCCCTGGTTTTGGCAAACATCAATGAAAAACAAACAGAGAAGTACATTTATGTCTATGATCTGCTCATTCACTACATACTTTCTAAGCCTCCAATGAGAAATGTTCCTGCTCCTGCAAAAAAGATGGTCCGGATTGCAAGCATTTACTAATAAGAAAATATGTATGTCTTTTATTAAAAAAAATAAAGGTATGCAGCAATGTGCTCCAAATGTTTGCTTGAGAACCCCCCCCTCACAAAATTCAAAAAGATTCCCCACTGTTCAACCTAAAAACAACAGAAGCTATGCATGAAAAAATACCAACAAACTGTGTACATGCCCTAATAAAGCCAACCGTGACCTTAGCAAGTCAAGAATGACAATCAGCCTGACTCCAGAACACATTTCTGTCACATCTATTTTCATACAATTATTTTGTTTGTGTTACGCTGACCTAAAACTAAGGCTCTCTTCAGTTAGACCTAAAATAGTCCTTGAAGGGGATCCATACATAGGATGACAACACTAGGTACTGCCAATGACATGACCTGATCAAATTAAACCGCAGAGAATATCATCATGTTATGAAGAGGCAAACTACTTCACACAAATAAATTCTGTGCTTTAATTTATCCCAAGATCCAAAAAGCTTCTCTTGTACTACAATATAACAGTACAAGAACATATTACTTTTTAGATTATATGGTTCCAAACATTCGTACATCAAAAACAAACAAGTGCAAACCATTGCTCTCTCTAGCCTGCTATCCCCTCTCACAGTCCAATCTATTCATCATCAATCCATGATGGTGAATAAAGTGACTGTGATGCAGTAAAGAACACAGTAACAAGTCCTTGCTTCTGAAGGTCACAAGATTGACTGCTAGGTAGCATGAGCCTGCATTCATCTGAGAAATGAGTACAGTAAGGATCATCAAAGAGTGGATGCATGTCAGAATATCTATTGTCTGATATAAAAGAAACATTCACAAAAACATCCTCTGACTGAATGTATATATGGAATAAAGTACCCCTTGCCATATATTAAATGCATATTGCAAGTCACCAATGAGTTCCATAACCATACAGAGGAAAGAGGCTGAAGGTAAAGTTCCTTTATAAGGTTATGGAACTCGGAGGGCCCCCATGGCTGGGTGGCCACCGGTTGGGGGATAAGGGAGCACCTTTGATGCTCCCCTGTTGATCCCTGCATCCCGTGGCGGGCCCCTCAAGGAGCCTGCCCCAGGGTGCTGGGATGAACAGCACCTCCCATTTCCCTATGGGAGTATGTACTATGGCCGGTTTATGGCCGTAATTCATGCTCCCATAGGGAAATGTAGGAATGTGACCGAACAGTGTTCAGTCACATCCTAATTAGGGGGTCAGGTCCGCCAACCAGATGTCGGTCAGTCCCAGAACTGAGACGGTGTCGGGTGGACTGACATCGTAATTAACCTCTATGGGCCAGATGTAGGAGCCCTAATACCGGTCGGAAACGGACGATTTCGGCCGTTTCCGACCGGTATTAGGCTTTTCAGATGTAGGGGGCCTACCGAATCGGTAATTTTACCGATTCGGTAAATATACTGATTTGGTAAAATACCGAATCGGTATATTTACCGAATCGGTAAATCCATATGTAGCTGACACTCCTAAGAGTGCCACAGACCCTTAATAGTCGGTATTTTACCACACAATCCTATTGTGTGGTAAAATACCGAATTCAGGTGTGCATGCACATCTGTGCATGCACACCTGTGCCATGTGACACATAGACATGCCCTTAGGGCATGTATGTGTGCCACATGTCACACAAACCTGTACTTGGGGTGCTAGAGGGTGTCAAAGTGACACCCCCTGCACCCTTGCAGGATTCGGTATTTACCGATTCGGTAAATACCAAATCGGTATTTCCCATTGATTCCTAGGGGCTTCAAGGCCCATAGGAATCAATGGGCAATACCGATTCGATATTTACCGGGGTAAGTACATACTGCCAAATGGAAGTCACCAATAATATGAATATGCACAAAGCTGGATTCGCCAAGGTCCAGCTGTACAGTTTCACATTTACTTACGTTAGTCAATTATATGTTTTATTTCATAATTCAGGGGCATATTATCAAGGACAGGCGATACATTATGGCCGCTTTTATCGGCAGGAAACTGCCGATAAAGCGGCGATAATGGCCTTGATAATATGCTCTATGAATTCCAATCGAAGCCCATGTTAGATGTGTTCACATCTAACATGGGCTTTGATTGGAATTCATAGAGCATATTATCAAGGCCATTATCGCCGCTTTATCAGCAGTTTCCTACCGATAAAAGCGGCCATAATGTATCGCCTGTCCTTGATAATATGCCCCAAAGTTCCTGCCAAGTACAGGGCAGTGCACAATCACACATCTTCTCAATGTTCTTTCTGTGGGGTCTAAGATCTGACTTTGCCATAAACAGCTATAGCGCAATATTCAACTGAGGGATTTCATGTATCTAGCTTTTTCAAGTGTTTATGTTTCATTATGGCACAACTGATTCATTCCCATTTTCCTGTTTTGACATTCGGTGCCACTTCAGACTTATGCTCCATGGCGGTCTTCCTTTTGGTAAGCAGAGTGCATGATGTGTACATTAATAAGTCAATCTCTTTTTAGGTCCAGATAATAAACCCCATATGCAAGCCTCTGGACTTCTGAGGATGTGTCTACCTGGCAGAGATTTTACCTCTTTTATCACACCTTCCCAGCATTTCCTTAGCTTTGGACAGTACCCTATCATGTCCAGTAATCAAGCTGGGGCGAAGATACATCTAGGGCAGCTGTCCGCCATGATTGTGTATGTACTGTGTAACCATAGGATTGTAAAGTAGATATAATTTAAATAATTGTATGGCATAACTTTAATTCAGCATTTCCAGACACTTTTGCCAGGTATCTGAGGGGCACGATCCATTCCTTGTCAGTCAGTTCATGGCAATATACTCCTCCCATAGTATAGGGAATTTTAAGGACAATCACCAGTTAGTGGTCTGTGATTCAAGTTCCTGTGATTCAAGTTCAGAAAACCTGTTTGGACATGAATTGCTGTGCAAGCTGCATTGTACTATTTACTGTATACCGAGAGATGTGGCGTTTCAGTCACATAATGAGGACTTCGAGCACCAAGGCTTAAACAAAGTAACTTGTGTAAAGCATTTGGAAGCACCAAACAATGAAATAAGAAAGTCCAACAACCCAAAGGAAATCGGACACCAATTTATGAAAAAAGATTATAATGGCATTAATTTTTAGAGAGCAAGATGAGCAAAATCCACCGAGGGGTTCCAGAGATATAGATTTTAGTCACAACCGCAAACAAGCATTGGTAACCGTAAAGTTTGGAAGCTTTGTAAAAATTTGAAAGAGGGGTGTACGGATACTCTAGCCGAACTATGGCACTAAAATTCAGCAGGGAGAAGGTCAGAGGGGCTTCTAAGGAGTATTTGGACAGTTACCTAGTCACCAAAGCATTATCCAGTCCAGTTCTTAACTTTACACCATGATCCCCATAGACTTTAGCAAAGTGGTCCTAATGCTGAGGATCGTCTTTGAGCTAGTAGGAGGCCAACCAATATGGACTCTGATGGCACTCCTGGGTCTGGCAGACTTAGTGCAACTTTTGGCCATCGAGGAACGGTCTCTTCGCTGCCTAGCTACAATTCAACCCACTGAACCTTGGAAGCACTTCTTTGGACTTGGGCTGAGGAGTAACCTTTCCTCACACCAGGAAGCAGAGGTGCAGTCCTCTCTTTGATATTCCAAATTGCGGCAGGTGCAGCCCAGCAGACAGTGCAGCCTCTCTGTACCAGGTCCTGGGATCAGCAGGGCACTTCTTCTTCAGTTCTTTTTCCAGTTCTGTAGTGCCAGGGTGCCATATTTGTGCCCCGAAGGTTCCCTCAGGGGATGATGTGATCACTTGCCAATGGGTTACCAGGATCCCTCCTGCCCTGTGTTTACTTCCTGGTAAGTATGACATTAAGGAATATCCGAGGGTGCACTATTCTGCCCACTCCCAAGATATCTGACCCCTTCCTTGAATGTTAGGAGCTTGGTAGCCCACCCTAGAGGCGTGACTGTCTGTGGGCTACATGCCCATGGGAAAACCAGTTTGGGCACTGGTCTCTGCCTCTGCTGCCACTTCCAACCTGCCTACCCGAACAAAAGAGCAACCCGTCAAGCATGTAATTGCCATTTGCCCACTAAAGGCTACTTTGCCTTTAAAGCTCACCTTTTGTTCCAACACACTGAGTGCCTTCCTGCGAGGGGGGGGGGGTAACACCTCCCTCTGTAGCAGCCTACCATTGTTCATAAGTCTGGGAGTTGTCCACATGACTAAACAGAAGGGCATAAAGCTGTCTGGTGTTCACCATCCATGTGAGGCTGCTGGACAAAGTGGGCTACAGAGTGGCAACCTTCTAAAAGTTGCTTCTCCTTAAAAGTGACATTAAATTAGACTTGGGCATCATGTCAGGGTTAATGCCATGATCAATTTGATACCTTACTTTTAGTAGTCCCATTCAGAAATTAGCCCAGCTTAGGAGTCCGCCGGCAACTCTGTGTTAGCCAATAAGGCTACTAACTTTTCTACTGAAAAAAAGACAATTTGGAAATGTTGCTGTCAGCACAGATTAAAAGCATATCTCACTTAATAATATGTAGCTCCCTGTCTCCGGGCTCTATAGGCATTCCTTAGGGGAGATTTATTTATATTGTTAAGGGAAATGGAGGCTTTGCCATTGGTTTAAATGGTAAAGTTGAACTGGCAGTTCAAAACTGCTCTTACAGTGCAGGCTGCAGTGGGAGCCATTTTGTACTTTGTTCCACACAGGGCGTCACAACCAGTGCTGCAGCCCTGGGAGACACTCTGGTTACCTACCCAAGGTACCCATGGTACCATACTCTAGGGAATTATGGGCCTTATTATATGTTATGCGGTCTTACTGCTGTCCCGCGACTGCAGTGGGACCGAGTGCTCCGCCGAGCAGTTGGTCTTCATGTCCGCCGCATTTCCTGTGGGGCTGGTGGCTTCACTACCGCAGAGTATTGATGGCGGTACGTTTGATGGCTGGGAATGAGCTGGATTCCTATGCTGCCCACACTGCTGACTGCTGGACACACCCAGAACGTGATCCCAGCCAGTCGGGCGTCTGTTCATTTTTGTTTATTTTCCTGTAGTTTGGTTTAACAAGGACCTGGCAGGAAGGTTTTGGAGGGTGAAGGAAGTGACCCGATTAGGGCCACTCAGGTCACACGCGACCACCTCTCAGCCTTCCATACAAATGAAGAGTCGGTCAGAAAGTAGAGAATACAAACCATGTATATTTCATTCAGGTACACTCGAGCGGAGTCCAATCTGACCAGCCTCCTAGGATTGCTGCAGAGGGACTGACTTCAGCAATCATAGAGATACTTAATGTATGTTTTCTGAACCAAGAATGTCCCACCCCAGGAAATTTACTAGCAGGTGCAGCTAAAACAAAGTAGTACAGTAAGACGAGTCTCTACTCTGAGACTGGGCACACATTATCTTATTACCAGGGTTGTTCTGTTCGTGTCTATCACTAGGATAGAGGGACAGGGCCTCTATGTATGGGAAAGGAATGTGTTGATAAGAACAGTGTATTCCTAACCTTGAAGAAATGAACATTTTCACAGCCTGCTTCTTGAGTCAGAGTATACGCAGCTGACGACATGATTCAACATGGTGGCTGAACAATAAATGGTGCAGTGAATGCTAAATTAACACGAGAACAAAGCACAAAAAAATAGGAAAACATTTTCATTTCATCAAGCGCTTTCCATGTGCACCAGTTACATGACATCTCGCAAGGACACAATCACCCTCAGCACAATTTTAGGGCACATTTACCGCCAACTCTTGCATTGTGGTGCCACTGCCAGGAAAAGGTCGGCAGAAAGGCAGGTCATAATCCACATGGTTGTACACATGTTGGCACCACCTACATTGGTCACCTCTGCGACCGTGGGAGCTGTGATATCGACATTGGCTGCGGTGTGAAGGTGGTGTTCCCGCTCACATCCTAATCGGGTTGTCGGAACACCAAGGAAGAGCCTGATGGGACAAAGTTGGAATCAGGCGCTAAAGATATGTCAGCTTATGCCAAATGGTGGTAGCCAATTCAATATACACTTTGCAAGGGGTTAGAACACTGGCACTGAGTCTGGTCAGCATGTCTCAGTGCACTCTCATTGTGGAAAAACCAGCAGTATCAGTCCACAACTTTGGGATTGACCATGCAAAAAGCGGCATTTCCTTATTCTGAGGAGCACCAGTTTGCAGTCTGACAGGGTCAGGGACCCCACAACCATTGTCAAAAGGCAACACAAGTACGGACATTCCAGGAACAAAGAGGGAAATTGGGAATGGCATAGCTTCAGAGGATTTTAGAAAATGAAATGAATAAGCACTTTACACTGCGTTGTTAATTAGGAATATCAAAGGCAGATGATTGAGGCTTTCTGCACTTCTTAAACGGATCCAGCAAACTGACCAAAGAAGCTGGGAGTCACAAGGTTATATTGATTCAATAAAATAGGGATTTGAAGTCTTTCTTTTAAAATCGATCAAGTGAAAAACTAAATTTACTTATTCAAAGAATGAGGGAGAGAAGATTCCACAGAAGAATATAAAGAAAGGAAAAGTTAAAAAAGAAAACTACATTTGAAGTTCTGATATTAATTCAAATATTAATGCCAATACTAGTTATTCCGGAAAGAAGATATGAATTGATGTTTAGATGTAGTTATGTAGTTACATAGTTAGATTGGTTGTTATGTTGCATGATAGGCATATACATATTGATAAGGATATATACATAATCAACTCCAATTATCACGTTTGCATTGATTTCACTTTGATTTCTATTTTTTCACCATTGTCATAAAATTAATTTTTTGTAACACATCTTTATATGCATGGATGTCATTTGAGGCTAAGTAGGGGTCACAACTGCGACCTCTAACTTGATCTCTGCTACTCCTGGCACTTCCTTTGCAAACCCTATCCTCAGAGGGGGAGAGACTTTTGCGTCTTTTTAGGCCAGGGGTCGCAAAGGGAAGTGCCGGGAGTAACAGGGAGCAAGTTAGAGGTTGCAGCTGCGACCCCTAATTAGCCTCAAACTATGACCATGTTTATATGTTAAACCAAAGGGGATGATGGACGGAGTGCTGAACAATGCAAGCACTCACCCCCAGTCAAATGATCTGGGTTTAATCCATCATCATTCTTTAGCTCACTCCGACACCCCAGTTCAGACATGGCCATATGCAAATCAGTCTGACCCTGTGCCTCATGGGAACAGTCCAGCCCGAACTGCCAAGCCATGTCTTTCCTGGACTGGAAACAAGCATCCTGGGACCGGTTTCTGGCTAATCAGCCGTAATCAGCCATGCTAGCTTGAATCCAGTGGCAAAGTGAGCAAGGGACCCACGTCTGGGCATACCCTGCCTACTTAGGGCGGACAAAGCAAAACCAAAGGGGATGATGGACGGAGTATTGAACAATGCAAGCACTCACCCCCAGTCTGCATTCTGTCCATCAATTGTTCTTTTTGCATTTGTCACCCCGAGTGGGACGGGTATGCTTAGACATGAGTCCCGTGGTGTCCATGCCACTGGAGTCAAGCTATCCTGGCTGATGAGGGCTGAAAGCCGGATTTCGGTCCTATGATGCTTGTTTCCAGTCCAGGGAGGACCTGGCCTGGCAGTTCGGGCTGGACTGTTCCCATTGGGCGCAGGGTCAAGACTGATTTTCATATCGCTGGGTCAGAATTGGAATGGCATGGTGAGCAAAAAAACAATGGATTTAGGCCAAGATCTCTGTACTGGGGTGAATGTATGACAATGTTCTGCATTCTGTCCATCAATTGTTCTTTTTCGCATTTGTCACCCCGAGTGGGACGGTTATGCTCAGACGTAAGTCCTGTGCTCTCCATGCCACTGGAGTCAAGCTATCCTGACTGATGGGGGCTGAAAGCCTGAAATCGGCCCTAGGATGCTTGTTTCCAGTCAAGGGAGGACCTGGCCTGGCAGTTCGGGCTGGACTGTTCCCATTGGGCGCAGGGTCAAGACTAATTGCTTATGGCTGGGTCCAAACTGGAATGGCACGGTGAGCAAAAAAACAATGGATTTAGGCCCAGATCTCTGTACTGGGGTGAATGTTTGACATTGTTCTGCATTCTGTCCATCAATTGTTCTTTTTGCATGTTTATATGTTAACAGGATCATCAAAGTGGCTAGGTCAGTGTAAAGTGAGCACTAGGGGACAGGCGATTTAATAGTAAAGAATCAAAACAAACATATAGAATAGCAAATTTTCTATAACGGTGTTATTTTTGACATAGAAGACTCATAATAGAGCTGTAAAGAGAGGTCTGTAAAAACATGTGCAATATATCTGAAATAAAATACATGAAAAATGGGAAGGTTCATTTTGGATGAGAAACGTTTCCAGTTTCTGTTCTCATTTTGCTAATGGCACAATACAATGGAGGGGTGCCTGTTTCTTCTAGCCTCCATCAATTTGCAATTTACAGCAAAAATAAATACCCAAGAAGTACCCCGCATCAAAGAAGGATTAATTTAATAGTCAATTTTGGACATCATAAATCCTATTATAGTATAATTCAATCATAATTCAAGAGCAAAGTATAGGATGAGAGCTCCATGTTGTGAGTTATTGCATTCCTCTTTTGGATTCTTCCATAATCTGTTCACAATGACACAGCAAGGTGAATGAGCGTCTTTTGCGCACTCTTACTTATTTCTGGTTATTCTATGTTTATTTAGTGTGCTTGTGAGGTATATCCTCTGGCTTGACTTCCTCTGTAGTAGTAGAAACGTTTATCACCTTGAGGTGAATGGGTAGTCCCACTCATCACTGCTTTTATTAGGATGCATGGACCTACTGTTGTTAGCCTGATTATTGGTATTGAAAACTAAAGCATTCAGTTATAAAAGTTATGTTAATTTCATTGACTTTTCTTTACCAACAGTGCAAATTACCATCTGAGATAAGAGTATCGATGACACCACAAATTGAATAAATACATTAAAATGCCTTTGTGGCCTAATATATGTCGACAAGATTAAGAGGAAAATTAATACACACATAATGGAACAAAAAGTCCTATCCGGCTGAACATTTTGAAGCATTTAATGTGGCCTAACTAAAATTCCAGGTAGTAGAGACAGACCCCTGCAAACCAGAAGTTAACATACTGAAAGTACTTCTGCAGAAAGAAAGAAACTTAATGACAAACTAGATACTTTCAATCCGAGAGGATTAAATGACGGGATAGAGATGCCTTGTTTTCTTTAATATAATATTTTGTACCCCTCTGTACACGTATCCCTTTCAGTAAGATTTGATTTTGTCTGAATGATATATTGCAGTTACTAGAATAACATGACTATAAAAAGTATCTGAGCCATAAGGAATGTGATATTTTTTAAACCATCAAAATGCCTCTGTAAGGGCACCCAACCAGCAAGTCTTTTCAAAATAATCAATAATTTTTAGAACTATCCCATTGTAATTTTGCATTGGCATTTGCAAATATCGATTGGTTTATGTTCTGTGAGAAAGGGAATTCAACTAGTAATTCTTTGGTGTAGTCCCATCCCACTAACTGCAAGTAGACTAGGATCTAATATAAGTTTTGTCTCTTTATCTTGACACAAGCCTCTTTTTATATTTATACTACAGCGTTTTATCACTGGAATCTCATTGTCTATATTCAGTTAAGGAAATTTTGCCACTGGTGCATTGGTTTTCATGAATGGTCTACCACAGGAGAGGCAAGTAAGTGGAATGATGGACACTATTATGTTTTAGTTTTCACTTAAGCAACAATAGCATTATAATCCCCTGCTACTTAAATATGGTTATAGCCTGTTGATTTCATCTTCGAGACATACCTAATCTGTGATTAACTACATGAGCATGTAAATCTTCTTTTACAATGAGTCACAAATTAAACAATTGGAGTGAAGCATGACTCACTCTGTAATTTTTCCCTGTGTATAAGCAGTTTGGAGCAATTAATCACGTCTCCCTTTCCCCCCCAGTTTTTATCGTCTGTACACTGATGTAAGCACCACCATGGTTATAGTGCACTTGAGGCATGAATGTAGTACATCTGATTTCTCTGAAGGACTAATGTGTGTATATTAATACTTGCCACATGCCTAACTATTCTATTTCTGAAATTTCTCTGCGCTCAGATGCTAAGGACAAGTCCAGCATGTCCAACTACCCCCACGTGGGGACACCCAGAAAGCCATTTCCTTTCAGTGCAGCAGACAAGGAGGACGTTTCAGGTAAGTACTCTTGCCTATTGGTGGGGGTGATCGGGCAGCAAGAGAAAGGAAATAATTTCCCCTTTCACCTTGTGTTTCTCTTGAGTGCGTTTCTGCTGCTGGATCGTGGGTGAGATAGCGATTGCGTAGCAGGAATGCCACCACTGAACCACCAGGGATGTTTTGTTGAAAGGGGGAGCATCCCCTTGGGCAAGGGATGCTCTCCCATTTGGTCCCAATATTGCCTTTGTTTTTGCCCTCTAACGAGGCAGATTGACAATATTTTAGGCATGTAAGGGAGGTGTCCTTGGTATAAGGGTATCTCCCTCCGAGGCAGACCATAATTTTCCTTTGTGACCCCTTGAGGGCATTTCGGACATTTATTATGCCGGTCTGCCTCATGGCCCAAACTTTATTGTGCTTTCTGTTAACTGTTTTACTTCTTATCATCATGTACATTAGTTAATGTAATGTCTTTTTTTCCTTTTACTGTTGTTCAAGTTTCCTTGGTCGTGAATCACGCTTGTAGTTTCGGCATTGGTAGCTCTGCAGTCTGTGTAGTTGCATGAGTTTGACAAAAAAACTTCATTTTTTTTAAGCTTCAGTTAAGTAATGTTGCCCTGAATGAATTTTGTTTTTACTGAACTAATAATGTTAGCATACTTAACTTATGCTTCATTGTCTTGCAAAGTCACATCTGGATGTATGTAAGATCTATAATGTATTGTATTGTGTGCAATTGTTTTTTTGGCGTTTCCTTTCAAGTTGGTTATCTTTTGTACTTGCTGTGACTGTGCTGAGTAGGATCAGAAGACACAGTCTATCTGTTTGTGGCAAGTGATAGGTATCTAGGTATCTTTTTGTAGTAGACAGTTTTTCTTGTGGTTTATATTGATAGTTTCCTTCTAGAGAGTTATATATCAATAGTTATTTACTGAAACAGTCACAGTTTGTTGAGTTATATTTGATGAAGTGTTTTCTATTGTTGTCTGTTTTTTTTCTACCGTTTTATTAGCAAGCATTATGGCTGCCTGGAGGCTGACCAGCCGGCATTTTCTCAATCTGCCTCTAAACATGATACTGAGGTTGACTCTGCATCTGAGGCAGAGGACCAAGGGCAAGATTCTGTCAGTGAACTTTCTGTCCAGGAGGAATCATCTGATAATTAATCCATCTTTAGCGGGATTAGGGTGCCTTTAGGGGAGGACATTGATATGCCTTTAGTGCATGCAGCATGAGCAAGCTGAATTGCAGCAAGGGGCTGGAAGAATGCCCTTTTTGCCTTGTGGGGATTGCATTGCGGTGTGTGTTTAGAAGCGGTTGACTGGCTGTGTGGGTGTAGTGATTTGCTGCAAGTGCATTTGTAAGTTGGTTGATGTTTTAGTGGCTGGTTGCATGATTGGTGTGTCTGTCCTGTGAGCGTATGAAAGGGAAAGGCCATTGAATGGCGCAGTTGTGAGTGTTGTAATGTGTTGGGAGTGCAGGTGTGAATAGTTTTCGGTGTGACATACATGGAAAGTGTATGTTTAGCCTATAAAGTGGATGGTGCCTTGTGATGGTTTTAGAGCCAAGGGAGGTACCATTTATTTGGGAAATGTGCAGGAATGCTGTGTGGTAGGTAATTTGACAGACATGTGAGGAATAGGTGTGATCTTAGCCAAAGTTTGGAAGGGATTTTGGGTATGAAAACATTGTGAGAACCACACAAGCAGCATCACCCTGGACACCCTGGGTGTCTAGTTTTCATAAATGTTTGGGTTTCTCTGGATGGCAGCTGAACTAGGGCTCCTCTGCAGCTACTCACGTTGCAAAAAAAGTGTGGATTCTGAAAAATGAAATATGATGTCTCCTGGTAGTGTTTTGGGATGTTTGTGTTGAATGCGCTAGGCCCAGCCACACAAGCGGGCTACTGTTTGTATTGGGAGCACGTGGGAACACAGAATAGTAGAACAGTTGTTATTAACAATTGGATTTCTCTGCATGTGTGGCTTTCAAATGTAAGCCAGTGTGCAAGAAAGAAAATATTCTGAAAAGTGCCCTCTAAATAACATGATGGTATGGGCAACCCCAAATTCAGAGTGCACACATAAACAATGTTCCTAAACTCAGTATCTTGTGTACATTTCAGAAATGCTTAGGTTTCCTTCATACATATCCATTTGATTTGCCCAAGCTCCCCACTGACCACTGAATATCAGTTCTTGAAGCCTCCAGACCAGCCACTGATCTTAATCTTGCACTTGCAAATGACAAGTTCAACCACTGGATTACCAGCTCCTTCGACATAGTCCACCCTAAAGAACTCACCCTCAAGAAATTCAGGCTAAAATTGGCACTGTGGTTCCCCCCTGAGCTCAGAGAATTAAAACAAGAATGCAGAAGTCTAGAGCGAAGATGGAGACACAATTATTCTGAATTAAGAAAACATGTCTACAGATAGTCAATCAGACGTTACAAATCTGTAATTAATGCCGCCCAAGCCTCCTTCTATGAGGAGAAAATCAACGCGGCTGCCAACTGCCCTAAAGTAATTTTCCAAATTGTGAAGACCCTCTATAACATCCCTAAAAACAACAAACCTCTGAGGGGGCACTCATACCTTGTAACAACCTCGCAGAATTCTTTCAACATAAAATCCAAAATATCTTTATGTCTTACCCTGTGTCCCAAAGTGAACATCCGGCCCCTCATACTTCAGTTCCACCCGTTGAAACCCTAACCTTGCTGAGCCAATTCCCTCCGCTGGAGTCAGCCTCCCTGGACCTACTCATGGCTAAAGTTACCTCAGACTCTCCCTCGGATCCAGCTCCCCCGCAGACCCTTAAACGTCGTTCGTCCCGCAATCCTCATTCTTCTAAACTCATCTATCCTTTTTGGCATGGTTCCCCTCGCCTGGAAATGTGCCCTGGTCAAAACAACCTTGACCAGGCTAATCTAGCCAACTATCGCCCCATCTCCCTCCTCCCCTGGCTGAGCAAAGTACTAGAAAAGCACATAAACTCTGTTCTGGTTAAATACTTGGAATTGAATGTCCTCCTCCACCACTCCCAAACCGGCTTCCGCCCCCAGCTGGGGATCGAAACTGCCCTCCTTGCGGTAACTGTGAAGGCCAGAAATATTCTGGACCATGGAGGTACGGCTGCAATTATCCTCCTTGACCTCAGTGCTGCTTTTGACACTGTCAACCACAACACTTTTATCCACTGTCTCATGTGCTTAGAAGTATCCAGCACTGCATTAGCATGGTTCCAGTCCTTACTTAGTGACTGCTTCTTCCAGGTGTTTGAAGGAGACGTTGTCTTCAATCGGCTGCTGCTCAGTTGTGGGGTTCCCAGGGCTCCTCCTTGAGCCCCACAATTTTTAACATCTATATGAGACCCCCGGTGGAGATTGTCCATCCATATAGCATAAAGATCATCACCTATGCAGATGACACGCAACTCGTGGTAGCACTAAACCACCCCTCCTTCAACCCTGTACTGCTGTGGCCTCCCTGCCTCGGCCCGGCCCCAGACCCCAGACCCCAAGGACCAGATCAAGAGCCTCGGCATGTGGCTTGACAACTCCCTTAGCTTCAACTTTCAGGCAACTAAGCTCTCAGCTTCCTGTTTTGGCCTGGTGAGGTTGCTCCGTAAGATCCTCCCTCTTCTCCCATTTCAGGCGAGAAGAATTTTGGTTCAGGCCCTCATCCTCTCTCGCCTGGACTATGGGAATGCTCTTTACCTGGAAGCCCCTCTGTCCACCATCTATAAGCTCCAGATCTTTCAAAATTGTACTGCTCGGATGCTTCTTCAGATTCCTCACAGACAATCCGCCAAACCAGCATTAGGGAACCTTCATTGGCTCCCCATCAGGGATAGGATCCTGTTTAAAGCCATGTGCCTGGCACACAAGGCCTTCTGGAAGTTCGGTCGGCCATTTCCCAATCCCTGGTCACACCCTATCACCCAGCCAGGAACCTCCGCTCCAGAGTTACCTTCTCTGCGGTTACGCATAGAATACGGAGTCAGATGGGGCGGGCGCTCCTTCTCCTTCAATGCCGCAAACTCTTGGAACTCCCTCCCGCTCCATCTGCGAAAGGAGTCCAATCTAATGGCATTTTGAAAACTTCTGAAAACTCATCTTTTTAACACCCCTTTCTAGTACCTGCTCCTGGCCCGCTTGATCCGTCCACAGCGATGGGAGGCCTCAGGGTAGCCATGTATTATACAAGTTTCATTTTATTTCTTTCATTTCATTTCATTTGCTTTACAGTCAGTACACAATGAAAAATTCTTGTAAGGTACACCTCAGTTTTTGTCTTTGGCCATAATGTGTTTTTTGGAAACCCTATACATCCCCACAACCAGAAAAGTCTAGCGGTTGTAACGGTATACTGCTTTTGTAAATCAGCTATTGTAATAAGAAGTTACATATGAAAATGTTGTTACAAGTGATTGTTTTTCCTACTCCTTTTCAATTTTATTTTATTTCAACAGTATTTTTTTTTAGGAAGGCTTTGAGGAATCTATACAAATGACCCCTTGCCTTACTGAATTCAGAATTGTATCTACTTTTCAGAAATGTATATTTATTTTTTTGGCATCACCCCTGGGTTTCATATCTGAAAGCACAACAATTAGGGAGAATGGGCTACCTATTAGGAAACTGCCAAAACTGTGGTAAAAAAAAAAAGTTTTGGGATTCATCTCTGCTTGTTCCTAAAAGCTGGTAAGATGGTGATTTTAGCACAACAAACCTTTTGTTGATGCCATTTTTAGGGTAAAATAACAGAAACTTTCTTGCGCACAACATGTTTCCTATTTTTCTAAAACAAATCCCATATTTAGTTGTATTTTGCCTAGTTTCTATGTCCCTTCTAGGGTACTACTCAAACCCTGGGTACCCTCAGAATCCCCATGATGTTGGGAAAAAGGATGTCAATTTGGCAGGGATACCTTATGTGAAAAAACGTTATGAAGGCATAAGCACAAAGTAACCCACATAGCAAAAGAAGGTCTTAGCATTCGAGGGGAGAAAGGATTAACAGCCAAGTGCCTAATAAATATATCCACACTATCGGCCACATGCATCATTGCACCCGTTTGCGATTCCTAAATTGCGAAAATTAAGGAATCGCAATTTAGAAATCGCAAACTGCAATGCATGAAAAATCCGCATTTATTTTTGCGATTTGGTATTTTTCCTTAATTGCGATTCACAATTTGCGAATCGCAATTAAGGAAAACCCTTCCCATTGATTCCTATGGGCCAAAAGGCCCATAGGAATGAATGGGAAGGCATTCACATTTTGCGAATTTCAAATTGCGATTCGCAAACTGTGAATGCAATTTCAAGGGTGCAGGGGGGTCCAAAGAACCCCTCCCTGCACCCCTGAAATGTAACTTTAAATGCAATTTACACACACACATGCCCCAAGGGCATGTGCGTGTGTAAATTAAAACTTTCAAAAATGCAATTTGTGCATATTTGAAAGTTTTCGGTAAATTAGCATGAAGTTCAACTTCATGCTAATTTACCACTTCCAAATTGCGATTTCGCAATTAAAAAATGATCATGCATTGCATTTAAGAAATCTGAAATTGCGATTTCTTAAATGCAATCGCAATTTTAGAAATCGCAACATGTTTGCGATTCCTAAAATTGCGAAATGCATGATGCATTCCAAATTAGTCAATTGCATTCGTAAACGGCCGAAAATTGCGATTCGCACCGTTTGCGAATGCAATTGACTTTGATGCATGTGGGCATATATCTTGCAACATTTCCAAGAATATTTATCCCATATGAAAGACCTGTGAAGTCCCAAAATGAATTGGGATTTGTCAGAAATAATGTAAAAAATAGAAGGTGTTATGGAACAAATAACATCATTAGGAAACCAATAATGACATGCAGAAATCACTTTGGACAAAGAGAAGTCAATAAAATTAACATAATTTTACAATTGAATGCTAGACCTTTGAATACTATTAACTAGACAACCAACCACAGGAAAGTGCATCTGATCAAAAGCAGTTCTATCCTTTGTAATCAAGGGGATAGCAGTTTCTACACAATGATTCAGACTAATTATGTTCATAATAGTACATCCAATATATGTTTCACTCATATTTGAAATGTAAGCCTGTGGCTTTCTCAAGACTGGAAAAATGTTCAATCAATCAATCAAGAGTATTTGTAAAGTGCGCTACTCACCTGCTAGGGTCTCAAGGCGCGTGGAGCGGGGGGGGGGCTGCTACTGCTCGAAAAGCCAGGTCTTGAGTTGCTTCCTGAAGGAGAGATGGTCCTGGGTGAGTCGTAGGTGGGTGGAGAGGGTGTTCCAGGTCTTGGCCGCCAGGTAGTTGAAGGATCTTCCTCCGGTGGTGGTTCTGCGGATCTGTGGGACGGTGGCGAGGGCGAGACTGGCGGAGCGGAGCTGGCGGGTTGGCGTGTAGAACGTGAGGCGGTTGTTGAGGTATTCGGGGCCCAAGTTATTGGGTTATGTTTAACAAAACAGTGTTTTTACAATGAGTTAAAGCTCTAACCATATGAATGGGTGTAATTGAGGCCCACGTAGCCCCTGCAGAGCTTGGAGACCCCATACTTCACATGTCAAAGGGGGGTCCAACACAGTTTGAACTAGCTGGCTGCAAAGAGATGAAGAAGGAACTTCTTTGCAAAGAGAGGGGCAGTGCCAGTCACTCATATACAGATCCTTTTGCATGGCACAGATCGTTTTGCATGTAGCTTGGCCTCTTTATTGAGATTACTTCATTCTCCAAACTGATTTTTTTTTAATCTTTAATTGGAGTGGCCTGTCTCTTTCTCTTCCCCTCTCTTCAATTGTGTATTCTTATTTTTAAGTTTACATTTTTAAACATTAATTTAGAAATCCCTGCTTGCATAGTGCTTTTGATAAGTTAAACTGCTGCTCCCACCTGTGCTGAATCTACTCCACAAGACAGAATCCTGCTCTATATATACTTTTCCTATTTCATTCTATTGGAAGTGTTGAAATGAAGCCTTTTCTCCCCAGCTGTGACCTCAGCACTTAATTTATTTATAGAGCACTGAAAATATTCATAAAGGTGTCCTGGTAGTAAGAACTGAATCACAAGAACCAATGGCATTACTAAGCGAAGAGGCAGGTTTTCAAGTCTTTGTAAAAAGCAAGATGATTGATTGTCCAATAGCCAGCTAGCTTAGAATTAAAAAAGATCTTTCTCAAAGATGAACTTGTTTGAATTTGGGCACACAAAGTAACCTTCAATCAATAAATCAATCAATCAATCAATCAATCAATCAATCAATCAATCAATCAATCAGCCAATCAGGATTTGTAGACGGCTGCTTCTCTTCTCCCGTGAGGGTCTCGGAGCACTGTTGATAGTGCTGCCTGTTTTCCTATTGGTTGAACATTCATGTCTTGAGGTCCTTCCTGAATTGCTGGAGCAATGGAGAGACTCTGAGGTGCATGGGAAGGTCGTTCCAGGTCTTGGCCGCCAGATGGGAAAAGGAGTGGACTCCACTGTATGTCCGGCGGATGCGATGGGTGCCATCCAGGGTGAGGTATCTGAATCTGAGACCCTGGTGGGCTGGTGAAAGGTCACATGTTGGTTGAGGTACACTCGTCCTTCGCTGTGTAATGCCTTGTATGCATGGGCGAGTAGTTTGTACTGGCATCTCTTCATGACTGGTAGCCAGTGGAGTTTCCTTTAGTGAGGGGTTATGAGTATCCATGTCTGGGGAGGTCAAAGATGAGACTGGTTTATGTCCCGGATCATCTGGAGTTTCTTCATGATTTGGGCTGTTACTACATTGCCGTCGTCGAGTCTGCTGGTGCCGAGAGAATCCATGACGGTTCGCTTGGTGTCTGATAGCAGCCATTTGAAAACCTTCCTGAGCATACGGAGTGTGAGGAAACAGGCAGTGTATACGGGTGCAGACTTTCTTTTTTAGATATAGCTGGCTGTCAAAGATGATGTCGAGGATGCGGGTGTGTTTGGTCGATACCCACTAAACACACCCGGGTTAGGCGGCGCTCCAGGGTCCACCATTCGTTGTTCCAGTTTGTGTTCTTGCCTTTCCCGAAGATGAGTACTTCTGTCTTGTCGGTGTTGAGTTTGAGACAGTTGTTGCTCATCCAGTCTGCAATATCTTTCATGCATTTTTGGAACTTGTTTTGTTGGTTCTTTGATGTTAGAGAGAGGAGGAGTTGAGTCTCATAGGCGTTGGAGATGATGTTGAGTCCGTAACAGTTGACAATTTTGAAAAACTTATGAAATTTAGCCTGCACTCAAAATTGCTCTCATTAACTTGTTCACTTCTATTAGTAATCAAAATATGTGTACTGCCACATGATGGAGCCTGCTTGTCTCTGTTGCTAACTATGTCTCATAAGAGTACACTACAACATGTACTGAACACTGTGCGGACTACTGTTGGACCCTATGGATTCCTACAATGCAACCTAAATCTTTTGAAAAATTCCAACCAAAATAACAACTTATCTGTTTGTTTTACATTTAATTTAAACTTGATTGATGAGGGCACTGTTTCTCTCTGATCTAGCAGCATTAGAATGTCATCTGTGGCTGAGACTAGAGCTGTCTCGGTGCTGTGGTTTGTTCTGAAACTGGATTGGGAGGGTACCAGGAGGTCGTGGTTCTAAAGAAGTCTGGTGTAATGAATATTGATTGCCTTCTCAATGACCTTGGCTGGGGAGGGGAGCAGGCAGATAGAACGGTAGTTGTTCATTTCTCTTGAGTTTGCGTATACGTCTGCCTGTTTCTAATTCTGGGGAAGGGGTCTGTGGTGATCCAGGAGTTGAGGACCTTGGTGAGTTCTTTGCTGATGAGTTGATTGTTGACATTGAAAGCATGGTGGGGCAGGGGTCTGCAGAGGTCTGGAGTAAATGGATCTCATGATGGTCGCTGTAGGGGATTCCATGAGGTGAGCTGGTGTGGGTGGGTGTCAGTCAGCCTGTGGAAGGTGATACTGTCTGTGGCAGGGGTTGGGGTATAAAATCTTGATAGATGGTGCTAATGCTGCTTTGGAAAAGTCCGCAAGGGTGTCACTGAGAGCCTGCGAGGTCTGATGTTGTCTTCTATTGCTGAAAGGGTGGTGAATTCCTTGAATATGTTAAAAAGTTTGTTGCAGTTGTCTGATCGGTCATTGATGCGGGTGGCTAGGGCTGTCTTGTTTGGGTTTTTTAGAAGGTGGTGGTAGCGGTTGAGGGTGGCTTTGAAGCACATTTGGTCATCGAGGCCCTTACGGGCATGGCATCTCCTTTCAGTCTGTCTGCAGTTGAGTTTAGAGGTTTTTAGTTCAACCGTGAACCAGTAGGGGTGTCGTGAGCACAGGAGTCAGGCTAGCTTGAATCTGGTGGCGTAGCAAGCTCAGGAGCTACGTCTGAGCATACTGTTTCCATTAAGGGTGACAAAAATTAACTGAACCGTACAGTACTGAACAAATCAGATATTTATACCCGTCACAGACCTGGTTTAAATCCATTGCTTTTTTGCGTACCAGGCCATTCTATTTTAGACCCATCCATATGCAATTCAGTCTTGACCCTGATCCCCCTGGGAACAGTCCAGTCCGAAGTGCCAGGCCAGTTCCTCTCTGAACCAGAAACGAGAATCCTGGGACGGGTTTCAGGATATCACCCCTCATCATTCAGGCTACCTTGAATCTGGTTGCGTACCGAGCACGGGACACCACTCCTTACCAGTTCAGACCCATCCATATACAAATCAGTCTTTACCCTGCTCCCCATAGAAACAGTCCAGTCCAAACTAACGGGCCACGCCCTCCCGGGACCTGAAATAGGCATCCTGGGACCGGTTTCGGGCTATCGCCCCTCATCAGCCAGGCTAGCTTGAATCTGGTGGTATAGCGAGCACCGACACATATCTGGGCATACCCTTCTCACTTAAGGTGACAAATGTGAAAAGAACGGATGATGGGCAGAGGGCCAGATATACGATGTGCAAAATTGCGCCTCGCAAATTGCAACTCATTTGCAATTCGGCAGGATCAAGCAGGTGGCAGACTTCTAGATGGTCTAATATTATACAGTTTACATATTTCTCCAAGATTTTAATGGAGTAAGGTGGCAGGGAAATTAATCAAAGTTTACAAAGAACTACCATTTTGGCAGCTAGTTTATTGAGCAAGAGCACAGCCAGGACCTTTTTCCACTCAGTGGGTACCTTCCCCATAGAAAGTGACAGATTACACAATGAATGACCTAAGTGACTCAGATACTAGCTTGGCTGCCTGCCTCCTGACCATAGGTGGTAAAGGGTCTAGTGGGGAGCCCGAACTTACAGACCATGCAATTTGCGCAAATTTCTCATTGTTGATAAGTGGAAATACAGTGATTTCTGGAATCATGCTTGATGGTATCATAGCAGGATCAGACGCAGTCATTCTGTCAAGTGCCTTAGGTTCAGAATATCCAAGATTTTGTCTTTAAATAAATTGAGACATATCAGATTTTAACTATAGTTTAAGATTCTAAGGGCCAGATGTAGGTAATGTAAAATTACCGATTCTTAAATACCGAATTTTACCGTTTCGGCATTTTAGAATCGGAAAATGGGATGCAGGTAAAAATTCGGTAAATATTACCGAATCGGTAAAATTTGGTATCATCCATTCGGTATTTTACAGAATCGGTATTTACCGAATCGGTAATTCCCATTCATTCCTATTGGCCTCCAGGCCCATAGGAATAAATGGGAATTACCGATTCGGTAATAGTGATTCGGCAATGCCGATTCGGCAATAGTACATTTTACCTCTTAAGAGTCAAATGCTTCACCCTACTTTTGCACAGACTGGAGCGGAAACAGCACATTTTACCCCTCTGGAGTCCATTTTCACATCTGTTGCACAGACTAAAGAGGAATTAGTAAGTTATTTTACCCCTCCGAGAGTCCAACGCTTTTCCTACTGTTGCACCTACTGGACTGGGAATGGTAAGTTTTACCCCTACGATGTCCACTGCTATCCCTACTCTTGCACAGACTGGACTGGGAATAGTAAATGCTACCCCTCCCTATCCAACACTTTCCCTACTGTTGCCCCTACTGGAGTGGGAACAGTACATCTTACCCCTTTGGTGTGTTATTCTTTCCCTACTGTTGCACAGACTGGAGTGGGAATACTATATTTTACCCCTCTGGAGTTCATTTTCACTTCTGTTGTACAGACTGGAGAGGGATTAGTATTTTTTTTACCCCTCCAAGAGTCCAACACTTTTCCCTCTGTTGCACCTACTGGACTGGAAATAGTAAGTTTTACCCCTACGGTGTCCAATGCTATCCCTACTCTTGCACTGACTGGAGTGGGAATAGTAAATGCTACACCTCCAGAGTCCAACGCTTTCCCTACTGTTGCACCTACTGGAGTGGGACTGGTACATTTTACCCCTCCTAAGTCCTATGCTTTTCCTACTGTTGTATGGATTGGAGTGGGAATAGTTTATTTATTTTTCTAGAGTTTTATAGTTATATGTTGAAATATTTCAGATTTACTACTTTTAACTGTGGATATGTTAAAAAAACTATATTTTTGTCTATAGTTTTTGGCTATTAGTGTAAAGTGATATATTATTTTCGATATTTTTGTACTTGTATATGCATAGAAAGACAATATTTTTGTGCTCAATATTTTTGACACGATATTTCTTTTGCACGATATTTCTGTCAGAGAACCATTTCTGCTTTGGAGCCCCCAAACCCCTATTTTGTAAATAAATAACCCCCAAAAATGTTTTTGACGTGCCCTGATATCTTCCTCACTGCACAACATGGTAATCTCCTTATAGCTAATTTTATCACTGAAAATATTGCTCTTATCTTCGGGGTAGTTCATTAGGGTAAGCTGCTCAAAAATGATGGGCTTCAGGGTAAGTGTATGTGGGGACTCACTTACTGTGCACTGCAGTGGGGGGGCTAAGATTTTGTTGCACCACTGACCATAACCATGTGTTCACATTGCAGTAGTGGAACACAGCAATACAGAAAAGGATTTTAGGAATTTGGAGTCGAGGGCTTGGTGTCAAAGGGTGCATTGTTCGTTTATGTTTTAAATGGACTCTAAACATTAGTTAATGTCATATAGTCTTAGGAAGGTTGAAAAGATATGAAAGTAGGATAGCGCTACTGTTGCGCTACCTAGGAGGTTTGAGGAGAGTCAAGTGGGATAGATCTTAGTCTCAATTAGATCTTTTGTTTTTCCAGTGCACCATTTAAACTATACATCTTCTCCTTACCAATTCTTCCACATTACATACAGTCACATATAGCAATTAATGTCTGACTGCTTTGCAGCAATCTGTCATGGGCTGGTACTACAGTCACCGATGCTGAACTCCTCCAGAACAGAAGTCTCATTATTTTCTACTCTTCTGTATCCACCCCTCTTACCAACACTGTCCTCTTTTCCCTCTATGCACTGAATGTCAACCTATTTGCTTGAACCTCAATTGTCCCATCAGCCCATCAATAAGGATGGATGTCTTCATCATCAGGGCAGCCAATGCAAACACACTTTCAATGTAACTTTCTCAAGGTCCGTTCACTCATACATTCTAGACAGCCAGAACGCTCATCAATTCACTGGTCTTCAGTTGACTGGACTACTCTTATCATTCCAGCCAAGGTCCTACCCAGGCTCTATCCAAGCTAGCTAGTCTCACCCCATGACAGGTCCTATTTAAACTACTAATTGTAGTACTCAAATTAATAAACAAGTTGTTAGCATTTGTACACCTTTCCCTCCTACACACCAACTAGTAACTGTAGATGCCACCTCCAAGTTCAGAACTTTAAGCTTGTTAGGTGTCCTTCACTGGAACTTCCTACTGCCAGACTTCCTTGCTACTGACTTACTCCAAGGGTTGGAAATAACATTGTAAAAAAACATCTTTTGCAATTCCTTTTAAAATATTGATAAATATACTCTTTTATATAAGTATGTAGATAATATGCATTTTCTGTTACTTTTGTGTTCGACTACCTAATGGGTGTGGGGTACAGTGTTGTGTCTGCCATTCTGAGTGACACATTGGCTCAATTATACATCCTGTAACACATTGCCTAAGAATTCTGAACGTAGAAAACTGCATATAAAACTAATCAATAATGATGTTAATTTGCCCTAGGTTTAGGCAAGAAAAATTGCATTTAAAATATCAAGCAGATAAATTTGCAGAATGCACCAAGCTTGCATTCCTACTGCCAGGTCTCAGCTAGGCCTTTCTTTCTTTGAAATAGATGCCTAAAGAAAATGAGGAACGATATACACTTTTAATTCCATAGTTTGACCTTAATCTGACTTGCTCAGATTCTGTCATAACTGCAGAATGCCGAGTTTATAAAATGTATTATTTTCCTCAACTACGTATTCTTGATAAACTAAAAACTAAACTTGTATTTGTCACATGTTCATATAATATTTAATGAAGAACTGTGTTTTAACAATAGATGTATGCTTATAAGAAATATGAATACCATTACCCAACAAATGATCTGTATATAAATGTTTCTGTCTTTAGTGGAGTTCATTGTTCCTCAGTGAACCATTTCATAAATGATAGACTTAACACTGCAATATTCCTCTGTGGGAAACAAGCTTAGCTGGTCCCAGTTGTACAAATGCTAACATGGTAGATCACATTGCTGGATCGCTAGCTTCACATGTTTGCCATGGGAAAGGAATAATGAAGTTACTTACAGACGAAAGATGACTTCTCACTGGTTGGGAACGATCGCAGCTGCAACCTTATAATAACATGTTCTTATGTCTTTTAGGATCGTGCATGCTTCTAGCTAGCTAGCCCCATAGTGTGCGCACATCGTGACATTCCCTCCTCCCCAAATTCCTTCACCTTACTGCCCGCTACGTCCAAAAACTCTCGGAATCATGATATGTAGCCTTTTTATTCACATCAATCCAAGTGAATCATCATAGACCATTACCAAGGAAAAGTAACCTTCCTGGATATATAAGAACAATTCACAGCATCACACTTTATCTGCATCAACATGTCAACAGCAGTAAGTGAATTAGGTACGACATTACATTTAACTTGGCCGTACACTAGAACAACTTGGCCGTACATTTCGAGCTTACCCTTTTTCTTTTAACTCGGCCATACACAGGAACTTGACCATACATTTGAACTTGACCGTCTAGGTCACCAATTTCCCTCTGTGCTGCGCACATTGCGCCGTCAGGCCCCAACGCGCTACAGACAACAGTTGCATTATTTGACATCCAGGGCACCGCATACCACACCGGTCCTCTGAGGTACCTGAAAAACAGGCATCCTCCTCAAGATTGTACTCAGTCCATACGTGGTGGGTTAGGGCAGTAGAGTCCGGGACTACCGTCAGGTCAGTCCCTCCTCCCCGCCTATCCACTGCACTCGTGGAATCTACCCCTTCCAGGGGTTCCTCGAATGGCTGCAACTCCATTGTTGTGCATCCCCCTTTGTTGTAAACTGTCAGCGCTCCGCCTTCGTGAAGCCTTGGCCTTCTGCCGGGTGGGTGGGTGGTCGACGATGTGCCTGCAGCCAGGCTGTGGTCCGAGGGGACAAAGAGAAGGAATCCCCTGGATCACAGCCTTAAATTCCTCTGGTAAGTTTCGTTTCCAATACCTCTGGTAAGTTTCATTTCCTGTAAGTTTCATTTCCCTTGCAGCCAGCCCTTCTTTATCTGCCGGCCCCACCTCCTTCTCTGGCTCCCGGAGTAGGCTCAGTCCCGCGGCGCAACTAAGGGCGCCCCTCCCCTAGTCGTGGGGGGTGCCTGTTCATAGTGTGCGCACATCGTGACATTCCCTCCTCCCCAAATTCCTTCACCTTACTGCCCACTACGCCCAAAAACTCTCGGAATCATGATATGTTGTCCACGGCGTAGCCTTTTTATTCACATCAATCCAAGTGAATCATCATAGACCATTACCAAGGAAAAGTAACCTTCCTGGATATATAAGAACAATTCACAGCATCACACTTTATCTGCATCAACATGTCAACAGCAGTAAGTGAATTAGGTACAACATTACATTTAACTCGGCCGTACACTAGAACAACTTGGCCGTACATTTCGAGCTTACCCTTTATCTTTTATCTCGGCCATACACAGGAACTTGACCATACATTGGAACTTGACCGTCTAGGTCACCAATTTCCCTCTGTGCTGCGCACATTGCGCCGTCAGGCCCCAACGCGCTACAGACAACAGTTGCATTATTTGACATCCAGGGCACCGCAAAACGCACCGGCCCTCCGAGGTACCTGAAAAACAGGCATCCTCCTCAAGATTGTACTCAGTCCATACGTGGTGGGTTAGGGCAGTAGAGTCCGGGACAACCGTCAGGTCAGTCCCTCCTCTCCGCCTATCCACTGCACTCGTGGAATCTACCCCTTCCAGGGGTCCCTCGAATGGCTGCACCTCCATTGTTGTGAATCCCCCTTTGTTGTAAACTGTCAGCGCTCCGCCACAGGGTGAGAAGCTCCCCGGCGCACTCGCCCTCCCCCCCCTGATGCTGACACTGCTCCCTTAACACCAGCCTCACAGCAGGCGTAAGACTGACTCAAGCCCTTTCACATGGGGCTTTCCCCATGTGAAAGGACGCATTGCTGGAGTTGCGTCACTTTTATGACACACTCCAGCAATGCGTCACTTTTGCGCTTACAGATACGTCAGAAATACTGACGTATCTGTAACTCCTTGCGACATGATGCGTCATACATTAAATATGACGCATCAGGAATGTCGTAAGGAGTGCGCAGTAAAAAGTGACGCATCGCTGTTTTCACGCAGCGATGCGTCACTTTTCATAAATGAGGCCCATGGTGTTAGTTTGCTATATTAATGACTCTAATCATATTTTTGGATGATTTCTTTTACCAGAATATTTGATTTACTAACTGAATAAAAAGAGGACTAAAAACTTCCCTAAAACACTCCTCATTGACTGAACCTAAATCTAAATTGTTAATGATTGACTTGATTTGAGCTGTTTTCCATTCATATACGGTGCAAAGATCTGTCACCTAAAAGGAGAAGATATTATAGCATGGAGTTGGTGTCCATTCTTGTAAGTAAAAAGGTTGAACTTGCAATGAGGAGTACATTTGGACTCTTTCCGTACTAGCAGTACTCTCAGGGATGCTATCTCCGACGTTTCTGGTGAAATTATTTTTGACTGTCTATATTGCATACATATGTCACATATGCATGGCTTTTTGTCACATAGCGTCAACGCCCTAATATTTCATGCAAAGTGGAGGTAAGAGGGGCAGAACACTGAAAAACACCCTGGAATTAATAGTATAGCCGGATCAATTAAAGTCACTTAACATATTCTATGAAATCCTAGACCCAAATGAAAACAGGTTGACACAATATGCTGAAGAAAAATCGAGTGATTTTCGCACAATTCATTTAAATTCAGAAAAAGTAACAATACTGTGCGAATCAGATTTGGCTAATGTAAAAATAACAGCCATTTAAATGATGTCATCAGCATGTGGTGTGCTGTAAATATGGCGCTGCAGAATTCTTTTGCCAGCACTCTTCTTGTTACACACTTGACAGCAATTACTAAGTAGTTCTGGAAAGCTTGGGAGCTTTAAACAGAATAGGTGTGTCTTTAGTTTGTTTAATGTGTGGAAGAGCCTTTGTTTATCGCTGCTGACGTCTATGATCTCACCAGCGGGTTTTGTTATCTGGATTCCAGGTCTTTAGTCTGGCTTTTTTATTACAAATTATTGTTATTTGGTTCATTGGTCCAATTCAGTAGCATGGCAGGGCCTCTTAACGGTGCATTTAGTTATGAGTCAATAGGGTGCTGATTGTTCGGGACGCTTCGATAAATTAAAGTTGCGGACATTGGACTGCTATACGCTCCACCTCTGAAATGGAAGTATGGCATGTTGCCATTGTGACAGGAATGTGCCTTTAAACGTATGTGATAAATTAATGGCAAATAAACCAGGTGTCATATTGCACAGTGTGTACACACCTTGGAAGGATTACATCTACTTTGACCCATGGTGCGTGAATATTTGAGGTTCACCTCCACTTGAATTTGGTGAGTGTACAGCAGATGTTCGTTTGAACCAACTTAGCTGTCTTATGGACATTTAAAGTTTAAGCGCTATAGAGAGGGTAGTTCTTGAGGCGCGTGAGAACATGGTTTTTCTGCCAGCTCAGAAGGATTCAAGTGCCTGAAAGTCCCACGCTTGCATGGTGTGCTGTCAGAGCCTCTTTAGGGTGCAGCTGATTTACATGTGCTAATGACCTTTTTTACTTGTACTCGTTTCAGCTGCGCTCTCAGTATAAGAGTGAATTTAATGATGTTTTTAACAGATATGTAACACTGTTTCCTGGATGGCTGTAAGAAGAAATCAACACACAAATTCATATTTAGCTGCTTCCCCCCGCATTCTACCAAAAACTATTATGAACGCAAAAAAAAAAGAATACTGTTTTCTGAGTACGTTGATCTCTTCACACAAAACAAGGAAAAAGTATCAAGCATTGCTAAAGCCAGCGATTCGCATGCTGCATACCCACTCATCCTCCTGAAAACCATTATCAATGCAGAACAAGGAGCGAGGGGCGGGTTGTGGTGGGGGGTGACAACACAGAGGAAAGCGGCAAATAAACCAGGTGTCATTTTGCACAGTGTGTACACAACTTGGAAGGATTACATCTACTTTGACCTACGGTGCATGAATATTTGAGCAGTAAGGGTTGGAGCCCAAGTCTGGCATGTGACACGTGTCACTCTGTCATGTGGCATATGCCACATCTGATGTGACATATGCCATAGATTTTCTACTTGGTCTTTCATTATTATCAGTTGAGCATTTCCAAAGGACTATGTTTCACTCTGCTAAAATAAATAAATTGTTTAAAAAAATAAAAATAATATTAAAAAATAATTTCCCGAGGTGGGGTTTGAACCCTGGTCAAAACTCACTCAAAGCCCCTGTGCTGAAATTTCCCCAGCCAAAGGCATGTATGTCATAGAATAATGATGACGGTCCTTCCTATATTTGTATTGTCTTTGGACTTTAGATACCAGAAATCTTCTCTCGATTTACATTCTTTAAATACAAACAGCCCTTCCTTTCATACAGTCTGCCACTAGCCCCATGCATTTATTATTTTTACACAATCATCCCCAAATTCTCATTCCACTAAATAAGTGATTTCTTTCATAGCAAACCTGTCCCCCCTATCCACATGCCACACAGCATGCCATCAATGGTTGACATGCACTATGACTAAGGAGGCCATAGTTCTCCCAGATACTGCTAGGAGGTGATTTACAAAGGCACAGCTTTCATTTGTGGAATTTAGAAATTAAATAATAAAAAAACAAACGATTTTCCCCAGCTGGGGTTTGAACTCTGGTCAAAACTCACTCAAAGACCCTGTGAATTAACAGTGGCCATCTACTGTGCTGAAATTTCCTTAGCCAAAGGCATATATGTCATAGAATAATGATGTCGGTCCTTCCTCTATTTCTTTTGTCTTTGGACTTTAGATACCAGAAATCTTCTCTCGATTTACATTCTTTAAATACAAATAGCCCTTCCTTTCATACAGTCTGCCACTAGCCCCATGCATTTATTATTGTTACACAATCATCCACAAATTCTCATTCCACTAAATAAGTGATTTCTTTCATAGCAAACCTGTCCCCCCTATCCACATGCCACACAGCATGCCATCAATGGTTGACATGCACTATGACTAAGGAGGCCATAGTTCTCCCAGATACTGCTAGGAGGTGATTTACAAAGGCACAGCTTTCATTTGTGGAATTTAGAAATTAAATAATAAAAAAACAAACGATTTTCCCCAGCTGGGGTTTAAACCCTGGTCAAAACTCACTCAAAGCCCCTGTGAATTAACAGTGGCCATCTACTCTGCTGAAAGTTCCCCAGCCAAAGGCATGTATGTCATAGAATAATGATGTCGGTCCTTCCTCTATTTCTATTGTCTTTGGACTTTAGATACCAGAAATCTTCTCTCGATTTACATTCTTTAAATACAAATAGCCCTTCCTTTCATACAGTCTGCCACTAGCCCCATGCATTTATTATTTTTACACAATCATCCACAAATTCTCATTCCACTAAATAAGTGATTTCTTTCATAGCAAACCTGTCCCCCCTATCCACATGCCACACAGCATGCCATCAATGGTTGACATGCACTATGACTAAGGAGGCCATAGTTCTCCCAGATATTGCTAGGGGGTGATTTACAAAGGCACAGCTTTCATTTGTGGAATTTAGAAATAAAATTTAACAAAAAAAAAATCGATTTTCCCCAGATGGGGTTTGAACTCTAGTCAAAACTCACTCAAAGCCCCTGTGAATTAACAGTGAGCCATCTATTCTGCTGAAATTTCCCCAGCCAAAGGCATGTATGTCATAGAATAATGATGACGGTCCTTCCTCTATTTGTATTGTCTTTGGACTTTAAATACCAGAAATCTTCTCTCGATTTACATTCTTTAAATACAAATAGCCCTTCCTTTCATACAGTCTGCCACTAGCCCCATGCATTTATTATTGTTACACAATCATCCACAAATTCTCATTCCACTAAAGTCATTTCTTTCATAGCAAAACTGTCCCCCTCTTACACATGCCAACAATGAATGACATGCACTATGACTAAGGAGGCCATAGTTCTCCCAGACACTGCTAGGGGGTGATTTACAAAGATATGAAAGGATGTCGTCAGCTTAGAGCGAAATGCGATCCTCAAACTCCGGGGTCCAGCTGATACCCCTCATCGAGGGCTGCCAACGCAGCCAGGCAGCGAGCGGTTCCAAGGCCAGAGCAAAGAGGAGAGGGGACAACGGGCATCCCTGTCGCGTGCCTCTCCCCAGTACAAAGGGGCCAGAGACTTTGCCATTCACCACTACCTGGGCCAGCGGCTCCTCGTATAACAGTTTTACCCATCTGATAAATCCCGGGCCGAAACTAAACTTTACGAGCGTGGCCCAAAGGTATGGCCACTCCACCGTATCGAAGGCCATCGTTGCATCCAGGGATGCCAAGATGGCCGGCTCACGTATGGACGCCACTCTCGCGAGGACTCCATGGAGACGCTGCACGTTGAGTGTGGTATTGCGATGTGGAATAAAGCCGGACTCATCAGGATGGACTAAATCACCAATGACTGTTATCAGGCGATTCGCCAGAACCTTAGCCAGAATCTTAGGCTCGGCGTTCAAAAGTGAAATGGGCCTATAGGATGTACAATGTTCTCGCGGCTTTCCCTCTTTGTGGATAACTACAATGGTTGCGAGCCTTTGATCACGGGGGAGGAGGCCCGCATCACGCGATTCAAGAAACATAGCCCGGCGATAAGGCGCTATCTTGTAGGGTCTTAGTTTGTAAAGTTCAATAGGGAGGCCGTTTGGTCCCATCGCTTTGACTGAACACACTGAACGGATCGCCAGCGCAATCTCATCAGCAGTCAGTACAGCATCCATCAATTCCCTGTCTTCGTCAGCTAGGTGGGGTAAAGCTATGTCTCGTAACAACAAGTGCGAGTCCTCTTCGGGTCAGTCCGATACGGGAGAATAAACCCCCTGATAATATTCTGCGAAGCGTTCCACTATTTCCACTGGGTCAGTAACTCTCATACCACTCTGACTTTCAATCACCGGAACCACCCGACTCGCTCTCTCCTCCTTGTCCAGCCATGCAATCAATTTACCTGCCTTATCCCCAACATCATACAAACGCCCCTGCTGCTCTCTACTCATGGATCTGGCAGCGTCAGTGACCAGTGCTTTATAATCACTCTGTTTGAGACTAAGAGCATGAAATTTCTCCTGAGTAACATCATGCTCCAAATCTTCTTCCAACTCGTCTATTTCGGATTCAAGTCGGATTACTTCTTCATGTTTACTCCTCTTGGCACAGGAAATCAACGACAAAGCCTGCCCATGGATAACTGTTTTGAAAGCCTCCCAAAGTGAAACAGCAGAAGACACTGACCCCAAGTTTTCAAGTAAATAGTGCTCTATAGACTTAACCAATGCTGCACGGGTCCTAGGGTTGCGGAGGTACCATGGGTTTATGGAAGCTAACGTGCCTTCTGCTCCAACACCAGTATCCAACACCATGAGTAGCGGGTAGTGATCTGAAATGCCACGAGGCAGATGTCTAACCTCCTTAACCATCATGGCCTGCGCGCTGGCATCAGTACATAATCAAGCCTAGAGAGGCTGCCATGTGCCCCGGAGTGGAAGGTGTATTGTGTCTGCCCAGGGTGTAGCAAGCGCCAACAATCTACTAATCCCAAAGTGTCCATAAGCCTACTCAGCCAAGCCTTTGATCCCGGCAGGTCCCTAGGTGGATAACGATCTTCCCTCCCACAAACAACCGAATTAAAGTCACCACCCACTATCAGGAATCCTTCCGGGAGATTCAGAATTACTTTACCGATATCTTCAAATGTGGACGATTGCAGACCAGGTGGGACATTAACAGACATTAGAAGTATGGTCTTGCCCTCCCATCTGCCCACTATTACTGCATAACGTCCCCTGTCATCATAAATCACCTCGTCAATTTCCAAGGGGAGGGAGGCTCTGATCATTACCCACACCCCCGAGACCAGGAGGTGAAGCCCGAATGAGCGACAAGACGATAACCTCGTCTGTTCATGGCTGAGCAGGAATTTTCTATAAGGTGTGTCTCTTGTAGCAGGACCACATCTGGTGACATTCTCTTGAGTAGTTGGAGAACCACCCCTCTTTTAATTCTGTCCCCGAGACCATTGACATTCCATGACATTAGTCTTAACCCCCTATCCCCCATCCCAATACTGCCCGCCCTACTAGCTTCCTCAGGGGTCAACAGGGCAGGTGTCAATCTGGTGTCAAGTCTGGAATCTCCTTCTTCATCCAGATCTGGAACATCATTATCCTATATAGTCTTGTGGTCATCTAAAATGGCCGCCAGAGACTGGACCTTATATAGCCAGTGCCCTGAGGTGCTGGCTCGTGCCAGTAGGTTCTAGAACCTTCTTTGGGTTAGGCCAATGACATGGCACTTCTGGGGTATTTGGGACCCTAACAGCCACCATACTGGGGTTCTAGAGCAGCCATTGTGTGTACCTGAGGGAAATAAGGTAATTCCTGTCAGGAATGTGCGTCAAATAAAAAGGCGCCAAAACCTTGAAAGGTCAAGGTTCATGGAGGCTCCAAAGGGAGTCACTCACATGAGGGAAATGGATGACCACCATTTTGAGGTCATTCATTCAGGTTGCCAATCCCAGTCTATAATGTCACAGGTTTCAGTAGGTGTCTTGTAAATAGGTGCCAAAAACCTTGTGAGCAACTGGGCATCAAGGAACATCTAGCCCCATGAAACAGCACACAAAAGGTCCTGGTAGACAAAGAAAAGCGACAAATTTTGGGAGGTACAGGGGAACAAAAGAAATCATAGTGGTGAGGGGACTCTCAGAAGCAGACGGGTCTAACACGGAAATACCTGGAGAGACTGTCTGCATTGACGTGGTCAACTCCGGGCCGGTGTTCCACCCGAAAGTCCATTCCCTGTAGGGAGATAGACCACCTGAACAGTTTGGGGTTTTCCCCCTTCATCTGCATGAGCCAGCGAAGGGGTCGGTGGTCTGTCTGAACAAGGAAGTGTGAACCAAACAAGTATGGTCGCAGCTTCTTCAGTTGTGGTAAATCTAATTTACCTATGCGGAATTCTATGCGGTAACGGTCAATAAGAATAACTCAATCAAAAATGAGAGGCAGAGTCCGTGGCATTTGAGTTTATAAGGGTTTTATTCCTTAAAAAGGAATTGGTTCGAACCAGGTATCATGTTCCATCACCACGAAGGTTCAGGAAGGGATAGACATGGACATGTACAATGTTTTATTAACTGAATATCATATATATAGTCAATGCATATAGTGGTGATGGGTGCAGAAGGCGTAACAGCTGAGAGAAGAGAGATAAGAACACATGTAACAGAAGGCGTGCATGAGGGCGTACACGGAGGTGTGTGCTAGACAACGTCATATGAAAGGTGTCACAGGTGAGTGGATCCATAGAAGAATCCTGCAGAGTCAGCAGAAATATATGGCAGAGATGCGCGCGCAGCAGCATGACGTGTGATTGACGTGGAGGGGGAACTTGACATTTAGCACTATACAGGGAGACAGAAGTCTGGCGTGTCAGAACAACCTAATCCCAAATCATATCTGATATCTTGTGTTTGAGGAACTGTATTATCTAGAAGGAAAGGTCTCTCGGGCAGAGGCTATTCTATACTGACTGCTAGTGCGTGCATATGTAACTACCTGTCTACGTGTAAAGCGAGGGGGCATGGGCCTACCATAGTAACAGGAGCAATGAATTACTTGCATGGAGACAGAAAGGCCGGGCCCTTTGCTCTGCAGCTGAGAAGGATGTTTACCTAAACTACTAGACAGGAATGTATTTTCGAGGAGCGGAGCAGATAACTTGAAGGTGAAATATAGTCTTGGCAGGCAAGCAGGCTGAGCCAGGCACCGCTGGCCGCGCAGGGAGTAGGGTAAGGGTCATGGAAGCGGCAGGCTGCAGCTTTCAGAGACAGAAGGCAGAAAGGGCTCGATGGCAGGAATCAGGGCCTAACTCGCCAGAGCCATAAAAACGTGAAAGTGCACCATGTAAAGACGGTGGCACGGCATACTTAGGAACTGAATATTCGACCCATTCATGGTGGATCTGAAAGAGGACATGTTAACGTTGGACGCAAATGTATTTGCGTCTTCATAGCTGGCTGTGGAGGGAATATACATGTACTTGAAGCACGTACATGGAGCCGTTGGGGTCTACGTTAGGGGACACAATTGACCATAAAAATTCATATTACCTCACAGTGCCCAGACCACCGCAAAGGTTTCCCGTTCAATGGTACTCCACCTCTGTTCCCGGGGAAGCAGTCTCCGTGACAGAAAGACCACGGGATGATCCAGACCCTCTTCATTGAGTTGCAATAACACCTCCCCAATGCCTATGTCGGATGCATCTGTCTGGACAATGAATTCCTTCGTGAAGTCTGGAGCCTTCAAGATAGGAGCGTTACACAATGCTTGTTTCAGAGTGTCGAAGGCCCGCTGACAAGCCTCCGTCCAGATGACTCTCCTGGGTTGCTTTTTGGCCGTGAGTTCAGTAAGGGGTGCCACGATAGTGCCATACCCCTTCACAAACCGTCTGTAATAACCTGTGAGGCCCAGGAAGGCTCGGATCTCAGTCTGGGTCTTGGGGGGTTTCCAGGCCATGATTGCCTCAATCTTCGCCTGAAGGGGCTGCACCTTTCCCCTGCCCACCAAGTGACCTAAGTACACTACCGACCCCTGTCCAATCTGACATTTGCTGGCCTTGATCGTCAAGCCAGCCCTTTCCAGGGTCTGGAGAATGGCCTGCAAGTGCTGCAAGTGATCCTCCCAACCGCTACTGAAGACAGTTATGTCATCTAAGTAGGCAGCAGAGAAGGACTCCATCCCGGTGAGGATCGTGTTCACCAACCGCTGAAAAGTGGCAGGAGCGTTCTTGAGCCCGAAGGGCATGACGCAGAACTGGTAGTGTCCATCAGGTGTGGAGAAGGCTGACCTTTCCTTGGCTCCATCAGTCATGGGAATCTGCCAGTACCTCGCAGTGAGGTCAATGGTACTGAGATATTGGGCAGCTCCCAACCGGTCAATCAGTTCATCCGCCCGTGGGATCGGATGAGCATCCGTTTTGGCTACCGTATTTAGTCCTCGGTAATCCACGCAGAATCGTAATTCTGGTGTGGCGCCAGGTGGAGTGGCTTTGGGCACCAAAACCACCGGGCTAGACCAAGGGCTGCTTGAAGGTTCAATGACCCCTAGCTCCAGCATCTTAGCTACTTCACTTCGAATGCTGGCCTTCACCTTGTCAGACAGCCGGTAAGACTTGGACTTCACAGGTGGGCTGTCTCCTGTGTCCACATCATGGGTACACAGGTGGATCTTACCCGGGACAAGGGAGAACAGAGGAGCGAATGACCCCAAGACCTGGCGACATTCCTCCTGCTGCTCAGGAGTCAGGGATGGCGAGAGTTTCACTCCCTCCACCGACCCATCCTTTTCTTGAGACGCAAAAAGGTCAGGGAGATTCTCTGTGTCCTCTTCCTCTGATCCATCAGTCACCATAACCAACATGACTTCGGGCCTCTCGTAGTGGGGCTTGAGGCGGTTGGCATGTAACACCCGATGTGGGTGCCGTGGGGTCTTCACGTCCACCAAGTAGGTAGCCTTGCCCATCTTCTCCAACACTTCATAGGGGCCTGTCCAACGGTCCTGGAGGGCACTCAGCTCTCCAGGCTCCATCACCCACACCTTCTGACCAGGCTCCAGCTCCACTGGGTGAGCATTGTGGTCCTACCACGCTTTCATCACAGACTGGCTGGCTTCCAAGTTGTCAGAAGCTTGCTTCCACAACTTAGCCATTTGGCTCCGGAAGGCCAGCATGTAGCTCACCACGTCCTGGGGAACTTTCCAAGGAGACTTTTCCCAGGAGTCCCTCACCAGGCTGAGAGGTCCATGTACAGGGTGCCCGTACAAAAGCTCAAAGGGGCTAAAGCCCACTCCCTTCTGCGGCACTTCCCTGTAAGAAAAGAGCAAACAGGGTAGGAGGACGTCCCATCTCCTCCGCAGGCTTTCGGGTAGACTTCTGATCATACCCTTCAAGGTTTTGTTGAACCTTTCCACAAGGCCATTGGCCTGTGGGTGATAAGGAGTGGTAAACCTGTAGGTCACATGGAATGTGATTCCAGTGAAACACTGGGACCATCCCCTTGGGAACACCTTAATTTCCTCTAATGGATAGAGGATTCCACAATGTTTAGTGTTTCAAGTTTTTCTTTTTATTGATCAAAAGTTCATTAAATGTTGAATCAAAACGTATTGGTTTGGTTCATATTTTCACTCATTGGAAAGCATGAGTGACATCTTGATTATTCAGACATCATTAAAGTTCAAAATATCCAATGCATTTCGGGCTCTACTATAAGCCCTTCATCAGGGAATAATGCTGTAACAAAAGAAATATTCTACATTACCATCTTCCATATAACATTAAACAGTTCATTCAATTAAGCATCTCCTGATTTCCAAAAACGTATCTCTATGCAATAATATGAAACGAAAAGCTGGTTTAGAGCCAAAAGTTCATGGTCAGTCAACTGTAAATAAATGAACAACTCACATGTCATGAGCACAATCTAAAGAAATTCTTACCTTTCTCTCAGATGGCTAGAGTCAAAAGGATAACATCTGAACACAGCACATCACAAAAAAGACTAAATGAAATGGAAGACAAGTTCAAACAAAGAGGATATCCACAACACATTCTGGATCAATCAAAATCTAAAATTGACCAAAAAGACAGAATCACTCTTCTACAACCAAGCCAAAAGAAAGAGCAAACAAGAATTGTTGCTATCTCCAAATTCTCAACTTCAAGCTACAAATACAAAAAGACTATCCTCAAACATTGGCAAATGCTCATGTTAGAACCTGATTTCAATCAGAGTTTCAAGGAACCTCCTCTATTCGCATTTACAAGAACAAAAAATCTAGGAGAAATGATTCAACCAAGAATTTCTGTCTCTGAAATCTATCATGGAACCATACCATGTTATAATTGCGGACATTGTAATAACGTGATAAAAGGCAATAAAATCAACCATCCAATGAAAGGACAAGAAATTAAACTGAGAGTCAATGCTACTTGTGACTCATCAAACATCATATATGCCCTCAAATGCCCGTGTGGCAAGTTATACATCGGGAAGACTGAACGCAAGATGAAAATCAGACTCACTGAGCACAAATCTAATGTACGTTTAAAGAATGCAAAATCAACAGTTGCAATGCATTTCATGGAAGCTAAACACAGCATTGCCCAGCTCAAATTCATAATTCTAGAGACCATCAACAAAATAGAAGGAAGAGACAATACCAAATACATTCTCCAAAGAGAGAATCATTGGATTTTCAAGTTGTGCACGCAAAAGCCATTTGGTTTGAATGATAGAAATGAATTTTCATGTTACTTATGATACGTATTGTAAATATGTAAATTTGCCCCTGTGTCTTGTGAACGTGGTTCTCCTGTCTAGCATTTACCATATCCACATTAACAGTCATTTAAACCTAGTTCTTTAATAGCACCACTCACTGAAGCATGTTCCGGGAGATCTCTTCTTATACACATCGGTTCGATACCATGTCGTTCAGTCTAGCTTATACTTCTTATTTCATTTTGTATTCATTTTTTTACATCTATTTTACATTACACAAACTCTGCTTACATTTAACTGTGACGCTGACCTTTGGCACATACTTACCATGATATGAGTAATCACACATAGCCAAATAAGTTTGATAGTCTTTTTTCCCACTTCATTACCCACGTGATCGGCATCGCGTTTCAAACCATGAACCGAACAGCAACATTGTTGCATCGAGAAATCACAAATCGCCGTGAGCACGGACCCTCGGACGAGCGGCCAGACTCACGTTTGAATTTACCGATCATCAGGTTAGTGTATTCATTAACACATGGCAGCTATGACACACTTCATATTTCGCGTTGACACAACACACTACAACCCACGTTTCTTTCTCTCTACAACAGCGTTAAAACATCAGTTAAGCAGTGACCAAACCCACAGACATGTGAGTTGTTCATTTATTTACAGTTGACTGACCATGTACTTTTGGCTCTAAACCAGCTTTTCGTTTCATATTATTGCATAGAGATACGTTTTTGGAAATCAGGAGATGCTTAATTGAATGAACTGTTTAATGTTATATGGAAGATGGTAATGTAGAATATTTCTTTTGTTACAGCATTATTCCCTGATGAAGGGCTTATAGTAGAGCCCGAAATGCATTGGATATTTTGAACTTTAATGATGTCTGAATAATCAAGATGTCACTCATGCTTTCCAATGAGTGAAAATATGAACCAAACCAATACGTTTTGAATCAACATTTAATGAACTTTTGATCAATAAAAAGAAAAACTTGAAACACTAAACATTGTGGAATCCTCTATCCATTAGAGGAAATTAAGGTGGTCCCAAGGGGATGGTCCCAGTGTTTCACTGGAATCACATTCCATGTACTTATTACCGGCGTTTTTAGGGGTATCTACGCTACCCTAGGTGAACCCAATTGTACTGAATTTACGCTTACAAGCTGTGCATCCCATCCTAATATCAATTTCTATTTACAAATTCAAACCTGTAGGTCACCCCACACTCCTTTCACATTGCCCGCATGTACGCTGACATGAAGTTGGTCCCCCTGTCAGACACAACTTCCTTGGGGAATCCCACTCGGGTAAAGATCCCCATCAGGGCCTTCGCCACTACTGGTGCAGTAATGGTTCTCAGAGGTATTGCCTCCGGATACCTTGTGGCATGATCCACCAGTACCAGGATGAACCTGTGACCGGATGTTATCGGCGGATCTAAGGGCCCAGCAATGTCGATGCCCACCCTTTCAAAGGGGGTGCCAACGACGGGAAGTGGTTCCAGGGGAGCCTTCAGCTTCATCCCTGTTTTCCCACTGGCTTGGCATGACACTAGGTATGGGCGGAAAATCCGTTTCGCTCGCGGATTTTGCGGATTTTCGGGAAATCCGCAATCCGCGAGATTCGCGAATCTCCCGCAAAATCCGCAAATCCGCGAGCAGCGGATTTTGCTCGCACTGCTCGCACTGTTCGCGTGAGTTCGCGGCTTCCCAGTACAACTTCGCACCCCGCGAATAAGTGCTAAATTGCAGAAATACGATCTTAGCAAAACTGAAACTACTTGCCAGGTTCAAAAGTTCAGGCTCATCATTAGTAGCCATTTCCTGTAGTGCTTCCTGAGGGGCCCCTCCAGAGTTCAGTTGCCAGTTGCAACTATTATGTGACCCTGCTCTGAACCTCAGAATAGTTACACATATGCCACAAAGGTCCTGAATTACAGCTAAGGGAGACAAGCAGGAGCCAGGCTGGAAGTTAAAATCCATTAATCAGCCCCTAATTCATTATTGTCAGTTGGGGCAGGGCAGGTGTTGTAACTAATTTTGCAACAATGAAAGCACTTAGCAAGTGCAAAAGATCACTAATCAGGGCGCACTAAGGAAGCAGGTGCCAGCTAAAAAAATATTCTGTGACACATTAATCAGCCCCAAATTAATTCAGGTCACTTGAGGCAGGGAAGGTGTGCTTTGCTTTGCCGAAAATAATGTACACTGGACAACCAGAGGGTGTGGTGATGAAACAGAGGGTGGCATGGGTGGGCCAGAGGGTGGCATGAGTAGTCAGAGAGTGGCAGTGGTGACAGAGAGTGGCAGTGATGAAGAAGAGTGTCCCAAACAGGCTGGACACGTAGAAACAACAAGTTCGCAAAACTTGCGACCCGACAGGTAAGTTCGCAAATTGCGAAATTGTAAAAACCCTCGCGAACTGGCAGAAACACGGGCGAACACAAAAAAAAAAAATCCGCAAATTCGCGGGAATTCGCGGATTTTGCGGATTGCGAGTTCGCAAATCCGCAAAATTCGCGAACGCGAGATCCGCAAAATTCGCCCATGCTTACATGACACACACGACCGACAGTATGTATCGGACGCCACCTTCATTCGAGGCCAATAAAAGTGGGGGACAAGCCGTGCAAAGGTCTTGTCCTGTCCCAGGTGTCCTGCCAAGGGAATCTCGTGAGCCAACTCTAATAGGAAGGCTCGGTAACACTGTGGGACTACCAGGGCCCGTGACAGTCCGTGCACTGGCGCCCTGGGCTCACTGTAGAGGAGTCCATCCTCCCAGTAAACACGATAGTTCCCAGACTTGTTACCTGCTGCCTGGGCTTCAGCCTGTTGCCTCAGACCCTCGAGGGTGGGACATTCCCTCTGTCCCTTGCTCAGTTCCTCCCTGGATGGTCCTCCCTCCACTCGCCACTCAGCGGGGATAGGCAGATCCTCCAACGGAACCATGTCCTCCTCCGCGGACTCCGGGTCCATCTCCTCCGATGGCCTATCCGTCTCACGGGGCATGGACATCGAGGCAGGCTCCTTCTGTCCTCGAGATGCTCCCACATCGGCAGCTGGGTGGGCCATTGTTCCAGGCTCCAACCCATGCAACTTCTCCTCCCGAGCAGCCGCCGACCTGGTACTCACACAGGCCCAATCAGGTGTACCCAGCATCTCAGAATGAGTCCGGTATTCCACCTCCTTCCAAGCATTGTGCTCCATATCATTGCCCAGCAGACAATCGACTGGCACGGCGGGGCTTACGGCAACTCGAAGTGAACCTGCAACCCCTCCCCACTCAAAGGGAACCTCAGCCACGGATAGTGGCTCATTCTGCCATCAGCCATCGCGGCTGGATGAAGTACGCCTGGAATCACCTGCTCTGAGGACACCAGATGACTCCTAACTATAGTCATACTGGCTCCTGTATCTCTCAGAGCTTCCCCTCTATGGCCATTGATGGTGACCCATTGCCCATACTTGGTAGTATTTGGGTGCACCTGGATCTTTGGAACCATCTCCCGATCACCCAGGGACACTAAGGTGACACCCGCCCACTCCCTCCCCTTAACTAAGGGCATCTCGTCCCCGAGCGCTACACTAGCAACTCCCGGGGCCTTTCCTCCAGTGGGAGGGGGTGGTCTCTTTGGGCATTTCGCGTCTCCCTTATAATGTCCAACACCACCGCACTCAAAGCAATGGACAACCCTTGGCTGCTGACTCTGGCCAGGATTAGGGTTCTTTTGCGGGCTAGCCTTAGAGTTGGAGAAGAAACTTTTCCCCTTAAAGTTATTTTGGGGGCCTTTGGAGAACTCCTGTTTCTTATTATCTCCCCCCTCTTTCTTCTGGGGGGCGCCCTGTCCGGTCTTCTGAGAATCTCCTCCCGTCCCCTTCGTGGACACTCGGGTACTTACCCAGATGTCCGCCTCCTCAGCAAGCTTACGGGGGCAAGTAAGTTTGCTGTCTACCAGGTGCTGCCTCAGCTCAGGAAGACATTTCTCGAGTAGATGTTCCTTGAGTATGAGATTGTACAATCCCCGATAGTCTTCCACCTCACTACCTTGGACCCACCCATCCAGGGCTTTCTTGGCGTAATCCAGGAAGTCAACCCAATTCTGTGAGCTCAGTTTATGGCTGCCCCTAAACCTCTGCCGGTATTTCTCGGGGGTCAACCCAAACTTTCTGATGAGCGCCACCTTCATGGCGGGGTAGTCTACCTGATCCTCCCGGTCTAGGGCCAATAGGGCATCCCTACCTGTTGGAGGCATGTAGCGATACAATCCACCACCCCAATGCTTCTCGTGGATCCCATGGGCTCTTAAGGAGACCTCATAGGCTGCCAGCCATTTAGCTATGTCATCTCCAACGGTATAGCTAGCGACCACGTCCTTGGGCAAGTGAGGCCTGAGCTCCCTGGCAAATTCCTTAGACTCTACACCCTCCGGAGTGATGTTATGGGCTCTGAGGTCGAGTTCTAGTAGTTTGAACTCGTGTTCCATCCTCTTCCCTTCCATCTCCAGCTTAGCTAACTCCCACCTCAATTGTCTTTCCTCTCTTCTATCAGCTAACTCGGTCTCTGACAACCCTCCCGTTGATGCACTGCTGCCCTCCCGTGAGGTTACCTTGGGTCTGATTATCATCTCACCCACCCCCAGGGGACATTCCGCAGCTCTCTCAATGACAGTACCCCTGTCTGACTCCTCCTCCTCTACCATACCCTCCGGATGCGCTTCCACCCAGGCTCGCAGACTAATGCGGAGCTCCTCTCTTTTGACCCCTCGCCTAACGAACACTCCCCTTTCCTGACAGAACTCCTTGAGCTGCGCCACGGTATAGGTCTCCAGCTCTGACATATCGAATTCCATCTTGTCAGTGAAAAGTGTGGACAACCACCTCGAAGTAGGTTACAAGGATAGGAACTCTGAGGGTCACCTCCACCCACCTCCAGAAGAGAATTTGGAAAAAGCAAAATATGGAATTGGAGGGCCGCTGGGAGAAAACTCCAGGTGTGTACCTGTGGTGCACACGGAATTATTATGGGGTCCAAAACAAGCACGGCTCGTAATCTCACCCGCTGAGCACCAATTTTATGTTGGACCTGCGATGGGCAAGCCCAGCACAAAGGGGGTAGCTTGGCTCAAGTGTCAAGGCAAGTGAAGGCTGTCGTGTTAAGCCGGCTTTGACCCAATAATATCTCCTTGTACAACCACCAAAAAGAAGGACACCACACCACGGTTGTAGAAAAATACGATGGCTTTATGTAAAAATTCTCTGTTGTGAATGGGGATCAATTAGGAAAGCACATTTACATTTCTTTTGCGTCACAATTTGCTGGGTTTCAATTTTGGAATAGATTCAATAAATAAGCTTAGGAGTACAGTTCATCAATAAATGGAATGAATATCAGGAATAAATATTGTCAATAAATAGAATAAATATCGAGAATAAATATCTGCAATAAATAGCATAAATATCACTTTCTGTATAGCAGAATAAATACTAGTTCAGTTACAAGAACATCTACAAGTTCATTCTGGTATCGCTGCCACCAATTAAATACTTCAGGAACACTACATTTGCAAATACATTTTGGGTTGGAAAGATTACTCTTACAGTTTATGACGTTTTCACCATTAATGTACACAGGCTTCTCTGGGCACAACAGGGAGTGCTGGGACTCTTTTAGAATCACACGGGGGTTATGCGCGTATATCTAAAAGGCAAGGAAAGACAGTGAACACTTCATTTACACTCGGCTGCCACCGGGTTGAGATCTCTGTTTGCCGGTGGGGGTCTAAGCGCGCCTAGGGGTTTCTGTCACCGCTAGCACTCAGGCGGCACCAGTTCCAAGTCTTCAGACTGCCGAACGGGGCTGCCGAAGAGGTCACACAATCTTCGCGCTCAGTCAAATAAATGCCGGTTCACAGTTCCTTTATAACGCGCTTCCCACCTGAAGAAACGGGCCCACCTCACATCGCTGCAACCGAAAAGCGATTCAGTCGGGTTCAGCACTTCTCTCGCCAGCGACGGGTTCTCAGGGGCTCCACGGACCTCCCTCCGAATTCCTCAAACAGGGATGGTTCCCACCCACAGCTACAGCCGCCGATTCACTCGGGAGGGGCAGAGACAGTAGTGGTGGAGCTCGGAGACGTCCGAGCTCCTTGCTGGACGCGCCTGTCACACAAGGGGCACAGAAGACGCTCGCGGTCGCGGCGAACTTGCTCTCGCCTCGCGACCCGAGTCAGTCGTAATTCACCACCGGGGGGGGCGGGGAGGCACACGAAAATCGGCCACAGTTTCTTGGGGGTGACGAGGCACTCGCTGGGCAGGTGCTGTAGGCGCGAGGTCACCGCACACACAGCTGACTGGAACGCCAGTCAGGATCCACGCCAGTGACTCTTGCTTGCTCTACTGCCCGCGCTACCAGCTGCCCCAGGGGTCAACAGGGCAGGTGTCAATCTGGTGTCAAGTCTGGAATCTCCTTCTTCACCTAGATCTGGAACATCATTATCCTATCTAGTCTCTTGGTCATCTAAAATGGCCGCCAGGGACTGGACCTTATATAGCCAGTGCCCTGAGGTGCTGGCTCGTGCCAGTAGGTTCTAGAACCTTCTTTGGGTTAGGCCAATGACATGGCACTTCTGGGGTATTTGGGACCCTAACAGCCACCATACTGGGGTTCTAGAGCAGCCATTTTGTGTACCTGAGGGAAATAAGGTAATTCCTGTCAGGAATGTGCGCCAAATAAAAGGGCGCCAAAACCTTGAAAGGTCAAGGTTCATGGAGGCTCCAAAGGGAGTCACTCACATGAGGGAAATGGATGACCACCATTTTGAGGTCATTCATTCAGGTTGCCAATCCCAGCCTATAATGTCACAGGTTTCACTAGGTGTCTTGTAAATAGGTGCCAAAAACCTTGTGAACAACTGGGCGTCAAGGAACATCTAGCCCCATTAAACAGCACACAAAAGGTCCTGGTAGACAAAGAAAAGCGACAAATTTTGGGAGGTACAGGGGAACAAAAGAAATCATAGTGGTGAGGGGACTCTCAGAAGCAGACGGGTCTAACAACCACCCCTCTTTTAATTCTGTCCCCGAGACCATTGACGTTCCATGACATTAGTCTCAACCCCCTATCCCCCATCCCAATAGTGACCACCACCCCATCCCAGAGAAAGACGCATCACCAGCGGACAATAAGCAAACGATACGGCACCTTGTGTAAAACCAAATCAAACCCCAACACCCAACCCCCGCCCCCAACCAGAAAACCAAGCATCTACCCCCCTCCCTGCCCCCCCTGCGTCTGACCCATCAGCCACCCCAACTTGCAGTGTGCCTGTCGCCCCATTCACTAACTAGTCTACAAAAAGAAGCCTCAGAGGAGGACGAGTCCCTGTCCCTCCCGCCACCTCGTAATAGCAGCAAAACACATTTATACATACGATATGCGACCCCCAGCAGTACACTATGCAATAGTTCAGGGAACCTAGTCAATATTCCTTATTCTTGCGCCGATCCGCCGTCGTCCGTACCCCCAGAGCGGTCTGCCGGATCTCTTCTCACGGGCAGAGTGTCAAGCCAGTCACTAACCACATCTGGGCGGTCAAAGAAAAAGGCCTTGTCCTCATATTCGACCCGCAACCGTGCAGGGAAGAGCATAGCGTACTTCAAATCCATGTCTCGCATCCGCCTTTTTACTCCTTGAAAGCCCAATCATTGTTTTTGGACAGATTGAGTGACGTCCGGGTAGAAGCTCACTGTAGTATTCTCAAACTTGACGGGTCCACCCACTCTCGAGGCCTGCAAAATAGCGTCTCTATCGCGGAAGTTGAAAATCCTAGCGATAATAGGACTTGGTGGGGCACCCGGCTTTGGCCTCCCGCCCGGCACTCTGTGCGCCCGTTCCACCGCGAAGAATTTACTCAAGCCTTTGGGGGCGAGATGATTGAGGACCAGATCTTCCACAAAAAGATCCGTTGCGGTTTCTTCCGATTTTTCAGGAATACCAATAATGCGTATGTTATTCCGCCTTGCACGACTTTCGGAATCCTCCAATCGGCGGGCGAACTGTTCGTTGGCAGTTTGCAAATTACGGACCTCCTTTTTTCAAGTCAGAAACGTCAGTAGTGAGACTGGCTGTCTTCAAATCTAGGGATTTGACCTTCTCGTTCGTTTTGTAGAGGTCCGCCCTGTTAAGGAGACATCCACAGCCATGGTATCCAACTTTAAAGCCAGAGCCTCGTATGTTGTCCGATTGAAGTTTTCATGCCAGCAATGGCGCCCATGACGACTTGGAGGGTCAATTCCTCTGGGTCTTCAAAAGTCACATTCGCCCCTCCGGTAGTTTTAGGGATGGTACTGGGTGATCCCCTCGGCTGGGTGAATCGTTCGATACTATCCGCCTGCGTCAGACTGCCCCTGCCGGTGATCTTGGTCTTCCGCCGGTCTCCATCTTGCTTGCCCGCCATATTGGGTTCTGTGCCCCGGAGGGCCCTGTGCGACCTGGTGTCAATATCCGCACTTCGTAGCCCACTAGAATTCAAATTTTCAGTTTGAGAAAGGGTTTCTCCCGGTCCGCACCAAGTACTTGCGGTAGATACACTGCAGAGTGAAGCGCCCGGCGGAGGCCGATGATCAATCTGTCGATAACACCCTCGCTCACCAGTGACAACGAAACCGAAAGTTGACCAGGGGCATCGATTCCACTGCAGCTAGCCGTTGTTGTTAATCTACTGCCTGGGTATTGGTGCCACTTGAGCTCCATGCCCTTCCACCCCTGTGGGCCAGAAAGTTGCGATCGGTGTAATTCAGGTTCCCAATGTCCAAATCGATTTTGGAAAGCAGCTAGTGCCTCTGCCGGGTCTGCACTTCAATATTCCATCCGAATAATCCGGATTCGTTTCAGTATATATGTAGGAGGCAGCGAGGGTTTCGGGAGCTCTTAGCTCACGCGGCCATCTCGGATGCTCGCGAAGCTTTTCCCCATGTACCAATCTTAACTGAAGACATTAACCCTCCAACGTATCAGGTGAAATTGTGTACGTGGCAGCCCAACAGCTGTGTTAATTAAACACAGCTCATCATTACATACCCGTCTTTGCTCGCTGACTCGCAGCATGGTACACTGTATGAATCTACTCTTAACAGTTGGCGTCTCACAAAAAGATATATGCTTTAATAATTCCAAAAATCCGATAATGTAACCAGCAATCCTCCAAACTCCCAATCTGAGATAACAGTCAAAACAATCCTGGGTGGTGCGCTGCAAACTGCTATACTTTAGAGTACAGTCCTCGTTTCTAGCGTCTCAGGGGCTCCCCATGCGCAGGCAACATACAATATAGTTGGGGCAAACTTCATATGTTCACTCAGGAATATTTCACAAATCAGCAATAAAATATACGTTTCAGTCGTACCGGTTCCCTCATGTATTTCAGTGTTCAACACAGTATTGAGCAAATACTGTGGATTAGTAACAGCATGCATCCCAGGTGTCTACGCGCCTAGCAACAGCATTCCCCCACACATACACCCCATACCTCATTTCATAGTCCATACAAATACAGGGGCTTGCAGCGTTTATGCAATCAAGTACGCCGTCTGCTGGTTGACATCCACTTTTCCTACTGAATCCTGCGAATTCTGTAGGCCATATATCTGTTCGTCATCACTCGACATGTCTCATTGGCTGGATTTAGATGCATTCTCTTCATCGGGGAACACCTGATCTCTGCAACTGCCTGCATGGTGTCTTGCTGTCCGCTCAGGATCAGCTCCGAGCGTGGACCCACAAGTGGCAAAGGCGGTGTCCTTATTCTCGTATACCGTTGCTCTCTCCGCCAGTTGCGAAAAGGGCCTTTCAGTTTCGGTAGCCTTGTTGTTGTGGCCTTGTCCCGAGGCCCCACATTGGTGAAGGTTTCCAGCCAGTCCTCCGCCTGATGCTGATAAGGCTGGCCCGCTATTAGCACGTATTCTCAGAGATTACCCCCCACATCCCCCGATCCATGAGATAACCACTAGCGCTGGGGATACCGTGAATACACAATGGGATATAAATGCAGCATTTTGTGAATATTGCCAAGACTTGTACCAGGTCCCCCCCCCCCCCACCCCCATTGGTGGAAGACCCCTTGATGCCATTTTGAACAGGCGCACAGTTCCCACAATTTGAAAAAACAGCGCAGGACGCTCTATCTGGCACCATAAGGTCCGAAATCAAGGCAGCCATCAGGAGCCTCCCTCAAAACAAGGACCCAGGTCTGGACGGCCTCCCATCCGAATTCAATGCCACGTTTGCGGATACTCTGGTGCCACAACTAGAGAAACTGTGTAATGCTGTGCTGTTCTCGGGGTCATTGCCACCCACCATGAGACAGGCACTCTTAATGTCTCTCTCCAAACCAGCACGCCAGGCAATGTATCTTTCAGAGTTCCCCCCAACTATCTCTAACCACTACAGACTACAATCTATTCAGTAAAGTACTGGCTGGCTGCCTACTTCCATATTTACATAACCTAATCCAACCAGATCAATGTGGGTTTGTACCAGTGCAGTGCACTTCACTTAACATCAGCAGGTTTTACCATGTTATGACTGCAACCCCCAAGGAGAGAGCCCACGCAGGTTGTATCACCTTGGATCTGAGACAGGCATTCGATATGCTCATATTGGACTACATATTCCCAGCACTTGAACTATTTGGCATCCCGCCGTGTTATTTAATGTGGGTCAGGCTCCTGTACAAGGACCCCACGGCAAGGGCCCGTACAGGGCGACATATCTCGGAGGAGTACCCGGTGTGAAAAGGCACACGGCAGGGTTGCCCACTGTCTCCTCTGTTGTTTGTGCTGGCCCTGGAGCCTTAGCCCTTAGGGTACGGTTATCGGCTGTACAACCGGCCATACGTATCGGCCAAACAACACACATTATCTCGCATACACGGATGACATCATTCTGTATGCTTAAGACCTCACCTCTCTATCACTGGCCACAGGCATTTTTTATGCTTTCGCGTTGCTTTCGGGCATCAGAATTCATGTCAGTATGTATTATGCCTTTTTTCCTGGCAAGGGGATTGCCCAGAGACGGTTCAGTTTGGCCCTCATTCTTTAAAAGTCGCAGCAAATACTTTAAAATATCTGGGTATACAGATTTATCGCTCAACACCAAACCTCATTGACGTTAACCTAGGTAAGGCTATGCGCTCGCTACACTCACATGTAACCTTCTGGTCCTCCCTACTGCTATCATAGATGGGCCGAGTGGCAATTTCGAAAATGGTAGCCCTCCCCTTGCTACTGTATTTCTTAACCAATTTGCCGGTTGTGATCCCGACCCTGCTGCTTAACTATGAACATCACTCTTTCCGTTTTGATTTGGGGAAGTGGCCACCGCAGAGTAGGACTGAATAAGCTGCAACTGGACACTGATAAAGGGGACTAGGTTACAGTGGCTCTCAGATTGGCTGTCAGGGCGTAACTTACATTAAATTAAATTATTCACCTGCCGATGTGGATCGCGGAGGGGTTCATACTCTGATCCTACCAGAGGCTAAGATTCTGACCGATGCTCGCTGCTTTTACGCACAGCTCTCATTTATTAGAAATAATCCACACACTACACACGTGGCTGCCTCCCTTGCTCTGACACCATACCACTACTTGGGATCCTGACCCCAAATGGCCTCCTCACTAAACTGAGACTGCTCCCCTGGGCGGAAGGCGGTTTAGCTAGAGTGGGAGACCTATTTCACAACAGCACATATATGGAACACGACAATTTTGTCTGGAGCAAAGGAGTCACGGATGCATTAGATTTACTACATGCCACACTTCTGCAATATGTAACGAAACATTGGTCCCCCCACAGGGAGAAACCTCCCCACCATGAAATGGTCTTCATAACCTACCTGATAGTGAATGGCCGACACCTCACCAACTGGCTTTACAGAGGCATTACTAACCAAACTAGAATTTCACAGAATGTTTTAAGCAACAAATGCACCGAAGACTTGGGTACAGACATGATGTATGGGGACTGGAGCAGGTCCTTGGCATACCCTTTGAGAATCCCACGGAATGCCAAATTCAACTTCATTCAATACATGTTTTTGCAGAGGGCATATCTCACCCTGCACCGACTGCAGCGTATCTTCCCAGCCACACAGCACTGCTGTCCTAGATGTAAAATATAAGATGCTAACCTGCTATGTATGTTATGTCAATGCACCGTGATTATGTCTTACTGGTTAGAATTGTTATCACTGATATCAGCTACGGTTGGTGTCCCCATTCCACGTACTCATGCAGTATTCCTTTTGGGATTGATGCGGCTCCATAAGGTGCAGAAAGAACAACTTTGCTTTATAGACTTGCCTCTACTCCTGACTAAGCAATCCATTACGATGAGGTGGAGGTCGGCTGGTCCCCCACAGCTTCATGGCTGGCATGGGGTAGTGGTGTAATGAAGCGGGTCGGAGAGTGCTGCTATCCGCCTGGAGGAAGACCTGGGTTTGTGAACAAAAAATATCTCTTTAGACTGTGTCAGTATCCTGGAGTCGTTGAAGGCTCTGGCTCCGCTGCCATTGCATGTAGCTCGAAATTAGCACCTGTCTTATTATATACAGCATCGCTGTACGATCCCCTCCCCACTCGCCACCCCGCTCCCGCCTCCCAGCTGCTCCTCCCTCGCTCCGCCCCCGCCACTATCTACTTATGACAGATGCATTTACGTGCAGCGTTCACGCGCAGCGGGAGCACCCTTAGCGCGCCGAAGGCGCGCCAAAGGTAAGCCCGTCTACGTCCATCCGCGCCTAGCGCAAGACCCCCTGGCCCCCGCAAAAACCACTCCACCCGCCTAACGTACGATGTCGCAACCCTCTCTGCACTTAACACCGGCCGACTCCCTGACTGCCACCAAGCCGCCCCAGGACGCACCCATGGACCCTTCACCTGCCAATCCTGCAAGTTCTGCTGCATCAGGACCCACACTGCAACCACTACCGCCAAACGTAGCCCAAACAACAACCACCTAAAGTGGATCCTGCTCAACACGCGCTCGGTCCCCAAACACGCCATTGAACTATGGAACCTACTCAACACCACATCACCGGACGTCGCCTTTCTTACAGAAACCTGGATGAACGCCTCATCAGCACCCGACATCGCCGTAGCCATCCCGGACGGATACAAGATCATCCGAAAGGACCGCATCAACCAAACAGGAGGAGGCATCGCCTTCGTCCACAGGAACACCATCCGCATCACGACCAACTCCGACGACACCCTCACAGCTGCCGAACACCTTCACTTCCAGATACACACCGACCCCAAGACCACACTTAGAGGCACCCTCATCTACAGACCACCAGGACCCCACACACAATTTAGCGAAGACATCACCGACTTTATCAGCCCACACGCCCTCACCACCGAGGACTACATTCTCCTAGGGGACCTCAACTTCCACCTGTAGAAGAACAACGACAGAAACACCACCACCCTTCTGGACAACCTCGCTAATCTCGGACTCAAACAACTGGTAAACACCCCCACCCACCACGCCGGACACACGCTGGACCCAATCGTCTCCTCCAGCAAGCATGTTTCCTTCAACCACGCCACAGGACTCCACTGGACAGACCACAGCTGCGTCCACTTCAACTTTAGAAAGACCACGACCCACCACCACCCACAACAAGTCCCCTGCAGAAACTGGAACATAATTACCACCGACCAACTGACCACATCGCTAAACCAAAACCCTCCCGCCAAATTATCGGACCCAAATCAAGTAGCCGTCAATCTCGCACAATGAATCACCCACTGCGTTGACGAATTAGCACCCCTTAAAAACCATCACAACAACAAAGGTAGCAAAAAAGCCTCCTGGTTCAATGACGACCTCAAGAACTCCAAAAAGAACTGCCGCACCCTCGAGAAAACGTGGCGAAAAAACCCAACCACAGACAACATGACCGCCCTCAAGGAAGCCACCCGCAAAGACCACCAGCAGATCCGATCCTCCAAGAAATCAGCATTCAAGGATCGAATCGACAACAACGCCCACAACAGCAAGGAACTCTTCAGCATCGTCAAAGAGTTTACCAATCCCAGCGCCGTCTCCAACGACATCACTCCCTCTCAAGACCTCTGCGACTCACAAGCATCATTCTTCCACAGCAAAATCGCTGACATACATAACATCTTCGGCGACCAGTCGACCCCCCTTACTACCGAACTGAAGCCCCCGACCACCACCCTTTGCACCTGGAACCCGATTAGCACCGAAGACACCATCCGCTTGATGAACTCCATACACTCCGGATCACCAACCGACCCATGCCCCCAAAACATCTTCAACAAGGCTGACTCCATCATAGCACCCCATCTCGGGGATATCATCAACTGCTCCATCAACACCGCCACCTTCCAGGAAAGCTGGAAACATGCCTCACAGTTAAGATGAGCCTGTGCTCCTATTTTCAATATGATGAAATTGATTGATTTTATTTGGACACTCCTTTGCAGATTCTGACTTTGAAGACGGCGTTTCAGTTTCCTCCAGGACCCACCACCCACGTCTCGCGGTACCCGCTGCGCGGGTCCCGCTTCGCCGCTCACCTGCCTGACTCTTCGGTGGTTCCTACATCCAGCTGCTCCTGTGGGGTTCTGGGAGACGGTGAGGCGGCAGGGCTGCGAGCGCGACCCGGGACTCGCTTTCCCAGGAGTCCCGGTGTCTCTGGCCGTGTCACCTGGCCCCGCTCTCCCTGACCGCCCCGCCCCCAGCTGCCCCAGGTGAAAAAGAGGGAAGGATCTCTCGGCAGTGGGACACTCCTTTGCAGATTCTGACTTTGAAGACGGCGTTTCAGTTTCCTCCAGGACCCACCACCCACGTCTCGCGGTACCCGCTGCGCGGGTCCCGCTTTGCCGCTCACCTGCCTGACTCTTCGGTGGTTCCTACATCCAGCTGCTCCTGTGGGGTTCTGGGAGACGGTGAGGCGGCAGGGCTGCGAGCGCGACCCGGGACTCGCTTTCCCAGGAGTCCCGGTGTCTCTGGCCGTGTCACCTGGCCCCGCTCTCCCTGACCGCCCCGCCCCCAGCTGCCCCAGGTGAAAAAGAGGGAAGGATCTCTCGGCAGTGGGACACTCCTTTGCAGATTCTGACTTTGAAGACGGCGTTTCAGTTTCCTCCAGGACCCACCACCCACGTCTCGCGGTACCCGCTGCGCGGGTCCCGCTTCGCCGCTCACCTGCCTGACTCTTCGGTGGTTCCTACATCCAGCTGCTCCTGTGGGGTTCTGGGAGACGGTGAGGCGGCAGGGCTGCGAGCGCGACCCGGGACTCGCTTTCCCAGGAGTCCCGGTGTCTCTGCTCTCCTTGACAGCCCCGCCCCACCCCGCCCTATAGGTTCGGGACCATAAACTTGGTAGCTGCTCGCTGCGCGGGAGCGCCCAGGGCTAAGCCCGGGCAAAGGGCGGGCCCTCTGTGGCCCTCCGTGGCCTGTAGTACCTGGTCTGGGCGCACCCTTATTAAAAAAAAAAGTATAAAGGGTGATTGTGTCGTTATCACGTTTGAGGACCCACGACTTGTAGAATTTATATGTTCAACTCCTCCCTGTGATAGTAAGTCAGTGGTATCAGCCAAACCCCTGTCTTTTTTTATATGCAGGAGGGCCATGAGGATGTTAGATGGAGCTGGATGAGGCCTGCTAGGAAAGGCTTGGGTAGAGGTGGTACATACCAGAATCCGCAACAATGGGGAATGCCTGTAGAGGAAGGATGGAATTTAGTCCATAGGAGGAGGGGACACCAGTGGAAGGGGGATACACATTTTAATGGAGAAGGGTGGGGCCCACAGCTCAATTATCCTTTATTCCCTTGTTATAATCGATTTAGTGGGTTGGAAGAAGTGGACTGACCATCACCCCAGTGTATTGAAGATGCCAGGGGCTGTGGGGTACTTTCTACCGTAGATAGTGGTTCTATCGTTCCTACTAGAGAGGAAGTACCTGACCAGGGTAGCACTATTCCAGACCCCTTGTCAGGGGATGTTGATACTCAGGCCGCCATGGATACACCTATGCTGTCCCCTTCCCTTGTTAAAATTCTGTCCTGGAACATAGCCGGCTTAAAGAAAAACTTGCCCGATCCGGAATGGAACAATTTTGTAGATGATTTCCATATTTGTATGTTCCAGGAAACCTGGTGTGTAGAGCCAGAACACAAACAGGGCTATTCTACGTTTTTTGTCCCTGCAATACAGCTTGGGAGGGGGCGCCCATCGGGTGGCTTACTTATTTGGATCAGGACAGATTTGAACTGTAAGATTACTGTTAATTATGTCCCCTGTAATGATATTCTCCATTTAACTGTTAAAAGGCAGTCTGCCAGGAACGCTTTTGAACTTTTCTGTATTTATGCCAGGGGGCTCCCAGGGGGCCAATTGTCTCCAATACTGGAGTTGTTAGACAACAGGCTTTCTGCCCTCCCTTCTAAATCTTCAGTATTAGTGGGAGGTGATTTTAATTGTACATTTGAGCCTCTTGATGAGGATGAATTTTTGGGCTGTTATAATAAGCCAGGAAATAAGTTACTTCCATCCTTATCTCTGGCCCCAATTAAGAAGTGGTCGGCTCGAGCTATTCAGCTGAATGCCCTGGTGTCTGCATATGACCTATGTGCCTTAAATGGCCGTACCACATCCGATCGTATGGGCGCTATGACCTTCAATCGAATAGGTTGCCCGTCACGGATTGACTACATCCTTTTGGATATAGGGTCATGGGCAAATCTGGTTGATATGGAGGTCAGCCAGAGGATTGATAGCGACCATAATCCCCTTTGCATGGGTATGTTCTGGGGAGTCAACACTGGTGAGGAGGTTCACAATGAGCTGATTACTAAAGAACTAGTCCCTTCTAACTGTAATCGCAGGATTAAATGGAATGTGGTTAGGTGCAATGAGGGGACACTTGAGAATATTAGGGTTCTAGTTTCAGCTGCCTCATCTGCCCTGGTTCCAGTGAACCAAATTTCACTCCAGCTTCAGGGGTCGGTGCTGGCAACTAAGTATAAAGACCTAATAGGGGAGATTAGTATGTTTTTCTCTAAAAAAAACCAAGGGATGTCATTTGTCTACATGCACGCAAAAAAAGGGGAACCCTTGGTATACTGCCTCCTGTAGAGAGAAAAGAAAAGCAATTTCACTAGCTATTAAAAATAAGGATGCCCCAGCTGCTAGATTAGCTAGAAATGAGTATCGTACTAGTATTACGAAAGCCAAAAAAGATTGGGAAGAGGAACATTGGCAGGCTCTAAAGGAAGCGGCTCATGGGAAAAATGCCACTGCATTTTGGAAACTGATCAACGTCATGGATAGACGAGGCGCTGATCCCATACCAAACCATATAACTGAGTCCCAATGGTATTCCCACTTCTCCAATTTATATGGCGTAGGCTCCTTAGAAGTTGCGCCAGTACCCCCTATATTAGGTATTGATCGTACGGTCCATCGAAATGATGGCTTTACAGATGTACTGTTTTCGCCCCGTGAGGTTCAGGAGGCAATCCTTAAAATAAAACCGGGTAAGGCACCTGGCCCGGACGGAATACCGGGTGATTTATTGATGTCTAACCCACTGGTTTGGGCTGATTTTATTGTAAATGTTTTGAATCTTATTCATTTAGGCCACCAGGTACCGGACTCATGGAAGGGTGCTGAAGTTGTTACCGTTTTTAAAAAGGGTGAGAGAGAGGACCCTGCCAACTACAGACCAATTAGTCTAATTGATGTTATTCAAAAAGTAGTTGGCAGGGTAATTGTAAATAGGATTGAGGGCTGGCTAATGGAAGGAAACATTTTGTCCCACTTTCAGGCTGGATTCAGAAACAATGTTGGGGCCATTGACCAAGTCTTCAGATTTTGTGCAGTTTTCTGGAAAACAGTGTCAATAGCCAGAGGGAGCCTTTACCTGGCTTTTATTGACCTCAAAACGGCTTTTGATGTAATACCCCGTGTTAAACTTTGGAATGTCCTACTGGATATGGGTTTCCCATCCTATCTGCTAAATCTTATCATTAAACTCCATGAGGGTACATATGCGAAGATACGCTGGGGGGCGCAGGGGCAACTCACTAAGAGTATACCTGTTAACAGAGGGGTGCGGCAGGGGTGTGTGATGGCCCCTACTTTATTTTCCCTCTTTATAAATGGGGTGGTGAAACATCTGCAAGATACATCGGCCGATGCCCCCATTGTGGCAGGGGAGAAAACGCCATCCCTCCTCTTTGCCGACGACACCCTCCTCTTATCAAAACCCCCCACAGGTCTCCAAACCCTTCTTGACCAGTTCAGTGTTTTTTGTCAGGAACGGGGACTTACAATAAACACAACCAAAACTAAACTAATGGTTATGACCGCCAAGAGGAAACATAGGAATATCCACTTGACCTTGAATGGATCTCCTTTAGAGGTGGTCGATGAGTTTGACTACCTTGGTGTTAGGATTAATAATCATTTGAAATGGGAACCCCATATTTGTAAAATGATTTTAAATCTTAAAAGGGTTTCCGGCACTATTTTAAAAAACCAACGTCTCTCTGTAAGCAGGCCAGTTGCCCCTGCCTTATCAGTCTACGAGGGGAAAGCAATTGCCTCAGCTGTTTATGGCTCGGAATTGTGGGGCAATGAGAATACCAACGACCACGTCCGATCAGATAACAAGTTTATGACGGACTTGGTGTCGCTTCCATCCTCTACCCCACTTAAACCTCTATTCTTAGACCTGGGTAGAAAGTCTATTCGGGACATCCTCCAGCTCCGTCCCCTCTTATATTGGGTTCGTTTGAGGAGGACCCCCGAACTAGCTAACTATGCCCTTGTGTTAGATGAAATGCTAAAATTAAACACTTCAGGCAAAATCAAGTGGCTAAATGCTTTAAAAAAGCTTGTAGTAAGTGTGGGTTTAAGCGACGCTTGGGAATCCCAATCACCTCCACCAAAACAAGTGGTGAAAAAATTATATTGGGATTGGATAGAGACCAAGGCGCTACAGAACCCAAACTGGGGACATTTGACCGAGACTTTTTTGACCCATAAATGCACCCTAAAATTGGAATTGTTTTTGGATTTTATTCAGATTCCTCGGGAAAGGACTTTATATCTTAAATTTAGACATGGAACATTGCCCCTCAAAACTTTTACATCTAGATGGTTCAATAGGAGGGAAGAGGATACAATGTGTCCAGGGTGTACAAATCCCGAAGAATCATTGGGCCACTTTTCTTTGCCTGTAAGGCATACATCTTACCTAGGAAGAAATGGTTAAAACCAGTACTAAAGAATCTTGGTGTTAGAGATTACAAATCAGCTTTGCGTATTCTTATCTCCGACACCTCTTCTATGGTTACTATTTGTGGGGTTGCAAAGTTCTTATCATGTGCCTGGATCATTAGGACTAAGATTTTAAAAAATGTTTATCAAGTCAATTTTTCCACATAACTCTTATATGTATTTTTGTAAATAATGAACTGTTTTTATAATTATGTGTGTACTTTATGTTTGTACTTTTTATGATACATGTGTCGAATAAAAGTATAATGACTTGATTTTGGCATATTTAACCTTACTTCTAAGCCCCTAGTGTTGTGCACAAATTGTACACAAGGCCTTCAAGTTAAATGTCACTGTTGGACTGCAGCACCGTGTGTCCCATCCACTAACCTTATGGTTTAAAAAAGAAAATGTGTGACTACCTGTAGAAAAGTGCATTAGAAAATAATATGGCTGGGGAGCCTTACCAAATCATGTTATATTTATATCCCAAAGATGGTCCTTGAATTCACAGTAATACTTATTTTTCTCGGTCCTATGAAGTGAGTGGCTAGAAGAAATAAGGCTTAACTAGAGGAACATGTAATTAACACAATTTCCAAGAAATCCAGCATCATTCTATATACAGTAAGGTTAATGTTATCTTAATGTAGCGACCAAAAATAACAGAATAGCATATTTATAATAAGAGTTATAGATTTTTAAAGGAATAAAAAATCAGTGCTGAAAAATAAATTGACAAAATAGCATTGAAGTCAATTGCAAAATCCACTAGTGACAATAGGTCACTTGCAGGTCGAGATTGCAGCGGCTCCTCCAGCAGAGTGAAACAGAGTGACCACACTGCTGTTTGACAGCGCAAAAAATAAATAAGTAAAAACTAAATGTAATTATCAGATATTTTTCAGTGTGAACTCAGAGCCAGGTTAGGGTGGTGCGGGGCTGGGCTATATGAGCCAGTGGGAGGAGAAAATATGTATAACATTACTGCACATGTCAGTTTAGCCTGCCAGCCAGGTGAAGAACTGTCCTAGGCTTCCATGCACTGCCTGAGCAGCCAAACAGGGCGCTCAGACTAATCTCGAAACTGCTGTATTGCTGGTGACAGCAGAGTTGTGATTGGCTTAGGGGAGTGTGTGAGCCTGTGTGCTTCTGTTCCATGAAGCCAAGAAGACAAGACGAGAAGAGGTTGGAGTGTAACTGCACTGTAAAAATCTGTCTAAAGTACATTGCATATCCCGGCAGTGTCTACGGGAAAGTGCAGGCCTTCTAGAGGAATAACAGCTTGGATCAGATTAGATCTGGGCTGCTCATCCCTTCTACATGAGACCAGAAGTCCCGACATTATGTGGCTTAAAATAAAAGGTCCGAAGGGTGGTGATGTATTGTAGCTCTTTAAAGTCTATATAAGAGGGAAAGCAAATGGCAATTACTCGACCATCGAAAGACAGCTAGAAAATCAAATAAACAAGTGCCCCTCGTTTGATAAAATCATTGCGGCCGGTGACTTTAACTGCACAATCGAGCCACTAAGCAGTGAGGATCTCCTAGGGATAATTGAAGAGGATAGCAAATGGTCAGTGCCCCCCCCCCCTAGTCTTACCACAGGTTAAAAGATGGTCTGAGATTGTAATACAAGTTAATACTATAATACTAGAATATGGCATAAGAGACACAAATGGCAGAACCCTATCCAACATCAGGGGGAAAAATACTTACAATAAACTTGCTTGCCCTTCCAGCATTGATTATATCTTGGTCGACTTACGCCTCTGGCCCGATGTCATGAACATGGAAGTGGGCCTAACTATTGACAGTAACCACAACCATCTAATATTAAAATGAAAAAATCAATGGGCCCCTCCCAACAAAAATTCTAATACCATTGGGAATTACCTCGTATCCACAAAGGAGTTAATTCTATCTAATTGTGGTAGGCGTCTAAGATGGCCCAAGGTCGCAGGAGAGGACCAAAAACAAAAGAACATCTCCTCAATATTAGTGTCAAAAACAGCCGAACTCAAGGCAGCTTGAGATAATGTCCCCGGGGGGGGGGAAGATCCACATAATACGTCACGAGACAATTGCTCAGATTGGTGCACACTTCCTTGAAAGACGACGCAGTGGCCCCACTAGGAGCCAAACAAAAAGCTCCAATTCATGGTACACTGAGTCTTGCAGGAAGAAAAGGCGCAAGTACTAATATCTGCGGAAAAGGTGAAAAAACACACAATAGTAAAAATAGCGAGGATGGAGTACAACATATCACTAAAGCAAGCAAAACGTGATTGGGAAGAGGTACATTAGAAGGACATGAAAGTTTACTGTCCCAAGAGGGATTACGCCTCCTTTTGGGCTCTAATCAAGATGAGAAATAGGAGGGACAACATCCACATCACGAACCATATTGGTGATGAGGCCTGGTGGGATGACTTTTCCCAACTGCACACGGATGAACTAGAGGCCCTACCTACCTCTCAGTTGAAGAGAACTCAGGTTCCACTTACAATTGAAGATACCAATCTCTTCCAAATGAAAGAGATTGAGAATGCAATTAACTGTACTATTCCTGCAAAGGCGGCAGCACCAGATGGTATACTGGGTGACTTGCTCTAATTAGAACTACAGAAGTGGGCCCAATATATCCTGATTTTAATCAACAATATAATGAAAGGAGCAGAAGTCGCTATATCTAGGAAAGGAGCAGAGGTCATAACTATATATAAAAAGGGAGACGGCCAGGACACTAACAAATACAGGGCTATCACCCTAATGGATACCATGCAGAAAGTGGTTGGCAGAGCCCTTGTAAATAGGATTCAAAATTGGATGGAGGAGGAAGATGATCTTTCCACCTATCAAACAGGTTTTAGTAAAGGTACCAGTACAGGAGTGTTTACATTACTTATTTTATATTGGAAAGTAGTCATAATTGTCATGGGAAGTCTTTACTTGCGTTCATTGAGCTTAAAACCAATTATGATTTAGTGCCGCGAGAGAAGCTATGGTCAGTGCTCCAGGAAATGGGCTTACCCTCATACCTTTTAAATATTTTAATACGCCTCCATGATGAAACCTATGCCCGAGTTAGATGGGGGCTCATGGGCAAAGTAAAGACAAGATACAGTTCAACAGTGGGTTTGCCAGGGCTGTGTGATGGCTCCTACCCTCTTTTCACTTTATGTAAATGGAGTGGTTAGTTTTTTGAGTCAATTTAAAAAAAAAATTGCTCCAATTTTTGAAGGGGAAAAAAACATACCCTACTGTTGGCCGACGACACTATTTTAATATCGAAAACCCCAATGGGCCTCCGGGAACTCCTCACCCGCTTTCAATTTTTTCTGTACACAAAGGGGCCTAATGATAAACATCACAAAGACTAAGTTTATGGCTTTCAATCTGGGCAAACATTTTAATAACACTCTCACTTACAATGGTTTACCCCTTAGAGAGAGTCCATTCCTTTGATTATCTGGGTATTAGGTTATCGCATAAAATGCAATGGGGGACTCACATGAACAAAATGTTACTGAACCATAAGCGGTGGTGGATGCCATTGGTAGGGACCAAAGGTTAACGTCAATTAGACTGGTAGCTCCTTCACTAGTAGTCTATAAAGGTAAAGCTGTGAGGTCAAGAATTTATGGCGCTGAACTTTGGGGCTTCGAAAAAACTAATGAGATTGGACGATCAAAGACTAAATTCTTTAGAGATCTGGTATCCGTCCCTACCAATACACCACTCAAGCCCATACTCTCTGAGCAGGTCACTCCGACTAAGAGAGAGTTAAAAAAGAATTACTGGAACTGGGTAAATCACCAGGTCTTACATAAACCAATGCTTGTCTGACTATTTGAAGAGTTCATCCAGCATAAATCAGTTTGATCCCTGGAACCTTATCTAGATTTTATCCGGAAACACAGAGACAGGGCACTATATATGCAGTTTACATTAGGGTCAGTAAGGCTAAATACCAAACTGGCAAAATGGGACCCAACAACCTCCAACCTATATAACTGCCCCTGCTGTGATGCACAACAAGAAACTGTACACCATGTAGTCTTTGCTTGCCCAGCCTACAAGCAAGCAAGGGCCAAATGGATCAAGCCTATATGTATTATATTTGGGCACTAGAAACCTCCTTGATGCTCTACGAATCATGAGAAGTGACTCAAGTAGGTCCTCGCTAGTATGTGGTGTTACAAAGTACCTGGGGTGTGCGTGGATTATCCGTATAAGGGCACAATTAAGGAGTAATGTGCAAATAAATACCATCTAATCTGTGGATCTGAGAGATAATTTACACATAGGAATTATTTGCAAAGTACTGAAGATTAACTGTTTTGTATGGGACATGTGTTTTAGCTAATCTGTAATTTTAAACCTAATGAGCAAATGCCAATTAAGATATTAAGCGTAAATTTAGAGTGGACGGTATAGCCAGGTTTTTAAAACTTGTTTTTACTATATGAAATATTAATTTTATATACTTTTATGTGACTATGAAATGCTTTTATGATAATTGCTATCGAATAAAGCTTATTCAAAATGAATGGGGAGCATGGAAGAGTTCCTGACTAAGTGGCTCACCGGCTGGCTACTTCCATAGTTGTTGTCCTATTATTTTGTTGTAGAAAGGGCACACAGGGCCATGATGCAGAAGTCTCCCCGGGAAGCCAGACCAAGTCCTTTCATTGCAAAGATTTTGAATAAGCACAACAGAGACATGATTTGAAAGCAATCCAGACAAAGAACACCTGATGTTCAAAAACACTTGCATCCTCAAATGTCATGAGTACACAAGACTAGTCCAGCAGAAGCAACAGTAATTTATGGAAGACAAGGCCCAACTAGGTGAGCAGAAACTTCCCTATGCATTGCTGTATCTAGCCAAGCTGAGGGTGGTGTACCAATCCCGTATGCTATTCTTTGAGGCACCAGAAGTATACGTACACATGACAGGATTGCCCCGTACTTTGGAGTACAATGGCATTTTAAACAAGCATTTGCAATTCAATAGGTCTGGCATTTACGCAAGTTTAAGCAATTGACATTGCAAATAACTGGCTTTTATTTATGTTTTCTTTTTTAAAACATAAATAAAATGCATTGTCATTAACAATGCCACTAGCTTAGACTCGTGTAAATATGAGACCTATTGCATTGCAAATGCTTTGACTGGTATGGCTCCCGCGGTTTCCCGCTGTGTGCCAAGCATACGTTGTATAAATTGATGTGAATACTGTAAGTGCTGGACTGGCTCACTCTGGAAGAGAACTGGGCCTTGTCGTGAGAAATGAGGCTATTTAGACTGGAGGAAAGCGTTCCACGGGACACCCGAGGGGGCGCTGACCTCACTGTTGAAGGCCGCCTGCGTGTACGTGTGTCGGCTCAAGGTGTCAGCTCAACACAGCTGGACGCTCTGAGGCAGAAAAGCTGATAAGTCAACAAAAGAGTGATTTCGAAACAAAGGCAGCTCTGAAAATGCGTTTTCATTTTGGAGGCGGCCTGACAGGAGTCATTAATGAACTTGGTGCGTGCAGGAATCGCTTAGGAGCAACTGCTAGAAAGAGCAGGGGGATTTTCCGCTCTGCAACGAAAATGCAATTGCATCTGCCCAATGATCCTGCAGACAACTAGTAAGGGCCAGTCTCCAACGCCGTCCTCTCCAAGCTACCTCGTCAAACCCGCAGCTCTCACCTAATTAATGCAGCACTTGGACCCAGTGTCTCGCCGCTATGCTTTTCCTTGGCTTGTCGTAGGTCTCTATTGCATAGCTCGTCTTCAGGGCCGGACGTCGAGCTGTAACTCATAATCGGGTATCGGCTTGGTAGGCTTCCTTCTCAGCTGCTCATCAAGGGCTATGCCACGTACCCTCTTCTACTACGTGTGCTTTCCCTGGTTCCGGAAAGGACTCCGCACTGTAGTCTCAGCGTTGAGCTCCACGACTCAAAACTAAGGGAAAGTGAAAGAGCAGCGCACGCTGGAGGCAAGCCGTGACCGTGCACATCGGCGCGGCCTGCAACTCGTGCCCAGTGGCGAGGCGTAGAACTTGGTGAAGAAGGAGAGATCGGTTGTCGCTGTCCAAGATGACCAGTGGGTCATTTTGTGAGTACATGCTGGCCCAGCCGAGGACCCAGAGGAGCCACAGCACACGCATCATTCTACCAGTAACAGCGCTGCAGAAACGGAAGAAGACCAGCCATAGAGAAGGAGGAGGGAGGGAAAGAAAAAGCACGCAATGTTTGTTGGTGAGGGAGAGGGGGGGTGGGTGGGGGTGGAGGGTCTGTGTGAGTGTGTGTGTATGTGTGTGTGTGCGTGTGTGTGTATGGGCACGCACATTCTACCATCAATAAGGGTCATTTGGACTGGTGCTAGGTGCCCACTAGAATAGTGGACAGCATATGCCAGGCCAACGTCTCACAGCAGCTACAGGAGTGCTGTGTGTTTTCTGCTTGGAGCAGCTGTAGCAGCACTGTGCTCTAACAATGGCTCTGAGGGCACTTTCCTTTACGGGATGGGGCAGCTGTGAGGGTGCCATTCCTCCCATTCTGTGAAGTAACAGTAGATGCTGTAGCACCCAGGATAATGTGCTGCATGGCCAATTAATTATAAGGTCCCAAAGGCACAACATATTGGCTATGCCAATGCTTTTTCACGGAGTGTTGGCGTGACGGGCAACACACAAAGATAAGAACAGAAAGAAGCATTTGACAAAGCTAACACAAGTGGTTTGCCTGTGATACCTAAGGTAACAATACCATTATTTCATGCATTGCAAGTTATGAAGTAGAAGATGGCAGTCACTTCACATTTGATATAATGGTTTTCAACAGCAAAATGTAAAAAAATGAATATGCAGTGACCCTGATAGTGTGAAGCTCTTTTGTAGGCCTGAGCATGAAATTCCACTTCGCTCATTGATTTTGCTGAGTTTTTCCCACTCCACGCTCCGCGTAGCAGGCGGATTTCTGAAAAACTCCGCAGAGCAGAGTTTTTACTTACTTGCGCTCACCAACATTAAGTTTGCAAGCGGGGAGAATTTTACCCCAGACCACCTCCCGGCGATATCTTTCAATGCCGGCAGTGTGGATGGTCGCTACCGCTTGCGTTGAGAAACCTTCCATTCGCGCTGAGGAAGCTGCTGCTCTAGTAGAACATCAACTCGAGCAGCAGAAAGAAGCTGCACCCTCTTGCGCTGTGCGTGCACCTTTTGCACTGATTTTATTGCACGGGTCAAACACCAAGTTCTAAAAATCAGTGCGAATGGTGCAACGTAACGCACTCTGCCGCTTGCGGAAGTCCGCGCAGCACAGCAGAGTTTTTCAGTCATGCGGAACTCCACGAACTCCGCCCAGGCCTACTCATTAGCAGTTGCTAACAGACAGCTGCAGCTGTCTGTAGCCAAACACTATGAATAGTGCACTGCTTGACCTGCTGCTTTTGCTCAGTTGGTGGCTCTGGGGACTCATACATTTAACTGCAGAGATCTGTGTTTGACTTCAGGGTCACGGGTTCAATGGCTGGTAAGTTGACTCAGCCTTTCATCTTTCTGTGGTTAATAAAAGGAGCACTATTGAGTTAGAGAACAATGAACATCTGTTTTTCAGTACCAATGTACTTTTCAGGGTGAAAATGTGCTTTACAATTCCTACTGCTACAACTGGGGAAAGTAGGGAATGTGACCTGAGCTCACCATGTAAATCACCAGTCCCCCCGCAATACTGTAATAAGAGAGGAGTATTTTGAAAGATACATGGTTATTATGAAAGATGTGCTGGAGACTCACCCACAGTAACCTGAGTCCTACTTCAAGTTAGCATTATATTTAAATGTACAGATTGTGTCCACCTTAGAAGAGTGAGAGGCTGGGTAGCTCCTATGTGAATTCAAAAGTGCAATCTGCAGTTTATTTACATTATTCTGCAGTAAACTGAGCCTTTGAGTAACCATAACTGGACTGGGATGTGTAACCTGGAGATCACAAGCAGACCTGTGCAGCTGGCTCAGTCACCTTTAACTATACTTTAGGGATTAGAGCCTGCAGCTTGTAGGTTGCAGTGTATTATGTAGTAGGCACAGTAACAAGTTCAACAACCTTAATGTAATGGGGACATGAAATCACAGGAAGAGTAAACTTGACTCTGTGCATCAAGCAAATCAAGCCCTTATGTGTCTGATTACGTGCCAGGCATGAATGTGGCATCTCCAGCAGGGGACTGGCCTAGTTAGTGAGATTCAGGGGGTGCTCAAATTTCCCAATTAAAAAAGCAGTCAGCTGCAGGGTGGACAGGTAAGATGATCAAGGCTTGTCGCGGGCTTTGCCCATGAGAAACAGCATCAGTACTGATTTGCTTTAACGCCTTAACCGCAGCGTTTTTTCCGCTGCGGTGCGGGCGTTCTAATTGCTGGACGGGGCTCCGTCGGCCGGTAGGCAGCACCAGCGAGGTAGTGGCCGACGGGAGCACAAAAGGGGTTAAGTGGGCCTCTGTCTGCAGTGTAACGCCACGAGACAATTGCTCAGATTGGTGCACACTTCCTTGAAAGACGACGCAGTGGCCCCACTAGGAGCCAAACAAAAAGCTCCAATTCATGGTACACTGAGTCTTGCAGGAAGAAAAGGCGCAAGTACTAATATCTGCAGAAAAGGTGAAAAAACACACAATAGTAAAAATAGCGAGGATGGAGTACAACATATCACTAAAGCAAGCAAAACGTGATTGGGAAGAGGTACATTAGGAGGACATGAAAGTTTACTGTCCCAAGAGGGATTACGCCTCCTTTTGGGCTCTAATCAAGATGAGAAATAGGAGGGACAACATCCACATCACGAACCATATTGGTGATGAGGCCTGGTGGGATGACTTTTCCCAACTGCACACGGATGAACTAGAGGCCCTACCTACCTCTCAGTTGAAGAGAACTCAGGTTCCACTTACAATTGAAGATACCAATCTCTTCCAAATGAAAGAGATTGAGAATGCAATTAACTGTACTATTCCTGCAAAGGCGGCAGCACCAGATGGTATACTGGGTGACTTGCTCTAATTAGAACTACAGAAGTGGGCCCAATATATCCTGATTTTAATCAACAATATAATGAAAGGAGCAGAAGTCGCTATATCTAGGAAAGGAGCAGAGGTCATAACTATATATAAAAAGGGAGACGGCCAGGACACTAACAAATACAGGGCTATCACCCTAATGGATACCATGCAGAAAGTGGTTGGCAGAGCCCTTGTAAATAGGATTCAAAATTGGATGGAGGAGGAAGATGATCTTTCCACCTATCAAACAGGTTTTAGTAAAGGTACCAGTACAGGAGTGTTTACATTACTTATTTTATATTGGAAAGTAGTCATAATTGTCATGGGAAGTCTTTACTTGCGTTCATTGAGCTTAAAACCAATTATGATTTAGTGCCGCGAGAGAAGCTATGGTCAGTGCTCCAGGAAATGGGCTTACCCTCATACCTTTTAAATATTTTAATACGCCTCCATGATGAAACCTATGCCCGAGGTAGATGGGGGCTCATGGGCAAAGTAAAGACAAGATACAGTTCAACAGGGGGTTTGCCAGGGCTGTGTGATGGCTCCTACCCTCTTTTCACTTTATGTAAATGGAGTGGTTAGTTTTTTGAGTCAATTTAAAAAAAAAATTGCTCCAATTTTTGAAGGGGAAAAAAACCATACCCTACTGTTGGCCGACGACACTATTTTAATATCGAAAACCCCAATGGGCCTCCGGGAACTCCTCACCCGCTTTCAATTTTTTCTGTACACAAAGGGGCCTAATGATAAACATCACAAAGACTAAGTTTATGGCTTTCAATCTGGGCAAACATTTTAATAACACTCTCACTTACAATGGTTTACCCCTTAGAGAGAGTCCATTCCTTTGATTATCTGGGTATTAGGTTATCGCATAAAATGCAATGGGGGACTCACATGAACAAAATGTTACTGAACCATAAGCGGGTGGTGGATGCCATTGGTAGGGACCAAAGGTTAACCTCAATTAGACTGGTAGCTCCTTCACTAGTTGTCTATAAAGGTAAAGCTGTGAGGTCAAGAATTTATGGCGCTGAACTTTGGGGCTTCGAAAAAACTAATGAGATTGGACGATCAAAGACTAAATTCTTTAGAGATCTGGTATCCGTCCCTACCAATACACCACTCAAGCCCATACTCTCTGAGCAGGTCACTCCGACTAAGAGAGAGTTAAAAAAGAATTACTGGAACTGGGTAAATCACCAGGTCTTACATAAACCAATGCTTGTCTGACTATTTGAAGAGTTCATCCAGCATAAATCAGTTTGATCCCTGGAACCTTATCTAGATTTTATCCGGAAACACAGAGACAGGGCACTATATATGCAGTTTACATTAGGGTCAGTAAGGCTAAATACCAAACTGGCAAAATGGGACCCAACAACCTCCAACCTATATAACTGCCCCTGCTGTGATGCACAACAAGAAACTGTACACCATGTAGTCTTTGCTTGCCCAGCCTACAAGCAAGCAAGGGCCAAATGGATCAAGCCTATATGTATTATATTTGGGCACTAGAAACCTCCTTGATGCTCTACGAATCATGAGAAGTGACTCAAGTAGGTCCTCGCTAGTATGTGGTGTTACAAAGTACCTGGGGTGTGCGTGGATTATCCGTATAAGGGCACAATTAAGGAGTAATGTGCAAATAAATACCATCTAATCTGTGGATCTGAGAGATAATTTACACATAGGAATTATTTGCAAAGTACTGAAGATTAACTGTTTTGTATGGGACATGTGTTTTAGCTAATCTGTAATTTTAAACCTAATGAGCAAATGCCAATTAAGATATTAAGCGTAAATTTAGAGTGGACGGTATAGCCAGGTTTTTAAAACTTGTTTTTACTATATGAAATATTAATTTTATATACTTTTATGTGACTATGAAATGCTTTTATGATAATTGCTATTGAATAAAGCTTATTCAAAATGAATGGGGAGCATGGAAGAGTTCCTGACTAAGTGGCTCACCGGCTGGCTACTTCCATAGTTGTTGTCCTATTATTTTGTTGTAGAAAGGGCACACAGGGCCATGATGCAGAAGTCTCCCCGGGAAGCCAGACCAAGTCCTTTCATTGCAAAGATTTTGAATAAGCACAACAGAGACATGATTTGAAAGCAATCCAGACAAAGAACACCTGATGTTCAAAAACACTTGCATCCTCAAATGTCATGAGTACACAAGACTAGTCCAGCAGAAGCAACAGTAATTTATGGAAGACAAGGCCCAACTAGGTGAGCAGAAACTTCCCTATGCATTGCTGTATCTAGCCAAGCTGAGGGTGGTGTACCAATCCCGTATGCTATTCTTTGAGGCACCAGAAGTATACGTACACATGACAGGATTGCCCCGTACTTTGGAGTACAATGGCATTTTAAACAAGCATTTGCAATTCAATAGGTCTGGCATTTACGCAAGTTTAAGCAATTGACATTGCAAATAACTGGCTTTTATTTATGTTTTCTTTTTTAAAACATAAATAAAATGCATTGTCATTAACAATGCCACTAGCTTAGACTCGTGTAAATACGAGACCTATTGCATTGCAAATGCTTTGACTGGTATGGCTCCCGCGGTTTCCCGCTGTGTGCCAAGCATACGTTGTATAAATTGATGTGAATACTGTAAGTGCTGGACTGGCTCACTCTGGAAGAGAACTGGGCCTTGTCGTGAGAAATGAGGCTATTTAGACTGGAGGAAAGCGTTCCACGGGACACCCGAGGGGGCGCTGACCTCACTGATGAAGGCCGCCTGCGTGTACGTGTGTCGGCTCAAGGTGTCAGCTCAACACAGCTGGACGCTCTGAGGCAAAAAAGCTGATAAGTCAACAAAAGAGTGATTTCGAAACAAAGGCAGCTCTGAAAATGCGTTTTCATTTTGGAGGCGGCCTGACAGGAGTCATTAATGAACTTGGTGCGTGCAGGAATCGCTTAGGAGCAACTGCTAGAAAGAGCAGGGGGATATTCCGCTCTGCAACGAAAATGCAATTGCATCTGCCCAATGATCCTGCAGACAACTAGTAAGGGCCAGTCTCCAACGCCGTCCTCTCCAAGCTACCTCGTCAAACCCGCAGCTCTCACCTAATTAATGCAGCACTTGGACCCAGTGTCTCGCCGCTATGCTTTTCCTTGGCTTGTCGTAGGTCTCTATTGCATAGCTCGTCTTCAGGGCCGGACGTCGAGCTGTAACTCATAATCGGGTATCGGCTTGGTAGGCTTCCTTCTCAGCTGCTCATCAAGGGCTATGCCACGTACCCTCTTCTACTACGTGTGCTTTCCCTGGTTCCGGAAAGGACTCCGCACTGTAGTCTCAGCGTTGAGCTCCACGACTCAAAACTAAGGGAAAGTGAAAGAGCAGCGCACGCTGGAGGCAAGCCGTGACCGTGCACATCGGCGCGGCCTGCAACTCGTGCCCAGTGGCGAGGCGTAGAACTTGATGAAGAAGGAGAGATCGGTTGTCGCTGTCCAAGATGACCAGTGGGTCATTTTGTGAGTACATGCTGGCCCAGCCGAGGACCCAGAGGAGCCACAGCACACGCATCATTCTACCAGTAACAGCGCTGCAGAAACGGAAGAAGACCAGCCATAGAGAAGGAGGAGGGAGGGAAAGAAAAAGCACGCAATGTTTGTTGGTGAGGGAGAGGGGGGGTCTGTGTGTGTGTGCGTGTGTGTGTATGGGCACGCACATTCTACCATCAATAAGGGTCATTTGGACTGGTGCTAGGTGCCCACTAGAATAGTGGACAGCATATGCCAGGCCAACGTCTCACAGCAGCTACAGGAGTGCTGTGTGTTTTCTGCTTGGAGCAGCTGTAGCAGCACTGTGCTCTAACAATGGCTCTGAGGGCACTTTCCTTTACGGGATGGGGCAGCTGTGAGGGTGCCATTCCTCCCATTCTGTGAAGTAACAGTAGATGCTGTAGCACCCAGGATAATGTGCTGCATGGCCAATTAATTATAAGGTCCCAAAGGCACAACATATTGGCTATGCCAATGCTTTTTCACGGAGTGTTGGCGTGACGGGCAACACACAAAGATAAGAACAGAAAGAAGCATTTGACAAAGCTAACACAACTGGTTTGCCTGTGATACCTAAGGTAACAATACCATTATTTCATGCATTGCAAGTTATGAAGTAGAAGATGGCAGTCACTTCACATTTGATATAATGGTTTTCAACAGCAAAATGTAAAAAAATGAATATGCAGTGACCCTGATAGTGTGGAGCTCTTTTGTAGGCCTGAGCATGAAATTCCACTTCGCTCATTGATTTTGCTGAGTTTTTCCCACTCCACGCTCCGCGTAGCAGGCGGATTTCTGAAAAACTCCGCAGAGCAGAGTTTTTACTTACTTGCGCTCACCAACATTAAGTTTGCAAGCGGGGAGAATTTTACCCCAGACCACCTCCCGGCGATATCTTTCAATGCCGGCAGTGTGGATGGTCGCTACCGCTTGCGTTGAGAAATCTTCTATTCGCGCTGAGGAAGCTGCTGCTCTAGTAGAACATCAACTCGAGCAGCAGAAAGAAGCTGCACCCTCTTGCGCTGTGCGTGCACCTTTTGCACTGATTTTATAGCACGGGTCAAACACCAAGTTCTAAAAATCAGTGCGAATGGTGCAACGTAACGCACTCTGCCGCTTGCGGAAGTCCGCGCAGCACAGCAGAGTTTTTCAGTCATGCGGAACTCCACGAACTCCGCCCAGGCCTACTCATTAGCAGTTGCTAACAGACAGCTGTAGCTGTCTGTAGCCAAACACTATGAATAGTGCACTGCTTGACCTGCTGCTTTTGCTCAGTTGGTGGCTCTGGGGACTCATACATTTAACTGCAGAGATCTGTGTTTGACTTCAGGGTCACGGGTTCAATGGCTGGTAAGTTGACTCAGCCTTTCATCTTTCTGTGGTTAATAAAAGGAGCACTATTGAGTTAGAGAACAATGAACATCTGTTTTTCAGTACCAATGTACTTTTCAGGGTGAAAATGTGCTTTACAATTCCTACTGCTACAACTGGGGAAAGTAGGGAATGTGACCTGAGCTCACCATGTAAATCACCAGTCCCCCCGCAATACTGTAATAAGAGAGGAGTATTTTGAAAGATACATGGTTATTATGAAAGATGTGCTGGAGACTCACCCACAGTAACCTGAGTCCTACTTCATGTTAGCATTATATTTAAATGTACAGATTGTGTCCACCTTAGAAGAGTGAGAGGCTGGGTAGCTCCTATGTGAATTCAAAAGTGCAATCTACAGTTTATTTACATTATTCTGCAGTAAACTGAGCCTTTGAGTAACCATAACTGGACTGGGATGTGTAACCTGGAGATCACAAGCAGACCTGTGCAGCTGGCTCAGTCACCTTTAACTATACTTTAGGGATTAGAGCCTGCAGCTTGTAGGTTGCAGTGTATTATGTAGTAGGCACAGTAACAAGTTCAACAACCTTAATGTAATGGGGACATGAAATCACAGGAAGAGTAAACTTGACTCTGTGCATCAAGCAAATCAAGCCCTTATGTGTCTGATTACGTGCCAGGCATGAATGTGGCATCTCCAGCAGGGGACTGGCCTAGTTAGTGAGATTCAGGGGGTGCTCAAATTTCCCAATTAAAAAAGCAGTCAGCTGCAGGGTGGACAGGTAAGATGATCAAGGCTTGTCGCGGGCTTTGCCCATGAGAAACAGCATCAGTACTGATTTGCTTTAACGCCTTAACCGCAGCGTTTTTTCCGCTGCGGTGCGGGCGTTCTAATTGCTGGACGGGGCTCCGTCGGCCGGTAGGCAGCACCAGCGAGGTAGTGGCCGACGGGATCACAAAAGGGGTTAAGTGGGCCTCTGTCTGCAGTGTAACATTGGGCACAAAACAATGGGTTGGAATGCTTCCCCAAGCATTTGACACTCGTTATACTATTTGCAATTATTCATCCCATCACCTTTCGGGTGTTCGATTGTCAGTGATATACCTTAAAATCTCAGACTTGAGCATCATTCATAAGTCTACTACTGCCAAGCTATGTGAATTTAAAAAAGTAGTATATTTGCACCCATTCAAGGTGTACTTCTATAGGGATAGATTTCATATTTTGGTAAAGCAGTCACTATATATATATTTAAGATTGCAATCAAAAAAATTAACAAGTTAAAACCTCTTTGTGAAATGAGAGTGATGAGAAAAAAAGGACACAGATATAGCACACTGGGCTCAGAGCCCTTTGGCCCAACTACCAAACGAAGAATGCATTTGAGGGGTGTTATACCCTAAAGACGCATGTAGTAGCTACGCCCCTACCCATCCCACCTCGACCTGGTTGTTCTCCCTGGGAACTCATGACTACGGTCATGTACACCATAAAGGCCTTGAGTCCCTTCCCTGGGATCGCCTATTTTACATGTATGACCGCTTCATGCGCTCTTCTTCTCTGCTACAAGAAGCCTTGATGGTAGACTTGTCAAATTGCTGCATGTGGCGGAGCCCCATGTTTCTAGTCCTTGCATTTTGCAAATAATGTTATTAACTGAATGGCAACCCCATGTAATAGGCCTGATTCTGAAATAGAGGAGAACTTGAGGGCCTATTATTTGGGTGGACCGAGCCAGAACTGAGACATGTGTCTGGCTTGGCCCCAAGAGTCTGTACGAATACGGAGCCATGAAAAATGTTGCTACTTATATTGTGCAACAAACATAAAATAAAAATACGATGCAATCTTGAGGGCCTATTATTTGGGTGGACCGAGCCAGAACTGAGACATGTGTCTGGCTTGGCCCCAAGAGTCTGTACGAATACGGAGCCATGAAAAATGTTGCTACTTATATTGTGCAACACACATAAAATAAAAATACGATGCAATCGCTTCAAAATTCAAAAGATGTATTTCTTACAAAAAATATATATATTTTGTATTGAATTTTTTAAACCATAACCAAATGCAATCCACTTGCTTTGCGCCTACAGAGCATATTACGAGGTTCTTGTCTCTCATTATATAGTAAAGTATTGATCTTTGTCGCTGATACATTAGCAAAAACGCTGCATCATTTCCACCACAGTGCATAGCAGCATAGCAAAACATACATTTTTTTTTTTAAGTGAAAAAGTTTTTATTGTTTCATTTAATTAAAACCACAACAATACATCTTATAAAATCGGCTGCAAAACATACATACATATTATCCTTATACATCCATTACTCACTGACATTTGAGATCGATTCTGCCTGTGGGGGTTCATATATGTTTCCTCTGAATGCATTGCATGTACCCCCTATCCTAGACCACTTCTTGGGGCATCCTCTGTGCATATAGACCGCTCTTTCCGCCCAAAAAAATTATTTCTTAAACATGCAAAAGCCTTTTAATTTTGTACATCAGATGATGTCAATGCATATAAACAAGTTTATTAAAACTGATAGTTTTTTTAGAAATATTCATTGCTCAACCCGACAATGTCATTAGTGAACTAAGCAGAAAGTGAGTAGTCAAGTTCAAATTCAAGTTCAAGTTCGGAAATTTATTCGATGATTAAAAAACATCATAAAAGCACATATATACAGTTAAAAAATACAATTAAATACAATATCTGAACTGAATCTAAAAATCGCTGATACGGATAAAAGGTAGAAACGAATTTTATCTTAAACATTGATTAACTCAGTCCTCTAGTGTTTCTCAGCCTTACTGAGACCTTAATGAAATTCATAATACAGCATGAAGTGCGCATATCGTTTGCTCTTTGTAGAAAGAGCAGGGCAGCTTCAGCATGACAGAATTTCGCCTGTTTTCAGATATCTACCAAAAATTTCAGTCTAGGCGTCCTATAAAAAAGACATAAAAGTACAAAATGAAGGGTGTCCTGCGGAGACCGATTGTCGCAGCCGGAGGCACGCTTCTGCTCAATTGTTAAAGTGTGGCAGGGTATGCTCAGACGTGAGTACCTTGCTCACTTTGCCACTGGATTCAAGCAGATGAAGGCTGAAATTGCCAGAAACCGGTCCTCAGTAGCTTATTTCCGGCCCAGGGAAGGCATTGGCTTGGCAGTTCGGGCTGGACTGTTCCCATGAGGCTCAGGGTCAGACTGATTTGCATATGGCCATGTCTGAACTGGGGTGGCAGAGTGGGCTAAAGAATGGTGATGGATTAAACCCAGATCAGTTGACTGGGGGTGAGTGTTTGATTCGCTCAAACGCTCCGTCCATCATCCCCTTTTGTATCGCTTTGTTCACCCCAAGTGTGGCAGGGTATGCTCAGACGTGAGTCCCTTGCTCCCTTTGCCACTGGATTCAAGCAAGCCGGGCTGATGAAGGCTGAAATTGCCAGAAACCGGTCCTCGGTAGCTTGTTTCCGGTCCAGGGAAGGCATTGGCTTGGCAGTTCGGGCTGGACTGTTCCCATGAGGCATAGGGTCAGGCTGATTTGCATATGGCCATGTCTGAACTGGGGTGGGAGAGTGGGCTAAAGAATGGTGTTGGATTAAACCCAGATCAGTTGACTGGGGGTGAGTGTTTGATTCGCTCAAACGCTCCGTCCATCATCCCCTTTTGTATCGCAATTGTTAAAGTAGTCATTTAAATGCTAAACGTGTCCTAGATTCTTATTATAGAAGGCACAACATTATAGATTATTAAATCAAGTATAAGAGGTGGTTTTACAGCGCACAACTTGAAGTAGTTAGAATTGTGCCTTTGTAGGATAATAAAGAAAAAGGAGGCGCCCAAATAAAAGATTTGTTTAGGATCACACAATTTGAAGAAGCAGGGAAGCAGGTATTGATTTAAGTTTATCTGGTTTTACATTTAGAAATTCAGTCTCCAGTTGCATATCTCTGGCGCCAATTCACATAAAAGGTTAATCTTTTGTCTTTTATTCTCGGGTCAAAACCAGAAAAACACATAGATAGCAGACCCGACACAGGGCCCTGAGCCCAAATGCCAAGTAATTAATGCATTAATTTGGGACGGTGTCACACCCCCAAACAACCCCCTTGAAGCTATGCCCTGATCTCCAGGCAGCAACTTCAGAACACTTTCTGGACCCGAGGACAAACGGAAGAGGACTGGACCTGCTGTCTTTGACCTGAGAGGAGCCATGAAGGACTGGACTGCTCTTCTTGTACTCAGGAGAAAGAAGTAGTGGGTGCATAATCACACTCTATGTTCATGGGATGGGGGAGTGCAACCTAGAATACTCCCTCACACACTTTCACTCACTCATTCTTTTACGTCTAGTTACTGGTGAACGTGGGAGTGATGAGTAGGGGTGTGGAGAAAATCTGATGACGGAGCTTGTACGTGTGTCCACTAATTTCATCATATATATGGTTTTATTTGCTATTTATAGCATTGGGCATTGCTTTAAATGGGCAAGTACTCTGTCCGGTACTGAGTACCTGTACTTCTTCCATTTGAAAGGGCGAGTAGGTGCACTTCTCCGCAGTGCTGCCAGTGCACTTCTCAGGAGCAAGCAGAATAACAGATACTGTAAATAGCGAGCACCTTCACTTCTATAGTTCCATTTAATGCACTGGCGTAGAAGCATATTCGAGTATATTGGTCAGAATTACTGAGAGATGAAAATGGCCCTTAAAATGACTGCACAAAATAGGTTTATCAAAGTATAAATAACGCACGTCCTGATACAGCGCTCTCTGTGCATGTGGGGCCCCTGTTCTATTGCCGGTGAGTCTCACAGACGTGGGAGGTAAGAAGTGTTCTTATGGGTCCTTCTGGTTCTGCTGTTAATTCCTTCTCTGCTGTTCAGTGAGTGGGTTTTAATGGAGCGGTCCCTTTAAAAGTCTACTTGAAAGCCCTATGCTGCTCTGGTGGCAGCTCTGAGCTTTAAGAATTGGAAGATGAGAAAGATGCAATAACATACAACGTGGCTCGTTGGTCTAGGGGTATGATTCTTGCTTAGGGTGCGAGAGGTCCTGGGTTCAAAGCCCGAACGAGCCCCATTTTCTTTCTTATTTTTCTCATATTCAAATTTTTAAATTTTTATTTAATGCGTTTTAAATAAGGAAAACGTTTTTTTTATCTTTCTGATGTGTTTTTCAGTGCCCCTATTTTAAACCAAAAATATTAAAATCAAAAGATGCCTCGTCCGGGATCTCTCGCACCCAAAGCAAGAATCATACCCCTAGACCAACATGCCACTGAGAAGTTCATTTACCAATAGGGTTTACATGTCGGTACACGTAGAGCTCGTGCTCTATATTTTCGCACCAGTTCTGCACATTGCACTGGAAGTGGCAAAAATTAGACCTTGTTGAGGGAAGATGGTTTAAGGCACACACAGTGACTTCTTTTAGAAAATGTTCACGTCCTTTTATTTCAAACGATTTACAACAAGAAGACATTAATTAAAAAAATGGATTACACTCATTTCCCTTGCACGAGGTTGTTTCAAATTTGTGACTAGAATATAGTAAGTTTGTTACATTTATAAGATGCAAAACAGAAGTATCTGATAATGAGCAGAGATGTCAACCAGCGGAAGCCCGAGTGGGATCCGGCTGCACACAGACTGCACTTCCGATTATCACTCGTTGAAACCGGTGCACCGTGACAGACAGACAGGAGGTGGTGCTACGGAGACAACATTGAATATCGAAAAGGAGAGCAATTAGCGATTTCCAACCTTAAAGAGCTTGCAAAGATTATTTATACTAGGAGCGTTGGCCTTTAAGAACAAAAATAGAAATCATAGATTTTAAAAAAAGTAAAATAAACGAACTGCTCACACAGGGACTTGAACCCTGGACCCTCAAATCAAATGCCTGATACTCTACCGACTGAGCTATCCGGGCTCGTTCAAAACATTGCAGGCTTGTGTTTATATATGGAATAAAAAATAGCGTCCCCACACTGCTGTTTTCTTTGTTTCATAGTTTTCCTCTGTTTCCTGAGCCCTTCAGTATCAATCCAGACAGGATCCATCAGAGAGTTTCACACTCTGAGTGTCTCCCCCGCACTGTGCTCACCACGCATTCTGCCTGCAGAATGAAGGAGCTGTTTGCATGCCATCACATTCACATAACATTAGTGGAAGAGCTCGAGTGCTCCTATGTGCGACTGCTTGTGAGTAGAGTGTGCACATGCATAAGTGTGACTGCTCGTGAGTGGAGTGTGCATGTGTGCGACTGCTCGTGAGTGGAGTTTGCGCTTGAATTTGTGTAACTGCTTGTGAGTGGAGTGTGTGCCACTGCTCGTGAGTCGAGTGTGCATGTGTGTGACTGCTATTGAGTGGAGTTTGTGCTTGTATGTGTGTGACTGCTTGTTGGAAATGGCCCTTTTTGCAGGGTTATCCCCAAATATTTTGATTTTTCCTCCTATTATTTCCTGACCTGTGTGCATTGGTTTTAGGACTATGGGCACTTAACCACTCCAAATCAGTGCTAAAGTGCATATGCTCTCTGTGTAAACTGTGTTATGGATTGGTTTTTTCATGATTGGCTATTTGATTCATGTGTCAGTCCCTAGTAAAGTGCACTGCGAGTGCCAGGGCATATAAATCAAATGCTGTTGGTGGGCTGCAGCACTGGATTGTGTCACCCACGCAAACAGCCTGTAAAGTGTAACTCTGGCCTGCCATTGCGTAGCCTGTCCTCAGCCTAGGGCTGCCATGTCGAATTGGCAAGTGCACACACTTGCAAGTCCCTAAACCTTCCCTTTTCTACATGTAAGTCGCCCCTGAGGTAGGTCCAATGTACCCCCATTGGGCAGGGTGCACTGTATGTGAAAGGTAGGACATGCGCTGGTGTGTGTGGCATGTCCTGATAGTGAATTTAATTTATTTTAAAAGTTTTATAGAGTGCGAACAAGATCCTTACGGATATCAGAGCTCTTTACATACAGAATGGGATAAAAAGGCAAGGAGTAATAATTAAACAAAACATTTTGTGCAAAGATGAGCAAATGGTTACAAAAAAAGAAACAAGGTAAGGTAGCAACGGTGCATAGGTGGTCAATATACATAGTCATAGGAGGAAGAGTACTGAGTTACGAGATTACATTAGTCAAAGTTCAGGTAAATTTAGCTAATAGGAGAGATTTTACTTCTTTTTTGAAGGATGCCGAGGATGAGATAAGTCTGATTTCTGGAGGGAGGGCATTCCAGATCCTGGGCGCCATCCCTGAGAAGGAGCGTTTATAGGTTTTTTTCTTGTGAAATCTCTGAGGTTTCAAAAGAAGATTGTCTGCACTTCTTGTCACTCTTGAGCCACCCGAGATTGTCAGTTTCTGAGCGAGGTAGCTGGGGGAGTTGTGGTGTATAGCCTTGTGGGTCATTCAGGCGATTTTCAGATGTATTCTAGCTTCGTAAGGCAGCCAGTTCAAAGCTTTTAGATCAGGAGAAATGTGTGAAAGTTTTTTTGAGCCAGTGATTAGTCTGGCTGCAGCATTAATAGAGGCTTTTAATGGTGCGGTTGTCGATATGGGGAGACCACAGAGGGCAACACTTCCATAATCCACTCGAGGGATGACTAGGGCTTGGACTGCAGTTCTGAAGTCATTGGGAGGAAGGAAAGTTTTCAATTTCCGCAATGTGTTGATTTGGAAATTAGCTCCCTTCGTTGCATTGCTGATGTGATGATGCTTATTGAGATTGCAGTCAAGGGTTATGCCTAAAGATTTCGCTGAGTCCACAATAGTAGGTTGAAGGTTGAGTGCAATGAGATGGTTAAGCCAGGACTGAGTGAGGGGGACTTTGGTGGGAGGCGCTATTAGGAGGAATTCCGTTTTTTGAGCGTTAAGTTTGAGGTCATTCTCTGCCAGCCAAGTCTGTATGTTCCTAAGCGTTGTGTTGAGTATTTTCATGTCATCAAGGGTGTGTATTTTAAGGTAGAGCTGGGTATTGTCTGCGTACATGTGAAATTGAACATTAGATGCTTGAAGTAGTGCGGTAAGTGGTTCCATGAGTAGATTGAACAGAGTAGGGGAGAGGGAGGATCCTTGAGGGACAGCAAGTGTTACAGGAACTGGTGTGGACATAGTATTGTTAATCTTGAATTTCGCTGGGGACGCACTGAGGTAGTGCTTGATCCTTGTGTGCGCCACCCCATTGCTAAAGCCTGGTCCTGCTGGATGGGAGATCAGGAGCGGAATGGCAGTGACCTGAAGAGCGACCAGGAGGCGCGCTACTGAGCGGAGGTACCCGTATACGATCCTTGGTGATCCCCTGCAGTGTTCGCTGAGTGCCTGGTCTGCTGGCTCTGCGTAAGGACAGGATGTCGAAATCCACTTAGCCTAATAGTATCACACAGTATACAACCCAGCATCTGCCGTCGCAACGGATTACGCGGCAGACAGGTCAAGAGGAGTGCGCGGATGTGCCGGCGGAGCCTTCCCGGGCGGAGTTGCTGAAGGCCATACAGGGCTCCCATTCTCCGCTGGAGCGGCAGATAGAGACTGTATCGCTTGATGTCAACCTCCTGAGAACGGATCTTCGCAAAGTGGCGGATAAGGTATCTGATGCGGAGGGTAACATTACCCAGTTACAAGGGCAGGTGGCTTCCCTCCAGAAGACAGTCACGCAACTCACCTCTACGACGCACGCATTGGAACGAAGAGCTGAGGACGCGGAGGGTAGGGCGCGCCGCAGCAACATTAGAGTCCTGGGTGTGCCGGAGCGATTGGAGGCGGGGAATGCCGAGCGCTTCCTGGAGGACTGGATTCGGACTCAACTGTGCCCGCATGGGCTATCAAATGTATTTGTCATCGAACGGGCGCATAGGGCCATGGTCCCCCCCCGCGCCCGGGGGAGCTCTCAAGGGCATTGATTGCGAAGATCCTGAACTGTAAAGTCTGGGATTGCATTCTGAAGGCGGCGAGGGAGACGGAGTCTCTCACCATTGAGAACAGCCGCATATGCATCTATCCTGATTACACCCAACAGGTGCAAGAGCAGCGGAAGTCCTACCTGGGAGTCAAGCAGAAGCTCCGGGAGATGAAGCTACAATATATGCTGTTATATCCAGCCAAGGTCAAGGTGATATCTCAGGGCCGGGTGCATTTCTTTGAATAGCCCGCTGAGGTGTGGGAGTGGCAGGAGATACAGGGGTGACAACATGCCCCCGGGAGAGCGAGGGGGACCCCGTGAGACCTGGGGGAACCATCCCCAGAGACGACGATGCGGAAGGCGGAGACGTTGGGACCTTCCTTGGCGAGGGATGGTCCAGAGTCCTCAGGCCCATCCGCCCCTGGGGACGTGTTGGTTCCAGATACCCTGCAGGACATTGTGCCAGGTACAGACTCTACGGCTCCGGTGATCCCAGAGACTGGAATGTCTGAACTGCTGCCGGGGACGGCTCTGTCATAAGGTACTGTTGGAGTGAAGAGTGTTGTGCTCTGCTTTGGGGGCTTTAGTGCTGGGCCTTGAGTTTGTATGAGGTACCTGGGAGCCGTGCTGTTCGAGCTTGAATGACGGAGTGGAGCGTAGGACCTGTATCCCGTTGGAACAACATTATGTGGCGGTGTCTGTCTTTATTTTGGCTGGGGAGGGCCCTGCTTCGGGACTGATGCCGGCGGCCAAGCCCAGGTTCATTCCTGTACGCCTGGGTCCCATGGGGAGCTAGAAGGGGGGGTGGGTGGTGTTTGGTTTGGTGTGTGTGTGTGTGTTGGATGGAACGAATAGGGTGGCTGTGTACGTCCTGGCACCAGCAGGGGGAGGGCAGGATAGCGTGTTTTGTTGTTGCTGTCATCTTGCTCGTGGGTGGGGGTGGGGGTAGATGTTATGGGGGGGTTTTGGGGTTGGGGGTGTTTGGGGGGTTGGTGGGGTTGGGAGGGGAAGTTGTTGCTGGCATTGAGAGTACTGTGTTTTTGGTTTTTGAATGGCTGATCAGATGGGCTGGGTCCCCCGGCCTGGATGCTGGTTGGGCCCGTGGGTGGCGGAACACGCTGTTTGTAATATATGGCCAGGTTGGGCGTGATCTCATGTCATGGGGTTTAAATTCTTAACTTGGAACGTGCGTGGATTGGGCACTTGCACTAAAAGATACAGGGTCCTTTCATTCCTCCGATGCCATGGCGTCTCCATTGCGTGCCTCCAGGAGACCCACTTGAACGAAGAGGGTGCCCAGAAGCTGTCCTAAAAATGGCGGGCCAGATGTTTCATTCCTCCTATTCTACCTATGCCAGGGGGTCCTAATCTGGGTGGCACCTGGGGTTCCCTGTGCCGTTCAGTATGTTGAGGCAGATGTCGAAGGCAGGTACTTGCTGCTGTGAATCAAGCTAGATGGTAGGGATTTCCTGCTCTTAAATTCCTATGCACCTAACGTTGATGATCCAGGTTTCTTTTCCCATCTCCAGGACCTTATTGTCTCAGACTTGGACACCACGTTCGTTTGGTTTGGGGATTTTAATTGTGTGTTGGACCCGGATCTAGATCGGCATCCTCCTCGCTCTGGCACAAAACCATGTATGACGGCACGCCTAGGGGAAGTGATGCATAATTTGGGAGCTGTGGATGTGTGGCGTACAGCCATCCCACTCAGAGGCTCTCTACTTGTTACACCCCGACGCACGACACACATAGTAGACTGGACCGGGTCCTTGCAGCCAATACGCCCGCGTCTCTCTCCTTAATGGCATATAAATAGAACGAGTGTTTGTACCAGCTAAAGTCCAAACACCATGGAAATACAGGAGGGACCAACATCATTTTTCCATGTGTAATGATCCTGTGGCTGGAGGCAAATTCCAGCAAAATAGATGGCTCACTGACAGTTCACAGGGGCTGTGAGCGTTTTTTGACCAGGGTTCAATCCCCAGCTGGGGAAAATCGTTTTTTTATTTTTTTTTATTTGTTTTCTAAATTCCACAAATGAGAGATGTGCCTTTGCAAATCACCCCCTAGCAGTGTCTGGGAGAACTATGGCCTCCTTAGTCATAGTGCATGTCAGGCATTGATGGCATGCTGTGTGGCATGTGGATAGGGGGGACAGGTTTGCTATGAAAGAAATCACTTATTTAGTGGAATGAGAATTTGGGGATGATTGTGTAACAATAATAAATGCATGGGGCTAGTGGCAGACTGTATGAAAGGAAGGGCTATTTGTATTTAAAGAATGTAAATCGAGAGAAGATTTCTGGTATCTAAAGTCCAAAGACAATAGAAATAGAGGGAAGACCGACATCATTATTCTATGACATATATGCCTTTGGCTGAGAAAATTTCAGCAGAGTAGATGGCTCACTGTTAATTCACAAGGGCTTTGAGTGAGTTTTGACCAGAGTTCAAACCCCAGCTGGGGAAAATCGTTTTTTTAAAAAAAATTTATTTCTAAATTCCAAAAATGAACGTTGTGCCTTTGTAAATCACCCCCTAGCAGTATCTGGGAGAACTTTGGCCTCCTTAGTCATAGTGCATGTCAACCATTGATGGCATGCTGTGTGGCATGTGGATAGGGGGACAGGTTTGCTATGAAAGAAATCACCTATTTAGTGGAATGAGAATTTGGGGATGATTGTGTAACAATAATAAATGCATGGGGCTAGTGGCAGACTGTATGAAAGGAAGGGCTATTTGTATTTAAAGAATGTAAATCGAGAGAAGATTTCTGGTATCTAAAGTCCAAAGACAATAGAAATAGAGGAAGGACCGACATCATCATTCAATGACATATATGCCATTGGCTGGGTAAATTTCAGCAGTGTAGATGGCTCACTGTTAATTCACGGGGTCATTGAGTGAGTTTTGACCAGAGTTCAAACCCCAGCTCAGGAAAATCTTTTTTTTTTTTTAATTTTATTTTAAATTCCACAAATGGAAGCTGTGCCTTTGTAAATCACCCCCTAGCAGTATCTGGGAGAACTATGGCCTCCTTAGTCATAGTGCATGTCAACCATTGATGGCATGCTGTGTGGCATGTGGATAGGGGGGACAGGTTTGCTATGAAAGAAATCACTTATTTAGGGGAATGAGAATTTGGGGATGATTGTGTTACAATAATAAATGCATGGGGCTAGTGGCAGACTGTATGAAAGGAAGGGCTATTTGTATTTAAAGAATGTAAATCGAGAGAAGAGTTCTGGTATCTAAAGTCCAAAGACAATAGAAATAGAGGAAGGACCGACATCATTATTCAATGACATACATGGCTGTGGCTTGGGTAATTTCAGCAGAGTAGATGGCTCACTGTTAATTCACAGGGGCTTTGAGTGATTTCTAAATTCCACAAATGAAAGCTGTGCCTTTGTAAATCACCCCCTAGCAGTATCTGGGAGAACTATGGCCTCCTTAGTCATAGTGCATGTCAACCATTGATGGCATGCTGTGTGGCATGTGGATAGGGGGGACAGGTTTGCTATGAAAGAAATCACTTATTTAGTGGAATGAGAATTTGGGGATGATTGTGTAACACTAATAAATGCATGGGGCTAGTGGCAGACTGTATGAAAGGAAGGGCTATTTGTATTTAAATAATGTAAATCGAGAGAAGATTTCTGGTATCTAAAGTCCAAAGACAATAGAAATAGAGGAAGGACCGACATCATTATTCAATGACATATATGCCTTTGGCTGGGTACATTTTTTAGTAGTGTAGATGGCTCACTGTTAAATCACTGGGGCTTTGAGTGAGTTTTGACCAGAGTTCAAACCCCAGCTGGGGAAAATCGTTTTTTTTTTTTTTTTAAATTTCATTTCTAAATTCCACAAATGAAAGCTGTGCCTTTGTAAATCACCACCTAGCAGTATCTGGGAGAACTATGGCCTCCTTAGTCATAGTGCATGTCAACCATTGATGGCATGCTGTGCGGCATATGGATAGGGGGGGCAGATTTGCTATGAAAGAAATCACTTATTTAGTGGAATGAGAATTTGGGGATGATTGTGTAACAATAATAAATGCATGGGGCTAGTGGCAGACTGTATGAAAGGAAGGGCTATTTGTATTTAAAGAATGTAAATCGAGAGAAGATTTCTGGTATCTAAAGTCCAAAGACAATATAAATAGAGGAAGGACCGACATCATTATTCTATGACTTACATGCCTTTGGCTGGGGAAAATTCTGCAGAATAGATGGCTCACTGTTAATTCACAGGGGCTTTGAGTGAGGTTTGACCAGGGTTCAAACCCCAGCTAGGGAAAATCGTTTTTTTTTTTAATTTTATTTCTAAATTCCACAAATGAAAGCTGTGCCTTTGTAAATCACCCCCTAGCAGTATCTAGGAGAACTATGGCCTCCTTAGTCATAGTGCATGTCAACCATTGATGGCATGCTGTGTGGCATGTGGATAGGGGGGACAGGTTTGCTATGAAAGAAATCACTTATTTAGTGGAATGAGAATTTGGGGATGATTGTGTAACCATAATAAATGCATGGGGCTAGTGGCAGACTGTATGAAAGGAAGGGCTATTTGTATTTAAAGAATGTAAATCGAGAGAAGATTTCTTTTATCTAAAGTCCAAAGACAATAGAAATAGAGGAAGGACCGACATCATTAATTTATGACATATATGCCTTTGGCTGGGGAAATTTCAGCAGAGTAGATGGCTCACTGTTAATTCACAGGGGCTTTGAGTGAGTTTTGACCAGAGTTCAAACCCCAGCTGGGGAAAATCGTTTTTTTTTTAAATGTTATTTCTAAATTCCACAAATGAAAGCTGTGCCTTTGTAAATCACCCCCTATCAGTATCTGGGAGAACTATGGCCTCCTTAGTCATAGTGCATGTCAACCATTGATTGCATGCTGTGTGGCATGTGGATAGGGGGGACAGGTTTGCTATGAAAGAAATCACTTATTTAGTGGAATGAGAATTTGGGGATGATTGTGTAACAATAATAAATGCATGGGGCTAGTGGCAGACTGTATGAAAGGAAGGGCTATTTGTATTTAAAGAATGTAAATCGAGAGAAGATTTCTGGTATCTAAAGTCCAAAGACAATAGAAATAGAGGAAGGACCGACATCATTATTCAATGACATATATGCCTTTGGCTGGGTAAATTTTTTAGTAGCGTAGATGGCTCACTGTTAATTCACTGGGGCTTTGAGTGAGTTTTGACCAGAGTTCAAACCCCAGCTGGGGAAAATCATTTTTTTTTTTTAAATTTCATTTCTAAATTCCACAAATGAAAGCTGTGCCTTTGTAAATCACCCCCTAGCAGTATCTGGGAGAACTATGGCCTCCTTAGTCATAGTGCATGTCAACCATTGATGGCATGCTGTGTGGCATGTGGATAGGGGGGACAGGTTTGCTATGAAATAAATCACTTATTTAGTGGAATGAGAATTTGGGGATGATTGTGTAACAATAATAAATGCATGGGGCTAGTGGCAGACTGTATGAAAGGAAGGGCTATTTGTATTTAAAGAATGTAAATCGAGAGAAGATTTCTGGTATCTAAAGTCCAAAGACAATAAAAATAGAGGAAGGACCGACATCATTATTCTATGACATATATGCCTTTGGCTGAGGAAATTTCAGCAGAGTAGATGGCTCACTGTTAATTCACAGGGGCTTTGAGTGAGTTTTGACCAGAGTTCAAACCCCAGCTGGGGAAAATCATTTTTTTTAAAAAATTTTATTTCTAAATTCCAAAAATGAACGCTGTGCCTTTGTAAATCACCCCCTAGCAGTATCTGGGAGAACTATGGCCTCCTTAGTCATAGTGCATGTCAACCATTGATGGCATGCTGTGTGGCATGTGGATAGGGGGGACAGGTTTGCTATGAAAGAAATCACCTATTTAGTGGAATGAGAATTTGGGGATGATTGTGTAACAATAATAAATGCATGGGGCTAGTGGCAGACTGTATGAAAGGAAGGGCTAGTTGTATTTAAAGAATGTAAATCGAGAGAAGATTTCTGGTATCTAAAGTCCAAAGACAATATAAATAGAGGAAGGACCGACATCATTATTCAATGACATATATGCCTTTGGCTGGGTAAATTTCAGCAGTGTAGATGGCTCACTGTTAATTCACAGGGGCTTTGAGTGATTTCTAAATTCCACAAATGAAAGCTGTGCCTTTGTAAATCACCCCCTAGCAGTAGTGCATGTCAACCATTGATGGCATGCTGTGTGGCATGTGGATAGGGGGGAAAGGTTTGCTATGAAAGAAATCACTTATTTAGTGGAATGAGAATTTGGGGATGATTGTGTAACAATAATAAATGCATGGGGCTAGTGGCAGACTGTATGAAAGGAAGGGCTATTTGTATTTAAAGAATGTAAATCGAGAGAAGATTTCTGGTATCTAAAGTCCAAAGACAATAGAAATAGAGAAAGGACCGACATCATTAATTTATGACATATATGCTTTTGGCTGGGGAAATTTCAGCAGAGTAGATGGCTCACTGTTAATTCACAGGGGCTTTGAGTGAGTTTTGACCAGAGTTCAAACCCCAGCTGGGGAAAATCGTTTTTATTTTTTAATTTTATTTCTCAATTCCACAAATGAAAGCTGTGCCTTTGTAAATCACCCCCTAGCAGTATCTGGGAGAACTATGGCCTCCTTAGTCATAGTGCATGTCAACCATTGATGGCATGCTGTGTGGCATGTGGATAGCGGGGACAGGTTTGCTATGAAAAAAATCACTTATTTACTGGAATGAGAATTTGGGGATGATTGTGTAACAATAATAAATGCATGGGGCTAGTGGCAGACTGTATGAAAGGAAGGGCTATTTGTATTTAAAGAATGTAAATCGAGAGAAGATTTCTGGTATCTAAAGTCCAGAGACAATAGAAATAGAGGAAGGACCAACATCATTATTCAATGACATATATGGCTTTGGCTTGAGACATTTCAGCAGAGTAGATGGCTCACTGTTAATTCACAGGGGCTTTGAGTGAGTTTTGACCAGAGTTCAAACCCCAGCTGGGGAAAATCGTTTTTAAAAAAAAAAAAAATATTTCTAAATTCCACAAATGAAAGCTGTGCCTTTGTAAATCACCCCCTAGCAGTATCTGGGAGAACTATGGCCTCCATATTCATAGTGCAATCTCAACCATTGATGGCATGCTGTGTGGCATGTGGATAGGGGGGACAGGTTTGCTATGAAAGAAATCACTTATTTAGTGGAATGAGAATTTGGGGATGATTGTGTAACAATAATAAATGCATGGGGCTAGTGGCAGACTGTATGAAAGGAAGGGCTATTTGTATTTAAAGAATGTAAATCGAGAGAAGATTTCTGGTATCTAAAGTCCAAAGACAATAGAAATAGAGGAAGGACCGACATCATTATTTTATGACATATATGCCTTTGGCTAGGGAAATTTCAGCAGAGTAGATGGCTCACTCTTAATTTACAGGGGCTTTGAGTGAGTTTTGACCAGAGTTCAAACCCCAGCTGGGGAAAATCGTTTTTTTTTAAAATTTTATTTCTAAATTCCACAAATGAAAGCTGTGCCTTTGTAAATAAACCCCTAGCAGTATCTGGGAGAAATATGGCCTCCTTAGTCATAGTGCATGTCAACCATTGATGGCATGCTGTGTGGCATGTGGATAGGGGGGATAGGTTTGCTATGAAAGAAATCACTTATTTAGTGGAATGAGAATTTGGGGATGATTGTGTAACAATAATAAATGCATGGGGCTAGTGGCAGACTGTATGAAAGGAAGGGCTATTTGTATTTAAAGAATGTAAATCGAGAGAAGATTTTTGGTATCTAAAGTCCAAAGACAATAGAAATAGAGGAAGGACCGGCATCATTATTCTATGACATACATGCCTTTGGCTTGGGAAGTTTCAGCAGAGTAGATGGCTCACTGTTAATTCACAGGGGTTTTGAGTGAGTTTTGACCAGGGTTCAAACCCCAGCTGGGAAAAATCATTTTTTTTTTAAATTTTATTTCTAAATTCCACAGATGAAAGCTGTGCCTTTGTAAATCACCCCCTAGCAGTATCTGGGAGAAGTATGGCCTCCTTAGTCATAGCGCATGTCAACCATTGATGGCATGCTGTGTGGTATGTGGATAGGGGGGACAGGTTTGATATGAAAGAAATCACTTATTTAGTGGACTGAGAATTTGGGGATGATTGTGTAACAATAATAAATGCATGGGGCTAGTGGCAGACTGTATGAAAGGAAGGGCTATTTGTATTTAAAGAATGTAAATCGAGAGAAGATTTCTGGTATCTAAAGTCCAAAGACAATAGAAATAGAGGAAGGACCAACATCATTATTTAATGACATATATGGCTGTGGCTTGGGAAATTTCAGTAGAGTAGATGGCTCACTGTTAATTCACAGGGGCTTTGAGTGAGTTTTGACCAGAGTTCAAACCCCAGCTGGGGAAAATCGTTTTTTTTAAAAAAAAAAAATGTATTTCTAAATTCCACAAATGAAAGCTGTGCCTTTGTAAATCACCCCCTAGCAGTATCTGGGAGAACTATGGCCTCCTTAGTCATAGTGCATGTCAACCATTGATGGCATGCTGTGTGGCATGTGGATAGGGGGGACAGGTTTGCTATGAAAGAAGTCACTTATTTAGTGGAATGAGAATTTGGGGATGATTGTGTAACAATAATAAATGCATGGGGCTAGTGGCAGACTGTATGAAAGGAAGGGCTATTTGTAAATAAAGAATGTAAATCGAGAGAAGATTTCTGGTGTCTAAAGTCCAGAGACTATAGAAATAGAGGAAGGACCAACATCATTATTCAATGACATATATGGCTTTGGCTTGGGCACATTTCAGCAGAGTAGATGGCTTACTGTTAATTCACAGGGGCTTTGAGTGAGTTTTGACCAGAGTTCAAACCCCAGCTGGGGAAAATCGTTTTTTTTTTAAAAATTTTATTTCTAAATTCCACAAATGAAAGCTGTGCCTTTGTAAATCACCCCCTAGCAGTATATGGGAGAACTATGGCCTCCTTAGTCATAGTGCATGTCAACCATTGATGGCATGCTGTGTGGCATGTGGATAGGGGGGACAGGTTTGCTATGAAAGAAATCACTTATTTAGTGGAATGAGAATTTGGGGATGATTGTGTAACAATAATAAATGCATGGGGCTAGTGGCAGACTGTATGAAAGGAAGGGCTATTTGTATTTAAAGAATGTAATTCAAGAGAAGATTTCTGGTATCTAAAGTCCAAAGACAATAGAAATAGAGGAAGGACCGACATCATTTTTTTATGACATATATGCCTTTGGCTGGGGAAATTTCAGCAGAGTAGATGGCTCACTCTTAATTTACAGGGGCTTTGAGTGAGTTTTGACCAGAGTTCAAACCCCAGCTGGGGAAAATCGTTTTTTAAAAAAAATTTTATTTCTAAATTCCACAAATGAAAGCTGTGCCTTTGTAAATAAACCCCTAACAGTATCTGGGAGAACTATGGCCTCCTTAGTCATAGTGCATGTCAACCATTGATGGCATGCTGTGTGGCATGTGGATAGGGGGGATAGGTTTGCTATGAAAGAAATCACTTATTTAGTGGAATGAGAATTTGGGGATGATTGTGTAACAACAATAAATGCATGGGGCTAGTGGCAGACTGTATGAAAGGAAGGGCTATTTGTAAATAAAGAATGTAAATCGAGAGAAGATTTCTGGTGTCTAAAGTCCAAAGGCAATAGAAATAGAGGAAGGACCAACATCATTATTTCATGACATATATGTCTTTGGCTGCGGCAATTTCAGCAGAGTAGATGGCTCACTGTTAATTCACAGGGGCTTTGAGTGAGTTTTGACCAGAGTTCAAACCCCAGCTGGGGAAAATCGTTTTTTTTTTAAATGTTATTTCTAAATTCCACAAATGAAAGCTGTGCCTTTGTAAATCACCCCCTATCAGTATCTGGGAGAACTATGGCCTCCTTAGTCATAGTGCATGTCAACCATTGATTGCATGCTGTGTGGCATGTGGATAGGGGGGACAGGTTTGCTATGAAAGAAATCACTTATTTAGTGGAATAAGAATTTGGGGATGATTGTGTAACAATAATAAATGCATGGGGCTAGTGGCAGACTGTATGAAAGGAAGGGCTATTTGTATTTAAAGAATGTAAATCGAGAGAAGATTTCTGGTATCTAAAGTCCAAAGACAATAGAAATAGAGGAAGGACCGACATCATTATTCAATGACATATATGCCTTTGGCTGGGTAAATTTTTTAGTAGCGTAGATGGCTCACTGTTAATTCACTGGGGCTTTGAGTGAGTTTTGACCAGAGTTCAAACCCCAGCTGGGGAAAATCATTTTTTTTTTTTAAATTTCATTTCTAAATTCCACAAATGAAAGCTGTGCCTTTGTAAATCACCCCCTAGCAGTATCTGGGAGAACTATGGCCTCCTTAGTCATAGTGCATGTCAACCATTGATGGCATGCTGTGTGGCATGTGGATAGGGGGGACAGGTTTGCTATGAAATAAATCACTTATTTAGTGGAATGAGAATTTGGGGATGATTGTGTAACAATAATAAATGCATGGGGCTAGTGGCAGACTGTATGAAAGGAAGGGCTATTTGTATTTAAAGAATGTAAATCGAGAGAAGATTTCTGGTATCTAAAGTCCAAAGACAATAAAAATAGAGGAAGGACCGACATCATTATTCTATGACATATATGCCTTTGGCTGAGGAAATTTCAGCAGAGTAGATGGCTCACTGTTAATTCACAGGGGCTTTGAGTGAGTTTTGACCAGAGTTCAAACCCCAGCTGGGGAAAATCATTTTTTTTTTTTAATTTTATTTCTAAATTCCAAAAATGAACGCTGTGCCTTTGTAAATCACCCCCTAGCAGTATCTGGGAGAACTATGGCCTCCTTAGTCATAGTGCATGTCAACCATTGATGGCATGCTGTGTGGCATGTGGATAGGGGGGACAGGTTTGCTATGAAAGAAATCACCTATTTAGTGGAATGAGAATTTGGGGATGATTGTGTAACAATAATAAATGCATGGGGCTAGTGGCAGACTGTATGAAAGGAAGGGCTAGTTGTATTTAAAGAATGTAAATCGAGAGAAGATTTCTGGTATCTAAAGTCCAAAGACAATATAAATAGAGGAAGGACCGACATCATTATTCAATGACATATATGCCTTTGGCTGGGTAAATTTCAGCAGTGTAGATGGCTCACTGTTAATTCACAGGGGCTTTGAGTGATTTCTAAATTCCACAAATGAAAGCTGTGCCTTTGTAAATCACCCCCTAGCAGTAGTGCATGTCAACCATTGATGGCATGCTGTGTGGCATGTGGATAGGGGGGAAAGGTTTGCTATGAAAGAAATCACTTATTTAGTGGAATGAGAATTTGGGGATGATTGTGTAACAATAATAAATGCATGGGGCTAGTGGCAGACTGTATGAAAGGAAGGGCTATTTGTATTTAAAGAATGTAAATCGAGAGAAGATTTCTGGTATCTAAAGTCCAAAGACAATAGAAATAGAGAAAGGACCGACATCATTAATTTATGACATATATGCTTTTGGCTGGGGAAATTTCAGCAGAGTAGATGGCTCACTGTTAATTCACAGGGGCTTTGAGTGAGTTTTGACCAGAGTTCAAACCCCAGCTGGGGAAAATCGTTTTTATTTTTTAATTTTATTTCTCAGTTCCACAAATGAAAGCTGTGCCTTTGTAAATCACCCCCTAGCAGTATCTGGGAGAACTATGGCCTCCTTAGTCATAGTGCATGTCAACCATTGATGGCATGCTGTGTGGCATGTGGATAGCGGGGACAGGTTTGCTATGAAAAAAATCACTTATTTACTGGAATGAGAATTTGGGGATGATTGTGTAACAATAATAAATGCATGGGGCTAGTGGCAGACTGTATGAAAGGAAGGGCTATTTGTATTTAAAGAATGTAAATCGAGAGAAGATTTCTGGTATCTAAAGTCCAGAGACAATAGAAATAGAGGAAGGACCAACATCATTATTCAATGACATATATGGCTTTGGCTTGAGACATTTCAGCAGAGTAGATGGCTCACTGTTAATTCACAGGGGCTTTGAGTGAGTTTTGACCAGAGTTCAAACCCCAGCTGGGGAAAATCGTTTTTAAAAAAAAAAAAAATATTTCTAAATTCCACAAATGAAAGCTGTGCCTTTGTAAATCACCCCCTAGCAGTATCTGGGAGAACTATGGCCTCCATATTCATAGTGCAATCTCAACCATTGATGGCATGCTGTGTGGCATGTGGATAGGGGGGACAGGTTTGCTATGAAAGAAATCACTTATTTAGTGGAATGAGAATTTGGGGATGATTGTGTAACAATAATAAATGCATGGGGCTAGTGGCAGACTGTATGAAAGGAAGGGCTATTTGTATTTAAAGAATGTAAATCGAGAGAAGATTTCTGGTATCTAAAGTCCAAAGACAATAGAAATAGAGGAAGGACCGACATCATTATTTTATGACATATATGCCTTTGGCTAGGGAAATTTCAGCAGAGTAGATGGCTCACTCTTAATTTACAGGGGCTTTGAGTGAGTTTTGACCAGAGTTCAAACCCCAGCTGGGGAAAATCGTTTTTTTAAAAATTTTTATTTCTAAATTCCACAAATGAAAGCTGTGCCTTTGTAAATAAACCCCTAGCAGTATCTGGGAGAAATATGGCCTCCTTAGTCATAGTGCATGTCAACCATTGATGGCATGCTGTGTGGCATGTGGATAGGGGGGATAGGTTTGCTATGAAAGAAATCACTTATTTAGTGGAATGAGAATTTGGGGATGATTGTGTAACAATAATAAATGCATGGGGCTAGTGGCAGACTGTATGAAAGGAAGGGCTATTTGTATTTAAAGAATGTAAATCGAGAGAAGATTTTTGGTATCTAAAGTCCAAAGACAATAGAAATAGAGGAAGGACCGGCATCATTATTCTATGACATACATGCCTTTGGCTTGGGAAGTTTCAGCAGAGTAGATGGCTCACTGTTAATTCACAGGGGTTTTGAGTGAGTTTTGACCAGGGTTCAAACCCCAGCTGGGAAAAATCATTTTTTTTTTAAATTTTATTTCTAAATTCCACAGATGAAAGCTGTGCCTTTGTAAATCACCCCCTAGCAGTATCTGGGAGAAGTATGGCCTCCTTAGTCATAGCGCATGTCAACCATTGATGGCATGCTGTGTGGTATGTGGATAGGGGGGACAGGTTTGATATGAAAGAAATCACTTATTTAGTGGACTGAGAATTTGGGGATGATTGTGTAACAATAATAAATGCATGGGGCTAGTGGCAGACTGTATGAAAGGAAGGGCTATTTGTATTTAAAGAATGTAAATCGAGAGAAGATTTCTGGTATCTAAAGTCCAAAGACAATAGAAATAGAGGAAGGACCAACATCATTATTTAATGACATATATGGCTGTGGCTTGGGAAATTTCAGTAGAGTAGATGGCTCACTGTTAATTCACAGGGGCTTTGAGTGAGTTTTGACCAGAGTTCAAACCCCAGCTGGGGAAAATCGTTTTTTAAAAAAAAAAAATGTATTTCTAAATTCCACAAATGAAAGCTGTGCCTTTGTAAATCACCCCCTAGCAGTATCTGGGAGAACTATGGCCTCCTTAGTCATAGTGCATGTCAACCATTGATGGCATGCTGTGTGGCATGTGGATAGGGGGGACAGGTTTGCTATGAAAGAAGTCACTTATTTAGTGGAATGAGAATTTGGGGATGATTGTGTAACAATAATAAATGCATGGGGCTAGTGGCAGACTGTATGAAAGGAAGGGCTATTTGTAAATAAAGAATGTAAATCGAGAGAAGATTTCTGGTGTCTAAAGTCCAGAGACTATAGAAATAGAGGAAGGACCAACATCATTATTCAATGACATATATGGCTTTGGCTTGGGCACATTTCAGCAGAGTAGATGGCTTACTGTTAATTCACAGGGGCTTTGAGTGAGTTTTGACCAGAGTTCAAACCCCAGCTGGGGAAAATCGTTTTTTTTTTAAAAATTTTATTTCTAAATTCCACAAATGAAAGCTGTGCCTTTGTAAATCACCCCCTAGCAGTATATGGGAGAACTATGGCCTCCTTAGTCATAGTGCATGTCAACCATTGATGGCATGCTGTGTGGCATGTGGATAGGGGGGACAGGTTTGCTATGAAAGAAATCACTTATTTAGTGGAATGAGAATTTGGGGATGATTGTGTAACAATAATAAATGCATGGGGCTAGTGGCAGACTGTATGAAAGGAAGGGCTATTTGTATTTAAAGAATGTAATTCAAGAGAAGATTTCTGGTATCTAAAGTCCAAAGACAATAGAAATAGAGGAAGGACCGACATCATTTTTTTATGACATATATGCCTTTGGCTGGGGAAATTTCAGCAGAGTAGATGGCTCACTCTTAATTTACAGGGGCTTTGAGTGAGTTTTGACCAGAGTTCAAACCCCAGCTGGGGAAAATCGTTTTTTAAAACAATTTTTATTTCTAAATTCCACAAATGAAAGCTGTGCCTTTGTAAATAAACCCCTAACAGTATCTGGGAGAACTATGGCCTCCTTAGTCATAGTGCATGTCAACCATTGATGGCATGCTGTGTGGCATGTGGATAGGGGGGATAGGTTTGCTATGAAAGAAATCACTTATTTAGTGGAATGAGAATTTGGGGATGATTGTGTAACAACAATAAATGCATGGGGCTAGTGGCAGACTGTATGAAAGGAAGGGCTATTTGTAAATAAAGAATGTAAATCGAGAGAAGATTTCTGGTGTCTAAAGTCCAAAGGCAATAGAAATAGAGGAAGGACCAACATCATTATTTCATGACATATATGTCTTTGGCTGCGGCAATTTCAGCAGAGTAGATGGCTCACTGTTAATTCACAGGGGCTTTGAGTGAGTTTTGACCAGAGTTCAAACCCCAGCAGGGGAAAATCGTTTTGTTTTTTTTTAAATTTTATTTCTAAATTCCACAAATGAAAGCTGTGCCTTTGTAAATCACCCCCTAGCAGTATCTGGGAGAACTATGGCCTCCTTAGTCATAGTGCATGTCAACCATTGATGGCATGCTGTGTGGCATGTGGATAGAGGGGACAGGTTTGCTATGAAAGAAATCACTTATTTAGTGGAATGAGAATTTGGGGATGATTGTGTAACAATAATAAATGCATGGGGCTAGTGGCAGACTGTATGAAAGGAAGGGCTATTTGTATTTAAAGACTGTAAATCGAGAGAAGATTTCTGGTATCTAAAGTCCAAAGACAATAGAAATAGAGGAAGGACCGACATCATTATTCTATGACATATATGCCTTTGGCTGGGAAACTTTCAGCAGAGTAGATGGCTCACTGTTAATTCACAGGGGCTTTGAGGGAATTTTGACCAGGGTTCAAACCCCAGCTGGGGAAAATCTTTTTTTTAAAAATTTTATTTCTAAATTCCATAAATGAAAGCTGTGCCTTTGTAAATCACCCCCTAGCAGTATCTGGGACAACTATGGCCTCCTTAGTCATAGTGCATGTCAACCATTGATGGCATGCTTTGTGGCATGTGGATAGGGGGGACAGGTTTGCTATGAAAGAAATCACTTATTTAGTGGAATGAAAATTTGGGGATGATTGTGTAACAATAATAAATTTATGGGGCTAGTGGCAGACTGTATGAAAGGAAGGGCTATTTGTATTTAAAGAATGTAAATCGAGAGAAGATTTTTGGTATCTAAAGTCCAAAGACAATAGAAATAGAGGAAGGACAACATCATTATTCTATGACATACATGCCTTTGGCTGGGGAACTTTCAGCAGAGTAGATGGCTCACTGTTAATTCACAGGGGTTTTGAGTGAGTTTTGACCAGGGTTCAAACCCCAGCTGGGAAAAATCATTTTTTTTTTTAAATTTTATTTCTAAATTCCACAAATGAAAGCTGTGCCTTTGTAAATCACCCCCTAGCAGTATCTGGGAGAACTATGGCCTCCTTAGTCATAGTGCATGTCAACCATTGATGGCATGCTGTGTGGCATGTGGATAGGGGGGACAGGTTCGCTATGAAAGAAGTCACTTATTTAGTGGAATGAGAATTTGGGGATGATTGTATAACAATAATAAATGCATGGGGCTAGTGGCAGACTGTATGAAAGGAAGGGCTATTTGTAAATAAAGAATGTAAATCGAGAGAAGATTTCTGGTGTCTAAAGTCCAAAGGCAATAGAAATAGAGGAAGGACCAACATCATTATTTCATGACATATATGTCTTTGGCTGCGGCAATTTCAGCAGAGTAGATGGCTCACTGTTAATTCACAGGGGCTTTGAGTGAGTTTTGACCAGAGTTCAAACCCCAGCTGGGGAAAATCGTTTTTTTATTTTTTTTATTTCTAAATTCCACAAATGAAAGCTGTGACTTTGTAAAACACCCCCTCGCAGTATCTGGGAGAACTATGGCCCCCTTAGTCATAGTGCATGTCAACCATTGATGGCATGCTGTGTGGCATGTGGATAGGGGGGACAGGTTTGCTATGAAAGAAATCACTTATTTAGTGGAATGAGAATTTGGGGATGATTGTGTAACAATAATAAATGCATGGGGCTAGTGGCAGACTGTATGAAAGGAAGGGCTATTTGTATTTAAAGAATGTAAATCGAGAGAAGATTTCTGGTATCTAAAGTCCAGAGACTATAGAAATAGAGGAAGGACCAACATCATTATTCAATGACATATATGGCTTTGGCTTGGGACATTTCAGCAGAGTAGATGGCTCACTGTTAATTCACAGGGGCTTTGAGTGAGTTTTGACCAGAGTTCAAACCCCAGCTGGGGAAAATCGTTTTTTTTTTTTTAAATTTTATTTCTAAATTCCACAAATGAAAGCTGTGCCTTTGTAAATCACCCCCTAGCAGTATATGGGAGAACTATGGCCTCCTTAGTCATAGTGCATGTCAACCATTGATGGCATGCTGCGTGGCATGTGGATAGGGGGGACAGGTTTGCTATGAAAGAAATCACTTATTTAGTGGAATGAGAATTTGGGGATGATTGTGTAACAATAATAAATGCATGGGGCTAGTGGCAGACTGTATGAAAGGAAGGGCTATTTGTATTTAAAGAATGTAAATCGAGAGAAGATTTCTGGTATCTAAAGTCCAAAGACAATAGAAATAGAGGAAGGACCGACATCATTATTTTATGACATATATGCCTTTGGCTGGGGAAATTTCAGCAGAGTAGATGGCTCACTCTTAATTTACAGGGGCTTTGAGTGAGTTGTGACCAGAGTTCAAACCCCAGCTGGGGAAAATCGTTTTTTTTTAAATTTTATTTCTAAATTCCACAAATGAAAGCTGTGCCTTTGTAAATAAACCCCTAACAGTATCTGGGAGAACTATGGCCTCCTTAGTCATAGTGCATGTCAACCATTGATGGCATGCTGTGTGGCATGTGGATGGGGGGATAGGTTTGCTATGAAAGAAATCACTTATTTAGTGGAATGAGAATTTGGGGATGATTGTGTAACAATAATAAATGCATGGGGCTAGTGGCAGACTGTATGAAAGGAAGGGCTATTTGTATTTAAAGAATGTAAATCGAGAGAAGATTTTTGGTATCTAAAGTCCAAAGACAATAGAAATAGAGGAAGGACAACATCATTATTCTATGACATACATGCCTTTGGCTGGGGAACTTTCAGCAGAGTAGATGGCTCACTGTTAATTCACAGGGGCTTTGAGTGAGTTTTGACCAGAGTTCAAACCCCAGCTGGGGAAAATCGTTTTTTTTTAAAAAAAAATTTATTTCTAAATTCCACAAATGAAAGCTGTGCCTTTGTAAATCACCCCCTAGCAGTATATGGGAGAACTATGGCCTCCTTAGTCATAGTGCATGTCAACCATTGATGGCATGCTGTGTGGCATGTGGATAGGGGGGACAGGTTTGCTATGAAAGAAATCACTTATTTAGTGGAATGAGAATTTGGGGATGATTGTGTAACAATAATAAATGCATGGGGCTAGTGGCAGACTGTATGAAAGGAAGGGCTATTTGTATTTAAAGAATGTAATTCAAGAGAAGATTTCTGGTATCTAAAGTCCAAAGACAATAGAAATAGAGGAAGGACCGACATCATTTTTTTATGACATATATGCCTTTGGCTGGGGAAATTTCAGCAGAGTAGATGGCTCACTCTTAATTTACAGGGGCTTTGAGTGAGTTTTGACCAGAGTTCAAACCCCAGCTGGGGAAAATCGTTTTTTTTTTTTAATTTTATTTCTAAATTCCACAAATGAAAGCTGTGCCTTTGTAAATAAACCCCTAACAGTATCTGGGAGAACTATGGCCTCCTTAGTCATAGTGCATGTCAACCATTGATGGCATGCTGTGTGGCATGTGGATAGGGGGGATAGGTTTGCTATGAAAGAAATCACTTATTTAGTGGAATGAGAATTTGGGGATGATTGTGTAACAACAATAAATGCATGGGGCTAGTGGCAGACTGTATGAAAGGCAGGGCTATTTGTAAATAAAGAATGTAAATCGAGAGAAGATTTCTGGTGTCTAAAGTCCAAAGGCAATAGAAATAGAGGAAGGACCAACATCATTATTTCATGACATATATGTCTTTGGCTGCGGCAATTTCAGCAGAGTAGATGGCTCACTGTTAATTCACAGGGGCTTTGAGTGAGTTTTGACCAGAGTTCAAACCCCAGCAGGGGAAAATCTTTTTTTTTTTTTTTAAATTTTATTTCTAAATTCCACAAATGAAAGCTGTGCCTTTGTAAATCACCCCCTAGCAGTATCTGGGAGAACTATGGCCTCCTTAGTCATAGTGCATGTCAACCATTGATGGCATGCTGTGTGGCATGTGGATAGAGGGGACAGGTTTGCTATGAAAGAAATCACTTATTTAGTGGAATGAGAATTTGGGGATGATTGTGTAACAATAATAAATGCATGGGGCTGGTGGCAGACTGTATGAAAGGAAGGGCTATTTGTATTTAAAGAATGTAAATCGAGAGAAGATTTCTGGTATCTAAAGTCCAAAGACAATAGAAATAGAGGAAGGACCGACATCATTATTTTATGACATATATGCCTTTGGCTGGGGAAATTTCAGCAGAGTAGATGGCTCACTCTTAATTTACAGGGGCTTTGAGTGAGTTTTGACCAGAGTTCAAACTCCAGCTGGGGAAAATCGTTTTTTTTTTTAAATTTTATTTCTAAATTCCACAAATGAAAGCTGTGCCTTTGTAAATAAACCCCTAGCAGTACCTGGGAGTACTATGGCCTCCTTAGTCATAGTGCATGTCATCCATTGATGGCATGCTGTGTGGCATGTGGATAGGGGGGATAGGTTTGCTATGAAAGAAATCACTTATTTAGTGGAATGAGAATTTGGGGATGATTGTGTAACAATAATAAATGCATGGGGCTAGTGGCAGACTGTATGAAAGGAAGGGCTATTTGTATTTAAAGAATGTAAATCGAGAGAAGATTTTTGGTATCTAAAGTCCAAAGACAATAGAAATAGAGGAAGGACCGACATCATTATTCTATGACATACATGCCTTTGGCTGGGGAAGTTTCAGCAGAGTAGATGGCTCACTGTTAATTCACAGGGGTTTTGAGTGAGTTTTGACCAGGGTTCAAACCCCAGCTGGGAAAAATCATTTTTTTTTTAAATTTTATTTCTAAATTCCACAAATGAAAGCTGTGCCTTTGTAAATCACCCCCTAGCAGTATCTGGGAGAAGTATGGCCTCCTTAGTCATAGCGCATGTCAACCATTGATGGCATGCTGTGTGGTATGTGGATAGGGGGGACAGGTTTGATATGAAAGAAATCACTTATTTAGTGGACTGAGAATTTGGGGATGATTGTGTAACAATAATAAATGCATGGGGCTAGTGGCAGACTGTATGAAAGGAAGGGCTATTTGTATTTAAAGAATGTAAATCGAGAGAAGATTTCTGGTATCTAAAGTCCAAAGATAATAGAAATAGAGGAAGGACCAACATCATTATTTAATGACATATATGGCTGTGGCTTGGGAAATTTCAGTAGAGTAGATGGCTCACTGTTAATTCACAGGGGCTTTGAGTGAGTTTTGACCAGAGTTCAAACCCCAGCTGGGGAAAATCGTTTTTAAAAAAAAAAAAAATGTATTTCTAAATTCAACAAATGAAAGCTGTGCCTTTGTAAATCACCCCCTAGCAGTATCTGGGATAACTATGGCCTCCTTAGTCATAGTGCATGTCAACCATTGATGGCATGCTGTGTGGCATGTGGATAGGGGGGACAGGTTTGCTATGAAAGAAGTCACTTATTTAGTGGAATGAGAATTTGGGGATGATTGTGTAACAATAATAAATGCATGGGGCTAGTGGCAGACTGTATGAAAGGAAGGGCTATTTGTAAATAAAGAATGTAAATCGAGAGAAGATTTCTGGTGTCTAAAGTCCTAAGGCAATAGAAATAGAGGAAGGACCAACATCATTATTTCATGACATATATGTCTTTGGCTGCAGCAATTTCAGCAGAGTAGATGGCTCACTGTTAATTCACAGGGGCTTTGAGTGAGTTTTGACCAGAGTTCAAACCCCAGCTGGGGAAAATCGTTTTTTTTTTAAATTTTATTTCTAAATTCCACAAATGAAAGCTGTGCCTTTGTAAATCACCCCATAGCAGTATCTGGGAGAACTATGGCCTCCTTAGTCATAGTGCATGTCAACCATTGATGGCATGCTGTGTGGCATGTTGATAGGGGGGACAGGTTTGCTATGAAAGAAATCACTTATTTAGTGGAATGAGAATTTGGGAATGATTGTGTAACAATAATAAATGCATGGGGCTAGTGGCAGACTGTATGAAAGGAAGGGCTATTTGTATTTAAAGAATGTAAATCGAGAGAACATTTCTGGTATCTAAAGTCCAAAGACAATAGAAATAGAGGAAGGACCGACATCATTATTCTATTACATATATGCCTTTGGCTGGGAAACTTTCAGCAGAGTAGATGGCTCACTGTTAATTCACAGGGGCTTTGAGTGAATTTTGACCAGGGTACAAACCCCAGCTGGGGAAAATCTTTTTTTTTTTAATTTTATTTCTAAATTCCATAAATGAAAGCTGTGCCTTTGTAAATCACCCCCTAGCAGTATCTGGGAGAACTATGGCCTCCTTAGTCATAGTGCATGTCAACCATTGATGGCATGCTGTGTGGCATGTGGATAGGGGGGACAGGTTTGCTATGAAAGAAATCACTTATTTAGTGGAATGAAAATTTGGGGATGATTGTGTAACAATAATACATTTATGGGGCTAGTGGCAGACTGTATGAAAGGAAGGGCTATTTGTATTTAAAGAATGTAAATCGAGAGAAGATTTCTGGTATCTAAAGTCCTAAGACAATAGAAATAGAGGAAGGACCGAGATCATTATTCTCTGACATACATGACTTTGGCTGGGGAACTTTCAGCAGAGTAGATGGCTCAATGTTAATTCACAGGGGCTTTGAGTGAGTTTTGACCAAGGTTCAAACCCCACCTCGGGAAATTATTTTAATATTTTTAAACAATTTATTTATTTTAGCAGAGTGAAACATAGTCCTTTGGAAATGCTCAACTGATAATAATGAAAGACCAAGTAGAAAATCTATGGCATATGTCACATCAGATGTGGCATATGCCACATGACAGAGTGACACGTGTCACATGCCAGACTTAGGCTCCAACCCCTTCTCTATTTGAGGTTCACCTTCACTTGAATTTGGTGAGTGTACAGTAGCTGATGCACAGGCACCATTACCGTTGTGCAGTGTTGACCATTGAAGTAGTCCATAAATGAATAGATACATCCCTGCAGAAACGAAACTGGCTACAACAGCGGACGAAAACTGTAGTTAGGCGGTGCTGCTTACGGATTAAACGGAAGTTACGCATCGTCTCTACAGCCAATAATAAGCCCTGCAACAAAAGCAATGCCAGTGTTTACAAATGGCAAGCTGCAGGAGAAATTCCCCGGCAAAAGGAGGGGTTTCACCCTAGATAGAGATTACTATCTCGGAGAGACAGCGCATTATTGCTGTCTAGACGAGACCTAAAAATGGGAGGCCAGACTCTTTGCTGTTTGTGTTCCTTTACCCAAAAACCACATTGAGTATCCTGACAATGAGAACAAATTATTTCAGAAAATACAAACGATTTTCAATAATATCTTCTAACTTCAAAAATGGTTAGAGCTAACTGGGCACAGTATGAGTAAATGTTGTAATTACAGTAAACAGGGCAAAGCAAGCAACCACCAAATGCTGATAACTGACTGTTCACAGAAATAGTCATCAAACTATCCATGTTAGCAGCAGTGGTTCTGAACCTACACTAGCAGTGTTTCTTTCTCATGACACAAACTCCTGGTTAAGTAGGCGCTTTCAGCAACACCAAAGATCAGCAGTTAATACATAAAATGACATGTATGTGCTAAATCAGCAGCTTATGCTTGTGATTTATAGGTTTGCAATAAAATATGCAGCCCTGAATCCTACACATAAATGTTAATTTGTGACTTTCGGATATACTGCCTTCTTTTTGTGGTTGTTACTTTAAAACACAAATACTCTCTATCCTAGTTAGTTAACAACACACACTGTCCTAAGAGCCAATGTAAGGGATTAAAAAAAAAAAGATTCCACTAGCTGACCTACGAAGGCAGAAAAACACTGGGGCATATTAGCAAGAACCTCGTTAAAATTATCTCAGTTTTAGCTGCATGAAACTGCCGGTAAAAAGGCAATAATGGGCTTACTAAATTGCATTATAGAATTCCAATAGAAGCACAGGTTAGATGTGCAGGACATCTAACGTGAGCTTCTATTGGAATTCTATAACACATATCAGCAAGCCCATTATCGCCGTTTTAGCAGCAGTTTCCTGCCGCAAAAATGGCGATAATTTTAACAAGGTTCTTGCTAATATGCCCCACTGTTCGTGATTATCGACAGACATGAAAAATGCAAGAGTTCTTTAAACCCAATACACTGTTAACATGAACATTACACTAGCTAATGCATATGATGTTGCCAGCTTCAGATCATTGCATAAAGCAGTTCACTGGTGACCAAACTTATCATTACAACAGTACAGAAGAATGCTAATAGAATAATCTTTTTTTTTATTGCAGAAACTCAAAACAATTTTTTGCAGCATTCAATCAGTAATCCAGCTAGTCATCATTACAGTACATATTAGAAGCAAAAGGGTCTCACACTGCCGTTTGGCCCACACCCCGAAGGTCAGGCGGCGAAGAACATCATTATGCTGGCAGTACATACTCATAAAGTAGTCATGCGCAACTAAGGACCATGTAAGGTCTCGGCGTCAAGGGAGAGAAACCAATGTGGCTCTCCCCGTCCCTTCACTTCCTGGAGCCAGTTGTGGGTACGCCGAAGATTCAGTTTGGTGGCCCTGTCCGGTAAAAAACCCGATTGGTCTAGGTGTACAAGGTTCGGGATAACGGTCCTCAGGCGTCGCGCGAGGATGGTCGCCAACAGTTTAACCTCCGTGTTGAGGATGGAAATGGGGCGGTAGGATGCGCAATCCTCTTTTGGTTTACCCTCTTTGTGTATCGATACAATCGTGGCCACCAAGAGATCTGTGGGGAGCCTTCCTGCCTGACAAGCCCCGGCATGAGCCAGTACTCTGAAGCGACCCCTGGCTATGAAGGTGCAGTGCGTGCCCTTGAGATGCGTTTCCTGGAGTAAGGTAATATCGGGATCTAACCTTTTGAGGAAGGAGTTCACCAACCCTCTCTTGACCTTGGAGCCCAGTCCGTTCACGTTCCATATCAGGATGCTAACTCCCCTGTCACCCACTTGCGGTGTCGTTAGTGTACTAGCCATTCGTGGATGTGATGTGTGAATATGGCTGATTTCCGTTGTGAAGACGTGGTGTAGAACATCAGAGCGTACGACTGCTTCTTCCCAACTGCAACCCCCTCTTCCCAACTCCCCCCTCCCTCTCCTCCACCTGAGTGAACGTGTAACCCCCCTCCCCCCCCACCCCACCCCACCTCCAGTCCCGTCCCATCACGCAAACGAACTGTCCGTAGGAGAAGGCCTGTCGCCCTCCCACACATCCCTCCCTTTAAACACTGCTAGTACTCCCCTCCAGTACCTTGCGAGGGGTGTGATCAGAAACAAAACTTATACAAACAAGTAACGTAAATAACAAAAGGGCGTGTCAACTTGCGTGCTTCCCATCACCGAGCTGCATACTCAATAGCTCGATCCACCAGTGTTCATGATCTGGAGTTCTGAGTCTCTGATTCTGGCGCGCTGTGTTGTCTAGACATGTCCTGTTCCAATACTCGGATTGCATCAACCAGGGGGTGTACAGATCGGCTCCCCCCTCCCTTTCCTCCCCTTCAGAGGTGCAGCTCTCAAGTTCATCCTCCTCTTCTCCCTCCGAGCGAGCAGTAGACCGTAAGCAGGCAAATCTCGAGCCCGCCCCTGCCATTCCGCTCGGGGAGGCCGATCGTCCATTTTGTGTGTTTCCCGAGACGCGTCCCCGGTAAGGCGTCGCCGGGGTTTCTGCCCTTGACCTCCTTGTCTTCAATCTCTGTGCCTTCGGCAGTTCCCACTGGGGTCCATTCCGCAAAGACCTGTCCATCAGTTCCCGTCCGACGGTCTCTCTGCTGTTGAGAATTAGGCGTTCCTCCAACCACTGCCAGGCATCCTCCGGATGGGTGAAGAAGAGTGACTGTTCCTTGTAGAGCACCTTGAGTTTTGCCGGAAAAAGTAGCATGTAGGAGATCTTCAAGTCTCTAAGTTTCGCCTTCACGGCGTCAAAGGAGCGGCGTTGCTTATGCACCTCCTGACTGTAGTCGGGAAAGTTCATGATGTGTGCATTTTCCAGACGAATCTCACCCAATTTCCTCACCTTGTGTAGGATCAGGTCTCTGTCTGTGAAGTTAAGAAAACGTGCAATGACCGGTCTCGGTCTCGCTCCCTCCGGCGGCTTTGCCAGGAGGGCCCTGTGTGATCGCTCAATAATGAAACAAGGCGAGAACTGTACCGCCGGAAAGGTTTCTAGCAGCCAGGAGTGGAGGAAGGACACCATATCCGCCTTCTCAATCCCTTCTCTAAATCCAACAAAGCGCAGGTTGTTGCGTCTCGCTCTGTTTTCGGCGTCGTCAACCTTCCACAGTAGGTGGCGATGGGATGCCTTGAGCTCCGCCATGTCTTTCCTCAGGGTAGTGATCGAGTCCTCGGCCGCTCCCATCCGCGCCTCAGCAGATGTCACCCTGTCGGATAAATTTCGGAAGTCTTGCCTCAGCAGCGTCACTTCAGTGCCCACTTCCCCTATCTTGACCTCCAGGGCTGCTCGGGACTCCTGGATATCGGCTCGGGAAGCTTGGATGGCCCCCATCAACAGTTTGGTGTCAGAGCACACACTTGATGCGGCCATAGGGGTCTCCGCCATTTGCTTCAGCCCGGCAAAATTGTCCATGGGCCCTTGTTTAGGCACTTTGGGCATTGTATCCCTCTTCCCCATGTTGTGCACGGTTGTTGCGTCCTGCACGCAGGGCAGGCAAAGATGCACCCTACGTCCCGGGCACTAGTCGTGGCCTACTGGGCAGACCGTCGCGCCTACACCTGACCCGGTGCGCTGGGGGTCCAAGGGAATCTCCCCTTAGGTCCCGTGGGTCACTGTCGTCGCCGTTCGCACCCCACTGTACTCGGATGGTTGGTGAGTGGTGCCAGGTAGGTCTTTCGTGCCCCCCCACCTCAGTCGGGCGCCACCCCAGGACGTTTACCACACCCCGGGCCTCTGTCACCATCCGTGGCCGACCCCCCCTTCGTGGGAAGCCGGGGGGGGGGGCGCTGCACCAAAGTTCCTTTGTCCTGGGTATAAAGCAGTGATCGGGGCCTTTTTCCGGTGGGCGGAGGCCAAGTAGCCGGCGGCCGGTGTGCGGCGTATTCCCTCAGGCGACTCCTGCTGTTTCTGCAGTCGCAGGGGGACAGGGCCGTCTGAGTGCTCCAATGGGTGCCTGCTTGTGCGTAGTTTACCGCTACAAGGCGTTGCGGTCACCGCGGGGTCCGCGGCCAGGACCGGGGCCTCACCATCCCCCGGTTCGCGGCCCCGGCCGCCATCTTGGTGCAACCCTGTGCCCGAGGCCGGCCCACGACTGTTCCTCAGGGGCCCCCTCTCAGGCCTCACCCCTGGCAGGGCCGTCGCCTTTCTCCTCTCTGCCGCTCACCCCATGGGTCTCCAGATGAAGGCTCGACGAACCCTTGGCAGCTCTCAGAAGCCCACGGGCGCTCCAGCCGGCATCTTGGTTAGGGAGTTGATTGGCACCGGCTTCTTCGACACCACTGCTCGGGGTGCCCAGGTCTACCAGAACGTCACCCAGAGAGCACCTTTCTCCGACCCCACTGCATGGGCCCGCCGACAGACCTGGAAGCCGATTGTCAGCTCTATTGGCGATATCCGAGCGCCGCGGCCGCCATCTTGTCTCCGGCCAGGCGCGCAAAGCAGCGACAAAAAGTCAGTATATCGGACATTTCACGGAGGTACACCGCTCGTCGCTCGCCTCCACCTGGTCTCGCCGTGTTCCCGCTTTGCCCTTATTATTTTGGTGGTTATTTTGGTGTTGAAAATGACGGATTATGAAGCAGCTCGCCGGGAGCTCCGGAGCCACACGTCCTAGCACGCCATGGTGTTGGCCACGCCCCCGATAATAGAATAATCTTAATTTATTACATTGTACTGTCCCCAAAATGCTCAAACTTTTTTCAGTAGATTTAGGCATTTATAATCCATGCATCCACGTTTCAGAACGACCTTCTCCAGCTAGAAAATGGTGCAGGTGGTTTTACCAATCTCCACTTGCGAGTGATCATGAATCTTGCCACGAGGGATCCGCCCCGCCAAAAAAAGAAAGAAACACATTAATTAAGCGGGTGAGTAGTTGTATATATTCCGGATGGTAGCCCAGTAAGGTAAAGTGCGCAGGCGTGAAGTGATACTTAACTGTAAACTTATCAAATGTTCTTAATTCTGGGAGTTGCTGCTCTTCTGTATGTAACCTAGAGTAAATATTTAATAACTTTTCACTTATAATGTGGGGAACGTCTAATACTGTTCAAGAGTCCATCTCAATAATTTGTTAACCTGGTTTTGGGTATTGCGAGATTTCATTTTCCAGTCTTGCAGTTAACCAATCTTATCATCTTCAAACACTCTTTGGTAAATGTTCCAGCTGCCGAATCAGAGGAGACTTTTGTGCAAGAGAAAAAGTAAAGGTGTTCCTTTTGCATCAATGCTTTGATCACCTTTGACTGGTCAAGCAATGTTCTAAAATGTTGATTCTACCTCAGAATTGATGTCACAGGCTCATTGATGGAAAGTATTTCAAGCTTGCCATATATGTTAACACTAAAGTTCCTAAAGAGCAAAATATTCATTGCCATTCATTTGCCTTTAGGCTCAACCTTTGTGACCTTTCGACTGCACATGACTGACCACCCAATGCAAAACCGCCTCGCCACTCCTAACACTCAGGTCAGATGGCGTGGCATCATTCCCACCCAACAGATAGTGCACTTTTGTACGTAGTCAGGCAGAAAAAAAGGAAAGGTGTTTTTGGCCTGACCAGGACCCACCACATGGTCCATCCATGCTGAATGGAAAAAAAAATTTGACAAACTACCATCACATAGCTAACAACAAAAACTTTAGTAGCAATTAACTGAAACTTCTCAACAAATGTCCTACTAATCTCTGGATACTCAGTACAAGTCAGCCTCATTATTTCCTTCTTGTTTCGCCAGGAAGCATTCACATTTTCTGCTGTGATTATCTGCAAGAAAGTCTCCTCATCATTGTCTTCTTCAAAGATAAAAAGTCTCACATCCAGAGGACATTTACCTTTGAGTATTGAGTTATTTGCCCTCTCTTTGCCACCACAAAAGGAAATCTAGAAAAAATAACTAGCTTCATTCTAGCTTCTTCATTCTTAATTAACACTGATCTTTTAGTTAGTTGGTGGCTTGTTTCGCGTGCATTCATCTGAAGAAAGCCTTACTGCTGGGCCGGACTACGAACTGGAACTTAAATTCCTCAGAGAAACCTGATTTCCTTTTAGTGGCCAAACTATATTTGAGACTTGTGAAAGCTCAATCACAACTCACATTAATTCTACAGGGTTTCTCCCAGTTGCTTAACTATCTAATTGCCTACGCTCTTTCTCTATTCCTCGCACACTCTCTTTCTATGGCTTTCCTTAACTCCCTCACGCTCGCCTTTTCTATCTTTATATACGTTTGCCCTGCACCCACCTTTGCCTTTTCACTCCCTCATTGTAAAACCATTTCTTGCATTGCAAAGCTTTGTATCTAAGTTTATGCTATTTAAATCACCAATATACATACATAATTATGATTATTTAATTTTATGTACGCTGTACCATTTATTTCATAATGATATTGAAATTAATAAAAACAGAGTGCTATTTTCAGCCCAATACATTAGCTTTTAATAGTTAATTGGGACAGGTTTAGTGTGCTACTAATGGCTTATTGTTTTGCAGGTGCTACTGTAAAAATCAATAAAGTACTTGAAAAGAATGGTTCAATCTAATTAAAAAATGGCTTCAGTAGTGTTAAAATGTGTATACCCGGTTTGCCTCAAAATGTTTTAGGAAGCTTTTTCCCTACTCGAACACTTAGCCTCAAACTGTTCCTGGAATGACTGTGTCAGTGAATTACCCTTGAGTGAACCTCCAACACATATCACTAACCACATTCTTTTTTAACCAAAAATCATATCAATTAATCATCCACAAGAAAGTATGGTCCATCTGTTTCATCTGTGACGCAGTCCCATGATCAGAGTCCGGAGTCTTTACTTGTATCCCCAGTACAATCCTCGCAAACTGTGCCAGATGAGTTGATAGTTGAGGGGATATCGGGCCAGATCTCCTCTGAAAACCTGAGTACGCAAGAGGGTGCACAGGTACCAACAGAAGAGGTGGTCCAGCTGAGCATTAACAAAAGCCCAAGAGTTATGAATGTAGATCCGGAAACGGATGAAACAAATCTATCTGGGACAGAAGTTAGATACCAAATGGATATCCGCGAGATGCTGAATCTGATTCTGGACGAAATACGCGAGATAAAGCATAACCAACAAGTAGAGAAAGCTACTCTTCACTCCAGAATGGATACATTTGAGGAATCGATGTTGGCATTTCCCAGTAGGCTGCAGCAGGCGGAGACTAGGATCTCAGTCCTCGAAGACAAGGTGAACTTGGTTATGGATGAAGCTAGGGAGTCAGCCAAGAAGAAGGTCGCGCTGGAGCACACACTTGATGAACTTGAAAATCACTCGAGAAGGTCGAATCTAAGAATAGTAGGGGTTCCGGAGGGAGTGGAAGGCTCTCATACTATCCAGTGGGTCTCCTCCTTTATTCATCAAGTAGTTCTTCCCGAGTTTGAGGGAGATTTGACAATTACAAGGGCTCATCGGGTTCCAGCGCAACGTTTTGCAAATTCTCCATTTCCTAGAACGATACTCCTAAATTTTGCTGATTTTAGGATTAAAGAGAAGATTCTGTCGAAGGCCTATCAACAACGGCAGTTCCCTGTGTCAGAAACAATAAAATGCAGGATTTTCCCGGATATGACTGCGGTGGCTGCCAAAAGGCGCAAGGAGTTTGTTAAGATTTTACATTTATTTAAGGCCAATGGCGCCCAAGCATCAATTGCTCAGCAATCAAAATTGAAGATTTTGGTGAAAGGGAAGTTCTATATGTTTTCTGACATTGAAGACGCACAATCCCTCCTTAAAGAGATCTCTTCTGGTTCTAATGTTTGAAATGGAAAGAATGTTTTCTCTTATAGGTCTGCCTGATCAAACCAAAATAATTAGAAAGAAGGGGGCGGTCCAGGGTTAACGGGTTGCAACAGGGTGTAGCAAGAGGACACCCAAAGAAGAAAGAAGAGGGAGGAATGTGGGCAGCGTGGACGGGTAGGGGGGCTCCACATTCAGGGGGGGCAAGGGGGGGGGGGTAAATGCAGTAAAAAGGAACAAGTGCAGTAGGTTTTTTAATTTGATTTTTATCATTGGTTGGTACGGAATATGTAGAAGAATTTACAAGCTTCTAGATGAAATATAATTCAAGTGTTATCCTGTCCATAAATACGAACGGTTTTCTTAATAAGCAGAAGTATGGAGCCTTACTGAAATGGGTAATAACTCTTAATCCGCAGGTGGTCTTTTTTCAGGAGACGCATCTGAAGACAAATGCCCCGAAGTTGTTTTTGCCGAGATATTTTTGTCATGGGTTCTTCTCCTCAGAAGGGATTGCCCAGAGGGGAGTTGCTGTTTATTTTGCAAGAAACCTTCCCTGGGAAATCCTTCAGGTTCAAAGAGACTCTAGAGGTAGATGGCTTTGGGTGACAGCAAAGCTGTTTGGAAAAATATTTAACTTTGTGAACTATTATGGCCCCATCCTCGATGATATCTCAGGCCTGTTGGAAATTAGTGAGGTTTTAAGGGGCACTCCAGGGCAAATCATATTAAGAGGAGACTTCAATTATATTCAGGATTTGAGGAGGGATAAATCTAACAAGAACAAAAAGCAATTAAAACCTAAGACAAAAGGTGTATTTGAAGCACTTCTGGCAGAATACCAATTGCAGGATTCTTGGCGTTCTTTGAATGTAGATAAGGAGGCCTATACATGCTATTCTAACAGGTTTCAATCAGCATCCAGAATAGACTTTTTTCTAACTTCTAGAACACTTCAAATTTCTAGAACTTTGATAGGATGTAACTCTTTTTCGGATCATGGGATGGTTGAAGTTGAGTTTGTGCTAGGAGGAACGGAAGGGGAGCGCCCCAGGTGGCAGCTGGATCGCACCCTTCTTCAGAACAAGGATTGGGTTTCAGGGTTCAAGGAGTAGGTGGCAGAATTTTTCTCAGTGAACAAAGATTCAGCTGAGCCTTTTTCTGTATGGGGTGCATATAAAGCAGCTACCCGGGGGCAGATCATTGCGTTTTCCAGCAATAAGGCAAATGATCGCAAGCATAAAATATCCGCTCATCAGAGTGCTGCCGAGAGGGAATATGCTCTAAAACGTAATCAGCAGCAGAATCAATGGGAACAGGCTAAAGCTCTATTAAGGGATTTTTTCACCTTGGAAGAGATAAATAGTTCAAAGGCCTTCCAGCAAAGGGTCTACAAAGAGAGTCAATTGGCGGGGAAGCTTCTGGCTAATTCTATTAGAAAGAAACAAGAGTCATCCATCATTTTGAAAATTCGAGATCCTTGAGGTGGAGTAGAAACACAGAATGAAGGAATCGCAAAAATATGTCTGGATCATTATGAGAGAATTTACTCTACGGAATACCAGGTGGAGGAAACAATGATTCAGGAATATTTTGCTAACCTAGAAATTCCAAAATCTCTGATTCCCGAAGTAATCAAATCGGGGGTGAAATAAGCTCTATCGAAATTCACGACAGCATAAAGACAACATCGAGAGCAAAGGCTTCCGGACAGGACGGGTTCCCTATCGAACTTTATAAGGTGTTTACTAAGGAACTTGAAGAACCTCTGAAAAGTGTATTTAATCACATTGGATTAGGTAGAAAGGTCCCTCCAGAATTCAAAGAATCCACAATTATTAGCTTCGTCAAAAAAGGTAAAAACCCAGAAGATGTGAATTCGTATAGACCGATCAGCTTACTGAACTCTCATTACAAGTTACTTATGAAAATCTGGGCGCAAAGATTTGAGTTAGCGGCCCAGGAGGTAATCCATCATGATCAGACGGGTTTTACTGCGGGTCGGTATATGGCAGCTAATACAGAATTTCTGGTACAGGCTTTAGATTATTTTAATATTAATTCGACGTCTGCGTGCATTTTAATGATTGATGCAGAAAAGGCATTCGATCTAGTTAATTGGTCAGCACTTTTTTTCTCTCTGGGTCATTTTGGATTCCCTGTTTCAATTATACAAATGATAAATAATATCTATGAAGGGGCATCAGCCCAGATAATTATCAATGCTAAACAAGCTAGAAAGATTAAAATAAATCGGGGAACAAGGCAAGGTTGCCCATTGTCCCCCTTGCTTTTTACTTTTTTTTATTGAACCCTTAGTAACAAGAATAAGGAATAATATTGCTATTTTACCCCCCATCGTCGGGATGTCTAAGTTAAAATTGTTCGCAGACGATATTATCCTCTATCTAGCTCCTGAGAAAGAAAACATCACACGTCTCACGAGGGAGCTCAAGGATTATGACAAGATAGGGGGGTATAAGGTTAATGAAAAAAACCAGAAGTTCTTGTATTGAACACAAGTATAGATTTTCTTCCGATTTATCTTCAGCCTCAAGCAGCAAAAAAGGGACCCGATTAGATACTTAGGTATATATGTGACCAGAGAGTATGAAAAACTCTTTGCCTTGAATTTTATTAAAATGAAGAATTAAATAAGGAATTTGCTAGATCAATGGTGTTTACTCCCATTGTCATTGATTGGTAGAGTGTCACTAGTCAAAATGATTCTATTGCCATTGCTTATATTTTTGTTTAGCAATATTCCAATTAAAGTTAATATTGTTTTTTTTAATGAACTCGAATCCATGTTGAGAGGGTTTGTTTGGAACAAAATGGCCTCAAGAGTCAAGCTTTCGGTGGTCCAACTGGCTGTTGATCAAGGTGGCCTGGCTCTTCCCCATTTCAAGACATATTATGAAGCAGCCTTTTTTGATATTGTGGCAGGATTATTAAGGACTAGACAGACAAGATATAATTTCTTTCTAGAAAAAATGATACAGGAAGCAGGCTCTCAAATACCTATCCTTAAAAACTGCAAAGCTCCATACGAAATCTAGATATAAGACGCTAAAAGTGTATACAGCGAGATTACTGCTCCTCTTTAAAAAACATGGCTCCGGTGGCTCAATTTACTTGAGCTTGTCGGAATGTGCCAAAATGGGTCTTAAGATAGACTTGAATCATCTGAAAAATTAGGAACTTTCCGGGTTTAGGGAATTAAGACATCTGTTTGTACAAAATAAGGTAATTAGCTGGCACGAGCTTTTAGACAGAACAAATAATTCCAGGTGGCTTATGTTTTTTGAGTATCTACAAATGGTCTATTTTATCAGAAAAGAGATAGGTGGCCTGTTCATTTCTCCCATTGCCTTGATACCAGCTCTGTACGGAGATAAAAATAAAAGCATAGGATTTTGGTATAAAAAGCTCTACTTCCCTAGTTCCTCTCCTGTAATTGATAGACATCTAGAGAAAATAAGCCTCTCGACACAGTGTGTTCTTACAGATAAGGATTGGGAGCTAGTGTGCCATCTGGGCAATAAAGCACTTCGGGCGGCTAATTACAAGAGAATGTCTTTTTTATCACGCTGGCTCGCGTATTATACCCCAGAGGCCCTGGAGAGAATGTTCCCGGAAGTTGAGAATAAGTGTTTTAGATGTAAAGCTATGGGCCAGGGAGGATGGTGTCATATCTTCTTTTCCTGCCCGAAGTTGGAATCTTTTTGGAAGGGGATATTCGTAGATATGGAGTTGGCAACTGGGAAAGTATTTTTGCCGGAAGCAGAGGTGGCCCTGTTTGGCATATGTAAAGAGAGGAGCAGGTTTAACAAAACAGAAGAAGTATTTATTTTTATTTCTTGTGTAGTTGCACGGGTCTTTAATTCTTCAAAATTGGAAATCCGTGGTGATTCCATCACAGTTACAATGGTTCAATAAAATGAGAAGAACATGTAATTTCGAAAGAGCTTATGCAGGCAGGGTGGGAGCCATTGCAAGATCTGAAAGAAATTGGAAATATTTTGAGAATCTGGAATTGTTGAAAGGAAGATGATGAGGAGGGAGAGGGGAATGTGAACTTTTTGCACTTTTTTTGTAATATTGCTGCTTCATAATAGCTGTTTTTGCACTATATTGCACAAGCACTTTAAAATTGCACTTTATTGGGTTATATCTCCTTTTGCAGTTGCACTTTATTGCAGTTTTTGCACTTTTTTGCAGCGATATAGTTTACTTAAAATTGCGCTTTTTGCACAAGGATTTTGTAAGTTTTTATAATGGTCTCTTTCCCTTTTAATCCTCTCTTTTTATTCCAGTTTTATCTCTTGTAATTTGTATGAAAATTGACGGGACAGCATTGTATACAGTGCTAAATAAATTATATTACCCCAACAATAAACCGATTACCATCCACCCCTAAAGCAGCTGATTATTCTAGCAGTCTTAAAATCAGGTGCTATCATCAGATTACCACATCCAGTGTGGTCGTCGTTGTTCCATTTAGGGTGCAATGTACCACTGAGCCCATTAATGTAAAGTGTTTTGCTGTTGTTAGCATCATTTTCCAACCATAAGTGAGAAATGATGGTACTTGACAAAATGGGCCATCCTGGACAGCCAGCTCTGCTACTGAAGATTTATTGACTGCCTTGAGGCTTTTCCATAAATAAAGTTCAAACACACGGTGAAATGCACCATCTAATTGTGGTGCTAAATTACTGATAAAAAGCCTGTAAATGTTCTTATTCCAATGTAGGGGGAGGGTGCTCTCTGGCAAAATTCCATTTTGCTTTAACATCAGAAAATTCTTGCAAAATTAGACTTCATGTCTGGAGACGGAGGCCAACATGTAACGACTTGTCTCAGATCTTGATTTCAAGAAACAAGCTGCCAACCTTCATAAAACGTCTCTTAACTACCCCTGTGTCACAAATAGAGGAGGCAGGCTACGTCAATGAGGATCATTAACTTTATCTATGGCTCAGATTACTTGAGGGCATGGGGAGATGGCCCTGCATGTGCAATTTTTAAAAAGAAATTTAAAGAATGACTTAATGAGTGCTCTATACATGTTCAAATTATTTCCTGATGGTACTTGCCTACATTCCCTACTATATTCCTACTACTATTTTGGATGGGGATACACGACTTTGTGAATTCTAATTAATTTGTGACTTGAACACAGCTTTTTGCTCTTTCAAAGCTTTCTTGCTATCCCCAGTTGTCTATCTGCTCTTTCCATGAATTTTACATGTTTTGTCTGAAGAATGTTTGTGCTACTAGCACCCCCAAATTGCTTAGGCGAAACGTGCTTCTTGCAAAAATAGCCACTTATTTGCCACGTTATGTTTGTAGGGGTGAGAAAGTTGTCTCAGTGATCTTTGTGTTGGGTATGGTTGAGACTGCACAATTACATCCAGAACTAGAGCAATGTGGATTGTTTCAAGATTGAAGCATAGCTGGAATAATATGATCAGATGTCATCAAAGAAAGCAATTTGTAGGTTTCCTCACTATGGAGTAGAAGACGTTTGTCAAGAACTGGAGCAGTATCGATTTATTATAAACTGAGGCAGGTTTATTCTGCGTGAGACATGTTCTGAAATGTGCCTGCTTACTTCATGTAGAGCTGCGCATGAGTAATCAATAGAGAAGGTGTTTCCACCACGTGATCTATGTTATACTATGGACGTGCCTCTGGACAAATTTACATTTTACATCGTTTATGGCTCTGTATTCCTTCCTTACCCGTCATAGACAAGCGAAGCAAGAGGTGAGATGATGTATCAAGGGGTAGCCATAAACTACGTACCAACCCTTTTGTTGCTCCCATTCTCCTCCCACAAAAGGATGTACCTGGCAGCCTGCCATCATCGTCTACTTCTCTATGTATAGCAACTTTATTTAGAAACACCCACACACAGACATATATATACATTCACTGAAAAAAGAAAGGGTAAAATAATGTCAGGTGAAAACCACGGCTTAAACCCTAAAAATCATTGAAATTCACCAGCTATAGTTTACAAAAGGAAATATAACTTGCACTCTCGCCATGCCCCTGTTGTCATCAATGATGTTATTAGTGATGTTATAAGTGACCTCCTAGAACATTTTATGTGTGATGTAATATGAGAGGTCCCAAGCAGTGCATGGCGAGGGCATGAATTATAGTTCCTATAGTTAACTATAAATTTTGAATTTCAGTGATTTTTAAAGTTTAAAATGTGACATTTTCATCTAACTATAATGTTAGTCATAAGTCAAAACCTTTGGTTTTTGCAGTAAATTTTAAGCTTTTTAAAATGTAAAGTAAGATATTATTACCACAACTAACTATAACGTCTCTTTAACCTTCAATCAATCAATCAATACATTTGTAAAGCGTGCTACATACCCGTGAGGGTCTCAAGGCGCTGGGGGGGAGGGGCCCTGGTACTGATCAAAAAACCAGGTCTTGAGGAGTCTTCTGAAGGCCAGTAGGTCTTGGGTCTGCCGTAGGTTGGCGGGGAGGATGTTCCAGGTCTTGGCGGTGAGACGGGAGAAGGTTCTGCTGCCGGCAGTCATTCTTCGGATGCGGGAGACTGTGACGAGGGCGTGGCCGGTGGAGCGGAGCTGGCGGGTGGTGGTGTAGAAGGTGAGTCGTCTGTTGAGGTATGCTGGGCCGGTGTTGTGGAGAGCTTTGTGTGTGTGGATGAGGAGCTTGAAGGTTATCCGCTTGTTGATGGGAAGCCAGTGCAGGTCTCTCAGGTGTGGGGAGATGTGGCTGTGGCAGGGGATGTCGAGGATCAGTCGTGCCGAGGCGTTCTGGATGCGTTGCAGCTTCTCAGGAGCTTGGCCAAAGTTCCTGGGTAGAGGGTGTTTCCGTAGTCCAGCTTGCTGGTGACGAGGGCCTGGGTGAATGTTCTTGTTTCGGTGGGGATCCACTTGCAGATCCTTCGGAGCATTCGGAGGGTGTTGGAACAGGATGAAGAGACGGCTTTGACCTGTTTAGTCATTGAGAGGGTGGAGTCGAGGATGACCCCCAGGTTGCGTGAATGATCGGTGGGTGTTGGGGCAGTTTCTAGTGTTGTCGGCCACCAGGAGTCCTCCCAGGCTGAAGGGGTGGAGCCAAGGATGAGGACCTCCTTCTTGTCCGAGTGCAGCTTCAGTCGGCTATTCCTCATCCATTCGGTGACGGCCTTCATTCCTTCGTGGAGGTTAGTTTTGGCGGTGTGAGGATCTTTGGTGAGGGAGAGGATCAGCTGGATGTCGCCGGCATAGGAGATGATGTTGAGGACGTGCTGTCGGGCGACGAGGGCGAGGGATGTTGAAAAGCGTTGGGTGGAGGGAAGAGCCCAGGAGTACGCCCCAGATGATCTCAATGGCTTCGGAGCGGAAGGGGGAGGTGGACGCTCTGAGTTCTGCCGGAGAGGAAGGATGTGGTCCAGTCCAGGGCTTTCTTTTGGATCCCGGCATCGTGTTGGCGTGCTTGTAGTATGCGGTGGCAGACCGTGTTGTAGGCGGCTGACAGGTCCAGGAGGATGAGGGCTACTGTTTCTCCGTTGTCAAGCAGGGTCCAGATGTCATTGGTGGCGGGAATGAGGGCAGTTTCGGTGCTGTGGTTGCTGCGGAACCTGGACTGGGACGGGTCCAGGATGCTGTTCTCCTGGAGGTAGCGGGTCAGTTGTTTGTTGACGATTTTCTCGGTGACCTTCGCCGGGAACGGGAGCAGGGAGATGGGTCAGAAGTTCTTGAAGTCCTTGGGGTCCACCTTGGGTTTCTCGAGTAAGGTGTTGATCTCTTGCGTGCTTCCAGTTTTCCGGGAAGGTTGCTGTCTCGAAGGAGATGTTGATTACTTTCCGGAGATGGGGTGCGATGGCTGTGCAGGCTTTGTTGAAGATGTGGTGAGGGCATGGGTCTAACGGAGATCCGGAGTGGATGATGTTCATGATGTCGCTGGTGTCCTCGTCGTTGATGCTGGTCCAGGAGAGCAGGCGGTTGGTGCAGGTGGTGGACGTGGTGGCGGTGGTTGTTGGTTGTCGGGGTGGTCATTGTGTTGAAGCTGCTGTGGATGTCGGTGATCTTGCGGTGGAAGAAGGTGGCCAGCGAGTCGTACAGATCTTGCGAGGACGGGATGTCATTGGTGTTAGAGCTGGGGTTGGAGAGTTCCTTCACAATGTTGAACAGCTCTTTGCTGTTGTGTGCGTTGTTATCTAGAATGTCTTTGAATGAGGCCCTCCTGGAGGCTCTGATGAGTTGATGGTGTCTGTGGGTGGGTTCTTGTAGGCTGCGTAGCTGTCTGGTGTTCATTTGCAGAGCCAGTTCTTCTCCAGTTTTGGGCATGTTCGCTTGGAGGCCTGGAGGTTTTCGTGAACCAGGTGGCTTTCTTGCTGTGTGGCTGTTGGAGAGTGTCTTGAGTAGGGCGACGGTGTTGGTGCAGTTGTCGATCCATTGTCTGAAGTTGCAGGCGGAGGTGTTGGGGTCAGTGGAGTCGGTGGGTGGGCTCTGGGTGAGGGTGGTGGTTAGCTGGTCTTCGGTGACTTTGCTCCAGCAGCGTCAAGGCATCTATTGGATGCAGTGGTGCGTGGTGGGCTTCCTGAAGGTGAAGTGGATGCAGTTGTGGTCGGTCCAGTGAGGTTTGGTGGTGTGGTTGGTTGAAGGAGATGTGGGGGCTTGCAGTGATGTCTAGTGTGTGGCCCGCGGTGTGGGTGGGTGTTGTCACAAACTGTCCGAGTACGAGGTTGGCGAGGTTGTTGATAAGGGTGGTGGAATTGGTGTCGTTGTTGTTCTCAAGGTGAAAGTTCAGGTCCCTGAGGAGGATGTAGTCCATGGAGGCGAGGACGTGTGTGCTGATGAAGTCAGCGATGGAGTCGCTGAACTGTGGTTGGGGTCTGGGTGGTCTGTAGATGAGGGTTCCTCTGAGGGTGGTGTAGGGATCGGTGTGGATCTGGAAGTGCAGGTGTTCGGCGGTGCTTAGGGTGTTGTCGGTGTTGGTTGAGACTCTGAAGGTGTTCCTGTGGACGATGGCAATTCCTCCTCCTACGCCGTTGGTACGGTCCCTGCGGTTGATTTTGTAGCCTTCCGGGATGGCTATGGCGATGTCGGGAGCTGAGGTGGGGTTCAGCCAGGACTCCATCAGGAAGGCAACGTCTGGAGCGTGGGTGTCGAGTAGGTCCCAGAGTTCGATGGAGTGTTTGCGGGTGGAGCGGGTGTTGAGGAGGATGCATCTGAGGTAGTTGGGTTCTTTGGATGCCGGTTGAGCAGGCCAGGTGCTGGTGAAGCTGCAGTTCCGGCAGGTTAAGGATCCTTGGGTGCGCTTCGGGGTGGCCCGGTAGCAGGTGTGTTCTTGTCCGGAGTTGAGTGCGTGGAGGGTGTTGGCATCGTAGCAGAGTCGGGTGTTGTGGTGTTCGCGGGGGCCAGGGGTTCTGGCACTGGGTGCGGTCCGGGCACGGACGAGCGCAGACGGGCTTGCCTTAGGCGTGCAGCTGCAACTATATATGGGGAGGTGGGAGGGAGGTGCAGCTGGGAGGCGGGAGCGGAGAGGCCAATGGGTGGTGAGGGAGGGGGGGCTGCAGGGGACACAGCAGCTGGAACCAGGAATGGGCAGGAGCAGCGAGGGAAAAAAACAAAAGGCAAAAGGGGAAACAGTGGGGGGGACAAAAGAAAAATGCTATGAACGTAGATCAACAAAAAACAGATGCAAAACACAGCACAATTATCACAGCTCAATAATCACAGCCTAAAAACGAGCATAGCCAATGGCGGCCAAGAACCCTGGTCACAGCGGCAGCAGCTGGGCTGGGGGCACTGTCGCAGACAGGTGGAGCTGCGCAGTGTGGGGAGCAACCTGCCTGGAGGCAGGATTAAAGGTCGCTCTCACTGCCGTGCAGCGGCCGCCATATATGGGGAAGTGGGAGGGAGGTGCAGCTGGGAGGAGGGTGCGGGGAGGCCAAGGGGTGGCGAGGGGCCACAGGGGACACAGCGGCGGGAACCAGGAATGGGTAGGAGCGGCGAGGGAAAAAAACAGAAGGCAAAAGGGTAAACAGTGGGGGGACAAGAAAAGAACGCTACGAACGTAGATCAACATAAAACAGAAGCAAAACACAGCACAACTATTACAGCACAATTATCACAGCCTAAAAACGAGCAGAGCCTATGGCGGGCAAGAACCCTGGTCACAGCGGCAGCAGCTGGGCTGGGGGCACTGGAGCAGACAGGTGGAGCTGCGCGGTGTGGGGAGCGACCTGCCTGGAGGGTTTTTCATCGAATTCTTGATTTTTTTTAACAAAGTAACCATATATGGGTGTCATTTTAAGTTAAGCAGACCTATTGGCTTTGTCAACGGGTCAGAACATCAAAATATTAAAGGCATGCCTATTAAGCTTATCAGGGGGTCAGCACATCACCATATTTGGCAACTTAGAAACACCATATTAATTTACCAATAACCAAAATTCACTCTACTCTTATAAATATACACATACCAATGTTAAATAATAATTAGTGACAGAAATACATTTTAAATAAATAATTTTTTCCAAAACACCCACAAACATGTTTGAGTCCTTTTTAATACTCAGGCCACAAATTGTAGACATAGAACCAACCATAAAGAATCCCTGCACTCCTGCTGACGAGCATAAAGCTCCAGCTCAGATTACCTTCCAAAAGATAGTAAGCTCTCCTAGGATCATGTATTCAATGACCCAGGAAAGTTACATTGAGTTTTTTTAAATGTTCTTATGGGGGGTTGCTGTGCTCCCTGCAGTCTCCCGAACATGAAAAAAAATATGTTTCTTGGGCCACCTTCAGGATTAAAATAGAAACATAAAAGAGTCCTCACAGGGAATTATGGGGCCCTCTCTAGCAGGAGCAGTGAATATGAAATGATCGGCTACTCTACTCATTTCATATTCCTACCTTGAAAGGATTTTTCTGGGTGCACAAGTGCCACCTGGGGCATCCAAAATATTTCTAACTGTTGGGGGCCACATGGGCAGGCCACGGTCCTACAGTCACCCTCCATGAAGCCATTACTTTTTTTTTGGGGGGGGCGTGGGGGGCTACGTGAGAGCCAGCCACACCTTTTAATTTTTGGGTTGGGTGCCCCAGTCCTATGCGGGGCACCAACAATCTATCCAAAACATTGGGGGCAGCAGAGGTAGGCCATGGCCCCTGCAGCTTCCCTACCTGCACCTATCCTGGGTGACGGCAGGAGCCAGCCATGTGTTTTTTGTTTGAAGGGTGACTGGCTCCCATCTGGGGCACCCTCAACTTGTTAAACATTGGGTTAATGGGGGGAAAGATGTAGCCCATGCAGTCCCGCCCTTCAACTGCTAGCACCTATCCTGGGTTCAGCAGGTACCCGCTTGACTTCTTTGCTCCGGCCAAGTGGGAACAGCTTTTCTTCCTGCTCCGGCTAGGTGGAAGCAATCTGTGCTTCCCTCCCTTTGAGAGTATGGGCAGGGAGGTACATCAATTAAGTTTTCTGTACCAGTGCTTTTGCGGGCCTGGATAGGTGTCCAGAAGGATGGGGTCCCTGGTGCACCTTTAGTGAATCAGGTCCCCTTTCCGAATAAATGCCGTGGGCCCCCAGGAATTGGATTCCATGGTCCATTAAATGGCTCAGGGAGGGGGAGGCCTCATGACCACTTCCCTTTTTAAATAAAAAAAACATATACAGTAGCCCTGGGGAATGAAATGGCTTGTGATGGGGGAGCAAATTTCCCCTCCACTTATAAATAAAAACAAAATAGTTATGAGGCCCTGGGGGATGGGGTCCCTGGGGCCAGAAATGGTTTGGGGAGGTGGGCCACAGCCCTCCTTGTTTTAAATGCACTGACACCACTGGCCCTGGCCAATGCAAGGGGCCTTAAAATGAAATTATTTTTTTTTACAAAAGAAAATGACTGCCGGGCCACAGTACTATGACGGTGTTGCTTTAAAATGCATTTTTGACCCCAGGGCCCCCCGCCCCCAAACCAGGCCTAAACAGGCAAGGTATCCCTGCCCTGCCCCACAATGTAATTTGAAATATTTTTTTCAGGGTAAAAGGACTGAGATTCTGAGTCCTAAAATGACTGTCAGAACATCTTTGTTGATGTTGACGGCAGCCAATCAGAACATATCTATTGATCTGTTGGGTCCATGAATCCTCAGCGTTCTGAAATATACATACATTTTGAACCCTAATGTCTCATTAGTAACTGAATGAATTTAAAACAAATCTCAAAAAGTATGCCTTCTCTCTGGGTAAAGATATAGCTTTCTGCCAAATTTGGATTTATTCCGTTCAGCAGTTTTTTTCTGTTTTGCTGTTCAACTTTCCTATGGAAAATTGTATTGAGAAAACGTGTATTGAGACCTCCCTTTTCTCGGCCCCAACTTGACGAATCCACCCAAAACCTTCCAGGAAGGAGCTAAGGTGGAGGAGACTTACTTTTAAATATTTTGTGAAGATTCGTCAAATGGCACCAAAGCTAAAAGCTATTAGCAAACTAAAAAATAAATTTCCTAAGTAAACATTGTCCTAACTATAACTACATTTTGTCATGGATCCTTCCCCCAGTTCTACCCTTACCCCCTACTTGTAAACATTGCTTGAGTGTCTTGCCTGGACTGGGCGTGTCTCCCAGGGCCCACTTCACTAGTAGACCTTATAATCACTCTAACAAGCAAGTGATATGTGCTTTACTCTGCAATATCCAATCACCTCACAAAAATGCTCTACATATTCGTGACATTTTAGCTGGGGACAGGGGTGATGTATTTTTTCTAACTGAAACCTAGATGTCTGAGAGTTTTGCGCCTGATGTAGCTTTGGCCACCCCTAATGGTTACTCTGTATTACACCTTGACAGAGTGGGGGAGAAAGAGGGGTGGTATTGCTTTTTTGTACAAACAGTCTCTTAGTTGCGCTACTTTTAATACAAAGGAGCTTCTAGGGGCTGCGTCTATGGGCTTTTACATCAAACTGTCTGCTAATAAAACTCTGGTTGTCGTATTAATTTATCATCCCCCTGGGCATGCAGGAGAGTTTTTATCTTCCCTTGACAAGTTCCTTTTAAAATATAAGTTGAAATACTCTAATTGTAGGGTTCTTGGAGACCTTAATATGCATGTGGCCAACTTCTTTTGGAGCTGATGTCATATGTTGCAGTTTGTGACCCAGGTCACTCACATTAGGGCTCACACCATAGACGCTATCTTTTCTAATACCCAAGTCTCTGTACTTAATATTAGCCCAGTGACTTGGTCTGATCATGCTCCTATTTACTTTCAGTGGTCACTGGATCTTGATCCGCATGGATGCGGGTTTCGGGCCGCTTACCTTTTCGCAGTTGGGCCAGTGTCTCCTTCATAAAGTTTAGTCTCGCCTTGAGCAAACACTCCATCCATGATGGGGGTATGGGGACCAATGCTGGATCGGTAGAATCCTGGGTTACACAGATGGCAAATCACTTTTCACCGATTAAACATAGAGAGGCTAATTCCTCAACAAAAAAACTGTCAGCCCCTTGGTTCAGTGAGGAGCTAAAAACGCCTTTGCAAAAAATTTGAAAGAAATTGGAGGTGTCTCTATCTTTTTAATGATAAACCGTTTTATAAGAAGGCTTTGAATACCTTTCATGGAGCAATCAAGAAGGCATACAAGGTGTTTCTACGGCTCAAGTTTTCATAGACGAGTAGACTTATCAAGGTCAAAGCTACATACTTTTCCCTGACTTTGAAGGAACAGACAGGAGTTGGGAATTTTCTAGTAGTACTGTCCATGACAGGGACGTTCTGGAAAGATTTACCCTGCATCTTATTACACACTTGATGTAACAGAATCTGTGCGAAGATTTGAAAACTCACAGTTGCTTTATAGCCTTGAAAAAGTCCAGGAGGACAAAACACGTTTCGGCTGCAGTGTTTTGGATTTTCTGTCTGTAACCCTAACTTTGAAGTAAGGGAAGAACTAAACTTTAGTGAACTGGATTTATTTGTTGTCAACGGCCTATCATTCAATGACTGTACTATTGTGTGCTTGAGTGCATGATTTTCCTTTGGACAGAGCAATCAAGAAGGCTCAGTCTGATTTCTTTACAGATCAGATTAATATGTCTCAAAACAAGCCTGGGGAAATATTTAAGATTTTTAAAAAGTTCACACATCCAGAACCATTGCTTCAGCCTTGAACACAGTTGTCTGACTTTGAGAACAATGGAGCAGTGCATTCCCAAGTCGGTAATGTGTCAATAAAGAAGCTTGATCAGTATCTACGTTGCATCAATCTTTATTTTAAACAATCCTTACGATTTGTAAAACACATCAGCCAATGCGTTTTGTTTAAGGATTAAACTTCGTCAGGGCAAAATGGTGAAAATATTTGTAAGCGACTATTGCATAAGAAACGTAGGTTTAACGGGCCCAACCTGGTCCGGATGTTTGGGTCGAGGTTTCTGGGTTTTGGTGCTACAATTGTTATGGCCCAAGTATGTTCTGGCATATTCCTCACAAAAGGCTTCACCCAAGAGCCATTATGGAGGTAAATATGAAGGAAGGTAGAAGATTGTGCCCTCACAATTGTCCAGGACCGCAGAGACTTTGACTACGGCCTTTTATTGAATTACAAATCTAATCTGACTGAACATTCGATTTTGCCTTGAAAAAGCCCTCGGCCTAAACAGGCCCTTTGGGTGAAACACGTGTCGGCTGTACTTCTATACTGTGAAAAATGAAATAAAACTTAAGCACGCTAAACTTTCAAAGAACGCTTGAATTTTCTTATGAACCTTTATTGATAATTTTGAGGGCACAATCCTCTACCTTCCTTCATATCAACCTGGTCCGGACCCTGTTCTGGAAATGGAGTCAATGGCACTCAGTCGTGTCGCTTCACAATAGTATATCGGCCTCCTTAATAAGGGCCAGTAAAAGTAATCCTGTAGTGTCCATGACGGCGTGTCGGCATACTGGACAGCAAGTTGTCTACTTTTGACACAAAGATTCAAACCATAGTGTATGCTATACTTCTCATGGACACAGCTTCATTGACTTTCAGCGACTCTGCGGCACTGCAGGTTGCAATAATGCTTCCATGTGGACAAGTGCTACAGGAATTTGCTCTGATCTCACTTGAGGAGTTCGCTCTGGCCTTGAGTGCCTGAAAATCAGGGTCTCCTGATGACCCTTGTCCTTTACATATTCTTGCTGCCAATTGTATGGCCATGATCCCAGGTCTAAACCAGCTTCTAAAATAGTCTGTGTGTCTGGCCACACTTCCCAAGTGTTGGAAGCAGGCTAAGCCGATTTCTTTATTAAAAAAACCCTCAGCAGATAAAACCAAGCTTGCCAATTTTCGTCCAATCTCTTTATCATTTTTTACCAAGATCTTGATGAAAAAACGATTAATAAGCAACTTTCTGCTTTCCTTGAAAAGAGTGCACTACTTCGTCTTACTCAAACAGGCTTCTGCCCTGGCTTTAGTACTGAGGCCACATTGTTAGAAGTCTCTAACATAATAATGCTAGCTGTGGATCAGGGGAAGCAGGTAGCACTGATACTCCTTGATCTATCCACAGCTTTTAACAAGGTCTCCCATTAGATACTTCTGCAGTGCCTAGTGGCCATAGGTGTCTGTGGTTCTGCCTTGGTTTGGCTCTATTCCTTCTTGACAGATAGGTCTCAGTCAGTCTGGAGGGCCCCATTTGCCTCTGACTCTAAATGATTTGTTATGGGGTCCTCCAGGGGTCTGCACTTAGCCCCACATAGTTTAATGTGGGCAGGACCTCCTTAGCTACCCTGATAAAATATTTTGGTGTACAGACTATATCCTATACAGAAGATATGCAGTTGCTTCTTACTCTTGATACAAATCCACTGAATGCACTGTGTAACTCTAAGGCCTGTCTGATGTTTGATGCTCACGGAGACATGGACCAATGATTCATCCCATCCGGACATTGTGGCTGCCATTCCCACTGATTATACCATCTATCGGCAGGATAGAGACAAGGGCAGAGGAGGAGGAGTTGCCTTAGTTGTGAAGAACACTTTTCCGTGCACGGTCATGCATACTCACACCATCGAAGGGGCTGACTCTTTAGCTTTTACCATCTCCTTATCGCCGCAACAAGCACTGAAGGGCCTGATTGTCTACAGAGCTCCTGGCCCTGTGGGCTCTTTTCGTGACGATCTTCAACAGGTCATGTCGGTCTTTGTCCTGAGATCGGAGCAATGCATACTTGCGGGAGATTTTAACTTCCATATGGACGACCACAATGACCAAAATGCCATCAAACTGTTGGATATTGCATCCACCCTTGGTCTTTCCCCTTATCTCTCTGGTCCGACCCACGATAAAGGCCATACACTTGATCAGGTTTTCTCCACCATACCTATCATGAATGTAACACTTTTGCCAATCGTTTGGTCTGACCATTTCCTGGCCCATTTTGAAATACCTTCTACCTTGGCTTCTCCTGCTAGCGCCACGAGACAGCAGGGCAGCAGTTATAGGGCACTTCATCGGGTGACCACAGATATGCTCACACATGCTCTGATTGATCACCCTGTGGCCTGTACTGGGGACCTGGAGAAAGATCTGGAGAACTTGCAATCCTGGCTTCTTGCCAGACTAAATGAGTTCGCTCCCTTACAGTCACCCAGGTCCGCTGCCCGTCGGGTTTCTGCCCCCTGGTTCACGGAGGAACTAGCCAATGCCCGTAGGCAATGTAAAGTGGTGGAGCGGGCTTGGAGAGTCCAGTATGAGCCTGAGGCTAAACAACAGTATAAAACCACGTTAAAGTCATACCACAAACTTGTCCTTCAGAGCAAGAAACGTTATCTTGCCAAAAGGATTGATGATGCCGCTAATTCCTGTAAGGAGATTTCCTCTATCGTGCGCGAATTCACTAGCCCCCGGTCCATCTCTACTCAGGGTGCTCCAGCAGAGACCTGGGCTAACACTATTGCCAATTTCTTTACCACCAAAATTAGGCAAATCCAGGTTTCCTTTCCGCTGAGAGCCCCAGATGATGTGTCTGCAATGCCGATTGAGACAGCGTCTCTGTCTCCCTCAGGCCCAGTTCTGCTTGACTTTCCTCCTCTCTCGGTTGCTACATCTCTAGCCTTGATGAGGAACCTCAAGTCGGGCTCACCTCTAGATCCGTGCCCGGCAAAATTTCTGGCAAAAATGGCAGATGCCATAAACCCTATAGCCAATCCCATTCTTAATCTTTCCCTGAGCGAGGGCTTTCTGCCTCAGACCTGGAAGCAAGCTATGGTCATCCCTCTGATTAAGAAGCCCAATCTTGACCCAGAGGCGCCTTCCAACTACAGGCCAATCTCGCTCCTTCCAGCACTGACTAAGATCTTGGAGAAACACGTGCACAGCGTGCTTTCCAACTTTCTGGAGTCTAATGATTTACTTCATGAATCCCAATCGGGATTCCGCTCCAACTTAAGCACCGAGACGGCGCTTTTGGAAGTCTCGGAGATCGTAAAAGAGGTGCTGGACATGGGAGGCAGGGTGTTGTTAGTTATGCTAGATCTGTCGGCGGCGTTTGACACCGTCCCCCATGAGGATCTCCTCACCAGGCTCCGTGACATCGGGCTAGGGGGGACGGTGCTCAATTGGTTTTCTTCCTTTCTGGCCAACCGCCGCCAGACGGTCTGGGTCCCACCCGGATCCGCCGAGATGCCGCCACTGGGAGTCGGAGTGCCTCAGGGCTCTATTTTGAGCCCCACTCTCTTTAACATCCTGATGACCCCTTTGGCGACATTGGCGGAGTCCTATGGGGCCCGGATCGTCTCTTATGCTGACGACACTCAGCTCCTCTTCACCTGTCGCAAGGGTGAAGAGTTCGATGGTGAAGGGATCCGCAAGTGCCTTGGGGCTGTTTTCAGCTGGTTTTCACAAAACAGCCTTAAGTGCAACTCGGACAAGTCCGAAATACTATTCTTCGGATGCCCATCAGAACCAGATTGGCGAGGATGGTGGCCTGCTGACATGTTCCCTCCCACACAGTCCTCTAAGTGGGCTAAAAACCTGGGAATTAAAATCGACAACGAGCTCTCGCTCAAATCCCAGGTTTCCACTCTCACGGGAACATGTTTTGGGATACTTAGAATGTTGCGCAAGTTTTTTCCCCTTCTATCGGAGCAACATCGGAGGATTACTGTTCAGGCCCTTATAGGGTCCAGATTGGACTACGCCAATGTCTTATATCTTGGCTTGCCTGAATATCTCCTCCAGCGTCTGCAGATTACCCAGAACGCTGCTGCGCGTGCCATCTTTGGCCTTCATCGTCGCACTAGCGCCTCTAACCTTCTTGCATCCCTCCACTGGCTTCCGATGCGGAAGAGGATACTGTTCAAGGCCATGACTCTTGCCCATAAGGCCTTACATGGCAATGGCGCCAAGTATCTTCAGAGGAGGCTGGACTTCTATCGACCTGCACGATCCCTCAGGTCAGAAGCCTTGGCTTTGGCGCGGGTACCACGTATTAAAAAGGCTCGGCTAGGCGGCCGGTCTTTTAGCTTCCTCGCTCCTCAGCTATGGAACTCGCTACCGTTGTTCCTGCGAAACACCTCAAATCTGCTTGTTTTCAGGAAAGACCTGAAAACCTGGTTGTTTGCTGGATAATCTTTTCCCTCTTTGGGCCCCTTTCTGTTACTGTTATGTTTCATGCTCTCCTCTATGGCTTGGAGCTCAAAGCGCCGGGACACTCCCTTGGAGTAGCCGTTGCGCTATAAAAGTCCCATTTTAACATTAACATGTCTGTAATTCAGTGGATGCGAAATTGCAGCCTCCAATATCATACTAATAAGACAAAAATTCTGCTCTTTGGGGTACCCCACCTAGCTGGGATACCGACCAATGGCCCAAGGATGATCTTCCACCTCCTCCCCCTACTACAGTTGCGCGCAATATTGGGGTAAAGTTTGATACCATGGCTTATTTTGCCCTCAGGTTGAGGGAGTGATAGGCACCTGCTGTGGACCGCAATTTTCTCTTCCTCCTCTCCCTCCCACAGCAGCAAACGGTGATCCAGGCCTTGATTACATCAAGACTGGACTTATACAACTATCTGAACTGGGGCCTACCTCCTGAAGAGATTACAGCTGTTGCAGAATGCTGCTCTCAGGCATTAATGTATCTTCCCAGAAGAGTCCGCATTCAACCAGGTCTAAGGGAACTAGACTTGTTCCCTATAAAATAATGTGTGAGATTCAAAGTTCTGTTCCTGGCACATAGAGCTTTTTATCACAAAAGCCTTCAGTATCTGTCTTATAGATTTACACCTTACCAACCAGCCCAGTGTCTTCAGTCATCTATTGCCTTGCTGGGTACAATTCCACACTTCAGACGAAAAATGTGGGGGGCGGCTCCTTCTCTCATCTGACTGATAGGGTGTGGAATGCCCTCTCAGTGCTGCTCTGTGCTTTCTAGGGAAACTAAGACATTTTAGAGACTTCTTAAGACCTAGCTGTTTTGCTCTGCTTTCTAGCTCCATTGTTTAAAGGGATCAGACTTGCTACATAGCGCCAGGACACTCTCTGAGTAGCTGACACACTCTATAAATCCGTAAATAATAATAATAATAACTACACAGTGGCTACCACCATTGTGCAATAAATATATACACACATACAAATACATATGCATACTTATTCACTAAAAAAACAAAAGTTAAAGCAAAATTATACTTAGATGAAATATTCAGTACAATGTTATGTTTTAAACTATAAAAACCACAGAAATTCACCAGCTAGAGTTATCTCAAGTAACTATAACTAGTCCCCTAAGGTAACTATAACTCACTTCCCACATACAGCCAATTCCACATGCGTCCCCCCAGCATGAGCTGTTATTAGCCCCAGGGATCTAATCCCCACGGCGAGTATCATTAAAGGTGGGTGTCCTGATGCCTACCAAAGCAACGCCAACCACAAACTGGAGTGATCACACCGTTTTACTGTAGAGAATAAATCACCCAAACTCACATCAAAAGTGTGGCCACATTAAGTACTAGATATAGTACAGCACAGACATAAAGAAAAAACGTACAGACTTGTTAGTACTTAGGTACAAATACAATGGCCCAAAAGAATCAACATAGCGCTACATCCCAAAATTCAAACTGTCTAATATGGTAAAAAGATAAATTAGATAATAACTACAGTTCTACAAAGTAAATAGGAGCAGAAATAGAAAAGCGCACTCACCAGATCATGCGACTACATTTTGTGGAAAGGGAAACCGGGGCAACCTCACCGTCGTCCAAGCACTTAATGAATGAAAGACAATGACAAACCTACCTAAACAATTTAGGTTTGGAGTAGAAATAAATACGCATTGTAAGCCTACCGGAACGGACAGCACAATAAAGCGATCATTTTGGGAAGGCACGATAAATGGAAAACTAGGCTGCTAGAAGGCTAGATCCACAGTTACCAAAACAAAAGGGACCAACTACTCAGAAAAGAAGAAATACAGTGCATCAGAAAACAAACTGAAATCATGGTAAAGATACATACCAACTAGCCTGATTCAGGTGGGAGACTCGACTTTTTGAAGCAAAAAAGTTGCTTTATATTAACTCTCTCCCTCATATATTCCCCCGATTTTTTTTCAAAATCTCCCACTTTCCTCATCTGAAATGTTGGCATGTATGGGAAACGGCAGAATACACAGGGCAATTTAAGTCTGTCATGATATTAAAAGTACCATCTAGTGGGTAACAACTAGGCGCCACCGTATTGTTGAAAGTGCAGTGTAATCTGAGATTTACACAATGCAAAAAAAGCAGAAAGGTTATTTCAGCAACCCAAAGGGGGTAGGTTTCATTAAGCTGTAGAATAAACAAAACAACTTTTGCGAAATGGAGGAGACTGAAATATAAAAACCGTACTAACAAGGTAGAATCAAGGTAATACATGATATTGTGCATAATGTACACATCCTGTAAGTATGAAACCAGCAGTAAAGACCAGATCAGTAAGGGAGTTATTTGCTAACATCCCAGGAGAACCATTCCAAAGATATAGTCAACCCTTGGTTCACTGCATTAGCCCTCCAGATCCAGCTGTTTTCTTGTATAGTTAGCAATTGATCAATATTATTTGTTGTTTTCTTAATGAACATTTAATTACATCAATAACCCTTTAATTTCATCTCACCAGTGTGATGATTAAATGTGACTTAGCACTCAACCAAAGTGGAAAGTTAAACAAGACATCTCTAGACTGGTGTTGGTGTAAAAATATTTTACAGATCGATAGGACTTTTACCAGTTTAGGAGAGACCACAAGAGCAATACTGTCAGAGAAATGTTTAAGGTACCATGTCTGACCATTCACAGTGAAATAATTAACAGTGCAGTCAGTATTGCATGTATAATTGCCTCAATGAAAATAGCCAATTAAAAGATCTAAACCAAGGATTAAACCAGTTAATGTTTGGTGTCACCAGAGTTACTTATGGTGAAGTCGGAGTTTAAATTACAATTTAGAAAATGGCAACTTTTAGAAAGTTGGCATTTTCTTGCCTTAGCCATTTGGTTCCTGCAGCCTGTACTTGGGTCACGTGACTGGGTGTAGCTGACTGTTGAGCTATGTGACAGCCACACACAGTAGGGAGCTCAGGTGTGCCTGAATGTGCCATCACTGGCAGGATGAGAGAGAGGAGTTGGGCACAACCCCACCTACACTTCAATAGGCTGTGTTCTGCCTCCACAAAGGGAGGCATACCTCCTGTAGCTAGTCTGGAACCAGGACAGGGAAGGCAGGATTCAGGGGGACTTCAAAAGAAAACCTCTAGCGGTTTCTCCCCCACTTCAAAGGCACAACTGGATATACATATTGGACCTTAGACACCAATTCATCAGTACACTTCAGGACCTGTTGATACTCTGCTGTTCTGAAAGAACTGATGCCCTGCTGACTTTCTGCCTGCTGCCCGCTTCCCGGGGAAGAAAAACTGGACCTGCAACTTCATCGTGAATCCAGGGCTCCCAGAGGGACTCCAAGGGCTAGTTTGCTAGCATCCTGATCTGAGCCTCAGCCACATAAAATGCTCCCCAAAGTCCTCCACCAGCCCCTGAACTCCAAGTGGTGCCCCTCAGGGGCTGGAGCCTGGGTGATGTTCAGTAAGCTGAAATCAAGTTTTTGAGCTCTTCGTAACTGTGAAAAGGACAGAGGGCCCAGCACAAACCAACCCAGCAGGCAAAGACAACCAACATACTTGAGGTAAGTGACGCATAAAGACAAGTGTAGAAAGAAAAATGTACACCATCATAGCAGAAGTGAATTCACTTCAAAGGGACCATTGCAATTTCAATGAAATGTCATGCAAAAATTGAAATTAGTAGAAGTATTGAATTGTGACAGACTTGGAAATTATGGTCAATTCTCTGTTGGAACTGGTGCATAAACTGGAAATTAGTACTGCAGTTGCAAAGGATAGACCCCAGCACACAACCTGTGCTTTGTGGGGTTCCTGGAGTTCGTGGAAGGGATGACACTGGAAAGGTTCCTGGAGAAATAGATTAAAGTTGTGATGAAACTTGGGGGATTTTCCAGTTGCTTCATAACAGAGATGGCGCACAGAGACCTTGTGCCCCCCATGGGCCCCTCCAAGGGTTGTTAGAGCTAGACATCTTAATTATGGACTTAGAGATAATATTTTGCGGCATTCCAGGAAGGAGTGGAAGGTCAAGTATGAAGACAAAATTATCAGGATTTTCCTGAATTGCACACAGAGGGAGCCTGTGAGACAATTAGGTAAAAGTGCTGAACTTGAAATATTTGCTTTTATTCCCAGCCTAATTGATAGTGTAACAAGAAGTGTTACTTCTTTGCTGTCCCTGAGGAGGTCTAGGAATGCCAGGAAATGGCAGAGAGCTGAATTGCATCAGCTAGGGGACCCATGGTAGAATGGGTTCAAAGATTAGTAAGAGGGAGACTTGAAGGACAGCGCCACATATGTTCCCACACAGCATTTTGGTTTAGGACAAAGGAACACTGGTAATGGAAAAGAGCACAGCCCCACAGATGAAGGAGTCAATGTCAGGGTATGCTCTGAAAGAAAATACAGAAATGGAGCTTATATCAGAGACCTGAAATAAGCTCAAAGAGAACACAGTAATGGCCGACAGACAGGATAACACTGGGACCTGTGAACAGATGAGGGGAATGTTACCAGTTTTGTTTCTGTTTAGGCTGATGCCTCTTGCATTTTAGGATAAGGAAAGCCTTTATCAGGGCATCTGGGAGGAGTGGTTCCTGCCCTTGCAGGCACTGTACCAACACTGGTCTGGATGTGGCAGGGACTGCAATTCCCTGCAAATTCACTACATAGCTGTTGTTAATAGAACGATGAAAATTGAATGTGGTGCATTCCCATCTTCATAATAATTGAGAAATTAGGGATAAGGGAGTTGTAGACTAGACTCCAACTTGGGGTCTGAGTCTCAATATTATGGAAATACATTTGTGATTTGGCTGTCAGAGTGCTTGCTTGGAGTTGACAGGGAGTTGTATATTGTGTGAGTTGCCACACATTAAAAGATCTCAGGGAGGGATACTTGCTTGAAATATACTAGATGTCCTGCTTGTAATTGTAGAAGAAATGTAAGAAATGACTGCTGCTGGACGGGATGGCTGAGGAGTAATAGGATGGCGTTTTATGAACCATACTGGGTAAGGATTATAAAAATTTTGACATGGAATATTTGAAAGCTTGAAGATTATGTCAAGAGATATAAGGTATACCAGGAAACACATCTTACTGAGGAGGAAGAGGGTATATATTATGGAAGAAGTAGAGAGGGCAATGTTATTCTGCTTTCTAGTCCACATATGCAGGAGGAGCGTCTTTGTGGGTGTCCCTGCGGTCTCATTTGAACACTGCAACACTGCAACATGGTGGATTTAGGAGACATATATCTCCTGGCCTATGGACTGCTAGAAGGCAGAGATAAGCTGTGTGAATTTCTAGGGCCCCAACACAGACCATAACACTTTCTCTATGACACTGCTAAATATGGTCACACCTTAGCCGACAGTCTGGGGCCAGGACTTTAACCCCGTACTAGATTGTATATTGGACAAACAATTCCCAAATGTAAGATGCTAGCCCTAGGGGATGTAAGGTGAAGACAGATACATAGGTGGTTGAAAAATGCTATATCCAAGAGGTAAAGAGCATTCTTGTTACTGTCGTGCATATGACATGCATAGCATGTTGAACCACGCCCTCGTCTCCGAAGACCTTTGCACGAGAAAATGTGGGGCTAACTATTTGGGCAGGCTTCTGTAAGATCACTCTACCCTACTTAACCAAGTGGCTGAAACAAGGGTAACATCTGGAATACCCACATGGAGATTGAAAGCAGATGCACTAAAAGACACCTAATTTGTGGTAACAGACCGGGTTAATGATTGGGAATTTACTGAACTTAGAGGTACTGAGTGGGAAGTCATGAAGGTAGTAGTGAAGGGGTGTGTGTAAGATGTTAATTGCAAGGCAGAAGTTGTAGGCCTGTTAGAAGAGTAATTAAAACTGATTAGGTCACAAGCATAAGAAAGTAGGACTTCACAAGCGAAGCAAGAGTTTTTGGATATGCAAATGGATCTGGGAAGAATATGGGGCAGACTGGAAAAGGTTCACCCACTGAGAGTATAGGGAGAGATTACACCGAGAGGGGCAGTGGATGCGTAACACACAGAGAGGAAAATAAAGGCGGAAGTGTGTTAGCTTGGATACTGAAAAGGGAATGACCAAGACCAATAATTCTAGTATTGAATAGAGCAGTCAGCACAATGGCAATTACCCAAACTGACATAAATGGTAGACTCCACTAAATATCACTCACAGTGCCCTCTACTAGTCTGGACCCTGCTATCTCAGGAGGCGTTTTAATTTCTATATGCCATCCAGGCTTCTCCGGTCAACAGGGCAATGCCTTGATGCCATCCCACGCTACCACCTTGCCAGAACGGGAGGGAGTCCCCTCTCGGTGAGGGCGGCTAGGGCCTGGAATAGCCTACCCTTTGAGATCAGGAATAATTATGATCTGAGGGCATTTAAAGAAGCAATTGAATACCATACTTTTTAATTAGATGGCTTAGCTCCTTGAAGCAGGTCCTATAAAGATAAGGCAAAGATGGTTTCTTTGAAAGATTTATTGTAGTAAGAATCTCATCCAACCACAAGCAGGACAACTGGAACAACTGACAAGGTTTACCTCCAAGTCATCCAGTATTCATTACATCATGCTATGACACCAAGTAATTCCAATATGACATAGCCATCATTCCACATTAAGCCTAAGTACATTACCACACACCTCCCCTCTTTACATAAAACAAAAACAAATACAACTTTATTTACATAACAAATACCTCATACATAGTCAGAGAGATACTGTAGTAGTTTACTAACTCTTGATGAGCTTCGAGTTTCATCTTTCCTTTTTTCACCATCTTGGGGTTGACTTCCATCCATATTGACCAATTGTGGACAGTTTCTATCCACATGATCCTCCAGGGCATGATCTAATATGCCCTTGACCACGACCACTCTATTCAAATTCCATATGCGGTAATCTTGCATTTTAACAGTATTCCTAAACCCTTTTATTACCTTAATAGGTTTTAAAAATGTTGAGCTCGCTCCACACAATAAACCAGGATGTTTTATCATAACCAAGTCTCCCACCTTTACCTTAGTTGTTTTCACCCTTTTTCTTTTATCAAAATAACATTTTCTTGCCCTAGCTTTCTCTTTTTCTTTTTTTTTTAATCTCCACACCATCACATTTATCTTCTTTGCCTCTGCTGATTTCATATTTGTTGATCCACCCAGGTTCCACACTAGTGTTAGGAACTCGACCTCTAAACAATAAAAACTGTGTTTTCCCTGTTGTGGAATGAGGAAACAATCCATATTCCTCAACTTTTCTTAAAACTTCAGCCCTCCAATCAATACCATCAGATTTTGCAATAGAAATTGTGTCTTTGATCATTTGATTGAATCTCTCAATCATGCCATTTCCTTCTGGATGATAAATGGAGCAAGTTTTGTGAGTGACCCCTTTAGAAGAAAGAAACTTCTTAATTTCCTCTGACACAAGCTGCACCCCATTGTCCGTCAGCAATGAACCAGGAATCCCTTCTCTTAAAAATAACTCTTTTAAGCATTTACTGATATGCTTTGAATCAATGCTTGACCAAAGAAATACTTCCGGCCACCGTGAGAACATATCAATAACTGCCAACACATACATGTGTGAGCCATTGTTACCAATTGGACCGAAAATATCCAAGGCAACATCTTGCCAAGGCTCAGAGGATCGTCTTCTTAATACCATTGGTTGTACACGTGGACACTTAGACTTATCACTAAAAGCACAAGCAACACAATCACGAATCACACGTTCTACTTGGTTATCCATCCCTGGCCACCAATATGTCATGTGTAATCTCGCTTTGCATTTTGATACACCATCATGAGTTAAATGCACTTTATCTATAATCTCTTTCCTAAGTGCAGTCGGCGGTATAACTCGTGTACCACGAAACAATAACCCCTTATCAAAAGCAAGCTCATTTCGCAATGGCCAAAATTTCCTACTGTCATCAGATCCTTCTTTGTTACTGGTCCAACCCTTGTTTATCAATCTCACCACTTCATTCAAGACTTCATCACCACGCATCTCATTATACCATTGTTCCTCTGGAACTACCTTATGTTCCACTGCACACACCCATTCGTCACCATCTTTCATTTCCTCATCTAAGACCTCAGATTTGGGAGTAAGTCTAGACAAAACATCAGCTACTTTATTTTCCAATCCAGGAATATAATGAATCACAAAGTTGTAATCCTGCAAACCAATCACCCATTTCATAATCCTTTCAGAAATTCAATGAAGGCCCTTTTTTGTAAATATCTCAATCAATGGTTTATGATCCGTTCGCACCTCGAACTCAACACCCCAAATAAACTTTTTTAGTTTTTTTACCACCCAGAAAACTGCCATGGCTTCCCTTTCCACCACCGAGTACCTTGTTTCTGGGTCCCTAAGTGTGCGAGACAAAAACATTACTGTTTGCATTCCGTCAGGACCCATTTGTTGCAAAACCGCACCTAAGCCTTTCTCGCTGGCATCAGTAATAAGGATTGGCTTGTGTATTGGATTAAAGCTACTAAGAGAAGGAGCAGATTTAAGTTTCTGCTTGATATTCAAAAATTCACTTTCACATTCCTCAGTCCACACAAAGTAAACTCCCTTTTTTAACAAATGTCTCATATTAACCGCAAAATCAGCAAAATTCTTCAAAAATTTAGAGTAGTACTTTACCACTCCCAAACATTTCATGAGATCACTCTTGCATGAAGGCGAACTCATCTCCTGAATAGTGTTGACTAATTCAGACTTAGGTTTAACACCACCGCTGGTAATATTATGTCCCAAATAATTTATGGAATCCTTCCTAAATCTACATTTCTCAGCTTTAATGGTTAAATTATACTCAGACAACTTTTCCAGAGTTCTCCTAAGTCTTCCATCATGTTGGTCCTCATCATCACCGTATATTAATATGTCATCTTGGTAAACATAATTACCATCAAGTCCACATAAAACTCTCTCCATAACCCTTTGGAAGACCGAAGAGGCTAACACTAAACCAAAAGGCATGCACTTAAACCTAAAAGTTCCAAAAGGTGTTATAAAAGAGGTGAGGTCCTTACATGAATCATCAAGTTCGATCTGATGATACGCTGAGGTAAGATCAATTGTGCTAAAGACCGTAGCACTACCTAATAACATCAGACGCTCACTTATATTAGGTAGAGGGTATTTATCTACTACAACGCATATATTCAATTGGCGCAAGTCGATGCAAAATCTTAAATCGCCATTCGATTTCCTAGCTGCCACGACCGGAGCCAACCATTCGGTCCCTTCTACATCCTCAATAATGCCTCCAACTTTCAACTTTTCCAATTCTCTCCTCATGTCCTGCCTTACAGCAATGGGCACACTCCTCACTTTACAACTAACCGGTACCGCATCTTCCTTGAGCACAATCCTATGTTGGTAGCCTTTAAGACAGCCTAGTTTATCGCTGAATACTTTTGGGTAACTATTCTTTAAACCAGCAATAAAGTTTGAATCCGACTTCCCAACTACCACAGAATTGACACGTTCTCTCAACTGAATGGGAGGATCAGCATTTGGATCCAAGTACACTCCAAGATCACCCTGGTGCACCCAACTAATTTAACTGTCCCCCTTCTTTGAAACATAGACCTTACCCGAAATAAATCTTCCTCTGAACTCAATGAGCCCAACAAAATATCCATGTAATTTAATAGGCTCCCCACCATAAGCCAAAGGCCTAATGTCTGTTTTCAACAATTTAATTTTCCCTTTTAAATTCTTTAAGTAAAATTCACCAGAAACAATGCTTATCTTGGCACCGGAGTCGAACAAGACCCTTGTACTTGCTCCTTCCACCAAGATGCAATCACACGGACAGGTCTTTTTAACACCATCCGCCGATCGTACAAAAATCTGTCCGCACTCACAATCATCACTACCAGATTCCTCACATCCATACTCATATACTTCAACCTCTTTAACTTTATGTGTAGGTTTACTTTTACACAAGAAAGTCAAGTGTCCTTTCTTTTTACACTTCGTACACATTTGATGTAATACATGACATGTCTTATCATTTGCCAAGTGTCCTGTTTTACCATATCTAAAACACTTGACATTTATCCATCTCTCACTAACTTTCCCATCATGCACTGATGTACTTTTCTGTTTCTCCGTAAGTTGAAACTCAGTTTTGCTCTTTGCTTTACCCTCTTGAACTTTACAAATGTTCTCGCTATCGCTCTTCAATACCGCAACAAGTTTCAAAGAATATTCTAATCTCTTCACCACAACTATAACTTCATCCAACGTTGGTTCATCTCGTAACGACAATTCTTCTCTAATCTTTTCCATCATACACTCAAACATAAACTGATCACAAATTCTTTTATCACTGAGATTACCGATTTTATCATATGCCATGGAATATTCTCACATTAAAACGTGGCAATCATTAAAAGTAAAAGAAGGGACCATTCTTCAAAAACTGATAAAAGTGGCACAGTCGGTCCCAGTTCAAGCCCTCTGTCTTGAGCTATCGATTACGGGAACTTTTACCAGAGTAATTTGTAATATTATTAGGTGGGCATACAATTTACTACATGCAGCCCCAGACACCTTAAGACATTTGTTAAAATTGGAGTTTCTTAGAGAGGAAGCATCTGGGTACACCTTTAATAAGAATATGGTAAAAGCCTTGGAGGTCTCTCAATGCACGGTTGCACTTTTACAGGAGTGGACTCCAGCACATCTGAAACTGTTTTTAAAACACTTGGCCCCTAGAATCAGTTTTGAATCTGATAAAGATCACTGTTGTCAATTGAAGCACTATAAACGGTTTGCTGAACGAATGGAATTTAAAACTTCTGTCCCTTACTTGCTTTTTCAATTAGAGCATGGAGTAAGGCGGTGTATTTTACTTTTACGTTTGGGCATACTCCCTTTAGCCACTTTTTTAGCTAGCTGGGATGGTAATAATAACCCTAAAGGTATATATGAACTTTGTAAAGGCGGGAAAGAAGAATCTCCTCCACGTTCTATTAATCTGTCCTAATGAGAGCATAGTTAAGGCCCGCTGACGTTACATAATCCCAATTCAACTAAAGTATAACGCTTTCTCTGCTCAAGATTTGATTACATTATGTAACTCTCCGGTCAATGAATATGTTTGTCATAACCTGTTTAAGTTTTTAAAAAGCTTTTTGAAGCTGTTTTAAACAAGAAGTATAATCCAAAGATTTTATTCTATCCTAACAAATTCACTCTAATGTTGTCTGAGTTGGTGGTTGAACATTACCACTGTACCATCTTGTAGTGAAGCTAAGCATTTTTATGAGTATTTGGAACTATTTTAATTTTGTATTTGTTGACCTCAGTAGAGGTCTGGATCAAATAAAGTTTTACTTTACTTTACTTAGTCATTGAGACCATTAGCATCTTCACTTGATAAATCAGGTAAATGGTCAAAGATATCTTGGCCCTCTGACCCTAAACAGTGTAACAATAAAGATGATTTCCTCTCCGCACTAAGCAAAGGACCGCAAACCCATGCATACCTCTCAAAAACTACTTTCCACTTTAAGAAACGATGAAGTCTGACATAGGCTTTAAAATGGCTGACACGCAAAAATACGTAGTGACGTACTTGTTAGGGGTGTTACAGGTCGTCTTAAATAGATTCTGACTCAGAATGGACTCAGTGTATATATTGTGAATCTATGGGTAGTTTTAGTTTAGTGATTTCATTTACAGTATTATTTAATGTACAGTTGTAATTAAAAATTCTTTTAGAAATGCAACCTGTAGCAATTGCCTTTAGCAATGCTTGTTTGTTATTTTATTTAGGTATGAGTAATTCCTTAGACTGTGCGCTCATGTGAGACAGGCTCGTGTCTGTCCTCGCGCTTGGTGAGTTGAAGTGAGAGCCTCGCGCTGGTCTCGTGGCTGAAGCTATAAATACAAGCTTCAGCCAACTGCCAAACGCTTCGTCTCTCGTTGTCCCTGTCGAGAGCTTCTGCCCTCGCGTAAGAATTCCTTAACCCTCTTGATCCTAAATAACCTGCTTGGTTCTTCTTGGCCCCGTATTTCCCTTTTCCCCGAAAACTGCTTCACGTGTTTCCTGGCTGTCAGTGAGCAGATTAATGCCCTGAAGACGACGCGGCTGTATTCCGGCATTTCCCCGAAGCAGCCGGAGGGTTTGTTTATCCGCTCTCCTCTGCAGGCTGCCAGTTCGAGTCTCCAGTCACCACGTTGCCGCCTGAGTTGAAAAGGGACAGTAAGAGGTTTTATTACATTTAAATTTGCCACGAACAATTGACTGGTAATAAGAAGTGGCAAGGAAAGTTATTTGGGAAACGCTTGGAGCGCTTAAGAATCTAGCGCACCGAGTAAAGCTGGTTATTGAGACAACAAGCCTTGTCAAAGGCAAGGCTTTCAGAATAGTGAACTGGGAATAAATCAGCTAGCTTAGCGCTTGTTGTGCTGAGAGACTCTAAAGCAAGGACTTGAAAGACACTTATGTCTGCTTTGAAAGTGAGCCAAACTCTGAACTAATCAAAGTGCTCAACAGCGGACAGTAGAAATAAACAAGCCTTGGTAGAGACAACATTGTAAAAAAGGCAATTCGAATCTATTTGTGCTTTTCAGTGTTATGTAGATTTAATTACAGTGTGAAGGAAGGAAAGTAGCATATGTACAAGGTTGATTAGGAAATATTATCTTAGATAGTAGAGTGAATTTAGAGAGGCTGCTCTGCTATTTCCTGTCTTCCTACTGCAGGACCTTCTAACAGAAGATTTATGTAAAGACTCAGGTATGGCCCTGCATGAAGTTTGCGTTTAGTTTAAAACTAACCCAATTAATCCAATTAGCCTGTCTTCTTAGAAAAAGTGCAAAGTTATTTTGACATGTTATGTTTACTCAAAGGTGTCAAGACTCAGAGCCAAAGTTAAGATTTCAGTAGAAGTGCGAACAAGGGTCAGACGGACAAATGGTCAGTAAGAACAATGTTTAGTTAATTATTAAGGTTAATTAAGAAGTCGGCAGTTAGTAATTGTTGTTAATATTGCACTGCAGTTTAGCGCAAAGACAGCGCAGAACATTCCTAACAGAAGATCCTCGGCCTGGAGCACTTCCTAGAGAGAGACACAACCGAAGATTTAATCTTGTATAATTTGTTGTACGTCTCTCTGTCCACTTCCCCTTTCCCTGAGGGAAAAGTCAATTCAGTCAGAGTCAAAGTCCTGATTGGTTTGGTTGATCCTTGAGGGAGTTGGGAGTTCGCAGCTCGAGAGGAAACGTCAGAAGAGTCTTGCAGGACTCCTCAACAGTAGACGAAGCCTATCTTCCAAAATTTTTAAATCGTTTCCTTTCGAGTCTGCAAACTCACCCTCATGGATGCTTCACAGTTGTCACAGTTAGTCCAGAAGATGACTGTGGAGATGGAAAATTTACGCTTAGAGAATCAATCGCTTCGTCAGGAGCTAGGTGAGACTAGGGCTGGGTTTTCGACTTGGAGGGATTCCTCTAAGGAGAGGAAGCCGGTTTTAGCGCCAGCAAGATTTGGAGCTGATGTTGTTCAGCCTCATATTTCAGAAGATCGGTCTGAAAAACAACCAGTTCAAGTTACTGTTGTTACTCCTACACCTGTCCCTTTGGCTAACCCTGAAAGGTTTACTGGAGATAATAGCAGATTTGCGACCTTTTTTAGTCAGTGCCAATTACACTTCATGTGTAAACCTCAAATTTTTTCTTCTGATTCTGCTAAGGTAGCATTTATAATTTCTTATTTGGGAGGGGTGGCTGCCAATTGGGCCATGCCTTTAGTAGATAATAATGACCCTCTGCTTCATAACTTGCAGAATTTTAAATTGGCCATGTCCAATTTATTCGCTAAACATACCTTAATGCAATCTTCTGATAATGAGTTATTGAGTCTTCGTCAAGGGACTAAGGATCTTATCTCTTATATTACTACCTTTAATAGACTTCTGTCCGAAACTCATTGGCCAGAGGAGAAGAGGATTTCTTTATTTTATAGAGGTCTAAAAGATGATTTAAAAGATTCTCTTGCACACATAGTGAATTTGCCTGATGAGTTTAAAGATTTTCAGGATCTTGTGGTTAGACTTGATCACAGATTGGGTGAACGTAGAAATGAAAAAGCAAGGAGTGATTTTAGAAGTCCTTTAGTTAAAGTTGAGAAAAAAGAGTCAGAAGTTAAGAATGTTTTTGTTGAGCCTGTTCTATCGGGTGGGTTCAAGGGGCCTTTAACTCCTGAAGAAAAAGAACGGAGGCGTAAGGGTAATTTATGTTTATACTGTGGCAAACCTGGGCATTTTGCCAAGGATTGTTCTGTAAAACCCGCAAAAAAGAAAGTTCTAGTTGTTGAAACTCTTCCCATTAAGCCGTCGGAAAACTGAAATACTCGAGGGAAGCAGAGATCGTTTCCTCGAGCAAAATTTCTCCTAAGATCTCCAAATTTGTCACCAATGTAACTACACATATTCCCAAACATTTTACTATTCGGATGGTCTTTATCTTAACTACTCTTCAAAGGCATAGCATTCCTGTACTTTTGGATTCTGGGGCTACTGGGAATTTTTTCGATATTGGGTTTGCTCATAAATTGAATCTGAAATTTGTTACTAAGGAGGAACCTGAGTCTGTGAGAGCTGTTGATGGTTCAGTTTTGTCTTCTGGTATGATTCAATTTAACACCGAACCATTGACTTTGGTAGCAGATAATGGGCATACTGAGAAAGTGGTTTTTGATCTTATTGATGCACCTAGTTTTGGTGTCATCCTAGGCATTCCTTGGTTGGAATTGCATAATCCCAATATTGATTGGATCAAAAGGACTGTTACCTTAGAGTCTTCTTTTTGTAAGTTACATTGTTATCAAGAGACCAAAGATCCAGTGATGCCCCTTTTTTGTGCTGCTTTAACTGCTGAAGATAATAAACTTCCAGTAGAGTATAGGAGTTTTTCTAAGGTTTTTGATCCTGTTGAAGCAACTAAATTACCACCACACAGAATTTTTGATTGCAGGATTGATTTAGTTCCGGGTGCTATTCTGCCATGTAGCAGAATTTACGCCTTAACTGAACCTGAAAATGTTTATTTAAGGAGCTATTTGGATGAGCTTTTAGAATTAGGTTTTATTCGACATTCTACTTCTCCTGTTTCGTCTCCTCTTTTCTTCGTTGCGAAGAAGTCTGGTGATTTGAGGGCTTGTATTGATTACAGAGCGGTAAATAAAGCAACTATTAAGAATAGGTACCCATTGCCTTTGATTCCAGTGCTTCTTAATCAAATTAAAGGTTCTAGTGTCTACACCAAACTGGATCTTAGAGGAGCGTATCATTTGATTAGAGTCAAAGAAGGTGACGAGTGGAAGACCGCTTTTCGTACGAAGTTTGGTCTTTTTGAGTATACGGTTATGCCTTTTGGTCTTTGCAACGCTCCAGCGGCTTTTCAATATTTTATAAATGAGGTCCTGCATGATTTATTGGATGTCTGTTGTATTGTTTATATTGATGACATCTTAATCTATTCCAAAAATATGGAAGAGCATGTACAGCATGTTCAGTTAGTTTTACAGAAGTTGAGAGATCATTCTCTGTATGCTAAATTGGAAAAATGTGTTTTCCATGCTTCTCAAGTTGAATTTCTTGGCTATTGTTTATCACCTGAGGGAATTCATATGGATCCAAAGAAAGTTGAGGCAATTTTAACTTGGCCAATTCCTGCTTCAATAAAAGACACACAGAGAATTCTAGGATTTGCTAATTTTTATAGGCGATTCATTTCTAAGTTCTCAGAAATTGTTACTCCTATTACCCAGTTATTGAAAAAAGGGAAAGTCTTCTCTTGGACTGAGGAGGCTGACCTGGCATTTTCATTGTTAAAGAAGGCTTTTACCTCTGCTCCCATTTTGGTTCATCCTGATCCTGATAGGCCTTTCTTTGTGGAAGCGGATGCTTCACAGACTGCTATTGGTGGTGTGTTGCTTCAAAAGGATTCAAATACTGGTCACCTTCATCCAATCGCCTTTTTCTCCAGGAAATTACTTTTGGCTGAGCAGAATTATACGATTGCGGAACGAGAATTGTTGGCCATTAAAGATGTGTTTCAAGAATGGAGACATCATCTTTTGGGGGCTAAACACACTATTACTGTTTATTCTGACCATAAAAATTTACAATTTTATTCCACTGTTAAGGCTTTTACTTCTAGACAAATGAGGTGGTTACAATTCTTTAGCAAATTTGATTTTTTAATTATGTATCGACCAGGGAAGAAACAGCTGTTATCTGATACACTTTCACGTTTAGTTTGTGAAAAAGATTTAAATTCTATGAAGGATCCTCCCAGCATTTTGCCTTTAGAAAAAATCGTAGCTGAAATCCATTCAGAAAGTTTCTTGGATTCTGTTAGGAAGGAATTAAAGAACTTTGATGTTCACGAATGGTTATTAAAAAAAGGTAAATCCATTAGAGATGGGTTTTTCTATCACAATGATAAATTGTTTATTCCTACAAGAGATTTACAGGATAAGGTCATGCAATGGAATCATAATTTGGCAATTGCTGCACATCCAGGTATTAACAAAACCTTGGATTTATGTCAACGTCATTTTTGGTGGGAAAAAATGATTTCTATTGTTCAACAATTCGTGAAAGCCTGTCCAGTTTGTTCACGTCAAAAGGCTCTACATGAAGTTCCAATGGGTTTACTTCGTCCTATGACTATTCCTCCTCATCCATGGCATACAATCAGTTTAGATTTTATTACTGACCTCCCTAAGTCTAATGGTTTTACTACGGTTCTTGTGGTGGTGGATTTGCTATCTAAAATGGGACATTTTATTCCATTACACAAGATTCCCTCTGCAACTGAATTCAGTACTGTATTTTTATCTAATATTGTGAAACTTCATGGTCTGCCCTCAAAGATTATTTCGGATAGGGGTCCTCAATTCATTTCTAAATTCTGGTCACAACTCAGTAAACATTTAGGAATCGAGTTGGCTCTGTCTTCTTCTTTTCACCCACAGACGGATGGTCAGACGGAGAGATTGAATCAACATGTAGAACAGGGTTTAAGATGTTTGTTAACTACCTCCTCTTACCCTTGGGATGAAGTATTGCCGTGGGCTGAATTTTCCTATAATAACACCACTCATTCAGCTTTGGGTTGTTCTCCTTTTTATTTTCTCACTGGGCAACATCCAAGATCTATTCCTATACTCTTACCTGATGAACATTTGTCTATGCCAGCGGTCACTGATAGGTTGACTCATCTGTTAGATATCCAAGATAAGGCTAGAAAACAATGGGTCAAAAGTAAGTTATCTATTTAAAAGACTGCTGATTCTCATCGTAAAGCTGCTCCCTTGTATAAGGAAGGTCAGTTGGTATGGTTATCCACTAGAAACATTCAGTTGGAGGGTCCCAGGAAGCTGAAGCCTAGATATATTGGGCCTTTTGAAGTTAAGAAAGTTCTGAACCCTGTGTCTGTGAAATTAGTTTTACCTGAGGAATATGCTATTCACCCTGTTTTTCATGTTTCTCTGTTGAAACCTTTTGAACCTTCTACTCGTGCTGATAACCCACCACCGCCAGTAATTGTCGGTGACCATGTTTAGTACGAGTAGGTTAAATCCATTCTGGATTCCAAAAGGATTCGGGGTGCCTTGTTTTATTTGGTTGACTGGAAAGGTTATGATCCTTCTGAGCGATCATGGGAACCTGAGAAAAATATTCATGCTCCTAGACTTGTTAGATCTTTTCATGCTCTTTATCCTGATAAACCTAGACCTGTAAGACGACCTTTGGGGGGAGGAACTGTTAGCATCTTCACTTGATAAATCAGGTAAATGGTCAAAGATATCTTGGCCCTCTGACCCTAAACAGTGTAACAATAAAGATGATTTCCTCTCCGCACTAAGCGAAGGACCGCAAACCCATGCATACCTCTCAAAAACTACTTTCCACTTTAAGAAACGATGAAGTCTGACATAGGCTTTAAAATGGCTGACACGCAAAAATACGTAGTGACGTACTGACGAGACTACAGTATCCTCATTAGCTCAAATCAGACGCAAACAGGTTGTAAGGCACGTCCGTGAATGCAGTCTTCATCAGCAAGTTCCAAAAGAAGACACGCAGTTCACCAATGACAATCAGTTTTGAAAAATGCAGCATGCAAAAATTATTTGCTCACTCAGCTCAAGATCATGTTTGGCTTTGAAAACCTCTCGTTAAACTTGACGCTTGTTGACCTTTGCAGAGCTGCTACACCTCAGGCTTTTCACGCGCTCAAATCCAAATTAAATGTAAAACTTGACTCACGAAGATATTTGCACATCAATCTCTCTTGAGGTTCAATTAGTTACTAAATCATCGGTTCAGGTCACACAGTCTTAAAACACCAGCGCAACAGAAATAATGTCTTTTCAAAATAGACTAGTCTTCACGTTTCGATAATAGCCTCATTTTAAATCCAGTTCACTGCTCAAAATGCTTGCTTTCAATATGGAGATAAAACTGTCTGTTTTCTAACAATAACCATTTGTATTAAATCACAAAGGTTAAAGCAAGTCTTTTCTGGTACAGGAAATATGGCATATTATAGTGGAGCAACAATTAAAAAAAACTATATTTAGCAGATTGATTATTGGGATGAGCCTGCTTTGATTATTAAATTAAAAATGTAGTGATAAGCTCCCAAACCCATATTTTACAAATTCCAAAGATCTTCTTTATACTTTACAAATCCCAAAGATCTTCTTCACGCATCCAGAAGATTTAGGCTGTATAAAGTTCCAAGATGTAGTAATTTTAAACCAATGCTGCCAATGTCTTTCGCTCTCTCTTTTTTTTTTTAAAGTAAAAAACAATTGTAATGCTCCTCACCAATTTTCCTCTGTTGAGATTCTTGTCTACATCTTCTATCGACTACGCCAGTGAAGCAGGTCCAATAAAGATAAGGCAAAGATGGTTTCTTTGTAAGATTTATTGTAGTAAGAATCTCATTCAACCACAAGCAGGACAACTGGAACAACTGACAAGGTTTACCTTCAAGTCATCCAGTATTCATGACATCATGCTATGACACCAATTAATTCCAATATGACATAGCCATCATTCCACATTAAGCCTAAGTACATTACCACACTCCTACTTTTACTTCCCCTCACCCCCGCATTGGACTATCGCGCAGGGACACTTCCAGGTAGCTGCGTGTGTTATAAAAGTGTAGTAACATAACATAACTCCACACATATTTAGAGGGTGTGTACACAAAGTCCCAGTGCATCCCCAAGAAAGTATATATATTTATGAGAAGATTACACTTCCTAAGCTAAGGATAAAGCATACAACCAAACTGGAGAGGGTGATCCAGATGGTGGTAATAGTTGAAGCAATAAGGAACATACCAAAGGCAAAAACACTGGGTAAAAATGTCCTACCAGCAGACTTTCATAGTTTTTTCACAGAGTCATTGGCTCTTAGAGGTATTAAGCAAATCTGACTTCAAGGGGAAATTCTCTAATACGGTGAGGGAGGCCATTACAGCAATGGTACAAAAGCCAGAGAGACACTGAGAATCTTTCCTCCTATAGGATGTTGTTGGGGATCAACATCAACATTAAATTGTTGATCAAAGTACTTGCCAATGGGACGCTTAAAATATTAAGCTTTCAGGTCCATGAGGACCAGTGTGGTTTATTCTGGTCAGAGCCTACTCATGAATCTGAGGAGGCTTAATCACATATGACACGCAGCATAACAGAGGGAAGACAAGTACATGTTGATATCAATCGACATAGAAAATGCCTTTGATACATCAGTATTGGCACTATTTGTTCTTGATACTGCAAGTTATAGGATTTGGGTCTAAATCTGAGAGAGGGGTGCATTTGCTCTACTCTGAACCTACTATCCATATTAGGTCTGGGGTATGATATCAGAAAGCTGGAGAACTGAGTGGGGCACCAGACAAGGGTGCCCATTGTCACCACTGCTGTTTGCCCTCAACCTTTGGCGATTACATATAGATACAGGGGGAGCATTTAGGCCAGTATCAAAGCTATATAAGACACTGAAAGAAGATAGAACCCATACTCGTATGAAAGTGACTGAATAGTGGCAGGATGACATAGGAAAGCCTTTAACAGATGAGGAGTGGAAAGCAAAGTGCTCCCAGGTGAAAAAAGACATCACGCACTGCTAGGTTTAAGTTTATTCACATTCACTATCTGTGCCGAAAATATCCTGAAACTGAAAGACCCTCAGGTTGCCCCATTTAAGGGAATTAGTGGCCTCCTCCTTGCACATGACCTAGGTCTGTGGTGAACTTGGGAAAAAATGAGATACAAACTAGTAGTACTAGGGGACAGTGCTGGTAAAATGGAGACTAGCCATACACTGGCTGCACCTATAAGGCCCTGACAAATAGCTTGGAAGAAGAACATGTTGGAATGGTCCTTGGCAGAGAGCTCCACATCAAAAGCACATGGAGAGATGTAAAAGCAACCGATGGGATAACGGAATGGGCAGCGACGAAGAGTAGGATGGCAGAGTAGGAAGTGAAATAATGGACTGTTCTCTAGCCTTACCAAATGAGGCTTGAGGTAACTAAGGCACTGCATTAACACCTGGGGTAATAGAATGAGTTAGATAATGAGGCGACACAAAGGCCCGTATTAAATAAAGTGCACTGGGGCACAATGGGCAATGCATGTCGCTTTCCCTGCCCCTAGTGCACTCTGGTATTGCAGAAGGGACTACAGAGGCTTGGGTGGCTGCTTCAACATTGCAGATAGCCCCTAAAGGGGCGGTTCCTCATTTGTATTGAGATATAGCCCCATGCAAATGATGGAAACACTTTGCCTCTGTGCATGCACAGTATGGATGTGAACATAGAGACAAAGAGGCCACCAGGAGTCGCACTCATTGTGCACCACAAAGAGATGGCACACAGTCAGTGTGCCCTCCCATTGAGACTCTGCAAGGGGGAAAATGGGGTCCCATAGACTTCCAAACCAGCCCCCTGCAGGCAGGTGCAGTCACTCACTGTTCTCTGTGTTTGTGTCCAACGCACCCTGTTAATACAGCTCCTGGAAGGGGAGTGGACTAAGCTAATGAAAAAATAATACATATGTAGAAAATATTTAGAAGTATCCCTCATCTGAACTAGAAAACTGAAATAATGAGAGAACTAGAACACAATGATTTGAACTTTAGCGATCTTTTCTGTGTTAAATATTTTGGGTAAAAATTAAGTTGTTAAAAAAGTTTTTTTAAAAAGAAAGAGAAAATATGTGCCTGATTTAAGTTGAGCTGAGACAACTTGAGAACACCTACTGTTTAAAAAAGCAGTCTATTTTGGGTTGTCTAAACTCACTTCCATACACTTTAAAATACAGAAAATGTAAGTGATATTTAACTTTACTTTGAAAAGATTGGAATGCTGTAAAAACTAACCTGAATCTTGTGTGAAGTTGCTTGTGACCGAGCTTCCTACAGTCGAACTGCAGTTCTTGCTCTCTTTAAATTGTTTCCTTCTCTTGGCCCAGCGGTCGGATGCTGCCTCGCAAGCGCTGTCATTGCTTGTTGTGTCTTTCAACCCCAGATCCGTCTTTGGCAGTTTCAGGTGCTTGCTCACCAATCCAGCTTTTAAATTGAAATTCGAAGCAGAGAATCAATGAGTTGTTCGTGTGAAAATGCATTGCTGAATTGTTAGTTTTATTGCGGTCTTAATATATTTGTTATATCATAAATATGATACAGCATAATATAGTATATTCAGATACATTTATTTAGATGTGGGTATTAATATAGAATAGCATAATAACATACATGTATTTAGATTTCGTTATTAAACATGCAAAAGTATAATAAAATTATTTTGTATAGATTTGGTTATTAAATGCATGGTTGTGTCTTCACCGTTATGGCTGGTGCCGGTGTCCCACAGACAGTTGCTTTGTGGCGATACCACAAATGGCCACAAGAAAGTTCCAGGTTGCAACAATGCCCACAGAAATGCTTAGGTATTGGGGGTACAGAGTGCCTGAATGAAGCTGCTGCTGCCAACGTTCTACATTTATTAAGATATGTCTTTATCGCAAATATGATAAAATATTTGATTTTATCAACCAGAACATTTGTAAGACCTTTTCTCATTTGTTTGAATGGATACACTAAAATATATATAGAATTGCACATGATTCCAAAAATAGTCTTTTTATTTAAAAAAAACCATCTATTTATTGGGCTTTTAGAAAGGAAGGTGTGGTTTCAGGGTGGTCTCAGCACAAGATAAAAGAACAAGGAGGACAAAGAAAGAGATAGTATAATCACAGTGGCAACCTGAGCAACAAACAATACCACATGGTGCAGTTATAATATAATAATAATATGTCCATTTGTAAAGCGCCATGGTTACACTAATGCCAGTGTGTCCCCGCGCTGCGGTAAAGTCAGCCAGAAATCAAAGCCCAAGCCATACCCCACCTATCCTTGAGGAAAGAGAAATGTTTTTAATTTTTTCCTAAAGCATATCTCCTGGGTCTCCATCCGGAGCTCCATCTGGAGGGCATTCCATTGTTTAGCCGCCAGTAGTCGAAAGGACCGGCCACCCATCCTGGCCTTTTAATAGCAGGAACACATACCAAACCTACCCCCACCCGACCTCAGCTGACGCGAAGGAATATGCGGGGACACAAGTTCAGCTAGGTACAAAGGGGCCTTTCCCTGCCGAATCCGGTGGCAGATGCAGAGCGCTTTAAGGGTGACTCTTTCTTTAAACGGGAGCCAATGAAGCGCCGCCCGAGCTGCCCTGGCAGATGACCTTCTCGGGCGCCTCAAAATGAGGCGGGAGGCTGCATTCTGCACTCCCTGCAGTCGCAGCAAGCATCTGGCTGGTGCGCCTAGATACAGAATGTTACCATAATTTAGGCGTGATGGCAGAAGCGTGGACCACGTTTCTTCTTATAAGAAGAAACGTGGGAACAGCCGGCAGGTAGATCACCATTACACAGAGTCATATGATCAGGTACACATTATAGAGACTCATCGTCAGCCCCCCACCGCCAGACTCGCTATCATAAAACAAAAGTCCTCCCAGTCTGGCTCATTGTAAGATGGGTTCACCCCTGCCCTATCCCTCTTGAGGTAGGTCTTGAAAGGCAGCCAGATTCATTAAAACGTGTGCATCCTGTGTGAGACTATCGCAGTCAAGCGTTCCATGGCATACAAAGGCCCCATCTTAGATCACCATAACTGAAGACTTGGAGGCTGAGGGTTCTTCCAGGTGTGGGCTATTGTTAGGTTTGCCGCCAGGAGGAAAAAGGTGAGCACCTATCCCTATGGGTAGTGTATAGATGTAGTAAGTGAAGTAGTGTGGCTCACTGGTTAGAGGCGGCAGACCCGAGAGCAGAGGACGGCCCGGGACCAGGGTTCGATTCCCGGCGCGGCAGGTTTCTGGACCAGGGTCAGCGGACTCAATAATTCTCTCGCCTCGGTGCCCACTCTGATCAGCGATCACACTCGGCAACTCTGGGCATTAGCTTGCCTCATCTTCACTAACGGCCCCACCAGACCGCCGGGGATGCCTGGTCTCACCCTGGAGATACCCATTAAGGGACCATCTCTCAGAGAAGCCAGGAAGGGTTTCGCAGCGGTCGAAGCGCCTTGGGACCCTATGGGTAAGTAGTGCACTATATAAATGCCAATACATTTACATTTACATATAGATCAACTGAACCCTCCAAAGCCTCTCCAATAAAAGCACTAAAGTGTCCATTGGCAGGGTCATGGAACAAATCTGTTGATCAAGCGGAGCAGCTCCGACCAGACGTGTTTTACAGGTATACAGTGCCACCACATGTGTAGATAAGTGCCCATGGCATCACAGCCTCTCCAGCAAAGATCAGAAGCTCCATTCATGGCATGAAGTCGAACTGTGGTGAAATACCAGCTTGTGGGGATTTTGTATGCATTGGCCTTATACTGTAGACAGACAGAGTTCCTGATTGCATGCGACCAAAGCCTCTGCTGTGTGTCATCAGCAATGGTGATCCCTGAATCCTGCTTCCATCACGACTGAATGGGGTGTCAGTGTGGCTGGGAAAGGCTACATGAAGCTGCACACAGGAAACTAATGTCTTTCTTAGGAGACCCCTTACGAAGAGTTGTTCCAGAAGCATTTTTGCTCTACTACTGTTATCTTTCACTAATGATGGGTTTGCCCGGCGTAGGAGTTGGTTCTTATCTTATCTTATCTTATCTTAAGGGGCTCTTATATAGCGCACTGACACCGAAGGTTTCCTGGCGCTGGCTGAGTGCTGTGAGATGGGGATACGGGGGTCTAGCCAGTCTGCGTGAAGAGGTAAGTTTTCAGAAGTTTTCTAAATGCCAAGAGGGAGTTGGCAGATTTGAGCGGGAGGGGCAGCTGATTCCAGAAGGCGGGGGCAAGGTAAGCGAATCTACGACCGCCAGTTTTTTAAAGTTTGGTAGAAGGGACAGCTAGCAATAGGCGATGGGAGGAACGGAGATTACGTACCGGACAATAAGGGACGACCAGTGATTTGAGAAAGGCAGGGGAGGTCCCGGACACAGCCTTGAAAGTTAGGCAGACGATCTTAAATTCAGTCCTCTGCTCCACAGGCAACCAGTGGAGTCTGTGAAGCAGTGGTCTCGCAGATTGCCACTTCGGGGTTTTATAGGCCAGTCTTGCCGCTTGGTTCTGTACAATCTGGAGCCTATTAGGAGGAATTTGGGTAGGCTGTAGTACAGGGAGTTTGAAAAATCCAGGCGGGAGAGCACCAAGGCAATCAGGACTTGTATCAGGGCCTACGGTGTCAGGAGGTGAGAAACTTTCCTGATTTTTCTGAGCTGGAACATGCATGATGACACTACCGCACCCACCTGAGGCTTGAAACTCATCCGAAGTGGTCAGATGAAAGCGCTGTCTACAAGCCTGCCTATTAAACGTAACCCAATCTTGGTACTGATCTCCCAAAAGGGGGGATTCCCCCCTACAATCCGCAAAATGACTATACAGTGTTCCTGGCACAAACTCCGGGTTGTGTACTATAGGAGAGAGAGCGAAAGGATATGTAGTGGCTAACTGGTAATGGTGAATGTTATGACAATGTCGCAGGAGAGTTGCAGTAGCGTACAATGGAGTTTGTGAGGGTGAAAAAGTATCTCAGGCGATTAAGGAAAAAATGGTTCTGTCGGGTAGAGCAAACATTAATTACCGGTACAGTAAATGCAAACAAAACGGTACGCTCTCTAACACACAAATCTTCAAAGACAGTACTCAATGAATCAGTTCTGCACTGGACGAGATTTGATCAAGTGTTTATCAGAATTACTTCATTCAAAGATAAGTAATACAATTTATTACAATAAAAAGACTGTGAAATGTAATCATGTACAAAAAGTGTCTTTGGTTGACAGTTGTGCATGGTGATAAAGTAGTGAGCAATATATACAGTGTAAGAAAATTTCTATATACAATCGTTTTTTGAAAAGGCCAGAGCTTGATTACAATCCAGGAGTTTCTATCTTTCTTAGTACAGAACCCCGGTGAGACTGGACCTAGATAATACGTCGACGTTTCAACCCCATCGTGCCCCAATTGGTGGTCACGGCGGGTCTTCCTCAAGACAAGGATGTGTGGGATGATGGTTGTACATACACAGTCCTAGCGAGGCTGGTTGAGTCAAGGCCTGTTGCGTTGAGGCACAAATGGCCCAATGTTCAGTAAAGAGAAGGCTGGAAAATTTAAAGCCAGGTGCAGATTAGCTCAATGGCTAATCATCTGCTCAACTTGATTCAGTCTTAATGGTTTAGGTGGGGGCGGGCGGAAGGAGCGAGGTCTCATCCATCGGCTGCACGAATCGCAATCTGCACCTTGCTTTGAATTATCCAGCCTTTCCTTTACCGAACATTGGGTCATTTGTGCCTCAACGCAACAGGCCCAGAAAAATGTCATGTGGCACAAATCAGCATTCCTATCATTGCATCTAATGTAATTTGGCTCCACCTCGGGATAGAATTTATGTAGTTTCGCTGGGGTGGGATACAGCAGCCATTTGCTATAAAATGAAATTCTTTATAGATCAGCGACTCGAATTGCCTTAGCACTAATGTGGTTAAAAATGTTTGACTTTGCAATACCCACTTTGCATTCGGTAGAGGATTCAATCCACTGAAATAACTCTAACATTGTACAGTCCTTGCCTTTAAAATGCAGCAGTTAGTACCAATTTCCTATGCCTGCTAATTTAGACACAAAGTACGCCTTTCTGCAAAGACCCACTCCTCCATTATGCAGCCCTTACAGAAAGTTTTGATTGAGAGAAAACAAAAAAAAGTGAAGAGATAATGACGGGATTTAAGTTAGACAATGGCTTCCAGGTCCTAAATTTATTATTACAAAATAATTCTCGAATCCTCCTATATCGCATCCTATACCACTTACTACACATATCAATAGATAGTTGCAGTCCTAAAAGCCTGCATTCGGCTATATTCAGGGACGGACGAAGCCTCAGTAATTGCCACCTTGTCCATATCCTATCAAAGCTCTCTTCAATTATACGGGGTGTCTTATTTCTTGATTTTTTCAGTAGTCTTGGCATTAGTAGGAAAGGGGGAAGGTTGATTTCTGATGCCTTTACCATTTGAGCTAGACAAATGTTTGCATCGTTAGGAACGTCGGAATAGGACCTCACTAACCAATTCATGAATGCTGCCTGATAATATCACTTTATGGTAGGTAGTGCTAGTCCTCACTCCTCGTGGTGCAACTCAGCTGCCTCTCATTTTAATCTTGGTTTTTTGCCCTGCCAAATAAAATGTTGAATGGCCAAATTAATTGACCGAAAAAAGGACTGGGGGACTTTGGTCTGCTCATTAGTAAACACAAGAAGCAACAATGGTAGGATACTCCTTTTCACCAATGCTACTCGCCCCATAATCGTCACGGAACCATTTTGCCATCTGTTCAGCAGCCTACGAATCTTGTCTAGAGTGGCTATATAATTTAGCATGAACAGATCTACTATGTTATCAGTGACAATACTCCCCAAATATTTTATGGGTCTATTCGGAGAGAAGTGCGATTGCATAGTAGTGGATAATACAAATGACGTGCAACTGAAAAGGGAGAGCTTCTGACTTTGCATGATTTATCTTATATCCTCCCAAGTTAGAAAAGACTTCCATATTTTTAATTACATTAGAGAGATTAGCTTTCTCCACCTTTAAATATAGCGCCATAACATCCGCAAATTTTTTATTTTCGAGGCTTCTAGAACACGAGCCCTGATATTAGGGTCCTGACGCATGGCACATTGGTCCAATAAACACTGTGAAAAGGATTGGTGACAAGGCGCAGCCCTGGCGAGTCCCGTACCTTATAGTAATTTTGCCTGCTGTTTTTTTTATTAATAATTATATTGGCCTTGGCTCCCACATATAGATTACTCACAATCAAAATAAATGTGACTTGGAATGTAAATCTTTCCAAGATTGTGAACAGGACATTCCACTGGACACGGTCAAATGCTTTCTCCGCATCCAGCATCATCACTGCAAATCTTATATCCTGTGAGGAATAGTAGCCTATTGCCTGTGTTAGATATTGAATATTATCTGCCATCTGTCTGTCCAAGGTGAAACCATTTTGGTCCCCATGGATAATTAATAGTGGGATTGTACCCAGACGATTTGCAAGAATCTTAGTGAATAATTTATAGTCATGATTCAAGAGACTAATTGGACGATAAGAATTTACATCCTATTCTGTTTTCCCCCTTTTAACCCTTTGGGTGCTCATGACAGCTCCACGTCGTCATGAGTCACGGACCGAGTGTGCTCATGACAGCGTGGAGCCATCATGCCGCTGCCGGTCCGCCCACACGGCACTAATTCCCCGCCTGTGCAGGTGAATTAATGAGTGGGAGGGGTCATGATGGCTCCACGCCATCATGAGCACATGCCGCCCATGACTCATGACGACGTAGAGCCGTCATAAGTACCGGAGCGCCACGCCCACCCCCTAGCCCCACCCGCACCGCGGTGAAATTCACGGTGCAGGGAAGGGGTTAATAAGACTGACAATAACTGCTTCAGTGAAAGAGATGGGAATCACCACTCCCCTCATAATACTATTTAACAATCTTACAAAAAAATGATTAAGGGGAGCAAACAATTTATAAACTTCGCCAGAGATCCCATCGTTCCTGCAGGCTTTTGCATTTTGGGCAGAATTAACTGCCTGTGTCATCTATTCTAAACTGATTGGAGCATTAAGTACTTCTGCCTACTCTCTTGGTAAGGTCGGTATATTTAACTCATCCAAACAACTAATGTTGTAGGGATACGTCATATGCATCTGAGTATATACTTCCGTAATGCTGAAGAAACACATCTGCTATCCCTTGTGTTTCAGTTTTTATACTGTCCTGTTTAGGGTTTCTTATCTTCTTAATACATTTCAGATTAGATCTCCACCTGACCACCCATGCCAAATATTACCCACTATGTTTGTTTTCTTCGTACCACTGTTGTAATATTGTATGATGATTTAGAATCTCTCGAGGCCAAAAATGATGCAGCTGGAATAATGGGTATTACACAGTTAAAGCAGTAATAATAGCAAAGGGATATTTTATGAGGATTCAAGAAGAAATGGCAGATAGACACTTAAGAGTTACTTCTTGCAATGCCAATGACTTAAATAATAAGATCAAGGCAAGAGCAATGCTGGCCTGGTTTAAATAATTGCAGGCAAATATTATATTCTTTCAAGAAACACATCTATAGAATGATGCTGTTTTATTTAATAATTTGAGGTACTTTCAACATGAAGTATATGCATCCACAAATGCTGTTATAAAAGAAGTCACAATTTTTATCACTAAAGAAGTACCCTGTGAAATAATGAAAGTATATAGGGACCCAGGCACGTATAGCTTGAATGCAGATTAAGATGGCAAATCAATTGATGAACTTAACCAGGTATTATGGTCCTATATAAGACTCCCTAGGCGGGCCAGACAAATTACACTATTTGGCGAAAGGGGAACAAGGTGATTGGATAATAGGGGACAATGTCAACCTGATTCCGGATATCACACTTGATGCATCTCGCCCTAATAGAACACAGAATAAACCAAAAACGGTTACGTTTTAAAATTGTTTAATGAAGGATTTTGCTCTGATTGATCCATGGCGTAACTCCCACCCTAATGAGAGACTCTATAAATGTCATTCAAAAGATCTAATTCTCCATTGCACATGGATTTCTTTCTAGCCTCTCATTCAGTATGAAAAATGCAATCAGAAATCATTCCCAACACTTTTTTGGATCATTCACTGGTCGCCTTGAGTTTTATAGTTATAGACCCAGGCTTAGAAAACAAAGATGGGTTTACAAGAAATCTCTTTTAGGAAACACGACATGGATGGATCAAATGCGTATAACATTAAGCCAGTTGCCAGAACGAAATCTGGAAACCGCAACTGATTTCTCCGTATGGGGGGCTTCAATAGCCATTTTTCGGGGGGAAGTGACAACATTTACGAAAGGGCTGAAAAGGGAGGAAAGGGAAAGGATTCAGCAATTACAAACATGCTTCAATCAGGCTACAGCAGATTTTATAGCTGTCCCTTCAAGACAGACTGAGCTCCTAGCAATACAGACATGGAATCAGAACCATTATAATTTCTGTGTCTTTCAATTTGGGTTTCGCCTTACTCATTTACACCAATACTGTTCTACTTCTTGTGCAGAAGGTTCTGACAGTAACAAATACAACTTAATTAATATTTTCTGGTTTTGTCTGCGATCTTTCACAAGTTGAACAATTTGCTTTGCACGATACTTGTTCCTCACTTATTATTTTGGGTTTGCATTGTTTGAGATTTCCATGTGACTTTTTGTAGATGTTGAAGAGACAGTCGTTCTTGACCACTTATGCTCTGTCTTCTGGTGTACTCTATTGTTATAGTTTTAGCAGTTTTATTTATTTATTTTTGGGTTATATGTTAGGCACAGACATACACCCCTAGGTACTTTAGTGCTAGCCATAGCTACTTGACTCAAGAATAATGAGGATGTACAGATAGGCAGACATCTATAATACTGCCCATCATGCCGAAAATATCTAGGTTTTTAGCAGCTTCCTAAACATAACCTGAGATGAGTCTTTCTGTAACTGTAGGGCAAGGCTGTTTTGAAGTTTGGCTGCTGCAACAAAGAATACTCTACTACCTCATGAGTATCGAAGAAAGTTGGCACATTACTAAGGAAGGCCGTTCTGGATCTCAAGCTGTGTCTTGGGACATAGGAAAATAATTTATTAGTCAGAGAATTAGGTCTTATGTCATTAAGTGCTTTGTATACCAGGCATAACTTTATCCTTTCGCTAACAAAGCAGTTAAAGTGTACCTACTGCATACAAGATGTGTTCCTGTTTCTTGATATTAGATTATTTTGTCATTTAACTTCATTCGATTTTAGACATCCAGCCTTGTACATTCGGCAAAGTTTCTTCACTCACACTAGGGTCTTTATCTACAGCAAATAATATCGGTGTATCAGCCACAAACAACAAAGCTGCAGTCCTGAAAGACTGAACTAGTTGAGCCATCTGCACCAATTGTACCACTGAATATCAAGACCATGAATATTGTGGACAAAAAAAATAATTAAGAACTAAAATATTGAAAGGTAAGTGCATAATGCCTTGAAAATGTACACATATCTTCTATGTAAGTAGACAGCCGCTGCTGGTAAGAGCAGTGGGGCCAGGTGAGGGGGGATTTCGAGAGACGACCACGAGGAAAAATTAAATAAATAATTAATTTTTCCTCGTGGTCGTCTCTCTAAATCCCGCCTCACCTGGCCCCACCGCTCTTACCTGCAGCAGCCATGGCTGTAAGTAGATGTGGAATTAGGCACAGAATATCTACTTATTTTCCTTTCGACATTATGGATTGGGAAACAACACTTACAACGCAAATTTTACAACACACTTCCTTTACAACAAAACTTTTACAACGCAACATCCATTACAACGCATGCCATTACAACGCAACCATTACAATGCATGTCACTACAACGCATATCACTACAACGCATGTCATTACAACGCAGTCATTACAATGCATACCATTACAATGCATACCAACACTATCCAACACTTACCCTACTGTTGCACCCCCTGGAGTTAGAATAGTAAATTTTACCCCTACACTATCCAAAACTTACCCTACTGTTGCACCCCCTGGAGTAAGAATAGTAATTTTTACCCCTACACTATCCAACACTTACCCTACTGTTGCACCCCCCTGGAGTTAGAATAGTAATTTTTACCCCTACACTATCCAATACTTACCATACATGCAATGTAATGGTATGCATTGTAATGGCATGCCTTGTAAATGTAGTATGCGTTGTAGTGGAATGCGTTATAAAGGTAGTTTCAAAGAATTAGTTGTAATGGCATGCGTTGTAATGGAATGCGTTTTAATGGATGTTGCGGTGTAAAAAATGCGTTGTAAAGGTATGCGTTGTAAAAGAGTGCGTTGTAACGACATACATCCTATGGATTCAATATTTTGTCCTTGCTATTTGCTTTCTTCGAAACTCTGGCTTCTATATTCAGAGTGCCTACCAAATGTACCATATAAAGGCTGAACAGCAAGGGTGATTAACCTGTACCCAGATTTCTCTATAAGATAATGATTTGGTATCGGAGAGTGCAAGGGATCATCTTGACCTGCACAGTATGATCAGATTAGAAGCACGGAAACCAGTTAAGAGCAGTGTCTCTGAAACAGAAGCCAACCAGATGCTCTAACAATACCTTGTGACCAATATATCAAAGGGGTAACGCAAATAACCCAACTGCATCTGGGAAATAAACACTATTAAGTACAAGCAATGCGTTGGAACGAATATATACTGTGTAATAAGATGAAGGAAAACTTAAAATATTCCTCCCCATGAGATTCACTATATTGATCAATCAAATATCAATTCAAATCATGGACAAAAAGCAGCTCAAGAAAAAGTCCTGAAGAATTTTGAACATAACTTTATATATAAACATATATTTTTTTTTAATTTCTCTCTGTATGTATACATATATAATCATATATTCTTATATACAACACATCATTTTTAAAACGTAAATCCGAAACAAAAGGGTCAAATATCATCCAATTATCATCCAAAAATGTCTTCTATTCCCTAATACCCTATTAGTAGGTCAGGATGCTCTCATTTTTGGGGAAAAGGAGCATTCCTTTCTGCAAAAGATCACCCTATAGAGAAGTACTATGAAGTATAGGTCTCCAACTTCTAAATATTTAGTACTTTCATATTCTTAACACACCATTTTAAATTCACATGGGCGTCCTCTAATCATAAGGTCGACGCGTTTCAGCCCCACTGATATTGGGCCTCATCAGGACTAGGGTGTGTAAGGATAATTTTTCAGCGAAAACTCCCTGTAAGATAAATATACTTGTTTACCTACAAATATATAAATAAATTTGCACGAAGGATATTTCTTGGTAGCTCTAGTTATCAAATTTTCTGTTTCATTCTATCAGGGGTGATAGGATTTTTTATGGTGAATCTAGGACTTTCTAGATTTCACTTTGGGGTGTTTAATTAGGTTGTATATGGACCGCCACTTCGAGAAAAAAGATATACATAATAATTATGGTCTTTGTATCTATAAGTTTCTGTGTATAGATCTGTGTGTGTATATATGTATGTAATAGATGTAGATATATCGGTAATTTACATATATTTGTAGCATATGATCACTTGTTGGTAGGAATATGTTTTGTTGTGTTGAAGATTACAGATCTCAATTTCCATCATATTCCACATGATGCAATGGTGCTCTCTACACCCGATAACAAACTTCACATGTGTTTCCTTTTGTAAATGGTATTGCTCCTTTTACTGCAGATTATCATTAGGTATGGTCCACTTACAATTTAGCAAGGTATGCCAATGTTACACTGAAATTACTACAATCACCATGATGCCTTGTTTCTCTTTTGTTAAAATAAGATTACAATCTCATATTTGTTAATTCTCTTTACTTTAATGTATCCACATATGTTGAACTGACAAGTAGTCATCAAGTCCTATGTGATGCTCTCTCATGAAATGTGTCTGGGGTCAATTGATTATGTCCTCCATTACCTGTTAGGGAGTAGAAATGATTTTATTTTTCTATATGTTTAGGTATGTCCTTTCGTATGCTCAAAATAAGTGGTGGCCTCCAAGATTGTACTCTGCAATGTTTATTTGATGACCACTATCCTTCTAAGTTGTCTCTTTGCCAGAAAGGTAGCCTGCAAGGCCTTGGAATGTGTTTTCACATTCCCCGTCTCAACTGTGTTGTGTCCAATGTTTGGTATATCTAATGTATATTTACTAACTACCATTTTACATTTTCAGGGCATCATCTCACCTGTTTATGTAAAGTTGTTGTGTGGAATTCAAACTGTGTGTGGAAATCATTGCAATAGCACTGAAAGGAATCATCATTGCATTATATCCTTTTAGGTTGCTTTTGGTATTAGCTATACATCTTTTACACATAAAATCAAGACTTTTACAGTTTGGTGTTTTCCATACACAATAGGTCCAACTGCAAGATCACATGGGCCCATAGCTGCAGCTGTGGCAGGCTCTACCCTTCCCCAGGATCAAGTCTCCTGGGAGGACTCCGTTGATAGTCTGGAAAAGCAGGAGGATGCTGCCTCATCCAGTCAGCCTGGGTGCATGACTCAAGTGAGCTTCACTCAACCCAAAGCTACACCTCTCACCTCAGCTCAGACAATACCACAGCCGATTCTTTCCTCCACATCCTGTGTCCCAAGCAGCAGCATGACCATCTACTGCCAACCTGTCCTGACCGGCATTTAGCGAGGAGCCAGTAGGAGTGGGCACACAGGCTCAAGGGCACAGTGTAGGGGGGTAGTGTACGTGGGAGAGAACCTGTGGGCTAGGACAGTACGGCCCCAGATACCATTATCACCCAGGCCACCATCGACCACATCTTGGGATTCAGTCAACAGTCCCAAGACATGAGGGGCCAGCCCTTCACCGAGCTCCGGGAGATGAAGATGCTGCAAAGAGAGCACAATCTCTGGAAGGGGCAACACAACTCTAATTTGGTCTCCCTGACTGAGGTGCTGCAGGACATCCTCACCCATGTGTGCAGGGCTTTCCCGGCACCATCTTCCCCTCCCTGTGGTCCAACACCATATTTCTCTAGCTCGAGGTCATATACAGAAAGGGAGGCCCTGCCACAGGAGGAACTAACTGCAACCATCACAGCAGCTGTAGATCCCACCCCTGCCGTAGGAGGGGATGTCCCCGCAAACTATCAGCAGGAGAAAGAGGCAAGACCTCAAACACCAGTAAGAAATGCTGCACCAAATTTCCTCCAGGGTGTGCTTAAAATTCACTCTGTGGACTTTTTTGTCCCCTTTACCTTTTCTCATGCCAAGTGTATATTTATTGGACATTGGACTTCTAATTTGGCTCCCCAATGATAGTTTCATCTACCATGACCGACAATTCCATAGTTTGTTTGGTCATTTATTTCTACCCTCTTTCATTTGTTTTGGTCAATAAAACCATAAAATACGAACATCATGCTGTTGTATTCCTTTTCTCAATTTGTTGTCAGTTTACCTATTATCATACATTTTGTAATGTTAACCAATGTAATGTTTGTCTATTCCAACAGGAATTGAGATGACATAACCAAACCCAAAAACTGTCCCAAAAACATTACAACACATGCATAACTCAAATAACCAGTGTCATTTGCACGTCTTCGGTTCCAGACCTTTGGACCATGGTAGAAAGGGACAGATACTACACCAATCAGACTCTATAGGCAAACTATCATTGATTTAAAACAACAGCTGTAGTCCATTTTGTGGCCACAGGATAATTCAAATATACTGTTCCAGTATCTGGAGGAATGTCACAACCAAGTTGCAGTGGTTGCCACAAGAAGTATGTCCTACAATGATGAGACATCAACAGCTATATACACTTAACACACAATGAGAATTTGGCCAATGTGAAGGAAGATTAGCATGATTTTCCTCTACCACCACACGTGGTTTGAGCTAATGATGGCACACATCTAGCTTTAGTGCCTACACACAACTGAGAACACGTCCTACTGAGTCCTCAAATGTTCTATTCAATGAATGTGCAAGTTGTCTTGGTACACGATTTGTACGCCCACAGTTTGTGCCTGTCTGTCCCAGAGTCAACCCAGGTTCCCTTTGCACTATGAAACAGCACCAAATACCAGCAAATGTGACAACTCTGAAATGTTCAAATGAAGGTGACAATGGTGAGGAAACCTAAAACAGATCAAAACAAAAAGATTACCATTCAAACCTAACAGAGTAGACACATTACAAAGTTAACTTTTGGAGGACACAGTTTCACAAACCATTCAGAGATAAACAACTAAACTGTACAAAGTAGTCAATTTTTCACAACTTTGACCAACAAACATCTTGGGTCTGGATTCCCCTGAGCTTGCCCTTCCTAACAAGTTAACACCACATACTTCACTCATCATCTTGTCATGTAGATAGGTTTTGCCTTCACACTGTGTTATGTTAGCATGAGCTTATTAGAAGTTTAAATGACATTTTCCTTTTCGGCAGCCTCTGCACACAACACATTTTGTTATTAAAGCTTTTCGCCTAGTAGAATATTTTGCTTCACACGAGAATATTATGTGTGCTTATAATATCAGCCTTGCTTGGTAAGCTATGTCTGAACAGTGAGTGCTGAGGCCTTCAAGGTTATTTCAACACAGCGCTTGTTGTTCGGTTTGATCAGCGCACAGTCTAGACATAATACATATGCAGTTGTGGCCAACTCTGGGTTTTAGGCGCGATTAATAATGCACTGCACAGAGCATGAAGACACACACTTGATGAATATTCGCATGCAGAGAGTTGGTGCAGGAGATGATGTAATCCCTTTCTGCTAAGACCAGAGGTATGGGCCCGCTCTTCTAAACCGAAAGAGACCTTCTGTAGATATAATATAATATACTAGCAAGGGAGGGTAAACTGAGGTTCTATTTAGGCCTTTTCCCTTTAGCATTTTAACATGCTTTCACCCTTTGTATTTAATGGAATAGTAACTATGCTGCTTACCTTGTTCCCCATCATCATTTACTCCTCATTCTGCACTGATATGTTAGTATAACGAAAGAATGTTCTTGTGTTCCACGTAACCTGAGGTGTTCTAAGTCCATGTTCTGGGTTGTCTAATCATTGGGGGTGTGTAAGAACCAATGAGACACTGATTGCTAGTCTGGTAGAGGATTTTGGATACTAAGGTGAGTTTTGGCACACCCTAATTCACTGAGGTTCCAAGTCTCTATGCACAGTTCTGTGTAGGAGCAGGATCCCTGCGACATGGCGCCCAACCGTTGGTGGTCTTATTACATGACACTTGAGTAGTACTTATGTCAGTTCTTAACACCCTTCACTGTTCTTTCTGGAAGACAGTGGTGTCGGACAAACCTACCTATCTTGATGTAGGTCTTTTAGCTTGAATCTTTCAAAACGGTTTCCTTGAATTACTACCCTGTTGTGTTACATAGTTTTTATTGTACATTTTCCTTTCTATGGCCGCGGTGGACATTCAACAACATAGTCGCATTGCGGTGCGCAATCATTTGCAGACTTATAATGTCCCAGTGGATGGCATGGCTGTAATTATGGTTATGAGTGCCGAAGTGGCTTACCCATACGAAATTTTTTACTCGTGGGTGACCTTCCCGGCTGTGAACGCAAATACTAATGTGTTTGACACGTACAGTCGCACTGCCGTGCCACAGAACCATGCTCCATATAGGACACAGGAAGTTCCGATTAACACTTGGCAGCACCGAGTTTGGTTCAATGGCGTCCTACCCCACTCTTTGGCAACACCGAGGTTAGGTCCCTTATTCATTCCAGGCGCGACTTGGCCTGTTTTGGCTGGATTTACACCTCATCCTCAACACGGGGCGTGCCCCTTGCTGATATAAGACGAATACATGTAGTTGCAATTAGCCTGATTAGGTCGTTAGTGCAATACATTACCCACAATCTCCCGGGCGGGGCCCCAGGTGTTGCGGCGCTTCCAGCCAAACACGGCAGAATGAAGCTTAGTCCTGTGATGGTAAACGCTGTGATGGGAAAGCGCCCCCAGAATACGGATGATATTCCTTTCTGGCTTGCTGGGAAGTTTGACCAGCTGGAAGCAGTATTTCCTAACACGACTCCTGGTGAAAAACACAGGATTCTGACAATTAGCATGCCTAAACACTTGATCCCAGAAGCTGGTGACTGTGAGTCATGGGGTAAGATCTTTGCGGCGGTGTATACGCGGTGCTTCGGCACTCCGTCAATGACTGTCCTTCCAACGGTCGTGAAGCGTGTTCAAGATAAGCACGGACCTGAGGCAGAGGTTGAATTGGGTATGCGCCTTCACGGCAGTTTTGACGTAGTTTCCGATCTCGTACTTGCAAATGTCAAGGGAGATGCAGTGAACTTTCAGGTGTCTAATGCTTTGCAGGCTGTACCCGATGCCGATAACCCCCGACAGTTACTGAGAATTATTGTGGCGGCTTACAAGACCGTGGGCCGCAATAGTTTGGGAGTCAAGCTATTTTCCACTAAAGAGAAAAAGCAACCCCAAGGGCAGAAGTCAGAGACTGACGAACAGTCCAAGGCTAAAAAGCAAAATTGGCCCAAAAAACAAAAACAGGGTAAACAAAAGCAGAAACAGGAGTCTCGTCCTGCATCTTCAGTGCCTGCGCCTACAGAACGTATTTATGACTTGTTGCACGATCGCGCAACAATAAAATCACCGGATCGTTTTCAAGTTTCTGAACAATGCTCTCCTCGTTCTTTTCAGGACTCATCGGCCTCATCGACCGGTGGTGGAGGAGGCAGCAGAGGTCGGGGTAGCCAGCAGGGACGCGACCAGCCCCGCCCGAAAGACAGTAAAGGCAAGCAGGACAATTCAACACCGAAAAGACCCCAGTTTCAGAAAAAGAAAGTTGCCGCTTGTAGCGGGTCCAGCAGTAAAGGGCAAGATACGGGTCTTGGTTTTCGAAGGTTTTATTTGTGAAAAAAAATAATCTGTGCACGTAGTCCTGACTGGGGCTCTTCTGGGTGATCGGCTTCGCGCAGTTCGCCTCCTCAGTGTCCTGACGTGCTTCTCCTCTCCCTGGGTCTGTCCGGGACTCCTCCTGACATGGGGCGGGAAGGCTCCGTGGTGCTGGGTTGCCGTCTCGAAGCGTGTAAAAGAAGGACAGAAAGGGAACGTATCAGTCCTTTTGTGTGTTTCCGTAATTCATGCAGGGATAGGGAGTGAGGGAACACCGCCCGTGACAGCACTACGATCTCCGGTGTAAACAAGGGGATCTGACAGGGAATGTAGTGAAGGGAGATACCACCGGGGAATTATCAAGGGACCGGGTCATGTTACCGATCCACCCTTTCTCCCCACCCAGCCTGCTATACGTCCCCGTACCTCTGAGAGCCACACACTTCCAGGCGTGCGGCTGGGTGGCTCGTGTTGTCGATGGCCTCCTGGCTCCCGGGCCGCCAAAGGGTCTTCTCTCTTCCTCTCCTCCGTCAATGGTATTTCGGTTCTCCGCTCTTCCGACTCTCCAACTCCTGTCTCCGCCAACTCCTCACTCGACTCCGCTCTCCAAACACCACCTACGCTTCCGGTGAACAAGCACACCCCGGCGTCCTCGTTCGCGCTCTTGACGGCGTTGGTGGCTCCTCCCACTCTCCTAACTCTTGCCAGTTAAAGGGACCACACTCTTCATCCCCGTCCTCTGTACCATACTGCCTTCCAGAGTACGTCCAATCGGTGTTCTGTGAAGATAAGAGGGGGGGCGGTCATGACATGAGTCCCCTAAAAAGTGTACAGAGTTCCTGGGCCGCTGGGGCAGCGGTCTCTCCCTGTTACACCGCTTTAACAGCGAGATATGCCACAGATAGTGAGAACGCAGCTTCGGAATCAGACATGGGCTCTGACCTTGCTGGACAGCGTGGGGGAGATTACCATAGTGGAACAACTATGGAAACGGTACATAGATGATATTTTGGTATTCTGGGCGGGCAATGATGAATCCTATAGGGAATTCTTCATATGGATTAACACACTAAACCATACTTGAAGTTCACTATTACTGCTTCTGACAGAGATATAGCATTCTTGGATCTTAAAATCAGTATTGAAGGGGGATCCCTCAGCACTACCCTGTTCAAAAAGAGCACGGACCGAAATAGTCTGCTACATTTTACTAGCCATCATCCCATTGCCTTATGCACCAACCTCCCTTTCGGGCAATTCCTTAGGATACGACGGAATTGCAGTACAATGGCTAACTATAGAACAGAGGTAGCAATCCTCTCGAGGAACCTCGAAGAGAGAGGTTATCCGACTAGGGAGATACAGAAATGCAGGAAAAGGGCTCAAAATAATAACAGACAGGGTCTTTTAGAGCCTAAACAAAGAGAACCTCTGGCTAATAAGCCCTTGACCTGTATTACAACATTTACACCCGTGTCCAATGAGGTGCGAAAAATAGTGAGACGCCACTGGCCAATACTCAACACAGAGACACTCACAATAGACCAACCCAGATTTGCATTCAGAAGGTCCAAGAACATTAAGAACATCCTGGTCCACACTAGACCCAAGAAGACAAACCAGCCACCTCGACAAACTACCCTGTGGAACTTACCAGTAGTTAGAGGACACTACCCCTGTGGCAGCTGTGCAGCTGTGTAGCTTGCCCGTTCACAAAAATACACAAACCTATTACTCTAACAGACTCCTTTGTGTGGGAGATGAGAGGACACACTAACTGTAACAGTTCGAACTGTATTTATTTGCTCATATGCCCCTGCGCTCTGTACTACGTCAGTATGACGACCCGAAACAAGAAAACAAGAATTTCGAACACCGAAGTAACTTTCAATGTAAAAAGAGCAACACCAAAATGTGCAGGCATTATTTGGAAAAGAACCATACCTCTGACTCACTTCAGTGGTTGATACTTGAAGCCAACCAAAAGATATTGAAACAGAGATTGTTCTACAAACAACAAAGATGGATACATAGGTTATCATCTGACAGCCATGGGTTGAATGAAGACATCCCTTGGAGTACTCTTTAAACCAGTTCCGACACTAGGGTAGGTTTTCGGCATCCCACACAATATACGCCCCACCTAGTTTCCACTGGGGCGAGGACCCATGCAATTATCCACTGATTAGCAACATGCCCTATAAGTCTATACCTATGTAGCCCGATTGCATGCTACCCCAGTCTACCCCCTTGACATTATGGTTCCATACCGAACTCTTTACAACCACTATGTAGAAAGCATCCCTCACCCTCATGGGTCGCCCGCCACCCCCTTTTGCACACTCGCTCATGCAATAAATTATTAACATTATACATACTCGTATCCCACTGCTCAGGGGGCATCTAGATCAACATCATACAGGCTTGACTTAATTAAGAAAATAATATAGAGGTATAGGGAACCTTGTAATTTGACCGTCTTAAGATGGTCGACCTAGTATGAGCCGCTATCACATGACTACCATTACTTCACCAATCCCGTTTGAGTGATAACGATATGGCTCACAAACCATTTCGGGAATACCCCTTGACCTACCTCCCATTGTAAATGTGCAGAATGTGAATGCCCAGTTTATTAATATATCTAAACATGTTGGGCCACATTCATTATTATTCGTGATAGAAAATGTTGGGCGGTAATTGTTATTACTTATCCCACATCATGATAATTTTGCGATCCGATAATTATTCAGATATTTACCACAATATCAATATATTCAGCAGTACCGCACTGGAAACTAATCATCTAGCTGAATTCTACCTATTTTCAACAGATATTAGACACGACAAGATGGCCACTCTCCCTAAACCGCGATCACGTGATCTTTCAAGTGGTTCGGCGCAGCGTAATTCTCGCTCTAGTCCTTAAAAGCACCTCAATCCCTGCCTTCCGCCTCCACCAGGATTCAGCGGCGAGAGGTAGGTGCTAGACACGCAGCTCAGGAACTCCCAAGTAAGTGCCATGGCAACACCTATAACTGTTAATGGGCTTGGCCTGATGATTGCTTTCTAAACGCCACCGCTTTAGAGATTAGCAGCTGTAACTCCGGCTTGCATATACGTCCTTTGTAGAGTCCCCGGGAAAATTCTGTTAGTCTGTGCAAAGCGCCCGTAACTGTCAATTGACTTGGCCTGTTGATTGTTGATTGCTTTCCAAACGTCACCGCTTTAGAGATTGACAGCGGTAACTCCGGCTTGCATATACTCCCATTGAAGAGTCCCCGGGGTAATAGTCTGTCAGTCTGTGCAATGTGCCAGTTTCACTCCACCCCCTTGACCCTAGGAGATTCTAGCGTCGCCAGTTGTACTCACCAGGCAGTCACCTGTTGGGTTGAATTGACACTAATATGTATCCCGTATTATCGGTATCCCGGAGGCACACTGTACTTTCTAATCTGCTGAATATGGCACCTGTCCGGGTAATTGGAATAACGAAAGCAGTAATTTCTTTAAATAGACGCTGCCGGCTATGTTATTTCCAGTATGTATACATGTGTCCATGCTATTAAGTGTCTTGATGATCTACTAAAACGGTCTACCCCATGTTTATGCAACAACTACTATTTTGTACTACACAATAGTGCAATTTTTGACGAGGAATACGTACTTCAGCATGTATATCGATACCTGTAGAATTGACTCATCAATGTAGCCCCAACTTAATTGCCCAACCTTATCTAGAATCGTGACACTTTTACCAGCGACCATCCATATGCATCACACAAGTATGGAATATTGGGGTCCCGGTGTTTGTTTACACGAGTATTATGCCACCAATTAACTACATGGCGTATGTGACCGAATACAATACTCTACGCCTTGGGTCTAAATCTCTGAGAAATAAGACACACAAAAGGTAATTCCTACATAAGGAGTCAATGGAGACATGGGTCCCTTAAGAGAGAAGGCCAAACCCAAATGATGAAACATCGCCTCCTGTTATTGATGGGTTCTGGATAAAGAGTGAATCCTCTCCTATAGAGGTGTCATTGTTGACTCCTTATGTAGGAATTACCTTTTGTATGTCGTATTTCTCAGAGATCTAGACCCAAGGCGTAGAGTATTGTGTAAATTTTTCGAGGGGAAGTACACCTTGCTGGTCTATACAATTTTCCCTGTGACCTTCCTTGAATGTATTGTTTTACGTATGTGACCGAATGCCTTATAATAGATGTACCTTGATGGGTAATCTCCATTTTGTTCAATCCACCTCAACCCTCCACTACCAGAATAAATGCAAACAGAAGTGACTATCAAGTACTGTTTGACCCTAGTTCCCCCCCGTACATAGCCTTGCGGCGGAAGACCTAACCTGAAGCTTTATCCGCTGGATACTGTTGTTATCTGAACATTATACTTTTTAGGTGAGTTATAATCTCCATCACCTATGGAACTCATGCTGCATCCTATACCACATTGGTATTTTAACATTTTATTTCCTTTAACCACCCATTTTATCCACAGGAGCACTCTCACTTACTGTTCCAATTAGGAGAGTGCATGTACACAACCACTAGTGTGCCATTAGACGCTAGTGAAACACGACACTGGCATGCAACCCACCCTTGATATGTAGTCACTTGATGTGTTTCCGAAATACCTGTTGTGATTTGCTTCCTCTTTTTCCTTAACAGGTAATTGAGGCGTAACACAGGTATTTCAAAGGAAGAAGGGTAATATAGGGATACATTTACCCCCCTTTTCTTCCAGATGTATATGGTTTTAAATCACAGTTATGTATTCACATAATACATTAGGGACAATCATTATCTGTAGACAGTGAACTCCATAGATACCTGCTAAATAGTTCCTTTGGTCCTGAAGAATCGCCTTTTAATTGACAATAGCGAGAAACTTGTTGACCGGACACTAGCACACTCTGGAAGGTTTCTGGAAGCATAATATTCCAGTTTTACCCTCTAGAATCTATTTTAATTAAAGCAGTGGACCGCCAGAATGAATAATTCCATGGTACCCCTAGCTTTATTTTAATCACTCAGACACATCTACAATCTTTCCAGGCCCAACACCCGCACTTCATCTGCATGGCAGTTGGAAAAAGATCTCCGCTAAAGAGCCCTTCTTTCAGGTGTTGCCCGTTGGGTATTGCACCGCCGACTCAACGAGGAGCAGGCCCAAATGAAGAAGCATGACACCTGCAAAGTTGTGTGAGGGCCATAAATCCAACAAAATGGATGCCCAAGGGTAATTATTCTTTACCCTAACAACATCCTCAACATAACTTGACTCAAATCTAACTCCCCCCCCTTTCCCTCTAGGAACGGCTCAGCACTTTTGAATTAACTTGACCTTGTGGGCACTTGCTGCAGCTGGACCTTCTACTTACCTTTTAAGTAGTAATAGCCAGTTTCTCCTCTTTTTGTACCTATACATAGTGCGAGAGGCCCTGCATCCGCTACTGAAGGTGACAGCGACTGACCAATATGTTGTTGTGGAGACAGCTGATACTAGAGTAGCTCCCCCTGATAGACTTTATAACATAGTCCTTTTATTTGAAGGTGACATACAGCGTACCATCAAAGGGGTATTTTGGGAAAATCTTACGACTACCTATGACATTTTGTTAGTGGAGGCTGACTTGCCCCCCACCTTTTGTTCTCGCGGCTCCGAGAGGGGAGGAGGTGATCCTCCCTAGTTTCGCGCACACGGTCTCGAAAGAGCATTGGCTGAATTTTGCAGAAGAGTGGGCTAAGGCTCTTGCGCCGGCGTTATACCGTACACATTGTGGGTGGGATATATTTTCTCCGAGATTCCTTTACGGTCTATGCCGCAGCCTCAACCTCAATATCCCATTCGACGTGAAGCTAAGGCTTCCGTCGCAGGAATCCTTGAACAATTGGAATGTCAAAGTGTGATTGAAACTTGTGTGTCACCGATGAATAACCCTCTTTTTACTGTGACCAAGCCTGACGGTTCGTACCGTTTGGTATTGGATTACCGGCATTTGAACTTGCATTGCAATACCTGTGAGTACAGAATACCCACGGCTCTGCTCTTGTGGATGGTCTTGTGCGTAAATGGTTTAAAACCACACTTGCCATATCCAACGTTTTTTTTGCCCACAATTTGCACGGACTGAGTTCCCAGTGGACCAGTTTTACCTGTGGCGGCAAACATTACCAGTATAAACGTTTGCCTATGGGCTATAAAATAGTCTAGGCGTGTTTGCTGCCCGTATTGTCTCTCTCTTAGAGAGGATAGACACAGATGCGTGTTCGTATGTGGATGACATATATCTCACAGACGACAAACTTTGGGCGCATCTGTGTTGCGTTGATCGCATTATTTGTAACTTTGCGGACTTTGGCTACAAGTTCAACTTTGCAAAGTCACACATTGCAGAGTACACAGTGTTGTTCCTGGGCTACGAGCTCAACAATGAAGGTCGAGGATTGGCTCCTCACTTGTTGTAGCAATGCGCACAACTGCGCGCTCCTACAACTATGAAAAAATTACAGTCCTTGCTGGGGTTTTTGAATTGCGGGCGTACTTAAATTCCCGAATATGCCCAGCGTATCAAGCCTTTGTATGCTTTGATACAACCTACTTTTGCCAAATCTTGCTGGCTGCCAGAACATTCAGCTATTTTGCAATCTTTGCAGGCTGATCTTCTAGAATCTAAATTCTTACTGACTCGTGACAACCACCCCAACCTGGTGATAAGAATCATCCCTGGGGCGGTGGGTTTCACGTACCTTACTTTTAACGAAGGAGACACGGTACCTATTGTTTACAAGTCACACTTGTACACTTGGGCTGAAATGTGGTTTTCCTCTGTGGAAAAAGTTTTGACAGCAGTGCAAATGACGATTCTCAAGGAACGTGCACTGTCGCAGGGAAAACTCATGTTGGTTGTTACCCCGTATACTGCACTAGAGGCAGTGGCGTGGGCCAGTGTATCTAATTCTAAAGCTTTGCATCCACAGTGGATACAATAGGCAGCATCATTGACATCTCCGGATGTCACGTTTATTTTTGATGCCTCCTTACAGTCGCAGGAGTTTTTGCAGTATGAGTTTGTTCATCCTGCGCCTTTGGCTATGCGGCCTTTGGAGGATTTCCATTGCATCAGATACACTGATGGTTCAACGCAAGTTGCGCATGGGTCTAAACATGCATACGTTTCCGCTTTTGCCATTGTGGTAGGTGCCATGGTGAATGATGAGTTCAAGTCCAGAGTCGTGCACACGCGGACTCTAGGGGACTGCACCGCACAATTGGCAGAGCTTCGTGCTCTGATGCTTGCATTGGAGTCCGCAGATCCTAATCTGACAACTCTTCTTTGTGAGTGATTCTTACTACTGTGTCCAGTCTTACAATGAAAACCTGTTCTTTCGGATTTAGAATGATTTTTGTGATTCCAAGGATAGCACAATAAAACATAAAATGATCTGGGTCCTAGTGGCTGAGCTTAAAGAGCAGTTGCCACTCGTGTTTGTGATTCACACTCTAGGTCATCAGCGTGTGGGAGTTCACGCTGTTGGCAATTCGTTGGCTGATGAGGCCGCAAAATCAGCAGTATCGACATATTTGGTTGCAGCAGTTACACATTCCAAAAGTAAGATCGATGATGATATCTTGGCAGCTGCTGCTGCAACTGAGAGAGTAAGTAAATATCCCAAAGGATTCCCTTCGAAGTATTCATACCACTTAAGTCCTGATAAAGTTCCTTATGTGAAAATACCTGACGTTGGTGAGAGGTTAATTCCCAACGCGGCCCGCAGGCCCACACTGATTACTGCAGCCAACGAAGATTTTGCGTCTGCGCATGCGGGCGTTTCGGCTACTGTAGCTCAGTTACAACAACGTTTCTGGTGGTGGGGACTGTACAAACAGAAGCGCGATTATGTTCTTCAATGTGACATTTGCCAGCACATTAAGCCTTCAACTGCTGCGCGTCCGCCCCAGACACATTTGTACATATCTAATAAACCACTTGGGTGTGTTTATTTAGATCACTGCGGTCCTTTTTCTTCTGATACTGCGTATAAGTACATCTTAGTAGCAGTTGTTTCATGCACACGCTTTGTGTGGGTCTGGCCACACCGCAGCACTGATTCACGAACTGTCATAAGAGACTTGCATGTCTTTATAGGGATTTTTGCCTGTGGTACCTTCTATTCGGATTAGGGTCCGGCTTTCGCCTCTAAGGCGTATAAGGATGCCATGACTTCGTTGGGGGTCCAAGTCAAGTTTTCGTCTCCATACAGACCTGAGGGTAATAGTGTTGTGGAACGAATGAACCAAGATTTAAAGCAGTCTTTGACGGCTCGAGTTATAGGCACTGGCAGGAACTGGCTGGCCCACCTCAATAGCGTGCAGCGTGCTCTTAATAATCTCCCCTGAAGGTCTCTGGGTGGGCGGACCCCATACAAGATGCTCTCTGGTATCAAGATGTTTGCTCCGGACGTTGACGGTCTAGACTCGGTGGCTATTGCTGCCTCCTTTGACGTAGATGAAAATTGCAATGTTTTACAGGATCTACAAAAGACAAGAGACAGTCTTGCAAAGGAACATTTGCCCTCCACCTTGGAATCCTCAGCAGTGCCAACAAATATGGTCAGTTGGGTTAGGCTGAGTCTCCTAGATGAAAGACAAAAAAAAGTGCTGAAAGATATTACACAAATTTTAGTTCAACCAATATCATGAACAATTCTTATTTCCATTAAACCAGACCCTCTCAGGTCCAAGTTGTGTGCAGGGGTACAATGCTGTTCCATAGAAAAAAGGAATCATGGGCTGAACCAGGCAACTGGGCACTGATGCTCGACATTAACAAAATCAGACAACTTGCACGTTGATTGAATGGAAGTGCTTCCGATTCCAGTAAACTTGTTTCCTGGCGTGCAGTGGCACTAAGGCAATATGGATGCCATCAATTTCCCAAACCACATGTGGTAGACGAGCATAAGCATAGAAATCGTCCTTCACATTGGCCAAATCCTGACATCATCGGAGATGGATGTAGCTGTCCATAAATCTCATCACTGCTGAAGGTGCTTTATGTAGCACACGACTGACAATTACATACCACCAGATACTAACACAGTGTATTGGAAGGAACCTATGGCAACAAAATGGAGTACTGCCATGAGTTTGACAATTGGCGTAATAGATGTGGGATTCCTATTATGAAGTAGAAGATCAGGCTCCAGCTGTTGACATAGATCCAGTAGAGTTTGCCTATTCAATCTGGATAACATGATAATATTTTTTTCTTCCATTGTGGCAAGATCTGGAAAAGGCCTGTACTTTGGAGCCTGTTGTCTCCTCACCCTCCAAAGGTTCAAATGTCTGCACTAAGGAACAATTGAACCTATTAAACATTTTCAAAATTAGCACATTTGATAAAAAACCCATATATGTCATGTTATTATAAAATAATTTATATGGCCTGACAACACATTTTAAAGCCCCCTTTGGCTTATCCTTCATTCTTCACAAATGAAAGATAGTCACATCACTTATTATTATAGAAGAAATGTGTAAATAATACATTTGGCATGTATAGTTTACACAATTCTATTTTTTTATTTTATCAACCCCAAATACCGTAAACGGAGATGTTGGCAACACTCAGCAACTCTTTTATCCACAGTAATGCACCACAAATAATGTTTACTTTTAAATTAATGAGTGGCCATTGTAGTTAGAATATGTAAACAAACTAGCCACCATTTTGAGTGGTGGTTACGCGCCTAACTGTCACTAGCACACAATTACACCTTCGGAAATGGCAGGAGTTTGACCTTGCTGTCAGGACATTTGGAATCAGATGGCTGCCACGGATGCTGAGTGCACAATGAACTGCACTATGGGCACAGCTGTAGGCTAACATTTGTGAAAGCAACGCAGAAAGGCCAATGGATGTGTCTGTCTCCACTGACGAGTGCATTCCTCATGTACATGGCGGTTAGAAAAACGTCACTTGTCTCTTGACACTGCTGCCTCAAGACCTCCTCCATTTTGGCTGCTGTTGCTGACCTCCGGAACCAAGGAAGCCTGGCAAGACAGGAGAGAGGGCCTGTGCATTACGAAGCAGAATAGATGTATATGCTGACTGAGGAGGTAGCTCTATGGCTCACCAGAGGGGCACGTACATGTCTGAAATACCTATATTAATATGTGTATTGTGTAATAATCCTTAGATACAATTTTGTGTGTATTTGGAGATCTATGCATGTATATAATTGATATATGTGTAAGAAGTTGCCAAATACCAAACACATTTTGTAGTCTTTACAACTGGAGATGTGTATGTGCTCTGTAAAGTAGCTAAAAGAAATGATGTTAGCCAAGTGCATAGTCCCACAACCCACTCAATCTAGATCAGGCCTCTCCATAGTGTAATTTGGGAGCACCAGTAGATCTCAGATGACTTTTTGGAAGGGCACAAGTTGACTTTTTAAATGTGAGAGTAATGGAAGGTGATGTTCGTGTGACCTCCAGATCATCAGGCTGCAGATATCAGGGCCTGACAATGAGCAAAGTATATTGGGCCAGGCTGGGACTGAGTCACAGGGTCCTAATGAAGCACTGAGGTACATCTGTCCAAAACATGAAACCTTTGTAGCAAAAAGTACAAGGTATGCTTGAAATAGGCCCCTGAAAGCATTTAAATAGACAACAGTTGAAAGAAAGAGCTACCTTGCTTCTTGATTTAACACTTTCTCATTTGACTCACATGTCAAAGACTTTAGTGTCCACACTAAGGGCCCTTATCCACAGTGGTAACTATTTACTGTGACATGATTATGAATGTGTATCCTTCATTAGTTATCAATCTTTAGCACTGATCACCGATTATGAAGTGACCCCTAGGTTAGATGATGTCACAGGTCTGGATTAGTGTGTTTAGTCCATGACATGGGATGAGGATGGGCAACAGTTCAAGACAAAGGTGGGTATGAGTATATAAGTTCAGGCCAGCATGTGACAATATACATGTTGTATGCTAACTCATGAGTTATGGTACTTTTATTTGTAGAAAATATAAGTGACAGCAATACAGACATACAAAAAATCACATTTCAAATGTTTTTCTTTCCTATTTTATTTCCATACAACTCAACGTCCATCAGAAGCACAACATATAGAAGGCTATCGCTAGGAAGGTGCGTACCCTGGGGGTCTATATGCGGTGTAACATCCTTTTCCTGCAAGAGGTTATATTCCATATAGATACTATAATATAGGCCTCAGTAAACTTGTTAGCGTTCGTCAATATTCTCTCTACATTACACTTGTTACGGTTTATAGGGACTGACCTTTTACCTAGATATTACACTGCATTCAGAATGCGTGTTTTCCCTAGTTCGAAATCTCATATATTATGCATGAGGGTTCTTGGGAGCACGACAGGACAACCATCTCCTGTATAAAATCTATGAACAAAGTTCAGGCCTGATGTTATCCATAGGCCGACACAGTAACACAGCAAGGTAGGACCCCTGGGGAGACCTATGGGTATATATACATCACATCTTGCTAAGATACATAGAGGAGATCGAGACTTCCCGGCCGACACTGAGCAGTGGCGCTGAGGTTCCTGCATGCAGACAGTCCTGCTCGCAGTGGTCTAAACATCCCGCGCGGGGTGTCCAACTTGAGACCAGGACGAGGACCCACACTCGTACATCCCATTACTTAAAGTAATGAGATTTACTAAATCCTAGAGGGATTCTTGGCTTAACACCTATACCCATGCTAGGTACACTTAGGTACATCTAGATAGGGAGGCATCTTAGGAGTAGGCATCTTTTATCATATGTTTTATATACTTGAATGTATTCGTGATTTTAGTACAATGGTAGGACTATACCATCCTTTAACTTGCATAGTACTGTTTATCATTTATATCTCATACTGTCTAACGGTTGTTGCAGTACATCTATTTTACACCAGAATAACAAATGTTTAATAAATTATTATTGAAAACGCCCAGATTGTTTTATTTGGTGTATCACTCTGAGACAAACTAAGTAAGCATGAGTGACTGAGTGAAAGGTAGTACATTGTTTCCACAGTCCTGAGAAATAAGGGTTTGTCATGTTCTGAGGTTGCCAGAATCTATTCTCTCCTTGGTAAGAATAGAGTATAGTGGCACAAGGAAGCTCCTATATGGCCTTCGTTATATATTTCATTAATACTGTTTGGTACTTTGAGCAGATTGAAAGCCATGCTTATACAAAAATCCATGCCCTTAACCTCTGCTTGAGAGACTTTTGATCTTCAGTAGCAAGGTCTTCAGACGAGACACAGGCACTTATACGTACAAATTGCACTTTCCATTTCGCAGAAATGGTAACTCAAATCTTTAACATGTCTGAGACGACAGGCATTTTCCACCTATTTAAGAACGTAGGTTCTGGACTGTTAAGTACCTTTCAGACGGTCCTCGGAGTTGTTCAAAACTTTATACACTCCGTATTGGGAGCATTTTTGGCGGACTGCCGGTGATCCTGTTTCTAATAGCAGGTATCCTGATTGTCGTGTTTTTTCTACGCAATGGACGTCCCAGTCACCAAGGAGATGGAAACTGTGCTCCTGGAGAAAAAATACTGTGATCACATGGTACAACTTCTAGGCACATCTCGCCTAAGGAAAATAAGTGCTTCTTGGTTCTTGTCATTTATACCAGTCTGGATGGACTGCATCTTACCTGTCCTCTGAGGCCTGTTTTGTGGAGAAAAATGCATGTTGGATCTCTGTCTGACGCTCCCATCACGTACGCGACCGGACGTGGATGCTTTACTGGATCCAATAACGGCCCATGTTTTGCATTGTCCCCAGCGTATTCCCATGTTGATGGCGCCATTCCTAAAGCCACCAGAGGTAGCATCTGCTCCTGTTGGAATGGACACCAGCTCCTCCTCTGACACCCAGGCCATGGTTGGAGCACAGGCTGCACAAGCTGCCCCAGCACCGGCTGTGGACAGTAAGGAAGATCATCTGTGCTCAATAGACATAATCTGCAAAGTGTTCCAGGGACTGCCAACTGCGAAAGCAAGCAACGAGAATGTTGCGTCTACCAGCCAGGACACAAACATTTGTCTCATTTGGCCCATCGTGTGCTGGCAATAAATTCGACTTCACAAAACAAAACAGAAAACTGAAACTATATATCAAAATTGACATTCCTTTCACGCATGTGTGGTTTTCAAAATGCTTATAGTAGTTTGCACTATATCTACGGATATATTGGAGCAATGGCCCATCTGTCAATTTCCAATATTTTCCCATTTTTAACTAGATTTTTTAGAAAATGTTTTTAAAAGGATGTTTTTTCAACATAATAACAAACTAATGTTTTGTATATTTGCGTACAACATCTAGAGCACCTGGTAGTACGTGTGGAATTTAAAACTATGTCGTCCATTCGGTGGAGGAATGGGTGTTATATTCCATATAGGTACTATAATATAGGCCTCTGTAAACTCGTTAGCCTTCATCTATATTCACTCCCTACATTACACTTGTCACGATTTACAGAGACTGACCTTTTACCTAGATATTACACTGCATTCAGAATGCGGGTTTTCCCTAGTTTGAAATCTCATATATTATGCATGATGGTTCTTGGAAGCACAGCAGGACTACCATCTCCTGTATAAAATCTATGTACAAAGTTCAGGTCCAACGTCATCCTTAGGCCAACACAGTAATACAGCAAGATAGGACCCCTGGGGAGACCTATGGGCATATATATACATCACATCTTGCTATGATAGCTAGAGGAGATCGAGAGTACACGGACGATACACTGACCTGAGACGCTGAGGTTCCTGCATGCAGACACTCCAGCTCGCAGTGGTTGAAACATCCCTCGCAGGATGTCCAGCTTGAGACCAGGACGGGGTCCCACACTTTCACTTAAGGTAATGGGGTTGACTAAATCCTAGAGGGATTCCTGGCTTAACACCTATACCCATGCTAGGTACACTTAGGTACATCTAGTTAGGGAGGCATCGTAGGAGTATGCTTTTTTATCATGTGTCTTATATACTTGAATGCATTCATGATTTTAGTACAATGGTAGAACTATACCATCCTTTTACTTTCATAGTACTGTTGATCATTTATACCATATACTGTCTAACAATTGTTGCAGCACATCTATTTTACACCAGAAAAATAAATGTTCAATGAATGATCATTAAAAATGCCCAGCTTGTTTTATTCGGTGTATCACTCAGAGACAAACTAAGTAAGCCTGAGTGACTGAGCGAAAGGTATAGTACATTGTTTCCACTGTCCTGAGGGATCAGGGTTGTCATGTTCTGAGGTTGCCAGAATCTATTCTCTCCTTGGTAAGAGGAGAGTATAGTGGCATTGTGAGCTAGCTGATACAGACAGGTTAACATACCCGGTGGGGTGCACAGAATCAGTCTGCCACCAGTCTGACAGTTTATGTTATCCAAATGTGCCGATCCTGTATAGGTCATATAAGAACTACACGGCAACGTTGAACCCAGAAGATCACAGAAGTCCAGCTAGGGAAGTCATCCCAACTTGTGCAGGGTGCACTCTGCACCCTGCCCCCCTAATGGCCTGCATCCTTAGGGTGGCTTATCCAGAGTTTGATGGGCAGTTGGGGTCCCAACAGCAGCAACAAGGGGTTAAGTTCTGTTCAAAGTTTCACATGTTAAATTATCCAGTTTTTGATACAGCCAGGATTGTTCACATCCACAATATGGGAATCCAGTGTCCCATGCACAAGGAGAGTTCTTCAAGGTGTAAGTTTTGAACCAGGTTTATAATGATGTGCTTTGTCTATTGTTTTTGGGAAAGAATCCCACATGATTCCTGTCCACAACCAATGGGCTATTCTGAGAAGACACGTCTGCCTCAACTCCACATACTGCTAAAGTTGTTTGATGCTATGGGGGACAATTGTACCAAACAGGCCACTAGTCTTTATTGTGTCAAGTGTGATGGTCTTTCACTAATGTGGAAGATGGAATGGTAGCCCTATTACATGTGACATAGCATACAGGGCAGTTATGACGCAGTGGGTGTACAACACCTCACCTAAACAAACAATATTTGATTTAATACATACCCCAAATGGTATCAGAAATACTATTATATAAATGTTTAGATTGTAGGATTAGCATGAGGTCTCACTCCTTCACAAATGTGTGTGTCCGCCAGTCTGTTTTATGACAAATAATGGTGATAGATATCCAACTATTGTGGTAACACAGACAGGAATGTGCACACATTGGTGACAGAGTAACACATACCCTAACACATTTCACTACATAGGGAGTGCTGTATGTAAACAAGTACTATGATGTTCCTGAACATTTAGGAACACAGTGCAAGCATTTCACTTAGACACCACAAACTTCTATTAACTATAGGCATTTAGGTGTTAAATATGATGATGTATTTTTCTCTGTACTGAAGTGTGATGGGAAGATTTCTGTGGCTATGTAAGTGAATTTGCTGTCTGAGTCATTTGCCAATGCCCACAACCTTTGTTTCCTACTGTCTTCAACATCTTAGGTATGTGTATGGTATGTGATACACCGCTAAGGTACTTCGGTACTGATTCTACCGTTGAATTTGTCAGCAGGCTTATACTTTAGTGTTTTGGAGTGAGTTTTCTACATTGTCAAATGCACATAGAAAGGTAAAGTGCATTCAGTTTATGCAACTATTGGTACAATATTGCTGTATTTGTTGACTCCCATTGATTCATATTTCACGTTTGAAAAAAAACAACTAGTATGCGGACCTGAAGGCCTTGTGGAGACACGGCACTGAGGTATTTTTGGTAGGTATAATTTCTAGTGATATCAGTACCATATCCATCCTCCTTGTTGCATTCCACCCTGTTGGCCAGGCCTGCAGCCCCAAGAGGGACATCCCTCCCTGCTCCTGTCGCCTGGTTATGCTGAGTGAGGAGGCAATTGACCTCTCGAGGAACATCTGTGTAGGTCAGATTGCAATACTGAATGCCATCCAGGGTCAAGGCGGACATCTGCAACAGATGGTGGGATACCTGGAAGGTATTCGCAGTGCAATGCCTGAGCTATAGAAGTTGTTTCAGGCTCTGACCTCCTCCCTCACCGGAGCCTCTATCCCATCACCCCCCTTGCTCATACCAAATCCCTATTCCCAAACCTGTACCAAGCACATAAACATTTGTACGCACCCACTCATACAGATACTAGCAAAGCACACATACAGACACACAAACGTCATACTACACATGTGAACACTTTTAAACATACTGGCATGGACTCCACCAAACTCAGTCACCACCACAACAACCATCACATCCACGGACTCCACCATACTCACATTCACCAGCCCCTTCACATCCACAAATGTTACCAACACCACCACACCCACAGTCACCATCACAACAACCATCACATCCACAGACTTCACTGTACCTACATCCACCAGTCACACCACATCACATCCACAGAACACCAAGACTACCATGCACACAGTCATCACAAGCACACCCATATTCACCAGCTACACCCCATCACATCTACCGCACACATCCATAGTCACCAGCCACACCCCAATCACATTCACAGCACACACTACAGAGACACACCATCCTTAGAGTACACACAGAAGAAACAGAGGCACACACAATCATACAGACAACAGAAGCCTAGGATACCAGACACACCCAAACTTTTCAAAAACACACCAGACCCACAGGCAACAGCACCATCAACAGACACATGCACATCATACAGAGCCATTCTCTCTGCCTCCCAAGCACCACTCCTTCCCACACTGCCTCCCAAGTTCAGCATTCAGGATCTCCATTTTACCCTTGCCATAGCCCCTACCATAACTGAAACCAACCCTAAAAACAGCAATCTACCCCTCCCACACCCAAACCAACCCAACCAGCATCCCAATCCACCCCTGAAAAATGCCCATCCACCCCTACCACTATCACTTCCCACTCTCCCAAATGCCCATCCACCCCTACAGATTATAAGACCCACTCTCCCAAATACAATCCACCCCTTCCACTTCCAAGACTCCCCTCCCAAAGCCAAGTCCACCCCATCAAAACCCAAGACTCCTCTCCCATGTAGGTTATGTGAGGTGCCTAATCTGCCCACTGGTTACCCATTCCAGAGGATGTTCCCCTTGACAGTTATACAAAAGGCAAGCCTTGTGGCATGGCACTAAAGTGCACAGGACTTTACATGCAGCATTTTGGAGTGCCATTTAGTGAGAGAGTTATCTAATTTGTTGTAATAAATCTACGGTTTGGATTTTAACAAGTTAGTCCTGGCATTTCTTTCACTTAGCATTATTTGATTCCTGGCAATGTTTGAGACTGACGTGTGTAGTACATATTTGTCTTTAACATGATATTAGGTAATCGAGCCTGGATGTTTTGATGTTTGCTTTCTTAGGTGCATAAACTGGTTGCCATGGTAAGTGATGGTCATGTGCATTTAGGTACAGGCATTCATCATAATAATGGCCATAAGCGCCAACAAACAGATGCTTCAACTTCATTTTATGATATATTCATACAGGATTTTTTGTTTCCCATTGATTACTGATAAGTATGTGCACATATTCATTGTCCTAGGCAATACAGGACTTCCACTAGACAAGAAAAAATGTAGAATGGTTAAGATTTGGGACTAGCATTTATTTTCCTGATAATTGTTGAGGTGAGGCTTCCACCTTGTCTAGTTCAATTTTTACGTGTACTTACATAGCACTTTTCACAATGAAATATTTGCCTTTTTTATGTAATTTCTGTGTGCACACCTATGTAATGACTTTAAGCTTTTTGATTTGATGTTTATTTTTAGCAAGTGTCCATTTTTCGTAAAGCAGCTTGCCCAAAAATCAAGCATACATTAAAGTCATACAGGTGTGTTAGTTTACATGTCGTAAACATCAACATTATGACATCGCCGGGAAACAGCGTTTACAACGCCGGTAATACCACATGGGTAGGTCACAACATTGTCTGCGTTGTTACCACACATGGCATTACATCGCAAGTCATTTCAACAGCTTGCGTTAGATGGCGCGCAACACCAGGGAATGTGTTGGATTTTAAATCCAACACATTCCCTGCTGTTGCGTTAACTGGAGTAGGAATAGTAATTTATACTATTCCTAAATCCAGCGCGCTATCTAGCGCAAGTCATAGAAATGACTTGTGATGTAAAGCCATGCGTGGTAACCACTCGGAAGATGTAACATCTGCGTTGTAACCTACTGCAGGGTAATAGATGGCATTGGTAACGTCATACATTCGACATCACCACTACACATTGGTATGCTATAGCTTGTTTGTGTAATTTAAAAATGCACAAATTCTTTGCAAATGTGACCAGACAAGTTAGGCAGGTAATGTTAGTGCTTACCTTTGGTTACCCTGACGACGGTGCTGATTTTATTTGTGTTGAAGCAGCAGCTGCATGACTTGTAGGATCTAATCCATAGTGGTACAGGAAGTGTAAAGGTGAGTGAAGATGAGTTTCAGCCTTGTACGCATTGCTTTCCGCCAACTCAGGGGTGGAGGTTTGACTGCCACAGTTGCCTCAGCTGGAAAGCACATCATGATTGGCCTTGCGAAAAAAGCGGCTGGGCTCCCTCCATCAGCCAATGTTCCCTGAGACCCCAGTCAGAGCAGGTGAACAAAACCGGCAAAGCCAGTGGGAGCCGGGCGGTCTTTCAGCTGACAAACCGCACACATTGCCTACTAGGCAAACAGGGTATCCGCCACCGCTGCCACAGCAGGACTGTTGCCGCCAAGATCATAATCAGGCCCTTACTGTTGAGACTAATTTGGACAAAACTGTGCCAATGTCTTATCAGCTTGGCTGATGCCTTTGCAGGGTTATTGCTTAGCAGAGAGCTTATATGCCAACCAAATAGGATAACAAAGTGGTTGATCCAAAGGACCAGAAAAAACTGTTTAATAGCATATAGATCTTTTTTGGTACAAATCACATCAAGCATATTAAACTTCTTCGGGTGAGTTGAAGTTATACAGAGTTACTATCTCTCTAAATTATACTTGGTGTGTGTATCAGCAAGATCTTCAAAATGTACATTTAGATTTCTTACCCGAATATTGCAACCATTTACTGATGTCACGAAAGTCAAGTGTACACATGATGTTCCAGTGCTGCTCCAAGGTGACCACTGGTCAGGCTATATAGTATATGAATATTTGTCAATTGGCTCTCCCTAAATCAACCAGTCTTAGCACTAATACCTGCAAGTCTGCATGTGCACTCTCTGTGAATGTCACGCATTTCAGACAATACAGAGCAATTACCACAAAAGCTCCACTGCGTTTCCTATCTCTCCAAGAAATAATAATCTGCTAACCTGGAAGGATGAAGTCATTCGTCAACAAAAGAAATTTCTTTTAACCAAGAGTGTTATACACATGAAGTCAAGATCTTTCTCCATAATGAAATCAAATACATTTGTTTAAAAGGTTTTATATAGCGCTGGCTAGACCCAGAGGTATCAATGCACTTTACTTTTAGAGTATCAGACAATAGTTGCAGGTTACATCATTACAAAGATTACACAGTTATTAGAACATAGGTACATAGTTACATGTTAGGCCGAGATAAACAATAAGGGCATATGGGTAAGAGAAAAAGCAGGTAAGGAGAGAGATTCAGGGGAGAGGGGGTAGGAGCAAGGGAAGAAGACAGTGAATGGAGGGAAAGAGGGGGAGGGTGAGGGACACAGCATGTAAGAAGAGGGGGAGGGTGACAGTGACACTAACTGGTAATTGAGTAATAGCTGCGTCCAAAGTCCAGTAAGCAGTGATCCCAGGGGAAGTGGTATCATTATCCCAACTCTGTTGCGCAAGGTTCCATTTACGCAGTGGACTCTCTCAGAGGGGTCTCTGAGACTCAAAGGCCTACCTACTGGATCCTTCCCCAAAAAGGGGTAAGGGAGTGCTTTGGCAAGGGGCGCCATACCATACCTCAACTGTGAGTGGCTCCCTTGGCACTGTGGACTCTCTCAGAGGGATCACTGAGACTCCAGAGTATAATAATTGGATCTTTCCCCAACAAGGGGAGAAGGAGTGCTTAGTTAAAGGACACAGGGGACTAGGCGGCATAGTAGACAAGGGGGGAGATTCATGGGAGAAGGGATAAGAGCAGAGGGAGTAGACAAAGAATGAAATAGGGAAAGCGATGGGGGAGGGTGAGAGACAGAGCATGAATGAGGGGGGATCTTCCTTATCTCTGCTAGCTCTTCAGGTTTTGCTCCCTGCGTTGGGTTTGCCATTGATTCCTCCATCTTGTGTCCACGCCAGATCCCGACACCTGATTGCAGCTGGTCGTTGGGTCAGGCAGTGGCAGTCCCAGGAGTTTCATCGCTTCCTTCAGGTCCATGACATGTCGAGCTTTGTTACTGAACTCAAACGTGAGGACGAAAGGATATGTCCATCTATACCTAATGTATTTCGCTTTTAGTTTTACGGTCACAGTCCTGAATTGCTGGCACCGCTTTAGGGTAGCCTGTGCTATATCTTGAAATGGCTTGCCCCCGCACAGTGTCCAATGTGTCCTATTTACTTTGTGTTGCGGCCGCCATTTTAGGGTCAGACATCCTCGCTTGCCAGCCTTATTGCATTTACCCCTGGCTTTACTTATGGTGCACTTCCAGTGTATGGCCTTCGTTTCTGCTGTTATACCTCTGCTATCGAGCCACAACCTTTTCCCAACGCCAGTCTCTGTAGGCCGCTGTTCTGGATTAGCGCCTCGCAGTCGCGCCTTTGCATCCCTCGGCTCCCCACTGCCTGCTGGTGTAAGTTCTCCTTAAGCCCATCTAGCTGCTGATCTAGCGCAATAAATCTGGTGTCCAGTGCGTTGAATCCCGAGCGCAGTTCCAGCATCAGCGCAGAATTGTCTGGTGGAGTTGTGCCTCCTGCTGCACCAGTCACTGCCTCAGCCTCCACGCCTGCCATTTATTGTCTTCAGCGCTTCAAATGGCAACTTCTTCTGCAGGGGGTCTTTATGTACCATTACCCTGGGATGCCAGTGTGTCATGAGGCTGAGGGAGTGGTGCTCAAGGGCATCTGCCTAGTGCTTGAGTTACCAACAAGACCGACCGGTCGATATTTCAGCTCATGAGTAGTCAGCAGCTGTCAAGGAGGAGAAGGGTTCACCGCAATGCACCCTGTTTCAGTCAGGCAATCGAGAGACTCCCGCAACACAAATATGCATGGGGGGTGCAGGAAGCAATCCAAAGGTCAGGGGAGCACTTCAGTATTTGCACCTCCTTTCACCACTGCTGCACACTCATGCTCCCTGGTATAAATGCTCCCATGCTCCTGTCCTGGGCACCACAGTACACCTGTGTCTTTAGCTGGAGGGGTGTTAAAACAAATCCCCAGGTCTCCACCCGCTCTCCTGCTCGACAAAAAGCTGATGTCGATTTTGGCGGCTTTGTCATATGTTGGGGGTGAGCACTGTAATTAAAATCCGCTCCCGGTCGTGGAGAATGTAGGCTGTGGGATGCACAAAGTTATGGTCTAAGGGTCGTTATTAATTGCCTAGAAGCACAGTGCACACTTTGAGGAGTTTCATCCCCAGCATATTCAGAAGGTAGCCACCAGGCCAAGGGGAAATCCGCAGAATATATAACCCACTTCCGGGTATTTATTACTAATCACGCCTTGCCAGAACATTCGACATTGTGTGCCTCCTTCATAGACTGGTCTTCTAAAAACATTATTCTCTCTGCCATGGCTGCTGACTGTATCTTTGTCTGGGACCTTAACATTTCTGGCCAATAGGCATAATTACTTGGATTTGACACTTAAGCACAGCCTCTCAGTCATCCAGATGGTAAAGTGCTGTGTTTCTGGATGTAGGTTGCAGTTTGGTCACTAACCGATGCAGACTGGCTGGCCTTTGACACGCCTTCGACATAATCATACTTACCTCTCCCCTTCCTCTCTTTCCTGGCTCTCCTCAGTCTCATAGCTCTGTCTGCTCATCTGCTGTGCACCCTTGGATGCACTTTGGTTCATTACCCACCAACTCATCAAAAATCTGATTTCTTTTCTTTCCATCTTAGACCTAGCCTCCGTCATGCTTTCTGTTAGCCATCCATTCCAACGCTGTTCATCTTCCCATACCAGCCCTGTAGTTATTTTCTACCTTTCCCACTCTTTTTCTACTCATGCCGTCATTTCTGCCTTCGCTTGAAATTCCAGAGATCTTGTCACATGCGTCTATTTTCTCTCATCGTCACCATTAAAATTAGCATCTTTTAGGATTTTCTGCCTATTCTATTTCAACACTCCAGAATGTTACAGCACTCTTTATGTTTAATTTACTTTTCCTTTTCTATTGCGCTTAGCCAACTTCACTTACTTCATCATTCTCAACGCATTGTGTTGAAAACTGTTTCATCTTTCAATCTGTTCCTGACTCTCCTACCTCCTCTCTGTCTATCCTTATATAAGGGTTCTCACTGCTTCCATTTCTCAACTACGATTCATGGTTACTTCCAGAGTATTTGCAACTTTCGGATTTCGCTCTTTTGCCCTTTTGGCTTACTTTCTGTACAGGAACATTCCTCTTTCTTCTTTTTCTCTATTTTCATCCTGTTCATTGGCCTTTTTCTGCAGCATATATCACACTTATTGTGTCAGGTTTATATGTATCTTATAAGCCTGGGAGGAGTTCATGGAGTTCCGCTCTGCGAAACTCTGCGAAGTGCAAAAAAACTCTTCTGCACTACGCGGAGCTCCGCGAGCAGCGAGTGCGTTAGATAAATGCTGTTTGTGGTGATTTTCAGTACCAGTATCTGCACTGTGCAATCATCTTGAGCGGGACCATGCACAGCGCAAGCAGGCACTGCCTCCTTTCTGCCGCTCGAGTAGATTTTTACTCAAGCCGCAGCTTTCTTAATGTGAACAGATGGTTTCTAAACGCAAGCAGTCGCGAGCATACGTGACCACTCGCAATGAGAAATCTGATCGCCCGCATTGAGAAATCTCGTTGTGAGGTTGATTTTCCACGTTCATACTCGCCAACTTGATGATGATGGCCGCGGAGCGGAGTTTTTAGAACTTCGCGAGCTCCACGTAAGGCGGATTGCGGAAAACTCAGCAAACTATGCGATGTGAAGCGGAGTTCACCGCCCAGATTAAGTATCTTACCTTACATTTATATTTTGCGGTAAAGAGTTCTGCTGTATTTAAGCACTTTTGATTAAGTCACCATACAAGCTGACTAAATAAATACCAATATGCACATCAGGTTGCACAAGCAAAGTCTGTGTGTTACTCTGTGAATTGAACATTAACCTTCACATTAAGGTCAGAATTACATATTTCACTTAAGAGTAGTGATAACTTCTGTTACAAAACAAAATAATTTCAATGTAATACTGATACTTAAATGAGTTATACATAATTTATATTTTGCTGATAAAATAAACTGATGCGAAATAATGGGAATAAGCAATTAAGTAATTGCAAAACATACCTTTCTTACCAAACTGTTTTCTAGTCACTTCTGCTTTCCGACTGTATGCTTGGATTTTTTCGGCTTTCTTCTGATCATAACTTTCAGAGTCAGATTTGACTAAACGAAGAACCAGGCAGTCCCCCGTCTCTGAAAGAGTGAGTGATGTTTCACTGTCACGGCTGGCTCCTGGTGTGTTCTCCAGTACTATACATTCGCCAAGCTCTCTGTTTTCTTCCACTTGCTGACTGCTTTGGTTTTCTGATGGTGCTTTCAGGATCTCACCTTTAGCAAAATCCTTATCTTCAGGAGACCCGAAGGAGTCAGAGTTCTCAATTTTTTGTAAGACGTTGCCCTGTAAATGTTCCTCTTCTAGCACGAGGGACTTCTGAAACATACTTTGGATATCAAAACAGCTGCGGAATTCTTTTTCAAGTGGGGCTTCTTTTTCTTGCTCTAGCATTGGGACTGGATCTCTATGTGCAGTGTCAGGCTGTTTGGCATCTTTGTTGCATCCAACATTCTCTACAGAACCCAAGATACTGGCTGGCGCTTGGCTTTCACCTTGAATGATTACACGCTGCTCCTGCTCTCCAGTTACTACAGTCACGACTGAACTCTTTCGCCTCTTCCCCTTCAACTCCTTCTCCAGAGCATGAGACACCTTATAGAATTGTGACTGTATTTCTAATGGTTGTGCTGAGTACCACTCTGAGTAGGCACTTTTAGCTCTGTTATTTCCTGGGGTGACAGGGCTATCAAAAAATGACGTTGCTTTGCTTGATAAAGGTATACTTGGAATATCTGTAGGATCCTGTGCATCATTGTGGTGGTCACTGTCAACTGGCTCTTCATCAAACCCACTTTCGGTTAATTCAGGTTGTTCTTCTGAAAGGCTACCCAAAGGCTCAAAATCCTTATCTTCTTTCTTCGTATTAGAATTTACATTTGGCCAAGACTGAAAAGAAGGAATGCCGATATTGTCTTTTCCATCCTTCATGGCACAGTCACCATCATTCATGAAGATGTAATCAGCATTTTCCTCTGGTTCAGAGAGGCAAAGGGGCATTTCATGATCGGAAGGTGTGGAGTCATGTGTCTGAGAAGGTTTGGACTCTAACAGACTACTTAGTGATGATGCGCAGCTTAAAGACTTGTTGATTTCCACCCCAAGTTCTTGAGCGAGTGAGTCTATAGTGGTAATTGAGGCTCCTTCTTCTTCCTCCGGCAGTATCCTACAAATAGGCGATGACCAGTGCGTTGAGAATGAATCTTTTCGAAGTTGATAAAGAATAAATGTTTCATTTAAAGCTTCTGGAAATGTTTTTCTTCTTACAGCTTTAGGTCCAAAATATGACTTCTTGTTACCGGGGAGACAGGGGACAAAATGGATGTTCTTTAATTGAGCATCATTCCATGACTTAACTTTAGCTTGATAACTTAAGCAAGCCACACTTGATGTGCTTGGCTTCTGCTGATTGTCCACATTATGGTTGAATTGGGATGATCTGGTCTCTACTATATGGGAATCATCTCTGTCCCCACCATAGTCTGCGGTACCATCACTTAGTAACTCAGGCACATCACATTCATCAGTTAACCAAGATGGTAACTCTGATATATTCCAATGCTTATTACTAGATTTGTTTAGAAGTGGACATCCATCCTCTCTAATGGTATGTGAATGTGGATCTTTACAGTCAGCAAATTCTTTAGGTGGCGGGATATCTGAGTACCACTCAGGACGCATGCAATTGATGTAAGAGTCATCTCTTACTTTGTGTTGATCATCTGGAAGTGGACTTGTGCTGCAGGAACCATCTGTTACAGGATAGTCTGTGTCTTTTGAATGATAGCTTTTATGTCGCTTTTTAGTTTTGTTGTCACATTGGTTACTGTATTCAGTAGGTTCAATATGAACTACTACAGACTGAAGTTCTTTGTTATAATTAACCTCAATATCCTTTTTGGTAATGCTTACTTTGAGTATTGCGCTGTCTTTGTTGGCAACATGAGCTGTATTTTTAGGGTTTGGTCTATGTTTTCCATGAGCATCTGTGAGGTTCTCATGACAGTGGTAGCTGAAACACTGACTCTTTTGGTGATGCCCGCCATGATAGCTCCTGCTCTTCTTTGGGCATTTTCCCTTTTCTATAAGAAGGTGAGTCCTACTATTTGATAGAAAACCTTTTTTTAGTTCCACGTTCACATTTAAACAGTCACATTTAAATTCTGTGGTAATTGGCCATGTTGAAGATGGGAATGAGTCCACAGGGCTTGGAGAATGCTGGAGAATGATTCTTCCCCCTACTGAAGCTTTTGACTCATTTAGTGTGACTACTGCAATGACCTTTTCGTGTATATCATTACTGGTGGAGGGATGGCAATTTGGGTCTCGAATTCCTCCCAAGCTGTCTTTAGATCTATCGTCTGTCACATTCCATTTAGCACTGTCTACCTCAGTCGTGCTCCGATTTCCATTCCTATTTGCACTGTGAAAAATGTTGCTGTTTTCATCAGACATTTCCAAGTTCAGAGACTGAGATGTGGCACATTTGTTTTCATCTATATCCATTTCATCTTTCTGATCAATGATTTGTATGCATTTGTGATTATATTTACAACCAACTTGAAGGTGTTTATCTGAAGAAAAAAATGACAAATTATCAACTGATGAACTTTATCCATACACTGTAATCAATTATTTCAATTATATCAATTATTTCAAACAACTTGGATCTTTGGTACATTTAGTAGTGCATCTTATCAACTAAGTTCTAATGTGTTTGACATGTCATACAAAGATAATTTTTTTGCTTTAAGTTGAAAATACAGCAATCAAACAAACATTTTCCTTACAATATCTTTAGAGTAGGCTTCAGGCTCAGCCATTGGCTTTTCTCATCCAGCATCTTTCAACTTTTGATATGACGCTTTATCGGGCACATTGTGGCTCTGGAAGGAGTTTTTCACTATCACTTGACGCTATTAGATTTTAAGGATGCAGTGCTTGCATTGAAATGCATGAATAACTACTTTACAACAATAAGCCTCTTGCTTGCTCCACATTCCTCTCGTTCTTTCCTCACACCTCTCCATGCATGCTCCAAGTTACCTCTGTCCACTACCCACTCTTGTTTGTCCACCCAGCCCCTCCCTCTTCCTCCTCTCTGTGGACCTTGTTCCTTTTGCACACCACACATCATGGTCCATCCTCTTTCCCCTGTATTCTCCTCATTCGCTATGCTTGCAGAGGGTTTTGTGGATGCTGGCTGGGGCGGCTCCTCCGTTGGAGCGGAAGATCGTCACCCCACTTAAAATTCCCCCTCAAAGCCCCAGAGATGAAAAACAAAATGGTAATTTATTAGCATTTTATTTTTCATTCCCCGGCCCGAGCCGAGCACCAGGATGGGATGGGCCACTGCCAAGTGACAGCAACAGGGAGGAGGGTGGCCCCACTAAAGCAGTGTTTGAAGTGCCCATGTTCTTTTTTCCCGGCCGTCTTTGAAGGCCAGCCACGCATGTGCACTTTAAACCTGTCAACCAAGCTGTCTTACTCTAAGTAAGCGCAGGCCTCCAGAGTGCTGTGGAGTGGTGAGTGAGGCAGCTCCCACCAGTCCTGTCGCTGCTCACATGCTGCATGTGAGAAGCACCAAGAATAGCCAAGGAAGTTCCAGCTCCAGTTTCAGTAGAGAAGAGGTCAGGAGTGAGGACGTCGTGTAAGGTAAGTTTTATTTTTATTTATTTTTGTAATAACATTTTCCACACATGCGCTCATCCTCCATCCCTGTAGATGGCAGCCACCACTGGATGCTGGTAAGGCTAATTTTCTATTATAACTCCAGCACTTGAATATTAGGGGAAAGGGAAACTTTCCCCATAGTAGCCTAGCGGACTTCTTTAATAATCTTACTCCACTCCTGGACCATTTTGGGGAAAGTTAAACATTTCCAAACTATTTTGAGGGGAATGCGCTTACATATGAAGAGGCCAACTAAGATTCAGAAAAAAGTACTAGCAAACAAATAGGTTTCATATCTCAGACGTATTGGTTTTGCCTAAACTTGTAAAGAGTCTGATTAAAGGAGAGTTAAAGGAGAGGAGCTGCAAAGTTACTATTCTGTGTTTGGGACAACATCCATATAATAATACTTTTCTAAACATGCACATGCACATAAATTGTGTCCTGGAAATGTTGGTCACTAAAGTTGTCTGATTAAGAGTGTAATTTAATGTGGGCTGAAGAAACAAATAGCTGCCTTTATAAATGAACATTTTGTGTGTCGGAGTTTGCCTTTTTGTAAAAGTTAGGGGAGTCTGAGAATAGGTGCACCAGCACCAGCACCATAGAACATTCCCAATAACGTAAACTATTGTTTTTCTGTTAAATTTGAGCGTGAAACATATACCCAACTCAAAGAGACTAGGTTGAATTGAAAGTACTAGTTTATTAATTAATAGAAAGATGATGCAACAGTCTCTGTTAAACTCTTTGATTAGGATTCCCAGAAAGTGCTCAAAGGCATGAACGAAGAAAGCCACGCTAGACCCCAGATGATTTTTCCAACTACCCCCCTCACTCGCCTATCCTCCATCTGTAAGACTAGCAAGATCACTGAAAAAGCTGTCTATGCACAACTCCAAGATCACATTAAGCTAAACATCTCCTGCATTACTACCAATTCCGCTTCAGAACACTCAGCAGTACAGAGGCAGCTATCCTACAAAAGATAGACAGTCCTCCTGACCAAAGATAAAAATGATCCCTGCCTCTAATATTACTGGACCTCTCCCCACAGCACTATTGATTATCCCATTTGTATCCACACCCTGAAGTCCTGAATGAGATTACTGACAAAGTCCTTATTGGTTTTCCTCCTAACTATGTAATCAACAAAGTGTTTTTTCACATTGGCACCTTCAGGTCCTAGAAGATCCCTATGCCTGTGGAGTCCCTTAGGGTTCCATATTGTCCTTCATCACTGCCAACCTCTACATGGAGCACTTTGGGCCTCTACAAATTAATAACATCATAATTCAGAAATAAGGAAATAAATAACTTTACTATAAAATCCCCTCAACTCCAGACAAACAACACCTCGCACTCTAGCAGGCAAACACCTTGCAGAGGCCCACTGTCACTGGCAAAGCAGTGTAATTAACTTAATGTAAATCCCAATAAGGTAAAAACGTTGTAAGGCCCCCAACATTGCAGAATTGCATTAATGTCCCATGCATTTTATTGTCGAGAACTATGAATTCCTGTGCTGCATCACATTTTTCCAAATTACACTTTTTCTGACAGATGCGATGCGATCAGAAATTGGCAAAATTGTCCAAAGTTTTGTCATCTGCTCACAGCGGATTAGTGAAAAAGGAATTTGCTCACCCTTACCAGTATCCAGCAGGACTGCCCCCACTCTCACAACTTAGAAAAGAGTTCAAGGTACACATATTTAAAGAACCCCTATAGTATGGTGCAGTAATAGTCTACGTCAGCTCTCAGAACCTAACTTCCACTCCAGTCAATCATTGACTGTATAGCACACAAGGACCCATATTACGGATGCTCTCCTGGGGCGCAAAAGGGCATTTGTGCTCACTTTGTGCGTCCCAGTAGCACTTTGGTATTACAAAAGGGGCCACAGATACTTTCCCGGCCCCTCCTGTAATACAGATAGCGTGGTAGCACATGTTGCACCAGTGCTATCTAAAGAGGGTGTTCCCTCATTCACATGTAAATGCGGGAATCTCTTTACCTCTGCACCCATGCCATATTATGGACATGGGTGCAGAGGTAAAGAAGTTGTCAGCAGGTGCCAGGAGCTGTCAGGAGGTGCACTGATAGTGCACCACAAAAGGTGATGTCTTTAGTGATATCATTTGAGATGTCATCAGTAATGTCACTGACCATGTCATGAGTGATGTAATATGTGACATCATCACCAGTGGATTGCGCGAGAGTTACAGTTAGTACAACTAACTATAACAGAGGAATTTAAATGTTTTCGTATGAGTGAAATTTCCAGCTAGCTATAACATTCCTAAAACCTATGTTTTTTTCAGTGAATTTCTAAGATTTTTTAAATGTTAATTCCTAACTATAACCTGCCTGACACCTATGGTTTTTTCAGTGAATTTCAAAGGTTTTTTAAATGCTAATTCCTAACTATAACCTGCTTGAAACCTATGATTTTTTCAGTGAATTTCAAAGGTTTTTTGAATGATAATTTCTACTTATTATGTTGACCACTTCCCCATATTTTCAACCAGAAACCAAATCTGCAATGCTACGTAAAAAATCAGGCAATAGTTCAACTTCCCACTAACAAATTAACATCAACATTTAACTACTGTAAGAACGTCGAACATGTACTCTGTGAATTACATCGAACTCACCCCATGTTTAAAGAGCAATATGTGTTAGAGATTGTAGTTATACACTTCTGACACCCAATACAATCACAAAACAGGACATCAAACCTTTCCAAAATAATATATCCCCTTAACAGCACACTAGCCTAATCTACAGAGATGTGACAACCAAGTATGTATAAGGGAAAGAACTCGAACATCAACAATAATGTACACAATGCTAAGACTACCGGTGAAATACTATACACAATTCACTATAGAAATCAAAAACATTTCAGTGTGTAGATATACCATTGATACGTGTAGTGTACTGAATATTGGATGCAACCATATTATCTCAGACACTGGGGAATATTTCGGTCATGTAGCTGTGTTCACACCGCCCTTTGAAGCAGAAGCAGAGTAGGCTAGTCCAACGTAAACAACGTCAATGTACGACTATAAATAATTAGGCTACGCCTTGGGCGTGGTTCACTTCTGCAGAGAGAAGAGACTGCAGCGCAGCAATTGTCCCCACCCTGCCACGTGGCTGCCGCCATGACCGCGTGCTTCCTTGACACAGGCCAATTGCGAAATCAGCGCCACAGCTCCGCAGACTTATGTCTATATCGACTAGTGGTTTCCATCAACACTGCGGACAGCAGGGTTCACAACATGAATTCAACTTTGGATCTAAATTTGTCTTCAGTATCTGTGCTGAGAACTGCCTTCAATCTATTCTGCGGTCAGGAGAGTTGACAACTTGATACCAGTTGAATTCAGCTTTCCATCAACACTACGGACAGCATTGAATCCAGCCTTGCTTTAATTAAGGCAGAGAAAATTGTACTGTGTCCTCAGATTCTGTTAACTGTGACAAAATAGCATTTAATGATCTTTGTGTCGACTTCTGCCTTAAATATACACTGCCTACAACAGGGTTCACAACTTAAATTCAGCTTTGCATCTACACTACGGACAGCATTCAAGATGTCCTTGAATAATGTACGGCAAAGATTATTTTGTTAAAGGATGCCACAAAAAACATTCCTCAATGACTGTAGTGAGTTCTGTTTTCAAATGTACACTGCGATCAAAAGAGTTTACCTCTTGTTACCAGTGGCGCATAAGCACTACAGACAACATAAAATTCAGTCTCAATTTATTTAAGGCAGAAAAGTAGTACTGTGTCTTCAGATTTTGTTAAAGTATGTAAGGATGTCTGTGTCAACTACAGCCTTTGATGTACTATGCGGACAGCAGGGTTCACAATTTGAAGTCACCTTTGCATGTATACTAAGGACAATAAGGAATTCAACCTTGATTAATTTAATGCAGAGACAATTGTATTGTATGTGTTCATATTTTTTCAGATAGCATGACGATTGTACATCACGCATTCCAGTAGACAAGAGACATTATACCACTGCGACCCCAGCCCGAACCACAAATCATCACAGGGTACACACACGTTGAGTTCTTTCGGTACCACAAAATCACTGCAGTCATTTCCCCGTATCCTTATTAAAGCAGAATTCACTAGGCAAAAAACATTGCTCCCAGTATAGCCCTCTGCATTACGCATTATCGCAGGGTACTTCCAAGCTCAGCGCCAAAGATAATACTAACTCAGTGCACCATAAATCATCGGAAAGAAGAGTGAACAGTTTTATGTCACAGTGAGACATACTGTCCCTTTTAGATTTTGTTAAAATAAGTGAAAAAAACATTGTTCTATAACTGTACTGACTACTATCTTCTATGTACGCTGTGCACAGTAGGGTTCTCAACTTGAATTTACCTTATCATCTACACTACAGACAGCATTAAATTCTGCCTCGATTTATTTCAAACAGAGAAAAAAATAGTGCTGTTGCACTGCTAGTATGTGCAAGCACCTTCAATAGCTGCATCATGTGAACTATGATAACAAACAATGTACAAGATTGGGCCAAAATGTAACTCCACCACCAGCAATACCAAGTATTGCTGGTATCAACATCACCAGACATACGTCCCCAATTTGTGAAAGTTACAATGCACTGCGTGAAGAGGAATTGTTTAATTTGTTATCACAGCAATTGATAACCATTGATGCTAGCTTTTGTTTTCCCCCTCAAAGTTCATATACTCCAGTATCCAACAGTGAATGATTTCAGAGCAGCCCGTTCAGACTACGCATAATCGCAGGGTGAGCACACGATAAACACCAGACGTACCACTAACTCAGTACACCGTAATTAATCGCCACGTGCTCTTGTTAAGGCAAAATTCAATAGTCAAAACACATTTTTACCAGTGCGGTCTGCCTGAACAACGCATCATCGCAGGCTCCACACACACCGCCCCAACCTCAGTCCACCACAACTCATGAACTCTTCACGATAGAATCTTCTGTGTATTATTTGACATACAATGTTCCTACCTTTGTACAGCAGAAGTCATAAACTGTTTATGATTAAATACCGGTATATGATATCATGATTACTATTCCACTTCTTACCAACAACAACGTAATAAAATGGAATCGAGCATACGTGCCCGTACCCACTTCAACTTGTAAAATGCTGCTTCTCCGCCCTATCACATTATATTGTACTATAAATAACGTATGCAACCATCTTACCTGTGACAGTAAGAGTAGGCTATTCCTCCTTTTTAAAATTTATTTTAGCATATTTATATAGTGCAAAATCAATCCAAACTAATACATTTTCCGGCACGCGTACATTACGTCATTACTCTACAATAACAGGATGTGGATGCAACTTTGAGACTCGAACACTGATTTCCAGCACCAAGTTCTACAGTGTACCTGAATAACCACATACGTATATATATATATATATATATATATATATATTAGCTGCCCTTCATGTGCCAAAAACTGCAACTTAAACCTCTCACAGCCCTGTATTACTACAGCTAAAACACTCCACTGAATGTACAACAAACTTTCATAATCGCAGAAATGGGTCATGTACTATGAACCAATATAGAGTCAGTAATACCCCATACCTTCCATGTTGGCTAAGTTGTGAGACTTTATAGATATAATGACACATTTCTTTTTAAGACCTGGGTGACGTCAGCACTACAAAACGGACACCCGAATCACTTGATTTCTCATATAGCTTACGATGAGACCACGCCCCTACGGAATCATGGTTCAGAGCCTCGCGCAGCACTGGCATACGTCAGGCCAGCCCACTCTACTTACGCTTCCAGGAAAACATAACAACAAAACTGTTGGAACCGGAGGGCTCTGGTTGGCACAGGTATGCACTTGTGACAAGCAAGGACCCTCAGCTCCACATCAGGGCAAGGGAACTACTCCTTCAAATAACCCCTGCTCACCCTCTAGGTAGTGTGGCGCGAGCAGACAAGGCTAATCCTTAGGGCGATAGTAAGTTAAGCATTCATGATCACACACAATAAACTCACTGACCCACCACAAAGGGACACCAGTCATATGATTGTATCAAAAATGCGTATACTTTATATAAAAGATAGATTCAAGCAGGATTGTTACAAGACCAAATAACGTTTAGTAAATTGAGATCACCAGATCACAATAGGCAACTTAGTCTTTCAATGTTCGTTGTTTAGCAAGGTACGATGACAGGAAAATAAGAACGTTGCGGACCCTGGATCCGATATGAACTCGGGACGGAGTTCAAGTGTACCTTGCTGGTGGGAGTCCGAGGCGTTTCAGGCGTGGCTACTTGTGAGGGCGGACCCCGAACGAGGCCGACGGTTCTCCAGAGGATCTCTCCGGCTCAATCCCCCTCGAGGAGCGAGGTGAAGGAGCTAGACTGTGGAGGGTTGCGGCGATCCGGGATCGGTGCAGCTCACCGGGCGAGCCGCCGTTCAGGCCTGCGGGACGTACTACTTCTTAGCACGCCGGGTCGTACTCATGGATCTGTGAGGGGCGTTGAGTTCTCGGGCAGACGGGTGCAGCACCAGGCTTCCGGTACCACGGTACGGGGAGGCCTTTCTTGAGGTGCGGCACGAGCCTTGGTATGCAGGAGCGCAAAGCGAGACAGTTGGGTACGTTACGACGTACGGACCGTCCGAGGCTATGAGATGCTCTCCGTGCAGATTCCGGCTGGAGAAGATAAGAGGTGCGAAGCTCGCTCCGTAAGCGGCGAGGTGACAGGAGAGCAGGCGGCCCAGCACTGAAGCGGAGAGCGGCTCAGGGATGAACGGGGCTCTCTACAGGGCGGGGCGACCAAGCTCCGAGCTGTCATGACCTGGGAGAGCACGAAGGCACCGGAGTCACAACTCTGGCGAGGGAATAAGAACTGAGGCCCAACAGCAGACGGGCACAAGCAGATAGAACCCAATGGTCCTGGTGTTCCGTTCAGGGGGCAAGCTCTCGATCAAGCCCTTGGAGATCGTTTCAGGCACAAGTCTACAAAGTCCTATCTGGTCCTTTCCTCTCCGTTCTCAGCAAAACACCACTGCAGGCCAGTCTTACCGGATACAGACTGGTTTCCGTCCTTCAGCTTCTCTTGGTCCTTCAATCAGGCAGAGGTTTGTCGTGGTCAAAACTGGATCCGATTTGAAAGGAGCGGAGCTCCTATATTTATACTGCATTTCTTTTGTCTTTGCAGGCCAGGGGGCCTGAGCCTGGTTCAACCCGGTTCTGAAGTACTTTGTTGACAGGACGCTGCCGTCTTTTTTCAGGGTGCAGGGCAGAGACATCAGACGCTGGAGGTGGAGCCAGCATTGTGGTGGTGGAGCACAACCCTATTCAGAGTCAAGGACTACTCCGCCCACCCATTCTTGTGTAAGCCCCCAATTCACCACCTGGAGCACCCGACTATCCCCCGGGAATCTCCCAGCCCTGTCACTCACACAAACCCAGACAGCAGATACCCATCCTGGCAGAGGCGGGCTGAACAGTTAGGCGAGCAAAGGCTAACTTTCTAAAAGTAGCATTTGCAACCACAGGATATTAAAATAAACCTTACTAAAGGAAGTATTTTATTATTCTGAGTTCAGGCATACTAAACTCGACCTGCTACCGTGTTCCCTGAGCCTGCCGGGACTATAGCGGGTAATAGCTCCGACAGCTCATCTGGCCTAAGAGAACAGGTAGCCCTTCAATAGTGAAGAACGAGAAAGGGCGGTAATTCACTACTAGGACATGCCACACTCTAGGCTTGTCATACCTTATGCTTACAATGCACCCTGCCCGTAGGCCTACCATAGGGGTGACTGATATGAAGGCGAGGGAAGGTTTCCAGGACTGGCGAGTGTGGGCACTTGCACAGTCAGCGTGACATTACGGGACTGTACGCGGGGTCAGCAATGGCGGACCCGAGACATATCTTACGAGGCCGCTTCTGTGGGTGGCGCAACCAGCGCTGCAGGCCCACTAGCGGCATTTGTATCTACAAGCCCCGGCACGCCTCGTGCACTTTACTGGGGACTGACATTAAACCAAATAATCCAATCGTGGAAATCAATTACACATACACTTTACATTGGGAGCACTTGCACTGCGGCACGGGTCGGCCGTGGCGCAGTGCCCTGAGCATCGAACACCAGCAAAACATCTGAGGCACATCAGCAAAAAGTGGAAGGGAGACTCACGCCAAGGTGCCAGGTCTAACAGAAACATTGCCCAGATTTAATTGGAGTGATTTCTTAGTTCCAGGTCTAGTTGTCAGAACAGCACCCACACACTCCCTCGTGGCTGGTATACACCCACACCACACCCATCCAGCACCTGCATCACAACACCCGGACCCTACCAAAAAAACAGACGTGGCGCACGTGCTCTACACCATTTTAGAGTTGCTCCCATCCCAAGCGCTGTGATGGCCCGTCCTAGTGATTCAAACGCCTCATGTAGGCCCGAACCACCGAGTACGGGGTCCCACCACTATGTGTGTGGCCTCTTTGGTCACTGATTTAGTGGTTTCAGAAGCACTGAGCGGGTGAGGAACCTGCAATGATGATGGGAGCACGAGTATGTTGTTAGCCATACCGATATCAAGACTCAGCACCATATATGAGACTTCTTAGTGGCAGATCGGGACTACATGATGCAGAAGGTGCCCTGTCCACGAAAAGGTGAGTAGTGAGGCCTGGGTGCGCATCGGAGGGAGTCGATGGGCTGCAGCAGACTGGATACAAAAAAGTGATGCAGCGATTTAGACAAACACAGTCCTATATAGTGTATCAAATTACATGTACATTTTTTTTTCCAATAGTAGGAACGTTTTTATAATTGCTCAAACGTCCGGAATATAAACTATACAAATAGTTCTTTTAAATGTGAGAGGGAACGTGTGTAAAAGGCCGATGTTATTCAACTCCACATTAAGATAGTAACAATTACCAAACATAACATCTTTCTTTTACTATCTTTTAGATGTAGAGCTTCAGGGTGCATCATGTCCCAGCACGTCGTGAAAAACACACTGGTGACAGAAAGTTGAGCTGCAAATATTCTTTGCAGTCACTCTCTCACTTCCTCTCTCCTTTGATAAAAAAAATTACACACAATGTTAACTTCCTTTTTATCTTACAGGTTGTGTTTCACAAATTGGCGTCCCCCCGCCAACACCTCTAAAACTCAACGTTCGAGGATTCTGCGATGATGCTTGGTCATCGTAACAACGTTTGAGAAGGCTGCTACGACACATGTTGCACCCTCTTTGAATCACACCAATGGCACAAGGTTTGCAAAAAAGCTTCTTTCTGAAACAAAGATAAGTCATCTGTGAAGGAGACAGTGGGTAGTGTGCAGCAGCTTTATTGCATAGGAATGTACAATTACCTCTGAGCAGTGACAATAGATAGATTACAACAGTCTGAGAGGCAAATCTACAAGCCCCTTACGCCACGTTTGTATGTACTACACTATGACTAACTCTATATACTATATTTCAGATCACTAAACTGGAGGGTGACTATGAACCAGCACATACTTGGATACACAACCAAGGCAAAAGGTGAGCTACGAGTATTTTCTCCACTATTAACTGCTCCATCTAAAGCTTTCACTCTCTCACAGTTTTAATGTCGTTTTCTCTCTCTTTCTCTCTCTCCCTCTCACATCATTTCTCTTTCTCTTTTAAAGGTATTGGCGCTGTTGTCCACTCTGCCGAGACCAACCAAAGCTGAGTTGAAATTGTGAACTCTGTTGGCCACAGTGTTTACACAAGGTAGACAGAGAGGCTTAGATACACAATGCCTCCAATTAAATGCATTAGAAATGAAAGACCTTATTTACAAGCCCCTTGCAGCACTTTTGCGTCACTTTCAACATGAGGAAAGTAACACAAAACTGGCGCAAGAGAATAAGCCCTAAAGAATATTGTTCTGCATAATGACTTGATCTCTCACCTAATTCTGTCTCATCTCTGAATCATTTTAAAGACCTGTTGATCTGTAATGTAAATCTGATGCAGTAGGCTCTTCCATACAGACACCGCTTGAACACAAGCCTATAAGTCAAGTGAAATGCTTCAGGCACACTTCACACTTTAAAAGATGAAATATCTTCAACTGTTAATTTGACTTGTAATGTTTGACCTCATTTAGTCACATCGTTCTAATTTTAAACACTAATTTTCTTTTTTGTTCGGCAGATTACCTACCATACTTCTATTGGACTCCATATCACATTTTGTTTATTATATTGTTTTGTTAAAGTTATGTTTCTAGTTATTTATTGTATTGTTATCTTTAAGTTATGTTTCCAGTTATTTATTGTTTTAGTAAAAGTTAATTAAAAAAGTATATACGTCTTTTTTTTAGGGGGGGTAAGCGGTCCCTAATAGAAATGATATTTATAATTTGAAGTATAACTCTGAGTCTAACTCTTTACCAGATCTTTACCAGAGTCTATACCTACGACTAACGGTTCCTATGCAAAAGTTTAAAGTCTCCAGCACAGTAACTTTTTTCCATTACTAACATAGTGTGTGAACTTCTAACCTCTGTTCTCATTTAAGTGTTCCATGAACTGTTACTATGGTAACAGGCAGAAAGCCGTTTTGGGGTAGAGTTGAAAGGTACTGGCTGTACAAAAACTGTTCTATTAACCGTGGATCCTCTACAAGACCAAAAAGGAAAGCAAACTAAAACAAAACACTGTGTACCAGATTTACAACCCCCTTGCACCACTTTCGTGTCCAAGGCCCCCCCTACAAAATTAGAAGTGTTTGGGCCTCAATGACCCCCCTCAAGCCCCGGGAACCACCACCCCAGGAAATTTGTGTATTGTGAGAGACAGACTGCGTGACCCTATGCCTAGAGCCCTCGAGAGCCCTGGAGACCGCAACGCCCGACGGCCGGCTCATGCAGTGTCCCTGGGTGCCTACCCCCGTGACACTGCTGCTTGCTTTGAGAGGGCGGGAGTCTCACGGCTCCCACCCTCCCATAGCAGACTTAATTTGCATTTTGAAAGACAGAGCAGAGAAATCTGTTCTCACTTTCAAAATAAAAAGCAGATTGCATTTCCACATACAAGTTAGCATCTCCCCTTGCGGAAAAGCAATGCCGACTCCCGAAGAACGAGTGAAGCCGGCAGGACCGTGGGGGCATTGTACCTCCCCTCACGGTCCCCAACATTTTTTATAAGACCCGGGGGATAGGGTCCCCGGAGATATTAGAATTTACTGAGAGGGGCTATTTTTTTACGGTAAAATTACAAGTCGTGGACCCAGCCCCCGGTGCTATGGAGACCTTACAGCCCCCCCTCCTTAGCCATACTTTTTTTTGTAGCCCCGGTGGGTAACGGGCCCTCGAGTGCTCCAGGAGGGGAGCCACATAGTCCCTCTCCCACAACACATAAACTTTTCCTTTTTAGCACCTCAGGGCCACACATAAAATGTTATAATTTTGCTCCCGGAATTTAACCCCCGGAGACGAAGTATTAAAAAAAACCTTCTTTTTATTTTTTTTATTTTACGGCACAGTCCACTCACCCTACACGCATCCCGGTTTAAAAAAAAAAGAAATTGGGGCGCCGGGGGGTCCTTCTAGGACCCGCTAAGCAGGTCTAGGGGGTACAATTATTTCTACCCTGCCCCCTTTCTCCGTTTTGAGCACATATTCCACTGACTTCCTCAGCCTCGCTTCTACCGAGGCACAAAATGGCTGCCAACAGTTCCTGGTTTTGAATGTTTACAACCACTTGCCAATCCTTGCACAATCCGCGGATCCACCGTGCCCATAGATATATAAATGACTTTAACCATAATTTTCTCAGGAACTACTGAACAGATTGACACCATATAAGCAAAAGGCACAAGTCGGAACTGAGGACTACCTCTCTGCCAAATTTGGTGTAATTCCGTTCAGCCGTTCGGGCTGTAGCCGTGGCTAAAGGTCCTATGGGAAATTGCATGGGGAAAACACGTTTTGGCAACCCCCTTTTTTCTCAGCCACTGCTTGACCAAACACCCTCAGGAAAGGAGCGGAGCTGAGCTGGCCAAAAGTTTGGAAAATTTCAAGAAGATTCATCAATCGACGCCAAAGTTATTGCCAATAGAATGTTGTGGTTTTCCTATGGATAATAGGTCCTAACTATAACTACCTATAGGTTATATATATATATATTCACTGAAAAAACCATAGGTTATAGACCATATATAGTTAGGAATTAGCATTTACAAAACCTTGAAAATTCACTGAAAAAACCATGGGTTATAGACCATATATAGTTAGGAATTAGCATTTACAAAACCTTATTTTACTCACACAAAACCATTGAAATTCGCATATATAGTTAGTTGCACTAACTATATATCACGCACCAGCAATTCACTGCTGATGATGTCACATATTACATCATTAATGACATGGTCAGTGACATCACTGATGACATCACTGATGACATCTCAATAGACATCACTGATGACATCACTGATGACAACATCCAGTGACTGTATGTTTCTGTAAAGTTTAAATATGTCTTACATATTGAAGAATGAGTGGATGTATAAGTGTCTGGATGAAGGATTTAGTAGGTGCATGACTGACTGAATGAGTGAGTGATTAAATGTGTCTCAATGAGTGCATGGGTTAGTGACTAAACTGTCTTAATTTGTGCATCATTATGTCTGTTGTTCTGTAAACTGCTGCATGTGTTGATCAGTAGCTATATGAGTAACTATAAGGGTTATTGATTGGTTGCCCAAGTATTTGTATGGGAGACTGAGTGTGTGTGTGGGTGGCTGGGAGGTGTATGACTCTTTGCATAGATGTGTGAGCAGTTGATTCACTAGATGTATGGGTTCAAAAGTGCATGTGGAAACAGCTGTATGGGCGGTTGACTGTGTGCATGAGTGTATTGGTGAGTGAATGGATATCTCAGTGCTACATGTCAAAGTAAGTACATATGTAAAACACAGTACATGTGAGAGTTGACATATATAAATACCTGTGCATAAGAGCCAGTGAATGTGTGAGTGGCTGTATGGATCATTGTGAACTTGTATCAGGGATTGTATAAGAGAGTAAATATGTGTTAGTATATGTTTGAATAAGTAAGGTGTGTATAACTGTATAGTTGAGGAAATGGAGGTGTGATTGATTCTTTGCATGACTGACTAGGTGTGTGAGTAACTCCATGGATGAGTGACAGTCTGTGAGTGTCTGTTTACACTGTTTGTATCTAAGGTTATATTAGAGTCTGAAGAGGTTCATCGTATTATCACATGAGTGATATCATCAGTGATGTGATCAGTAGTGTCAAATGAGATGTTATCAGTGATGTCATCAGTGATGTCATTTGAGATGTCATCAGTGATGTCATCAGTGATGTCATTTGAGGTGTCATCAGTGATGTCATCAGTGATGTCATTTGAGATGTCATCAGTGATGTCATCGGTGATGTCACTGACCATGTCATGAATGATGTAATATGTGACATCATCAGCAGTGGATTGCGGGTGCGCGATATATAGTTAGTGCAACTAACTATATATGCGAATTTCAATGGTTTTGTGTGAGTAAAATAAGGTTTTGTAAATGCTAATTCCTATCTATATATGGTCTATAACCTATGGTTTTTTCAGTGAATTTTCAAGGTTTTGTAAATGCTAATTCCTAACTATATATGGTCTATAACCTATGGTTTTTTCAGTGAATTTCAATGGTTTTTTAATAGCAAATATCAAAAGCTTTAAAATGTCAAGTACGTGGTAGGTAAAAACATTTTCGTGTTTTAAAGATGGCTCTGGGCAACCGTGGAACTCGGACGCTTGACTGCTAGGGCATGGGCCCCATTCCCAAAAGAGTACCCTCAGCCTTGAAGATTCTACAACAGTCACCGGGACCCCCGACTCCCGTAGACTTCCGGTGGGGAGCGACTGCCATGATTGCTCGGGGAATGGCCACGACGTAGCCACGAGATGGTGGTGCTCTCATGCTGACGCCAGCGTCAGTCTGAAACATCCAGAAACACTGTAGACTACCAATTCGTTCACTTCCGGTGGAGCCCCAACGTGACCCGGTAGAGAAAAACTTGCCCTCCCCTCTTTGACTGATGGTTCTTGTTGCCTGTCCCTTCTGTTGTCATTTAACAGAACTTTTTGGACTACTGAAAGGGGTTGTGTTCCGACCACTGGTTGGTGGAGACATTTTGACTATATTCTGGACCTGCGTTGTCGCGTAATGCGTCATATGACGCGCCGCGTTAGCGCACCCGGAAGTGCTCCGGTGCGCGAGGCGCAGCTTCCCGCGAGCGATCCAGAGCGCGGCGCGCAGCGCGTAACGTAAGCATAACAGGTCATGTGACTTGTTAATAAAACTTTTCATTGGTTCATTTTACTTTTGTTTTTCTAATGATGGAAGGCTTGGTCATATGACCTAAAAATAACACACTTCATTGCTTTTGAACATTTTTTTTTCCCAAATGATGAAAGCCCCACCTTTTTTTTTTCACTCTAACTTGTAAAGCAAAGGACCCAGATGCATTTACAGTTTATCACTAACAATGTTCCAGGCTAATGTATTTTCCCGGGAAATTTACAACTGTCCTGCAAGTAAAATATTCCTATTTCGAGAAAAAGGGCGTTTCTTCGTCCCATGAGGGAGCCGTTGAACAAAAGAGGCTCGGCCTGCTGTCTTAGTCGCTGATAGGCATGAATATCGGATTCTTATTGATCACTTTATGTTGCAGGAGTGGAAAACACAACAGCCCTTGACCATTTATCTTTACTGCGTTCCTGCGTATTATACCTTTTAACGGTCATGTAATCGGGCTGCTTTATTTCACTTGCCTTTTACTAATTCAAAAACAGTGGCTATTATTCAAAACTTTACCAATCTAGGTACTACTACCATGTTTTGTTTTAAAAACCTTTATTGTGAAAATGTCAGTATACAAATACGGGCCTATAACCACGTGGGCCGGCCACGGAGCAAACTGGAATCGTATATGATGAGGGGACATTTACACTGTAAAAGAACGTAACGGGCGGGCCATTAGGTTGCAGGAACTAAGGTGTCTAACAGTTGCGGAATCGGTGGACGTACATTTTATAATTAAAGTACGACAGGGCCAGTTACAATAAAATTATCTAGATATACATTTGCGGGCAAGTACCATGGGTGACGTTAATTCGAACTTTCAATAGTACAGTAATCAATAACACATCAGAACTTAATATCAATAGGGATGTCCAAATGTTCAATCAGTACTCGTCTCCGCCCGCCATGTGCTTCAAAACTGCATACGTATCTCGTGATATCAAGGTTGGGCAACCAGTACACAACAAGGAGTTACGAGTCCCATTTATACCGGCACCATTTTGGGCGAGGCCCGGCAGGTCCAGGATATAGTCAAAATGTCTCCACCAACCAGCGGTCGGACCAGAACCCCTTTCGGCAGTCCAAAAAGGTTCTGTTAAATGACAACAGAAGAGATAGGCAACAAGAACAATCAGTCAAAAGAGGGGACGCTTTCGGGAATGTGGCCCATGCCCTAGCAGGCAAGCGTCCGAGTTCCAAGGTGTCCCAGGGCCATTTTAGTGGACCAGGCCCAAATCCAAAGAGCCGGCCGCCATTTTGAGAGTTCTGTTGCAGCCGCCTATCGCTGTTGTCGCAAGAGCGGGCGGAACTCAGCTGGATGGCGGGTGAGGCACTGTGCCGCAAGAGCGGGCGGAACTCAGCTGGACGGCGACTGAAACGCTAAGAGGCGCCCCACTGCAGATGAGGTGCCTCCACCTGGGGAGGCGGGAGAGGCCCGTTTGCGCCGCCTCCCCCCCCCCCGGGCACCCCACGCCGTCTTTCGGCGCAGCAATGTAGGATGGCTACACCAGTGCGGCAACTTGCTGGACACCACCTCGGTGCCATCCGGATCTCGGCGCGTTGTGCTGCCTTCGGCCTACTGTAGCAGCAAGTGCGGGCGCAACTCAGCTGGACGGCGAATGAAACGCTAAGGGGCGCCCCACTGCAGATGAGGTGCCTCCACCTGGGGAGGCGGGAGAGGCCCGTTCGCGCCGCCTCCCCCCACCCAGGCACCCCACGCCGACTTTCGGCGCAGCATTGTAGGATGGCCACACCAGTACAACAACTTGCTGGACACCACCTCTGCGCGTTGTGCTGCCTTCGGCCTATTCGCACATCGGTCCGCTACTCCACACCAGTACAACAACTTGCTGGACACCACCTCGGTGCCATCCGGATCTCGGCGCGTTGTGCTGCCTTCGGCCTATTCGCACATCGGTCTGCTACTGACGCCGCCTCACAGGCCAACGGATTTTGTAGGCTTTTTCTAGCCCAAAGCCGCATAACAGGTCATGTGACTTGTTTATAAAACTTTTCATTGGTTCATTTTACTTTTGGTTTCCGAATGATGGAAGGCTTCATCATATGACCTAAAAATAACACTTTTCATTGGATTGAAACATTTTTTTTCTCCCAAATGATGAAAGCCCCACCTTTTTTTTCCTTACTCGGCAATCCAAAAAGGTTCCGTTAGATGACAACAGAGGGGACAGGCAACAAGAACCATCAGTCAAAAGAGGGGAGGGCAAGTTCTTCCCTACCGGGTCACATTGGGGCTCCACCAAAAGTCATCGAATTGGTAGTCTACAGTGTTTCTGGATGTTTCAGACTGAAGCTGGCGTCAGCATGAGAGCACCACCATCTCGTGGCTCCGTCGTGGCCATTCCGCGAGCAATCATGGCAGCCGCTCCCCACCGGAAGCCTGCGGGAGTCGGGGGCCCGATGACTTTTGTAGAATCTTCAAGGCTGAGGGGACGCTTTCGAGAATGGGGCCCAAGCCCTAGCAGGCAAATTTCCGAGTTCAAATGTGTCCCAGGGCCATTTTAGTGCACCAGGCCCAAATCCGAAGAGCCGGCCGCCATTTTAAGAGTCCTGTGGCAGCCGCCTATCGCTGCACCGCAAGAGTGGGCGCAACTCAGCTGAATGGCGGATGAGGCACAGTGCCGCAAAAGCGGGCGCTAAACAGCTGGATGGCGAGTGAAACGCCAAGGGGCGCCCCACTGCAGCAGAGGAGCCTCCACCTGGGGAGGCGGGGGAGGCCCGTTCGTTCCGCCTCCCCCCCCGGGGCGCCCCACGCCGTTTTTCGGCGCAGCATTGTAGGATGGCCAGACCAGTGCGGCAACTTACTGGACACCACCTGGGTGCCGTCCGGATCTCGGCGCGTTGTGCTGCCTTCGGCCTATTCGCACAACGGACCGCTACTGACGTCACCTCACAGGCCGACGGATTTTGCCGACTAAAAGACAGACCATAGCAGCCCATTGTTGCTTTGAGATGTATGTTGCAGCAGGCTGCCATGTAAATAGTTGTTTAAAATGTTTTTTTTTAACGTGTTTACTTTGTTGGAGCGTATATATTTATAAGTTATTAAAGAGTTATAATCCTACTACTTTGTTGGAGTGCTATATATTTTTAATGTGACACATAATTGTGAAGACTTTGATGTACAAAAAGGCATCCCTGGAATCTTCCGCTTCAGGCTTGGTCCCACACACCCTTACAGTGAGAATCCCTTCCCCAATCACAATACAGGATCGTTATCAGATAGTAGGAACACGTGTGGTGTGACGGATCTCATGGGGTGGGGGCCTTGATCTACTGTAACTCCTTTGAAGAGGGGTGATTCTTTACAGTTGGGGCCATAAACTACATACGCACGGCTAGGTGATAGCCTTGGACCGGCCTGGACAATCAGACACAGAGGAAGAGGAGTGTCAGAGGGTGCGGTAGTGAATAGGGTGAAAGGGAGGTGTCGGGCGGGCACAGGGTGTGATTCTCAGGGAAGAGCAGCGCAGATGGGGGGAGGTTTATGGCCCATGCATGAGACAGAGAGCGGGGGTGACCAGTGCGTGGGGGAGATGCTTGCGAGGGTGAGGAGCCATGCTGAGGATTGGCGGCATGCAGAGAGTGGGTCTGGTCAAGGCATCTAAAATGGCTGCCGTGCACGACAAAAGTGTGGCATTGGAAAAAAGGCAAGATGGCGCAGACAATGTTTATCAATACGGATTAATTTATAACAATTATTTTTAACAATATATTTACTCGCAGTGACAAAATGGCGGTCAACACTTCCTGATTTCCTTCGAATCGAACGTTAACAGACGTCACGCAGCCAAAAAAAAACAAACGCTCACGCGCAGCCGCTGGAAGACATGTATCAACATATATGAGCATCCTCAGCCACCCTCAGAAAACATAGGGGGTCAGGATACGTCTCCCGTACCCCCTTATACCCATTTCTCACATTGTTTTTCCTCCATCTTGTAATTTAATTAAAACGAAACACAAAATGGCGAATTCCCGTTTCGCGACCCGGTTCGCGAACCGGGAAGCGCTTGTACCGCGAAAAATCTATTTTTTTTTATTTGCCCCACGGGACCCTTTAATAACCCCAACATCATTCCTAGGGGGTCAAGAGGGGTCTACCTTGCCCCCTTTCATTAAATTCCCCCTTCGTTTTTCTCCTCCTCTTGTCTCTCGATCCTACCGAGAGACAAGATGGCAGCCGTTCCAGACTGTTTAGAATGTTGACAGACACCGGAGAGCCAATCAGCTTCGCTTCGCAAAGTTCCGTAACGCGAAAAGTACGCGAACCGGAGCGCTACCCGGGACGCTGTCACAGATATATCTGTTTTTTAAAACGTTAATTTCTCAAAATCCACTGGAGCACATATATTGAGACCCAGCAAAGGCACATCGGGCTAACAGTCCCTACAATTTTGGTGCAAATCCATTCAGCCGTTCGAGCTAAAAGTGAGGCCAAACGCCCTATGGAAAAATGAATGGGAAAAATGCGTTTTGGTACCCCCCTTTTTTCTCGGCCCCCCCTTGACGAAACTCCCCCAAATTTTAAGGGGCTGCTCAGAAACAAAATGTGCCATTTTCCTGGAAATTTCAGCCAATTCCGTCCTCAAACGCCAATGTTATTAGACATAGAATTTTCAAAAGTCCCATAGAGAAAAAAATCCTAACTATGTATACCTACTGGCGACCGCCAGTAGGAAATGTATATATATATATATATATATATATATATATATATATATATATATATATATATATATATATACACAAAGATTTGCCTGTTAAGGAGGAGCCCACACGAGTAAGTGAAGTTTATGCCTATTTATTAAGTTCGAAGGTTAGCAGTGTCCTTGCAATAAAAAAGCGCTTTGCTTAAAAAATCTTCCACCAGCCAACGCGTTTCGTGCTTCAAGCACTTCTTCCTGGGCTTCAATGGATGCTTGCAACAAGAGTCAGAGTTTGTGATTAGGCACCACCTTTCTACCTGCCTGTGTAGGCGTGGCCAATCCCATGGCATGCTGGTGATTGTAGTGCTTTCGTATTCCTCATAGTGAGTTGCCTGACCCTTGTTGGCAGTAATGGTCAGTATTTCCCAAGTGGGACGCAGGGCACATTTCTTTCACAAGTCACGCTTCTCATCACCTTCCAACGGCATTACCCGTCCTTGAACCAAAGCGTCAGTTGGCGCTTCAGCAGATCTGCACACGTGCAGCTGGGCTCCCTCCGCGACTCAGGCTGGGCCGCCGAACATATCCCCAAAGATTTGCCTGTTAAGGAGGAGCCCACACGAGTAAGTGAGGTTTATGCCTATTTATTAAGTTCGAAGGCTAGCAGTGTCCTTGCAATACAAAAGCGCTTTGCTTAAAAAATCTTCCACCAGCCAACGCGTTTCGTGCTTCAAGCACTTCTTCCTGGGCTTCAATGGATGCTTGCAACAAGAGTCAGAGTTTGTGATTAGGCACCACCTTTCTACCTGCCTGTGTAGGCGTGGCCAATCCCATGGCATGCTGGTGATTGTAGTGCTTTCGTATTCCTCATAGTGAGTTGCCTGACTCTTGTTGGCAGTAATGTTCAGTATTTCCCAAGTGGGACGCAGGGCACATTTCTTTCACAAGTCACGCTTGTCATCACCTTCCAATAGCATTACCCGTCCTTGAACCAAAGCGTCGGTTGGCGCTTCAGCAGGTCTGCACACGTGCAGCTGGGCTCCCTCCGCGACTCAGGCTGGGCCGCCGAACATATCCACAAAGATTTGCCTGTTAAGGAGGAGCCCACACGAGTAAGTGAGGTTTATGCCTATTTATTAAGTTCGAAGGTTAGCAGTGTCCTTGCAATAAAAAAGCGCTTTGCTTAAAAAATCTTCCACCAGCCAACGCGTTTCGTGCTTCAAGCACTTCTTCCTGGGCTTCAATGGATGCTTGCAACAAGAGTCAGAGTTTGTGATTAGGCACCACCTTTCTACCTGCCTGTGTAGGCGTGGCCAATCCCATGGCATGCTGGTCATTGTAGTGCTTTCGTATTCCTCATAGTGAGTTGCCTGACCCTTGTTGGCAGTAATGTTCAGTATTTCCCAAGTGGGACGCAGGGCACATTTCTTTCACAAGTCACGCTTGTCATCACCTTCCAACGGCATTACCCGTCCTTGAACCAAAGCGTTGGTTGGCGCTTCAGCAGGTCTGCACACGTGCAGCTGGGCTCCCTCCGCGACTCAGGCTGGGCCGCCGAACATATCCACAAAGATTTGCCTGTTAAGGAGGAGCCCAGACGAGTAAGTGAGGTTTATGCCTATTTATTAAGTTCGAAGGTTAGCAGTGTCCTTGCAATAAAAAAGCGCTTTGCTTAAAAAATCTTCCACCAGCCAACGCGTTTCGTGCTTCAAGCACTTCTTCCTGGGCTTCAATGGATGCTTGCAACAAGAGTCAGAGTTTGTGATTAGGCACCACCTTTCTACCTGCCTGTGTAGGCGTGGCCAATCCCATGGCATGCTGGTGATTGTAGTGCTTTCGTATTCCTCATAGTGAGTTGCCTGACCCTTGTTGGCAGTAATGTTCAGTATTTCCCAAGTGGGACGCAGGGCACATTTCTTTCACAAGTCACGCTTGTCATCACCTTCCAACGGCATTACCCGTCCTTGAACCAAAGCGTCGGTTGGCGCTTCAGCAGGTCTGCACACGTGCAGCTGGGCTCCCTCCGCGACTCAGGCTGGGCCGCCGAACATATCCACAAAGATTTGCCTGTTAAGGAGGAGCCCACACGAGTAAGTGAGGTTTATGCCTATTTATTAAGTTCGAAGGTAAGCAGTGTCCTTGCAATAAAAAAACGCTTTGCTTAAAAAATCTTCCACCAACCAACGCGTTTCGTGCTTCAAGCACTTCTTCCTGGGCTTCAATGGATGCTTGCAACAAGAGTCAGAGTTTGTGATTAGGCACCACCTTTCTACCTGCCTGTGTAGGCGTGGCCAATCCCATGGCATGCTGGTGATTGTAGTGCTTTCGTATTCCTCACAAGTCACGCTTGTCATCACCTTCCAACGGCATTACCCGTCCTACACAGGCAGGTAGAAAGGTGGTGCCTAATCACAAACTCTGACTCTTGTTGCAAGCATCCATTGAAGCCCAGGAAGAAGTGCTTGAAGCACGAAACGCGTTGGCTGGTGGAAGATTTTTTAAGCAAAGCGCTTTTTTATTGCAAGGACACTGCTAACCTTCGAACTTAATAAATAGTCATAAACCTCACTTACTCGTGTGGGCTCCTCCTTAACAGGCAAATCTTTGTGGATATGTTCGGCGGCCCAGCCTGAGTCGCGGAGGGAGCCCAGCTGCACGTGTGCAGACCTGCTGAAGCGCCAACCAACGCTTTGGTTCAAGGACGGCTATATGTATATATATACACTATAAGCAATTGTGCTGTTGGTGCATTTAAAGCCTGTTGATGCCGTGGCTATCCTTTGAAAAAGTTCAATGTCTGACGGAAATGGATTAGGAATAGCCAACGCTTGTCAAATTTGAATAAAACAAAATCACTGTGAGGAGTGCGGCTCAATCCTTTCAGAGAAGAGAAGGTCTTTTGTGAAATATATATATAAAATGTTGGTCTGCACTGTGTTGAAATTGTTACATTTTCACCAATATCTAGTCGGAAATTAATTAAAGTAACAGCTGTGCACATATTTGGTATTCTCTTCATCCATACCTTACTTTAATTGTTGAGATCAAGTCCTGAACAAAATTAAAATCATTTTCAATTATTACCTGGCCCTGTACAAGGGTTAATTCCAATATTATCTTATCGTGTCTATTGCTCATTTATAACTGGAACATGAAAACACATCAGTATAAATATGTATTTATGAATTTCAATTTGAATTTTCTAATTAAATTACCCTATTTGTTTTTTTGTTTATTATTAGCAGTAATAGTGTTAGTATTATTATTGCTGGCATCAGTATTATCATCAGTCCAGCCAAAGAAAATTACAGCTCACAAATAACTCTTAATGAAGGTGAAGTGTCTACTACTTCCCAATGGTTGTCCTCACTTGAATCCACCCTGGGTAGAAACTGGGCCACTCTATGTAAAAAGAGTGTTAGGACAAATAACAGATACCATAGTAAGCATCTTTACCTGCTCATTTAATTTATGGCGACGTCAACAACTTTATTTGAGAAAACACCATTTACAGTATTCAGTGATACACCCTCCTAGGCACCATCCATGTGTTTTGTCAGTTTCAGTGTTCCAACAAGGACAGCTCTGAGAAATAAATCTGCCTTGTATTAATCCAAAATCTTTTTAGTAGTGAGTGTTGCTGGCCCATGAGCTCAAAGTGGGAGATTTTCCCATTTTCTCTTGTCTGTACATAGAGGACAGATTCCTGCTTTGGGACTGCAGACCTACTGAGATCTCTGAACGATAATCTGTACAGATGCCTTTCTTGATGAAACCTGGGGAGTAGAATACCTTTATGGTTCATGCCCTGACTGTGTTATCACAGCTGTATGTATGCCCTGTTGAAAACAACAACAATCTGAAATTGGAGAACTCTGGTTTTGTAGTGGAAGCATAAATAATTTCACCAATGGCCAGGGAGGGGGCAGTTGAGAGGGAATGTGGACAGTTGGCGCAAAAACAAGAGGAATCACCATGCTCCCATCCTTAACTCAATTGCTTCTGTAGTCTGTCTATGCAGTTATAAAACTACAAATTCTATCTGCCAAAACAACCTTTTTTGGCAGGCCTAGATCATCCATTTAAATATTAATAAGGCACCCCTATATAGGCCTTAAATGCTCATAGGGCATGAAGCTTCATTTCCAAAGGAAAGCACTGCGATACAATATTGAAATTAATAATGGTATCTCCAATTAGGAAACAGCTACACATTTCATTTTTGACATTTTTAAAATATTACAAGCCCAATCCATTACTAAAGTCAGATTGGTAACAAATATGTTACAAAAGGTACTTTTAAATATCCAACTTCTACCTGCTGATGCCTCTAGAATCTCATTTGCATGCACTTCCAACTGCCACCCAGGAGCTGACCAACTCCTTTGATGAAGTATCTTAATTACCTGTCAAGTGGCCTACCCTGTCACGGGCAGATGTAGCTAACACCTGGGCCTGCCCCCATCTATGTCTCTCTAGTTAGCCAGCCACCAATCCAAGTGAGAGAGGAACTGCCCCAGAACCAATTTTGATTGACCCCAGTGGTTGGATTGCTTATTTCCCTGGTCACATCTCTAGGGTGAGCTCATCACGGGGAAGGGCATTTCTGTCATGTTGAATTTAGTAAAGAGGAGCAATGTGGTATTGTTAGCAGTAGGGCAAACAGGAACTGCTGTAAACTTGGGTAGGATTACCCCTCATACATGTTCCCTTATTGGTTAGGGAGGGGCAAGCATTCACCCCCACCCACAGGCTAGTGCCAGGCATTAATATAGTTGGCATCCTGGGAAACGTCTTCAGAACACTACTCGACCTGTGCTGTCAAGATATCTGAGGAGACTTGGGAGGCTGGACCAAATCTCACTTATACCCATGACAAATAAGTGGACTCCAGGGGTTAGTTAGCTGGCTTCATGTTTAGCTACAGGGTCACAACAAGCTTTTTCTGAAGAACCCAGTTGAAGAGCTGAAGAGCCCAGCTAACCAGTTCCAACTGGATCTGTCCTGGACCCTGCTGGTGACTTCAGCTTGAGTGAGTCTTGACCACCAAGTGCTGTTCCTGCTGTCCTATGACCCTTGGCTGTGTCAAAATGTCCTCTTCCTAACATCCTGGGAAAACTTGTGACTTAGAAACATTCTACAAATGTTTTAACTTGAGAACCATCGGGAGATGGGGACCAACTGCTTTGCCAATTTGAAGAGGGTGCAGGTCCAGACTTCGCCCTAGCTCCCACTAAGTTAATTTTAGTGCTGAATCCAACAATGCTGAATTTTTTTAATTCAAACCGCAGCTTCATCTGTGCCATAGTTGAAGAAGAAAACTTGAACTTCTCCCATGTGGAGCTTTTCCAGCCTAAAACCAGCCATTTTGACGAAACTTTATTCCAATGCCAAAATGAATCGGCGTCGAGCACTTCTCTCAAAGCCAGCCCACTGCCTGTGTTCACTGAAGATTGTCAATACCAGGGGGGTGACTTTTCCACTAGAAAAAACCTGGCTCTTATATCTAACCCACGGTCCATCACGGGTGGCCTAAAACGTAACCTTGACCCACTCATGAGCAACCAGATGACTGGTTTGTACTTAATAGTTTTTGATGCTATTTTCCTTTTAAAAAAAAATTCATTATATCTCCAGTTCACCTTATTGGATGTTTATCATTTTGATGTAATTTTTCTCAATAAATTATGTTCTGTTTTTATTTTTGCAATGGGATTTTTATTGTGTTGCGTTTTTGACTTTCAAGCTGTTTTGCTCCTTGTAATCCCTTTACACATTTCCTTAAGTTAAGCCTGCTTGCTCTGTGCCAAGGTTAACAAGGGTGTAATTGCTGAAACCTTCACTGGACCTAACAAGAATAGTACCATTATTAGTTTGGATTCACCCTAACTAAGAATCCAATTTCTCTTTTCAAATTTTACTAATAGGGAGCTGGATGTTTCAGGGCCGATCCACAAAGCCTTATCAGAATATGTAAATGAGTACTGAGGTTCTTCGGTTTCCGACTTCGTCCCGTATTTAGCCGCCATTTTGTGTTTCGTCGCCATTTTGTGTTGCCCTCACTCAGGCAGCACGGCGAACGGAGTGGTTTTGCTTTTCTCAACTGCTACGTGTCTCTTCTGTTAAAAAGTAACCCCCTGCCCTTGTTTACGAAACCGATGTCAGGGTCTGGCCGCGTTCGCTAATCCATGTCTGGGTTGATTGATCCTTGTCTCGACTGACTATTTGGCTTCTTCTATTCTTTCCTTACATTATCTTATCCGACTGGCCTTCGCTATTCTCTCCTTGTATTCTCTTGTTACACAACTATCCTTTAAGACACACAAATACGTCCTGCCACCTGCAAATTGGATTGTAGGCACTAGTACTGATTAATTCGTTGGGAGGGGTGACACACAGGGTTTGGAAGAGGGCGTATTTGGGACACCTGATAGCTTGTTTTCTAACTTTTCGTATTGGCTTGCTTTGTAGGTACTGGGAGTATACATTGTAAATATGTGTGCTATAAAAGAATGTGTGCCACGGACTAAAGTGGCAGTCTCCTCAGAATATACTCTGTACTTCTGGGACAACAGTGCTTAGCTGCAGCTAATAAACCTGGTTTTCTTCGCCCAACAGAGTGTCTCGTGTCTCTGTTCGACAAGGCAGGTGAACTCGGGGATTTAAGGCGTGCACTCTTGTTGTTATGGTACCACATCCAGCGGATACTCTTTTGAACAAAATGAAAACACAACATCTCACGAGTGCTCGCTTGTCTGGATATGAGCTGACGCTTTTGGCTACTCATATACACATCAAGCGGTGTAATACTTTTATATTCAGCAATGTTGTTACCCATTCCGGAAGAGAGCGGCACTCAAGAACAGCATGATTGTTTTCTCCGTCCAGAGGAGGAAACGAAAGGTAGAATAGACTTAAAAGACACACCACTCATGGACCCAGGTGGGATCTTATGGGTGGATGGGTCTTGTTTCAAACTTCCAAATGGCGAGACAACTGCGGCCTATGCTGTTACCACTTTGTATACGATAGTGGAGACAGCACGCATTGCACAGAATTCAGCCCAAGCAGCTGAACTAATTGCCCTGACGAGAGCGTGTGTGTTGGCTAAGGCAAAGAGAGTGAATGTTTACACGGATAGCCAATACACCTTTGGCGTGGCTCATAGTTTCGGTCGTTTGTGGAAGGAAAGAGGATTCTTTACTTCCCATGGGACTAGGATACAGCATGGACAGTTGGTAACTGACCTTCTTGAATCACTTGCTTTGCCTACCCAAATAGCGATAGTAAAGTGTAGTGCTCATAAGAAGATCATTGATGATGTGGGTCGCGGGAATGCTTTTGCAGACGAGGTAGCAAAAGAAACAGCGAGAGATGCTACGAGCCGCATGTGTGTTGCAGGCCCTGCAAGATGGGTCAGAGGGTGTGTGAGGATACAATAGAAAGTGTGAGAATGATTCAAAAAGAGGCTACTGAAAAGGAATTGAGTAAGTGGAGAGAAAGTACAGGAATGTTGGACGCGACAGGGTGTTGGACGGAATTCTCAGAACATCAGCGTTGGCTGTTACCAGACGCCTATGTACTGCCTGTAGTTACTATGGCGCATGGTCCAGCCCATATCAGTGTAAAAGGAATATGCAAACTTCTGGCTCCAGTATGGCAAAATAAAGGAATTCCTAAATTTGCGGAAAATGTGGGGAAACATTGTATCGTTTGTTTAATGCATAATCCAGGAAAGGGAACCCCAACTCCAGCAGGTCATTTTGCTCCCCCTACGTACCCTTTTGAGGTATTACAAATTGATTATATTCATATGGAACGCTGTAATAACCTCAAGTATGTTCTGGTGGTGGTGTGTGCCTTTTCCAGATGGATAGAGGCCTACCCCCTAAAGAACAATACTGCTTTGTCTACTGCCAAAGTCCTTTTGAAGGAATTTTTCCCGAGGTTTGGTTTGCAGCGAATTGTCTGGAGTGACAATGGAAGTGAATTTGTAGGCCAAATTATGCAGAAGGTGTGTGCGGGTCTTTGTATTAGGCAGAAATTCCATGCGGCATCCATGCGGCAAACCACCCTCAGTCAGCAGGTTTGGTAGAGTGCTATAATGGCACTCTTAAGCTTAAACTGGCGAAGATTCAGGCCAGCACAGGTCTTGCTTGGCCTGACGCATTACCTTTGGCACTTTTATCCACGAGAACTACTGTACATTCTCGTTTAGGACTCAGCCCATACAAGGTCGTTTTTTGGGCGCCCAGCTAACGTCTGGGGAGTCCTTCAACCTAAAAAGTACTCTGACATCCCGTATCCAATGTTGATTGACTATTTGCATGACCTCACCATTAAATTGCGTGTTCTTCACCAACAGGTTCAAAACGCTTTGCCAGAGGCCTCTGCAGATTCATGTCACTCCATTCAACCCAGTGACTGGGTCTGCCTGAAGAATTTCCGGCGGAAAAAGAATCTGGAACCTCGTTGGGCCCGCCTCGGCAAGTTCTGCTAGCAACACGTACAGCAGTAAAGGTCGTCGGGAAGAAGAATTGGGTCCATGGCGTGCACTGTAAGAGGGTACCTTTGCCTTTACCTTTTGATCAGTGGGTCCGCAAGGGTATAAGTGACAGCGAAGGCGAAAGGGTCCCTCGATTTGTACCTTTCAGTAATGTACGCTTGGATCGAGCGAACTCTGAGAAAGAAGACGACGACGTGTTGCAAGAAGCTGTACCATCACATTTACGATTGAACACAGTAAATCTTGAAACTTTGTTTCAAGAACAAACAATACCTAATAAGACTCGCAACAACTTAAGATCCAGATCGATGAAAGACAATTGAACTTTCTTTTTCCTTTTTCTTTTTCTGATCACCATTTTTGAGAGACATTTCTTTTCCACTATCCATCTAGTTGCAGGGTCACGGTAGGAGTCTTAGGCTGCGACCTGAGTAGTGACAGTAGGTCTGCAGGACTTGCAGTGTCATAGCACAGCTAATAATCACAGCTAAGTGATCTAGGAAGATTGCCGTGAGCAACGCCTTAGAGAATGGATATTAAAGTGGAAAAGAGTGATAAGAATCAAGAAATGAAAAGTAAATATAAAAAATTGCTGGTTAGTCCATGTGGCATAACCTTATGTATTTTAATATGTTCATGTATTTTATTGGCTTGTGTGAGTTGGGTTGTTCACACTATGCAGCAAGCACCTGTTCCAACTTCTGTTTCCTTGTCTTTTCCTACTACTGCCTCCCCACATCAGTTTCATACACTCCCGGAACATGAGCAAATTAGAAGAACAGAATACGTCAACAATTCATTTATTCAGTTATTACATCAGCATCAACTGGTAGTCAATACTACTGACAGAGAGAGGGATGCCGTATTTAGTCCTTCAATTTTCCTTCGAAGGCTCCGCTTGGACCTATTTGGCCATGTTTTCTAATGTATATCAGAATCAACTTTTTTTTTTTGTGTAAGACCTTTATTAACACAAAGCAGTTTACACAGCATGAGCCTACAACCCAGGGGCCGGCTCACCACGTTGGTACGATCATCTATCAGAGCACAAATGCGTTAGCAAGAACAGCACATTACTTCAAGGTTGAGCCACCCCATATACCATCCGTAGGACTCCTAGCCGACAAATGATGTGAGTCTCACATTTTATCATTTTATAGAGAAGGAAAACAGAAGAACAACATACCCCAACTAAGACCGTACAGTTCCATCCCTCACAGCCTAAACTTCAACTGTGATAATAGTTCCGGTTCCCACCGATAGTCTGCCGCCATCTGGCATGAACTCGTGCACCAGACATCACACATGCCAGAATGAGACAAAAGATGTGCTAGTCTTCCTCACTGTCCTGTATTGAGGTGAGGTAATCTGTCAAGAAACACCAAATGTCCTTCGGTCTGGACTTCGCTGGTAGTAGCTCCTCATAAGTTTGCATTTTGTCACGGCAGGTGGACATGTCATGAAGCCATGTTTTCTTCGTCGGCACCTTACGACTGTGCCAACATTGTGCCACCTGCCTTTTCACCAACAGTAAAGCAATTGTACAGAACCTGCGCTTCAAAGCTCTGAATTGGGGCACTATACCCAGTAAACAGATCTTGGGTGTGCACTGCACCTCTTCCTCCAACATGACAGTTAGCGTGGCAGTGACCTCCCCCCAGTACCTTGCTACCTTAGCGCAGTCCCAGGCCAGATGTACAAAATCCGCACCCTCCCTAGAACACCTCGTGCACCTGTCTTCCTCTTGTAAACCGAACCTAAGCAGTTTTGTCGGTGTGTAGTAGATTTGGTGAATACATTTAAAATGGATAATTCTTAAATTGCCGTTGGGCGTCAGTATCTGTGTTAGTGCGCAGGTGCTGCTCCATTCCTCATCCGTCAATGGCGTGTCTAAGAGTGCATCCCACCGCCCCTTAGCCTTCAGAGTGTGTCCCGCCAGTTCAGACTGTGCAGCAGTATATAGTCTAGATACCAAATGGGAAAGATCATTAGTGGTAATCAGTAGTTGCAGTGGTGCAAGGCATTCTGGCTCTGTTGGAAATGTCGGGTAGTGTTCCCTCAACGCCCTGGTCAATCTGTAGTACGTGAAGCGAAACATGGGAGTCTGATTCTGGATATAGCGCAATTGGTCTAGGCCTATGAATGTGCTCCCTTGAAATACATCCCCCAGCTTGTCAATACCAGCTCTACTCAGTAAGGACATTCCAACCTTCTCCCCAGTGACGGACAGCGCCTGATGATGGTGTAATGGCATGGCCGGTGCGTACAGCGGGGTTTTGTGAGCCAGCTGCCCAAGCCTGTGCCATGCTTTGACCGTGGTGTCTACAGTGTTTATATCCTTTGCATGTAACGGTGGCCGTGTGTGCGAGACGATCGCCGAGAGGGGGACAGGATATGCATCACCCTCCTCAATGGCCGCATGTGTGAGGTACGGGACCGCGTGGTACCAATATGCCGCATATTGCGCCTGTGCGCAGAGGTAATAGAGGAGAAAATCAGGCACACTGAAACCTCCTTGCGCAAATGGAAGTGTAAGTGTCTGCAGATCAATACGAGCCTGTTTGCCCGCCCATATCAAGGTCCGCACCAGGGAGTTTATACGGCGGAATGTTGCTTGTGGTGGCGTGATCGGTATGTTATTAAACGTGTATAACAATTTGGGCAACACGTTCATTTTGACGATAGCTATTCTATCGGCTAGTGATAGCGGCAAGTGTATCCAGCGTTGGATTTTGTCTTCAAGCTTAGAGAGTACCACCCCATAGTTCGCTCGCAGGACCTCCTCTGGATCCCTGTGATACATGACCCCTAGGTAGCGAATCGGGTCTTGTTGCCACTCCAACGGGAAATCTACTGCAAAGGGCGATGTAGTGTCAGTGAGGGGTATTATAGAGGATTTAGCCCAGTTAATTGCCAGACCCGAATGCCCGCCGAATCGGATGTATTCCCTGGGCAGCGGGTTTAGATGGGTTTCAGGGTCACGGACATATAGTAACATATCGTCCGCATAAAGTGATATGTGAAGTGGCCTGGCTACGAATTGCAATGCAGATTCTTTATAATTCTGTCGCACTATGCAGGCTAGCGGCTCCAGTGCTAGCGCAAATAATAGAGGCGATAGCGGGCAGCCCTGCCGCGTGCCACGTTCAATGCCAAACTGATCTGAAACATAGCCATTGATTCTGATCCTGGCACGCGGTTGCGTATAAAGCAGGGAGACCCATTGCACAAACCGTTTAGGAAACCCCATTCTATTTAGGACGGTAAGCATGTAGCGCCATTCAATGGAATCGAATGCCTTCGCAGCGCCGAGCATGACTGCCACCGCTTTAACCGAGGGTTGAAGGTAATGCGAGAGTGCAAACAGGGACCTAGTGTTATGTGAGGTGGATCTGGTGGGCACAAATCCAGATTGATCCGGAAGGACCAGTCGGGTCATCAAGGGGGACAGCCGCCCTGCCTTGAGTTTCACAAGGATTTTCGAATCCACGTTAATCAGGGACAGAGGTCTGTAGGAGTCACACTCCTCTGGATCTTTGGACGGCTTTAGAAGAGCAATGATCATGGCTTCACGCAGTGTGGGGGGAAGTAACGATTTCTCAAAGGAAGCGCCATACATGTCCACTAAATATGGAGCGATAATGTCCGCATATTGTTTATAAAATTCAGAGGTGTACCCGTCAGGGCCCGGTGCCTTGCCATTTGGCAGGGAACTTATCACCTCGGTTACTTCTTCTACAGTAATGGGCCTAGCCAAGTATTCCCTATGCGCATCCGACAGCCAGCCAATCGCCACATCATGCAAATAGTCATACGTTTCTTCTGCTGGTGCTGTGGGTTGTGACCGACATAGCGAGCCAAAAGAGTCTACAAAGCATTTCAGTATATCCGTAGCGTGTGTTTGCAATATACCCTCCTTAGATTTCACTCTAAGTATCGCTGTTTGTCCCCGGCCCTCACAGATTTTCCGAGCCAGCATAGCCCCCGGCCTATCCCCCTCTCCAAAGGTTCTAGCCACATGTTTACGATCCAAGTACTTTATTTCGGACTCCAGGAAGTCCGCATGTTCAGTATGCACTTCGCGCAACCTTGGTAGTAGGGAAACATCCTGAGTTGCCTCATACAGCAACTCCAAGTCCCTCATCTGTTGCTCGCAGCGGCGGAGTTGGCCCCTAATATCTTTGAGTACCCCTACGGTGGTGCTAATGCAGACCCCTCTAATCGTGGCTTTGAATGCCTCCCAAAGGAGGCACGGGTCGTCAGTTGTCTGTGCATTAATATCAAAGTAGTCCCTTATCGCTTTTTTAATGGTGTCCACATACACCGTGTCTGAGAGGGCCCGGGAATTAAAGCGCCACTGGAAAGGGGGGGGTGTGTATCGTGGAATTTCCATTTGCAACAGGACCGGATTGTGGTCTGACAATGTGCGGGGCAACACCTGTAGTTGACGAACCCATAGAGCCAAGTCTTTAGAACCTAGCCAGTAATCCAACCTGGACCAGCTATTGTGAGATGCTGTTATGTGTGTGGTGCCTGGCGCGTCAGTGTGTTGCAGCCTCCAGAGATCCGCTAAGGCTAGGTCTTTCATCATGTGACACACCATTTGCCGCGACTGCTTGTGTTGTTCTAGTGAATTAGAAGAGCGGTCCAGCCCGTCCTGCAGAGTCATATTCCAGTCCCCCCCACACAATATGTTTGTGCTAGCATGTTTTTGCAAGTGGCCCCAGACTTCCCGGAAGAAGTCCGGAGCGTCAGTGTTCGGTCCATATACGTTAAAGAACGTCACTCGTTGGCCCCTCAGTGTACCCGTCACCAACACGTACCTACCAGAGGGATCCTGTGTAACGTGTTGAGCTTCGAAGCTGATCCCTCTCTTAATCAAAATGATCACCCCACCGGAGTAGGAAGAATAGGAGGCTTTGTATATTGACTCAGCCCACCTCGACCCTAATTGTGCGTGCGTGTGTGGTGCGAGGTGTGATTCCTGTAGAAACGCTATATCTACGTTCCACCTGGCAAGGCTAGCAAAAATCTGTCTGCCTTTCTGAGGCTTCGAGAACCCCCGTATGTTCCAAGTAAGAACGTTCAAGCCCCTCCTGTCCGTATCTCTAGAACCCATTTACATCGGTTAAAGCAACACATGACATTCTTATACATTCCAACGCTGCAAATGATGCTCGCCCATCCTTAGCATAAAGCACAATCATATCGACGGCAGTCAATCCCGGTGGAGAAACAAAAAAGATAGACATTTGCAATACTGTCGGTCTTTGTAAACATACAAACAACCCCCCTCCCCTTATCCCACCCACTCCAGCAACCCCAACCTGCCGAAGCCATATCCCTTCAGTGCACCATTCCCCCAAACACACAACCATCAACTCAGTGCCCATACTGAGAACTCTTGGTGGGTATTACCCTCATGGAGGTCCGCCAGGAGCACAATCCTTCACCCGATGGACGGGTGCGGGCGACACTATATAAACTTTATAAATGCGTAATACAAGTGACCATTACCGCTGACCCCTCCACTCTCCAAGTACACAGCAATATTACACAAATACTAGCAGTGTTATAGGGGTAGCACAGTGACGCGCCGACCCCACTCGACGGCAGTGGCCGGCACAACCCACATCTCGCCCAGTGTTCAGATCGCCCCATATAGCAGGTTCGTGACTGTTAATAGTAAGGATAGGTGAGGCGTGTAGAAGCGGGTGCACAACTGACAGGTGCCACACCACAAGGCTGTATACCTCATAGCGCGGCATGTTCTCACGGCTACTGCACCCTAGTGCTCATGATCAGATGGTGCACCAACTAACACAGTGGGAGAAATCTTGCTAATCCGCCACGTGTCAGAGACTGCACCAGCTCGGCTCGGTATCATGAGCAAAGACAGCGTGGGGGGGGCATGGTAGCATGGGGCGGCCACAATCTACAGCCAAAGTACAAATATAGGTGTGTAGCAGTCCCCGCTGCTCCAATAGATAACAGCCCCTCAGTTATACAGTTAGTGCAGTAACAGCGCCATAGTCTACTCTTAGGAGTTCGGCACCAGGCGGGCCTGTCCAGTACAGCCATCAGCGGCCATGTGACAATGCACATTAGTCAACAGAACAACAAAACTCACCGCTGTCCGACGAGGAATCACGTTGGTGGCTTCAGTCCGAGTCCCTTTGTTGATCCTTTTGCGAGCCTGCTCTCGACTCGCGCTGCACCTTTCTAACAAAGTCTTGGGCCGCCTTGGGTGTTGCTAGTACGATTGCCTTCTCCTTCCACACCACTCTGAGTGGAGCTGGATATAACATTGAGTACACAATGTTCAGGTCCCGTAGCTTAGCCTTCACGGAGGTGTACTCCTTCCGAGCCTGTTGGACCGCAACCGTGTGATCCGGGTAGAACTCCAGGGAGTTGCCTTGATGTTGTATTTTCCCCTTTTCACGAGCGAGCCGAAGGATCGTGTCTCTGTCCCGGTAATTGAGGATCCTCGCCACAATCGGTCTAGGTGTGGCACCGGGCGGCGGTCTTGGGGCCAATGATCTATGGGCTCGTTCCACTATGAAGATTGGCGATAAGGCCTCCACGCCAAAGAGGTCTTTACACAGATTTTCGACGTAGTTCTCCATCCGCCCCGTGTTGGTCGTCTCCGGCAGGCCAGTGATCCGAACGTTATTGCGCCTCAAGCGCGCTTCCAAATCCTCCTCCTTCGCCCTGATCACCTCCAGGAGTCATTCCATGCCTGCGCACTTGGAGGTGGAGGCCCGCGCTTCATCTTCAACTGCGGAAATTCTGGTTTCGGCCTCATCCAAACGTTCGCCATGCTTCTCCTGCCGAGCGGCCATGCTGTCCATCCTGCAGGTCAGGTTATCCAGCTTACCGTTGATATCCTGCAGATTCGATTGGATCGCCAGTAGGATCTTCTCTATGTTGCTGTTGGGTATAGGTTCGGCAGTGTCGCCATCTTCCACCACCTCCTCTGTGGATTTCGCCGCCTTTCTGTTTTCAAAGGAGATTTTTGGCTGCTGCTTATCTGGTTTCCCCATGATGGCGGTTGGAGACGTCGCCTTCCTGAAAGCGGGCCCAGACGCCCTTGTGCCTCTCGCCGCTGTTGCCGTGATGTACCGCTCAGGGTATAGAGTAGTCGCACTTGATATTGCCCCTGCGACCGGGGAAAAGGGCCACAATCGTCACCCACCAGGTCGCGTGGGTGATAGGGGGGGTCGCGGTCAGCCCACGTCAGCAGCAGCGCGGTGTAATGCGGTCAGGGAGCGCTTATACCCCGGCCAGGTCCCCACCGCAGTCGGTAGTATGCAGAGTCCTGGCCTCCCTCGAGAGTCCCACTGCTGCCGGAGTTGTGTGCGAGTTCGGCGGATCTCCCGCCTATCCGTTATCGCAGGCGGCAACAATGCACTTCCACAGAGCAGGCAGCAAGCGCTTTTATCTAGCAGCGATGCAGGTAGCAGAGATCGCCGTGTAGCCGCCAGTCAAAGAGACCAGCTCGGCCTAGTCCGTGCTGAACGGTGTGGAGGCGACGATGTCTACACTCCGGCGTCCGACGCCGCCATATTGTCAGGCACTCGGTCCGGAGACATGGCAGAAGCATTTGGTCGTACCTGGTGGCGAGAGGCAAAGCATAACCGCTTTTCGGGCTCAGGAAGCAGTTTCTCACCCCTGGAGTGATGACGCTGGTGCAGGAGGCTGATTCCAGGTCAGGACTCATCGCTAGTCATAGGTCCGCCAACCGGCATCGGCCATGTTGTCAGGCGATCGATCGCGCCACACAATTGACACGGCAAAAGTCAGTAATTGCCGAGTGGCGGACCGCGTTCTCCACAGCGGCCGATGCAGCACGGCTTCCCCCACGCGCGGATAGGCTTGGAGAGTGGGTTAGTGGGGGCTATAGCGGCAATAGCTCACATAGTTGACGATCGCCCGGCGGAGCTGCAGTTCAGACAGCCATTGCGCTGTGCGCCCCCTAGCGCCTCCTCAGAATCAACTTTGATATCCTCCTGGTAGTCCATATGGTGGTGGAGCAGATTTTAGTCACAGTTCTTTGATTAAGGGAATAGTGGCCATGGCTAGAACTGCTGAAATTAGTAAGATTCCTGTTGATGAGAAATGAGCATATGATGGCTGGAACGTGACTCGTTATGTTACTAGCCTTACAGATAAGGCTAGACAAAGTAGATCCCCACCAATTTTGACCGTACCCCATCGAGGTAATTTCTGTCTGCAGATAAATGGCCAAAATGTTAAAAACCAACAGGAAAAGAGTGTTTGTTCCCATACATATATCTATCACCTCAGATTTCTTCACCGTTGGTGCCATCACAAGGCACATATTTTGTCTGTCATGACAGAGCCTATACATGGATTCCTACCTACTTTTCAGGCACTTGTTATGTGGCTTTCCTTCTCCCTCCAACATATACTGCTCCTTCAGGTCATCATAGAAAAAGACATGGCAGAGGGGTTATTGATTCTAAGGACACAGCAGGACAAGAAGAAGGTGACTTTATCAAAGGGTTGCTTCCTTTCTGGGGCCAACGGCCAACAGCAGAGACATCAGACAGTTAGTTTACGTTGTTGTGGCTACCATAAATGTAACTTCTGAAGCCTTGAGTAATCTGACAGCCGAACCTCAGGCGGATTGCCTTATGACTTTGCAGAACCGGATGGTTCTAGGCATTGTCCTTGCAGATCGTGCATTTTTATGCCATGGGATTGGCCACGCCTACACAGGCAGGTAGAAAGGTGGTGCCTAATCACAAACTCTGACTCTTGTTGCAAGCATCCATTGAAGCCCAGGAAGAAGTGCTTGAAGCACGAAACACGTTGGCTGGTGGAAGATTTTTTAAGCAAAGCACTTTTTTATTGCAAGGACACTGCCAACCTTCGAACTTAATAAATAGGCATAAACCTCACTTACTCGTGTGGGCTCCTCCTTAACAGGCAAATCTTTGTGGATATGTTCGGCGGCCCAGCCTGAGTCGCGGAGGGAGCCCAGCTGCAAGTGTGCAGACCTGCTGAAGCGCCAACCGACGCTTTGGTTCAAGGACGGGTAATGCCGTTGGAAGGTGATGACAAGCGTGACTTGTGAAAGAAATGTGCCCTGTGTCCCACTTGGGAAATACTGAACATTACTGCCAACAAGGGTCAGGCAACTCACTATGAGGAATACGAAAGCACTACAATCACCAGCATGCCATGGGATTGGCCACGCCTACACAGGCAGGTAGAAAGGTGGTGCCTAATCACAAACTCTGACTCTTGTTGCAAGCATCCATTGAAGCCCAGGAAGAAGTGCTTGAAGCACGAAACGCGTTGGCTGGTGGAAGATTTTTTAAGCAAAGCGCTTTTTTATTGCAAGGACACTGCTAACCTTTGAACTTAATAAATAGGCATAAACCTCACTTACTTGTGTGGGCTCCTCCTTAACAGGCAAATCTTTGTGGATATATATATATATATATATATTTAAATATTTATTTTTATATATATATATATATATATATATATATATATATATATATATATATATATATATATATATATATATATATATATATAACCTACTGGCGGTCGCCAGTAGGTAGTTATAGTTAGGATTTTTTTCAATGTTAAATCTCAAAATTCTATTTGGAATAACTTTGGCACCGGTTGACGAATCTGCCTGAAAATTTCATGAAAATGGCCTCGTCGAGCTCCGGTCCTTCCCTGAAAGTTTGGGGGGGATACAATAAGCGGGGGCCGAGATAAAAGGGGGGTCCCAAAACGCGTTTTCCCCATGTTAATTTCCATAGGGCGGTCGATTTCACTTTTAGCCCGAACGGCTGAATGGATTTACACCAAACTTGGCAAAATTGTAGGGACTGGTAGCCCGATGTGCCTTTGCTATGTCTCAAGATATGTGCTCCAGTGGATTTTGAGTAATTTAGGTTCAAAAAAATATATATATCTATAGCAGCGCACCGGTGCGCGCACCAGGGAGCGCTCCGGGCGCGTGACGCGAGGTGCGTATGGAAAGCTGATTGGCTCTCGGGTGTCTGTAAACATTCCAAACAGTCCAGAGCGGTCGCCATCTTGTGTCTCGGTAAAATCGAGACATAAGAGGTGGCTAAAACAAAGTGGGAACTGACCATAAGGCGTCAGGGATAGACCCCTTTGACCCCCTAGGTTTGATGTGGGGGCTATAAAAGGGCCCCGCGGGGCATTTAAAATATTTTTTTTTTTTTCGTTTTGCGCGGGGGAAGCGCCCGGTGCGCGCACCAGGTAGCGCACCGGGGAGCGTAAAATGAGGGAAAAAGATGACAGAGTTTTTAAAAAAATGAAGTTTTTATTTAGAAATTGGAGGTAGTTCTAAAAAGAACTTATTTTTTTTTTCTTTTTGTTGTTTTATATTTTTTTTGTGTTTTTGGAACTTTTTGAACTTTTTTTGGCTTTTCAAAACAGTTTTATATTTTTTTTTGTATTTTTTAGGGGGAGAAACAAAAAAAAGGGAATTGAAACTGGCTCAACTGGAGCAAAAAAACAAAAAACCCAAAAAATTATTTCTTTTTGGGGCACTTGTGATTATCACCTGCAAGGACGATGAGCTTAATACTTTGTTCCCCATAGGAGATAAGCTTGCCACAAGCAGTACAAGTAATTTTAAAATCAGCAAATCTCGGCTGAATGCAAGGCATCACCTCAGATGTTTCTGGTTGCGAGGAAGTGGGTTGGTTTCTTTGGGAGGGGGTCCTTGATGACTGGGGGAGGTTACTGGCCAGTTCCCGGAACTCTGCACGAGAGTAGTTGTTTGGATGCTTTCTTGTCATGTGCCGAATCATGGTATAGTTACCAAAAGAATATTTCTTGTTTGGGTTGCCCCGTGAAAGTTCATCATTGCAGATGAGGCAAGTCACCTTGGGAGCATTCACCTTTTTTTTCCCCTCTGGAATTGAAAAAAACTGCCAAACAATGTGTGGTTTGGGTTTGTAAGGTGTATTTTCTTCTGGCAGCCATCTTCTTCTCCCCTCCTCCTCTTCCTCTTCCTCCTCCTCCTGTTCTTGACCACCAATATAATTTGGAGCTGGTCCTCTTGGTGGTGGTGGTGGTGGTGGTGGGGCAGATGCACCAGCTGATGCTACTACTGAAGCCATTATTTGGAGCAAAAAAGTAGAGAGAGCAACAAACAGGTCTTCCTCAGTCAAAGGACAAAGTCAGAATAAGGAAAAAAGGTGGGGTCTTTCATCATTTAGAAAAAAAAACTGTCCTGAACCAATGAGAAGTGTTATTTTCAGGTCACAAGACCAGGGGCTTCATCATTATGAAACTAAAACTGTTATGAACCAATGAAAAGTGTTATTTTCTGCTCACATGACCCGACGCGCTTACGCTACGCGCACGGGGGCGCGCAGCGTAAGCGCGTCGGAAGTTTACGTTGTGCGATCGTATTCGCTCGAGTACTTCCGGGTGCGCTTACGCCGTGCGTATCACGCGGTCGCGGCTACGCGATACATCACGATCATGTTTTCGTTTGCGATATTGGCGCTCACGAGACGCTCCCCGGAGCGCGCCCGGGGGCGCTTTTCAGAAATACGCTTTTCGGGGCGCACTCCGGGGCGCGCTCTGGGAGCGCTCCCCCCAAAAATTAAAAAAAAAAAATGGGATAATTGTAGAGACAGGTAGCCCTATTCTGAAGTGGTTTGTAAAAAAATTAACTTTATAAAAATATGTATTGTGCTACATTGGGCTTAATATATGTTAGAGCCAAAATGTAGCCCAAATGTAGCCCAAAGTAGCCCAATGTAGCCCAAAGATGGCCACCAGAGATCAAAAATTGTAAATGTAGCCCAAAATTCAACTAGATGTAGCCCAACTGTAGCCCAATGACAGAATGTACCAGAGTGTTAAAAAGAACAACTAGAGTGCTAACAGTCTTATTTATAAAGTGAAACTTATAGTTAGGAATTAGCATTAAAAAAACCTTTGAAATTCACTGAAAAAACCATAGGTTTCACACCAGTTATAGTTAGGAATTAGCATTTAAAAACCTATTAAATTCACTGAAAAAACCATAGGTTTCACACCAGTTATAGTTAGCTGGAAATTTTACTGATATAAAACCATTGAAATTCCCACGTTATAGTTAGTCGGACTCACTATAACTTGCGCGTGCAATGCACTGCTGATGACATCACATATTACATCACTCATGACATGGTCAGTGACATCACTCATGACATCACTGATGACACCATCCAGTGAATATGTGTCTTTCTGAAAAATAAATATTAGTGAGTTATGTTTAAATATTTAAATACATATATTAGTGTTTCACTTTGTGTATAAGTGGCTACATGTGTTGATAAGTAGCTACATGCGTATGTATATGGGTTATTTGATATTTTTAGTAGTATCAGTATGAGTGTCTATATGGTTTGGTGGAGGTATTACTTAGCACATAGATGCATGAGTGACTGACTCTTTGTTTGTATGTGTTTTGAAGACAGCATATGTACAGGACTGTATGGGTGGATGAGTGTCTATATGTGTTTGTTAGTGAGTGAATGACTGTCTCACTAGTGTCTTTATCAGTAACTACATATGTTTTAATCTAGTATATATGAATATTGATGTATATAAGTGAGTATATGTGAGAGTAAGAGATTGTAAGATTTCCTGTTTAAATAAGTATGTGTTTCTATAAGTGATTGTTTAAGAGAATAAATATGTGTAATTTTCAGTAGAAGTAAGGTGGAAGTGTGTGTATAACTCTATATTCAAATAAATGGTTGTTCAATAGTTTATTTGCACCTGTGAATATGTGTGTGAGTAACTTTTGGATGAATGTCGGTGTGTAACAGGATGTATAGGTGTATCTCTTCATATGATGAGTGAGTATATGTATGAGTGACTATATAGAACTGTTGGTGAATGAGTGGATGTGTATATAGATAGTGGAAGTACAGAATTGCTTGTTGTAACTGATATAGGTATGTCCATTTTTTAAAAATTTCAGTTTCTATTTTTGAATATGTGTCTCAAGGGTTACTTTACACTGAGAGGAGGTCTGTGACTGTGTCACAAGGATGGTGTCATCAGTGATGTCATGAGTGATGTCACTGACCATGTCATGAGTGATGTAATATGTGATGTCATCAGCAGTGCATTGCACGCGCAAGTTATAGTGAGTCCGACTAACTATAACGTGGGAATTTCAATGGTTTTATATCAGTAAAATTTCCAGCTAACTATAACTGGTGTGAAACCTATGGTTTTTTCAGTGAATTTAATAGGTTTTTTAAATGCTAATTCCTAACTATAACTGGTGTGAAACCTATGGTTTTTTTCAGTGAATATATATATATATATATATATATATATATATATATATATATATATATATATATATATATATATACTATAAGCAATTGTGCTGTTGGTGCATTTAAAGCCTGTTGATGCCGTGGCTATCCTTTGAAAAAATTCAATGTCTGACGGAAATGCATTAGGAATTGCCAACGCTTGTCAAATTTGAATAAAACAAAATCACTGTGAGGAGTGCGGCTCAATCCTTTCAGAGAAGAAAAGGTCTTTTGTGATATATATATATAAAATGTTGGTCTGCACTGTGTTGAAATTGTTACATTTCCACCAATATCTAGTCGGAAATTAATTAAAGTAACAGCTGTGCACATATTTGGTATTCTCTTCATCCATACCTTACTTTAATTGTTGAGATCAAGTCCTGAACAAAATTGAAATCATTTTCAATTATTACCTGGCCCTGTCCAAGGGTTAGTTCCAATATTATCTTATCGTGTCTATTGCTCATTGATAACTGGAACATGAAAACACATCAGTATAAATATGTATTTATAAATTTCAATTTGAATTTTCTAATTAAATTACCCTATTTGTTTTTTTGTTTATTATTAGCAGTAATACGGTTAGTATTATTATTGCTGGCATCAGTATTATCATCAGTCCAGCCAAAGAAAATTACAGTTCACAAATAACTCTTAATGAAGGTGAAGTGTCTACTACTTCCCAATGGTTGTCCTCACTTGAATCTACCCTGGGTGGAAACTGGGCCACTATGTAAAAAGAGTGTTAGGACAAATAACAGATGCCATAGCAAGCATCTTTATCCTGCTCATTTAATTCATGGCGACGTCAACAACTTTATTTGAGAAAACACCATTTACAGTATTCAGTGATACACCCTCCTAGGCACCATCCATGTGTTTTGTCAGTTTCAGTGTTCCAACAAGGACAGCTCTGAGAAATAAATCTGCCTTGTATTAATCCAAAATCTTTTTAGTAGTGAGTGTTGCTGGCCCATGAGCTCAAAGTGGGAGATTTTCCCATTTTCTCTTGTCTGTACATAGAGGACAGATTCCTGCTTTGGGACTGCAGACCTACTGAGATCTCTGAACGATAATCTGTACAGATGCCTTTCTTGATGAAACCTGGGGAGTAGAATACCTTTATGGTTCATGCCCTGACTGTGTTATCACAGCTGTATGTATGCCCTGTTGAAAACAACAACAATCTGAAATTGGAGAACTCTGGTTTTGTAGTGGAAGCATAAATAATTTCACCAATGGCCAGGGAGGGGGCAGTTGAGAGGGAATGTGGACAGTTGGCGCAAAAACAAGAGGAATCACCATGCTCCCATCCTTAACTCAAATGCCTCTGTAGTCTGTCTATGCAGTTTTAAAACTACAAATTCTATCTGCCAAAACAACCTTTTTTGGCAGGCCTAGATCATCCATTTAAATATTAATGAGGCACCCCTATATAGGCCTTAAATGCTCATAGGGCATGAAGCTTCTTTTCCATAGGAAAGCACTGCGATACAATATTGAAATTAATAATGGTATCTCCAATTAGGAAACAGCTACACATTTCATTTTTGACATTTTTAAAATATTACAAGCCCAATCCATTACTAAAGTCAGATTGGTAACTGTTAGAACCGGCTGTCTCTAGTTGGCAGAGGTATGCACTTCTGACAAATAGGGACACTCCTTTTCTAGTCAGGGCAAGGGGATCACACCCTTCGATAACCCCTGCTCACCCCCTTGGTAGCTTGGCAGAGCAGAACAGGCTTATCTCAGAGGCTGTGTGTTAAGCAATTACGACAACGTACAGTAATACAGTGAATACGCTACAAATGGACACGACACTGTAGTATTATAAAAATAAGTATTTTTATATAAGACTTAGCACAAGACCAAATAACGGCAAAACTGTACACAATCGGAATAAATACGTTCAGGAAGGAAAAAGGATAGTTCAAAGGTAGTTTCTTCTTTAGCACAAAAAGTCTTTAGTATCAAGCAAATCTTCCTCTTGGAAACACAGTTCTTAGCAACAGAGTAACTCACACGGGAGCTACACAACGCCGGGGCAAAGATAATCCACAGGTTCGGCGTCGACCGCGAGGAGCGCTACGTCGGGCCTGGAGTCACACGGACCCCCAACAACACAGTACCTTAGGAAAATGAAGCACACGATGATCAGCGGCGTCGAGCAATCCGGCGTCGCGTCTTCGGTGTCGATCAGGCCTCAGCAGGCGTTGTCGATGGTGCAGTGCACAGAGTGAGCAGCGCTCACGGCGTCGAAGGGCACACGGTTGATGCGATCAGCAGCGGGGCAGACACGAGGTCCTCTGGAGTTAGAGCCGTACTCCCACTCACTGGCGTTGCTGCTGGCGTCGGTCGGGCCCAGCGTCCGATCGTCGTGATTGCTGGTCCTTTCAGAGGTGCTGGATTCACACTTCCAGCAAATAGCACTTTTAGCAGATGAAGTCCTTTAGCCCTGTGACTTCAGCAGGAGACTGGCACTCTTCCAGTACTTGGAGATTTTCTTAGCAAGCGTGAGAGTACACACACAGTTCCTCTCTCCTGGTTCCTTGGCAAAAATAAAGAAGCACTGCAGGATTCCCCCAACAACAGCACACTGGCAGAAGGGGTAGGCAGTCCTTTAGATCAGCAGGCTTCTTGTCCTTGGTTACAGGGTTCCTTGTCAGAAGTGATCTGATTTCCTAGTTCAGGGGTCCTTCTCTTATACCCCTTTTCGTCTTTGATCCCTTTGTCTATGCCGGGGGTTTCCCAACACCCTGGGTCTGCGGTGGGTGGAGCTAGACAGTCGCACCTGGCCCATTCATTGAGCCGGGCCGGGTCCTCAGACGCCCCGCAGGAGGTGGAGCCAGCATTGATACTGGCAGGAGCAGAGCTATCGCCCTCCTGGCAGGAGGTGGGGCTAGGATCGTCCATGGCAGGCACAGAGCCATCAGTCGCTTGGCAGGAGGTGGAGCCAGCATTGTATCAGGCAAGGCAGGCTATCAACAACTACTCTCCCCCTACTCTCAACGTAAATGTCCCACTCATCCCACACTGACTCATCCAGACCTCTTGGAGCCACCCAGCTCCTGTCACACACACGTAAGACCAGCAGAGACCAGATATGGTTAGACAAGAAAATAGACACTTTCTAAAAGTACTACTTTCGAGCCCAGAGTCCAAAAACCATCCACACCAACGGATGCGTAATTAAACCCCGAGTTCAGGGATACCAAACTCGACATTGCACCGTACTCTCCGAGCCAGCTAGGATCATAGCATTAATAATCCCGGCGGCCCATTCTATCCAACGGAGAGCAGGCTACCTCGCAATAGTGAAGCACGAAGATGGCGGCACTTCACTATCAGGACATGCCAACTTGGTCAGGCTTGTCCTACCTTACACTTCCAATGCACCCTGCCCACGGGCCTACCATAGGGGTGACTAACATGAAGTTAAGGGAAGGTTGGAGGGGCTGGCAAGTAGGTATACCTGCGCAGCCGGCGTGACAGTGCAAGACTGCACGTGGGTCTCGCAATGACCGACCCGTAGACATTCTTTTACGAGGCCGCTCCTGTGGGTGGCACAGCACGTGCTGCAGGCCCACAAGCGGAATTTGTATTTACAAGCCCCGGCACTCCTGGTGCACTAGACTAGGGACTGACAGTAAACCAAATAAGCCAAACATGGATACAATAGATACATCAATTTAACATAGGGAGCACTTGCGCTATGGCACTGATCAGCAGTGACACGGCGCCCAAAGCATATACCAGCAAAACATCGTAAAACAGTAGAGGCAACCAGAAAAATGGAGGAGAGACTCAAGCCAATGATGTCAGGTCTAACACGTGTCCCCTCCAGCTGAAATGTGGGGAGAACTACCCTTAACCTAGGGAGTCCTCATCACTAAGGCGGAAAAATCTGGACAGACCATCAGCATTGGCGTGATCTGTACCAGGGCGGTGTTCCACCGTAAAGTCCATCCCCTGTAGAGCAATGGACCACCTCAACAGTTTTGGATTCTCACCCCTCATTTGCATCAACCATCTGAGGGGCCTGTGGTCTGTCTGAACCCGGAAGTGAGTCCCAAACAGGTAGGGTCTCAGCTTCTTCAGCGCCCAGACCACAGCAAATGCTTCTCTCTCTATCGCACTCCACCTCGTTTCCCTGGGAAGTAACCTCCTACTGATGAAGGCTACAGGCAAGTCTCGGCCCTCTTCATTCACCTGAGCTAGAACAGCCCCCACGCCATGCTCTGAAGCGTCCGTCTGAACAATGAATTCTTTCGAAAAGTCGGGTGCCTGGAGTATAGGTGCTGTGCACATTGCAGTTTTCAGGGTGTCAAAGGCCGTTTGACAGGCATCAGCCCAGATCACGTTTCGTGGCTGCTTCCTGGAAGTCAGCGAAGTCAAGGGGTGCACAATGTTGCCGTAATCCTTGACAAACCTCCTGTAATAACCCGTGAGTCCTAAGAAGGCTCTCACCTGCGTTTGGGTTTTGGGCGGTGCCCAAGCCAGGATGGTATCAATCTTGGGTTGCAGGGGGGCCACCTTACCGCTCCCTACTTGGTGCCCCAAGTACACCACAGAACCCTGCCCAATCTGGCATTTACTGGCTTTGATTGTGAGGCCTGCTCCGCGCAGGGCCAACAACACTTCCTGGAGGTGGCGCAAGTGTTCCTCCCAGCTGGCGCTGAACACTGCGATGTCGTCCAGGTAGGCGGCACTGAATTCCTCCAGTCCAGCCAAGACCTGGTTGACCAACCTCTGGAAGGTGGCAGGGGCATTCTTCATCCCAAAAGGCATCACCCGGAACTGGTATAGCCCATCTGGTGTAGAGAATGCTGACCTCTCTTTTGCCCCATCAGTCAAGGCGATCTGCCAGTACCCAGACGTTAAATCGAACGTACTAAGGTACCGGGCAGCCCCCAACCGATCGATGAGCTCATCAGCTCTGGGGATGGGGTGCGCGTCAGTCTTCGTGACTGAATTGAGCCCTCGGTAGTCCACGCAGAACCGGAGTTCCGGTGAAGCACCAGGCGCTGCAGCCTTCGGGACCAAGACCACTGGGCTGGCCCAAGGACTGCTAGAGGACTCAATCACCCCTAACGCGAACATTTTGGAGACCTCCTCCTTAATGTACGCTCGGACCTTGTCAGTCACCCTGTAAGCCTTGTGCTTCACAGGAGGGCTGCCTCCGGTGTCAACGTCATGGACACACCAATGCGTGACACCCGGAACCAAGGAAAACAGATCCGGGAATTGCCCCAACAGTTGGTGACAATCCTGTCTCTGCTCAAGGGTCAGTGTGTCAGAGAGGACCACACCATCCACTGACCCGTCTTGCTCTTTAGCATACAGGAGGCCAGGAAGAGGCTCACTCTCCTCCTCCGTTCCATCATCTGTAGCTAGGAGCATGCCCACTTCGGACCTTTCTAAGTGGGGCTTCAAACGGTTGACATGCAGGACCCGCAAGGGGTTACTGGGAGATTTCAAGTCCACCAGGTAGGTGACATCGCTCTTCTTCTCCACAACCTTAAACGGTCCAGTCCACCTGTCCTTGAGCGCACAAGGTTCCACAGGGGACATGACCCACACTTCCTGACCAGGCTGAAGCTCTACCAGAGTGGCATTCCGGTCGTACCATCGCTTCATCTCCTCCTGGCTGGCCTCCAGGTTTGCCTGAGCAAGTTCTCTGAAGCGCCGAGTCTGGTTCCGAAAGGCCAGCATGTAGCTGTATACATCCTGGGGAGGTTTCCTGGGAGGTTGCTCCCAGCCTTCCTTGACCAGACTCAAAGGTCCTCTTACCGGGTGACCGTATAAGAGCTCAAAGGGGCTGAACCCTAGAGCCTTCTGCGGCACCTCACGGTAAGCAAACAACAGGCATGGCAAGAGGACGTCCCATTTCCGCCTCATTGGTTCTTCAAGACCCATAATCATGCCTTTCAGGGTCCGGTTGAATCTCTCAACCAGCCCATTTCCTTGAGGGTGGTAAGGAGTGGTGAACTTGTAGGTTACCCCACACTCCTTCCACAGAGACTTCATATAGTTCGAAATGAAGTTGGTGCCTCGGTCGGACACCACCTCTCTGGGGAACCCCATCCGGGAGAAAACACCCATCAGTGCCCGTCCCACCACGGGGGCCGTCACTGTCCTGAGAGGGATGGCTTCCGGGTACCTCGTGGCATGGTCCACCAAGACCAGGATGAACCTGTTGCCCAGGGCTGTCTTGGGGTCCAGGGGCCCAACAATGTCAATACCCACCCGGTCAAAGGGGGTGCTGACCACCGGAAAAGGTTGGAGGGGAGCCTTCTGCTTCCTTCCGCTTTTCTCACTTGCCTGGCAAGTGCGACAAGTCTTGCAATGGATGTCTACATCCCTACGCATCTGAGGCCAATAAAAATGGGTGACAAGCCTGTCATAGGTCTTGTCCTGCCCCAGATGTCCAGCTAACGGTACGTCATGAGCCAAACCCAGTAGGAAGGCTCTGAAGCGCTGGGGTACCACCAGCACACGGGCTGACCCAGGCTCAGCAGCCTTAGGCTCGCTATACAGGAGGTCGTTCTCCCAGTACACAAAATGTGACCCTGACTGATCACCTGAGGATTGGGCTGAGGCCTGCTGCCTCATGCCCACAAGAGAAGGGCACACCTTCTGCTCCGCACAGAACTACTCCCTGGAGGGACCACCATCCTGCTGCCAGTGGGTCAGCTCGGGCAGATCTCCCAGTTCGGCAATTTGTTCCCCTGTGGGCTCCAGGGCATCCCCCTCAGGGTCTACCTCCTCCTGGACCACGGGAACAACGGGGGCCGGTTTCCCGCGCCTCCTGCCTCTTCTCTTCACAGCTGGGTCCTGGGCCGTACTTTCAGGCTCCGGGACCCCATCAACACCCTTACTCGCTGTCATGGATCGAGTGGTTGCACACACCCACTCTGGCACACCCAACATTTTCAAGTGCGCCGCTCGCTCCACCTTAGCCCAAGGGGAGACTTCCAAATCATTGCCCAGGAGACAATCGACAGGCATGGCGGGCCTCACAGCAACCTGAAGAGTACCTGAAACTCCCCCCCATTCAAAGGAAACCTGAGCCACCTCACACTCTTTCTGGGAGTTATCGGCAGCTATCACGGGGTAGAATGCGTGGGGAACCACCTGCTCTCTGGACACCAAGTGACACTTGACAGCTGTCACACTCGCTCCGGTGTCTCTGAGAGCTTCCACTCTATGGCCATTAATGGTCACCCACTGCCTATATTTACTAGTGTTACTAGGCAGAGGGGGTGGAGGGACCATTTGCATGTCTCCTAGCGAGACCAGGGACATTTCTGCGGGACCCCTCCCACCATGGACAACCATCTCCTCCCCTCCCAAGGCTACACTTGCCAACTGACGAGGGGGTGCACGCGGCGGTGCATTCGAATCCTTTTTGGGACACTGGGGGTCATAAAACCGGTGTCCCACCTGCCCACAACCGTAGCAGGTTAGGGGGCCCCTATGAACAGGTTTACCCGTCGGGCCCCTGGCTTCTTCTCAGGGGGAGGCTGGGAACCTTTCCCTTGGTTCCCTTGGGGATTACTTTGGGGCCCTTTCTGAGACTCCTTCTGTTTACCCTTGTCCCCCCCACTCTTCTGCTGGGGACCCTGCCCACCTTTGGCTGAGTCTCCCACTGGACCCTTGTGGACCCTGGTACTGACCCAGCGGTCCGCCTCCTCAGCAAGTTTTCTAGGGTTAGATATTTTGCTGTCAATCAGGTGCTGGCGCAGCTCTGGAAAACAGTTATTAGACAAGTGCTCCCATGCAAACAAATCATAAAGAGCTTCATAACTTTCCACTTTGCCGCCCTTTACCCAACCATCCATGGCTCTGCAAAAATAAGACACATATTCAACCCACGTCGTACCAGGCAACTTCTTACATTCTCTAAAAGCTTGTCTGTACTGCTCGGGGGTTAAACCATATCGCAACATTAAAGCATCTTTCATATGAGCATACGACATCCTATCCGCAACAGGCATGTCTAACAGGGTATCTCTTCCCTCATTCACAAAGCGACCCCACAACCCCGCTCCCCAATTCTTCTCAGGGACCTGGTGGGCCAACAATGCTAACTCATATGCTTTAAACCATTGACCAATATCTTCATTCTTATTGTAATCTTTGATCACATCTTTCGGGAAGTAAAACTTACTTTCTGCAGGCTCGGATGGAATGCTGCCACCAGAGGGATTCAACTCTAACTTTTTAGCTTGGATATCCAGTTCCCTCAACCTGGCTTCACGCTCCAAAGCTAACTTCTCTCGTTCAAACTCCAACTTTTTGATCTCTAAATCAGCTTCCCTTCTACCTCTTGCATTTTCTAACTCCAACTGCCCATTTATCTTTAGCCTTGCCATCTCCATGTTGTAAGCTTGCTCTTTCGCCCTTTCTTCTCTTTCTTCAGGGGAAAGACCTTTGGAGGAAACACTGCTTCCGGGAGAGGGCACAGGTCCATTCACTGGCACCTCCTCATCCCCTTCCTCTGTGGGTACCACCACCACATCAGAGGGATTTCTGGACTCCCACCAGGCCTATAATGCTTTATAAAAATCATCTTTTCTCGAGAGGCCGGTGGTAGGAACTTCAAACTGGTTGCAAAAGTGTTTCAGCTCATCTTTCTTGTATTTCTTTAGCTTACTCCTCTCGAACTCTTCCACAACAACGATAGCAGGGGCAGTGACTCCGTTGTCACTCATGGTTAAAACTGGCAGTGTTCAGAAAATCAAGTTTCAGGAAAGCGGAGAACAAAAATAGGATCCTTCCGAATCAGATTGTGACTGCGTTATGGTCTGCTTTCACTACGTAGCGCACACTAATCACTGTACATGGGTCATAAATGCAAGGTCCAAATCCTCACCGCTGCATCCAATGTTACAACCGGCTGTCTCTAGTTGGCAGAGGTATGCGCTTCTGACAAATAGGGACACTCCTTTTCTAGTCAGGGCAAGGGGATCACACCCTTCGATAACCCCTGCTCACCCCCTCGGTAGCTTGGCAGAGCAGAACAGGCTTATCTCAGAGGCTGTGTGTTAAGCAATTACGACCACGTACAGTAATACAGTGAATACGCTACAAATGGACACGACACTGTAGTATTATAAAAATAAGTATTTTTATATAAGACTTAGCACAAGACCAAATAACGGCAAAACTGTACACAATCGGAATAAATACGTTCAGGAAGGAAAAAGGATAGTTCAAAGGTAGTTTCTTCTTTAGCACAAAAAGTCTTTAGTATCAAGCAAATCTTCCTCTTGGAAACACAGTTCTTAGCAACAGAGTAACTCACACGGGAGCTACACAACGCCGGGGCAAAGATAATCCACAGGTTCGGCGTCGACCGCGAGGAGCGCTACGTCGGGCCTGGAGTCACACGGACCCCCAACAACACAGTACCTTAGGAAAATGAAGCACACGATGATCAGCGGCGTCGAGCAATCCGGCGTCGCGTCTTCGGTGTCGATCAGGCCTCAGCAGGCGTTGTCGATGGTGCAGTGCACAGAGTGAGCAGCGCTCACGGCGTCGAAGGGCACACGGTTGATGCAATCAGCAGCGGGGCAGACACGAGGTCCTCTGGAGTTAGAGCCGTACTCCCACTCACTGGCGTTGCTGCTGGCGTCGGTCGGGCCCAGCGTCCGATCGTCGTGATTGCTGGTCCTTTCAGAGGTGCTGGATTCACACTTCCAGCAAATAGCACTTTTAGCAGATGAAGTCCTTTAGCCCTGTGACTTCAGCAGGAGACTGGCACTCTTCCAGTCCTTGGAGATTTTCTTAGCAAGCGTGAGAGTACACACACAGTTCCTCTCTCCTGGTTCCTTGGCAAAAATAAAGAAGCACTGCAGGATTCCCCCAACAACAGCACACTGGCAGAAGGGGTAGGCAGTCCTTTAGATCAGCAGGCTTCTTGTCCTTGGTTACAGGGTTCCTTGTCAGAAGTGATCTGATTTCCTAGTTCAGGGGTCCTTCTCTTAAACCCCTTTTCGTCTTTGATCCCTTTGTCTATGCCGGGGGTTTCCCAACACCCTGGGTCTGCGGTGGGTGGAGCTAGGCAGTCGCACCTGGCCTATTCATTGAGCCGGGCCGGGTCCTCAGACGCCCCGCAGGAGGTGGAGCCAGCATTGATACTGGCAGGAGCAGAGCTATCGCCCTCCTGGCAGGAGGTGGGGCTAGGATCGTCCATGGCAGGCACAGAGCCATCAGTCGCTTGGCAGGAGGTGGAGCCAGCATTGTATCAGGCAAGGCAGGCTATCAACAACTACTCTCCCCCTACTCTCAACGTAAATGTCCCATTCATCCCACACTGACTCATCCAGACGTCTTGGAGCCACCCAGCTCCTGTCAAACACACGTAAGACCAGCAGAGACCAGATATGGTTAGACAAGAAAATAGACACTTTCTAAAAGTACTACTTTCGAACCCAGAGTCCAAAAACCATCCACACCAACGGATGCGTAATTAAACCCCGAGTTCAGGGATACCAAACTCGACATTGCACCGTACTCTCCGAGCCAGCTAGGATCATAGCATTAATAATCCCGGCGGCCCATTCTATCCAACGGAGAGCAGGTTACCTCGCAATAGTGAAGCACGAAGATGGCGGCACTTCACTATCAGGACATGCCAACTTGGTCAGGCTTGTCCTACCTTACACTTACAATGCACCCTGCCCACGGGCCTACCATTGGGGTGACTAACATGAAGTTAAGGGAAGGTTGGAGGGGCTGGCAAGTAGGTATACCTGCGCAGCCGGCGTGACAGTGCAAGACTGCACGTGGGTCTCGCAATGACCGACCCGTAGACATTCTTTTACGAGGCCGCTCCTGTGGGTGGCACAACACGTGCTGCAGGCCCACGAGCGGCATTTGTATTTACAAGCCCCGGCACTCCTGGTGCACTAGACTAGGGACTGACAGTAAACCAAATAAGCCAAACATGGATACAATAGATACATCAATTTAACATAGGGAGCACTTGCGCTATGGCACTGATCAGCAGTGACACGGCGCCCAAAGCATATACCAGCAAAACATCGTAAAACAGTAGAGGCAACCAGAAAAATGGAGGAGAGACTCAAGCCAATGATGTCAGGTCTAACAGTAACAAATATGTTACAAAAGGTACTTTTAAATATCCAACTTCTACCTGCTGATGCCTCTAGAATCTCATTTGCATGCACTTCCAACTGCCACCCAGGAGCTGACTAACTCCTTTGATGAAGTATCTTAATTACCTGTCAAGTGGCCTACCCTGCCACGGGCAGATGTAGCTAACACCTGGGCCTGCCCCCATCTATGTCTCTCTAGTTAGCCAGCCACCAATCCAAGTGAGAGAGGAACTGCCCCAGAACCAATTTTGATTGACCCCAGTGGTTGGATTGCTTATTTCCCTGGTCACATCTCTAGGGTGAGCTCATCACGGGGAAGGGCATTTCTGTCATGTTGAATTTAGTAAAGAGGAGCAATGTGGTATTGTTAGCAGTAGGGCAAACAGGAACTGCTGCAAACTTGGGTAGCATTACCCCTCATACATGTTCCCTTATTGGTTAGGGAGGGGCAAGCATTCACCCCCACCCACAGGCTAGTGCCAGGCATTAATATAGTTGGCACCCTGGGAAACGTCTTCAGAACACTACTCGACCTGTGCTGTCAAGATATCTGAGGAGACTTGGGAGGCTGGACCAAATCTCACTTATACCCATGACAAATAAGTGGACTCCAGGGGTTAGTTAGCTGGCTTCATGTTTAGCTACAGGGTCACAACAAGCTTTTTCTGAAGAACCCAGTTGAAGAGCTGAAGAGCCCAGCTAACCAGTTCCAACTGGATCTGTCCTGGACCCTGCTGGTGACTTCAGCTTGAGTGAGTCTTGACCACCAAGTGCTGTTCCTGCTGTCCTATGACCCTTGGCTGTGTCAAAATGTCCTCTTCCTAACATCCTGGGAAAACATGTGACTTAGAAACATTCTACAAATGTTTTAACTTGAGAACCATCGGGAGATGGGGACCAACTGCTTTGCCAATTTGAAGAAGGTGCAGGTCCAGACTTCGCCCTAGCTCCCACTAAGTTAATTTTAGTGCTGAATCCAAAAATGCTGAATTTTTTAATTCAAACCGCAGCTTCATCTGTGCCATAGTTGAAGAAGAAAACTTGAACTTCTCCCATGTGGAGCTTTTCCAGCCTAAAACCAGCCATTTTGACGAAACTTTATTCCAATGCCAAAATGAATCGGCGTCAAGCACTTCTCTCAAAGCCAGCCCACTGCCTGTGTTCACTGAAGATTGTCAATACCAGGGGGGTGACTTTTCCACTAGAAAAAACCTGGCTCTTATATCTAACCCACGGTCCATCGTGGGTGGCCTAAAACGTAACCTTGACCCACTCATGAGCAACCAGATGACTGGTTTGTACTTAATAGTTTTTGATGCTATTTTCCTTTAAAAAAAAAAATTTCATTATATCTCCAGTTCACCTTATTGGATGTTTATCATTTTGGTGTAATTTTTCTCAATAAATTATGTTCTGTTTTTATATTTGCAATGGGATTTTTATTGTGTTGCGTTTTTGACTTTCAAGCTGTTTTGCTCCTTGTAATCCCTTTACACATTTCCTTAAGTTAAGCCTGCTTGCTCTGTGCCAAGGTTAACAAGGGTGTAATTGCTGAAACCTTCACTGGACCTAACAAGAATAGTACCATTATTAGTTTGGGTGCACTACCATTCACCCTAACTAAGAATCCAATTTCTCACAGGTCTCTTTTCAAATTTTACTAATAGGGAGCTGGATGTTTCAGGGCCGATCCACAAAGCCTTATCAGAATATGTAAATTAGTACTGAGGTTCTTTGGTTTCCGACTTCGTCCCGTATTTAGCCGCCATTTTGTGTTTCGTCGCCATTTTGTGTTGCCCTCACTCAGGCAGCACGGCGAACGGAGTGTTTTTGCTTTTCTCAACTGCTACGTGTCTCTTCTGTTAAAAAGTAACCCCCTGCCCTTGTTTACGAAAACCGATGTCAGGGTCTGGCCGCGTTCGCTAATCCATGTCTGGTTTGATTGATCCTTGTCTCGACTGACTATTTGGCTTCTTCTATTCTTTCCTTACATTATCTTATCCGACTGGCCTTCGCTATTCTCTCCTCGTATTCTCTTGTTACACAACTATCCTTTGAGACACACAAATACGTCCTGCCACCTGCAAATTGGATTGTAGGCACTAGTACTGATTAATTCGTTGGGAGGGGTGACACACAGGGTTTGAAAGAGGGCGTATTTGGGACACCTGATAGCTTGTTTTCTAACTTTTCGTATTGGCTTGCTTTGTAGGTACTGGGAGTATCCATTGTAAATATGTGTGCTATAAAAGATTGTGTGCCACGGACTAAAGTGGCAGTCTCCTCAGAATATACTCTGTACTTCTGGGACAACAGTGCTTAGCTGCAGCTAATAAACCTGGTTTTCTTCGCCCAACAGAGTGTCTCCTGTCTCTGTTCGACAAGGCAGGTGAACTCGGGGATTTAAGGCATGCACTCTTGTTGTTATGGTACCACATCCAGCGGATACTCTTTTGAACAGAATGAAAACACAACATCTCACGAGTGCCCGCTTGTCTGGATATGAGCTGACGCTTTTGGCTACTCATATACACATCAAGCAGTGTAATACTTTGAATCCAGCAATGTTGTTACCCATTCCGGAAGAGAGCGGCACTCAAGAACAGCATGATTGTTTTCTCCGTCCAGAGGAGGAAACGAAAGGTAGAATAGACTTAAAAGACACACCACTCGTGGACCCAGGTGGGATCTTATGGGTGGATGGGTCTTGTTTCAAACTTCCAAATGGCGAGACAACTGCGGCCTATGCTGTTACCACTTTGTATACGATAGTGGAGACAGCACGCATTGCACAGAATTCAGCCCAAGCAGCTGAACTAATTGCCCTGACGAGAGCGTGTGTGTTGGCTAAGGCAAAGAGAGTGAATGTTTACACGGATAGCCAATACGCCTTTGGCGTGGCTCATAGTTTCGGTCGTTTGTGGAAGGAAAGAGGATTCTTTACTTCCCATGGGACTAGGATACAGCATGGACAGTTGGTAACTGACCTTCTTGAATCACTTGCTTTGCCTACCCAAATAGCGATAGTAAAGTGTAGTGCTCATAAGAAGATCATTGATGATGTGGGTCGCTGGAATGCTTTTGCAGACGAGGTAGCAAAAGAAACAGCGAGAGATGCTACGAGTCGCATGTGTGTTGCAGGCCCTGCAAGATGGGTCAGAGGGTGTGTGAGGACACAATAGAAAGTGTGAGAATGATTCAAAAAGAGGCTACTGAAAAGGAATTGAGTAAGTGGAGAGAAAATACAGGAATGTTGGACGCGACAGGGTGTTGGACGGAATTCTCAGAACATCAGCGTTGGCTGTTACCAGACGCCTATGTACTGCCTGTAGTTACTATGGCGCATGGTCCAGCCCATATCAGTGTAAAAGGAATATGCAAACTTCTGGCTCCAGTATGGCAAAATAAAGGAATTCCTAAATTTGCGGAAAATGTGGTGAAACATTGTATCGTTTGTTTAATGCATAATCCAGGAAAGGGAACCCCAACTCCAGCAGGTCATTTTGCTCCCCCTACGTACCCTTTTGAGGTATTACAAATTGAATATATTCATATGGAACGCTGTAATAACCTCAAGTATGTTCTGGTGGTGGTGTGTGCCTTTTCCAGATGGATAGAGGTCTACCCCCTAAAGAACAATACTGCTTTGTCTACTGCCAAAGTCCTTTTGAAGGAATTTTTCCCGAGGTTTGGTTTGCAGCGAATTGTCTGGAGTGACAATGGAAGTGAATTTGTAGGCCAAATTATGCAGAAGGTGTGTGCGTGTCTTTGTATTAGGCAGAAATTCCATGCGGCATCCATGCGGCAAACCACCCTCAGTCAGCAGGTTTGGTAGAGTGCTATAATGGCACTCTTAAGCTTAAACTGGCGAAGATTCAGGCCAGCACGGGTCTTGCTTGGCCTGACGCATTACCTTTGGCACTTTTATCCACGAGAACTACTGTACATTCTCGTTTAGGACTCAGCCCATACAAGGTCGTTTTTTGGGCGCCCAGCTAACGTCTGGGGAGTCCTTCAACCTAAAGAGTACTCTGACATCCCGTATCCAATGTTGATTGACTATTTGCATGACCTCACCGTTAAATTGCGTGTTCTTCACCAACAGGTTCAAAACGCTTTGCCAGAGGCCTCTGCAGATTCATGTCACTCCATTCAACCCAGTGACTGGGTCTGCCTGAAGAATTTCGGGCGGAAAAAGAATCTGGAACCTCGTTGGGCCCGCCTCGGCAAGTTCTGCTAGCAACACGTACAGCAGTAAAGGTCATCGGGAAGAAGAATTGGGTCCATGGTGTGCACTGTAAGAGGGTACCTTTGCCTTTACCTTTTGATCAGTGGGTCCGCAAGGGTATAAGTGACAGCGAAGGCGAAAGGGTCCCTCGATTTGTACCTTTCAGTAGTGTACGCTTGGATCGAGCGAACTCTGAGAAAGAAGACAACGACGTGTTGCAAGAAGCTGTACCATCACATTTACGATTGAACACAGTAAATCTTGAGACTTTGTTTCAAGAACAAACGATACCTAATAAGACTCGCAACAACTTAAGATCCAGATCGATGAAAGACAATTGAACTTTCTTTTTCCTTTTTCTTTTTCTGATCACCATTTTTGAGAGACATTTCTTTTCCACTATCCATCTAGTTGCAGGGTCACGGTAGGAGTCTTAGGCTGCGACCTGAGTAGTGACAGTAGGTCTGCAGGACTTGCAGTGTCATAGCACAGCTAATAATCACAGCTAAGTGATCTAGGAAGATTGCCGTGAGCAACGCCTTAGAGAATGGATATTAAAGTGGAAAAGAGTGATAAGAATCAAGAAATGAAAAGTAAATATAAAAAATTGTTGGTTAGTCCATGTGGCATAACCTTATGTATTTTAATATGTTCATGTATTTTATTGGCTTGTGTGAGTTGGGTTGTTCACACTATGCAGGAAGCACCCGTTCCAACTTCTGTTTCCTTGTCTTTTCCTACTACTGCCTCCCCACATCAGTTTCATACACTCCCGGAACATGAGCAAATTAGAAGAACAGAATACTTCAACAATTCATTTATTCAGTTATTACATCAGCATCAACTGGTAGTCAATACTACTGACAGAGAGAGGGATGCCGTATTTAGTCCTTCGATTTTCCTTCGAAGGCTCCGCTTGGGCCTATTTTGCCATGTTTTCTAATGTATATCAGAATCAACTTGGATATCCTCCTGGTAGTCCATATGGTGGTGGAGCAGATTTTAGTCACAGTTCTTTGATTAAGGGAATAGTGGCCATGGCTAGAACTGCTGAAATTAGTAAGATTCCTGTTGATGAGAAATGAGCATATGATGGCTGGAACGTGACTCGTTATGTTACTAGCCTTACAGATAAGGCTAGACGAAGGAGATCCCCACCAATTTTGACCGTACCCCATCGAGGTAATTTCTGTCTGCAGATAAATGGCCAAAATGTTAAAAACCAACAGGAAAAGAGTGTTTGTTCCCATACGTATATCTATCATCTCAGATTTCTTCACCGTTGGTGCCATCACAAGGCACATATTTTGTCTGTCATGACAGAGCCTATACATGGATTCCTACCTACTTTTCAGGCACTTGTTATGTGGCTTTCCTTCTCCCTCCAACATATACTGCTCCTTCAGGTCATCATAGAAAAAGACATGGCAGAGGGGTTATTGATTCTAAGGACACAGCAGGACAAGTAGAAGGTGACTTTATCAAAGAGTTGCTTCCTTTCTGGGGCCAACAGCCAACAGCAGAGACATCAGACAGTTAGTTTACGTTGTTGTGGCTACCATAAATGTAACTTCTGGAGCCTTGAGTAATCTGACAGCCGAACCTCAGGCGGATTGCCTTATGACTTTGCAGAACCGGATGGTTCTAGACATTGTCCTTGCAGATCGTGCATTTTTATGCCATGGGATTGGCCACGCCTACACAGGCAGGTAGAAAGGTGGTGCCTAATCACAAACTCTGACTCTTGTTGCAAGCATCCATTGAAGCCCAGGAAGAAGTGCTTGAAGCACGAAACGCGTTGGCTGGTGGAAGATTTTTTAAGCAAAGCGCTTTTTTATTGGAAGGACACTGCTAACCTTCGAACTTAATAAATAGGCATAAACCTCACTTACTCGTGTGGGCTCCTCCTTAACAGGCAAATCTTTGTGGATATGTTCGGCGGCCCAGCCTGAGTCGCGGAGGGAGCCCAGCTGCAAGTGTGCAGACCTGCTGAAGCGCCAACCGACGCTTTGGTTCAAGGACGGGTAATGCCGTTGGAAGGTGATGACAAGCGTGACTTGTGAAAGAAATGTGCCCTGCGTCCCACTTGGGAAATACTGAACATTACTGCCAACAAGGGTCAGGCAACTCACTATGAGGAATACGAAAAAACTACAATCACCAGCATGCCATGGGATTGGCCACGCCTACACAGGCAGGTAGAAAGGTGGTGCCTAATCACAAACTCTGACTCTTGTTGCAAGCATCCATTGAAGCCCAGGAAGAAGTGCTTGAAGCACGAAACGCGTTGGCTGGTGGAAGATTTTTTAAGCAAAGCGCTTTTTTATTGCAAGGACACTGCTAACCTTTGAACTTAATAAATAGGCATAAACCTCACTTACTCGTGTGGGCTCCTCCTTAACAGGCAAATCTTTGTGGATATATATATATATATTTATATATTTATATATATATATATATATATATATATATATATATATATATATATATATATATATATATACATATATATATATATATATATATATATATATATATATATATATATATATATATATATATATATATATATATATATATATATATACTATCAGCAATTGTGCTGTTGGTGCATTTAAAGCCTGTTGATGCCGTGGCTATCCTTTGAAAAAATTCAATGTCTGACGGAAATGCATTAGGAATTGCCAACGCTTGTCAAATTTGAATAAAACAAAATCACTGTGAGGAGTGCGGCTCAATCCTTTCAGAGAAGAAAAGGTCTTTTGTGATATATATATATAAAATGTTGGTCTGCACTGTGTTGAAATTGTTACATTTCCACCAATATCTAGTCGGAAATTAATTAAAGTAACAGCTGTGCACATATTTGGTATTCTCTTCATCCATACCTTACTTTAATTGTTGAGATCAAGTCCTGAACAAAATTAAAATCATTTTCAATTATTACCTGGCCCTGTCCAAGGGTTAATTCCAATATTATCTTATCGTGTCTATTGCTCATTGATAACTGGAACATGAAAACACATCAGTATAAATATGTATTTATGAATTTCAATTTGAATTTTCTAATTAAATTACCCTATTTGTTTTTTTGTTTATTATTAGCAGTAATACGGTTAGTATTATTATTGCTGGCATCAGTATTATCATCAGTCCAGCCAAAGAAAATTACAGTTCACAAATAACTCTTAATGAAGGTGAAGTGTCTACTACTTCCCAATGGTTGTCCTCACTTGAATCCACCCTGGGTGGAAACTGGGCCACTATGTAAAAAGAGTGTTAGGACAAATAACAGATACCATAGCAAGCATCTTTATCCTGCTCATTTAATTCATGGCAACGTCAACCACTTTATTTGAGAAAACACCATTTACAGTATTCAGTGATACACCCTCCTAGGCACCATCCATGTGTTTTGTCAGTTTCAGTGTTCCAACAAGGACAGCTCTGAGAAATAAATCTGCCTTGTATTAATCCAAAATCTTTTTAGTAGTGAGTGTTGCTGGCCCATGAGCTCAAAGTGGGAGATTTTCCCATTTTCTCTTGTCTGTACATAGAGGACAGATTCCTGCTTTGGGACTGCAGACCTACTGAGATCTCTGAACGATAATCTGTACAGATGCCTTTCTTGATGAAACCTGGGGAGTAGAATACCTTTATGGTTCATGCCCTGACTGTGTTATCACAGCTGTATGTATGCCCTGTTGAAAACAACAACAATCTGAAATTGGAGAACTCTGGTTTTGTAGTGGAAGCATAAATAATTTCACCAATGGCCAGGGAGGGGGCAGTTGAGAGGGAATGTGGACAGTTGGCGCAAACACAAGAGGAATCACCATGCTCCCATCCTTAACTCAAATGCCTCTGTAGTCTGTCTATGCAGTTTTAAAACTACAAATTCTATCTGCCAAAACAACCTTTTTTGGCAGCCCTAGATCATCCATTTAAATATTAATGAGGCACCCCTATATAGGCCTTAAATGCTCATAGGGCATGAAGCTTCTTTTCCAAAGGAAAGCACTGCGATACAATATTGAAATTAATAATGGTATCTCCAATTAGGAAACAGCTACACATTTCATTTTTGACATTTTTTAAATATTACAAGCCCAATCCATTACTAAAGTCAGATTGGTAACAAATATGTTACAAAAGGTACTTTTAAATATCCAACTTCTACCTGCTGATGCCTCTAGAATCTCATTTGCATGCACTTCCAACTGCCACCCAGGAGCTGACTAACTCCTTTGATGAAGTATCTTAATTACCTGTCAAGTGGCCTACCCTGTCACGGGCAGATGTAGCTAACACCTGGGCCTGCCCCATCTATGTCTCTCTAGTTAGCCAGCCACCAATCCAAGTGAGAGAGGAACTGCCCCAGAACCAATTTTGATTGACCCCAGTGGTTGGATTGCTTATTTCCCTGGTCACATCTCTAGGGTGAGCTCATCACGGGGAAGGGCATTTCTGTCATGTTGAATTTAGTAAAGAGGAGCAATGTGGTATTGTTAACAGTAGGGCAAACAGGAACTGCTGCAAACTTGGGTAGCATTACCCCTCATACATGTTCCCTTATTGGTTAGGGAGGGGCAAGCATTCACCCCCACCCACAGGCTAGTGCCAGGCATTAATATAGTTGGCACCCTGGGAAACGTCTTCAGAACACTACTCGACCTGTGCTGTCAAGATATCTGAGGAGACTTGGGAGGCTGGACCAAATCTCACTTATACCCATGACAAATAAGTGGACTCCAGGGGTTAGTTAGCTGGCTTCATGTTTAGCTACAGGGTCGCAACAAGCTTTTTCTGAAGAACCCAGTTGAAGAGCTGAAGAGCCCAGCTAACCAGTTCCAACTGGATCTGTCCTGGACCCTGCTGGTGACTTCAGCTTGAGTGAGTCTTGACCACCAAGTGCTGTTCCTGCTGTCCTATGACCCTTGGCTGTGTCAAAATGTCCTCTTCCTAACATCCTGGGAAAACATGTGACTTAGAAACATTCTACATATGTTTTAACTTGAGAACCATCGGGAGATGGGGACCAACTGCTTTGCCAATTTGAAGAGGGTGCAGGTCCAGACTTCGCCCTAGCTCCCACTAAGTTAATTTTAGTGCTGAATCCAACAATGCTGAATTTTTTAATTCAAACCGCAGCTTCATCTGTGCCATAGTTGAAGAAGAAAACTTGAACTTCTCCCATGTGGAGCTTTTTCAGCCTAAAACCAGCCATTTTGACGAAACTTTATTCCAATGCCAAAATGAATCGGCGTCAAGCACTTCTCTCAAAGCCAGCCCACTGCCTGTATTCACTGAAGATTGTCAATACCAGGGGGGTGACTTTTCCACTAGAAAAAACCTGGCTCTTATATCTAACCCACGGTCCATCGCGGGTGGCCTAAAACGTAACCTTGACCCACTCATGAGCAACCAGATGACTGGTTTGTACTTAATAGTTTTTGATGCTATTTTCGTTTAAAAAAAAAAAATTCATTATATCTCCAGTTCACCTTATTGGATGTTTATCATTTTGGTGTAATTTTTCTCAATAAATTATGTTCTGTTTTTATATTTGCAATGGGATTTTTATTGTGTTGCGTTTTTGAATTTCAAGCTGTTTTGCTCCTTGTAATCCCTTTACACATTTCCTTAAGTTAAGCCTGCTTGCTCTGTGCCAAGGTTAACAAGGGTGTAATTGCTGAAACCTTCACTGGACCTAACAAGAATAGTACCATTATTAGTTTGGGTGCACTACCATTCACCCTAACTAAGAATCCAATTTCTCACAGGTCTCTTTTCAAATTTTACTAATAGGGAGCTGGATGTTTCATGGCCGATCCTCAAAGCCTTATCAGAATATGTAAATTAGTACTGAGGTTCTTCGGTTTCCGACTTCGTCCCGTATTTAGCCGCCATTTTGTGTTTCGTCGCCATTTTGTGTTGCCCTCACTCAGGCAGCACGGCGAACGGAGTGTTTTTGCTTTTCTCAACTGCTACATGTCTCTTCTGTTAAAAAGTAACCCCCTGCCCTTGTTTACGAAACCGATGTCAGGGTCTGGCCGCGTTCGCTAATCCATGTCTGGGTTGATTGATCCTTGTCTCGACTGACTATTTGGCTTCTTCTATTCTTTCCTTACATTATCTTATCCGACTGGCCTTCGCTATTCTCTCCTTGTATTCTCTTGTTACACAACTATCCTTTGAGACACACAAATACGTCCTGCCACCTGCAAATTGGATTGTAGGCACTAGTACTGATTAATTCGCTGGGAGGGGTGACACACAGGGTTTGAAAGAGGGCGTATTTGGGACACCTGATAGCTTGTTTTCTAACTTTTCGTATTGGCTTGCTTTGTAGGTACTGGGAGTATACATTGTAAATATGTGTGCTATAAAAGATTGTGTGCCACGGACTAAAGTGGCAGTCTCCTCAGAATATACTCTGTACTTCTGGGACAACAGTGCTTAGCTGCAGCTAATAAACCTGGTTTTCTTCGCCCAACAGAGTGTCTCGTGTCTCTGTTCGACAAGGCAGGTGAACTCGGGGATTTAAGGCATGCACTCTTGTTGTTATGGTACCACATCCAGCGGATACTCTTTTGAACAGAATGAAAACACAACATCTCACGAGTGCCCGCTTGTCTGGATATGAGCTGACGCTTTTGGCTACTCATATACACATCAAGCAGTGTAATACTTTGAATCCAGCAATGTTGTTACCCATTCCGGAAGAGAGCGGCACTCAAGAACAGCATGATTGTTTTCTCCGTCCAGAGGAGGAAACGAAAGGTAGAATAGACTTAAAAGACACACCACTCGTGGACCCAGGTGGGATCTTATGGGTGGATGGGTCTTGTTTCAAACTTCCAAATGGCGAGACAACTGCGGCCTATGCTGTTACCACTTTGTATACGATAGTGGAGACAGCACGCATTGCACAGAATTCAGCCCAAGCAGCTGAACTAATTGCCCTGATGAGAGCGTGTGTGTTGGCTAAGGCAAAGAGAGTGAATGTTTACACGGATAGCCAATACGCCTTTGGCGTGGCTCATAGTTTCGGTCGTTTGTGGAAGGAAAGAGGATTCTTTACTTCCCATGGGACTAGGATACAGCATGGACAGTTGGTAACTGACCTTCTTGAATCACTTGCTTTGCCTACCCAAATAGCGATAGTAAAGTGTAGTGCTCATAAGAAGATCATTGATGATGTGGGTCGCGGGAATGCTTTTGCAGACGAGGTAGCAAAAGAAACAGCAAGAGATGCTACGAGTCGCATGTGTGTTGCAGGCCCTGCAAGATGGGTCAGAGGGTGTGTGAGGACACAATAGAAAGTGTGAGAATGATTCAAAAAGAGGCTACTGAAAAGGAATTGAGTAAGTGGAGAGAAAATACAGGAATGTTGGACGCGACAGGGTGTTGGACGGAATTCTCAGAACATCAGCGTTGGCTGTTACCAGACGCCTATGTACTGCCTGTAGTTACTATGGCGCATGGTCCAGCCCATATCAGTGTAAAAGGAATATGCAAACTTCTGGCTCCAGTATGGCAAAATAAAGGAATTCCTAAATTTGCGGAAAATGTGGTGAAACATTGTATCGTTTCTTTAATGCATAATCCAGGAAAGGGAACCCCAACTCCAGCAGGTCATTTTGCTCCCCCTACGTACCCTTTTGAGGTATTACAAATTGAATATATTCATATGGAACGCTGTAATAACCTCAAGTATGTTCTGGTGGTGGTGTGTGCCTTTTCCAGATGGATAGAGGCCTACCCCCTAAAGAACAATACTGCTTTGTCTACTGCCAAAGTCCTTTTGAAGTAATTTTTCCCGAGGTTTGGTTTGCAGCGAATTGTCTGGAGTGACAATGGAAGTGAATTTGTAGGCCAAATTATGCAGAAGGTGTGTGCGGGTCTTTGTATTAGGCAGAAATTCCATGCGGCATCCATGCGGCAAACCACCCTCAGTCAGCAGGTTTGGTAGAGTGCTATAATCGCACTCTTAAGCTTAAACTGGCGAAGATTCAGGCCAGCACGGGTCTTGCTTGGCCTGACGCATTACCTTTGGCACTTTTATCCACGAGAACTACTGTACATTCTTGTTTAGGACTCAGCCCATACAAGGTCGTTTTTTGGGCGCCCAGCTAACGTCTGGGGAGTCCTTCAACCTAAAGAGTACTCTGACATCCCGTATCCAATGTTGATTGACTATTTGCATGACCTCACCATTAAATTGCGTGTTCTTCACCAACAGGTTCAAAACGCTTTGCCAGAGGCCTCTGCAGATTCACGTCACTCCATTCAACCCAGTGACTGGGTCTGCCTGAAGAATTTTGGGCGGAAAAAGAATCTGGAACCTCGTTGGGCCCGCCTCGGCAAGTTCTGCTAGCAACACGTACAGCAGTAAAGGTCGTCGGGAAGAAGAATTGGGTCCATGGTGTGCACTGTAAGAGGGTACCTTTGCCTTTACCTTTTGATCAGTGGGTCCGCAAGGGTATAAGTGACAGCGAAGGCGAAAGGGTCCCTCGATTTGTACCTTTCAGTAGTGTACGCTTGGATCGAGCGAACTCTGAGAAAGAAGACAACGACGTGTTGCAAGAAGCTGTACCATCACATTTACGATTGAACACAGTAAATCTTGAGACTTTGTTTCAAGAACAAACGATACCTAATAAGACTCGCAACAACTTAAGATCCAGATCGATGAAAGACAATTGAACTTTCTTTTTCCTTTTTCTTTTTCTGATCACCATTTTTGAGAGACATTTCTTTTCCACTATCCATCTAGTTGCAGGGTCACGGTAGGAGTCTTAGGCTGCGACCTGAGTAGTGACAGTAGGTCTGCAGGACTTGCAGTGTCATACCACAGCTAATAATCACAGCTAAGTGATCTAGGAAGATTGCCGTGAGCAACGCCTTAGAGAATGGATATTAAAGTGGAAAAGAGTGATAAGAATCAAGAAATGAAAAGTAAATATAAAAAATTGTTGGTTAGTCCATGTGGCATAACCTTATGTATTTTAATATGTTCATGTATTTTATTGGCTTGTGTGAGTTGGGTTGTTCACACTATGCAGGAAGCACCCGTTCCAACTTCTGTTTCCTTGTCTTTTCCTACTACTGCCTCCCCACATCAGTTTCATACACTCCCGGAACATGAGCAAATTAGAAGAACAGAATACTTCAACAATTCATTTATTCAGTTATTACATCAGCATCAACTGGTAGTCAATACTACTGACAGAGAGAGGGATGCCGTATTTAGTCCTTCGATTTTCCTTCGAAGGCTCGCCTGGGCCTATTTGGCCATGTTTTCTAATGTATATCATAATCAACTTGGATATCCTCCTGGTAGTCCATATGGTGGTGGAGCAGATTTTAGTCACAGTTCTTTGATTAAGGGAATAGTGGCCATGGCTAGAACTGCTGAAATTAGTAAGATTCCTGTTGATGAGAAATGAGCATATGATGGCTGGAACGTGACTCGTTATGTTACTAGCCTTACAGATAAGGCTAGACGAAGGAGATCCCCACCAATTTTGACCGTACCCCATCGAGGTAATTTCTGTCTGCAGATAAATGGCCAAAATGTTAAAAACCAACAGGAAAAGAGTGTTTGTTCCCATACGTATATCTATCACCTCAGATTTCTTCACCGTTGGTGCCATCACAAGGCACATATTTTGTCTGTCATGAAAGAGCATATACATGGATTCCTACCTACTTTTCAGGCACTTGTTATGTGGCTTTCCTTCTCCCTCCAACATATACTGCTCCTTCAGGTCATCATAGAAAAAGACATGGCAGAGGGGTTATTGATTCTAAGGACACAGCAGGACAAGAAGAAGGTGACTTTATCAAAGGGTTGCTTCCTTTCTGGGGCCCAACGGCCAACAGCAGAGACATCAGACAGTTAGTTTACGTTGTTGTGGCTACCATAAATGTAACTTCTGGAGCCTTAAGTAATCTGACAGCCGAACCTCAGGCGGATTGCCTTATGACTTTGCAGAACCGGATGGTTCTAGACATTGTCCTTGCAGATCGTGCATTTTCATTCCTGATAATGCCCCTACGGTATACCAAGCCATTTCTAAATTGCATGTAATTTCTGAGTCTATACACCAGGACACAGGAGATTGGTCTGTGTAGGATGGTTTTGGGGACTACTGTCCACTTGGGGATGGAAGATACTAACCTTCCTTGGAATGGTTTTGGCCATCATGTTCTCTTGTTGTCTCTGTTTACAGTGTGGCCCTGCCATCTGCGGTCTTTGTGCCACCATGTGTGTCCCAAGGCCTGTGTCACAGAAAACAGAGAATGTTAAAATGATGTTGCAGCAACAGCTGCACGACCTCATGGCCATTGACATCGACTCAGATTAACTTTGTGTTTTGCCTGAGTAATGGCAAAAGGAGGGTCTGAGGTTCTTCGGTTTCCGACTTCGTCCCGTATTTAGCCGCCATTTTGTGTTTCACCACCATTTTGTGTTGCCCTCACTCAGGCAGCACGGAGAACGGAGTCTTTTTGCTTTTCTCAACTGCTACGTGCCCTTGTTTACGAAACCGATGTCAGGGTCTGGCCGCGTTCACTAATCCATGTCTGCGTTGATTGATCCTTGTCTTGACTGACTATTTGGCTTCTTCTATTCTTTCCTTACATTATCTTATCCGACTGGCCTTCGCTATTTTCTCCTTGTATTCTCTTGTTACACAACTATCCTTTGAGAAACACAAACACGTCCTGCCACCTGCAAATTGGATTGTAGGCACTAGTACTGATTAATTCGATGGAAGGGGTGACACACAGGGTTTGAAAGAGGGGCGTATTTGGGACACCTGGTAGCTTGTTTTCCAATTCTTCCTATTGGCTTGCTTTGTATGTACTGGGAGTATACGTTGTAAATATGTGTGCTATAAAAGATTGTGCGCCACGGACTAAAGTGGCAGTCTCCTCAGAATATACTCTGTACTTCTGGGACATCTGTGCTTATCTGCAGCTAATAAACCTGGTTTTCTACGCCCAACAGAGTGTCTTGTGTCTCGGTTCGACAAGGCAGGTGAACTCGGGGATTTAAGGTGCGCCCTGCGCCACCAGGCCCATAAGGCCCGGTTCTCCAGTACTCCTGTAGTGCAACTTCCTGCAACCATAAATGCTTTTGTGATTCGGGTGCAATATTTGATTACACAATTATTATTTTTTTGGCACATGATTAAGAGCGTGGCTATCGCCCCCCTCCTGCTTTAATATGCATGTTGAAATAAGTCCAATATGCTGGCCTATTCCTAATTCATTGCTCTTTCCTACATGTGTTGATGAACATTTGCTCTATGATAGTTAGTTTGGTACTGTAAAAAGGACATGTGATTGCATGCCACCAAAGCAATGTAATTTTGGAAACTTACTTAACTTCCACTCAGGGTTTTCTGAGCTGTTTTTCCTCCTGCAGTGTTTTCTTCTCTTTTTGCTCATTTCACACCTCTTCAGTGCATGAATTCTTGACTTCCCTGAAAAAACAGAATATAAGTATTAACTACATTCCAAGTAAGGCAACATTAAGATTTGTATGGAAATGCTTAAATCGGGGATTCTTATCTGCTGGAAATTCCTGTGGGTAGTTATAGTTACATATTAGCATGGTATTGTTTGATAACTCCTCTTGGCTGTTATCGAAAGAGATCAACCATATAGAAATTGATAATTGCTCCACTTCAAATGGGTAACAAGGCATGAACTGGTGGGTTATGCCCCCTCAGTACAGAAACACTGAGGGCCTAATTTATGGGATTTTGGCGTAGGGTAGCACAGCAAGGCACCTTGCTGCGCCGCCCTTCACCAAAGTGAAAAAGCAGGAATGCACCGTATTTAGGCAATTTGGTGCGTTCTTGTCCTTTCTGCATGCGCTGTCACCATTTTTGCAGCCTAGCACTGATAAATGCACCCTTCCACCATGGAGCAAGGGTGTCTCAGTTGCATGCAGGATAGTTTGTGTACAGTAAAGGGCACATTCCTGCCCATAAACAATCCTAAGAGGACTTTTCATCTTTTTATGTGTGCTGCAGAATGCGATTTACACTCTGTCGTCTTACTCATGAATTATGAGGTCACTCAAAGCCACGCAGGGTGGCTTTAGGTGGCTTCATAAATCAAAATGAGAGCCCTGCGTCAAAAATGTGGTGCAAAAGTGACATAGGGCTCTCATAAATAAGAATCTGAGAGTTCCAGATGTTGTGGCCTCGCTGGTCATAATTAATGAAGTTAAGCTTGAGGCCATAAACACAATATATCCCCATGTGCATATTTAGCTACCAGTTAGAGGCACTCACTAAAAAGACAAATTTAAATATATTCTCCATAACTTACTAACCAGTTGGAATTATTTTGACTAGTTTTCCAGCATGCAATTTTCGTGCAGATTCTTGAAAAACATAAAGAGGGGGGCCAAAGGATGAACTTTTCTGTTTTAGAACCCATAGGAAACTTTGCTCACCACTGAATGGATTTAATCCAACCTTATCTGAAAAGAAGAACTTTACCAAGAAAGCATGGCTTTCACGGTTAGTGTAAATCTGTTCACTAGTTTTTGTGATATAAGCATTTGAAGAAAGTGCCAAGTGGGCATGAAAGGGTTACTATTTATGTACATTTTCTGTGTTAAATTTGTGAATTCAGAATTCCTGACTTTTGTCTATCACACTGTATTTTTCTAGCTGAGATTGGTTGATGAAGGAGATCAAAATGTGTTTCTAACACCTTGTAAATCGAGACTTCAAACTACGGTGTGACTTTAGAAACATGAAATAAATGTACAGCTAAACTGCGAGGGGTGTCAGAGGCAGGGAAAATGTGGGCAAAACTTGGTAACAAATAAAAATTTATAATTTCACAACTTTGAATAAAATTGCAATCGCAGCACACATTTTTTCAGGTATGTCTGCCACTTTAAGTGCTATGTGAATTCCAAGGAAAACGCAAATTCCAGTAAATGGAAACACATAGGCAAAAAGACATAAAAGATGGCATTAGAAAAAACAGAGGGCCTCATTACGATGGCAGTTGGTTGAGTGTCCGACCGCCATTGCAGTGGGATTGTGACTGCCAGACAAGTAGTCGGCAAACCAAACCGCCATATTTTGATAAGACTGCTGTGAAGGTGGTCGGAAGCTTCATTTTTGTACTGCAGCTTGTGCTGCGGCCCAGAAAAGTGCTGCAGCACATGTCGCAGTACAAAAAGGCCTGTTTTAAAACATCCTTGCACCGTGTGGCAGGCACCACATGGTACCTAGCGGATGATGCATGGTTGTATGGGACCACCCTAAAAAGGCTATGGAAAATGGACATCCTAATCACCTCTATTGTAGGGATTAACGTCCGACTGCCACCCCGACGGGCTCCTTGAGCATGTCGGAGGTGGCTGTCTGTCCCCCAGGCCGATGCGGTCCAACCATCCGAATCATAATGCGGCACTCAGACCGAAGACCTGGATGTTGGTGGGACCACCGACAGGTGGCGTTCCCACTGAAATCAAAATGAGGCCCATAGTTAGGTGCAGTGATGGTTATAGTGTAAAACTGCAAAAGATTTTAAATCTATGGGTCAGAGCACAAACAATAACTTGTACCTGAATGCACTACAAATGACATCACATGACACCAATGATTACAGGACCAGAAACGTCACTGATTGCATTAACAACCTCCATCATATCATTTGAAACTTGATTACCAAATTTAAAAAAAAACATTGATAAAAGGCAAACTCTGGAAAACAAGAATCAAACAAAGAAAGTATGCTTAACCCAGGAAATAGAAAAACATAAACATATCTCCCAATTTATTGTAACACAATTCTAGCAAAATCTACTACAGAGATTACAAATGGTAAATCTAATTTAAGTAATGTTGGAAACAATTTATACCTTTAATCAAGTGGGGGGAGAAAGAAGGGATCGTAATCCATTCATTTTCCTTGCAGTAATACGAAATATCAAGAGGGAATGGATCACTTGACCCGAGTAACTAGGGTTTGCAACGTGTTGGTTGTCTTACTTTAACAAACCCTCATTCACAAACACAAGCTGTGTGGTGGTATATTTTGGTTTTCCGCCAAGTTAACCCCTTTACTGCTAGGCCTCCCCCCGTGCTTAGCCTTTTTTTGGCTATTTGTGGAAGTTCACGCTTAGGCCCCTGTAACTTGCTGATCACATAAGGTATCCACGCCAAATTTGTGTCCTTTTTTTACAACATCATGGAGATTCTAAAAGTACCCAGGTTTTGCGGATTTCCCTGGACGGGACCCAGAAATTAGCCAAAATACAGCAAAATTGTGTTTTTGGGGGGAAAAATGTGAAAAAAGGGCTACAGATGAAAGCTTTAGTTTTTTTCCCTACAAATGGTATAAAAAATGTGTTGTGGTGATGAAATCACCATCTTCCCAGCTTTAAGGGACGAGCAGACTTTTGTCAGAAAAACAAGATTTGTGGTATCAGTGGGCCCTGTTAAACTCTTATGTGGGGTCTATTACGGCCCAAATGAGGATAATCCATGCTTCCTTCATAAACTAGCAAGTTATTTATTACAATTTCCAATTCCTATAGTACTAGGGGGAGACTTTAACTTGCTACTGGATGTAGAACTTGACCGCACTTCAAAGGCTAGATATAACTGCCCCAAAAAATCGATTTTACGCTGCAAAATATTATTAAGGAGTATGTGTTGTGCGATGCCTGGAGAGTCAAACATGGCTCCCAGAGAGAGTATTCGTTCTACAGCAAAAAAAAACATCAGTTCTCCAGGATAGATTATTTTCTGCTGGATCGAACGATGTTATCAAATATTCATTCTATTGTATATATCCCAAATGGATTATCAGATCACTCCGTGGTTAAGTTGTGCATTAGTATTCAAAAAAGGAACCCACTAGATCATAGGTGGACTTTGGATAGGACTGTTTTATTAAAAGCCGATTTCAATACTAGCACCAAGAAAAGTATAAGAGAGTTTTTCCTATTTAATAATGATTCAGCCCCAAATCGAACTATATGGGATGCTCTTAAATCTTTCTTGAGAGGAATATACGGCTCCCAAATGGCTCTAAATAGAAAGCTAACTAAAGAAAAAGATGTAAACAATCTCAATCTAATTAAAATAAAAGAGCAGCAACTTCTCCATGCCATCTCTAATGATCGAACAGAAGTATCGAGGCTAGAAAAAGAATTAAATGACCTACAAACTAATCACAGACTATGTTCTGAAAAGATACTAAGAGATAAATGGGAGGTAAGCAAATTGCGTAATTTTGAATATGGGGAGAAATGTGGATCACTACTTGCCTGGAAAGCCAGAGCTGACAGGTCCAGAAACAACATTAAAACTTTAATACAACGAGGAACTGGTGCAGTTTTATCTGAGGATGAAGACATTAAAGAGGAGGCTAGATCTTTTTATGAAGATCTTTATCGTGAAAGAGTGAATACTTCCTCGGAAGAAATAGATAATTTAGACATTCTGAGAAATCTAACTCGTTTAAGTAATGAAGAAGTAGCCTTCTTAGGAAAAGAAATCACAGAGGGGGAAATTAGATCTCAAGTCGAGAGAATGGCAAGAAAGAAAGCTGCGGGTCCAGATGGGCTCCCAACAGAAATGTATAAGGATAATTTGGATGAATTTATTGTTCCAATGCTTAAACTATTCAATGAAATTTTCATCCAAGGTCAGCAAATTCCATCTTCTTGGCTGGACGCAACCATCTCATTAATTTTGAAGCCAAACAAAGATCCACAAAGGATAGAATCATACCGACCTATATCTTTACTGAACTCAGACTTAAAAGTTTATTCAGGTATCTTAGCAAATAGGCTCGCTAAGGTGATCAAATCCATTATACATCCGGATCAACGCGGATTTATCCCGGGCAGACAACTGAATGAACTCACATTTCAGGCAATCGGAGCTATTGACTATGCAGTTCAAAACAAAAAACCTTTGGCCATAGTCGCAATAGACGCTGCGAAAGCGTTTGACCAAGTAAACTGGAAATATCTATGGTCAACAATGAAGAAATTTGGTTTTCCTGAAATCTACATTAAAAGTGTGGTGGCTCTATACAGAAGTCCCAGGGCTAAGATTCTGGTCAACGGAGGACTGTCAGAATGGTTTAGTGTTGGTAGAGGAACAAGGCAAGGATGTCCCTTGTCTCCGTTGTTGTTTGATGTCTACATCGAGCCTTTTGTTTGTTCTTTAAGGCAGGATTCTATTATTTCTTCATTTAAAATTGGGGACTTATCAATTAGGACAGCGCTATACGCAGATGATCTCTTGTTGTATACCTCAAACCCCCTCGAAGCAATTCCCAGGTTATTTTGGCTCGCGGAGAGCTTTGGCTTGGTTTCAGGTTACACTATTAATAAGGAGAAAACCGAGGTAATGTGTTGGAATAACCCACTCCCTATTCCAGAAGCCAAATGCAAGATGAGATATCTAGGTATTTATTTAACCCAGAATATAGATGATACTCCGAAGGTTAGTTGGGAAACTGTGATAAAGGAGATTAAAAAACTTCTCTCCAGGTGGAACACTTTACCGTTAAATATCTACGGCAGAGTGAATCTTGTTAAAATGATCATTCTACCTAAGGTTACGTTTTTGTTTAATTCTATTCCCTTAGTTTTCAGTAGAAAAGATATTCTTAATTTACAAGGTAGAATAGGGTTGTTTATTTGGGCAACCAAATCTCCAAGGATAGCTTGGAAGAAGCTAAGGAGAGGACTAAAATTAGGTGGTTTAGCTCTCCCTGATTTATTATTTTACTGTTATGCTTTCCAGCTTAAAAACTTTAGGATACTAGCTAATAGATTGGATTTTACTTCAAATAGTTTACTATTCCAGGCTATGCTACAGGATCTCCCTTTTGGTACTGATTACTTTCTGTTTAAATTTGGTGACAAACATTTTTTCAAAAAAGTTAGGCTGAAAGTTTTAAAGGCTGCTTTATACTATTGGTCGCAGACGTGTAGGCTGCTGTGTATTCAATATTACCATCAATACTCCCCAATTTGGGACTCACCAGGCACCCCAGAGTGTTTATTGGACCAACTGGCTCTCCCCTTAAAAAGAGCAGGTCTCCTGAAGTGGGGGGACTTATGTGATGAATCGAAAGTTTTAAAGTGGGAATTTCTTGAGGGTGTAACCGGAGGGACATTAACGAGGTTCAAGTTTTATCAACTATCGGCCTGGTGGGGAAGCCAAAATTGGGTCTCAAATGATGAGGAATCATTCTTAGAGTTATATAGTAATTCTAGAGAAATAAAAAGAGAAACGGCACAATGGTATAACATATTACTGAACAATAAAGACAATTTGGAAACAGAAATTAAGAATATATGGGACCCCTCTTCAGTCCAGATAGCGGAGGAAGTAGAGAAATTATGGATTGATTCCTTTTCTTTATCCCAAAAGATAATTAAACCTTCTAATTTAAGAAGGAATCATTTATATACATTGCACAGAGTGTATTGGACCCCAGCGAAACTCTCTAGAATCTCTGGGGTGCAATATTTTTGGCCTAGGTGCAATCTAAGGAGCGCAAATGATATTCACATGTTCTTTGAATGTCCAAAAATAGCAAATTTTTGGGAACAATTGTGTAAATTCTTAGAAGAGGTTTTGTCGGTTCCAATTCAGTGTTCACCCAGATTGGTTTTCTTTGGTTTATTGCCTAATTATGTGTTTAACAGTAACTTGTCACAGTTTATTTTTTATGTTATGACCATTGCTAGAAGAGAGATCTGCAAAGCATGGAAGTCTGCATCCCCCCGAAATTCGCAGACTGTCTTAAATATATCGTGGCTGTGAGTAAATTTGATATTTTATGTGGGGGTGATAAAGCTGTTAGGTTGTGGTCAGCATTGAATGCCTGGATCGAAAGGTAATAATAGTCCAATGATTATGCCAGAGGTAAGTGGTCCTGTCCTTCCTTAGTTGCAAGAACCAATCCGAAAGGAAGTTGGACGGGTAACGACCTTTCCTCTGGGCAATCTTCTACAGCTATCCACAAACACGAGGGCTGGAAAGGATAGTTTGTGACAGTGGCTTGAAGAGTGCCTATCTTAGAGCAGTCATTAACTGGTGGCATATATGAGGAAAAAAAAAAAAAAAAAAAAAAAAAACTAGATTTTTTACACAGTTTTGGCATTTTTCTGGGACATTGCCTATTTTTGTTATTTTTTGTGCTTTCAACCTCCTTCCAGTTAATGGTAGAAATGGGTATAAAATCAATAATGGATCCAGGAAAGCTATACATTTTGTAAAAGTAAACAACATTCTGAATTCAGCAAGGGGTCATTTTTTGTAGATCCTTCAAGGTTTCTTTATAGAAACTAACAGTTAAATATAGGAAAAATTGAAAAGTAGTTGAAAAAAACAGCCTTTTGTGTCAACGTTTTCACATGTAACTTCTTCTGATAATGACATCTCTTTGAAAGCAATATACCGTTACATCCACTGGACCTTCCTGGTTGTGGGGATATATAGGACTTGAAGGTTCACCAAGAACCCGACGAACCCAAAGCCAAAACCTGAGCAGCAACTTGCAATGGTTTTTTATTATGTACCGGGTATATAGCAATTATTCCGGGAAAATATATACATGGAAAAATAGGTATGAAAGACACCTATCTATTTCTGAAATGGGAACAAAATATTGAGTTTAGAAACAATAGATATTTGCACATTTCTGAAATTGGGAATACTCATATTAGTATGAGAATTATCACTCATTTTTCAAAATTGCTTCTTTTTTACACATTGTCATTCATTTGAAGGCAGAAATGCATCGAAAGTCAATAGGTAATAACAGTTGCTTTACAAATCTGAATTACCCTATGTCTCCAGATAAAAATGGAAACCAAGCAAACCTATACATTTTTTAAAACTAGACATCTAGGGAAATATAGGATGGGGCGACTTGACTGCCTCTCACCTGGTTCTGTTACCCAGAATCCCTTGCAAACCTAAAACATTGTCAACAAAAACACATTTTCCTCCCATTTTTGTGGTGGAAAGTTCTGGAATCTGTGTGGATCCACTAATTTCCACTCACCCCGCATTTCCCAAATCTTCTGAGAAAAACGGTACCTCACTTGTGTGGGTAGGCTTAGTGCTCATGACAGGAAACGACGCAAAACGCAACGTGGACAAACCACAATTTCACAGTGAACAATGACCCTTTTTTGGCAAAGTGCCTAGTTGTAGTTTTTTAACCCTAGCTCTGCCGGCACCTAGGGAAACCTAGCAAACCTATACATTTTTTAAAACAAGACACCAAGGGGAATACAGGATGGGGTGACTTGACTGCCTCTCGCCAGGTTCTGTTACCCAGAATCCCCGGCGACATCAAAATTACCTATCACAAAACAACCTGATTTTGCAAAGGGGGTCCCATGAGTTTTTGGCCCTGGGCTCGGCGGCCATCTAGGGAAACCTACCAAACCCAAACATTTCCGAAAAGTAGACACCAGGCGGAGTCCCGCTAGGAATAGCTTGCGTGGGTCTCCTAACGTTTTCCTATCCAGAATCCCCTGCAAACCCTAAATTTAGCTGAAAAAATGACTTTTTGCTTAAATGTCTGTGTGGGAAAGTTCTGGAATCTACATGGATCCACAAATTCCCTCCCACCCTGTGTTTCCCCAGATCTCTCGATAAAAATGATACCTCACTCACGTGGGTAGGTCAAGTACCCGCGACAAGCAAGGGCCCAAAACCTATCGAGGCGACATCAAGATGACCTATCACAAAACAACCAGGTTAGCAAGGTGGGTCACCTGGGTTTTTGGCCCGCGCTCGGCGGCCATCTTGGAAAACTACCAAACCCAAACATTTCTGAAAACTAGACACCCAGGGGAGTCCACTAGGAGGAGAACCACTGGTTATTACAGTAGTGATCAAAGAGGTGAGTGTCAAGTGTTCTGATGAAGTGAATTCAAATGTGGAAAACTAAGATCCTCGTATGTCCTGGACTGTGCTTTTAATAAGTCTAGAATCGAGGGAAATAAAAACAGTGTTGTGCGAGGAAAGACGGGTTATTAGTCTAACGCACTAGAATATCCAAAAGTAGATCAACATGATTCAGCCCTCTGGGATCGCCCTGTTGGGTTGGGGGGGCTTTCTTCAGGACCTCAGAAAAATAGTGGTGGCTGTGTGTAATGACAACAGCCCCAGTGAACCACACTATAGTTCACTTGCTTCAAAGAAGGTCATTAAATACCTGTTCACTGTAAGGAAAGAAAAAGAAGAAGAAGAAATAGAATGTCACATTTAGCATTATTGGTGTGCTTCCACTAATATGTGTACTTCCAATAGTATGCACTGTCCTAGAAATACACATTAGTATTAATGGTGCACTAAAGAGAAACGTAAGAAACAAGAAAATGGCAATTCTTTATCCCCATCTCAAATTAAAATAGGGCTTCGGGGTCAACAAGCCTATTTTGTACACTGTACAGAGTGTACTGGATTCTGTATAGCAATGGCATAGTTTTAGCTGGTTCAAACTGCAATACACATATCGATGTGGCATGAGTTTAAACCCAGCGTGTGTGTGTTAATTACGCATATGTATACAATCAACATTTGAAATTTGCACTTCAGTGATGCTGTGATCATAAATAACCCGGTATCAAAAACTTCTTAAACCCTTTTTCATCTGCTTAATAACGCATCCCAGGCGCAAATAAGGTTGGAGTTTGGCCTAACTAACCAGCTATATGCGAGAAAAGGTCAATTTATTAAAGTATGGAATAGAATGAAAAATTATCATGAGAACCAAATGTCACAACTATTATGGCAGGAAATAAGGGAAAACAGGAAATCACATGCCTGGAAATACCAAAATACAGCGTTAGAAAAATTTGAGGTAATGCCAATCTGGGGAACCACAAAAACCCCGGAATTATTCAAAAAGCAATCAACAAAATAACAGATCATCTCTCGCTGGTAAGAGATAAAGACATATTAGCAGAAAGAAAACACGCATGGCTAATAATAAATGGGTATTCAAAAAAGAAGGTTCAACCATACTTAGAAACACCATGGTCGTTGATAAATAAATAAATCTTCCTAAAGGCACGTTTTGGTGTATTACTGGGCCTATGCCATCTTCCCCCGTGGAGAAAGTCAGAAGAAGACCCACTATGTAGGCTATATAAATCAGGAGAGGAGAAAATTATGCACCTACTGTGTTTCTGTCCTGAACTGGAGATTGAAATAAGAACCATACTCAATGTTCGAGGAGTAAGGACATGTAGGCAAAATTTGAAAATATGTCTGCACTCCGATGATGTAACTATGAATTCTGCGTTTGTAAAGTTTTTATTAGGCATAGGAACAAAATTAGAAGAGCACAATTTAAAAGTTATGAGTACTGTATGATTTATATTAAAATATACTATGAAATTAATTTTATCAAATGTAACTCAGTTAAAAAAATATCAAATTTTTTAGTCTTGTTGTTTTAACCATTTTTTAGCGGATTTTTATATGTTTATTGTCTCACTGTAAGATTTTAATTAATCAAACAATAAAGATTATGTATGTTACTGTCTACTATACATCGTTGTGGCATGACTATGACATATTCTCAAACCTTTGTAGAAACAACATTGACCTAAGTTCTGATCTGTTATTTTGACATGGGCATTTGTAGTTAAATCTTCAAAGGGCACAGCTTTACAATGTGGTAATGTAAAGAAGAGGAATCGTTCTAAATTGATTTCAGTGCTAGACGTAATTACTGGCATAAATGAGGAGCACATCGTCTCTTGGTCTTATAGTCTGTTACACAGCTCACATCAGTACTTACTTTCTTCTCATTAAAGTCAATCAGAAATAAACCAGACAATGTTCTAATGCTCGAAAAAGCAACATACAATGTTCTTTTTTCGAACACACTGCTACCAATATTAACAAGACCTGTATCTACATTTAAACCTTGTGATTTGTGAATAGTCATTGCATACGCTAAAGACACTAGGAACTGCTTTCGATGGACATACAAGTCTTTCACATGTAGGAAATGTACAAAGCATTTACCAATCTGCTTAACTCCAACAATAACATCACATTTTATGTCTAGGTATTCCACATAATTTCTGTGTGGATAATTAATACATTTCATAACTTTACCCATTGTGCCATTCACTAGCCCTTCTTCAACATTTAAATGTTGAAGAAGGGCTATTATGACGTAAGATTACACAACCATTTTTACAGATATTAACAGTTTTTTAAATCCTGCAGTTTTCGACAGACTTTTCTAAACTATGCAATTCTAATTGCAATTTTTCTGTTAGTAGCACTGTAACTCCTTGATGTTCCATTTTATCCATTTTATCATTTGCTCTGATTTTGATGATCTCTTCTCTTTCTGGTTGCAATAATTGTTAATTCAATTTACTACACTCCTCAAGAGTTGGCATCAAACAAACAATAGACTTCTCTTCCTTACCAAATTATACATTACTTCAACAGCCAAAACATTACTTGGAAACAAGTTTGTGATGAGACGGGTTTGTAGTACTGCCTTTCCCTCTTTCGTAAGAGTCCCACTCATATCCTTGAGTACATCTGCATAATACATACCTTATGCTTGGTGCATATTTTGGATTAACTCTTTGTGTGTAAAGTTTTCTCAAATGTTTACATTTTCAATACGTCCTCCTGAATTTCCATGTTTCATTATGTAGTGCTTTCTTGAATGCAGGTTGTCCTTTTACGGGAGTTAGTTGTAGCAGGTCTCCAAAGATTATTAAGTGTATCCCCCAGAAAGTACATCATAGTCAGTTTTTAAGAGCTGCTGCATTCTTACATGTATAACAGGTATCATTAGGTTAGACACCATGCTGACATAATCAATAAGTATTGGCTTTAATTTCTTTAATACTCTTGCCACTTCATGACAAGCATCACCAGATAATTTGTTGTATTGTAATTTGTTGTCATGTCCAACAGGCAGCATCAATAATTGATGGAGGGTAACTCCTTTAACATTGTGTGTAGCTAAGCCTGTTGGTGCAGTGACTACACAAAACAAATTGGAATCTTTTATTTTTTGTCAGTACTTTAATCAAGAAGCTTTTTCCAATTTCAGCTTGACCACTTTTGTTCAAAAGAACTGGTGTGTATGTACAACATGCACCCTTTTTTACTTATGGAGAAATCCATGTTCTACTTTACCGTTTTCCTCTTCAAAAATGTATTTTTGATGTGCATTCAGTTGCTGTATTAGTAGATCTAGATCCACAGTTTCCAGTCTATCTTGTTGCTTTGCATTCTCCACTTCATTCAGATTAATTGCAGCTTCATTTCCAATGATTGGCTGTCCAATCATTGGATCTTGAGTTCCAGCTGCTGAACGTTGACTGCTCTCAGAACTCTCTCTTGCTATCTCAGCAGCAATTATTACTTCTTGTTTTATCTCTTCTCTCAACATTTGAAGATAAACTGGAAATACACAGCACTCAATGTTGTCTTTCACAGCGTTAAATGAGTTTTCATACCAGTCAAATTCTCCAAGTAGCTCACTTTCAGTTTGTCATGGCTTAAACAACTGTAACATTGCCTACTGTTTCCCTGCACGGTGTCACTTTACTTTCTCCTCATCGGGACAGTGGAGGTATCGAGGGCCGCCAGGACTACATTTCCCAGAATTTCACATGTCAGGAGGCACCAATTCTAATCTCCATCACCTGGTATCGAATATAGATGGCTGTTGCCTCCCGCAGTGTGCGCCACACCCGGGCCAAGGGTGGACCCGTCCGTGTCTGGAAGAGGCTGGGCCTGCCCTCTGACATCAAAGCCGGGGCGCAGGGTCCACGCATCTAAGGTACTGTTTTATAACATAAACTGACATATTTATCAGCATTTAATGGCTAAAAGGATCAAACAAAAGGACATTCTTATGTCTTCAGGGGTGCATCGTGGGGACCCTCAATGCTTTTTTAACACCGGCGGAGTCGGTGCTGACACATGAAATACAGCTTATGGTAAAGAGACTATCCTTGGATACTTTTGTGACCCAGAGGAAGGGCTAAATCCCCCGTACCTGCCCAAACAGCTGTTGTTTCGACCAGTCATGGTCATTTCCTAAAACAAACAACTTTATGCATATTCCTTCACGTCACCAGGAGGAGACCCTCGGAACTCCTTCAGCTTGCCAATTCGACTCTACTCATTAGGAACATACCGGGGCCGAACCGAAATTCAATCTGAATTTGTCGAATCTGTAGCCACACTAACAACAGATAATTGGAATACTGTTGTTTGCCTGTCATCATTCCCAGAACACCTATAAAATGTGGAACGTTCTCCGGGAATATGTCCTACCTATAAATTCAAACAATGGTCAGCAACAGCATACTTAGAGATATGCTCTGCCAGCCCAATATGAGATTGTGAACCAATTCTTATACTGACCTTGCTCTATGAACCTGGATCTTACAAGACCACGCAGATCCATGGATTGAGTTCATGCGCCCTGATGAAGGACTTTCTTAAATAACTTTCTTTCTCCGAAACGCGCGTCGGCGCTTTTCCTCTACTGAATGACGTTTTGAAGCTTTGTTTGAGTGTGAATACATGGTTTGTGTGATAGAGAATTTGTGGATGATTGATAGAATGACTGAACGGTGCGTCATGCTTTTACTGTCTTATTAGTAATTGGGCTGATGTTAATTTATGATTGTATAATTTAATGAATTTTTGTGTATAAGAAGCTGACCTACATTAATCATGGTTTTGAGAATTTTATCGAAAATGATCAACCAAAAATAAATTTTTCTATAATATCTCAGCTGTTCTTTGAGTATTTGTGCTTGATTTCAATTATATGGTCCTCTATCCTTTGGGGAAGCTCCCTTTCATGTTTTTCCAGTACAAACAGCTGTTGTGTACCTGCATGAGGATTCAGTAGCTATGGACAGACCTGGGCGGTTAGAGGACTTAGCGTTAGCTCCAGCAGATGCTGACTCATTTATCTCCATAGAGTCCACCTGTCCGGTGCCTGCCTAGGCGGGGAGTGGTGCTCCACCAGTGTAGGTGGCGCCCTGTTCCCCAGAGGTCCTCTCCGTTATGCCCCTTGCACTTCTGACAACAAGCACTAACAACATTAAACCCCGGGTCCAGGGAGGTCACCACTAGATCTAAAAAGCACCCAGGGGTTAGCCCAAGGGGCAGCGTGGCAGGAGCAACTTTACCAGCCAATAATGAACCGCCTGCAAAATGGTCCAGGCGCGGCGCCTCCCAAAAGTCAAGGCAAAAGCCCAGATTGAAGCAGCTACCTGCCAATTCACCTAACCAAGAACTCATGGTCTCGGAAGGCATACAAGGGTAATTACAGAATGTTACGCTGCAGGGCACATCCTCCAACCCACTGTTTCCCGATCGACCAGTGGAGTAGGCTTGAGACATTGGTATCTGTGCTGTTGGATACCTTATTATATAAATTGCAGTTAATTGAGGAGAAACTCCTGTTGATTGAACTGTCAAATAGTACACCACCTAATCCATCTATCTCAGGGGTTTGAAGATGTACAGTTAATAAACAAAGTGGTGCACTGGATGTGCAAGTATACCAGTTTTAACATTAAAGAGCATCTACACATTCTAATGGCCAGGAGGGTTGCCTGGATTGGCAAGTCGAGGAAGGTTTTTCCAGGTGACTGCTTTATTGTCACGTTTAGATATCCCGAGCTAGCGCATGGGATCCTTTTTTACTCTGCTGGTTCATTTGCCGTAGATTCTGGCATTAAACCACTGCCTTTGGGCTTCTTTTACAGACCATTGCCCAGTTATAATTCCATACAATTCTATGCAGGACAAGAACAGGGAACTGGGTGGGCCGGTAGGCCTGTGGCAGTAACCAATGCATTCGTTCCACTGAGGGATTTGAACGACATTGACTGACAAAACCATAGGGAGGGTGGGGACAGAGACAGTGATATCCTCCTGGTTAATATTAATATAGAAGAGAGGAGTGAGGAGCTCCATACAAGAATAAAATCACAATTCCCACCGGAGTGTGGGGAGCTTGGTACTTCGAGGACAAATCGTATAGATAGGCCCGTTATTCTGCGGAGTAGTACTGGGCTACTGGGCATGCTGATTCTGTTGTGGGCAGTAGTGGGGGAGATATAAAAATTATCTTGTGGAACATAGCAGGACTGTTTAGCAAATTAGGGGAGGGGGAATGGATCAACTACATGAGGGAATTCCACATACTATGCCTGCAGGAAACGTGAGAGACAGGAACAATTTTTTTATTGAAGGATAAAAAACCTTCTTTTGCCCAGCAGTTAGTTTGGTCGCTGGTAAAGCAAAGGGGGCCTGATCATGTTCATAGATTTGGGAATTCAGGGTTGCTGGAAGATCCTAGAATATGACTCAACTGTTGCCGAAGGAATTAAAATTCTCGAATAATATATTTAGGGTAATTTTAATACATTTCTATAATGTAAAGTCAAATGTGCATGGCTCAAGTAGTCTCCAAGAACTAAACGCACTGCTGGAGCACACACGAGAGAAAGGGCTGACTCAATCACAATTGATATTAGTTGGTGAATTTAATTGCCACCTGTGTCTAAATCTGAGGGCAGGTAGCTCAGGGTGACTGGTCATCCTTTCCATTAAGGAAGGGACCACACCTGGAGCATACCCAGGCGTGGCGAGTATTGACTGGTCCTATATATTCCAATAGGTTAACCCATATGATGGACATGATAGTTAATAATAAGGGTAGCCTGGCTCATCCTGCATTCAAAGGGAGAGATTGTCATTTATATATTGATTTTATTTTTGTTTCCCCATTATTGAAAAGAGGCGTATTAAATTTTAACTGTTCAACACAGTGTGTTTAGTGATCATAACCCACTCATCCTAGAGCTTGCTGTCCAGTCCCAGCTGCCAGTATTGATTAGACAGGCAGGGGGTTCGTCGATTGTGGTGACGGACAAGGACAGAAGGCTGAGATGGGCTCAGGTTGACACTATCGCTTTTAATATTTCTTTATTTGATGGTGCTATCAGGAAATATTGAAATGTTTATATTTCAGGAGTGGAAGGGACCAAATTAATAGAGGCTTTTACGAACATTGCAAATCTGGTGGATTTCTTGCAGAAGTCTTCGACACATGCACCTAGTGGCGGCACTCCTAGGTGGTTTGATAGCCAATGCTCCCAGGCCCTAAGAGAGTTAAAAGTGGCACTCAAGCAGACCCCAATGGGACAGGGAGCGGGTGACGGCTGGCTGTTTAAGTTATCAACAAGCTGTCAAACGATGAAAGGGCCAACTTCAGCGTGCTGCCTGGGAGGAGCTTACCCAGGCGGTGGAGTTGAAAGACTCTGCCTGTTTTTGGAGAGTAATTAATAATCGCTGTTTTATGAACCCGAAAAAAACGGGCTAAGCAATAACATTCTGCCAGGACAATGGCAGCTGCAATTCCAGGGTTTGTATAACCACTCATATAACCGGGATGAGCTGCCGACCCCAATGCCAATACTAAATACTAATTTTGCAACCTTCTCCTTGGACGTCTGATGAGCAACAAGGCACTGGGGCCAGATTGGATTCCACCAGACCTCTATCATTGTAATACGGAGGTCTGGGCCCCACTTTTAACTAGGGTATTGAACGCGGCAATAACTTCAGCAATGCCAGCATCTTGGTCTTCTGACATTATTGTGTCAATTTTCAAGAAAGGCGAAAGAGATAGCCCACACTGTTATCGCCCCATATCTTTCAGCAAAGGTTTTGGGGCGGGTTATTTTAAATAGGTTGATGGAATGGGCAGAGCCTAAACAAATCATTAAGGATGCTCAATATGGGTTTCGCCCGGAGAAATCCACCGTAGATCAATGCCTCAACTTGTACCTCATCACCGCAAAATACACAGTAGCCACGTCGGGCACTATATTTAGCCTTTATGGATCTTACCGCAGCCTTTGACCGCGTGAACCGCTGCAAACTATGGGTACTCATGGGGGATTTTTTTTATCAAAAACCTTTATTGTACCTTTACTTAAGTACACAGCCATTTGCCTACAACCCAAAGGGCCGGCCGCTAATAATTGAGCATTGGATGCCGTGCGTGAGGCTAAGTCCATACTTTGATCACGTTGCTGAAAAGTAAAAGGTTCATCATACGGCAAAGTAAAAGGTACAGAACCGACGTTATGTTGCTAATCAGTAATGGTTTTAGTTTTCTGTTTTTTTATGAAAATAACAAAAAATAACAATGAGGAAATCACATTGTGGTCATCCAAAAGTAATTAGTGCTGTATAGCTGTATTGGAAGTCTACCTGGCAGTATGTGCTACTATTGATAGTCATGGATTCAAACCCAGGTTGACGGGCAGTAACGCACATGTGCCTATGTGTTACTGTATAGCAGTCCCAACCCTGTCTACCCATACTGCCAACTCCTTGGGACCCAGGCCACCTCCCACTCACAATATCCTCTCCCCTCTGCAACCCTCTCTTGACACCTCAGCCTACCTCCCCTCTTCATCAGACTCCAACGGGTCATCCTCTGGCAGAGGATCACAAATTTCACCTCGGTACACATTCCATGGGGTCCATATCTTGTTCCACTTCCCCGGACATGCACGACTCAAGCATACCGCCCTCTCTGTCACCATTATCTTATCCATATTCATGCACCACTGCAACTTCGTCGGTAATTCTGCCGCCCCCCAGCGCTGTGCGATATCTCTCTTGGCCACTATCATGCCTAACGTAACCCAAAGTTGGCCACATCGGGACAGGTCATTCGGTACCCACACATTTAAGAGACATTGCCGCGGTTCTGAAAGTAGAGAGGTCTCCAGAGTCTGTGACACAGTGCACATTATTTGTCTCCAATAGTCTTGGATACGTGGGCAGTCCCAGATTGTATGGAAGAAGGACCCCTCCTCCCCACAGCCCCGGAGACAATAAGGATGTTTTATTCTGTGGATGCGATGTAATAGTGTCCTTGTGTATTACACTCTGTGATGGACCTTAAGCTGTACAAGTCTCAGCCTGGCTGAGATGCCTACCTCTGTTGGGGATGCTAGTGCCTCATTCCATTCGTGTTCGTCCAGGGCGTCCACTTTCCCTTCCCATCTTTCTTTCAATGAGGTCAGCGGGTCAGGTAAGTTATTAAGGAGCTTGCGAAATGTCAATGATGTCGCTCAATCAATCATGAAGTCAGTTAGAAGACGATCCTCCAGCGGGGATGATTCTGGTATATCCGCCCCGGAGGGGATGGCCGTGAGCAAAGCATGGCGTATCTGGACATAGCGGTATGATTCTTGTGGTCCCAGTTTGTACAATTCCCTCAGGCGGTTAAATGTAAAAACCTGTCCCCTTTCCCACAGGTCACCCACCGTGGATATCCCAATGGTGTCCCAGTGAGAGAAGCCCTTGCTGTATCTCAAATTTCCCAAGGCACGGGTATCCCAGAGCGGGGTGAGTTTGGTAATTTTCCCCTTCCAGCCCAGCGCCGCTAGGGTCGTATGCCACAGCGCTGCGGTAAGTCTAGTAGGTCCCGTTAATTTTCGCACTCGACGCTGGTCGTAGAGTGGGGCCAGCACAGTGTTGGTACCCAGTTGTGCCCTATCTGCTTGGAAAGCTGGGTCAGTCTGTGGAGCATGTATCCACTGGTTAATGAGCTTAAGGTGAGCTGCCAGTAATACAGGGTAAGATTTGGCAACGCGATTCCACCATCATACCAACCCCTGTGTAATTTTGCTTGTGCAATACGCGTTGGGCGATTGCTCCACAGCAGACCAGAAACCACTGCTGCCACCTTTTTGAAGTACCCTGGCACCACTGGAAACGGCGCGTTCTCTAGTATGTATAGGAAGCGGGGTAAGGACATAATTTTGTACAGCGCTGCTTTTCCCAACATTGTCAAGGGCAACCCCGCCCAGAACTTGACGTCTTGTTTAAGCCGTTCCAAAGGTGGTGCCAGATTCAGTTGTATAAATTCCGTTGGGTCCATTGTACCATGGATCCCCAAATATTTAAAAGAGAAGCCAGCTAGCCTTAAGGGGCAGTCGGGGCCCAGCACCGGGACAGGGCCTTTCAGAACATACATTTCTGATTTGTTCCAGTTGATCGTGTAACCTGAAATTTTACCATGATCATCACACAGGTTCAAGAGCACTGGTACACCACGCTCGGGGTCTGTTAAGTACACCAACATGTCGTCCGCGTAAAGGGACAGCCGGTCTTCTCAGCCTTCCTTCCATTGTATCCCTTTAAGTAAGGGCGTTTGTCTTATCAAATTCGCTAAAGGCTCTAGAGAGAGCGCGAAAAGCAAAGGCGAGACGGGGCAGCCCTGGCGGGTGCCTCTCCCCAATGAGAACGTTCGGGAAATGTGGCCATTTGCTACCACATGTGCCATTGGTTTCGTGTACAGCAGTCTGATCCATGATATAAATTTCGAGCCGAAACCCAGACAGACCAGAACCTCGAAGAGGTAGCTCCATTCCACTAGATCAAATGCCATTTTCGCGTCTAGGGCCAGTATTACTGCTTGATCGTGGATCAAGTCCGCTCTCGCCAGTACCCCATGTACCCTGCGAAGGTTCAGTGCCGTGTTCCTATGGGGCATAAACCCAGATTGATCTGGATGTATGAGATCAGGTAGATGTGTCATCAACCGGTTGGCTAGGAGCTTGGCCAAAATTTTACCTTCCGCATTCAGCAGTGAGATAGGGCGGTACGAGGAGCAATCCTCTTGCGGTTTCCCGGGTTTGGGAATCGCTACTATAATGGCCGTTCTCTGATCGAGCGGAAGTTCACCCTTTTCTAGGCATTCCTCATACATGGCGAGTAAATATGCACTTAGCTCCTCTGACTGAGACTGATACCATTCTACTGGAATGCCATTTGGTCCAAGAGCCTTGCCAGGTTTCAGCGCTTGTATAGCCAACTGTATTTCATCTCTAGTTATGGCCGCATCTAAGTCGGCTGCTGCTTCCGGCTGCAATATTGGGGTTTCTATCCTACCTAGCGCCTCCCGTGCCATGTCCGTAGACACTACCCGTTCTGGGGTATAAACTTCCTCAAAATGTGTCGCCAATGCTTCCACTATCCGTTCAGGGCTTGTCTGAATTCCGCTGCTGCTATCTATCACTTGTTGGATCCCTCTAGAACTACCCCCCCTCTTATCGAACCAGGCCAGCATCTTTCCCGCCTTATCCCCCACATCGTATATCCTATTCTGTGTATCAGTTATGTGCCCCTTCACCATCTGCCGAACATGTTCCGTGTATAGTTGTTGGTGGAGTGTGAGTGTATGCGCCGTGTCTGTTGTTGGGTTTGCCTCGTGCAAAGTTGTCATGTCGCGCAGTGTTGATTCGAGCTTAGACTGTTCGGCTGCTTGCTCCTTTTTGTGGGGCGTGATGGAGCTTATTGCCTGCCCCCTCAATACCGTTTTGTAGGCCTCCCATAGCACCTCTGAAGAGGTCACGGTGGCCACGTTTTCTTCGAAATATTGTGTTTTAGCCTTCTGGAGGGTTTTCCTGATTTTCAGGATTTTAAGGTATGATGCTTGAATGGGATATACACGGCTGCAAGACTTTTATTGAGTGGATTCTGTTAGGGTGATTGGGGAGTGATCTGATATGCCTCTAGGGTGGATGTCTGCGGTATCGACGTGTTGTAAGCCGTCACCCAGAGCTAAAAAGTAATCAATTTGTGAAAGGCTGTTGTGGACCGTGGAATGAAATGTGTATTGCCTATCCTGGGGGTGGACGTGCCGCCAGATGTCTACTAGACCCATTGCTGTTAGGAAACGTTGAAACTGGGAGGGTCACCCGGTCGGGCCCGTTGCTGGGAATTTGTCAAGTTGTGTGTCTATTGTAGCATTAAAGTCCCCTCCCAAGATTACATCGCCTTCGGGGAGGGACAACAAAAAGTCACTGAGTGCCGGAAGCATTATTGAGTGAAGGGATGGCAGGACATATACCGATACCACAGTTAGGGGGCGACCTTCCCATTGTCCCTGCAGGGCTGCGAAGCAACCCTGCCCGTCAGTTTTCGTGCTTAGTGGGATAAATTGTGAGGATTTTTTAATCAAGATGCCAGTGTCCCGGGAGCCCGAGGTGAATTCCGAGTGGGCCACCATCTTGTACCCCCTCCTGTCTAAGGCCTTAGAAGCCCCCCCGTCAAGTGTGTTTCTTGTAACAGCGCTAGGTGGGGTTTTTGTCTCTTCAGCGCGTTCAATACCAGGCCACGTTTCACCTTATCTCCAAGTCCCCTTACATTCCACGACAGTATTCGAAGGGGGGAGCCACGTGTCCGTGACTCGGCGTCCCCCGCATTACGTAGCAGACCATCTGCCATTTCCGGTCATGCAGACACACACAAATGAATCTAGGAGGAGTATCCGGACCCTTAGGTTTACCCTTCCAGCTATATTATGTACACAAAAAACACCAGTGTTTGACCAACATAGTGAATTTCCAACCAATAACCAACACCCCCCCTCTCCCACCCCCTCCCTGCCTCCCTGCCTCCCTACTTAATGGACCTTCAACTGCCCGCCTCCCCAACTGTTATATAACAGGGGTTGACCCAATATAGTCCAAGGACCTGGGTATTCAGCAGTATAGACAACAATTGGTCCTCGACATAATTTTACCATTGAGAATGATCATAACATTTGGTCAAGTTGATTAACTCCACACCAAGACTGAATCTATAGTCTTAATAGCATAGATGATACTAGCCCACAGCCTCAGAAATTTTTTACAACAAGTGCCAATAAACCAATGAAACCAAAAGGAGGTCCAATTGGGACGATTAATTTAATATACCATATATCAACGTATGAAGATCAATGTATCTATATACATATATTTACACAAATCATAAGGCAAAATACATTTTTCTAAAAAAGAGAGAACGTGCACAGAGAAAGATAAAGTATGTGCTCAAGTGAATGATCAAGAAGATCAGAAAACAGTGTAGATCGTTTATATACAAAGAAACATTGAGCCTGTCCTAGGTAATGCTTGTAAAAAATACTTCTTTTTTACTTGCTAAATGCTATTTACAATTCTTTGGTCCTTAAATTGCACCGTTGGCAATAAGATTGCCAGGAAGAAGGGGATGGGGGGTGGACATGGGACAGGGGTCAGTAGGTACAGGCTCCCAAAGGGGAATGTCGTCGACGTTTCGACCCAACCATATAGTGGGTGGTTCAAGTCCTCAACAACGGGTCTTCATCAGGACGGAGTAATAGGGGAATATCTCTCAAAATGCACGTCAATTAAAAAACAATAGTTGGGCACCCTTCCGTGGTGCCTTGACAAGACAAAGTGCGACGATTGGTCCGCACCCACAATATGAAAGTATCCAAAGTTATACCAATGCGTTTGTTCACTGGTGTTTTTTTGTCAAAATTATTAAGCGAATCTGACACCGAGTGCCTGTGTCTTCGGTCAGAGCGAAAGGTATTTATTCCGTAGCTCCGCTCAGTCGCGAACAGCCTCCCATCTAGAACCGCGTTATGGAATGCCTCCCCAACTGAGCAGAGCGCTTAACCCATCCGAAAAGCAGAGTACTTGCACGTTGGGGGAGAGTGTCTCCCTGAGCAGGCGGCCTCCCTGCTCGCTTCAGGGCACCCAGGCCAGCGTCCATCCACGACTTTTGTGCAATTTTAGTCAATCAAGGAGTCAGCGTCCAATTTGTTCACGGGTTGTCCACATTATTTCCCCCCGGCAGCCTCAGATAGTTCTTGTGCCTCTTCTGTCTGACGTTTGCGAGCCAGTCCGGCTGTCGTCTCGATGTCCGTGGTTCGTTCTGCCGGACCTACGCGGGGGACCCACATTGCGCCAGCCATCAAGCCAATCTCTGGCCGCCTCGGGAGAGTCAAAAAACCAGACCTTCTTATCGGCGACCACCCTTAGCCGGGCCGGGAATAACATGGAGTAGGGTAATTCTTGCTCACGCAACGTCTTTTTTACTTCTAAGAATGTCCTCCTCCGTCGTGATACCTCCGCCGTGTAATCGGGGAAAAAGGATCTTCTTGAATTTTGAATTTGAATGGCTGGCGCCACTCTGGCCGCCTGAAGGATGGTGTCGCGATCTCGAAAGTTAAAAAGTCTCGCCAAGATCGGTCGCGGCGAGGCCCCTGGTTTCGGTTTTCCTCCTGGTACTCTGTGGTCCCGTTCCACAGTGAAGAAGTTTGAGAGACCCTTGGGGGCTAGCTGGTTCTTGATCAGGTCTTCCACGTATAGATCCATAGCACCCGTGGTTTCAGATTCCGGGACCCCCAAAATACGGACGTTGTTCTGCCGGGAGCGTCCTTCATGATCATCCAGCTTTTCCTTGAGCAACTTGTTATCGGCTTGCAAGTTTCTCCATTTCCACCTGCAGATCTGAGACATCCTCCACCAGGGATTTAGCTACCACCTCCACCTGCTTCACCCTTTCGCTCATTTTCTGGAGGTCCGCCCGAATAAGGGTTACTTCCGTTGCAGTCGCCCCCACCGTCACCTGCACCTGGGCCAAGGGTTTCAGTACATCCTCCAGCGTGGCTTTCTTCGTACCGTCTCCTTCCGTGCCTTTGCCCAGAGACTTGCGTAGTTCCATCTGGGGGAGAGACTGTTTCTCATAGGCAAATTTATCGAGCTTAGCTTGGGTGGAACTATTTCTGGACCCTCGGCCCGCCATGTTCACACACCAAGAGTCCAAGCACTGTTGCACGCAGCCTGTGGTGATGTTCTACCAAGGGGTTTTTCACGGCGAGTGGTCGACGGGGCCGCCCGAGTTTCAGCGGCGCCTCATCCACACAGTAGCTGGGCTTTTCTGGGCCGGATCCTCACAGTCGGGTGTACACCCCTTCTTTAATTGCATTGGTATACTTAGGATCCGTTGTCGAGCTTGCAGAGACCTCGGCACAGGCCGCCCAGCCCGGCAGTCGAGAAAGTTCGTGCCCACACTGGTGGATGCAATATAAAATGGCGGAGTCCACGCACTAGTTTTCCAGCTTCGGTTTCCGTTAGCGTCGCCGTTACCCGCAGCAATGTCTTATCATTGGAGCGATAAGTTTAGCCCTTGGACGATCTGCGGGGGCTTCGGACTCTCACCGCCGTTTTCGCTCGGTTCGTTCTCACTACGGGCACTTCCGGTTGTCAGCACCGCCGAGGCCCCACTTCCGCCCGGGCAGCGTCCAAACCAGCCGCCACTGCTGTGCTCGTGTCACCAGGCCGCATATGGATGTCGTCTTTTCCACCAGTTCCCGGGGCACCGCTGCTCCAAAACTTCTCTGCTAAGTGCCGTTCGGTCACCGGACCCGAGGCACCTCGTCTGGGTTCGCTGTTGAGCAGATAGGCATGCGGATTGATGTGGGAAGCCGCCTTACTCCGGGAGCCTCTCTAGTTTGCTGCCGCCATCATCGACTACTAGCCACGCCCCCCCGTTTGCGGATATTTTAATCACAGATTTCAAGAAATGATGTCTTTCATCTTGAACAAAACAAAACCTCCTCTTGGTGAAGTGATTGATTTCTTTTTTAGCTTAAAGAGTACCAAGGCAGAGGTGCTCTCCATATTCACATACTGTTGTGGGTAAAATATGTCCTAAAGTTTGGAACAGACAGTGATGAGTCTGTGATGTCTTTTATTGAGCAGTATGAAACTTGCTCCATCCCACGTTCTACGATTCCAAAATCATAGATGTGGAAAATACTGTCAGCGAAACTACAGAGCAAAAGGGAAATTTTATAGAAGTGGTTGTTCCGAGCTCCAATGACCTGTCATCTCACAAGGAAGAGCCAACAGCTTTTTGACTGCAGTCAGACATACACTTACAAGGAAATCACCGGAAAATGCATACTACCTAAGATGAACAGAGGCCTCAAATTTCAATAATGACTACAACCCTGTGAATCTGAAGATGTGGAATGCAAACATGGATGTACAGTTTGTTGCAGGCAACTCAATTACTGTTCCTCTGTACTTTACATCTTATATAACAAAGTCAGAGAAAACTGAGATGAAGGTGATGTGGGAGGAGATTTCAGCAGGAAACAGTCTTTGAATACCAAAATGAGTAAGTGCCTTCTGTGAATACCAAATTGGTAATAAGTTTAAGATTTTGTCTTAAGTTAGTTCTGTGAATCGGGCCCTTTTTGTACCAGATATAAAGATGCTTTTTAAATTTTGGTAACATCTACTAACTCCTGCCATATCTTCTTGTTCTTGGTAGGCATGCCATTTATAAGAATTACTAGTCCTTCACCCAAATCTCTATCTACCCCTACCGTTTCAATATTTTTCTTGAAATCTAATGGAAAATACACTACTCTACCCTTTAGACCTTTCTGTAGCTCTGTTGCAGGTAACTTGCCTGTCTTTGGCTCCAAACATACTATAGCCTACAATGGATGTAAAGTTTGGATAAGAATGGACTCATAAATATTTAAACCTTGAAGTGCTTCTAGAAGCGGAACCATTTCTAACATGTTATGCACAGCTCTAGCAGGCATTTTATTATCCTTTAATTTATTGAACCAGTACTTAGATATAACTTGTCATGTGGACAAGTCAAATCATTGTTCCACAAATAAGTACAGTGCAAACCATTGCCAGTTACCGTTATTCTCTTTTTAACTTTTTAAATATAAGTCAACAGTCCGTGTTTAATTCTTGTAGTGAGTGCTTCGACGAGCCATACAAACATACTCTGTTTTTTTAGAACATACTGTCTTAAATTTTGTGATCTCTTTTTCAAAACTATCAACTGAAAGACCTGTGCCCTGTTGTGCAACTTCTCCTGTTATCAACTCTTCAATTTTCTTACAGTCCTGTTCTGGACCAAAGAAACAAAACTGCACATCATCACAAACCTTTTCAATTCGATTCAATTCAAGAATTATTTATTTCGTCCAATATGACTATAAAAGCACAAGTAAGAAAAACATCACAATTCATACATATAAATTCCAACAGTAAAGTGCATGTGCAATACAGTATCAAAGAATTCCAATTTAAAGTTATAAAATGTAATAAATACATAAAAATAGCCTTTGATGGTATTTAACATTTTAAAAAGGGTGAGGTTGATACCAGTATGAAATCACAAAAAGTGATGGAGTGATCAAGTTAACTAGAGCCTGATTTTAAAATAGCTTGGTGCACACACCACATGGCGAATAGGTATCGGGAAACGGAATACACAATGGGCATGCTAGTATCATATTTTAAAATCCTATAGGCCTCCGCACAATGATTAGTTCCAAGGTTTCTGCATGTCTGCACTAGCCATCGGCGTCTGGCCTTCTTGTACGCTGGACAAGAGAAAAGTACATGTTGAACTGTCTCCGGGACGTGGTTACAAGCCGGACAGCCCTGAGTTTGAGTGCCCCCCCAGTTCTTTGTAAAGGCTCGAAGCCGCAGTACTCTGTGCCTAAAGTGTAGGTAGAACTTTTTGCGAGGGGAGGATGAATGACATCAAGAACAGGTTCTAGGCTGTATTGCTCTTTAAACTCTAGGAAGGATGCAGTCATTGCTCCTGTCGCAGGGTTCCTCTTAAGCTGATTAATTTGATATTCCCTAAAGATCTTTGACAGGGTCTTCTTGGATATTGATATGCTGCTTCCTTCAGAGTTAGCCCATAGGTTCCCCATAACTTCTAAGGAGTTTTTAATATACCCCAGCCTTGGGATTTTGCTGGCACCTTGCAGGCTCAGCACTTCCTTTAGCTCTACTCTGAAAGCTTCTAATTCTGGGGAACTCCATAAGCGGCGTCAAAGTAGAAGGGGTCTTAGGACGGCTTCCTCTGCAATTGGATCAACCCCAAGATCCATTCAAATTGGCGTAAGTGGAGTACTGAAGGAGAGGCCTAAAAGTTTTCTGGCAAAGGAATTCTCATTCTTTGATAGGGGGTGGATGGGCGATGGCCCCAGATTTCAGAGCCTACCCCCTAATTTGGGCTTTGTAGATTTCCATCACTGGCCCAACCATTTTGAGCGTTTTGGTCAACCCCCCGTTGTCTGTGCCAGCTTAAGGCTGGCCTTCTTTATTTGTGCGCTCCACTCCATCTTCTCAGTAAGTGTTAACCCTAAGTATTCAAAAATGGTCTCTTTCTCTAGTGGTTTGGTTGTGTAGTATTTTTTACATTAAGGCCATATATTTCGTTTTTTGTATTTTATCTCTAAACCCCTGCTTTTACAAAAAGAATGGAAAATATCTAGAGCCCTCTGTATCCCCATAGGGGATTTAGATAGTAAGAGGGTATCATCGGCAAACTTCAAGGCAGGAACCTTGAGGTTCACCATCCTAGGGACATCTATATCCCTCCCAGCAGTCAGGGTTTCCACTAAACCATTAATAAATAAACAAAAAAGAGTTGGGGCCAACATGCACCCTTGTCGTACTCCTATTTTTATGGAAATGGGGTCAGTGAGCTCACCATTCTTCCTGTGTCTGATTTGGGCAAAATAAAATTCATGGAGCTGTTTCATCTGGTGGCAGAGGTAGGGAGGGCCCCCCATTTCTAATAGAATGGACCACAGTTTGTCCCCAGGGACCAGGTCAAATGCCTCTGGTTTTGGGCCGGACGTGGTCCAAGGATTAAGATTTGAGTTGCATGTCCCAAAGTGGCCTAAGATCCCCGGGTATATAATAAAAGGTGTAGAAGACACCAAGAGTGTGACTGTCTGACTAAAGAACTGAGAGATTGTCATGAGATTTCATAAAACAGGGAACTTTGTGTGAATGGGACTTATGGGAATCGCTTAGTGAACCTTGTGTACCTTTTCTACCACTGCGACAGTGCCATGCAAAAGTGCCCTATTCATTTCTCCTGAACATAAAGCAGGAGTTTTCACATAGTACAGTCTCCAAACTAAAGTTTGCACTGTTGATTGGTGTACAGCTAACATCCTAAAATGATGAAAGGTACCTTGATACACTTTCTTTGCTAAACAAGCTAGTGAGTGCCCCTGCAAATCTTATGCTTTCTCAGCTTACAAGGATCCAAACCTTGTAAAATACTTATTTTGTGTTCTTTGTCTTGGAAATATACGTAGGAATGTTTTAAATATATATGATTGAATTGCAGTCTAATACTACAAACACTACTACAAATCCATTTGTAAACAGGGGCCTGACTATGCTTTCCTTGTACCTCTTCTGTAATAACTCCCACATTTCTAGGGACCATCACCTCTTTTGCTATAGGACTGTCATTCTTCCTTTATAACATTGTCCTCTTTTATCAATAGCGTGAACTAATCTGTTGTCCTTGAGATAGTTGTCTTCATTAAAGAAAAGATCTTTAATAGAAGTATGTATCCATTCTCCAATAAAAGCTGTACAAAAGTTACTTCTATTCACTAATCTTTTTTTCTGGTTTTGTCTCCCAATGCACAACACTATTTTGGCAAGAGTCTTCATTATATTTAGAATCAAAATGAAAAGCATCCTCTTCAAAGCAAAGGCCTTATCAGCTACTCTCTCAACTCGCTCTTTCTGTTTCAGTACATCTCTCCTTTTTCTATTCGTTTTTCAAATTTCTCAGTAGATTTACAACCACTCTAAAATGAAACATCCTGGCCCTGATTTCCCTAAACTGCTTCTATCTTCTGGTTAAGATGCAAACATGGTCTTTACAATCTTTTCTGTTCTTGCACTGTACACTTTGTCTACTCTTATTGTTTCTCATAGGCATAATGTCATTTTCTTTATTTTGTTATCTTTGCAAATGTCCACATATATTTTTAACAAATGACTTTGTTCTCTTACCATTAACTCGTTTTTCTTACACCACTCTTTCTGCATTTTGTCCCTTCTGTAACTCATTTCTGCAAACATACTGTAGTTGATTCTGTTGCTTTTTAGCCCGAGCTTTTGTAGGTATTCTAACTGTGTGTAGTTATGTAGGTATTGTTCTATAAAAAAAAGTATACTTTAATTTATATCCCAGCCTATCTACCAACTACTTTACTACTGAAACAAAAACAGTTTTTGTGTTATGTTGTAGATTTAAATCTACAGATGAACCTAGATGTATTACTACATGCACTTACTTTAATATAACAATTCAAGAGCAAAACACAAAACTGTATTTATTAGTTACCTTTTAACATTTTAGCACCCTGTCGTACAACACAGCTACAGCACTTCTCACTTACACATGGTGAAAGAATAGTTTATCCCTACTGTAGTACATTTTTGAATGAATATAAAGGCAAGGAGGCATATTTATTTACAAGCCTCAAGCATGTTCCGGTGCATCACTTTGTTTGACACAATGGAGCCGTAATGTGGTGCTCCATATTTACAAGGTCACGTACAAATACTCTGCGTAGCTTTACATGACCTTATAAATATGGGTCGTTTTCAGGCAGTAGTTTACGTGAAAGGAGCATGCCATAGGTATTGCTGTGGGTGTTTCTATGTGTGCTGCAATGCAGCACACATAGAAAGAGGAAAATACCTCTTGCGATTGATTTTGTACAGGTAGGTGTCCCTTCCTGCACAAAAACCATCATCCCCACTACACAGCACCCTTGTACCATAGTGCAAAGGTGTCTCCATCAGCGCATGGCAGCCAGTTGTGCACCAGAACAGGGGAGAGCATAGGGATACATCATGTTGTTGTAAATATGACGCATCCCTGTGCATGGAAAGTAGTGCAGCATGGTGCAGCCAAATGGCTCGCGTCTCAGCACTGTATTACTTTCTTATACATTTAGCTCCCAGTGTACAAGTTCATCCAGTGTCTCAACACTGTAATGACAAAAACACAATATAAGAGCTGTTGAATGTCTCTCTACCTCTGTGTTAGTGGTGTATTCAGTATCTCAGTACTGTTTTACTTACATGTATCAGATTTAAATTTTGGGAAACAATGCATATAACAATCTGCACATTAATCTATATCAAAGCATATAGCTCGCTAATTCTTCCAAGCACATGCAAAAAGTGTATCACAGCTTGCATAAATAATTTACTACATAGTTCTAAAAGACTACATATTCATCTGTGAAACTTGTAAAAACGCATGTTTGTGGTTGAATACATGAATACGCCCTGAAGGATTGAATTGGTGCATATGTAGTACCTATGTGATTCTTTGAGGATACAGGTAGTGGTTGAATGATTCCCTGAGTATATCAGAACTCCATGGGTCATTCCATGTCTGCATAGCTACCTACTGCATGTTTGCATGAGTATATCACTTCTATCTGGGTGTTTGAATGAGTGCATGAGTAGTACCTGAATGATTAGATAAGTGCAATTTTAGTGCCTGGATAATTGCAGGAATGCATATATAGTATATAGGTGATTTATATATAGTGCATACATGTTTGTTTAAGAACATGCATAGCATCTTGCAGATTGCATGAATGCATGAGTAGTGTTTTAGTGTTTGCATGACTACCTCACAGGTGCCAGTGTGTTTTTGGTTCACTGAACAGGTAGTGCCTGGGTGTTTAGATAACTACATAACTAGTGCCTGGCTGATTTGATGAGCGCATGACTAGTGTCTGAGTATTTGCATGATTCCATTGTTAAAGCTTGAGAGATTGGATGAAAGTAAGTGTACTGCTGGGGTGATTGTATTCGTGCAAGAGTATTCCCTCAGTAATTCAATGAGTGCATCGCTACTGGATGGATAACAGGTTTACTACAATGGTGCTCTCTATGTAATTAGATCAGTGCATAAGTAGTACCTGAGTATATGCATGAGTTCCTGAGTGTGCCTCTGTATTTCAATGAATGCATGGGTTGTAAATGGGTGTTTAGATGACTGCTTAGCTTCTGCAGAAGTGTTACAATAACTACATAGATACAGCCTTGTTAATTGCATAAGTAAATGGTTAGTGTCTCGGTGATTAGTTGAATGTATAGGTAGTGCGTCCATAATTCAATGACTACATCATTTCTGCCTGCCTAATTAGAAGAGTACATGTAGTGTCTAGGAAATTGAATAACTCCATTGATACTGAATCGCTAATTTAATGGCTGCCTCTTTAGTGGTTGGGTGATTGCATGAGTGCCTGAACACTGCCTGACTGACTGTGAAAGTACCTTCATTGCTGTTAGATACAACAGTTGTGATTATATCTCTGACTCAGTGGCTATCTCCTTCTGTCAGTATCAAAGTACCTGTTTTACTGTATATATGCTTTTCTACTGGCCTATGTGTGAGTGAAGTCTAGAGAGCACACTTGGTATATATTTGTATACATGACTCCGTATGAGCAAACATTGCTTTGTTACTGAGCGTACACATGCATCAGTAAGTTTCTAAAATGGAAAACAGCATTTTTAAAAGAAAAAATACTTTTGTGAATGGTATACCTATATCATTTCTCGAATACTTCTTCTGCTTCTAAAATATATTTTCAGCATTTCTGAAACAAAAGTTACACTCCAGATGAAGGTAGAACAAGAACTCTCAAGGTATTCTACACTAATAATTTCCCTCAATTTTAAACAAACCCTGTTTAAAGAAAAAACACCACCCACACCATATACATGAAATGCTCATCAGCCTTCCTGAGCATAGATCACCAGGTAAACATTTATATGATTTCCTAAAAGATGCACCCCTTAAAACCATCTTACAAAAACATATATCTCTCTGCATCCTTAAGTAAACTCAAAAGTCCTACCATATATATAGCTATGTGCAACAAGAACCCTATATTGCCATCTAAGCATATGCAAATCAGTCATTTAAGTTTAAAACCACATTGATGAATACTTCCCAATATATACCTAACAAGTATGAATTCTTTTTAATTCATATACAGGCAGACAATATATTCTCATCTTTTATTTGTGACTACACTACTCCTCTTTAATAATGTTACTAAAAGTACTACAACTCACAGAATCCAAATAACAGATGTATCTGTTCCGCATATGACATTTTGACATTTAAAACAACTGCAATTCCTCATAGTAACTTTCACAATACTATACTATTGTGTTTCAAAAAAGTACACAATGTAATAAAGAGCACTAATTAATTTTTCTCCTACTTTCCAAAACATTCACCACTAACCTCTTAAAACACATACCCTGATATATTTTTTTCATATTACTGTGATACTCTTTTTTTATAAAACTCCCATTTAAATCTTCATTTCTCATATAATTTTTGTAAAGGATTAAAAAGTTATGTAGATACCAGTGAAATCAGTTTGTAGATTATAATGTTATTTTAGCTTTTTTTGAATAGTTTTGACACATCTTAGGATTTGTACAAACTAAGCACAAGAATGGTACACCACGCTCATGCAAAGCAACCATGTAATGGCAATTTCTTCAACTTTGTACTCTGTGATCATGGGAAAGGCAGCAAATGAAATCATGTCTTTCATTGTAAACAACACTATCTCTACTTGTGAATCGTTTGTATCTGTTAAACCTTTCCCTTCCTTTCAAAAAGAGATTCCTATCTATGTGTGTTCACAATGGATTCACAATGGTTGCAGAGAAATTGCAAACAAAAACAGAGTTCAAACCTATATCTAGCTCCATAAAAAAAAGAAAACTTTTACACAACAGTTTGGTAAATAGGCTGAGATGGAAATTAAAGATTGCCATTACTTAAATTGTGTCATCACTCCTCAACTTTAAAAAAAGTTCTGTCTCTTTAACACCCCTATACACTCTTAGCTCAGTGTACCTAGAAATTCAGTGGAACCAGTAGGTCACAAGTTCAAAGCAATAAGATACAGCAGCTGTGCTTTACTCCACAGATTCAAAGCATATCCATGTCTGTATCACATTTATTTTTTCAGACAATAGCCTACTTACAAAGGCACACTTGCTAAGGCATCCAACACACTACTTAATTTTTTTCACTTTCATGCTGACAGCACCCAAAGAAAAATATAATTTTTATTTTAAAAAAAACTACCTCCATTTTAACAGCTTTTCCTTTGAAAAACGACCTCATTCATCTCCAGCCTTCTCCTGACTACTATTGGTCTGTCACTTCAAAATGCTATGGAGTGAATTTTTAAGGTTTTGCAAATGTTAATTCCTAACTATATATGGTCTATAACCTATGGTTTTTTCAGTGAATTTTTAAGGTTTTGTAAATGCTAATTCCTAACTATATATGGTCTATAACCTATGGTTTTTTTCAGTGAATTTCAATGGTTTTTTAATAGCAAATATCAAAATCTGTAAAATGTATTCTTATTTTAATGCAAAAATATATTTTATATGTTTTAAATAAAAAAAATGTATGCATCTGCCAAACCCTGACCTCTTAATAGTGCACTGTGGTGGACATGATTTGGGCACTATGACTGGGGTTGGTCTGGAAATGCTTTTAAAGAACACCTTTCTTCATTTGATGACACTTTTTCCCCAAACTGCCTTGGTATGTTCCAATATATGTCAAAGACAGAAATGTAAGTGGTCCAACCAATTTTTTCCACAATTTGAGAAAGCACGGAAACATGTGAATAAATCTGTTTCTGCTTACATGAGTATGGAATGGGTTTAATATACAACAATCGTTCCAACATTCAAGACATCTACAGAAGAGATGGTGTGCACTTCTCCGATGAAGGTAATAGAATATTCGTCCTTTATTTAAAAGTGTACATTGGAACCTACTTGTAGGTACCTAAATTAGCCACAGAACCCAATAGCTCTTTTCAGAGCTACCCGAGCTCTGATCATTCAAAACGTTTATCTTTTTCTAATTTTATTTTTTTTCACCAAAGTACGCTCCCCGGGTCGCTTACCGGTGCGCGTACCGGGCGCTCCCACCGCGAAATTTTCAAAATTATTATTTTTTTATTTTTGCATATATCAGCGTCATAATCCCCCCTCAGAAAACCTAGAGGGTCACAAAGTGGCTACCGTGCCCCCTTCTACCCATTCCAAACATTGTTTGTCCTCCATCTTATGTCTCAATTCTACCGATACACAAAATGGAGGACTCCCATAACGCTGCCGGTTCGCGTACCGGGGAGCGCACCGGTAAGCGCTCGATAAAAAAAGGTGGGAAAGTAATTTACAGAAAAAGCACTACAGACACTTTCATCAAATATAGAATAGGCCCTACTACATAGCAGTCCCTACCATTTACCCAAATTTGATGGAATTCCATTGAGAAAATTATGCTGTAAGCCTGACTAAATATCCTGAGGTAAATTACCTAACAAAAACACTTATGAAGTGTTAGAATTGACAACCAATCAAAATGCTACTTTCAATATCTTCTATTATTTCATTACATTTGATTGGTTATGTACCTGAATATATATAAAGAAAGAGAGAGAAACACAGCCATTTTGACTACTACTTCCTGAAGTACATATCAAGTGCATTTCAACTGAGAACTTAAACTTCTTTTTGAAAGGTAAGATGACATTTTAAAAACTGAAGTATGTTCTGCACTTTAAGTTAATTTGGAAAACATTTTCTGATAGTTATATACTATCCCTCTGTAATAGTTATAGAATAAGATAGACTTCTCTGTTTTAGTTATGGATGGAGTTAGGCTTGTCTTGTATAATTAAGAATTAACTTAGGCTTTATCACATACATTTTTTTATATTTCTACTTCCAGTCTGATACCATACACTGCCCAAAGATAAAATCACTGTTTAAAAAACCAAACTACCTGTCTGTACTTAAACCCAACAGTGCCCTATCTGTACTGATATATTTTTTTTAAATTCATTTTACAGCACAAAAATGGAAGGAGAGAAAAAAAATTACTTCGAAATTGTTGCAGAAAGCAACACAGATACAGAAATTGACTCTGAATTCTATGATGAATCACAGGACTTTGAACTTCTGCAATGTGTAGAAACAGTAGATTTCCTAATTGAAAATGAGAACATTTCTGACAATGAATTATTAGAAGTTCTTTTTAATTTTGAAAACGAATCAGAAAAATAAATGTATATTTAATAATTCAAAAATTGTTTGAGACATTATTCATTTTTCTATGTATTTTGTAAACTAGTAGCAAATTGATTATAATGTAAAATCAGACTTTAAATATACTGTGCAACTTTTTTGTGTTACATAGTAAGTTTGCTCATAGTTACTTCCTTTCTTCCACTATATTATCTCCAATGTGTATTTAACATCTCTTTATCATCTCCTGCCTCCATGGTGTTTCTGCTTTCCTGACAGACTACGCTATGAATTCCATATACCACAATAACTTCTGAAACAACATGCAAGATATTTACAAAGAAAACGGTGTATTTTTATTTTTAGACTCTGCATTGGTACCTACATGTTGGTACTTAAATAAAAAAATAATAAAAAAAGAACAATCAATAAACATACAATATTTGAACATTCTTTCATCCTATTTCCCCATTATTACGCTACCCGGACCGCTTCCCGGAGCGCGTACCGAGCGCTCCCCCCGCAAAAAAACAAAAAAGAATTTTTTTTTTTTTTCCCTGCGGGGCCCTTTTAAAGCCCCCTCATCAAACCTAGGGGGTCAGGGAGGATGTACTCCGCCCCCTTATGCTCATTTCCCCCTTTGTTTTTGCCACATCTTGTGTCTCGATCCTACCGAGACACAAGATGGCGGCCGCTCCGGACTGTTTAGAATGTTCACAGTCACCGGGGAGCCAATCCGCTTCTCCTAGCGATGTTCCGTTACGCGTCAGGTACGCGAACCGGAGCGCTAACCGGAGCGCTGTTACAGATATATCTGTTTTTTGAAACGTTCATTTCTCAAAATCCACTGGAGCACACATATTAAGACATAGCAAAGGCACATCGGGCAAACCATATCTACAATTTTGCCAAGTTTCGTGTAAATCCATTCAGCCGTTTCCTGCACTTTGGCAGAATTTCCCCCACCCACACCTTACCTGGCAGCCTCACTGTGCATTCTGGGTCCTGCAGTCCAGGGAAGATCACGGACTCGCATCAGGTGTGTCAGCATCCTTGCTGGGGGCGGAGCTTGTGTTCGGATTACCGACATTATGCTTGGACTCACAGTGGCACAAAGGACCATACTTCGACTGCTTGGGCGCTGAGGAAGGCATTCACATGCCGAAATGCATTCGCCACAACTCTTGTAATAAAGCAGCTTCCTCAAAGTTCCCCGTGTGGCCTCTACTTTCTTTCAAGTAAAGAAGGGTGTGTTGGACAATTATCACGCCAGCCAGAGGCGTGTTTCTGAGGCTCCTGCTCCTTTTAGCAGCCCGGACTTTACTGGCTTCCTGCAGTTGGCAGTTTTGTTCACCGAGGGATCGGTCAGTCTGGGCTCGCCTGGTTTTGGGAAGATAAGTAGGCGGTTTGGAGGCATTTCACCTCAAGCTGGGCGGCGAGCATTGCCTGGCTACCACCACTTAATACGATTCCCCATTAACAAGGCTGGAGCAGTTGGGGACCCGAGGAGGTGCTTTTCACTGGATTGTCTGGCAGGAAGATTTCTTTGGGACTTTGCGCTGTGTCCTGCATTGAGCGCTACCACTTTGGCAGAATTTCCCCCACCCACACCTTACCTGGCAGCCTCACTGTGCATTCTGGGTCCTGCAGTCCAGGGAAGATCACGGACTCGCATCAGGTGTGTCAGCATCCTTGCTGGGGGCGGAGCTTGTGTTCGGATTACCGACATTATGCTTGGACTCACAGTGGCGCAAAGGACCATACTTCGACTGCTTGGGCGCTGAGGAAGGCATTCACATGCCGAAATGCATTCGCCACAACTCTTGTAATAAAGCAGCTTCCTCGAAGTTCCCCGTGTGGCCTCTACTTTCTTTCAAGTAAAGAAGGGTGTGTTGGACAATTATCACGCCAGCCAGAGGCGTGTTTCTGAGGCTCCTGCTCCTTTTAGCGGCCCGGACTTTACTGGCTTCCTGCAGTTGGCAGTTTTGTTCACCGAGGGATCGGTCAGTCTGGGCTCGATCAGTGATGTCATGAGTGATGTCACTGACCATGTCATGAGTGATGTAATATGTGATGTTATCAGCAGTGCATTACACGCGCAAGTTATAGTGAGTCCAACTAACTATAACGTGGGAATTTCAATGGTTTTATGTCAGTAAAATTTCCAGGTAACTGTAACTGGTGTGAAACCTATGGTTTTTTCAGTGAATTTGATAGGTTTTTTAAATGCTAATTCCTAACTATAACTGGTGTGAAACCTATGGTTTTTTCAGTGAATTTGATAGGTTTTTTAAATGCTAATTCCTAACTATAACTGGTGTGAAACCTATGGTTTTTTCAGTGAATTTCAAAGGTTTTTCAAATGCTAATTCCTAACTATATATAGGGCCTCAAACCTATTTTTTTCAGTGAATTTCAAATTTCAAATCTCTATAGGTATGAAATGTAATATATATATTTTTTTTATTTGTTTGCCCCGGTGCGCTCCCGGGGCGCGTACCGATGCGCTCACCGGTAAGCGCAGTGCTTTTGCGCGCCCCGGGGCGCATAATGGTGAGCTTCCCGTTAGCGCTATTGCCGCGAACGAAAACAACATTGTGACGTATCGCGTAGCTGCGTGATGCGTCATATGACGCACAGCGTAAGCGCACCCGGAAGCACGCATGCGCATACGATCGCAAAACGTTCTGACGCGCTTACGCTACGCGACCCGGGGCGCGCTGCGGGGCGCGGCCCTGGTCGCGTAGCGTAAGCGCGTCGGGTCATGTGACCTGAAAATAACACTTTTCATTGGTTCAGAACACTTTTGGTTTCAAAATGATGAAAGCCCTGCTCATGTGACTTGAAAATAACACTTTTCATTGGTTCACAACACTTTTGGTTTCAAAATGATGAAAGCCCTGCTCATGTGACTTGAAAATAACACTTTTCATTGGTTCACAACACTTTTGGTTTCCAAATGATGAAAGCCCTGGTCATGTGACTTGAAAATAACACTTCTCATTGGTCCAGAACAGGTTTTTTTTCCAAATGATGAAAGCCTCCTCCTTTTTTCTTTATTCTGACTTTGTCCTTTGACTGAGGAAGACCTGTTTGGAGATCTGTCCCTAATATATTCTAATTAAAAATGGCTACAGTAGCAGCAGCAGCTGGAGCATCTGCCCCACCACCACCATCAAAAAGACCACCAGAAGATCACATTGGTGGTCAAGAAGAAGAGGAGGAGGAGGAGGAAGAGGAGGGAAGCATAAGGCAGTTCCTGCAAGAAGTTTATCAACCCTACAACCAAAAGAGCACTTCGTATGGCAGTTCTACAAAATCCCAAGGGGTTTCAAAAAAGTCAACGCTGCGAAGGTGACTTGTTTGATTTGTGATGCTGAGATGTCCAGGGGGAACCCTAACAAAAAATATTCCTTCGGGAATCATACCATGATTCGGCAAATGATCTGTTGGCACCCAATCAACTATTCTGCTGCAGAGGTAAGGGACCTCTGCAGTAAGCTACTCCCATCATCATCTAGACCCTCAACATCAAAAGAACCAACTCCATCGGGTTCAGAGGCAACAGAGACAATGCTTATCATACAACCCAAATTTAACGATTTTAAAATCATGTGCAAATATTGTGGTAAGTTAATTTGCTATGGTGAGCAAAGTGTTAAACTTATCATCTGTGCTGGGGATAACCATAAGTGCCCGAAAAAAGCCTAATTTTTTGCAGATTTTTTTTTGCTCCAGTTGAGCTATTTACAATTCCCTGTTTTTTGTTTCTCCCCCAAGAAAATACAAAAAATATATAAAACTGTTCAGAAAAGCCATAAAAAGTAAAAAAATGTTCAAAAAAACAATAAAAAAATATAAAACAAAAAGAAAAAAAACCAGTTCTTTTCAGAACTACCTCCCATTTATATAAAATGACTTAAATTTTTAAACTCTGCCATTCTCTTTTCTCCCCGGTGCGCTCCCCAGTGCGCTCCCCGGTGCGCGTACCGGGCGCTCCCCCCGCGCAAATCGAAAAAAAAAAATATTTTTTTTTGTCCCGCGGGGCCCTTTTATAGCCCCCACATAAAACCTAGGGGGTCAGGGGGGTCTACTCTGGCCCCTAATGGTCTTTTCCCCCTTTGTTTTGGCCACCTCTTGTGTCTCGATCCTACCGAGACACAAGTTGGCGGCTGCTCCGGACCGTTTGGAATGTTTACCGACACCCGAGAGCCAATCAGCTTTCCGTGCGCAAGTCGCGTAGCGCGCTGGTTCGCGCCCCGGTGCGCGTACCGGGGGGCGCTTACAGATATATATATTTTTTTGAACCTAAATTACTCAAAATCCACTGGAGGACATATCTTGAGACATAGCAAAGGCACATCGGGCTACCAGTCCCTACAATTTTGCCAAGCTTGGTGGAAATCCATTCAGCCGTTCGGGCTAAAAGTGAGGTCGACCGCCCTATGGAAATTAACATGGGGAAAACGCGTTTTGGGACCCCATTGTATCTCGGCCCCCTCTCAACGCATCCCCGCCAAACTTTCAGGGAAAGACCGGAGCTTGACGAGGCCATTTTGAGGAAATTTGCAGGCAGATTCGTCAACCGGTGCCAAAGTTATTCCAAATAGAATTTTGAGATTTAACATTGAAAAAAATCCTAACTATAACTACCTACTGGCGACCGCCAGTAGGTAATATATATATATAAATATATATATATATATATATATATATATATATATATATATATATATATATATATATATATATATATATATATATATATATTTCTGCGCGCTTTCCAGAAGCGCGTTTCAGGAGCTCCCTCATCTCAAGTGGCCCGGAGACTCTGGAACCTGCTTTGGCATCTTTTGCTTCTTCAAGTTATTGAATCTCTCCTGACCCGCCGGCGGACCTCGCTCCTGAAGCGTCACAGTGAGACATTTTTTCTCCATTTGGGCTGGGTTTACTCTTCCCTGCTCACGCTACATTAGGGGCTTGGACCTAAGGTCGATGAGGCTCTGGGGACTCGAGGCTGCACCCCGTGTTTCAATCTGCGGTTTCCATGAACGCTTTGCAGCGCACCTTTCCCTTCGCTATTTTCTTGTATTTTTCAAGACCGCTCCACAGCCATACTCACCTGGGAGCCACTGGTGCATCCTGGGACATGGAGTCCGCTGATCTACACGGACCCGCTACATTGAGGACTTTCATTTGCTGAGGGGCGGAGCTGGGACATTGCACCTATCATAGTGGGGCTGGGTGCCTTATCAAGCTGCAGAACGCCAGGACTTCCGCATTCACTACCGCAGGCGCTGACGAGGCCACACCGGCTGAAATGCATACGCCTATTGTTTGGAATAAAGGTGCTGCCGCTTCTTATCCCCACTGAGGCTCCTGCTTCTTTCTTCGAGAGGAGGTGTTGTTTATATTTCTGCGTGCTTTCCAGAAGCGCTTCAGGAGCTCCCTCATCTCAAGTGGCCCGGAGACTCTGGAACCTGCTTTGGCATCTTTTGCTTCTTCAAGTTATTGAATCTCTCCTGACCCGCCGGCGGACCTCGCTCCTGAAGCGTCACAGTGAGACATTTTTTCTCCATTTGGGCTGGGTTTACTCTTCCCTGCTCACGCTACATTAGGGGCTTGGACCTAAGGTCGATGAGGCTCTGGGGACTCGAGGCTGCACCCCGTGTTTCAATCTGCGGTTTCCATGAACGCTTTGCAGCGCACCTTTCCCTTCGCTATTTTCTTGTATTTTTCAAGACCGCTCCACAGCCATACTCACCTGGGAGCCACTGGTGCATCCTGGGACATGGAGTCCGCTGATCTACACGGACCCGCTACATTGAGGACTTTCATTTGCTGAGGGGCGGAGCTGGGACATTGCACCTATCATAGTGGGGCTGGGTGCCTTATCAAGCTGCAGAACGCCAGGATTTCCGCATTCACTACCGCAGGCGCTGACGAGGCCACACCGGCTGAAATGCATACGCCTATTGTTTGTAATAAAGGTGCTGCCGCTTCTTATCCCCACTGAGGCTCCTGCTTCTTTCTTCGAGAGGAGGTGTTGTTTATATTTCTGCGCGCTTTCCAGAAGCGCGGTTCAGGAGCTCCCTCATCTCAAGTGGCCCGGAGACTCTGGAACCTGCTTTGGCATCTTTTGCTTCTTCAAGTTATTGAATCTCTCCTGACCCGCCGGCGGACCTCGCTCCTGAAGCGTCACAGTGAGACATTTTTTCTCCATTTGGGCTGGGTTTACTCTTCCCTGCTCACGCTACATTAGGGGCTTGGACCTAAGGTCGAAGAGGCTCTGGGGACTCGAGGCTGCACCCCGTGTTTCAATCTGCGGTTTCCATGAACGCTTTGCAGCGCACCTTTCCCTTCGCTATTTTCTTGTATTTTTCAAGACCGCTCCACAGCCATACTCACCTGGGAGCCACTGGTGCATCCTGGGACATGGAGTCCGCTGATCTACACGGATCCGCTACATTGAGGACTTTCATTTGCTGAGGGGCGGAGCTGGGAAATTGCACCTATCATAGTGGGGCTGGGTGCCTTATCAAGCTGCAGAACGCCAGGACTTCCGCATTCACTACCGCAGGCGCTGACGAGGCCACACCGGCTGAAATGCATACGCCTATTGTTTGGAATAAAGGTGCTGTCGCTTCTTATCCCCACTGAGGCTCCTGTTTCTTTCTTCGAGAGGAGGTGTTGTTTATATATATATATATATATATATATATATATATATATATATATATATATATATATATATATATATATATATATATATATATATTACCTACTGGCCGTCGCCAGTAGGTATATATAGTTAGGACCTAGTTACCATAGGAAATTCCGAACATTCTATTGGGAATAACGTTGGCGTCGATTGAGGGATCTGCCTGTAATTTTCCTTAAATTGGCCTCGCTGCGCTCCGCTCCTTCCCTGAAAGTTTCGGGGGGATTCGTCAAGCGGGGGCCGAGAAAAAATGGGGGTCCCAAAACGTGTTTTCCCCATGTTTATTTCCATAGGGACATTCTGACAAGGATACAGCTCGAACGGCTGAACGGAATTACACCAGAACTGGCAAAATGGTAGGGACTGGTATGCAGCAGTGCCTTTTGTATGTTTGGTGTAAATCCCTCCAGTAGTTCTTGAGAAAATTGAATTTGAAATTTTTCAAATGGCATTTTCTATGGGATCTTTAGACACGGCTACAGCCCGGACGGCTGAATGGAATTACACCAAACTTGGCAAAATGGTAGGGACAGGTATGCAGTAGTGCCTTTTCTATATTTGGTGAAAATCCCTCCTGAAGTTGTTGAGAAAATTGATTTGAGCAAATTATATATCTATATGCGCTCAACATTCTATTGGGAATAACTTTGGCGCTGATTGAGGAATCTGTGTGTAATTTTCCAGAATTTTGGCCAGCTCCGCTACGCTACGCTCCTTCCCTGAAAGTTTCAGGGAGATTCGTCAAGCGGGGGCCGAAAGGGGGGTCCCAAAACGTGTTTTCCCCATGTTAATTTCCATAGGGACCTTTAGACACAGCTACAGCCCGAACGGCTGAATGGAATTACACCAAATTTGGCAAACTGGTAGGGCCTGGTATGCAGATGTGCCTTGCTATGTTTGGTGAAAATCCCTACAGTAGTTCTTGAGAAAATTGAATTTGAAAATTTTCAAATGGCATTTTCTATGGGACCTTTAGACACGGCTACAGCCCGAACGGCTGAACGGAATTACACCAAACTTGGCTAAATGGTAGGGACAGGTATGCAGTATTTCCTTTTCTATATTTGGTGAAAATCCCTCCGGTAGTTGTTGAGAAAATTGAATTTGAGTAAATTATATATCTATATGCACTCACCGTACGCGCACCGTACGCGTATGGTACGCGTACCGTACGGTTACCGTGCGCGTACCCTTGCGTGCGCGAGCGAGTTTCTGATTGGCTGGCAGTCGACTGTCAACATTCCAAACTGTCCAAACCAGGAAGTGTTTGCCACCATCTTGTTTTTCAGGAGAACTGAGGCACAAGAGAGCACAAAACAAGAGTGGAAAACACGAAAAGGGGGCAGGGTAGAGACCCCCCAACCGTCTAGCCAACTCAGGGGATCCCAAATAGAGGGTACGCACACCGTATGAGTACAGTACATGTACCGTGCGCGTACCCTGCTATTTAACTTTTTTTTTTTTTAATTTGCACTTGGTGGTCCTTCTGGGACCCCCTGAGAAGGGCTAGGGCGTCAGGGGGTCTCAACCCTGCCCCCTTTTCGCATTTTCCACTCTTGTTTTGTGCTCTCTTGTTCCTCACTTCTCCTGAGAAACAAGATGGCTGCTCAGGTGGTCCCATAATAACATATATAAACGTTATCCGCTAATAGACTTAGCATTTACAAAACCTTTGAAATTTATTGAAAAAAAATATAGGTTTCACGCCTGATATAGTTAGGAATTAGCATTTAAATAAACCTTGCAAATTCACTGAAAAAACCATAGGTTTCAAGCCTTATATAGTTAGGAATTAGCATTTAAAACCTTGCAAATTCACTTAAAAAACCATAGGTTTCAGGCCTTATATAGTTAGGAATTAGCATTTAAAAAACTTAGCAAATTCACTTAAAAAACATAGGTTTCAGGCCTTATATAGTTAGGAATTAGCATTTTAAAAACCTTGCAAATTCACTTAAAAAAACCATAGGTTTCAGGCCTTATACAGTTAGGAATTAGCATTGAAAAAACCATTGAAATTGCTCCTATATAGTTAGTTGTACTAACTATATTTTGCGCACCCGCAATCCACTGATGATGATGTCACATATTACATCCTTGATGACATGGTAAGTGACATCACTGATGACATCACTGATGACATCTCAAATGACATCACTGATCACATCACTGATGATATTATTCATGTGATATTACGATTCACCTCCTCACACTCTAATATAACCTTTGATACACCCAGTGTTAAATACAGACTACCATTCTTGAAACCATTGACACACCAATACCAGTTACTACATACGCACTCACTGATTCCTAGGTCTACACACACATTCACTCATTCACCCATAGAATCACTCATACATACAGTCACTCAACAATACAACACTATCATAGGCACTCATACACCTATACAGACACTCACACACTGCCACTCATCCATGGAGTTACTCACACACCTAGTCAGTCATGCAAAGAATCAATCACACTTCCATTTCCTCAACACACAACACCTTACCTATTCAAACATATACTAACACATACTTACTCTCTTATACAATCACTGATACAAGTACACAATGATCCATACAGCCACTCGCACATTCACTGGCTCTCATGTATAGTGAATTAAATATGCCAACTCTCACATGCACTGTGTTTTACATATGTACTTACTTGGACATGTAGCACTGAGATATCCATTCACTCACCAACACACCCATGCACACAGTCAACCGCCCATATAGCTGTTTCCACATGCACTCTCTAACTCATTCACCTAGTGAATCAACTGCTCACTCATCTATGCACAGAGTCACATACCTCCCAGCCACCCACACACACACTCAGCCTCCCATTCAAATACTTGGGCAACCAATCAATAACCCATATAGCCACTCATATAGCTACTGATCAACAAATGCAACAGCTTACAAAACAACAGACATACTGATGCACACATTCAGACAGTTTAGTCACTAACTCATGCATTTAGTAAGACACGTTTAATCACTCACTCTTACAGTCAGTCACGCACCTACTAAATCCTTCATCCAGACAATTATACATCCACTCATTCTTCAATATGTAAAACATATTTAAACTTTATAGAAACACACAGTCACTGGATGATGTCATCAGTGATGTCATCAGTGATGTCAAATGAGATGTCATAAGTGATGTCATCAGTGATGTCATTTGAGATGTCATCAGTGATGTCATCAGTGATGTCACTGACCATGTCATGAATGATGTATAATATGTGACATCATCAGCAGTGGATTGCGGGTGCTAGAAATATAGTTAGTACAACTTACTATATAGGAGCAATTTCAATGGTTTTTTAAATGCTAATTCCTAACTATATAAGGCCTGAAACCTATGGTTCTTTAAGTGATATATATATATATATATATATATATATATATATATATATATATATATATATATATATATATATATATATATATATATATATATATATATATATATATATTAACGAGCAAATGTCCCAAGATGAGAGGAGCAGCAGTAGCTGGTGCTGGCGGCAAGGTTCAGGACACCCTCGCAGTTAATGTTTACAGCAAAAACTCTCCAGAACAGAAAACGCTGCACACTACTTCGATAGTAGTAGTGGTATATGGTTCGTTTTCTTCTCTCCAAGCTATGTTTTTCTCCCACCACCCCGATGAGGAGCTTTATGTACACTTATAATTTTGACGAACTGAATACCACCCAGAGACACACCCTTTGACAACTAATGACTCTTTGTTCTTTACAAAAGAAAACTAAATGCAATACATGTGACAGTTATGCAAGAAAAAATGTTTTCATTGTCTTTGCACAGTGAAAGCTGTAGATCAAAGCATGAAACGGCACAATTGGAGTCAAAGGCACCCAGCCATAAACTAGATATATGGACACTCAGTCCTTCATCCTCCACATAGTGGTAATTTGCGCTAGTCAGCATGAGCAGACTCAGCAATGTAATTACTCAATGTCCATTGGACAAACAGTATGCGCAATGGAGACCACTTTCTAAATACAACTAAAAAGTTCTAATTGTGCCGCGAAAATGCAGCGATCCAGCAATTCATAGTGCACTGTTTGGAATAATTTTGATCCAAAAAACTACTGAGCCCACAATGCATCTTAATAGCCAAGTGGTTTCTACAGTTACTTAAGGTAAACACTAATGATGGACAAATGTTTGTACACCGTGATCAGGGACAGCTTGATGTCCGAAACGCGTAGGTGGGGAACCTACAGAAAATAAACCACTGATTCAACTATCGAAGTAGTGTGCGGCGTTTTCTCTTCTGGAGAGTTTTTGCTGTAAACATATATATATTACCTACTGGCGGTAGGTAGTTATAGTTAGGATTTTTTTCAATGCAAAATCTCAAAATTCTATTTGGAATAACTTTAGCGCCGGTTGACGAATCTGCCTGAAACGTTCCTCAAATTTGCCTCGTCGAGCTCCGGTCCTTCCCTGAAAGTTTGGGGGGGATTCGTCAAGCGGGGTCCGAGATAAAAGGGGGGTCCCAAAACGTGTTTTCCCAATGTTAATTTCCATAGGATTTCCACCAAACTTGGCAAAATTGTAGGGACTGGTAGCCCAATGTGCCTTTGCTATGTCTCAAGATATGTGCTCCAGTGGATTTTGAGTAATTTAGGTTAAAAAAAATATATATGTCTATAAGCGCGCCCCGGTACGCGCACCGGGGCGCGTACCGGGCGCACCACGCGACTTGCGCACGGAAAGCTGATTGGCTCTCGGGTGTCTGTAAACATTCGAAACAGTCCGGAGCGGCCGCCATCTTGTGTCTCGGTAAAATTGAGACACAAGAGGTGGCAAAAAACAATGGGGGAAATGACCTTAAGAGGGCAGAGTAGACCCCCTCTGACCCCCTAGGTTTGATGTGGGGGCCATAAAAGGGGCTCGCGGGGCAAATTTTTTTTTTTTTTTTTCGATTCGCACGGGGAAAGCGCCCGGTACGCGCACTGGCGAGCACACCGGGGAGCGTACCATGGGGAAAAAAGAATGACAGATTTTAAAAAAAAATTAGCATTTTTTTAGAAATTGGAGGTAGTTCTAAATAGAACTGTTTTTTTAATTCTCTTTGTTGTTTTATATTTTTTTATTGGTTTTTAAATTTTTTTTCTTTTTTTGGCTTTTCTGAACATTTTTAGTTTTTTTTGTATTTTTTAAGGGGAGAAACAAAAAACAGGGAATTCTAAAGGGCTCAACAGGAGCAAAAAAAAAAGCGGAACAAATCAATGTTTCCTTGGGCACTTGTGGTTATCCCAAGCACGATTAATAAGTGTGATGCATTGTTCTCATAGCATATTGTTTGTCCACAAAAAATACAAACCATTTTAAAATTGGAAAATTTGGTTTGTATGGTGGAGCATATCTCCCTAACTTCTGGTCCCGATGGGGTGGAAACATTAGTTTGGGAGGTGCTGGCAGAAGATTAGACAGGGTTTCTTGCCAGTTCCCTGACCTCTGCCCTAGCATAGTTATTTGGATGCTTTCGAAGCATAGGTCTGATCATTGTGTGGTTGCCGAAGGAGTATTTTTTGTTGGGATTCCCCATTGACAGCTCCTGATGACAGATTAAGCAGGTTGCCTTAGGTGCATTTACTTTTTTTTTGTCGTTGGGGATTGAAAAAAATTGCCAGATGATGTGCTCTTTAGGTTTGTAGGTAATATTGTCCTCTCGGACTAATCTACTCTCCTCCTCCTCCTCATCCTCCTCCTGTTCTTGATCTCCACCACTGTGAAGTTGTGGAGGTCCTTGTGGTGGTGGTGAGGTGGTGGTCCAGAAGATCCAGCAGCTGCAGCTAATGTAGCCATTTTTGACTGATATAACTGCAGGTCTACCTCTCTCAAAGCACAAAGGTAGAATAAGGAAAAAAGGTGGGGGCTTTCATCATTTGGAAAAAAAAAAGATCCTGAACCAATGAAAGTGTTATTTTCAGGTCACACGACCAGGGGTTTCATCATTATGAAACCAAAACTGTTATGAACCAATGAAAAGTGTTATTTTCAGGTCACATGACCCGACGCGCTTACGCTACACGCCCCGGGGCGCGTACCGGGGCGCGCCCAGGGGCGAATCGCGTAAGCGCGTCGAATGCTTCCGGGTGCGTTTACGCCGTGCGTATCACGCGGACGCGGCTACGCGATACGTCACAATCATGTTTTCGTTCGCGACATTGGCGCTAACGGGACGCTTCCCGGTTCGCGCACCGGGGCGCTTCAAAATACTACGCTTTCCGGGGCGCTCACCTGGGCGCGCACCGGGAGCGCTCCAAGGCAAAAAAAAAACAATATACAAAAAAAAAATGTGGAAAAATTGTAGGGACTGGTAGCCCGATGTGCCTTTGCTATGTCTCAAGATATATGCTCCAGTGGTTTTTAAGAAAATTAACTTTGAAAAAATATATATTGGGCTACATTAGGCTATATATATGTTAGAGCCCAAATGTAGCCCAATGTAGCCCAATGTAGCCCAAAGATGGCCACCAGAGACAAAAAAATACAAATGTAGCCCAAATATCAGCCAGATGTAGCGCAACTATAGCCCAATGACAGAATGTACCAGAGTGTTCTAAAGAACAACTAGAGCGCTAACAGTCTTACTTATAAAGTGAGACTTATAGTTAGGAATTAGCATTAAAAAAAACTTTGAAATTCACTGAAAAAAACATAGGTTTCACACTAGTTATAGTTAGGAATTAGCATTTAAAAAACCTAAGAAATTCACTGAAAAAACCATAGGTTTCACACCAGTTATAGTTAGGAATTAGCATTTAAAAAACCTATTAAATTCACAGAAAATTTCACACCAGTTATAGTTAACAGGAAATTTTACTGCCATAAAACCATTGAAATTCCACGTTATAGTTAGTTGGACTCACTATAACTTGCGCGTGCAATGCACTGCTGATGACGTCACATATTACATCACTCATGACATGGTCAGTGACATCACTCATGACATCACTGATGACACCATCCTTGTGACAGAGTGACAGACCTCCTTTAAGTGTAATGTAACCCTTGAAACACATATTCAAAAATAGAAACTAACATTTTCAAAAAAATGGAGATACCCATACCAGTTACAACAACCAATTCAGAAATTACACCATCTATATACACATCCACTCATTCACCAACAGTTCTATATAGTCACTCATACATATACTCACTCATCATATGTAGTGATACACCTATACATCCTGTTAAACACCGACAGCCATCCAAAAGTTACTCACACATGCAAATAAACTATTGAACATCCATTTATTTGCATATACAACTATACACAAACTACCACCTTACTTCTAAGGAAACTTACACATACTTACTCACTTAAACAATCACTTATAGAAACACATACTTATTTAAACAGGAACTCATACAATCTCTCACTCTCTCATATACTCACTTATATACATCAATACTCACATATACTAGATTAAAACATATCTTGTTACTGATAAAGACACTAGTGAGACAGCCATTCACTCACTAACACACACATATACACATCATCTACCCATACACATATGCTGTCTTCAAAACACATACAAACAGTGAGTCAGTCATTGATGCATCTATGTGCTAAGTAATACCCCCACCAAACCATACAGACACTCATACTGATACTAAAAAAAATCTAATAACCCATATACACACACATGTAGCTACTCACCAAGCCATGCAGCCACTTATACACAAAGTGAAACACTCATACATATATTTAAATATTTAAACATTACTCGCTAATATGTGTATTCACTAAGATACACTTAATAAGCCAGTTAACCAATCAATTTTTTTAAAAAAAATATCTTTTTAGACACTTATTTAAACATTTATTCTTCCATCGACCTTTACATATACATATATAAAAGATATTTATTTTACAGAAAGACATACATTCACTGGATGGTGTCATCAGTGATGTCATGAGTGATGTCACTGACCATGTCATGAGTGATGTAATATGTGACGTCATCAGCAGTGCATTGCACGCGCAAGTTATAGTGAGTCCAACTAACTATAACGTGGAATTTCAATGGTTTTATGACAGTAAAATTTCCAGTTAACTATAACTGGTGTGAAACCTATGGTTTTTTCAGTGAATTTAATAGGTTTTTTAAATGCTAATTCCTAACTATAACTGGTGTGAAACCTATGGTTTTTTCAGTGAATATATATATATTTATATATATTATATATATATATATATATATATATATATATATATATATATATATATATATATATATATATATATATATATATATATATATATATATATATATATATATATATATATTACCTACTGGCGACAGCCAATAGGTATATATAGCTAGGTCCTAGATACCATAGGAAATTCCGAACATTCTATTGGGAATAACTTTGGCGCCGATTGAGGGATCTGCCTGTAATTTTCCTTAAATTTGCCTTGTTGTGCTCCGCTCCTTCCCTGAAAGTTTCGGGGGGATTCGTCAAGTGGGGGCTGAGAAATAAGGGGCGTCCCAAAACGTGTTTTCCCAATTTTAATTTCCATAGGGACATTCTGACAAGGCTACAGCTCGAATGGCTGAATGGAAAGGGGCGACCACTCGGTCCCCCCGAACGTATGGTTGGGTGCCCCGATCCTCCCGGGAAACCATTTTGGGCGGGGGGCGTGTCTCGGCTGGTATGCCCGAAGCGGCGTAGCCGGGGCGCGCCTCTTTCCCGCCCAAGAGGGGTTGTCCTAGACACCTACACCGATGACCACGCCCAGTAGGCGTACCGGAGGAGGGTACACGCCCTCCCGCAGAAGAATAAATAGAGCGGGAATCCGAAGAAGCGTCCTCTTGTTCATGTGCTCTGAAGGCTGCACCCACTCGTTGCTCGTGAGCCCTCGACGGAACAAGCAGCAATTTTGAGAACTTGTAATCTTGTTGTTTCTCTTTCAGTTATTTCAAGTCGGAGAGTCCAGGACCTCGTGGATCGACTAGGCGCAGAATACTCGAAACCATGGCTGGCAAGAAAGCAGGAAAGGGTTCCGAGACGGATAAGGTGCTACGCCTGTTAGCGAACCGGATGGCTTGCATGGAGCGGAAACTCGGACAAGTCCCATCGATCGGTTGAGGTTTGGTGGAGGTCAAAAAACAATTGGCTGCACTGAGCGATCCTGGTAACCCTAAGAAGGTAATAGGCCCGGCCTTGCCGGGAATCGTCCCCGAGGGTAGAGGGAAGCGGTTCAAGAAGAGGGCGGCTTCAGGGGAGGTTTCGGTCCCAGAGGTACCCCCGGTCACCCCTGTCACACCAGCAGACGACCCGGTACCAATCCCAGACGCGGGTCAACCGATCCCGGTAGTGATTGCCCCCGCTAACGATGAAGATATGCCTCCTGAATTAGCCACCCAGTTGGCCGCATGACTCAATAAAAAGGCAGGGGGTGCCAAGGCACCCGGAGACACGGCCGAAGAGGCCAAGCTACTAATCCAGCAATTGCGGCAGTCGAGAGATGCCGCAAAGGCGAATCTTCCTCTTGTTTCCCCACAGGTGACATCGGTAGGACCTGCAGTTGGTCTCGAGAAAACGGCGGGAACAACGACCGAACCGGGTAAGCTCGCTTTGCCAATGGCGGGGGAGGGCTCATTACCCTCAAGGCGGGAGAGGGTGGCACAGCACATCCCTATGGCCACAAAAGAGTTAATATGGGGAGACAAATATGTCAATATGTTTTCATTATTAACTGACCATCGCGAGATGGAGTATGCTAAAACCCAGAAAGATTTGTGGCGCCCGAGTGTATGGCGCGCCAAGATGGCGGAATTCAGGGTGGATGAGACGATAACGAATTGGGCGAAGGCCTTTGCAATATTTACTGCAGTTATGGGGGAACGTAAACCCGAGGTGTTAACTGAACTGTCTTGCTATCAAACTCGTATTATGGATTTTTATGCAATGTATGAGGGGGAGGAATGGAAAGCTTATGACATGAAATTCCGAAAAGCGAAAGAATATGATGCCTCTCTGACATGGGACTGCCTCGACTCGGCCTCATGGCATAAGCAGCTCCTGCCGGGGGCGGCAGGTACATCCTCGCCGGGCGGGAGTGGGTCGGGGGTCTTCCGCCAAAAGCCCGCGGTGCCCTTTCGAGCAGGCGCCGGTGTCGATCACCAGCCAAAAACCGGCGGGAATGGCGGCAAGCGGGGGGTCTGTTGGGGCTTCAATCGAGGCAACTGTAACAGACCGCAAGGAACATGTAGGTTCAAGCATGTGTGTGCGGGCTGTGGGAATTCCTCACACCCGGAGAGTTCATGTAGATCAAAAAATAACGGGGCGGGAGGAAAGGGAGGGTCCAAGCAGGAGTAAGGTAGAATGTTGTGACCAATTGCCTACACCCATTGATCTCATGGCTATGACTCCTTGGTTAAACAAATACCCTGATCATGTCTCTGCTGGGGTGTTGAGGAAGGGATTCTTGCACGGCTTCCACATCCCGGCGGGGGATTTTCGAGGGGTCTCCTTTTGTAAAAACCAGTTATCGGCGCAACATAATCCAAGTGTGGTAGAGAGAAAAATTGCAAAAGAAGTCAGCTTAGGGCGAGTGGCAGGGCCTTTTCATCGCCCACCGGTGGCGGATTTCATCTGTTCCCCGTTAGGGGTTGTCCCGAAGAAAGACCCAGGGGAGTTTAGGCTTATTCATAACCTGTCTGCTCCAAGAGGTTCCTCGGTGAACGAGGCCATTGACCCAGAAGTCTGTTCGGTGCGGTACGCATCATTCGATGAGGCCGTGGCCATGCTGAATCGCCTGGGCCCCGGGGCGCTGATGGCGAAATCTGATATCGAGTCGGCGTTCCGGTTGCTCCCGGTACACCCGCAGGATCAGCGTTTGCTAGGTTTTGCATTCCAAGGGAGTTATTACATGGATAAATGCATGCCTATGGGTTGCTCCATTTCTTGTGCCTATTTTGAAATGTTCAGTTGTTTTTTAGAGTGGGCGTTCACCGAGGCCACAGGGCATAGGCATGTTATGCACTATCTTGATGATTTCCTGTTCTTGGGAGCAGCCGGCGATACGAAATGTGTGCAGGCTCTGCACGACTTCTGCATCCTCATGAGGGAGTTTGGAGTCCCACTGGCACCAGGTAAGACGGTTGGACCATCTACTTCACTGGAGTTTCTGGGAATTGAGCTCGATTCTGTGGAGGGATGTTTCCGTTTGCCGATGGGAAAGGTGGCCAAATTTAGGGCTTCCCTGAAGCTATGCCTGGGTAAGGAGAAAGTGACCCTGCACCAGTTGCAGCAAGCAGTGGGTCAGCTTAACTTTGCCTTGAGAGTGATACCAATGGCCCGCCCCTTTTCACGCTCTATCGCACAAGCTATGGTTGGTCTCAAAGAAGGACACCACCGTACGAGACTGTCTGCAGAGGTTCGCCAGGATATGCGCATTTGGTTGGCATTTCTGGCTGACTTCAACGGTCGAGTAGTGTGGAACAAGCCGCCAGCGTCTTCAGATGAGCTAGGTCTGTGGACTGACTCGGCGGGGAGCGTGGGATTTGGCGCCAATTTTGGTAATCGATGGTCGGCGCAAACATGGCCGGCGTGGTGGCACTCCAGCGGTCTCACAAGTAACATTGGGTTCCTGGAGCTATTCCCCATTTTTGTTGCTCTGATGGCATGGCCAGACGATTTCAGAGACCGCTCAGTGGTGTTTTGGTCTGATAATATGACTGTTGTCGAGTGCATTAACCAGCAGGCAGCACGCTGCAAATGGATCTTGAGATTGTTGAAAGAAGTTGTGCTGCTTTGCATGAGACTGAATGTACAGTTCAGGGCGAGACATGTGCCAGGTGTACTGAATCATGCGGCTGATGCACTCTCTTGTTCACATATGCAGGCTTTCAGGGGTTATCTACCTACAGCGGACCTAGTGGCGGCACCATTCCCCGAAGCACTTTGGCTAATCGGTGCCCTGGATTACAAGACCTCGTGGCAGCAAGCTTAGCCCCCAGGACAAGGAAGGCATACGAAGGAGCGTTTCGTTCCTATTGCACATTTTTGGGTCCGACAGGGAATCTGAGCTGGGGTCAGGAGGAATCCTTCCTGGGCTTCCTGGTAGCACTGCACAGGAAGGGCCGTTCAGCGGCAACGGCCAACAGGCATAGGGCGGCCATTTCATTCATGGCGCAGGTGCATGGCATAAAAGACCCAACGGGTTCCTTTTTGGTGAAGAAAGCCCTTCGCGGCTGGCAGCGCCTCGAGGGTCGCAAGCAAGATGCGAGGCGCCCGATTGGCTTAGACAGGTTATCTTTACTCGTAGCGAAACTAGATGAGACGTGCTCCTCCCATTTCGAAGCAGTTCTGTTCCGGGCAGCTTTCGCATTGGCATTCCATGGGGCTATGCCAGTGAGCGAACTGGTTGCAAGGAACAAGAAATAGGTTGAGGGAGGCTTGTGCAGGGATCACGTCCAGATTAGGGGTGATTCAATGGTGCTCTCGATAGCCAGGTCCAAGACCGACCAGGGGGCTATGGGAAATAGTGTTGTTATTCAGCGCGCGCGAGGGTCCCCCACGTGCCCGATAATGTGTATAGAGGAATACTTGGCACTAAGGGCGGCTACATGGGGGGGGAGTTTGCTGAGGCACAAGGATGGCACCCCACTGACGAGGTTTCAGTTCCAGAGGGTGCTAGCACTGACAATCACTGCGGCGGGCATGGACCCGTGCGATTTTGGGACCCACTCCTTTAGGATAGGGGCTGCTACGGAGGCTACAGCCAGGGTTCAGAGTGCGGACGAAGTAAAACAGTTGGGGCGATGGTCCTCGAATTGCTTCAAAAGGTATGTGCGATTGCACATGTTGTGAAGATCAATTGACATGCACTCACGCTTCTTGTCTTTTGTTTCACTTACAGTTTTGCGAGCCTGTCACGCGGGGCGGAATTTGCAGTCGACCCAGTACCAGGAGACCAGCGGTCATGGATCACCGTCTAGAGAGAGAGTGGTATGGGTCGTGGGCCACTCATACGTGAGGCGCGCCGGGGACGTATTCAAAGCAGGTGACGCGACTCGCGCAGCTGGGGAATACGGGTACAGAGTGGCCTTCCATGGGAAGGGCGGGCTCTGTTTTGACCAATTCGAGTCATTTGTTGAGGGTCTCTTAGGGCGGCAAAGGTCACCGCCATCTGTAGTCATAGTACACCTGGGGGGCAATGACTTGGTGACACTGGGTAGACGAGTGTTGTTTGAACAAGTTTTGTCTGCTTTTAGCTGGTTGGCGAAAAGAATCCCGGGGTGCACGATTGCCTGGTCCCACATGATTCCCAGGAAAGTATTGAGGTTCCGTGACGATTTGAACCCGTGTTTTCAATATTGTCGGAAATACATAATATTGGTATCAGCGAACCGCAAATGATCCATTTAGCATATCCTGGTGTTTTCGCTACGCTACGAGCAAGAGTACACCTGTTACAAACACATTTCCGATCTACCCATGGCATCCATCTTAGATCATGGCAGCCATTTTGTGTTTCTTGCCCTCACATACGCAATAACCTCTGATCACTTCATTTCGATTAAGGACACGTAGGCTTAGCCGGCGATTCACCTCTTTTGTGACACGTGCACCTTAGTACAGAACACGCTGTAGCTGCATGACTCGACCAAGACTGCCTCCTCTGCCCGAGGCCAGTCCTGCTATACTGGTTCTTGTGTTCGTTGGCCTGATCATGATTAGGCGGCCAAAGCTGGTAGCCTTGCCCATTTACAACCCACAAACATCTCTTATCCTGCTTTTCTATCTTCTGCACCTGGCTCTGCTCCTTTCCTTCTGGGCCTTTATTAGGGGGAGGTAACGAAATTTACGATGAGGCGGTCCGGCTCTTGAATGAAAAGTTGACATGGGATTATGATGGAACAGTGGGAACCCCTCATTCGTAATGTTTTGACATCAGATATTGTCGACGATTCCTGTGCAACGCCAAATATTTATTGTTTAGGACACAACGGTTTGGGAATGTACTAACATGTAAAGAGTTTGCCCGAAGCCCAATTTTTAGTATATAAGGAGCAACCCTTTTTGTACAAATCAAACAGGCTCCTAGAATCTGCCCGTGTGTAGTTTCTGTGACTTCTGTGTCCCTGCAGTAATAAACCTTTGGTCTTTGACGCCACCATCGAGAAGCCCGTGTTTCTGTTTATTTGTGCACCAAGACAGGTGGAACTCCGGGGTCTTCGGGTGTTATCCCTGACACCTCTGGACGGAACCAAAAAGTCCAGAACTCCAATTGGCGCCCAACATGGGGCGACGTCATTCGGTACCGGTCCAAAAGCCTGAAGAGTTCGAGAAGCTTAGTGTGAAGATTCCTGAGGGAGGCGCCCCACTTCATCGATCCCGGCATATCGCAAAAGTGGCCCGACGTTCTCTTCCACGAGGGTTCCCGTTCAGGACGGCTGCAGTGGTCCGTTGCCTTGACCGTCGCCCTGTCTTGGACCCGAGGTGCAGTCCTTAGTACGGCGAAACGTGACGGGTTTCTCCTAGGTGACGTCTTCAGTACCTCAGTTAAGTATTTAGTGGTTGCTAGTTGGTTACTTCGTAAGGGTTGTTAAAATCCTTTTTGGTTCTTGGTTTGGTTTGGTTTCGTAAGATTATCACTGGTTGTTCTGGTTACGATAATCTATTGGTTTAGTTTGGGTATCGATACATTTGTTCGCTTTTGGTAGGCCTAAGTTCTTGGTTCGAGTGCACATTCCTGTTTGTGTTTGTTTGTTTTGTGTTCCGGATTACATAATGGTAAGTCGGAAAAGTTGTATGTTGTCGTGCTTTGGTTGCAACAGTGATTCCCGGTTGGAAGACTCATGTCTGGTTCCTCCGATTGGGACTCCGTTATATGATCTTTATTGTAAGTTTGGAGTGGGTCCTATATCTTATAATGAGGTGTGGGTCCGATACACTGAGAAAGATGGTGTCCTTAGTTGGCCACTACATGGTAGTTTTGAACCCGAAATCCTTGACAATTTGGAAGTGAAATTGTTTAAAAAGAAAGCCCGGCCGGCAATGTTTGATTCTTTCCGTTACTGGCGAAAAGAATCTAAACAAAGAGAGATTAAAAGGTTAAAAAAAAGAACAGAAAGAGCAAGAGTTAACTTTAGAACAAGCGGCTAAGCAGCTGCAAGATAACGAGTCTGAGAAAGCAATGGAGATAGCTACTAGAGAGCGTAATTTAGCGATCGACAAGTGCTATCCTGCCTTGCCCTCGAGTACAACTAAGATAGTAGAGGACCCTGAAAACGATCCTCTGTTGTCTTACTTGTTACGGTCACCCCCACCGTATGCACAAGGTGCTACGGCTCCACCTGTACCGAATGTTCAATTGCCGGTTGCTGGACAACCTGGCATTCCTGCTCCTGCCCCTCAGAATCAAGCTCCTGTACCTCCTGTGGTTAATGTAAATGTTCCTACGGCACCTCCTCTTCCTGGGTTGCCGACTTCTTTGCCAATACCTATATTGCTTACACCTACTTCTTCACAAGCTATCTTACTTGATACTCCTACTGTCCCTGTACAATCTGTTCCAACTGCTACTGTGTTTTCTACATCTGCTAGTATTATGACTCCGCTTTCTGTTCGTCGAAGAATCACTGATTCTGTCTCTAACATTCTGTCTCCTTTCTATAAATCTTTAATTAAGACTCCTACTTCTGAGTCTGTGCAGAGACGTAGTCAGCTCCCAAGTACTGAGGAACGGGGAGTATTAGATTCCACGGCTCTCCGATGGATTTCGAAGAGTAGAAGATATAGTACGAGAGATGTACTAGATACATTTATGCAGTGGAATGAACCAACACAAAGATATGCGTTTGACGAGATGTGCTCCCTTTTACGAGAGGAGTTAGAAGAAGATGACTCTGAATCGAATTTAGAAGACTTAATTAAGGTTCAGAAAGAGTTTTCTGCAGGTATGATAGTAGGTCATAATATAAAAGATGCGATGGAACTAATTTTAAGTTATAGGAATGATCCATCACTTCGTTCACCGAGGGACTTAGAGAAAAGTAGTACGAAGCAGAATCGCCAATATCCAATGAGGGAGGTTCCTCCAATTTGGCGCGAAGCTGTGCAAGCTGATGCGCTTAATGGTATTGTAGCCGCTCCGGCCCAATTCCAAAGAGTGTGGATACACATTCCGTGGAAGCGAGCCGAAGTGTTAGCAGTGAAACAGGCCTTACCAGATCCGCGTAAGAATCCTGCCGGATACTATAAGGAGTTGGCACAGACAGTTGAGGCTTGTGTAATGAATCTAGCGGACATTGACATGTTATTTGGGAATGTAGTTCCACAACCAATTTGGGCTAAAATTCGTAAAGAGAATCATCCAGTTGCTCTAGGTGGTGACTGGGCAGCTATCATTGCAGCGGATGGTCAGCAAATAGGTGGTTCCAAACCCGAACCCCTAATTGCTAATCTTCCAGGTAGGATAATAGACCTAATGAAGACTCTGATGCCAGCATCGTATCAAAGGACAGATTATGGTTCTCAGAGACCGCAATACCAGTGGAATCAATGTGCGTATTGTAAGAAAGAGGGTCATTATAAGGATGAGTGTCCAGTCTTAGCGCAAAATAACGCAGCAGCAGCTCAGAGAGGTCGTGGTGGTTTTGTACAAAATTCTAGAGGTCGAGGACGAGGTGCTATGCCTCCACAAACGAACAATCGCCCTTCCAATCACTTTGATCAGCGAAACGGACAGTCTGCACAACAGAATAGGTCGCAACAATATCATGTTGAGGACTATTGTGAAAATGATGAGGGATTTCAACAAAGTGAGTACTAGGACAGCCATGGACAGAGAGAGGGAGTAGTATCAGTTCCAGTGGATCAGAGTGGGCCTTATGTCGCAGTAGCAACATCAGGTGTAGTCGAACCGTTTCTGTTGGATACTGGTGCAGCAAAAAGTTCTATCATTCATGCAAAACTCCCTGGCGCACCTTTGTCCAGCTTAACAAATGTTTCTGTAGGTTTTTCAGGCGCCCCTGTTTACAACCCTGTATCTGGTCCTTTGTCTATTTCTGTTGGACCGTGTCAATTGAAAGCACCCCTGATTTTGACGACAGGTTGTAATGAAAATCTGCTTGGTTTAGACTTGTTAAAACGCCTATATGCGACATTGTACTGTTCTCCGGAAGGAGTACAGCTTACGTTGGGAAAACGAATCACCTCTCCGATGTACTTGTCAATGGATGCACTCCCGCCAGAGCTGCGTTCACTCCCTGATACTCTTTGGGCGACTGGTCCTAATGATGTAGGCCTTTTAGAAATACCACCATATGTAGTCACTTTGAAAGCAAATGTAAAATTTCCACGAATTCCTCAATACAAGATCTCTAGCGAAGGTGAACGTGCACTTTTATTGATTGTGCAAGATTTGATTAAGAAAGGGGTGGTTGAGGAAACTAGAGGAAATGTCTGTAATAGTCCTGTATTACCAATTTTGAAACGTACTGATCCTTCAAAGCCTCCAGTATATAGGTTTGTTATCGATCTCAGAGAGGTTAATAAAATTGTGGTTCCGCAGTTTCCTGTGGTTCCAGATATTACTGCATTGTTAACATTGATTCCTGCAACAGCTACATGGTTCTCAGTCATCGACTTGAAGAATGCATTTTTCAGCATTCCGATAGCCGAGGAAAGCAGAGATATTTTCGGTTTCTGTCTAGGAGGTCGAAGCTTCAGATTTAAACGCGCTCCACAAGGCTATTGTGAGAGCCCATCCATTTACAGTCAAGCATTAAAAAGTCAGTTAGATTCTTTTGTACTTCCTCCAGGTTCTGCTCTAGTGCAGTATGTAGATGACCTTCTAGTGGCTGCCGATGACAAGGAAACTTGCAAAGCAGCTACGATTTCGTTATTGCATCATTTGTCTAATTTGAATCACAAGGTGTCACCTTCGAAAATGCAATACTGCTGCCAAGAAGTGACCTACCTAGGTCATCTCTTGTCAAAGGAGGGAAGGAAGTTGACCCCAGAGAGAATAAAAGCAATTATGCAGATGAGTGTTCCTCGCACACAGAGAGAAGTACGTGCCTTTCTAGGTATCACCTCTTACTGTAGGCAGTGGATCGCAAATTTTTCTCTTTTAGCAAAACCATTGGTAGCTTTGACTGGGAAAAATGTTCCGAGTCCGGTGCCATGGTCTGCTGAATGTCAGGAGAGTTTTTCTGAGTTACGAAATGCACTATGTTCAGCTCCTGTATTGGGTACACCCGATTACAGCAAGCCATTCACGCTCTATGTTCACGAGAGAGAAGGTTGTGCGTTGAGTGTTCTGACACAGAGATTTGATGATAAACAACACCCTTGTGCGTACTTTTCATCAACATTAGATCCGGTAGCTAGAGCGTTACCCAGTTGTTTGAGAGCTACAGCGGCAGCTGCGGCTTCCATTCGACAATCTGCTGGTTTGGTGATGAATAACATGCTAGTGGTCATGGTTCCTCATGCTGTGGATACACTCATGAACAGAACCAAGACACAACACCTTACCAGTGCTAGATTATCTGGCTATGAGCTGACACTGCTAGCGAGTCATATCCAAATCAAAAGATGCAACGTATTGAATCCAGCCACACTGTTGCCGACTAATCAAGAGTCGAGTGATTCTGAGCCCCATGACTGTTGTTTCAGAACGGAAGAGGAAACAAAAGGACGAATTGATTTAAAAGACACCCCATTGTCAGATCCAGTTGGCACGTTGTATGTTGATGGGTCATGTTTTAAATTGGAGAATGGTGATGTGACTGCTGCCTATGCAGTAACGACTTTGAGTACGATTGTGGAGACCGCAAGAGTGAGTCAGAATTCTGCCCAAGCTGCAGAATTAATCGCTCTAACGAGAGCGTGTGTTTTAGCAAAGGGAAAGAGAGTGAATGTGTTCACAGATAGTCAGTACGCATTTGGAGTGGCCCATAATTTCGGCCGTTTGTGGAAAGAAAGAGGTTTCATTACGTCCCATGGGACTAAGATTCAACATGGTCAGCTAGTTAACGACTTGTTGGAATCTCTAACCTTGCCGACTGAAGTTGCGATTGTGAAATGCAGTGCGCATAAAGCAATTACGGATGATGTTGGTCGTGGGAATGCGTTTGCTGATGAGACTGCTAAAGAAACAGCTAAAAATATGATGAGTAGAATGTATGTGGCTACGTCTGCGAGATAGATTTCTGAGTCTGGAATGTGTGAAGACACAGTGGAAAGTGTGAAAGAGATTCAGAAAGAGGCGACTGAGGAGGAGAAACGTGCATGGAAAGAAAGTACGGGTAAGTTGGACTCGAGTGGGTGTTGGATTGATTTGTCGGAACAACAGCGTTGGATGTTGCCTGATGCGTATGTGCTTGCAGTGGTGACAATGGCACATGGAGTAGCGCACATAAGTTCTAAAGGGATCTGTAAGACGTTGGCTCCAGTCTGGAAGAATGATGGAATTAGTAAATGTGCAGAGAGAGTGGTGAAAAATTGTATGGTATGCCTGATGCATAATCCTGGCAAGGGAATCCCCACTCCTGCTGGTCACTTCGCTCCACCCTCTTGCCCCTTTGAAGTGATTCAGTTAGACTTCATTCACATGGATCGGTGCAATCATTTAAAATACGTCCTGGTGGTAGTTTGTGCTTTCTCCAGATGGATCGAAGCATATCCACTAAAGGACAACACTGCCCTATCAACTGCCAAAATTCTTCTCAAAGAATATTTCCCTAGATACGGAATGCCACGGATTGTATGGTCAGATAACGGAAGTGAGTTTATAGGGAAAGTTATGCAGAGTGTGTGTGCCGGTTTAGGTATTAAGCAAAAATTTCACAGTGCAAACCATCCCCAGTCTGCTGGTTTAGTTGAGGGTTACAATGGCACCCTCAAACTAAAACTCGCTAAAATACAGGCATCCACAGGTTTATCCTGGCCAGACGCACTACCCTTGGCTTTGTTATCCACAAGAGCGACTGTACATTCTAGAGTAGGGCTTAGTCCATACGAAATTGTCTTTGGCCGTCCTGCTAATATTTGGGGAGTGCCAAGGCCAAAGGAATTTTGTTCTCTGGAATATCCAATGTTGATTGATTACCTTTACGACTTGACTGCTAAATTGAGTCTTATTCACCAACAGGTTTTCGATGCATTGCCAAAGCCTCCGGAGAGTCCAGGCCATCAGCTGAAACCAGGTGACCACGTTGTGGTACGAAACTTTGCGAGGACGAAGAACCTTCAGCCCAGATTTGTTGGCCCCTTCCAGGTGTTATTGGCGACGAGAACTGCTGTTCGCGTGGCTGGTCGCAAGCACTGGATCCATGCGTCACACGTCAAACGTGTGCCCTTGCCTCTTCCTTATGACAACTGGATTAAGAAGGGAATTGGTGCATCTGAGTTTGAGCGAACACCCAAGTTTGTCCCTTTCAGCGATGCCGAACTGATAACCGACACTTCGAACACTGACTCTCCTCCTGAAACTACTTCTTTGATTCCTGAACACTTGCCCTCTGCATCAGAAGAAACTTTGCCATCTGCGAACTTGAACATTATAACCTCTGCTGACAAGATACTGTTTCCTGATCAAACAGTTCCTGCAAAACTGAGATACAACTTACGATCTCGTAATATGGACAAATAAAGCAGGAAACTGCCTATTGTGATATTTGAAATTTTGAACTTTTGCCTTCAGCCAGGAAGTTTGCTATTGTTTTATTGTTTTTTAAAATTGCCTTGCCGTCTGGGTAGCCGTAGGGTCGTGGCTGTGTGCCTAGTTGAATCTGCGGGGATCAGACACAAGGTCGATCTTTCTGTTGGTTCTGGGAACTCCCAGGGCTGATAGAGGCATTTTCATCTACGTACACATCATCAGTGGTCGCGAGCGGATTGTAGAAGATGGAGCTTCCTGCGCTGCAACGAGAAAATGTGATTTATGTTCGCAGAAACAGACTTTACAGAATCCTTCATGGTAAATGTTTTCTGATGCAATGTGCTATTACATTTTTAATTGTTTTAATAACGTTGGTGGGTGGAATCGTTGTTGGTATAAATTTAATCTTTGTGCCAGTAACTACGGTACCTCCCCTTGATCCTGCTACCTCTACTGTTTCTTCTATACACTCTTTTCACTCGTTTCCTGAACATGAGCAAGCTCGACGCTCAGAATTTATCAATAACACTTTCGTACAGCTCTTGCACCAACACCAACTGGTAGTTAACACTACAGACTGCTGGGTGTGTGGCTTGATACCCCACACTATGGATAAAGGCATTCCCTACCTGGTTTTGCCTTTTAGCTATAATGGATCATTTCAGGCCTTTCAGACCATCTTTGCTTATGCCCTTGAAACCTATCCTCCGCGTCCACCACGTTCCACTAAATATAACTCTGCCAACAAAGCTTTAGTCCAGGGAATTATTGACATGATCAAGGACGTCAATAATACTCCATCTTACCCTAGAGACGAATTACGAGTATATTTGAGTTGGAATTCTTCAGAGTATTGCCTTAGTTTGGGAGAAAGCAAGCGTAAAAGCTCCACTCCAATCTGGGTCGTGCCTCACCGAGGTCAGGTCTGTTTGCAAGGTAATGGGAGAAATCCGAGAGCTCAGCTAGGGAGGAGTGAGTGCGTTGAGACTTACGTGTTTCCGTCTAACTCTTCCCCTGCCTTCCTTACTGCTAGGGGTACCTACTTCATCTGTCAAGACAGAGCGTATACATGGTTGCCTGCTGACTTTTCAGGTTCATGTTATATTGCTCGATTACTGCCTCCAACATACACTGCTTCATCAGACTATCACAGGACCAGAGTAGCAAGAGGTGTTTTCAGCAAGGAAGACACCGCTGGTCAGGAAGCTGGAGACTTTTTCAAAGGTTTCCTTCCGTTCTGGGGGCCTATGGCCAATAGTAGAAACATACGTCAGCTAACACGGGTAGTTGAATCTACTATTACCGAAACTGCTGGTGCCCTTAGCAATTTGACAGCTGAGCTTCAGGCGGATAGACTCATGACGTTGCAGAACCGTATGGTTCTAGACGTAATACTTGCAGATCGAGGTGGGGTATGCAGAATGATCCAATCGAGCTGCTGTGTCTTTATTCCCAATAATGCTCCAACAGTCTATGAGGCGATCTCTAAGCTACACAAGATTTCCGACTCTATACATGTAGACAAGGGAAACTGGTCCTTCATGGAGTGGTTGTGGACTCTGATATCAGCGTGGGGATGGAAGGTTCTGATGGTCATTGGTGTCATCTTAGTATTCCTATTCTCATGCTGCCTGATTATCCAGTGTGGTCCTGCTTTGTGTAGTCTCTGTGCTGCAACCTGTTTTAGAAAACCACCTGCGTTTGGAGAAAAGGCACGAGAAAGGATGATGATACAACAGCATGTCACTGACCTGATGAGCATAGAATTAGACTCTGACATAGACTGAGTAATTGCCTATGTAAGGGCAAAAGGAGGGTCTGAGGTTCCGTGACGATTTGAACCCGTGTTTTCAATATTGTCGGAAATACATAATATTGGTATCAGCGAACCGCAAATGATCCATTTAGCATATCCTGGTGTTTTCGCTACGCTACGAGCAAGAGTACTCCTGTTACAAACACATTTCCGATCTACCCATGGCATCCATCTTAGATCATGGCAGCCATTTTGTGTTTCTTGCCCTCACATACGCAATAACCTCTGATCACTTCATTTCGATTAAGGACACGTAGGCTTAGCCGGCGATTCACCTCTTTTGTGACACGTGCACCTTAGTACAGAACACGCTGTAGCTGCATGACTCGACAAAGACTGCCTCCTCTGCCCGAGGCCAGTCCTGCTATACTGGTTCTTGTGTTCGTTGGCCTGATCATGATTAGGCGGCCGAAGCTGGTAGCCTTGCCCATTTACAACCCACAAACATCTCTTATCCTGCTTTTCTATCTTCTGCACCTGGCTCTGCTCCTTTCCTTCTGGGCCTTTATTAGGGGGAGGTAACGAAATTTACGATGAGGCGGTCCGGCTCTTGAATGAAAAGTTGACATGGGATTATGATGGAACAGTGGGAACCCCTCATTCTTAATGTTTTGACATCAGATATTGTCGACGATTCCTGTGCAACGCCAAATATTTATTGTTTAGGACACAACGGTTTGGGAATGTACTAACATGTAAAGAATGTGCCTGAAGCCCAATTTTTAGTATATAAGGAGCAACCCTTTTTGTACAAATCGAACAGGCTCCTAGAATCTGCCCGTGTGTAGTTTCTGTGACTTCTGTGTCCCTGCAGTAATAAACCTTTGGTCTTTGACGCCACCATCGAGAAGCCAGTGTTTCTGTTTATTTGTGCACCAAGACAGGTGGAACTCCGGGGTCTTCGGGTGTTATCCCTGACACCTCTGGACGGAACCAAAAAGTCCAGAACTCCAGTATGGCGGGGGGGCCTTTCGGTGTCAGCACTGAACCATTCGGTGAAGAGGGTAAACAATAAAATTGGTAGATTGTTTCGCTCTGCGCAGTTGCATAGCATTCCTCATGGGTGTATTCGGGGTGATCACATGTATCTGTCTGATGGGGTTCACCTGTCCCGGGAGGGGAATGATTTACTCATAGGAGACTTCATAGCATGGCTAAGGGGTTTGAGGAAGCATGACCATTAGGAGGAGTTGGGGGGGGCGGATAGTCGGTCAACTATCCGGCCTGTGGCGGTAAGGTCATGATCGGTGAGCAGTAATTTCAAGGTCCCTAGAGGGGGGCGCCACCCAGTATGGATGGCAGCGCCCGGGGGGAGGCGGCCATTGCCCCCTCCCACAGGGAGGCGGCGCCCACTAAGGATGGGTCGCCTAAGGGGAGACGGCCATAGGCCCCTCCCAGGGGAGGAGGCGGCTAAATGCCCCTCCTACTAATTTCCCGGGGGCCGGATATCCGCGACGGTGGATAGAGAGTGTGGGGATGGGGGGGAGTCCACGCTGTCCTTCCTACAGATACCTCACACGGGAACTCCGACGACCTTTAAGATGGCGTCGAGTGCAAAGGGGGCCCCCACCACGACAAGGGAAATTACAGTTGGCAATGAGGGTACAGTCCTCTGCGCATGCGCCACTCACACCGTGAGGGCGAGAGTTTTTGGTAGAAGGGATCTGACACCGGTTAAGACCTTGCCGTTGGCCCTTAATGCTAGGATGTACAATTTTAATTTAGAATGTATGCATTTGCAGGATGTTAGACTCGGCATATGGAAAAGGGCGACCACTCGGTCCCCCCGAACGTATGGTTGGGTGCCCCGATCCTCCCGGGAAACCATTTTGGGCGGGGGGGCGTGTCTCGGCTGGTATGCCCGAAGTGGCGTAGCCGGGGCGCGCCTCTTTCCCGCCCAAGAGGGGTTGTCCTAGACACCTACACCGATGACCACGCCCAGTAGGCGTACCGGAGGAGGGCACACGCCCTCCCGCAGAAGAATAAATAGAGCGGTAATCCGAAGAAGCGTCCTCTTGTTCCTGTGCTCTGAAGGCTGCACCCACTCGTTGCTCGTGAGCCCTCGACGGAACAAGCAGCAATTTTGACCCACCCATCAGCCCCTTATGGCAATGTTTGTTTTGTAATAAAGTTTTGCTGAGTTAGGCCCCTTTTTTCCTTTGTAGAAAAGTAAAGGAATGTTTAGGTGGAGGATGTGACTTTTGTCTGTAGGATACTGTTTTTTCTTTTTAAGAGCAAACAGTCTTGATACAATTGATACAATTAGGCATGCTGAATTTTTTCCTTCCTTAGTAGGTGAACAACTGTTGTATTTATTTTTTGGTCGGGCGGTAAGGTCATGATCGGTGAGCAGTAATTTCAAGGTCCCTAGAGGGGGGTGCCACCCAGTATGGATGGGAGCGCCTGGGGGGAGGCGGCCATTGGCCCCTCCCACAGGGAGGCGGCACCCACTAAGGATGGGTCGCCTAAGGGGAGACGGCCATAGGCCCCTCCCAGGGGAGGAGGCGGCTATATGCCCCTCCTACTAATTTCCCGGGGGCCGGATATCCGCGACGGCGGATAGAGAGTGTGGGGATGGGGGGAGTCCACGCTGTCCTTCCTACAGATACCTCACACGGGAACTCGGACGACCTTTAAGATGGCGTCGAGTGCAAAGGGGGCCCCCACCACTACAAGGGAAATTACAGTTGGCAATGAGTGTACAGTCCTCTGCGCATGCGCCACTCACACCGTGAGGGCGAGAGTTTTTGGTAGTAGGGATCTGACACCGGTTAAGACCTTGCCGTTGGCCCTTAATGCTAGGATGTACAATTTTAATTTAGAATGTATGCATTTGCAGGATGTTAGACTCGGCTAGGAAACCTTTGTATTAGAGATCTGTTAAGGTTAGCCAAAGAACATGTCTTCATTGAAATGTAATAAATGTAAAATTGTACATGATTATGAAACTTTTTATTTAATGTTTTAAATTTTGTTTCATATTTTAATAAATACGGCCGGGAGGGTGACTCCCTCCCGCCTTCCAAAAGTTCAAGCCTGCGTCCGACTTCCCATCCTTGGGGATTGTGTTGGGAGGGGGTGACGGGCATCCCGGCCATACGAATGACAAAAGATTTGGCAAAATGGTAGGGACTGGTATGCAGCAGTGCCTTTTGTATGTTTGGTGAAAATCCCTCCAGTAGTTCTTGAGAAAATTTAAATTAGAAATTTTTCAAATGGCATTTTCTATGGGACCTTAAGACACGGCTACAGCCCGAATGGCTGAACGGAATTACACCAAACTTGGCAAAATAGTAAAGACAGGTATGCAGTAGTGTCTTTTCTATATTTGGTGAAAATCCCTCCAGTAGTTGTTGAGAAATTGAGTTTAAGCAAATTATATATCTATATGCGCTCAACATTCTATTGGGAATAACTTTGGCGCCGATTGAGGAATCTGTGTGTAATTTTCTAGAATTTTGGCCAGCTCTGCTCCGCTCCTTCCCTGAAAGTTTCGGGGGGATTCGTCAAGCGGGGGCTGAAAGGGGGGTCCCAAAACGTGTTTTCCCCGTGTTAATTTCCATAGGGACCTTCAGACACGGCTCCAGCCCGAACGGCTGAATGGAATTACACCAAACTTGGCAAAATGGTAGGGCCTGGTATGCAGATGTGCTTTTGCTACGTTTGGTGAAAATCCCTCCAGTAGTTCTTGAGAAAATTGAATTTGAAATTTTTCAAATGGCATTTTCTAGGGGACCTTCAGACACGGCTACAGCCCGAACGGCTGAACGGAATTACTCCAAACTTGGCAAAATGGTAGGGACAGGTATGCAGTAGTGCCTTTTCTATATTTGGTGAAAATCCCTACAGTAGTTGTTGAGAAAATCGAATTTGACAAATGATATATCTATATGCGTGTACCGTACGCGTATGTGCGCGTACCCTTACGTGCGCGAGCGAGTTTCTGATTGGCTGGCAGTCGACTGTCAACTTTCCAAACTGTCCAAACCAGGAAGTGTTGGCCACCATCTTGTTTTTCAGGAGAACTGAGGCACAAAAGAGCCCAAAACAAGAGTGGAAAACACGAAAAGGGGGCAGGGTAGAGACCCCCCAACCCTTCTCAGGGGGTCCCAAAAGGACCCCCAAGGGCTAAAAAAAAAATTTGAATCAATTGTGGGGTACATAGGTTTCAAGCCTTATATAGTTAGGAATTAGCATTTAAAATACATTGCAAATTCACTTAAAAAACCATAGGTTTCAGGCCTTATATAGTTAGGAATTAGCATTTTAAAAAAACCTTGCAAATCTAGTTTAAAAACCATAGGTTCAGGCCTTAAATAGTTAGGAATTAGCATTTAAAAAAAATTGCAAATTCACTTAAAAAACCATAGATTTCAGGCCTTATATAGTTAGGAATTAGCATTTAAAAAACCATTGAAATTGCTCCTATATAGTTAGTTGTACTAACTATATTTTGCGCACCCGCAATCCACTGCTGATGATGTCACATATTACATCATTCATGACATGGTCAGTGACATCACTGATGACATCACTGATGACATCTCAAATGACATCACTGATGACATCTCAAATGACATCACTGATGACATCTCATTTGACATAAACACTATATACATCGCTATCCAAATGTAAAGGAGACCATCGGACAGTTATAAGATTGGTTTGGCGGATTGACTAAAATAAGGTGATGAAAGCAGCCTGCATATGAGGGCTATCAGTAACAGGGAGTGTTCCCAATAGATTATAAACAATGATGAACCAGGGATGTAATTAATGAAATGGTGATATTCATAGCAGGGATTTATCCCAGAATATCCTAGTAACAAATAATAATGAATCATCAGTTAAACCAATGAATTATATTGTATTTTACTGTCCCCCTGACTTATTATTTAGATATCCGCCGAAATAAACAGAATTGATGATTCACACATTGACAGATACTACAATTGGTTCAGTAGGAGAATTAAGATCTAAATGGCCTAGTATATTATGTTTATGACTGTGAATAAACATATATTTGAACACTGGTTCAATAGTAGGCTTTGCCAGAATCTTGCACAAATGTGTGGTTTTGCACATGTTTTTCGGACTCAGCATTTAAGCCTTTATTATGTCATATGAATAAGATGGAATTAAATGTGGCATTATGCCTTCGGTCCGTAAAGTTAGATATGAATAACTTGTATTTTACTGTTATTTATGTATTTATACAAATTGTATACTTAACTGCCCTATCGATTTTAGTATTTGAACATATCCAGCCTATCTGACAATTGGAATATGCTGTAATATGTCGTTTATGTCTATGGATGGTCATGTCACATGATGCACTTTCAAACTTTGCACTGTCACTTTAAAAACTGCAACTTACCAGAGTCACATTGTCATGTGAACAAGCCTCTGAGGAGGCCAAACGTTATGGCGGTTTGCAACTGAAATAAAGAAATTTGCACAGAAACTTTGGTCCCTGTCTGCGTTGCTGCGGTGGGAGATTGGATTCCCCCGTCGCTGCTGTGGAAGTGGTGATGTGTATATATGTGTATGTAAATATATATATGCCACAAAACTTCCTTCCATCAAAAGAAGTGAGGGACACAGCAGGGCTTTTCGCTGAATCCCCAAGACCGGACGTACAGTGACAGTGCATGCGCCCCTCCGAAAAGTCTCGGACCGTCAGCTGGCAGCAGTTACTTGAAGAACAGAGTCAGGTAGGCGGGCTGTGCAATTCCGATAACTCGGTGAAGATAAATCAGTTCCCTGACGTCCTGTAAACTTAAAAGCCACTTGTGGGAAGGGTCCCCCTTTGCGCGTTACAGGTTGCATGCAAAATATGCCACGAAACTTCCTTCCATCAAAAGAATTGAGGGACACAGCAGGGCTCATCAAGACATTTATTAAAAAAAGCGATCGGCATGACCGGTTTCGGCATGGAGCCTTTTTCAAATGCCACAGTTCGCCAGTTTTTCCCATCAAGTCTTTATAGGGCTCCTCCTACCCAGTGGTGAGGGGCCCAGCTGCAGCTCATTTTTGTGCCGATGCCTCAACAGCCTCTGCCACGGACTGCTGATCCCATCATGCACCTGGCTGGTATCCAATGTGCTGCAGTGGGAGAAATCTTGCAAAAATTCTGGGGGATAAATGTCCTTATGTCCCCTACTTCCCAGCCTCCTTTTCCCTGAATCCCCAAGACCGGACGTACAGTGACAGTGCATGCGCCCCTCCAAAAAGTCTCGGACCGTCAGCTGGCAGCAGTTACTTGAAGAACAGAGTCAGGTAGGCGGGCTGTGCAGATCTGATAACTCGGTGAAGATAAATCAGTTCTCTGACGTCCTGTATAGGGCTCCTCCTACCCAGTGGTGGGGAGCCCAGCTGAAGCTCATTTTCGTGCCAATGCCTCAACAGCCTCTGCCACGGACTGCTGACTGCTAACGTTTGGACTCCGTTTGTGCTGTGGTGAATTTGAGCTGCTGGGCCACGGACAGGAGCTCGGCTGGGTTCATTCTTTTCTGAGAATATATATACCAGATTGCACCGCAAATCCACCGCCGGGAACTCTACCCTACATGCCAGAAGTTCACATATCAAACACCTAGTGAACAGCATCCTGTATAGGGAGATGCTAAGGCTCAAGAGGATTCATAGTAGGGAGAGTGACCTGAAAGACGCCCAAAAAGAGAGCAAAAACAGATTTTTACAGAGGGGGTACTCTAATAAAATCATAGATACAGCCATACAAAAAACTGCAGAAAGAGACAGATCCGAACTGTTGTCAGGACACACTAAGTTACCGCTTGAAGGGGAAGCCATAGTCACCAGGCCACCTGAATTCAGGATAATTGTGCAGTATAGCGCACAATTCAACAAATCCAATCTATCATCAGCAAGAATTGGCCACTAGTCCTCAGTGACCCTGTGATAGGGGGGTGATCTCCCAAAAAGACCTTCCATCACATACAGCAGGGGGCAGTCTATGAGGGACGAGCTAGTAAAAACCAGCCCAGAAGTCTTAGAGTCTACAGTATGGTATCAAACACATACAGGCTTTTTTAATTGTAAGGTATGCAAGGCCTGCCAACAAGCAGTCAACAAATCCTGCTACCTCTCGCCATTTGACAGGAGGGAACACAAAATAGACAAGGTGTTAACATGTAAAACTGAATACGCCGTCTATGTCTTGATATGTCCTTGCGAACTGCTTTATGTCGGGAGTACCAAACATCCCGTACATAAAAGAATCCTTCAACATTTAAGAGCAATAGACAATCAAGACAATACCTACCCTGTCGCGAGACATTTTAAAGCCAAGCATGACTCTAAGAGCAACAAACTCAGGTACTGTGCAATAGACTGCGTACCAGCAAGTAGACGAGGTGGCAACCGAGAGGCCAAACTTCGCCGCCTTGAGACTCATTACATACTTGCGCTTAATACCAAGCATCCTTCAGGTCTTAACATTACCGAAGATCTTTACACATGTTTATAGTAGGTAAACCTGAGGCACTAATGGCATAGGATTTATTTTATTTGCATTATCAATTAGCATGTTTTATGGATTTTAGATACATATTTATTCTGATGAAGATTTTTTAATCTGTTTTGTAATGCCATCTCTCAGCAATGAAATTCACTGAGATGGTTATTTTTAGATATACTTAAATTATAAATCAATTTTAGCCTTTATATACCATTTAAGGTTTTTATGGGTGTAATAATTAATTGATTTGCTTGTGTATATTTATTTTGCTGTTGATGGTTGACAATTTACAGATTGAAATTTATTTATTGATATGAATTTCTAGATCCATATAGGACATGCGTTGTTTTGCACATAAATCGTGGCCAGTCTTTTACCACTATGGTATTTCAATGACATCACATTCTTTCCCCATACAAGTGGTACTTTATGCGATTAACTTTTGTGACCGTTTGCACTTTATCTCCATCCCTTTGGGACCTGTAATCATTGGACATTTCAAGCGTATGGGGCTCCATACTGATCCACCCAAAAATACACCCAGGGATTTAAGGAAAATATGCTGCTATATATTTTGATTCTATTGATTTAGTACAAACATCAGGATTCATGCCGCACTGAGACTTAACAATAATGAATTTATTTATTTAATTCACGTTTATTTTCTTTTTCTCACTCTCACGAAAATCAGGCATTGTATGTTTTTATGCTAGTACACAGGTTTGAATTGATTTCAAAGGGCCAAATATATATATACATAGCATCATTGGTATTTAAAATGAACTGATAAAACAAAACAAATTTGTAGTTCACAAACCAGGATTTTTATTATGTCTATGCAACTTGTAGGCCAAGACCTGTAACGTCAGCAATGTATTTAAACCAATGCCAACAACTTACCTGTGTCATGTGGTCAAGCGCTCTGTGTAGTGCGAAACGCGTCATAATGGCTGATAGCACCAACACCGAATAAACCACCTTGCACAAAATTTGGGTCTGTGTCCGTGTTTTCAAGACGAGCTGAGCCTGCCTTGCAGCCGGATTATCCTTGGAATATATATATATATATATACTAACTGCTATGAGTTTACGCCGACACGTATAGATTTATTCTTATTTATACGTAAACTAAAACTATGGAAGTTTTTCAAACAGAAAGCTCTCAAAGAAGATGCACAAAGACCAACAACAGATGAACAAACTGATCCACGAGATCCCTTCGATATCAATATCAGGGATTTGGAAAACATGGCAGTCCTCGAAGAACTACTGGAAGAAAGCAACCCCCAGCCATTGCCCCCAATGAATACAGCTGACAGGGGTATGGCCATTGGCATTATCCAGATCGGAGTGAAAAGCAAATTTAAACCTTCCTCACGCTTCCTACCTCAGACACCCGTAGATGCTGTAGACATCTTTTCTGAAACTGTCAAGAATTGCAAAAACTGTCCAAAGACGAAGAAAAGAATAAGCACACCATGAAATGGTATATAACACCGGACCAAAGGGATGCAATCCTAACTCTTGAGAAAGATGACTCAATCGTGATTAAGCCTTCAGACAAAGGCGGGAATATTGTAATTCAAAGCCGACATAATTACTGTAAAGAGGCCCTACACCAGCTACAAGACCGGACTAACTATTCACCTACCACAGAACAGGAATATCAAACCAGTATTCGCGAATATCAGATCCTGAACGATCACTGGTATGGAAGGGGATCCTGGCCAGAGAAGAATACCTATATTTACAAAATAAACAACGAGACTGCCCAGCTTCTACCATCTGCCGAAGATACATAAGGACCCCATTAGACCACCTTGGAGACCCATTGTGTCCTCTATAGGGGGACTTACAGAAAAGATGTCCAAGTTCATTGACTCATTCCTGGCTCCATGGGTAACACAATTATGTTCCTATACTAAGGACACCAAAGACTTCTTGCGACAGATACAAGACGTGGAGTGGGAAAATGATCTGATTATGATAACAATGGACATCTCCAGCCTATACACAAGTATCAGGCACAACGATGGGATAAAAGCAGTAAAAACATTTCTAGACTTACGTCCTGCGAAATATTTGGAACATAGCAAGATGAATATAGAGTTCATGTTACTGCCCCCAGCTACGCAAATTTTTTGTGGGCTGGTGGGAGAAACAGGTTGCCTGGGCCGATCACAAGGCAGAATGGGTGGACAAAGTGATCTGCTGGAAGAGATATAAAGACGATCTCTTCCTTATCTGGAAGGGATCTGAATCCTCGGCTGAGAAATTTATAGCGGCACTTAACATCAATGACTTGAATTTAAAATTCACCTACAATATGAGTAAACAAGAGGTCAACTTCCTTGACCTGAGGGTCTTCGTAGAGTCAGGTATGATTCAGACCGCCCTCTATAGGAAAGAGACAGCGGGGAATTCTGTCCTTCATGGATGTAGCAGCCACCCTGGAACCCTCATAAGAAGCATCCCTTATGGAGAGCTGTTGAGGATAAAACGCAGCAGCTCCCTTGACAGAGACTTTGAGATGGCAGCCGAGGGCAGCATTAAATGCTTTAAATCACACGGTTATTTTCAAAAGGTTCTCAAAAATGCCAAGGGAAAAGTTACAAATACTGACAGGAAGACACTCTTGAAAGAGAAACAGATCAGGGAAACGAAAGGCGGAAATGGCGTAATAAGACTTATCACTAACTATTCGGTGGCAGCGAATAGAATTAGAGCCATTATACTCAGGAATTGGGGTATTCTCAAATGAGATGCAGTCATAGGGAGAGATTTAGCAGACCACCCTATGATAACTTTTAGGAAAACAAAGTCATTAAAAGACAATTAGTACAAAGCCATCTGTCGAGAGTAAGACCAAAAGGAGAATTACAGGCCATGCATGGATCGATCCCATGTGGGAAATGTAAGGCCTTTAGTACAAGTCAAAGAGTACTATCCTACCAAGTGCCCCACAAAGAAATGACACAGTTATGTAGGGAGCACTACGAAAGCAGTCAAACTAAGGATATTGGAACATCAACGGGCCATCGCGAACAAAGATGAAAACTATCCGATGGCCCGTCACTTTGCAACGCATCATAATAGCGACAGAACTCTCCTTAGTTTCTTCAATCCACAAGATCTGAGAGGGGGTGACTACAAGCGTAGATTGAGACGTTTGGAGTCGAGATACATAATCGAACTCCAAACAAAATCACCAGGAGGCATGAATTCTGGAGAAGAACTATTATCATACCTGTAAATACCTATGAATGATAGAGAAGTTTAGCTGCCGAGAAACCTGAGTCTGTTTTGGAAAATGTCCTAAACACATCACTATAAGCGGTATATTAGATTACTAAATGAATTAACACTCACAGTGAACTAACATTAGGAAGTATGAGCGATTATGTGATGAAAAAGAAAATGGTTTGAGTGACTGTAAATATACTATTACCATGCCCATCCAGGACTTTATGAAACCAGCATACTTAGACATCTGTCTTCTACCACTGCTTGACGATTTTTGGGTACAACTGAAAAAATCTGCCTGTATGAATTCTCCTTTTTTAATTATTAATGAATGAATTGGAACTTTATAACTGCCCATTCAGGGCTTAATATTTGTTACCAACATTTAATTGACGGACCAGGCAGTATAATGTACTCAAATTATTCTATTTGAATGTTGAATTTGCACTTATTATTATCATTTGGTTTATTTGAGCATTTAAAGATGGCGCCTATGATTTAGGACTTTGGTCCTTTTTTTATGTTTCTTATGTTGCCATTATTTACACTCGCCTCGCCGCCGCCAGTTGAAACTGACGAAGGCAAGTGCTGAAACGCGTTTTTCTTATGTGCAATAACCCTACTGGTTTAACTTACTGCGAGTGCTGGTTTGTTTGACTTTGTCAGGCAGAGGAGCTGTGAATATATATATATATATATATATATATATATATATATATATATATATATATATATATATATATATATATATATTCAATGAAAAAACCATAGGTTATAAACCATATATAGTTAGGGATTAGCATTTACAAAACCTTATTTTACTCCCACAAAACCATTGAAATTCGCATATATAGTTAGTTGCACTAACTATATATCGCGCACCCGCAATCCACTGCTGATGATGTCACATATTGAAGAATGAGTGGATGTATAAGTGTCTGGATGAAGGATTTAGTAGGTGCATGACCGACTGTATGAGAGAGTGATTAAATGTGTCTCGCTGAGTGCATGGGTTAGTGACTAAACTGTCTTAATTTGTGCATCATTATATCTGTTGTTCTGTAAACTGCTACATGTGTTGATCAGTAGCTATATGAGTAACTATATGGGTTATTGACTGGTTGCCCAAGTATTTGTATGGGAGAGTGAGTGTGTGTGTGGGGGTGGCTGGGAGGTGTGTGACTCTGTGCATAGATGTGTGAGCAGTTGATTCACTAGATGTATGGGTTCAAAAGTGCATGTGGAATCAGCTGTATGGGCGGTTGACTGTGTGCATGAGAGTATTGGTGAGTGAATGGATATCTCAGTGCTACATGTCAAAGTAAGTACATATGTAAAACACAGTACATGTGAAAGTTGACATATATAAATAACTGTGCATAAGAGCCAGTGAATGTGTGAGTGGCTGTATGGATCATTGTAAACTTGTATGAGTGATTGTATAAGAGAGTAAATATGTGTTAGAATATGTTTGAATAAGTAAGGTGTGTATAACTGTATAGTTGAGGAAATAGAGGTGTGATTGATTTTTTGCATGACTGACTACGTGTGTGAGTAACTCCATGGATGAGTGACAGTCTGTGAGTGTCTGTTTACACTGATTGTATCTAAGGTTATATTAGAGTCTGAAGAGGTTCATTGTATTATCACATAAATGATATCATCAGTGATGTGATCAGTAATGTCAAATGAGATGTCATCAGTGATGTCATTTGAGATGTCATCAGTGATGTCATCAGTGATGTCATTTGAGATGTCATCAGTGATGTCATCAGTGATGTCAATGACCATGTCATGAATGATGTAATATGTGACATCATCAGCAGTGGATTGCGGGTGCGCGATATATAGTTAGTGCAACTAACTATATAAGCGAATTTCAATGGTTTTGTGTGAGTAAAATAAGGTTTTGTAAATGCTAATCCCTAACTATATATGGTTTGTAACCTATGGTTTTTTCAGTGAATTTTCAAGGTTTTGTAAATGCTAATTCCTAACTATATATGGTCTATAACCTATGGTTTTTCAGTGAATTTCAATGTTTTTTTATAGCAAATATCAAAAGCTGTTAAATGTATTATTCTTTTAAATGAAAAATATATTTTATATGTTTTTAATATAATTTTTTATGCATCTGCCAAACCCTAACCTCTTAATAGTGCACTGTGGTGGAATTGATTTTGGGACTATGACTGGGGTTGGTCTGGAAATGCTTTTAAAGGACACCTTTGATCAATTGATGACACTTTTTCCCCAAACTGCCTTGGTATATTCCAATATATGCCAATGACAGAAATGGAAGTGGTCCAACTATTATTTTTCCACAATTTGAGAAAGCACGGAAACATGTGAATAAATCTGTTTCTGCTTACATGAGAGAATTTACAATGGGTTTAATATACAACAATAACTTGCGTTACAACATGCAAGACATCTACAGAGGAGATGGTGTGCACTTCTCCAATGAGGGGAATAGAACATTCCTCCTGAATTTAAAACTGTGCATTGGAACCTACTTGTAGGTACCTAAATTAGCCACAGAACCCAATAGCTCTTTTCATAGCTACCCTACCTCTGATCATTCAAAACGTTTATCTTTTTCGAACTTTTTTTCTTTTTTTCACCAAAGTACGCTCCCCGGTTCGCTTACCGGTGCGCGTACCGGGCGCTTCCCACGCGATCTTTTTTTTTTGCCTATATGAGGTTCCTAAGCCCCCCTCAGAAAACCTAGAGGGTCACAAAGTGTCTACCGTGCCCCCTTCTATCTATTCCGAACATTGTTTGTCCTCCATCTTGTGTCTCAATTCTACCGATACACAAAATGGAGGACTCCAGTAACGCTGCCCGTTCGCGTACCGGGGCGCGCACCGGTGAGCGCTCGCTAAAAAAAGGGGGGAAAGTAATTTACAGAAAAACCACTGGAGACACTTTCATCAAATATAGAATAGGCCCTACTACATAGCAGTCCCTACCTTTTACCCAAATTTGATGGAATTCCATTGAGAAAATTATGCTGTAGGCCTGACTAAATATCCTGAGGTAAATTACATAACAAAAACACTTATGAAGTGTTAGAATTGACAACCAATTAAAATGCTACTTTCATTATCTTCTATTATTTCATGCCATTTGATTGGTTATGTACCTGAATATATATAAAGAAAGAGAGAGAAACACAGCCATTTTGACTACTGCTTCCTGAAGTACATTTCAAGTGCATTTCCACTGACAACTTAAACTTCTTTTTGAAAGGTAAGATGTCATTTTAAAAACTGAAGTATGTTGTGCACTTTAAGTTAATTTGGAAAACATTTTCTGATAGTTATATACTATCCCTCTGTAATAGTTATAGAATAAGATAGACTTCTCTGTTATAGTTATGGATGGAGTTAGGCTTGTCTTGTATAATTATGAATTTACTTAGGCTTTATCACATACACTTTTTTATATTTTTACTTCCACTCTGATACCATACACTGCCCAAAGATAAAATCAATGTTAAAAAAACCAAAGTACCTGTCTGAACTTAAACCCAACAGTGCCCTATCTCTCCTGATATATTTTTTTTAAATGCAAATTACAGCACAAAAATGGAAGGAGAGCAAATAAATTCCATCGAAATTGTTCTGGAAAGCAACAATGATAAAGTTATTGAATCCAATGACTCAGAATTCATGGATGAATCACAGGACTATGAACTACTTCAATGTGTACAATCAGTAGATTTCCTGATTGAAAATGAGGACATTTCTGACAATCAAATATTAGAAGTTCTGTTAAATTTTGAAAAAGAATCTGAAAAATAAATTTATATTTAATAATTCAAAAATTGTTTGAGACATTATTCATTTTTATATGTATTTTTTAAACTAGTACCAAATTGATTATAATGTAAAGTCAGACTTTAAATATACTGTGCAACTTTTTTGTGTTACATAGTAAGTTTGCTCATAGTTACTTCCTTTCTCCCACTATTTTATCTCCAATGTGTATTTAACATCTCTTTATCATCTCCTGCCTTCATGTTCTTTCTGCTTTCCTCACAGACTATGTTATGAATTCCATATACCACAATAACTTCTGAAACAACATGCAAGATATCTACAAAGGAAACGGTGTGTATTTATTTTTAAACTCTGCATTGGTACCTACATGTTGGTACTTAAATAAAAAAAATAAAAAAAATAAAAAACAAAAAGAACAATCAATAAACATACATTATTTGAACATTCCTTCATTCTATTTTCCCTATATTACACTCTCCGGACCGCTTCCCGGTGCGCGTACCAAGCGCTCCCCCCGCAAAAAAAACAATAATAAAAATTATTTTTTTTTGCCCCGCGGGGCCCTTTTAAAGCCCCCTCATCAAACCTAGGGGGTCAGGGAGGATGTACGCTGCCCCCTTATGCTCATTTCCACCTTTGTTTTTGCCACCTCTTGTGTCTCGATCCTACCGAGACACAAGATGGCGGCCGCTCCGAACTGTTTAGAATGTTCACAGTCACCTGGGAGCCAATCCGCTTCTCCTCACGAAGTTCCGTTACGCGTCAGGTACGCGAACCGGGGCGCTAACCGGGATGCTGTCACAGATATATCTATTTTTTAAAATGTTAATTTCTCAAAATCCACTGGAGCACATATATTGAGACATAGCAAAGGCACGTCGGGCAAACCATATCTACAATTTTGCCAAGTTTCGTGTAAATCCATTCAGCCGTTCGAGCTAAAAGTGATTTCAACCGCCCTATGGAAAAATGAATGGGAAAAACGCGTTTTGGGACCCCCCTTTTTTCTCGGCCCCCCCCTTGATGAAACCCCCCCAAATTTCCAGGGGCTGCTCAGAAACAAAATGTGCCATTTTCCTGAAAATTTCAGCCAATTCCGTCCACAAACGCTAAAGTTATTCGACATAGAATTTTCAGAAATCCCATAGGAAAAAATCCTAACTATATATACCTACTGGCGACCGCCAGTAGGTAATATATATATATATATATATATATATATATATATATATATATATATATATATATATAAAGTACCAATAACTCGCCGCACTCGCCTTGATTTGGTTGCAGTTTCTTTATTTTCAAAACGTGTCAAATGGAGCACTCTCCATACCAGTTACGCATTATAATCAACTCCCAGGTAAACAGAGGGTTGGTTACACACGCGCCTGTGCTCACGTGCGTCACAAAGCGCCATTGTCCTAGTTAATTGGGGACACGCTTTTATATGCAGTAACGCCAAACATCGCCCTGATGCTGCATAAACCCACGACATTTATATAAATGCGATGGCAACAACACTAGTGATAACTACATTTCCCAGCATGCCTCAAAAAATAGGGGCGTGCTCAAAGGCCCAATTGTATTGAAATAATGAAGGGACCACACACACAAGCTACCGTGAACACGAACTACGGTTCGAAACGCGTAGGTGTTTGTCACGTTTTGAAAATAAAGAAACTGCAACCAAATCAAGGCGAGTGCGGCGAGTTATTGGTACTTTATGCAAATTGGGACACTGCCCTGGTCCCGTCGCTGGCACCAGCTGAGAAGCGCTCCCGCTGCGACAGGACAACTCGTATGCGGTAATCACATACAGCGGAGAGCCCGTCTTCCTTCCTACCGCAGAAAAAACATCGAGCGGAGAAGCTCTGCCTTGTGACTGAATCCGGCAGAACAAACAACAGCAGCGTGCATATACCAGGTTGAGCGCCGAACGCGCCGAGTCGGAGGACCCAGCGCGATCCGGGAGTCTCCCAGGTAAGAGACACGCAATTGACATACTTTATTGTTTGGAAGACGCAGCGACACGAGTCATGTGCTAAAGTTCAAAACAGATCGACAAGACTAAATCTATACAACTTACGCGCACAGCGACTCTATCCCTTGATTGCAGCACTCGAAAGTGACAAGGGGTATACTACAATTTACCCACCTTCTAAAAAAACAAACATTAAGCTGACAGTGAAACGGTGCCCAAAACGCCTGTATAAACATATACAACTCACCACAGTGTGACAGCGAGAACCAGCATAAGCATGGAGGAAAGGAGAGTCAAAAGAGTGACCAAGGCAGAGAGCATTTTTCAAACAGATGCAGCCCGGGAAAACAAAGATGAAACAGTTACAGCACCACAATCGATCCCAACTAGCTGTAAAACACTATTCACCCAACTTGAAAAACTAATGAGGAAAGAAATCTCAAGAGAATGGGAAATTCTAACATTAGAGAAATATGTGGAACTTAAGATGGTACCAAGGGGTCTTCGTATCTTCACCTTGCCAAACCACCCAGACACCAAGCCCGAAATGCTTGAAGAATGGGGCAATAACAACATGGGGTGCTCCAACAACATGATGCTCATAATCATAAAATATGCGAGAATTGAAGTCGAAGAACTACACAAGAAAATTGCGGAAATAGAGTCTAAAATAACAGCTCTAAATGAAGACACCGGCACAATCAAAAAACTTAGAAGCGATATGGAAAAAAACCTAGATAACCACGAAGAGGATGTACAAAACCGCAAACAACGCAAATTTTGTAGAGACCAAGACGACTACAAATATGGCACCATTCTAACCTTTGCGAGAAAATATGACATTTATAAACAACAATGGGCAACGGGAACATTGACACCTGGCGAACAAACAAGCGGTTCCGAATCTGATTTCAGCGAAGGCGAACAAATACGCCCTGGTCTACGTAAAATGTCTTTTTTAGATGAAATTCAGCTGCTCTACCATGTGCAGCAAACGGCACAAAGCAGCAGCAGGGGCAGAGGACAATACCGAAATCGATCCAGAGGGAGAAGAACACAAGCTCCAGGAAACGCAAGCGCAAAACAAGACGCGGCAAACGCGGATGGAAGCAGATACAACCTCAGGGCCCGCACGATCAAGAGGAAGTAGAACAACAATTAACAGACACCCCCAACCTAGTAATAAATCTTTCTAAATACAATCCAACAGTAACAGAAACTAAATTACTAAATAAGGGGCTTTCCTTTTGTCCTGAAACTCATCATGACCCAACGGAAACCAAAATAGACCTGTATAAATATACAAGAAAGCTGAAATTGAAAAAATTCTTCACTAAAAAAACATATAACAAAACCAATGTGCCGGAAGACAACATTCCGAGTGAGACAAATCTAGAATATCGAACGTCGAAAGTTCCACAACTAAGAGTGGCCTATGAACTGGCTAATGAAATAGAACAAATTGAAATCACAGACACCCAAGTACTAGATGAAATGAACATCCAATCCAACAAAAGACAACCAACGGATTTCAAACCCAAATCGAAATTTTGTCCGATCCTGTATCCCGGCAATAAGATTGATACTTTCTATGAACTGGTTACAAATGAGATTGAAGAAATGCCCAAGAATTTCAACAACAAAAGAAAAGAAAACCTAACCATTGGCGAACGCCAAGCAATCTCAAGCCTAAAAAACAACGTCCAAATAGAAATAAAACCTGCGGACAAAGGCGGGAACATAGTGATCATGGATAAAGAACTTTATGTAGAGGAAGCAATGCGACAGTTGAATAACATCAAAAACTATACAGTACTAAAGAAAAACCCAACCGAAGATATGAAATGTGAACTACAAATGAAGTTGAATGGCTGGTACTCAAATGGTCTCATCACAGACACAGAAAGAAAATTCCTAATGGTTGAGAATCCAATCCTCCCAACCATCTACTTTTTGCTAAAAGTACACAAGACCCTTAACAAGCCCCCAGGGAGGCCCATAATATCCAGTTGCGGGGGTTTGTATGAGAACGTATCCAGCTATGTGGATTACTTTATAGCCCCACTGGTACCAACCCTTAGCTCCTACATAAAAGGCACGGGCGAGTTTCTTCGCACCTTAATGGAAACTGAATGGCAACCAGACTACCAGCTAGTGACCATCGATGTGGTGTCACTGTACACGTCAATAAACCATGACATCGGCTTAACAGCGATAAAATACTTCTTGGACCAACAACCTATAACCCGGAGGGAACATTCAAAGATGGTCATGGAAATGATCACGCTGTGTCTACATAACAACATCTTTCTCTTCAACAAAACCATCTACAAACAATGCTGTGGCACAGCTATGGGAGTTTCTTTTTCTCCAAGCTACGCAAATCTCACCATGGGTTGGTGGGAGAAGAGCGTGGCTTGGGGAGAGGAAAATGACCATCACATGGCCAAGGTAGCCCTTTGGCTACGCTTTATAGACGATTTGTTCCTCCTGTGGAAAGGCACTGAAAATGAATTCCTCGTATTCTTCAATATCCTCAATCAGAATTCAGTGGGACTAATTTCACATACACCATCAACCCCAAAGAAATCGTATTTCTAGACACAAAAGTGTATATAGCAGATGGCAAAATCCAAACAACTGTTCATAGAAAAGAAACAGCGACAAACAGTATTCTGCATGGGCTGAGCTTCCACCCACAGAAATTGATAAAAAGCATTCCGTATGGAGAGCTCCTACGGATGAGAAGAAACTGTTCCGAGGACAAAGAGATGGAATTGAAGTTTAAAGAAACAAAAGAACGTTTCAAACAGAGAGGATACAAACGAGCAGATCTGTATGCATGCGAAACAAGGGCAAGACGCAAATCAAGAGCAGATACCCTGATCAGCAAGAAAAACCCCACTGCCACACAAGAAGCTGAAGACAAAACATCAGACCAACCCAGGATGATAATGACTTTCAGTAAAGAAAGCTATAAAATTCAAAAAGCGATGAAGAAGTACTGGCATGTACTACGCAAAGACCCAGACATTGGAGCAACGATAGGAGACCATCCCCTTGTCTCCTACAGAAGGGCACGCAACCTAGCGGATGAACTAACTCAGAGTCATTTTGAAATCAAGAAAACAGCATCCTGGCTTGACATCAGAAAACAAGGATTTAACAAATGCGCTATCTGCAAAGCGTGCAAAATAGGACGCAATATGAAAAGTCTTAAAGATGCGGCTGGAAAAAACTTCACAATCAAAAGTAATATCAATTGTGATTCGTCCTTTGTGGTGTACATGATCCAATGTTACTGTGGCAAATCCTACATCCGCAGCACTACGTGTTCTATAAAAACACGTATACTCCAACATATTCGAGCCATCCAGAATCATGACAACTCGTATGCCATTGCAAAACATCTTGCCAACCATGAGAACAAAACGTGGCAGGATGTGAGATATTTTGGACTCGCTATGATATCCCAACATGAAAGAGGTGGCAACCGGATTCAAAGACTAAGAAGGCTTGAATCAAAACTAATCATGAGGTTTAAAACCAAACAGCCCGCTGGCCTCAATGGCGATGAGGAACTTTATGTACACCTATAAGGAGCACTGCACAAACTGAATTTGCACCCAGCATAACATCAGCATCCCAGAACCCTCTTTTGACAACGAAAGACTCTTATGTATTACTCCTACAATGCACTAAATGAGACCCTTATTGCTTATCACTGTCACTTTAACTGAGTTGTATATTATTACTTTCACCTCGACAAGTTAATGTTGCCAGTTAATTTAAGTTAACACAAAAATGTCGTGAGTGGCTGAAAGCATTGGGGACGTAGGGCACTCAGCCCTTTATTGTCAAATGGAGCACTCTCCATACCAGTTACGCATTATAATCAACTCCCAGGTAAACAGAGGGTTGGTTACACACGCGCGTGTGCTCACGTGCGTCACAAAGCGCCATTGTCCTAGTTAATTGGGGACACGCTTTTATATGCAGTAACGCCAAACATCGCCCTGATGCTGCATAAACCCACGACATTTATATAAATGCGATGGCAACAACACTAGTGATAACTACATGTCCCAGCATGCCTCAAAAAATAGGGGCGTGCTCAAAGGCCCAATTGTATTGAAATAATGAAGGGACCACACACACAAGCTACCGTGAACACGAACTACGGTTCGAAACGCGTAGGTGTTTGTCACGTTTTGAAAATAAAGAAACTGCAACCAAATCAAGGCGAGTGCGGCGAGTTATTGGTACTTTATGCAAATTGGGACACTGCCCTGGTCCCGTCGCTGGCACCGGCTGAGAAGCGCTCCCGCTGCGACAGGACAACTCGTATGCGGTAATCACATACAGCGGAGAGCCCGTCTTCCTTCCTACCGCAGAAAAAACATCGAGCGGAGAAGCTCTGCCTTGTGACTGAATCCGGCAGAACAAACAACAGCAGCGTGCATATACCAGGTTGAGCGCCGAATGCGCCGAGTCGGAGGACCCAGCGCGATCCGGGAGTCTCCCAGGTAAGAGACACGCAATTGACATACTTTATTGTTTGGAGGACGCAGCGACACAAGTCATGTGCTAAAGTTCAAAACAGATCGACAAGACTAAATCTATACAACTTACGCGCACAGCGACTCTATCCCTTGATTGCAGCACTCGAAAGTGACAAGGGGTATACTACAATTTACCCACCTTCTAAAAAAACGAACATTAAGCTGACAGTGAAACGGTGCCCAAAACGCCTGTATAAACATATACAACTCACCACAGTGTGACAGCGAGAACCAGCATAAGCATGGAGGAAAGGAGAGTCAAAAGAGTGACCAAGGCAGAGAGCATTTTTCAAACAGATGCAGCCCGGGAAAACAAAGATGAAACAGTTACAGCACCACAATTGATCCCAACTAGCTGTAAAACGCTATTCACCCAACTTGAAAAACTAATGAGGAAAGAAATCTCAAGAGAATGGGAAATTCTAACATTAGAGAAATATGTGGAACTTAAGATGGTACCAAGGGGTCTTCGTATCTTCACCTTGCCAAACCACCCAGACACCAAGCCCGAAATGCTTGAAGAATGGGGCAATAACAACATGGGGTGCTCCAACAACATGATGCTCATAATCATAAAATATGCGAGAATTGAAGTCGAAGAATTACACAAGAAAATTGCGAAAATAGAGTCTAAAATAGCAGCTCTAAATGAAGACACTGGCACAATCAAAAAACTTAGAAGCGATATGGAAAAAAACCTAGATAACCACGAAGAGTATGTACAAAACCGCAAACAACGCAAATTTTGTAGAGACCAAGACGACTACAAATATGGCACCATTCTAACCTTTGCGAGAAAATATGACATTTATAAACAACAATGGGCAACGGGAACATTGACACCTGGCGAACAAACAAGCGGTTCCGAATCTGATTTCAGCGAAGGCGAACAAATACGCCCTGGTCTACGTAAAATGTCTTTTTTAGACGAAATTCAGCTGCTCTACCATGTGCAGCAAACACCACAAAGCAGCAGCAGGGGCAGAGGACAATACCGGAATCGATCCAGAGGGAGAAGAACACAAGCTCCAGGAAACGCAAGCGCAAAACAAGACGCGGCAAACACGGATGGAAGCAGATACAACCTCAGGGCCCGCACGATCAAGAGGAAGTAGAACAACAATTAACAGACACCCCCAACCTAGTAATAAATCTTTCTAAATACAATCCAACAGTAACAGAAACTAAATTACTAAATAAGGGGCTTTCCTTTTGTCCTGAAACTCATCATGACCCAACGGAAACCAAAATAGACCTGTATAAATATACAAGAAAGCTGAAATTGAAAAAATTCTTCGCTAAAAAAACATATAACAAAACCAATGTGCCGGAAGACAACATTCCGAGTGAGACAAATCTAGAATATCGAACGTCGGAAGTTCCACAACTAAGAGTGGCCTATGAACTGGCTAATGAAATAGAACAAATTGAAATCACAGACACCCAAGTATTAGATGAAATGAACATCCAATCCAACAAAAGACAACCAACGGATTTCAAACCCAAATCGAAATTTTGTCCGATCCTGTATCCCGGCAATAAGATTGATACTTTCTATGAACTGGTTACAAATGAGATTGAAGAAATGCCCAAGAATTTCAACAACAAAAGAAAAGAAAACCTAACCATTGGCGAACGCCAAGCAATCTCAAGCCTAAAAAACAACGTCCAAATAGAAATAAAACCTGCGGACAAAGGCGGGAACATAGTGATCATGGATAAAGAACTTTATGTAGAGGAAGCAATGCGACAGTTGAATAACATCAAAAACTATACAGTACTAAAGAAAAACCCAACCGAAGATATGAAATGTGAACTACAAATGAAGTTGAATGGCTGGTACTCAAATGGTCTCATCACAGACACAGAAAGAAAATTCCTAATGGTTGAGAATCCAATCCTCCCAACTATCTACTTTTTGCCAAAAGTACACAAGACCCTTAACAAGCCCCCAGGGAGGCCCATAATATCCAGTTGCGGGGGTTTGTATGAGAACGTATCCAGCTATGTGGATTACTTTATAGCCCCACTGGTACCAACCCTTAGCTCCTACATAAAAGACACGGGCGATTTTCTTCGCACCTTAATGGAAACTGAATGGCAACCAGACTACCAGCTAGTGACCATCGATGTGGTGTCACTGTACACGTCAATAAACCATGACATCGGCTTAACAGCGATAAAATACTTCTTGGACCAACAACCTATAACCCGGAGGGAACATTCAAAGATGATCATGGAAATGATCACGCTGTGTCTACATAACAACATCTTTCTCTTCAACAAAACCATCTACAAACAATGCTGTGGCACAGCTATGGGAGTTTCTTTTTCTCCAAGCTACGCGAATCTCACCATGGGTTGGTGGGAGAAGAGCGTGGCTTGGGGAGAGGAAAATGACCATCACATGGCCAAGGTAGCCCTTTGGCTACGCTTTATAGACGATTTGTTCCTCCTGTGGAAAGGCACTGAAAATGAATTCCTCGTATTCTTCAATATCCTCAATCAGAATTCAGTGGGACTAAAGTTCACATACACCATCAACCCCAAAGAAATCGTATTTCTAGACACAAAAGTGTATATAGCAGATGGCAATATCCAAACAACTGTTCATAGAAAAGAAACAGCGACAAACAGTATTCTGCATGGGCTGAGCTTCCACCCACAGAAATTGATAAAAAGCATTCCGTATGGAGAGCTCCTACGGATGAGAAGAAACTGTTCCGAGGACAAAGAGATGGAATTGAAGTTTAAAGAAACAAAAGAACGTTTCAAACAGAGAGGATACAAACGAGCAGATCTGTATGCATGCGAAACAAGGGCAAGACGCAAATCAAGAGCAGATACCCTGATCAGCAAGAAAACCCCACTGCCACACAAGAAGTTGAAGACAAAACATCAGACCAACCCAGGATGATAATGACTTTCAGTAAAGAAAGCTATAAAATTCAAAAAGCGATGAAGAAGTACTGGCATGTACTACGCAAAGACCCAGACATTGGAACAACGATAGGAGACCATCCCCTTGTCTCCTACAGAAGGGCACGCAACCTAGCGGATGAACTAACTCAGAGTCATTTTGAAATCAAGAAAACAGCATCCTGGCTTGACATCAGAAAACAAGATTTAACAAATGCGCCATCTGCAAAGCGTGCAAAATAGGACGCAATATGAAAAGTCTTAAAGATGCGGCTGGAAAAAACTTCACAATCAAAAGTAATATCAATTGTGATTCGTCCTTTGTGGTGTACATGATCCAATGTTACTGTGGCAAATCCTACATCGGCAGCACTACGTGTTCTATAAAAACACGTATACTCCAACATATTCGAGCCATCCAGAATCATGACAACTCGTATGCCATTGCGAAACATCTTGACAACCATGAGAACAAAACGTGGCAGGATGTGAGATATTTTGGACTCGCTATGATATCCCAACATGAAAGAGGTGGCAACCGGATTCAAAGACTAAGAAGGCTTGAATCAAAACTAATCATGAGGTTTAAAACCAAACAGCCCGCTGGCCTCAATGGCGATGAGGAACTTTATGTACACCTATAAGGAGCACTGCACAAACTGAATTTGCACCCAGCATAACATCAGCATCCCAGAACCCTCTTTTGACAACGAAAGACTCTTATGTATTACTCCTACAATGCACTAAATGAGACCCTTATTGCTTATCACTGTCACTTTAACTGAGTTGTATATTATTACTTTCACCTCGACAAGTTAATGTTGCCAGTTAATTTAAGTTAACACAAAAATGTTGTGATTGGCTGAAAGCATTGGGGACGTAGGGCACTCAGCCCTTTATTGTCAAATGGAGCACTCTCCATACCAGTTACGCATTATAATCAACTCCCAGGTAAACAGAGGGTTGGTTACACACGCGCGTGTGCTCACGTGCGTCACAAAGCGCCATTGTCCTAGTTAATTGGGGACACGCTTTTATATGCAGTAACGCCAAACATCGCCCTGATGCTGCATAAACCCACGACATTTATATAAATGCGATGGCAACAACACTAGTGATAACTACATGTCCCAGCATGCCTCAAAAAATAGGGGCGTGCTCAAAGGCCCAATTGTATTGAAATAATGAAGGGACCACACACACAAGCTACCGTGAACACGAACTACGGTTCGAAACGCGTAGGTGTTTGTCACGTTTTGAAAATAAATAAAAAATAAAGAAACTGCAACCAAATCAAGGCGAGTGCGGCGAGTTATTGGTACTTTATGCAAATTGGGACACTGCCCTGGTCCCGTCGCTGGCACCGGCTGAGAAGCGCTCCCGCTGCGACAGGACAACTCGTATGCAAGGGCACTAGTTGCTCGAAACGCGTAACCAGAGAGGTTTCTAATAAAATCTCCTTTACTGCAGCCATTGGGTCAGTGTCTTCGTTTCCACAGCAGGAGTGTGGCGTTTGAAGATTTGTACTGTTCATATATATATATATATATATATATATATATATATATACGCACATAGTCAGTGACCAAGACTGCAGTTACATTTAAATCACACTTTCCGACAAAGCGGCGGAAAGCACGAAACTCCGAGAGGAGATGATGGTCAGGGTTCAGAAGGAGGAGGACATCATCATAAAAAGAAAGCAGTACAAGTTCCAGCGGGACAAAACAGACTATCTAGAAGGGCGCATATTCACGCTTGCACGTAAATATGACGCCAGGAAATTGTCCCAACCACCGAAGAATCAAGTGGCTCCTAAAGAACGAGGAGCCCAACGTGCAACATCGCCAGCTAGTTCATCAAATGCGGATCTGAGCTCAAATATAGACAGTGGTTCGGAATATGAAGGAGGCAGAACCCGCTCGGGTTTGGGGTTTACCCGGTTCACGATGGCGCAGGAGTTGGAACTAGTGAACCAGGACAACAGGGATATACTGCGCCCCAGAGTCGATCGCCAAAAGGTTTCAAAAACCCCAGTACCAAACGAAGACAGCGCCGAAAAGCCAGAGCAAGACGATGCTCCAAAACGCAAACCTTACAAGAAGCAGTGGAGCAAAAAGAAGAAGCAACCATAGAGCAATCAGGTGTGTCTAATTTTTCTATTATTAATCTAACCTCCATGCAATCCTCAGATTCCGAACTGAACACATTATCCATGAGCTTATCTTTTTGTCCGCCTCGTAATCTGAATTATGCGGACACTCGTATAGATCTATACAAATTCACAAGAAAATTAAAACTTAAGAAACATTTTGTGAATAGCAAGTCCCGGAATCAGGATGTTAGAACGGATACTAACATTTCCAATAGTCCAACACTCATTGGTCATGACTTGCCACTAGTTGAAGACTTGGAGAGTTTGAGACATGAACAATTTATGACACAACAAACTGATGAAGACATTGCTTCTCAATCTGGCAACATAACGGACAACCTCACAAAATTCAAACCGAAATCCACATATACCCCTCAGATGCTGCACGACAACATCGATATCTTCCAAGAGGCCACGGTCAAAGATATTAAGGCACTTTATTCAAAGACATTGAGGAACAACAAATACCAAAATAATCTGATCTAGCGACTAAGATCCAAAAGGCTGGTAATGTGATCGTCCGCCAATCGGACAAGGGGGGCAACATTGTTTTATGGTCAAGAGAGTTGTACTTGGAAGAGGCGACTGCCCAGCTTAATGATACTACCTGCTATAGACATTGTGATCTGGCGGTCATTAAAAAAGCCCAAAGTACTTTTTATTCTATGCTAATGGGTTGGAGGTCATCAGGACTCATCAGCATGGATGAACTCAAATATCTTAAAAATGACTTTCCAATAATGCCTGTCCTCTACTTGATCCCTAAAATTCACAAGAACTCGGAGAAGCCTCCCGGCAGACCTATAATCTCTGCATGTGGGGGTTTACTAGAAAAAACCACGGTTTATGTGGATTCATTTTTGCAGGAATACGTAGTGGGATTACCCTCGTACGTCCAAGATTCAAGTGACTTTTTAAGAAAGCTAAGCACTGTTGATTGGGATCCATCGTACCTGCTGGTCACACTTGGAGGCCGATTATGATCGCGGACGGACTTGAGTCCGTCCGCGACCCCTGAGGAGGAGGGAACGTACGCAGGGGCTCCGGCGTTCCCTCCGAGCAGATTAGGATGTGACCGCCAGGGTGGCGGTCACATCCTCTATCTTTAACATTGCGGCGGGTGGAGCTTCATGCTGCACCTGCGCAATGTTAAAAATGCATGCATCTCATTTGCATGCACAAAGCAGCAGGCACCGTGCAGTGCCTGCTGCTTTGTGCACGCAAATGCAGGGGGGTACCATAGGTACCCCCCATGTGCACCCCCCACCCCCCCTTCACCCAGGGGGCCCGCAACGGGCCCCCGAAGTGAAAGTCCGTATGCTTTTCCACGGTAGAAAAGCCGCCGCGGAAAAGCATGTCATTCCCACCATCCTAATATGGCTGGTGGTGTCTGATAGACACCGCCAGCTATGTTAGAGCTTTTCCGCTGCGGTCGGAAGGCGACCGCGGCGGAAAAGCTGCGGACGGAATTCCAGACCCACCAGCCATCCTAATATGGCGGTGGGTCTTTGGAGGCTCCGCAGCTGTTTTTCTGCATCCTCCGGGCCGGCGGTGGCTTCCGCCGGCCCGGAGGATGCGGAAAAACCGCAATCATAATCGGCCCCTTGATGTTTCAGCCCTATATACCAGCATCATCCATGCGGATGGACTCAGGGCAGTGGCTCATTATTTGGGGTATCGTCCGATTGCACTATGTGAACACAACAAAATGCTGTTATCGATGATAAATTTCTGTTTAAATAACAACTATTTTATGTTTAATAAACAGTATTTCCAGCAGATCAGAGGGGTAGCCATGGGGGCCTGTTTCTCTCCCAGTTACGCCTGTCTCCATATGGGGTACTGGGAGAGACAGGTCCTCAGTGGCGAACACTCTGTTATCTGCAGGAACCACATTGTTCGGTGGTTCAGATACATCGATGATGTTTGCATAATCTGGAAGGGAACCACCGAACAGGCTACAGAGTTTATCGCCAGGTTAAATGTCAATAATTATAATTTGTCATTCACCTCTGATATCAGCAACTCACATGCCACCTTTTTGGATGTTGCCATTGACATCAACAATGGAGAAATTCAAACGTCTCTGTTCAGAAAACCCACAGCAGGCAACACTGTGCTGCATGCCCAGAGCCACCACCCTCCTCATCTAATCTGCAGCGTCCCCTATGGGGAAATGCTGCGGATTAGAAGAGCTTGCAGCACGGAAGCACAAAACCGAATAGCACAGGAAGCTTGTAAACAGCGTTTCCTGGCTCGGGGTTACAATGAGAAGGTGGTTTTGGCTGCCATCAGGAAAGCCAACGCCATACCCTGATCTGAAGCCTTAGCACATAGGGGGACACTTAATGCCAGCAAGACCCCAACACAACAACCAGTTCGGCTTATTTGGTCCTTTAACAACCAGCATGGTGCTTTACGCAAGATTGTTAATAAGCATTGGGGCCTTGTCAAATGCGATCCTATCATAGGCAATGATATGCCGGCAAAACCGGCAATCACATACAGGAAAGCCTTCTCATTGCATGGCGCATTAGTCAAATCGAGCCCCGAACTGTCAATCAGACAAGATTGGCTAGCTGGAAGTAGAGGCTTCAGAAAATGTGCTTCGTGCAAAGCCTGCATTCAGGGGGTGAATAAGACAGAGTATTGCATTCCCTTCTCAGATGCCCCATTTAAGATCAAGAAGAAACTCACTTGCAAAAGTGAATTCTCGGTGTACGTTTTGGAATGCCCGTGTGGCCTAAGATACGTGGGCAGCTCCAAACTACAGGTGCATAAAAGGGTTCTTCAACACCTACGGGCCATAAAGACCAATGACCCAGCATACCCCGTGGCTAGGCACTTCAGGGAAAAACATAACAGCAACAGTGCGTTCCTGAAGTACTATGCCATAGATTCAGTTGCACCTTTGAGAAGGGGCGAGAACAGAAAAGCTGCATTGAGGAAGTTAGAAACACGATATATCCTCATGCTAGACAGCAAGTCCCCTAACGGATTGAATGCATCGGAAGACTTCTATACCTGTCTGTAGAATGCTTTTTTGATCAGGTTATCTCTATGATTTGTTCCTTTAAGGTATTATATTAGGTCTATTTTTAGAGATTCCGCAGGATGGCCATTTATGTATTTCCAGCTTGGCCAGTGGTTTGTCTAGACTTAGGCGTTGCCCATATGTCTAAAAATATACCCAGTGACCCTATTGCTGTGTCCGACAGACTTGATTATACATCAATTTAACATCATGATCATGTTCATAATCAATAAGGAGTGTCTGTCCGATGTTTTTAATTATATTCACTTTTGCACTTTATGCTCACAATTTGGTAATCCAACCATCGTATTTTTTAGTTCGCCTTTCACAAACAAATCAATATGTATTGTATGATTATGTTCTCCGGGTATTGCAGTACATGAATTTTGTTGAACGGTCCAGATGGATACTGAAGTTTATCTATTGATAATGCCATGAAATATTTAGACGGATTTATCCATATATAGGCAGTGGTTTGGATACTCGGACCATTAGGTGGCACTCATGGACAGTGAAATAATTCACCTGATTGTTTCACTTACTCAGGGGAACTTGATTTCATTAACGGATTTATCCGGACATTGTTTGAATCATATGTATATATATGCATTGTTTTGTACATACATACACGCACAGTGAGGGTTGTTTGGGGATTTATCCCAATACTGGCGAACGTATAACATTTATAAAAATGTCAAGTGCGTATTTCACGTTGATAATGTTTTTACGTAGTATTTTTACTATGTTTATTGCACTATGCACTTTACGCTATTCTGGTTGGTTACCGCCATTGCACTCGCACTTTAAAATCTGCCATTCTATTGTGTAACACCATGTGATCAAGGCCTGTGAGAGGCCGAAACGTTATGCTGTCGTTTGTTGCAGAATAAAAAACAACAACTCACGGAATACCTGGTCCTGCTGTTTTCTTGAGGTAGCGTGGCTGAATGTTGCTTCGAGTGCCTTGCTGAGAACCCGTTTGGATATATATATTTATACGCACATAGTCAGTGACCAAGACTGCAGTTACATTTAAATCACACTTTCCATTAAAAAATGTTTTTGATTTGTTTATAGCTTTGCTGTCATTTGATTATTCTGCACAACATGTGCCACCCCATAGCAAAACTGGGTACATTTTGGCAAGCTGAGTTTCATGCAGATGAAAATGTTAATGGGGTTTTATAAAAAGAGGCAGTTCCCACTTTAGCTCCCTTAGGGAAATGTTGCTCTCCATTACACACATAGACCACTGAATGGATTTACCTGGGGCAGGAGCATGGTATCGGGCCTTGCCTCCCCTTAACACCCCCAGCAGTCTTTGGGCTTTCAGAACCCTCCTGAACGTCCTTTGGTGTATAGTTTATAGCATGTCTGGAGTTATTATGATTTCCTGGGTGCCGCCAAACCTGGGCCCAAATAATGCAGCTACCAACATTGCCAGAAAGAGTGAGGGTCTAAAGAAAAATCTTGAGATTATGTTTATATAGGGAGAAGTGTAGGTATGCTGCAACAGGTTAATGTTGTTTACCTCCACATTTTCATGAACTTTCTCTCACAGAATTTTGAGGAAAATCTGTGATTTTAGCTAAAGTTTAATGTTTGCACAGAATGCTGTGTAAGAAAAGGCAAATAGATCAACACAAGTCACACCATGCTTCTTACCTAGGTGTCTAGTTTTTAGAAATGTCTGGGTTTGGTAGGTCTCCTTGGATGTCAGTCAAACCAAGGCTCAAACATCGCATTTACTTACATGGCGAGAACAAGTTTATTTCAGAGGAAGACCTTGATATTTCATGGTTGTATTTTCAAGCCTTTTCTGTCATGGGTGATAGGCCCATCCACAGAAGTGGGTGCCATTTTTATCAGAAGAATTGTGGGAACAAAAATAGTAGGGCATTTGTTATCGTCTATTGAAGTTCTCTTCTTTTTAGCTTTCAAATATAGGCAAGTGTGCAAGAAAGAACACATTTTGCAAATTGCCCTCTATTTCACATGATGTTATGGGTAATGCCAAATTCACAGATGCACAAATAAGCACTATTCTTACATGAAATTGTCTTGGGCACAATTACAAAAATGCATAATTTCTTTCATATCTTTTTTTCATGAATTACATTTTACCATATGAAATGATGCATGGTGGATGCACAATGAAACATCAATATAGTCTGCACCTCAGTTGATGGCTCTAGAAATCCCAAGTTTTTGGATCACCACCAAATCCTAGAAATTACTGTGACCAGAAGAATGTGACAGATGTAACAGTATTTTACTTTTGCAGTTTGTCCACCAGGGAAAAATATTTCTATGAAAACGTTTGTCACCTATTTCTATGCTTTCCTACTAACTTTCAATGGTTTTAATTGTAATGATTAGTTCTTCTAAGTAACTAAAAAGTGATCTAGATAAATGACCCTTTGCTGAATTTAGAATTGTGTCTACTTTTCAAACATGTATAGTTTTCCAAGTTCACCCACAAGTTTCACATCTGTTTCCTCCACAAAGTGCAAGTAGGTAGGAACCAAAAAAATTGGAAACTTTGACTGCCACATAGAATATTACAAAACTGTGGCAAAAAAACTATTTTTTTACAACTCTGCAGAAAAAAACGATGTACTTTCTTGCACACCACATTCTGACCCAAAAAAACCTCACAAAACCCAAAAGTATGCTTATTTTCTCAGATCCTTCCAGGGGAATCCACAACCCCTCTATACCTTTAGAATCCCCAATATGTGAGGAAAATACTTTTGAGGGGTTAAGCTCAAACTTCCCCAAACATGCTCAAAGAGTTCAATTTAAGTGTAAAGCCTCGGCACTAAGGGATTAAAATAAACAGAATTAATGTAGAAAATGTCATGTAACACACACAGACACAAACACAATGCAACTGTAGCTAATGCACGGCTCCACAATGTCTCTCTCATAAAAGGGGAAGAGAGTATAAACCAAGATGTGAGTTCTATTTATGTGTCTCCACTAGTATTGTTTGTCAGGTGTCTATAATTGTTCTGTGGAGATGCCTGTTTCACTATGTTTTTCAGTTGGTTTTTCTACATTTGAAGAGCACTCCAAACGAGCAATAGCTGAAGGAGTCTGGCCAAAAGCTACTGCTTGTATTTCTATTTTTATTGTATGTCTTATTATGATTCATGAACAGAAGGTTGTAAAACATCTAAAGCTGTCTCTAGGTAAAACCTAAACATGGTATTTAAGATTCTAAATATTTAGTTAAAATTAGAAAAAAAATGTAAAGAAGTTGACTAATAGAAAATGTGTCTTTCGGATAATCTCAATTTTCTTCAAACGTAGTACTTTCCCTAATGGGTCATACATTTCTACAAATGTTTACATTCTGAGTCAAGAGCAGGTATTAAATGAAAATTGAGAATGTCCTAGTGTTTGACAAACACCTTCCAGTGTACCTCATTACCTTCTTCACAGCATGTCTTTCATAGCTCTCAGTTCTAACTATTTGAAACCACCCCTAGCTTCCAGCTACAATGTATCATCTTTCTATATTGTATGAGGATAAAAGAATGTGTTTCACTTCTATGGGGTTTTGAGTGCAAATGATACCTGTCAAACCTCTACTAAATAAATAAGGGCCATAAAGTTTGCAGAATTTCAGCGTTTGCGATTGCAATTTAGCTAAGTGGGATGTATGAAAGGAAAACAGCCTCGCAAAATAAGGAATCGCAAAATTTGCGATTCCCTATTTTGCTATTGCATTTAAGGAATCGCAAATTGTCCTTTTGACACCCTGGCACCCTTGAAATTGTATTCTCAATTTGCGATTCCTATGGGCCTCTAGTCCCATAGGAATGAATAGGGAGGTATTCCTTAATTGTGAATTGCAATTTGCGTTTCGCAATTAAGGAATATGTAGGATTTGCAAAATTATTTGCAAATCCTACATACATAGCATTTTGCAATTCTCAAATAGCGATTCTCTAAAAATCGCTATTTGAGAATCGCAAAACCAAAGTTTCATACATATAGCCCTTAATGCTCAAAAGCATGTATGAGTATTTATTTCAGGTTGCAGATTAAAGTTTGCATTTGTCGAGAGTCTAACAGGAGAAAACATACACATGCCACATCCAATTATTTCTTTGTAGAAAAACGCAGATCTGTCAACCCCCTGGTAATACCTCTATAGTACCCACAGACTATGAGGTATTCTATTCCCAGACCAGCCAACAGTGCCTGCAGAATGTAACTCTTGGAGTTTCAGACAAAAGACTGTTTTAGTTGTTTTTTTTACTGATGCGGAAAAGTCAATCTGTCTACTCTGTATACATTTGTATACTTTTGTGCATGAAAAAGGCTCTCGTAGGTCCTCATTGATAAGCTCGGTAAGTCTATCTCCCGAAATTCCTAATACAAGGGAAATTTGTAACTACAGTGGGAAGGGCCGTCTTTAGGGCGGTGCGACTGGTGCAGCTGCACCTGACAATAAACTTTGGCAGGGGGAAAGGGGCCGTTGTGTTTAGAAATAAGTCATGGTTTTAAAAGCACAGGCTGCAGAGTTCCTTGTGCATCCAGCAGTTTTCAGGCAACAATAAAAATGTCAAAGACATCTCTGGGATTAACGTTCATGCTGGAGAGAGAGAAGGAGTTTTGTCTAGTGGCAGTGGTGACTCATCATAAAGTAGCGCAGAGGGATTAAATGCCTTCTGCAAAGAACACGTTTCATGCAGATCACAGAACTGTATTTCATGTGGATGGTTCAGTGAGTTACTGTTTTTGTCACAACCCTAAAATGTTATGTTATGTTATTGGAGGTTTTTTGGACCCTTAATTACTCAGGAGTATCCTGGCGCGTAAAGATGCAGATAGACAACAGATGAGCTAGAGTAGTTAGGCCGTCATTTTGAAGAGGTGGGTTTTGAGTGCTCTTTTAAAAAGATTGAAATTCTGAATGGCGCGTAGCATTGGAGGAAGGGTGTTCCAAGCGACAGCCATTTTCACGGCGATGGAGTGACCACCAAGGTGAGTGCGTTTGAAGCGTGGAACAGCCAGCAAGTGTTGGGTGGCTGACCGTAGGGGACGGCTGGGTAGGTACCGGGAAAAACGTTGCCTAAGGTACTGCGGCCCCTGATCATGAATGGTTCTATGGACAAAAGTGAGGGACTTGAACAAAACCCGCTGTGCAACAGGGAGCCAATGCAAGCTGGACTTCCGCAAGATGTTGAAGAGAAGTCTAGCCTCTGCGTTCTGTATGATCTGAAGGCGGTTGATTAGGTAAGCCGGAATGCCAATGAACAAGGCATTAGCGTAGTCGAGGCGGGAAAGAATGAGAGCCCTTGCCACTGTTTCTTTGGCCGTCCTTGGAAGCAGGGGAAAAAATCTCCAGAGAGCTTTAAAGGTACCGAAGCAGCCGCAGGTGAGTTTTTTAATATGCTCATCAAATTTTAGGTTTTCCCCAAACCATACCCCCAGTTTTTTGCTGGTTTACTAACAGAACTAGGGTGGGAGTGCTTCCAGGCACTGATGTGGGGTGTGGGAGGGGCAGGGTGTGGGGTAGTAAAATATGGATTATGGCCGAATAGAGGTAAGTAAACATCTAAATAAATAACACGAATGTCATTGAGCGCTCTGCATTGCCAAATGCGATGCAGCGCATGAAACAAAATTCGTTTTATTTATTTATATGTTTGCTTACCTATGTTCGACCCTAATCCATAGTTTAATACCCCCCCCCCCCCCACTCTGCCCCTCCCCAGCCCCACATCAGTGCCCGGCAGAACTCCCACCACTGGCCGCTACTGCTAGGGTGACGGCCACAAAGATTCTCTGAAGTTGAAGGGGAACTGCCCGTAGAGTAGTATTTCCGATTTATCTTCGTTACATTTTAACTAGGCAAGAGCAAGCCAGTTGAAGACTGAGGAGAGGCAGGGGTGGACCGATGATGTGCCCAGATCCGTACCCGGCCAAGTGAAAAGCGGCTGCATGTCGTCTGCGTAGGCTATTATTTTAGCGCCCAGTTCTTCGGCCAAGAAGATCAGGGGGGTCAGGTAGATGTTAAACAGCAGTGGGCTTAATGTGGACCCCTGTGGCACCCCGATGTAAAGAAGCTTAGCTGAGGAAGAATTGGGAGGCAGCCGCACCTGCTGAGTCCGGTTGTCCATAAACGAAGTCAACCACTCTAAGGCAGATCCAGTGATGCCAATAGATGCCAGCTGGGTGAGCAGAAGCCGATGGGGTACTGTGTCAAAAGCGGCAGAGAGGTATAACATTATCAGAGCTGCTCTGCTGCTGGCATACAGGCACTCCCTGATGGCCTCAGACATTTCAGCCACGGCTGACTCAGTGCTGTACGCAGCACGGAACCCAGATTGAGCAGGGTGGAGAGCGTGGGAAGCTTCAACAAAAGCATCCAACTGGCGAAATGCGATCTTCTCACATACTTTGGCCAGCACCGGCAGCAGGGAGATGGGCCGATAATTGGCTGGAACTGCGGAGTCCAATCCTGATTTTTTTAGATGGGGTCAGAAGTTTAGCCTGCTTCCAACAGTCGGGAACTGTAGCAGTCCGAAAGGAGAGACTAATGATCTCAGAAACCTCACAGCAAACCACCTCCGCCACACCTCCTAGAACACGGGCGGGGCAGGGGATATATATGATATATATGATATATATAATATTATATAATATAGCACAGTTACCTATGAACTGTCATCGAGGAGCTGAATGCAAATTACATGCTACAGGTTATAGCGTTATGTTTTTCCCCCAACCTGTCAATATTTCAATGCTTCTAAAAAAAAGGGTTTGTTTGAGTAGGAATCCTTTCTTTCTAAAGCCAACCCAATATCTGTGGTACCTTTTAAATCCTTCATTTGTGCTTTTCTAGACTAAACACTTAAAATATACTGCCTAGTAGTATGGATGACATATGATTCCTACACCTTGCAATCCTCATTGTCGTATGTAACATTTTGTATTGATTTACACGCATGCTTCATTGTTTTTGTATAATGTGTTTGCGATGTAAAGTGCTATGACACCCTACACTGGTATGAGTAGCACTATAAAATAAAAGAAATTCATATGAGAGGGGGGCATCGGAGAGATGAAGGGTACGGTTGGAGTGTGGTAGTGAGGGAATTCGTGGAGAAGGAGGTTGGAGAAAGGCGGGGTCGGCATCGGCCCGCCACAAGTATGGCGGGCGCACCGGCCCCCACCCTCTCTCTGTGTTTAGGCAAGTCTGTCGCGCTGCAATGACGCGGCAGGCGCACCTTGATGCAGATTGGACCCCGGGTCTCCCAGTGACCCGGAAGTGATAGAATCACTTCTGGGTGACCAGGGAACAAAGACCAGGCCGGTTAGAACGGCCTGGCAAGTAAGGGGTTAAAGGGGCGGGGCGCGCAGCAGTCTACCTCTTCGACTCCACACTCCGCGACCTGCCCCTGCAGCCTCTAGAAAGGCTGAAATTCTTTTTCCCCACCCACCATCCCCTGAAGCAGATTATTGGTGTTGTGATTTATGAAGGTTTTTTCACAGGTTTGTTCCCAATGTGATGGATTACAGGTGTGTCGTACTAATATGTTTTGTTCCATAGAACTTTATCCCGTTTATAGGTCATCAATCGTCGTTTTTAGTGCTATTCCTTGGTCAGGCGGTAAGGTCATGATTGGTGAGCAGTAAATTTAAGGTCCTTAGAGGGTGGCACCATTCATGAATGGGGTCGCCCAAGTAGACGGACAAGTGGTCTCTCCTAGAACTCCAGGGGCAGTTACAGCCTGTTGGCTAGATGGGTGCGGGGGGTGGGGGGGGAGTCACGCTTTCTCTAGGCTGGTTGGCCACCTCGCAAGTGTACAATGACGCCAGTAAACTGCGCAGAGATGCAAGGGCCCCCTTTAATGGAGTTAATAGACGGGGGTAACCGGGGGGGGGGGGGGGGGGGAAGTAAGCTCACAGTAAATGGGCCCTCTGCGCATGAGCACTCCGACTGGAGGGTGTGGTTAATTGATAAGGATCTGACACCAGTTAGTGACCTTGCCGTAGGGCCAAATAGAATACTCAGAAAAGTAATTACTGTATGATTATGGTTAATATGTTAGATTCGAATAGGAAATACCTTGTACTAGAATTATGTTAAGGTTAGCCATCTGATATCTGTATTAATCAATTTTATCAATGTCATGGAAAGTTTTCTGCGTAATCATGTAAAATGTTTATTTCAATTTTGTTTTATTTTTATGTTTAAAAAATATGGCTGAGGTTGTACGACCCCCGCTTCCAAACAAATCCCTCTCATGTCATGTAAATAATGTTTGATAAAGGAAGGGGGTTTTAGGCAGTCCCTGGCCATACTGGGGGATGCCAAAAAAGACTGCTGCACCGGGCACCTGCCAACACTAAAGTGAGTCCCTGAGGGTCCCATTAAAAACAAGAAGTTACCAGGGGAATTGGTAAATCTATGTACGACTTCCTCAGGAATTCCTATTGTTCCCACTGAGTATCTCCCAGGGTCATCAGCAGTCAAAATCTCCAAGTGAATTTAAACAGATCTGTGGTGTTCTCACAATTCTCGTAATACTGATGGGGACATTACATTTTTGCACCTACTCTGTCACATTTACACAGAGACTAGTAAGGGGCGGCTCCTCTGTTGGAGTGAAGGAGCATCGACCCACTTAAATACCCCCAAGCTCTGAGATGAAAAATAAAACGGTAATTCATCATTACCATTTTATTTTTCATCCTAACATCCTCCAGTCCTGAATAAGCATAAGGAATGGGGGGGGGGGGGGGCTGCTGAATGACAGCAGCAGGGATTGGGAGGAGGGAAGGTTGTATGTGTACTTTGAAACCTCTAACCCAGCTGTCTTAAAACTGCTGGGTTGGAGCAAATTCAGGCCTCCATAGCACTGTAGAGCACCCTGACAGGTCGCTCCCGCCAATCAGGGCGCGGCTCTCCTGCTGATGAGAGCAGCGCCCTGATTGGTCAAGGGAGTTACCTGGTGGGGGCTGCAGCACAACGAGGTACGAAGCAGGAGGTCCTGTTGTCAGGTAAGTGTTTCTGTTGATATATTTTAAGTTTATATATGTGTGTGCGTGCCTGTTTATTGTAATTTCTTAACATTTTATTTGAGCATGCGCGCCGGCTCCCCTTTCCCATTGATGTCAGTCGCCACCTGGATTAGTAATGAGGCCGTAAATCAGAGTTAGGGAAGGAAAAGGGGAAAAGAAAGATGTTACAATGGTCCGTCAGAACTTTGTGGGTGTTCACAAAAGATGTCCATGAAGTTATAAACATAGGAAGCACAAGGAACACTACTGTTCCAGTAGCAGGCATTTGTATGTTTTCAGAGAGGGAGAGGAAAAGGACATTTTTCGTCAGTGTGCTAGGGAATGTTTCTCCACAGTAAAGCAGTATTCTCTGAAATGGATGTTAAAGAAAAATGTAAAAAGCAATAAACATACATTGCTGAAAGCGATTAGGCTTGGGGGAAGAATGTTCACTCTAGGAGGCTGAGGGATTAAGCATATAAATCTATGGGGCATATTATCAAGACCGGCCTTAAATTTATCGCCGCTTTAGTGGCAGGAAACTGCTGCTAAAGCGGCGATAATTGGCTATATTATACGCCCTGGTGAATTCCCACAGAAGCCCATGTTCTGGTGTAAACCTTGGCTTCTTTGGGAATTCACAAGGGCATATTATCAAACCCATTATTGCCGCTTTAGCGGCAGTTTCCTGCCGCTAAAGCTGCAATAATTTTAAGGCTGGTCTTGATAATATGTCCCCATGTTCTTATAAAATTATAAAACACTTATAATTGGTTTACTATCTGGCAAAACAATTGCTAGACAGATTTAGAGATTTATATTCAATGTAAGAAATGTTCTATTTTTGCAGTGGTTTGAGAAAAAAGTCCGACATACTGTCAGTGGTGACGCCATGAGGTTGTTAAATAATCAGTCGCCAATGTTGCCAAACCGCCCACCTGGGAGCTTATCTGTTGAACGCTTTCAACAAGATGTGGCTACACGGATGGCCAAAAAGGAGGTGCAAAAATTGAACCACAATTATAGTGCAAACATTGCTTTCTGAGGCCCTACCTCCTGTTATTATAAAAGTCATTCACATGCACCTGGCCCTACAACGAACACCTTCACTGCCCGATGCCACGCATATAAATCATGTTAAATATTCATAGGACTCCCTTATGACACATAGGAACGTCAATCCACAAATGTCCTGGGAAGTGTCCCAGACATGTGTGCACAAGTTCAAAGCAAACATATTAAAAGGACTATAGCACAAACGATTTACAAGTACAGACAGGGATATGTGCACCAATTTTAATATCTCACAACAGCTGTGATTGAGGTCATGTGGGCAGGAGTATAAACACTAGTGGGCTTATTTACAAGGCCCTTGCGCCACTTTTGCGTCATTTTTAACATGGGAAAAGTGACGCAAAAGTGGCGCAAGGGGCTTGTAAATCTACCCCTAGGTTACTTGCACGTTAAGAAACAGACACCATTGATTTTCCCCCTCTTCCTCGCATTAACCGTGGCAATTGATAATAAAAAGTCAATATAAGCACTGCTTAGTAGGCCAGCTATAGATGTGCTGATGATATGTGGCGAGAGGGGGCCTTGGTGGTGACTTTCTCCATCAAACCTGCTTTCCCAAAAACAAAAGTAAAAAGAAATGCCTTCAGCTGTCATCACCATAATATCTTCTTTTGAATTCAGCCGGAAAAGCGTGTGTAGGACTCAAGGTTTTCCAACAACTGCTTTTACCCATGAAAGTTTTGGAACATTTAATGCACAGTCTGATAACCACGTCAATTGTTAAGAACTCGTACTTATAAAAAATGTAATATGTAGTCGTAATCAAGGTAATCTTACACATCCTTAAACACAAATACCTATCTTTCTTAAGAAACTCTATATAACTTATTTTCCTCGTTGTATCTATCAGCACAAACAATACATCAACAGCCATAAATCAAACAGCGTACTCACATTATTAAATTAAACGTTTTACCAGTTTCACAGAATTTATTACTCGTAAATCTCAGGGTGTGGGAATTCATTATGCCTCAAAAAAATATTTCAATTTTGGATACAATACATTTCTTCAATTATTTACGTCAAACTATTGCCTGAAGAAAATATCTGTTAAAAGATCGGCCAATACTAATATTGCCCAAAGTTGCCGTGAATGAAATCACAGCTTCAGTTTATACATCTCATTACTATGTAGAAGGACAAAAGGCTGCATAAATTTAAAATACTGCTAATTCCAATTCTGCACTTACTGCAGAGGAATCCTGCATTCCTTGAAAACTCTAAATGGCGCTTTATTGTGAAAATACCCAGACTACAAGTACTCACACGCACTTATTTGAGTTAAAGGTGGAAAGATTCATAGTACATTCCGATTTGCAATTTGTAGGTGCTGCTTTTCCCTTCTCTATCTGTACTACTTCATGACAGTAAGGACATGTAGGGATGAGGACTACACATACTTTGTGGGCGATACAACGAATCAATGAACCCCTAGCAACTAAAGTGATAAACTAGCATTCCCACAACAATGAACTCACCTGGATGGACCTTCCGGTCACCCTTCGACTCGTCTGGAAGTGGAAGCAGACAGAACGACGTACCCTCGAGAGTGAGGCTCAGGAGGACAGGTATCCCCGATCAAGGTCTTTCCTCGCTCCACTTCTTGGCATCTCTATTTCTGTCCGGTAAGCCCTGAATCTGATTAGTGCCTTTAATCCGATGCAGCATCAAGGATAGTCTGCGTGCTCTGTCATCAGCGGCCTCGTCGCCTTTCCATTGGCATTGCATGTTTCATGGATTAGGTGTGACTAAGCACCCTCCTGAGGTCTGGTGTCACCTGGCCCGAGTATTCCTCCTCACCTTTGGGCCACTTGATGTACACAGCACACGTTAGAGACACTTGAGAAGAAGGTGATGTCATTTATTTACCAAACAGCTATTGACAGCAGGAAGTTAGATTAATGTATGCATTTGTTTGATTAACGTTAGGGATTTTAAGAGAAGTCCCTGGTTAAAGTACCTTTTACTTCGATGAAAAAGATTAGGATTCTGAAGCAGTGCTCAGCAACAGAGACCCACATTAATCATTCATCATAAGAAAGAGATAAACAAAAAACACAATAAAGGAGTCACTCGCCGCCAAGACCTGGAACACTCTCCCTACCAGCCTATGACAGACTCAGGACCTGCTGGCCTTCAGAAGACTTCTCAAGACCTGGCTCTTCGATCAGTAGCAGCCCCCCCCCCATAGCGCCTTGAGACCCTCACTGGTATGTAGCGCGCTTTAGAAATGCAGTGATTGATTGGTTGATTGACTATGCTCTAATTCATTTAGAGAGAAAGCAAGTACGCGTGTGCCCCTTGACTAGACCGCTATCATCGAATCAATCAATCAATCAATCAATCAATCAAAGTACTTGTAAAGCGCGCTACTTACCCGTGAGGGTCTCAAGGCGCTGAGGGAAGGGGGGGTGCCACTAATGCTCGAAGAGCCAGGTCTTGAGGAGTCTTCTGAAGGCGAGTATGTCTTGGCTCTGCCGTAGGTGTGTAGGGAGGGTGTTCCAGGTCTTGTCAGCGAAGTAGGAGAAGGATCTGCCGCCGGAGGTTGTTCGTTGGATGCGGGGGACAGCGGCGAGGGCGAGACTGGCGGAGCGGAGCTGGCGGGTGGGGGTGTAGAAGCAGAGTCTGCTGTTCAAGTAGGCTGGTCCGGCGTTGTGGAGTGCTTTGTGTGCGTGGGTGAGGAGCTTGAAGGTGATCCTCTTGTCGACGGGAAGCCAGTGTAGGACTCTCAGGTGTGGGGTGATGTGGCTGCGGCAGGGGACGTTGACGATCAGTCGGGCGGAGGCGTTCTGGATGCGTTGTAGTCGTCGTAAGTGTTTGGCTGGGATTCCTGCGTAGAGTGCGTTGCCATAGTCCAGTCTGCTACTGACGAGGGCTTGTGTCACCGTTCTTCATGTTTCGGTCGGGATCCACTTGTAGATCCTGCGGAGCATGCGGAGGGTGTTGTAGCAGGAGGAGGAGACGGCGTTGAGCTGTTTAGACATGGGTGTCTAGGAGACACCCTGGATATCTACTGGAGTAGCATAATTTTGGCTCCATCCATTACGTTTGACTAGGCCACAAATATTTACTTTTGGCCTTAGGTACCCGTGTGATGCAATAATACCAATGAGATATAGTGCACTTAAAGTACAGCAGGTGCATTAATTGTGCATTTGGGAGATACATTTATGTGCATATGAACGTGTTTCTTTTTCAAACACATCTGGATTGCTGATATTAATCTTCTATTGGTTTATATTGAAATGTGGTGAGCTAAAATGCATTTAATGCAGTGCATTTACCAGGGATTAGTGAGAATGAATAATATGTGTGTTCAATGCTTTCTCTATTTTGTTATCAGTTGTAATTTTTGTTTAATAACAAATGTATTAGTACAGTATAAAATAGCTGAATTCCTTTATTATAGATTTCAGCTATTGGATTATCGGTGGTTTGTAGAATTAATATGAACATCAAGAAAACTATTAAGTTAGCTTGATTGTGGCCCTTAAGCTTACAGGCGAGACATTTAATACTAACGTGGAGGATGTTTTTCTGCACGTTTTCTCCCCTTTAGGTACAGACAAAAGGAATTTATTAGTTAGTAAAAAGCACATTATATTTCTGAGATAGTGAGGCAAGGAAGTACTGGCAAGGTCAAATAATTTTAATGAAGAACAAAGGGAGTATTACCAGTTGGTACTACCAGACGGAGGGAGGAATCCAAGGACGCCTTGGAAGCGGAGACTGGAATATGGGAGTCGTATTCAAGATGCCAAGTTCTTTCTAGATAACTGGGTTATGAGGTCATATTTCTCGAATGTTTTCGAATGAGGTCGTAATGATCTTTTAACAAGTGAACCCATCCATCTGGGGTTTGATCAGATTCCCTTTAGACTTAGAGAGGTACAGACCTCCCTTGTCATCTCTGATTGTGTGGCTTCATGCTATAGATGACTGATTACCTATACAACTTGGACAGAGGTTCTGATGCTAACACCTTTCTTGCTTTCCTGATTCAATAGAGTTTCCCCTATTCTTAGCTTATAGTAGGGTCTAGTACATGGTGTGAATATTTTCCGTGTAAGAGGAGAAGTATCAAAACTATTCGTCTAGTCATCAAATCTTATTTCTTATTTTCTGTATAGCTGCCACAGAAATTCTTATATGCCCCTTGCTGTTGAGGACCAATACTGTACGCCGCTTTGGTCTTACTTTTATAATCTTGTATTTTTATAGTATGTTCTTGAGATTGATTTATATCAGTCTGGCTTTGAGATTGTAATAAACCTTTTAACTTCAAGTTACTAACTCAGACTTTTATTTTGTTGTCCGAACGGTCACACTTTACCTTAAGATTTATATTGTAGTTAACCCTTTTCCTCTTAGGCTACTAAAAAGGTCTATTGATCAGAGATGAATTGGAAGGAATGGCATAGAGCAGTGGTTCCCAAAGTTTTGGCTCCTGAGGACCCCCATTGACTCAGCACTGGAAGCCGGGGACGCCCTAGCAATCTGTATAATTTAAATTTTAAACAGTAATCCGAAAAAAATAAACACAGGTGTGAACACAAAACAAATAGTCGAATTACTAAGGATTTTAGTATTTTATATTGAAAGAATCTGCAAAAAACAAAAAACTTTATTGGGAAGGTTGGTGCTGCATCTCCATGACTAACTATTAAATGGTTGGTTTTATTTCACACTACGAGGCTCCTGCCAGGGCCAGTATGGAAACTCAAAGCAGCCCTGGCAAATGTTTTCAGACCAGTCCCCACAGGGTGCACACCAAGTGCAGTGAGTGAGTCGAACCATTACAAAGGGGACTTTGGGAGGTTCTCCCACCAAGACAATTTAGGGAACAATAGTGCATTCTACAACACATTTATCATTATATATTGAATTGTATTAGCTTTAAAAGAATAGTAGATGATGACTTTACTATGCACCAGGATACGATAATCTTTGTTCGGGTTCTTCAGTGATTCCCTTTTTATCACACTCCAACAGTGCCTCCCATCTCTCCATAGTCCCTCTGTCACATGTATTTAATTTGTTTTATAGCATCTCTCATACCACTGTAGGATGTCAGCGCACTTTACAACACACACACACATATAGGGCAGATTTACAAGACCCTTGTGCAACCGGTGCGTCATAAAAAGTGACGCTATGGCGGCGCATTTTAGTGCCCCGTATTTATAAGAACAGGAAAAGCCACCCTGCATGACTTTTCCTGTTCTTATAAATATGGCTCCTTTGCACACAGGACTGTGCGCGACAGGTGCATTTCATGGGTTTTGCTGTGAGTGTTCCCAAGCAACACCCATGAAACCAGACACATTTCCAGATTTACGAGAAATCATGAATCTGGAAATGCGTCCGAATGCTACACCTCCCCAAGGGAGGCGTAGGGATGTGCAACAAGAAGAAAGTTGTTCATTTCTCATCGTTGTTTAGGAAGATGAAATCCCCTCTAGTGATTGTTTATGTGCAGAAAGGGAATCCTACCTGAACATAAACAATCTCCCCACAACGCAGGCATCCTTGCACCATGGTACAAGGCTGCCTGTGCCGACGCATGGCAGCAGTTTGTGCACCAGCGCAGGGAGAGCACTGAGATGCAACATACTATGGTAAATATGTTGCATCCCTGTGCTTTGAAAGTGACTAAGTGCAGCACAGCCAAATGGCTTGCAGCACTCACTGAGTCACTTTCCTTGTAAATCTGCCCCATAGAGACAATGAATCATACATGTAATAACATAAGGCAAAGGTGACTACTAGTTGTAGGATTCACATCATTCATACTGGTAGGCATAACACAGTGTTCAGCATGGACTTTAACAATGAAACTTTATTTCCATTCAAATAAACCTTTTTAGCAGCATGGGGATAATGAAAGACTGGGAAGAAACATAAGTTACTATCTTGTACCATGCAGTTTGCAAACATCTTTTTGATGCCAGTTTATACGTCTCTGTGCTAGATCACAATTTTCACTTAAAAACTACACAGTAACTAAAGAATCTGTGACAAAAACAGTAACCCATTGACCTATGCAGATCAAACACAGTTAAAAAAATAAATATAGGCACACTTCCTTTGCAAGAGGCATATTAACCCTCTGTGCTACATTAAATAAGTCAAGCTGCCACTGGACAAAACTCATCTCTCTCCAGCAGGAACATTAATCACTGGTGTTATCTTGGTCTTGACACTTTTATTGTTGCTCGAAAACTTCTAATTATACTTGGAACATTTGCAGTGCGTTTAAAACTGCTGCCTGTGCGGACCCCCTGGGAATGTGTCATGGACCCCTAGGAGTCCGCGGACCACAGTTTGGGAAACACTGGCCTAGAGTGTTCCCACTACTAATTTAGTGCAGAGATTGAGCAACAAAGCAGCACTGAGTGACATATTATATCAGCCATTATGGATATATATTCAGAGAAAAAAGACAAAGGTTTAAGTGACTGTTGACCTGGGGGTCTCTAGTTGGCTGAGGTAGGTACCTTAGGCCAAATAAGGACCCTTGCTTCTAAGTCAGGGAAAAGAAGGACACCTTCTCAGATAGCCCCTGCTCACCCCCTTGGTAGCTTGGCATGAGCAGCCAGGCTTATCTTCAAGGAAAATGTGTAAAGTATTTGCAACCACACTCTCAGCAATCCAATGATGACACCACAAACGGACTCCAAACGAGTTTCATAAAAACAAGTATATGCAATTCTCTATGATCCAATGCAGTTCTAATGCAATGCTATGCAGTTCGTCATGCAAGAATCAGGCAATTTAAAATGTCAGAACAATGCAGTTCGTAAAGTCAAAACAATGCAATTTAGAATGCAACAATCAGGCAGTTCGTTATGACACAATAATGCAATGCAACAATCCGGCAGTTTGTAATACCAAAATGATGTAATGCGTAATGCAACAATCAGGTAATTCGTTATGCAGAAATAATGCAATGCATAATGCAACAATCAGGCAGTTTGTCATACCAAAATGATGTAATGCAACAATCAGGTAGTTCGTAATACCAAAATAATGTACTCTGTAATGCCTCAATATGCCCCCAACATGGGTATGGAGTAAACAAAGTGTAGCTCCACACTCGGCCTTGGTACTGCCACTCCTTGGCAAGTATGGGCCGTGATATGAGCTTGAGCTGAGGCTCGCGCTGCAAGAATGGAAAAGGCAGAGAGCGTTCCTCTCCAAGCCCGCACCCAGCCCCAGGTATGACACACACACGCTCGGAGCGTTACCTGGGAGGTGCGACCTCGGTCTCCTCTTCTCGCGACTGGGCCTCCGATGCAGCTTCGTTGACATTGGCAGTGGAATTCGGGGCCCCCGACACGGAGATGGTTTGAAGTCCCTCCTTGACACAGACAGGCTTGGACCGGCGGCTCAGCTCCTCTGGGCATGCCGGTCCGCGCCGATGGCAATCACGAAATTCTCAGGCTGCAGCAGGGCACACGCACACAGCGTAGCTGGGACTCACTTGAACTCCGGGTGTGCACGGTCACAGGGCAATCCTCACGAAATTCTCAGGCTGCACGAAGCACACACACCCAGCGTCGCTGAGACTCACTTGGATTCCTGGTGCCCACGATCACAGGGTAATTCTTACGGGGGTCTCAGGCTGCAAAAAGTACACGCACACAGCGTCGCTGAGACACACCTGGAAAATGTTGTGTTCCTGAGTTTCCACAACAGGGAGCCAGCTCTCCTCTGGCCCTTGGGGTTAAGTTACTTCAGGACACAGCACACAGCAAAGTCCTTTCAAGCAGGGGGACACAGAACACAGCAAAATCCCTTTAGTTTCGCCTTGGTTAAATCAGCAAACTGCAAGCCAGCCCCAGAACACACAGCAAGGGTCAGTCCTTTCCTTTAGTCTCTTCAGCTGTTTCTTCCTTGGCAGAGGTTCCTCTTGACCATGAAGTAGTTTCAATCCTTTTCAGTCTTGAGCAATCCAAAGTCCAGGGGTTTCAGCTCTCATAGTTATACCCCTAAATGTCTTTGAAGTCTTTGTGTTCAGGGGGGCACTGACCCATGTGCAAACTAGTTCTGGATGTCTCACTGCCTGTGACACCTTCTTCCTTTGATAGTTGGGGTCTGGATCCTCAATCACTCAGAAGGAGATGGAGCCATTGCTTTATGGCGGCAGCCCAGGCCTCTTTACCTCCAGTGGCTACTCCTCCACGTACACTCTAGATGCAGTGCAGCTTGTTGCTGTCTCACTTCCTCCACTGGGTCAAGTCATTTCTCAGGGCCTGACACATTCACATCCAGACAGTCAATCCACAACCAGATAGCGACACACAGAAATGTTACAACACAAAAACACAGCCACTTCTAAAAGAGTGGTTTCTAAACACACAATGCAAAAACCACCTTTACAAAAAGATGTGTTATTAAATTGTGAGTTCAGGCTCACTAAACGTCACCTCTCCATCTTAAGCCTATGGGAAGATAGGCAGGCTGGAAACATATCACACTGCCTCCCCCATTCTGTCCTATGGACAAGATGGCCTTTCAACAGTAAAAAACGAAATGGAGATTATTTCACTGTCAGGACATGGTACACACCTCAGTACATGTCCTACCTTTCACATGCACTGCACCCAGCCCAGTGGGGTACCTTGAACCTACCATAGGGGTGTCTTATGTGCATAAAAAGGGAAGGGTAAGGCCTGGCAAGTGGTTGCACTTGTTAGGACAACATGGCAGTTTAACAAATTGCGCGCAGGCACTGCAGTGGCAGGCCCCAGTTCTCTCTTCAAGGCTACTGGTGTGGGTGGCACAATTAGTGCTGCAGGCCCACTAGTTTTCAAAAAAACAGTGGTCCTTAGACAAGGGGGGAATGTTTAAACAAATAAATATAGACTAAATAGAACTATATTCTTTTAAGACGTGTCCAGCCGGATAGTTTTAATGTCTTGATAAAAGAGAATCACAACGCAATTTTGACACAGGGTGTGATGGAAGTGGGACACCAGCCGATGTCCAACTAACCCACTAGACAAACGTACAGAATTTACACAAATAATAGGCAAAGAGAAGTCATCTGAATATCATAAATTATAAGCAGATGATCCACGATATACACATATGCATGAACAGTTATTGTCAACTATGCAATTAGTGCATTTCTGGTCGACGACTTTTCGAACCATACAACATTTTGGTTCATCCTCAGGACAGACAATGATTGCCTAAAGAAATGACAATTACAAATTGTTCCCACAATGGGGCATGGCTGATATTGTGTTCACATGAAGTTGAACAATGCGCGTAAAATCCACTTCAGGTGCAGAATTAATCAGCTGGGTCGGTGCCCAAGACGAATACAAAGGATAAACAAAGCAGGTCCACAATGGGGGTCCTAGCGTGGCAGGAAGGCCCACTAGTAGCTTTTTTATTAACAGCCCTGACACACATAGTGCACTTTACTAGCGGATAGTGGAGGAGTGTGGCTCAATGGTTAGCGCGGCAGACCTTGATGCAGAGGTCTGACCCGGGACCAGGGTTCAATTCCCGACGCGGCAGGGTCTTGGGCTCATTTGTCAGCGGACTCGATAATTTTCGCCTTGGCGCCTACTCTAATCATGGGTCCCACGCTGCAACTCTGGGCAAAAGCTTGCTTAATCTCCACAATGGCCCCTACAACACTGGGATGCCTGGCTTCACCTTGGGGGTGCCCAGGAGGGGCATCTCACAGGGAGAGCCAGGAAGGGTTCCACAGCGTTATACAGCTCTGGGACGCCCCGGTGATGGGCAGCTTTGCGCTTTACAAGTATCCTACATTTACATTTACTTTACTAGTAAGGCAAACATACCAATCATGGACAACCAATTACCATTACACTTTATACAGAGAGCACTTGCACTTTGACACTGATCAGCAGTGGCAAAGTGCTCAAAGCTTCTAAGTTGGCAACACCATGTCAGAAAAAAGATCTAGGGGGAAAGCAAAAAGTTTAGGGAGCTTTATTTAAAAAGGGCCAAGTCCAACAGTGACGTTTTAGCTGAGTGTTGAAATGGGTTCCCATCTAATGTTTAAAGATTAAACAAAATGGAATTCGCCAATTACAGTTCAATGAACTCACTATAACTTGCACCCTGCCTCACACTGCTTATGACCTTACAGTTTAAATTACTCATGGCATGTTAATTGACATTATTGATAGCATCACTGATGATCACTAATGACATATTATTGTAGGTCTGGAAATAAATATCTGCAAATTATAAGTCTTCAGTTTAAATAGAAATTGTTAATTGCACTACATGAGAACTCTTTAATGTCAACATGTGTACAGAAATCCACAGGTGAAAGATGTATTGTAAGGATAACCTTTATTTATTCTCACATATTTTGGCAACAGTACTTTTATTTAGGTCACACCTCATTCATAATGTATGTATGCAACTCACACTAGTTGCGCTCAGTCTCTACCTTTTTGAAATGATGTACTATTTGCACTTAAATGTTTACTGGTAGTTAAACTGTGCATCATATAATTTTTACCATGGTGAATCAGACTTGTCTCCAGTACTACAAAATGTCTATGTACGGGGTTGGGGAAGGGCCCAGGGATAGGGCTGTCTACCTCTGGCCTAGAGGAGGTCTGAAGGGACGGTTCTACGGAAGGAGAGGCTGAATACTGCAACAGACTTTTCAGTGGGGCTTTATTTTGATAACTTTGGTGTAAGTCTTTCTTTGTCTACTCGTGATGCGCTCTCGGGCGAATGCTGCGGGGTCATAGGGTGTAGTCCGAGGAGGATCCAGGTTGACGGAGTCTCGGGTCCTTTCTTCTCCTGGAGGCAGCTCCGCCCGTACCGTGTAGAGAAGAGAAACGGAGTATTAGGACCACACACTCATTAACTCTCAGGGACCGGGGGTGAGGGAAACCAGTGCACGCGTGTATTTACAAAAGGTGGTTTCGTGACGGGTTTGTGCTCGTGAGGTAGGGGAAACAGGGCGGCTGTACAAGGGTCTGTACAGTTACTCTAAGGGAGGCAGGTTGCGTTGTCCCATCCAACCCGCCATACGCCCCCGTACCTGTTTAAGCCACACCCCTCCCGTGGGCTTGTGGCGGGGTGGCTCGTTCCTCCGCGGCTCTCCTTGCCTCCTCGACTCGTCTCCTGGGCTCGTCAGGGTCTCCTCTGCTGGGCTCGTCAGGATCTCCTCTCCGTCTGGGCAACGGCTGGCTTTCTCCTCTCCTCCACTCGACTCCGGGAAAACGTTGTCCGTCCCTTCCTTTTCCGGGGTTCTTTTGACGTCGCCGCGTCTATGGAGAGGGGCGTGGCTACCATGGAGGACTTCCAACCCTTAAAGGAGTAGGGTTCATTTTCCTGTACCGTCGGCCACCAATAATCCGGATCCCCGGCTTTCCAGTCTTCTCTGTCTGGGCTGTCAGGGGGCTGCATGGAGGCAATGGAGGTAGGTGAAATAGTGGTGGCTGACCACCATGTCAAAGTCTCATCCCCTTCCACGGGGGATAGCGCGCCCACCCCGTCACAGTCTACTTCCGACATGCACACATGTACATTTAGTTAGTTTATGCTGTGTATGTTTGTGGGCCCTTTACTACCTACTTTGGGACTTATTAACAAGGAGCTTGCACCTCCAATGTGTCAAAACGTTTGACGCATTGGTGGCGCAATGACTTATACAGAATTACAAAGTGACGTATCTGTGAGGATGCTTCACTTTCCAGGTCTGTGCGACAAGAAGAGCATGTGTCGGAATTGCCTGCGTCACATAGGTATTATAATATGCAACGTTGCAAATTCCAGCATAAAGGTGACACATGGATATTTATGAAATGTTCCAAAAGTGAAGCTGGAAAAGTAGTGCAGCGTTGCGATAACGGAAAAATACCTGCACCTGTGATACCCAGGCGCAGGAAATGACGCATCTACTTTGCAATATATAGAGCAGCTTGATAGGACAGTTTTGCAAACATATTTCGGCCAAGGAGGTCTTTTTTTTGCAACTGGGAGGAGCACGGAGACAACAAACACCATCCACCCCACCTCAACCACCCACTCCACCCCCCACCTCAACACCACAAAGCAGAGGGAGTGCATTTATCACCAGAGGACCACTGTGATTGGACTCAGGGAGGAGGTGGTCATCATTCTTTATCGGCTGAGGAGGCAGTCCATAGTAGATCTCAAGCACCCGATTGTTACAAAGCTACAGCCAACAGCTGACAGGGCTACTAACATACCTCCACAGATTAAGCTCATAGCTGTACTATATATGCTGGCATTAGGGTTATTCCAGACAACAGTGGGACAGTGGCTGGAATTTCCCAGCCATCTTTCTCCTCATTCCTTCCCTCCATCCTGGATGCCATCATTGCGCTGAAACCCTGCTACCTTCTCTTCCCCAACACACAGGAACTGCAGTTGGAGATCAAGCAAGGGTGGCATGCCATTGCTAGGTTTCCACACGTGCTGGGAGCCATTGACTGCATACATGTGCAACTGGTACATCCTGCAGCCTAGCACTTTTCTTCAGGAACCAGAAGCACTCACACTCCATAAATATCCAGGCCATTGTGGACCATCAGGGCCTCTTCACCAACGTGCTAGCCAAATACCCTGGCAATGTGCATGATGCCTAAATATTCTGCCACTGTATCATCAATGGGCAATTCCAGACTGGTCAAAATGACAATGGCCTACTTGCAGGTAAGCTAAACTCCAATACCTTACACCCCACCAACAGGTAGAAATGAATGACCTAATACCCAGAGTGTGTATGTTGACGCAGTTAGGAAATGAAGTAAGAGGTGTGTGGCTCATACGTGCACCATGTATCATGTTACATGTGTCAGGCAAACGCACAAGCTAACAATATCAAGACACTCAATGCCACTATGGCTTCTGTTGGAAGAATACCAAGAAACGTTTTTTTCAGGCCAAATTGCAGTCTACGATCCATTTGTGTAAAGGAGGTTCCCACAGGGGTTGTGATGGTGTCTAAAGGCCACTTCCACGGGTCATCGGGCATGTCATGTATTCCAACACCAACATCTGTGGATTTTCATGGACATGTGCATGTGTCAGTGTAAGGCATGCCAACTATGCCAACATCTTCCTACGGAGGACCAAGTTACCAAATATGTACCACCATCAGCAGGGTCGGCTTTGTTGTTCAGTTATAGTATTGATTCACCGTAACGTAACGCAGAGGCTCAATATGCCTGCTGCAAAAAACAGATCTGTATCATGTGTGGACATCTGGTTGGATAAGGCAAGCCAGCTTTTACCAGTGCATCAACTCTAAATAAATGTATGCGAGAGAGTGGCCATGGAGAGATGAGGGGCGCTTTTGCTTGTGAAAGGGAGGCATTCTGAGGAGGATGTCATGGGGGGCATAAAAATAAGTTGGACCAGCCCACACCAGCCTTAAAGCCGGAGCAGGCAATCAGCAAGTCCTCACACGTTGTGTGAGTACATAACACTGAGTGGTTGGCAGCTACTCCAAATATACATCCCAGAAAATAATTGGATCAACATCACAGACATGATGTAGGTGTGTACAATCTATCAGCCTATGCTCAGTATTTGCTATAGCATAGAGTATTGGAAGAAAAATTTATCAAGCTAACAACAACAGAATGACTAACATATATTATGAAAACAATATTATAGATATGTATGATCATGTAACTAGACATATTGCACATGGCCTGCAATATATCAGTAGCAGTTCTCTAAAGTATAGATACTTGACCTTTGCTTCTCTTTCAGCTAACCAGAGATGTGACATCCAGCCATGGGTTATGACACCCCATGTAGACCCCAATACTGAGCCGGAGAAGGCCTATAACCATGCTCACGGCAGGGCCCGCAATTTAGTTGAAAGAACCTTTGGACTCCTGAAGGCCAGATTCAGGTGCTCTACTCCCCTCCAGTGGTATGCAAGATAATACTGATCTGTGCAATTCTGCACACCATTTGCGTGCAGACAACTATCCCATGGAAGGGTGAGCTAGAACTAACTATGGAGGATGATGAAGAAGATGATGCCGGCACTCTGTACCACCAGAACACAGCTGCAGGCAATCACAAACATGCACAGATTGTGCAAAAAATATTCACATGAAACACATGTATGTGAATGGACAATTAAACCAATTGAATGAAATAATTATATAAACTATTTCTTGTCATTGTGTCAATGTCACTTTTTGGGAAAATATTAACTGCAACACATTCTGGCAACTAGGACTAGCCCTCAGAAAAGTACATTCTTGTTGTATGCCAGGCATTAACATCACACATCCTTAAACAGTGCACCATGCTGTGGCAAGTATTGTGTGGCAATGCACCTTGAGCAGTTCCATAGCACTGTGTCAGTGTCCAAAGATGTGTCACTTGTGAAGTCAACATACTATTAGGAAAGATAGCACCATACAACGAAAGCTGGCACTATCATACGAAAGGTAATATTTATGCAGTGAATGTGACCAATTGTCATGCAAGTTTATGCATGTCCATCAAACTTGACATAGAGCTATGTAAAATGACTCAAGAGAAGGAAATTTACTTTTACATAAATAGATTGTGACATATTTGTCTGTAAATAGTTGATATCGGGGCATATTATCAAGAGAATTATCACCGCTTTAGCGGTGATAATTCTATCGTATTATAAACAACGACACGCTAGTGCGTGTATCCTTGATTTATCTCCCGGTTCTGTCACCACTCGCTACGTATCGATAATGAGATGAAAAGTAGGCGTGGCTGACAGGAACAACATGGGCAAAATATCGCCAAGGCACCTTCACGATATTAGCAAGGAGGGGTAGCGATGATAATAATCGCGCTACCTCTGGCCTAACGCAGAAATGTAACGTCTGCTAAATTCCTGTGTTAGGCATACCTAACATGGGAGGTGGATTATGGGGTTAAGGCCACAGGGCCTTATCACCAAGATCATCGCCGGTTTGGGAGGGACATCACTGTTTTTTAGGCGAGGTTTGGCCATTTGCCCGCTATCGCTGGAATATTTATCGCCATAGCGCTGAGCGTTGGCAATACAGTTCTAGATTGACGAGATGTTCCAGCCATAGCCGGTGATAAAGAAAAGCGTGCTAAGGGCGCGCTCTGCGATAATTATCGCCAACCCTAGATAATATGCCCCTTACTACGTAATGTGATGCATGAGTGGAAAGAGCCTCATTCGAAAACACTGCATTAAGGTCACTGCGTCATATACAAGGCTTTACCTAACTATTCGCTTGCACATTTGTCTAGAGATGCATCTAAAATATTCATGCATCACTTAGGAAAATGATGCAGAGGCCAGAAACGTCTCATATCCACACAGGAAAGGATGTAATGGCTCTGACATGCTACAAACCAGGAAGTATGAACTTGCTTTCACTTCCCTTACTGTCTATTTGTCTGTGCTCGGTGGTAAAGGTTATTGGTGTTTGCTGGAGAGCTTTGTGGAGGTTCTTGGTTGTAAAGGTTTCTTTGCGCCCTGTGTCCTTTCTATAAAGTGTTACTTTTGTCCAGTTTTTGTAATTTTGTGGAGTGTGTGTAGTGTATTATGGGGTGTCTGCCCATATAGGGGTTATTTGTTATAGTTGTAGGGCAAAGGGTTAAGGGTATATAGATAGTTGGGGATAGCTGTAAAGAGATGTCGGGCAGGGGTAGGACCAGGAACATGGCTGAGGAGCAGTATGGGGGCCTGCTGTGTCTCATCATATGGTACCTCCCCAACATGATTGGGAGTGGAGGCATGGTGCTGCAGGGTGCCCAGCCCAGGAGAGGAGTCAATGTTGGGAAAAGATAAGATTAAACATGTTGAGACTGTTTGAGGTAGATCAGACCCTGCACCAATATAAACACCGGTGGATTGACCTTATGAATCAGGAGCATGATCTTCTCGATCACATAGGCCTGGAATTTGGAGGGAAAGTTGATAAGTTCCCATATACTATGAGCTTGTAACTGTTTGCCTGTAGCTAAAAGCACTTTTGTAAATAACTTGGCCAAAGATACATACACAGGTGACTATGGCATGATAAGTGCTTACTGAAATGCAGACGCCGAGGGCCTTAATTACAAGGCTGTTGTGCAGTCGGTGTGTAAACTATTATGTGACGCTATTGCAATGCATTTTTCCTGCCCAAATCGACATGGCCAGTAAAGCCACCTTGCGTGGCTGCACAAGGCCTCGTAAATATGGCACCCTTACACGCATAACTCAGCTTGGAAGTGACGCAGCATGGATATTGCAGTGGGTGTTCAAATGCTACATCCAAGGAGTCTGACACATTCTCAGATGTACATGGTTATGTGAATCTGGGAATGCGTCAGATTCCTATGCCTTCTCAAGGTATGCATAAGGGAGGCCCAATGAGGGAAAATACCTAAATGTGTGCTTGCTTGTCATTTAACTATTTGTGCTGCAAACTGCAGCACACATGGAAAGAGAAAAACACCTCTTGCAACTGTGTTCGTGCAGGCAGGTGTCCCTTCCTGCACAAAAAGATTCATCATGCGGGCACCCTTGCACTTGCACAATGTGACAAGGGTGCCTGCGTTGGCGCATGGATGCCGATGGTGGGCCACCACATGGGAAAAAGACAGGAATGTTTTGCAGAGATGGCGCATCCCTGATCTCATAAAGTAATGCTAGGCTGCGCTGCCAGAAGGCTGGATGTGCTGCTGTGCTTCTAAATATCGTAAAATAGGCCCTGCTTATGACACAGGGGCCTGCTCATCAGGGCTTCATAATGGGCAAAGCTGAACAAGCAGTGCAGGGGAGGACCATTGGTGATGTAGGACCCATCATGCACTGTGCATGGAGTAGTATCACCCTGTCCGCTACGTCATTACTGACTCTGGACTGTGTGGCCCACCCCACATATCCGATGCATTGGTGAGCACTCACATCTCATCAGGCCACAGGTTGGACAGAGTGTGTGTATCAACCAGAAACAGCCATACATATGTGTTGGTTGCATACCTACATCCTCGTTATTTAAAGAGTCTGTTTGGGCCTTGAATGAACACTGTCCATTTACAGTGCACTGGTAACATGTAAGTAGCTGAGTGAAGAATGCCTATAGTTTGATGTTTGTAGGCTGGCCAAGTTTATGTATATTCTTGTGAAGTCTCGAACACTGTCATACTATGCAGATTGTGGCTAATCAGATTGAACTAGCACCCTGTGACTATCTGTGCTAGTGAACCACATATAATATGTGCCTGCTGTCATCTTGTTACATCGCAAAATGGCATACATATGTCCATTATGAGAGCATTCCAAAGGCCCCTTGTGCTTCAAATCCAGCCTACAGGCAATACCCGGTTTTTGTGAGGACTATGAAATGTGTGGTATATGTACATTGTGTTAAAATACTGATTTCACAGAGATATGTACCATGATTCTGTCTTGTAAGTGGACGTAATAGGACTCTGCTGAGAAAGAAACATTCAGGGATGCCTATGCTACCGGTGAGTGTCACCTAATTTTACTGTGATTACTGAAGGTTGTGTGTGTCTTCTGAAATTAATTGCTGTGAGATGTGCAAGGGACTTCATCAGTCTGCAGAGATAAGCTGCAGCAGACATGAAGATTCATAACAGAGGAAAGTTATAGTTCCAATGACCAAAGAAAGACCCAATATGCCGCTGGGATTGATTAGCTATATCTGCATGGCCCCATGATGTATGCCTCCATATATGCGTGCTACTGTTGTGTCAGCTATGCGGTAGAGACATATGGCACATGTACCATCGCCAGCCCAAAACTCATTTATAGTAAGTGAATATTATATCGGTCACCCACACTATGGTACTCAATAGCCAAAATGTTAGCCCAAGTATGTGACTCAATTGTTGCATGGTCTAGGCTGTGAACTCCTTGACATATTATGTGTAACCAAAGTTTTTTCCTATGCAGGACATAGGTGTGGTTGGGGTGTAACACATATCCCAGAACAAACATCCGAAACTCCAGGGAGCAGGGAGTAGGATGTTGCCAGCTTGGGGTGTTATCAATAGCTTTGGAGGCTTTGGTGACACATAAGTAAAATGGGTGAAGTAGCACAGGCACGTGTGCACCGTGTAGTAAGGATGCAGACCCTTACACATAACTTTAAATGCAGCAGGTATCCTGTATCTGTGTTGATATGCATATGGGTTACAACCCGTACATGAATGTTGTAACACACTATTGGGTATATAATGGAGCACTTGTTCATTTTGCCTTTTTACCTAGGTTTACTATGGTGCAGTGGCATTGGCATGACCATGTGTCAATCCCGAGAAATACAGCAGGTAGGTTGCATATGAGGTTGATCACAACAGTCTGTCAATGTTCCTAATAGCTGGCAATGACAAAGCTATGCTGCTATGTGCGTGGCCTCTGTATATGCCATGACAATGAGGCAATGCTGGGTCACAATATGTATACTTGCTACACATCACACATCTCAAATATCTGTTTGGGCCTAGATTGTACCCTTAGGCATGTCTCCATGCATACCCAAGGGGGAACAAGGCCACGACCTGGATGAATGACCATTGTTTTTTCAGGGGAAGGGCATACTTCTCATGATGGCTGCACATAGTACGTTACATAGATATCCATGTGGTAGGCTGTACATGCTACTTGTGGTGCTAATAGTGAATGAGTCATGTATGCATTCTCCAGTGTGACGAATAAGCTTTGTCTGATTCCTGTGTCCTTCCTCTCCAAAAGCCATCATGACCCCAGAGGAGCAGAAGGATTTCCGGATCAGGTTAGAGAGATTTCGCCATATCAGAAAGGTTGTGAAGACATACAGAAAGATGGGGGAAACATACCAGAGTGCAAGGACAGAAGGGAGCTGGATGTCGCCAGCTCAGGAACGTGTCATCATGAAGGGAAACCCCAAGAACAACGTGTCCCCGAACCAGGCAAGCGCAACCACGCTTTTCTTAACCATGCATATGCCTTAAACAAGCATATCTGTGGTAAAGACATATGCGCAGTCTAGATATCCGGAATGGGCGGCCGAGGAAGATGAAGGATTGGAAGAGGACGCTATGAGGTAAGTTGGGATGGGGCCTTCGGTCGGTGAGGGGTCGTTTTTAAGGGTTGTGGGTAGGGGTAGACTTTGGGGCTGTGGGAGGTAGGGGAAGTTTTTAGGGCTCAGTGGGTTGGGAAGTTTTTAATGCTCTGGGTGGGGTAGATTTTTGGGCTTAGGGGGTTTGGGAAGGTTTCAGGAGGGAGGGGGTAGTGTTAGGTCTCAGGGCAAGGAGGAAGGAGTAGTTTGTTGCCCAGGGGGCCGTTTTTAGGCGTTGGGTGGGGGCCAGGGATCAGGTTTGTTTTTTCAGGCTTAGGGGGCATTTTAGGGCTAAGGGTGGGACTGGGGTAGATTTTTGCCCAGGGGCGTTTTAGGGCTCATGATGGGGGGGGCTGGGGTCAGGGTAGATGTTTGCCCAGGGGGGCGTTTTAGGGCTCTGGGCGGGGGCAGGGGTTGGGGTATATAGATAAGTTTTAAGCATGCCTATGTATTTTGCTATACATGCAATTTTCATGGTAAAGGCATAGGTGGTAAAGGCATATGCGTGGTTAAGACCGGCCCTCCTCTGCCCCACTACCAGGCCCCTCCTCTGCCCCACTACCAGCCCCCTCCTCTGCCCCACTACCAGCCCCCTCCTCTGCCCCACTACCCAGGCCCTCCTCTGCCCAACTACCTGGGCCCTCCTCTGGCCCACTACCCAGGCCCTCCGCTGCCCCACTACCCAGGCCCTCCTCTGCCTCTCCACCCAGGCCCTCCTTTGCCTCACCAGCAGTAAAAAAAACAATTAATGGACAGAATGCAGACCAATGTCATACATTCACCCCAGTACAGAGATCTGGGCCTAAAGCCTTCGGGCCTCATTTATGAGAAGTGACGCATCGCTGTGTGAAAGCAGCGTGTGGCACTTCTCAGTGCGCCCTCCTTGCGACATGATTGATGCATCATATTTACCGTATGACGCATCATGTCGCAAGGAGTTACAGATACGTCAGTATTTCTGACCTATCTGTATGGCGCAAAAGTGACGCATGTGAAAGGGCCTGCATCAGTCTTACACCTGCTGTGAGGCAGGCGTAAGATATTGACGCACTTGCTCCCTAGAAGTGGCACAGTGAAATCTGGTAGATTTCACTGCGTCACTTCTACAAGGCTTACTTACGTGGGAACACCCACCCTGCATACATTATACCTGACGCAGGTATAATGTAGCGCAGGGGTTTACAAAGTGACGCATCTGCTTAGATGCGTCACTTTGTAAATCGGGCGAAACAGGAGGCATATTTTACTCCACTGATGCGTCACAAAAAAGTGATGCAACGAAAGTGAAAAACTGTCGCAAGGCCTCATAAATAAGGCCCTCAGTTTTTTTGCTCACCATGCCATTCCAGTTTGGACACAGCCACATGCAAATCAGTCTTGACCCTGCGCCAATGGGAACACTCCAGCCCGAACTGCCAGGCCAGGTCCTCCCTGGACTGAAAACAAGCATCCTAGTACCGATTTTGGGGTTTCAGCCCTCATGAGGTAGGATAGCTTGACTCCAGTGGCATGGAGAACACGGGACCCACGTCTGGGCTTACCCATACACGGGGAGCAAAAAAATGATGGATTTAGGCCCAGATCTTTTACTGGGTTGATAAATGACATTGTTCTGCATTCTGTCCATCAATTGTTTTTTTTGCATTTGTCACCCAGAGTGGGACGGGTATGCCCAAAAGTGGGTCCTGTGCTCTCCATGTCACTGGAGTCAAGCTATCCTGGCCGAAGAGAGGATGAAACCCCGAAACCGGTCCTAGGAAACTTGTTTCCAGTCCACGAAGGATCTGATCTGGCAGTTTGGGTTGGACTGTTCCCATTGGGTGCAGGGTGAAGACTGATTTGCATATGGCTAGGTTCAAATTGGAATGGCATGGGGAGTAAAAAAACGATGGATTTAAGACCAGATCATTGTACTTGGGTGGATGTATGACATTGTTCTGCATTCTGTCCATCAATTGTTCTTTTTGCACCAGTAGTGGCAACACAGTGAGGTGGTACTCCTCCAACACAACAGCTTCTAGAGATGGTAAACCAATTGATGAAGGGCCAGCAGACCATGAGGCTTCAGTCATCAGGAGTGCAGTTGCAGCTTGCTACACTGCTGCAGAAGGTCAGTCGGCTGTAGCAGACAGCAGACCACATCCAGCATCAGATATAGGGCTTCTGTCAGCGTTCCGTGCCCTCCCCATTTATGTTAGTAGAATATTAGTGAGTGTTTGCTTAGGTGGCTTTAGTAATTAGTATAGGTGTAGGTTTAGGTTAGTTCAGGTTTATTGTATTATATCAGGATTACTCTTGTTAGGTGTTAGTTGAGGATATGGGTGGGTATTTTGATAAGTGAATAGGGGTTGATGTTTAATCTGTGTTCCTTAAAAAATGCATTGTATAAGAAAGCACAAAGAATATATATATTTGTTTAGCTCTTCTTGTTTAGATAGTTTGTGCATAGCTGCAGTTGTTGTTAGTCTCATGTGTAATTGTGTCATACGGGGGTGGGGGTCGATGTTTAACGTATCTGTTGTGTTTTCTGTTTAGAGGAAGATACTCTAGGCTAGATAGGCTAGTTTAGTATTAAGTTAGGATAGTGTAGGTAGTTAGGTCAGCATATATAATAAACCCTGTTTAACTGTTTCACAACTGCTTGCTCATTTAATGCTAATCAGTTGTGACATCATGTACATGTTGTGTGAGTCGCTGTCATTTTTCACAAATGTGTGTTTGTAGGTAGAGCACCTAAGGTGTCACAACTCATAACTTGTTAGTTTGCTATTGAGTCACTTTAGGAATATTAGAATGTCAATGGTAACTGTGAGTGACACTCTTGCTGTGAATGGACACACAGCTCAATACAGGTATTAATGTGAAGTAGCACTGCGCGTGTGCGTGTACGTGAAGCAACATATATTATATGAATGAAAGAATTAAGACCATTGTGACTAATGTGGGATGTGTTTGGTTCCACACTGATGCCTGTCACTTACACATGCTCCCTAGGACCCATTTGTTTTAGCTTCACAGTTTTTCCAGGCTAGTATGCATGGTTGTATCAGCCACCAGGACCAAAACAACATTTACTGAAATTAAATTAAATAAAAAGTGGATTTATGGTGCGTGAACAAATACCCGAGGGTGTCTAGGCGCTAGCTCACAGAACATCTGAACACTAAGACCTGACCTAGAAGGTCAGAGATTGAAAAGCTAGGTTTTTAATGCTTTTATGAAGGCCAGCAGTTCAGTTTTCCTTTTTAGAACTAAGGGGAAGAGAGTTCTATAGTCTGATGGTGCAGACCACAACACTTCTGCTGCTCCAGGCGGTTTTCCAAAATCTGGGTATCACAAGATTATGAGCAAAGGAAGATCAAAGCGACCGAGTTGGAACATACCATTGGAGGTTTTGTTTAAAAAAGCTTGGTCCTAAAACATGTATCGCGTTGAAGGAAATTTATAGGGCCTTAAAACCAATAGTCTTTTTACTGGGAGCCAGTGTAGTTGTCCAAGCGCGGAGGCAGTAGATTTATGCTTAGGAATATCCAACAGTATGCAAGCAACAGCGTTTTGTACGATCTGCATTTTGGTGAGCCAATTTGTACTCAGATTAACGAAAAGACCATTATAGTAATCGGCTCTAGACAAAACTAGAGCTGAGATGACAAGTTTACGAAGATTATAGGGCATAAAAGGAAAGATTTTTCTAAGAAGCTTTAGTGCATAAAAGGATGCTGAGGTATTCATTTGGCCTTCTAACGTAAGCTTGGAGTCAAAGGGGACTCCCAAATTCTTTACTTTGTTTGTTGGAACGGGAAGAGAGCCTAGTTCCTGAGACCAGTAAGAAGGAGACAAAAAAGACGTGTTACCTACGAAAAGGAGAACCTCGGTTTTATTACAGTTAAACAGTTCGCAGCCCTCCATTGTCCAACCTGGAGAAGACAGTCATGAAACTGTGAGGCTGTGTCTGATGGGTTACTTGTCACTGATAGAATAATTTTGGGATCATCAGCATAGGAGATTGCTGAGAAGCCCAATGATCATATCAGTTGTGCCAGATGGGCCACATAGATATTAAAAAGAGTAGGGCTCAGAAAAGAGCCCTGGGGATCCCCACACAGAAGTGTAAAATTAGATGATTTAAACTCAGATAGTGCAACAGATTGTTCTAGATCCGACAAAAATGACTCGAGTAAAGCAAAAGGTTTCCCCTTTATACCTATCACCTCCAGATACTCCAGCAGTTTTTTGTGATTCACAGTATTGAACATGGCACAGAGGTCTAGCAGCATCAGTGCTGCATTGCCCCCAGCATTGACTGTCAGCCTACCTGTTCTGACGCAGAGATCAGTCCCAGTTCTGTACTATGGTCCTTCCTGAAGCCATATTGGCTGGCATCCAGAAATCCATGCTCCTCAATATACCTGAAATTAGCGTATCATGGCCTTTTCAACAATTTTTGCAGGCAGTGGAAGCAATAGTGGTTCGGATCGTAAAAGTTAATTATTTTTTATGAGTGAAAGGATAGATGCTAACTTCCATTTGATTGGAAAAGTAACCAAGATAGACATTTCGTTAAAAATTAGTAAGCGGTGTGTGACAAAGATTTCCGGCAAGAGGTGGAAGATCTTTGTTGGACTCAGATCGAGAGGAGAGCCTGATTTGGTGGACAGCAGTAATTTTGTTACTTGATCTAAAGTCAATGATAAAAAGAAGAAGGTAACGTAGAGGGTTTGGCAGCTTCAGTAATCGAGACTGGAGCCACTTTTGAAATGTCACCATTGGCCTGAGGGCACTGGGAGTAAGCATGGGCGGAAAATCCGTTACGCTCGCGGATTTTGCGGATTTTCGGGAAATCCGCAATCCGCGAGATTTGCGGATTTCCCGCAAAATCCGCAAATTCGCACGCAGCGGATTTTTTTGGCAGCGCGCGGCGTTGGTGATACAATTTTTGCGGCGCGCGGCGTTTATCATCGTTTGCCGAGTTGTTTTTTTCGATAGTTTGCGAGTGCTGAGCCATTTTGGATCTTGCTGTGTGATCCCGCGGGAATTGGCGAGCGCGATTACGTCATCGCAGCTTGCCAGCGATAGTTTGTCAACGCGAGTACGGCGAGATCTCGTCTCGCGGTACTTCGCAATTGCGAGATTTGAGATGCGGCGAGCGAAAATATAAATTTGCAATTCTGCACAAGAAATCCACCAGCAAGCAGCATAAACCTTCTAGAAATGATGATTTTTATGTGAATAACTCCTTAGTTTGACATTTGCCTGCACTTTTTTAGCGAGGAGTCCATTTTGGGGAGGGGGGCAGGGGGGTGGGAGGAAGGAAGTGCCCCATAGTCTTCAACTTCCTGTTCCTGTTCAGCAGGCTCCTCCCAGTGCTTTGTCCATCTCCTGGTCACTTTTCATTTGGATGTGCAGCTGGAAGGATTACTTTTTGTGGATGCTGCTGGATCTTTGGATTTGAGGCCTTTTTGACTTTCTTTGGATCACTGTTGGATTAGAAATTTTACAAGTAAGTTTGTTTGGGGCAATACAGTTGCTGCAATTAAAATTTTGGAATTTTCGATTTTTGGGCTGTTTTGGGGCCTTTTGCCCAGGGGTACTCAGTGGTGGGTGGACTGAGTCTTTCTGTGGGGTGTCTTGAATTTAAACATCATGGAGGGGCTGGATGGCTTGGGATTGTGCTTATTTTTCAGTGATTTTCGTTTTTTTGGGCTGTACTTGTGGCCTTTTCACCAGGGGTAGTGAGTGTTGCATGGGCCTAGTCTTTCTGTGGGGTGTCTTGAATTTAAACATCATGGAGGGCATGGATGGAATGGGATTGTGCTGATTTTTCTGTGTTTTTCGATTTTTGACCTGTTGTTGGGGCCTTGACCAGGGGTAGTGAGTGGTGCATGGGCCTAGTCTTTCTGTGGGCTGTCTTGAATTTAAACATCATGTAGGCCATGGATGGAATGGGATTGTGCTGATTTTGCAGTGTTTTTCGATTTTTGGGGGTGTTCATGGGGAGGGACATGCCATGTGGCTGGTGGCCATTTTGAGTGCAGCTACAGGCACTGGCCATGTGCTGGCAGGCAAGTGGCCATTTTGAATGCAGGCTTTGTTGTTAGGCCTCCAACCATTTTGCCTACTTTTCAACCTTTATTTATGCCCAGGGGTAGGGAGTCTTGCATGGGCCTAGTCTTTCTGTGGGTTGTCTTGAATTTAAACATCATGGAGGCCATGGATGGAATGGGATTGTGCAGATTTTTCAGTGATTTTCGTTTTTTGGGCCTGTACTTGTGGCCTTTTCACCAGGGGTATTTGAGTCTAGCATGGGCCTAGTCTTTCTGTGGGCTGTCTTCAACTTAAACATCATGGAGGGCATGGATTGAATGGGATTGTGCTGATTTTTCTGTGTTTTTCGATTTTTGACCTGTTGTTGGGGCCTTGACCAGGGGTAGTGAGTGGTGCATGGGCCTAGTCTTTCTGTGGGGTGTCTTGAATTTAAACATCATGTAGGCCATGGATGGAATGGGATTGTGCTGATTTTGCAGTGTTTTTCGATTTTTGGGGGTGTTCATGGGGAGGGACATGCCATGTGGCTGGTGGCCATTTTGAGTGCAGCTACAGGCACTGGCCATGTGCTGGCAGGCAAGTGGCCATTTTGAATGCAGGCTTTGTTGTTAGGCCTCCAACCATTTTGCCTACTTTTCAACCTTTATTTATGCCCAGGGCCCAGGGGTAGTGAGTCTTGCATGGGCCTAGTCTTTCTGTGGGTTGTCTTGAATTTAAACATCATGGAGGCCATGGATGGAATGGGATTGTGCTGATTTTGCAGGGTTTTTCGATTTTTGGGGGTGTTCATGGGGAGGGACATGCCATGTGGCTGGTGGCCATTTTGAGTGCAGCTACAGGCACTGGCCATGTGCTGGCAGGCAAGTGGCCATTTTGAATGCAGGCTTTGTTGTTAGGCCTCCAACCATTTTGCCTACTTTTCAACCTTTATTTATGCCCAGGGCCCAGGGGTAGTGAGTCTTGCATGGGCCTAGTCTTTCTGTGGGTTGTCTTGAATTTAAACATCATGGAGGCCATGGATGGAATGGGATTGTGCTGATTTTGCAGTGTTTTTCGATTTTTGGGGGTGTTCATGGGGAGGGACATGCCATGTGGCTGGTGGCCATTTTGAGTGCAGCTACAGGCACTGGCCATGTGCTGGCAGGCAAGTGGCCATTTTGAATGCAGGCTTTGTTGTTAGGCCTCCAACCATTTTGCCTACTTTTCAACCTTTATTTATGCCCAGGGGTAGTGAGTCTTGCATGGGCCTAGTCTTTCTGTGGGTTGTCTTGAATTTAAACATCATGGAGGCCATGGATGTAATGGGATTGTGCTGATTTTTCTGTGTTTTTCGATTTTTGACCTGTTGTTGGGGCCTTGACCAGGGGTAGTGAGTGGTGCATGGGCCTAGTCTTTCTGTGGGCTGTCTTGAATTTAAACATCATATAGGGCATGGATGGAATGGGATTGTGCTGATTTTGCAGTGTTTTTCGATTTTTGGGGGTGTTCATGGGGACAGGCCATGTGGGTGGGGGCCATTTTGAGTGCTGGTACAGGCAGGCCCTGGCCATGTGCTAGGAGGCAAGTGGCCATTTTGAATGCAGGCTTTGTTGTTAGGCCTCCAACCATTTTGCCTACTTTTCAACCTTTATTTATGCCCAGGGGTAGTGAGTCTTGCATGGGCCTAGTCTTTCTGTGGGTTGTCTTGAATTTAAACATCATGGAGGCCATGGATGGAATGGGATTGTGCAGATTTTTCAGTGATTTTCGTTTTTTGGGCCTGTACTTGTGGCCTTTTCACCAGGGGTATTTGAGTCTAGCATGGGCCTAGTCTTTCTGTGGGCTGTCTTCAACTTAAACATCATGGAGGGCATGGATTGAATGGGATTGTGCTGATTTTTCTGTGTTTTTCGATTTTTGACCTGTTGTTGGGGCCTTGACCAGGGGTAGTGAGTGGTGCATGGGCCTAGTCTTTCTTTGGGGTGTCTTGAATTTAAACATCATGGAGGGCATGGATGGAATGGGATTGTGCTGATTTTGCAGTGTTTTTCGATTTTTGGGGGTGTTCATGGGGACAGGCCATGTGGGTGGGGGCCATTTTGAGTGCTGGTACAGGCAGGCCCTGGCCATGTGCTAGGAGGCAAGTGGCCATTTTGAATGCAGGCTTTGTTGTTAGGCCTCCAACCATTTTGCCTACTTTTCAACCTTTATTTATGCCCAGGGGTACTAGTGAGTCTTGCATGGGCCTAGTCTTTCTGTGGGTTGTCTTGAATTTAAACATTATGGAGGGCATGGATGGATTGGGATTGTGCTGATTTTGCAGTGTTTTTCGATTTTTTTTGTGCTCTATAACTGAACTGATGTTCCTCTGTCTTCCATTTTTTTTAGGTGCACAAGACTCAAGAGAACCACCAGTGCCAGGAAGAAGTCCTGCAGCGGTGTGTGTGTGCAGCATAACGTCACGCGACGTCACGTCTGGCCTCAGACAACTCTACAATTCGTGCAACTGCGGCCTGCTGTCTGACCTGCTCTGAAGAAGATGGCCCCGCCCCCAAAGAAAGTTCTCCGTAGCTCCTCTAGCAAGAAAGTTGCTAGTAAGGAGCAGAAGAAGCAAGTTACCAAGGAGGCTGGTGTGCCACCCGCCACGTTTTTTGGGAGCAAAAAAAAAAGTACGCCTGCTGCAGCAGGTTCTGCTGGGGACCAAGCTGGGAGCAGCACCCCTGCTCCATTGGGTTCAGTGCCTCCACCACCACGCCAACTTAAGTCAAAGCCCTTGAGTGCTTCAGAGGCAGTCAGTGTACTTCTCCAATCACCATCGACCAGTGATGTTGGCTCATCGCAAGAAAGTAGCAGCAATGTCCCTGAATCAACACAGCCGCAACAACAACACCATGTGCAAGTACACGCCCAAGTACATGTGGAAGGAGAGGCAGCAAAAGGAGATGCGCAAGCAAAGGTGCATGGAGGTTCACAAGTGCCCACAATAGTTGTTCCTCCCGAAGTAGGGGCACATCAGGAAATCGACAATGAAGCCGAGGTATCATTGGAAGCCACTCCTCCTGATGATCATTCATTGTCTTCCACATCCCTAGCAAGGAAAAGATCAAGGGGGGTGTCTACATCTTCTTCAAGCCCACCTCCTTCTGATGCAAGTGATCTGTCTTGGGAACCACAACTGCGGTCTGACAGTGAGGCACACCATGATCTGACACCGGTACCTAAGCGTAAAAGGAAGGTCGTCCAAAAACTCAAACCTATGGAGTGTGATGAGGCTCAACAAGAAGTGACAGATACTGCTGGTGATGAAGCCTCTCACGATGACGACGAGCCAGTCATCACAAAGGTCACTGCAGCCCCACCGGGCATGCAGCAAAGAGACATTTTGACCCTATCCAGAGAAGCTGCTGAGCGTGATGATGATGTCGGCGAGGAGGCAATGGAAATGGAATCATTAGATTTGGAGTTAAGTAGTACACCAAAACCTACCGCTTCCATATTTCTTCGCAAGAAGGTACCCACCTCGTCCTCGACCTCAATTCGTGGTGGTGAAAGTGCAAAACGTACTGAAGTTCGGCAATCCACATCCTCCACTTCATCTGGCATTAGCAGCAGGACCACCACCACCAGTATCGCCGCCTCCTCCGGCCCCCAAAGACATTTCAAGTCTCCAGTTTGGGACTTCTTTAGTGTTTGCCCAAAAAAGGAAAACGTAGCCATTTGTAGCCTTTGTAAGCTTCGAGTTAGTCGTGGTAAGCTTGGTTCTAACTATGGTACCGGAGGCCAGAGAGGTCATCTTGAGAGAAGGCACGCTGTCCAATGGTTTCCGCACCTAGAGGCGGTCAAGAAAGCCGGAATTGCACGTAATGAAAACGTTGATTTTTCATCTGCTGATGACGAGGAGGTAGAAGAAGACGATTCAAACACTTCACTTACACCCAGTTCCCATGTCAGCAGCACACCCCATGGGAGCCACACTAAGAGTGTGGGAGAGAGTGAGACATCAATGCGGAAAAGTTCATCAGCGAGCGTAACTGGGTCGAAGAGATCATCATCATCCCGTAAATCATTGGTCCAGGGCAACATTAAAAAGATGTTGTTTACAGAAGCGCAATATGAACGCAACCACCCAATGACCCGTCTGTATAACACTAAGCTGGCTAAAATGCTAGCTCTGGACCTTCTCCCTTTTTCTTTTGTAGAAGGGGTTGGTTTTCTAGAATTAGTGACAGCGCTCTGCCCTAAATGGAAGGTTCCTAGCCGGTTCTATTTTGCCCGAGTTGCGGTTCCAGCACTACATGAAGATGTTCTGAAGGTGATTGGGGCAGCTTTGCAGAAGAGTGCTGTTCACACTATACATCTGACAACAGACATGTGGACCAGTGGCGCAGGCGCTGATTACATGTGCATCACTGCACACTGGGTCTCTTTTTCAGGGGCTAAAGCAAAGCTAAACTCAGGCGTTGACACTAACATTGTTTTTAAAGGTGCTCGGAAACATGCAACACTAGCCATGTTTGGTTTGGAGAAACGTCACACAGCAGAAAACATTTTGGATGTCTTTAACACAAAGGTCCTTAACTGTCTGTCCCCACTAAAACGCAAGGTTGGTTATGTTTCCACGGACAATGGCGCCAATATAGTTAAGGCCATGAGGGACGGTTACTATTTCAGAGTGCCGTGTTTGGCGCACTGTATAAACCTGGTTGTCCAAAAATTCTTGGGTAATAAACGCAGTGCAGCGTACGGTGTATTGGAGACCTGCCGAAAAATTTGCAAGCATTTCAGGCATTCTTTTAAGGCCCGGAAGCAGCTGAGGAGCATGCTATATCAATGTCAAATGCCAGTGAAAGCACTCATCCAGGAGGTGGTAACACGTTGGAACTCAACCTTCTACATGCTTGAGCGTCTGTATGAGCAGTATACGGAACTCGATCAATATTTCTTGAAAGAGGGTATAGAGGAGCTGAGGATGGGTGGGCCGCAATGGAACATAGTTGAAAGCCTGACACGCATGCTTCGTCCTTTTGAGGTCTTCACGCGTGCAGTCAGCAAGGAGGACTCTAATTTGGGAAAAGCTATCCCATTGTTGTACATGCTGGAGGACCAACTGAAGGAGGTGTGTTCTGTGTTTGGAAAAGATGACAAAAAGCAAGACTCTTTGCTTCTGGCTGAGCAATTATTAGAGCTCCTACAAGGTGATGAACGTCTTAAAAAGATCCACTCAGAACAGCATTACATTTGTGCTACTATTCTGGATCCACGCTACAAAAAGGCGCTGGCAGGCCAAGCATTCTTTCCTTTTAATGATGAACATGTTCCAAAGTACAAACGTTGGCTAGCCTTGTCAGCCAAGAAGTTTGAAACAGAACGGCTGGAAATTGAAGGAAATGGCAGTACATCAGCAGGCCATCCCCAGTCAAAACAATCCACTTCTGCACCTGTGGCTGTGGCACAAGTGACCTCTCAGCCGTTAAAGACACCGGCAACCGGATCATCTGCACGAAAGACAACAGAAACATTGGAGGCTGAAGAGGATTGGCTAGCTCTGCGTGGGTTTGGTTCTCAAAAGGTCAGAGGCACAGCAAGAGCTAAGCAAAGTGGAGGAACCTTGGATGAGGACCTTGAGTCGATGGTGAAGGACTATCTGAATGACTCAACAGAGGTCTATGTTAATTCTGACCCATTGGCGTATTGGCATGGGAAAAAAGAATTGTGGCCACAGCTCACCAACCTGGCTTTAAACTACTTGTCTTGCCCACTCGCAAGTGTGTCTTCTGAACGGGTTTTCAGTGCGGCTGGTGGGATTGTAACTCCCAAACGGAGCCGCCTCTCGCCCAAAAATGTGGAGAGGTTAACAATGATCAAGATGAATCAGCACCTCATACCACCAGATTTCAGAGTACGAGAGAGCGTGCCGGATGAAGAGGAGGTGGCCAGCAACATAGATGAGGGAATTTCTACTCTGTCAGGTGACACTGACCTCACCCTGCCTGAATTCGCAGAGTATGATGACGAAGCCTTATTCTTATTCCTGGACCGTGATTCCGACTTCGAGCCCTGAAAATGAGACAACGAATCAATAACTTTCTTTTTCATCCTTATTCACTTTTATTCCTGTGTGTCTGTCTTTCTTTGTTGTGCACAGTTAATATAATTCAAACTTTAATCAGATAATCACAAAAACAAGCCCATCAGCAGAACTGTCTTCACTTGTTTGCTAATTTATTGGAAGGTGCCGCAGTCTGCATTCCTCAGGTTCACAAGTTCAGAAGAACATGCTCCTCTATCCTCCTCCTCCAGACTCCTATTTCCATCAAAGCAGAGGGCTGGTTTACGCCCAATGAAGAAAGACTCAGCACTTGTGGGGGTGTTGTTCTACCTCTTTGCAGGTGAGTTGACGGGTCTGGGGCCATTGCTGGGAAGCACTAAAAGTGGTTTGGACCAAATCCGAGGCGGAAACTTTTTTGTGTTTTTGATGACTTGCTTGCCTTTGAGGTGCTCTTAGGGGGGGTTCCGTCTGTTTGTGGGTGAGTTTCCTGGTCTGGGAGCATTGCTGGGACACTCTAATCTTGATTGCATTTGCTTTTCAGGAAATCCGTCGTGCCAACCCCTACTTATGGCCTAGCTACGCAGCGCGTTTGGACCGAAGGCCCTGAAATATTGCAAGTATGAGATTTTGCTTTTGGCCTGTTTGGGGGTGTTATGCTTCTTGGCGGGTGGGTTGCCAGGTCTTGGGGCATTCCTGGGAAGGTCTAATACCGGGTAGAAGTGGTTGGGACAAAATCCAGGCCGATTTTCTTTTTGGCTATTTCTGACATTTTGCTCTATGTAGCGTTTTCGGGGGCCTGTTTGGGGGGCTTCCTGGTGTTTGTGGGTGAGTTTCATGGTCTGGGAGCACTGCTGGGACACTCTAATCTTGATTGCATTTGCTTTTCAGGAAATCCGTCGTGCCAACCCCGACTAATGGCCTAGCTACGCAGCGCGTTTGGACCGAAGGCCCTGAAATATTGCAAGTATGAGATTTTGCTTTTGGCCTGTTTGGGGGTGTTATGCTTCTTGGCGGGTGGGTTGCCAGGTCTTGGGGCATTCCTGGGAAGGTCTAATACCGGGTAGAAGTGGTTGGGACAAAATCCAGGCCGATTTTTTTTGGGCTATTTCTGACATTTTGCTCTATGTAGCGTTTTCGGGGGCCTGTTTGGGGGGCTTCCTGGTGTTTGTGGGTGAGTTTCGTGGTCTGGGAGCACTGCTGGGACACTCTAATCTTGATTGCATTTGCTTTTCAGGAAATCCGTCGTGCCAACCCCGACTTATGGCCTAGCTACGCAGCGCGTTTGGACCGAAGGCCCTGAAATATTGCAAGTATGAGATTTTGCTTTTGGCCTGTTTGGGGGTGTTATGCTTCTTGGCGGGTGGGTTGCCGGGTCTTGGGGCATTCCTGGGAAGGTCTAATACCGGGTAGAAGTGGTTGGGACAAAATCCAGGCCGATTTTTTTTTGGGCTATTTCTGACATTTTGCTCTATGTAGCGTTTTCGGGGGCCTGTTTGGGGGGCTTCCTGGTGTTTGTGGGTGAGTTTCGTGGTCTGGGAGCACTGCTGGGACACTCTAATCTTGATTGCATTTGCTTTTCAGGAAATCCGTCGTGCCAACCCCGACTTATGGCCTAGCTACGCAGCGCGTTTGGACCGAAGGCCCTGAAATATTGCAAGTATGAGATTTTGCTTTTGGCCTGTTTGGGGGTGTTATGCTTCTTGGCGGGTGGGTTGCTGGGTCTTGGGGCATTCCTGGGAAGGTCTAATACCGGGTAGAAGTGGTTGGGACAAAATCCAGGCCGATTTTGTTTTGGGCTATTTCTGACATTTTGCTCTATGTAGCGTTTTCGGGGGCCTGTTTGGGGGGCTTCCTGGTATTTGTGGGTGAGTTTCGTGGTCTGGGAGCACTGCTGGCTATATATACTTTACTTTGCAAGAGGTTTGAAGCAAATCCATGGTGGCAGAGGGGACTTAGGGCCTAGCTGCAGAGCGCGCGCGGAGTGATTTGGGAAATTTGTGAAAAATTGACTAAGTCCCCATTTTTGTACTTTTGCTCTTTGGCTGTTTGGGGGTCTTCTACTCGTTTTCTCCTGGGTTGACGGCTCTGGGGCCATTGCTGGGAAGCTCTAATACCGGATAAAAGTGTTTTGGACCAAATCCCAGGCGGAATTTTTTTTGTGTTTTTGATGACTTGCTTGCCTTTGAGGTGCTCTTAGGGGGGGTTCCGTCTGTTTGTGGGTGAGTTTCGTGGTCTGGGAGCATTGCTGGGACACTCTAATCTTGATTGCATTTGATTTTCAGGAAATCCGTCGTGCCAACCCCGACTTATGGCCTAGCTACGCAGCGCGTTTGGACCGAAGGCCCAGAAATATTGCAAGTATGAGATTTTGCTTTTGGCCTGTTTGGGGGTGTTATGCTTCTTGGCGGGTGGGTTGCCGGGTCTTGGGGCATTCCTGGGAAGGTCTAATACCGGGTAGAAGTGGTTGGGACAAAATCCAGGCCGATTTTTTTTTTGGCTATTTCTGACATTTTGCTCTATGTAGCGTTTCCGGGGGCCTGTTTGGGGGGCTTCCTGGTGTTTGTGGGTGAGTTTCGTGGTCTGGGAGCACTGCTGGGACACTCTAATCTTGATTGCATTTGCTTTTCAGGAAATCCGTCGTGCCAACCCCGACTTATGGCCTAGCTACGCAGCGCGTTTGGACCGAAGGCCCAGAAATATTGCAAGTATGAGATTTTGCTTTTGGCCTGTTTGGGGGTGTTATGCTTCTTGGCGGGTGGGTTGCCGGGTCTTGGGGCATTCCTGGGAAGGTCTAATACCGGGTAGAAGTGGTTGGGACAAAATCCGCGCGGAAAAGCCTTTAGTTTTGGCACTTTTTGTAACTTAGGGTTCGTTAGGGTTAGCCCTAGCAGCAGGATTGCATGTGTTTCGGGGTGTTCTAGATTTTTCCAACTGAGTTCTGGGGTCTTAGAGCACTCGTGAGAATGTGTAATTTTGGTTGCAAGTCATTTGAAGAAAATCCATGGTGGGAAAGGGGGGATTTGTCATAGTTAAAGAAAGCCTTTGCCACTATTCTTAACTTAGGGTTCGTTAGGGTTAGCAGTATTTCTATTGCATGTGTTTGAGTGGGGGGGATTTCGAGTCTTGGAGCGATGCTGGCTATGGCTACTTTTGCTTGGTTGCTTGCAAGTGGTTTGAATGCAATCCACGGTGGGTAATGGGTAATTAGGAAGGGGGTACTTCGGCCTACTTTTACTTTCAAAGTAAGTTTTGTCACCAGTTTTCTGCTAGGCCTTGTTTTTTGAGATTTGATTGGGGGTCTTCTACATTTTTGCGACTGGCTTTAGTAAGGGTCTGGGTGGGAGCACTGCTAGGAAGATCTAATTTTGTTCTAAAACACAGTTTACAGTACGCCTAGCTTGAGGGGCAAGATCCGCTACATTAATTTGCCCATACTTATTTATCCTTCAAAAGGTGACTCAGAGTACGCACTTTCAAAAATATTGTACTGTCTACTAGGAAAATCAAATTGTGACTTTTTGCACTCCACAGCCTACATACCTTATATTTATTTATCAGTGGTGTTGTAATATTATATCACTTCCTGTTTTTCGTTGAATAATTACAGGCCGGGTTTCAGTCTCTGCAATGGGGAAAAAAGGATGGAGTCAGGCTTCACAGTAGCGAGCCACAATTCAGCATCAGGCAGGCAGTGGACAGGGTGTCTTCTGGTGACCAACATCGATGGACGAGGCGTCGGCTGCAATGGAGGAGTGCCGCTAATAGGAGGATTTTTTTTCTGCAGGCAACTTACTTACCACTTCCAACAGGACCACTACAACCACATAGATACAGTTTTCCTTGCCTTTTTCTCTGACTGTGACTGCATTTCTTGGCTCCCTCTCGGCTTCTACATTGATCCCTTAACACATCACTTAGTCCACTCCACTATCACATCTGCACCACACATAGTCATTTGTAAGTGCTCCTACGTAATTCGCAAGTCGCAGCACGCCCCAGGCCGTAGAGGACTGGGATGGCCCCAATGATGAAGCATGTCACCAAGGGGCAACCCTGGTGAGTGAGGGGACACCTAGAAAAAAAGCAATTTCTCCTTTTCTATCTACTATACCTTCCAGACCAACCCCACTGAGTGTTGTTGTGAATGGATTTATAGTGACCAGCAAGGCTCTCGGGTATCTGGCTACAGAGACCTTATGTTGAATATCGTTATCAATAATTTACACATAGGCCCTTTACTGTTGCATTCTTTCTTCCACAGTTGTCGAATGTACTACTTACTTTTCACTGACATGCATGCAGTAGTGCATGCACTTTCAAAGATTGATGGATAGGTTTGTACCCAAAGAATTGTTTATGTTCAATTGTTTGTCTATGCTGTGCTTTTTTTTACAGGGTGTCTTCTGGTGACCAACATCGATGGACGAAGCGTCGGCTGCAATGGAGGAGTGCCGCTAATAGGAGGATTTTTTTTCTGCAGGCAACTTACTTACCACTTCCAACAGGACCACTACAACCACATACATACAGTATCCCTTGCCTTTTTCTCTGACTGTGACTGCATTTCTTGGCTCTCTCTAGGCTTCTAAATTGATCCCTTAACACATCACTTAGTCCACTCCACTATCACATCTGCACCACACATAGTCATTTGTAAGTGCTCCTACGTAATTCGCAAGTCGCAGCACGCCCCAGGCCGTAGAGGACTGGGATGGCCCCAATGATGAAGCATGTCACCAAGGGGCAACCCTGGTGAGTGAGGGGACACCTAGAAAAAAAGCAATTTCTCCTTTTCTATCTACTATACCTTCTGTCAGGTTACGCAGCCCCTAAGCGCCTACCGTACTATGAAACTACATTTCCCATGAGTAGGCGGGAGACTTGCAGGAAGTTTATCTGGGGAACAGACGCGCTTCCTGTTGCGCGTTATTCTGGTTTCTGTTCTGCACCGGCATGAGAGCGGACGCTCTGCATGCTTTTCTATCGTGTCTCCTGTGGACTATCACCTTCCCCCCCCCCCTGAGGCTCAGTGGGGAGCGCTTCCGTGTTCTGTCCTTGGCGGTAGACGGACTTCACGCGTCTTCAGGTAAAGCCGCTCTAAACTCTTCGGCCGCCCGTGCGGTCAGCTGATTACTGCCTGAACGGATTGTTAAGGGAGGTTCTGTGACTGTTTTCTAACAGAATTCTAGCTTTGATGAATTCCTGTTTGGTTGAATTGTGTGTGGCGGAGCACAGTGGCGGTCTATACCACGTGTTAGCGTTCACATCGGGGATCGTTTTTGTACTATTAAAACGGAGCGCGGTAGTAAGGACAACTACGCGTCTCCGTTGTATAACTGTGTATTTCAAAGGACCTCCATAACTGGGCATGTAGTGAGGTAACTACAGGCTACCCCAGTTCTCTTTGTGTAGTGCACCGTGGGGTGTGTTGTTGGCAGAATTCAGTGGTGGTCGCAACAGCAACTACGTTTTTCTGTTTGACCTTCACCAAAGATTCTCTACTGGGTCATTACTTAGAGAGCGCAGCGTTGTAGTTCTTGCTTCCTACACACTACTGTTTCCCTCTTCCTTTTTGTTGGACCATACATCTTTGCTTTGACTATTTGGAACCCCCTTTGTACATTGAGTCCTCTACCATGTTTGTGGTATGTTGTGAGTAGTGGGTTTGATGTCTTAGTATAACGCGAGTGTGTTTGGTGCGACAGGAGTGTGTTCGTTAACTATATGTTTATGTGTTTCTTAGGCCTTCCTCACAGATTGTGGCAGAAGGGCTATAGTATTTCCTATCCAAGGTCATGTTTTCTTGGTGCTCAGGTACTTGTCTACTTCCTTGGTTATTTAGTGAGACTATATGAGAGTACCCTTGTATGTTAGGACAGCACTTCACTGATGCCTGTCTTGTCTTCTGTTACAGGTATCCTTTCCCTGCTGACCCTACCTTTACCCATCCCACATTTTTTATTTTAGTTTGTTATTTTTCTCCCCCGCCTAATGGCTCGAACACCCTGTGTTTACACTTCTGGGTGTTGGTGACATTTGGAGGTGGAACCATATTTGCATCGACTGGATCACGGGGAGTAAACCTGACACCTTCCAGACCAACCCCATTGAGTGTTGTTGTGAATGGATTTATAGTGACCAGCAAGGCTCTCGGGTATCTGGCTACAGAGACCTTATGTTGAATATCGTTATCAATAATTCCACACAGGCCCTGTACTGTCGCATTCTTTCTTTCCACAGTTGTCGAATGTACTACTTACTTTTCACTGACATGCATGCAGTAGTGCATGCACTTTCAAAGATTGATGGATAGGTTTGTACCCAAAGATTTGTTTATGTTCACAATAGTTTGTCTATGCTGTGCTATTTTTTCTTGTCTCCCAAAACCTTTCCCAAAAACCCCCGTACCCATCCATTTTTCAAACCCTAACCCTCTTCCCCCGGGCTGTGTGGTTTTGATTGATGTGTGACTAAATTATTATTACAGCAATAAATCCACACACTTGCTGGGTGGGGAGGATAAGGTGATAGCAACAGGCTGGTGAAGAAATCCGAGGATATATTCTTACTCTGCTTGACAAAGAACCATTGCTAATGTGAAAGAACTTCAACCGAATTAGTACTTATACTTTACCATTTGTTAGGCTACAATGTGGCACTGCTCTACTGTACTTCTGTCACCTGCTATATTCTCAGTTGTACCGTTGAATTGCTCAGGAGGACAAACCAGATTTCATTTTCTTTTTTTTCATAGGCATGCAACTGCCACTGTGTCACACCACTAGTACCACCGCTATGAGGAAATTTTATCCGACCAAGATTGCCAACGTTATTCGGTGTTTCCCGTGGAGCCAGCCCTGGGTCTAGCCCTACTTTCAAACACAAATTACAGGTAAGATAAGCGTTTGGTGGTTTGGGGGTATAATGGAGTATTAGTACGAGAGACGAGAGACTGAAGGTAGTACTACTAAAGTCCTAGGACTCTTGGATTCACTTCACTTAGTCTGTGAGAGGCACTTAGTGTTGAAAACATTTGGGCATTTACACTTAAAGGAAGAAAATGGAACTAAACTTTCAGGAAAACAGTCAACGTTAAACCCCCACCCACCAGGCAAGCAGTAAAAAACAGGTATGCTCAGATAAAGTTTGAAAAAGTATATTTATATCCCTAACAAAATAATCTCCCGCAAGACCCTCCCTAACCCCAACGATTGTCCTTCAAAAGTCCCCAAAAACCCAACTCCCAATTCCCACCGCCCAAAAGTCTCTAAAAAAGGGGCAAGGGACACTATGGGTGGATGCTGTTAACTTTTTGGGCCAGGGCATCATGCTCCTTGCGGAGCAAGGCGAGCTCCTGCTGAAGGCGGGACACCATCAGGGTAGTGCGGCGCAGGCGTGCCTTCACTGCCTTGCAGGTGCAATGCCTGTGAGAGGCAGCTGTTGGCCTTGCTGCTCGGCGGTGGCGTTTGCCTTTGGCAGCCCGGCTCAGTCTGGGTGGACCACTGTGCTGGGTGGCAGCCCGTGGGGCCACGGAGGCCGATGCAGACGACGTTGTTGTAGTTGTCGACTGCACACTTTCCACGTCCTCCAGGGCCACCAGCCGCCGATATTCCGCAACGGTGGCCTCGATCCTCCGTTGCCGGGCCGCTCTAGCCAGCTCCTTCCTCCTTGTTCGTTTGGAAGGAGAACCTATATGAAGAAAGAAAGACATAGTCTGTAACCAATGCTCTTTAAGATTAACTCAATCATTCAGCAGAAATTTGTGTTGCAGTACAACTAGCAACTTGCAAGCGCATTACATAACTATTGAGGCCAGTATCTATCTAACCTCACACTTCTTCATCCTTGCTCTAACATTAGTGGGAGTTTAAGGAACAAATTCTACGAGCACTGTGGACTTCCATTGGAGTCGACTATGAAAGTACACCAGTCTTATTCTTCTTCTTATCTCTTGTTTTGGAAAATTGGTACGTTATTTTCTGCAAGCCGGCATAATGCCAGCGCAGTAAACTTGCACCCGAGAAAAAGAGACGCACGCCATGAGGAGTGACCTAGACTTGCGTTGCCGTTGCGTTACTGTACCCGTCCAGTACATGCAGGTGGTGAAGCTCTTACTTTTCTATTACGGGTGGCACTGAGAATACTCTGTTACAACTCAAGGGCTACTGCTTAATTAATTTAACTTTCACCCTACAGTGGAAATGAGTACTAGAAATGGAAAATTGAAGAAGATAAATAATCTGATTATCTATCACTTCACATGGGATGTTTTTGCTTATATATGGGATGACTTTAGGTGCTTTGCTTTTTATTGAGTGACCAGTGATACATCCACACATGAATGACTGAGTACTACTAAACTTATTAAGAGAGGTAGGGAGTGGCCACCATAATAACCGGATCTATGCAGTGCTTGCAATACAAACTACTGCTACTATTTATGGTAGTATTTGGACAAAATTAAAAGTTCTTTTCCTTGCCTTTCCTACACTGGAACGGACGTGCGGGTGCAGTGTTACATGCTCTTCAAAGTTACACTTAGTTCATCCACTGACCGTCTACTCTCTCTAGATCATGGGTACTCACAAACTTTCTCTCAGGGGCTACATTTACAGTGTAGTTTGGGGCCGAGGGCCGCACTGGTGGGGGCGGAGTCAGAGGGGGCGGGGCTAAAGCAAAACGATAACTTGTGACCATGAGGTTGCACACAGGTCCCTGCAGCAGATGCCCTCATCCACTGAGCCACCAGACCCAGCATTTACATACATCTCTCTCCCTCCTGCTCTCCCTCCTGCCCTCCCTCCATCTCTCTCTCCCTCCTGCCCTCCCTCTCCCTCCCCCTCTGTCATCTCACTGTGTGTGTGTCTATCTGTGTCAGCCTTCAGCCCGGGTTGAGACCGCTTCCTCAACGCGCACACACAGACAACAACACCAAAGTACTTAACAGGTCTTTAAAAGACCATTAACATATTATTGAGGCTTTGTTTGTTTTAGCGCCCCTGCTTCTCCACCCTGACAATGACTGCTTGCCCGGCCCCACAGAGCAGAGGCTTTGTTCTATTTCACCTCTTTGTGGCCTTGCATCTCCACTCTGCTCTGTGGGGGCCGGGGGAGCAGTGATTGTCAGAGTGGAGATGCAGGGGCGCTAACAGGTGAAATACAAAAAAGCCTCTGCTCTGTGGGGGCCGGGGGAGCAGTGATTGTCTGCAAGGTCTGCGCACCGCCAAGGAAGGCTTGCCGGGCCACCACCGGCCCGCGGGCCGTACTAGGAGTACCCCTGCTCTAGATACACATATGCTATCTAAGAGTCAGATAGTAGCATGATCCAGGTATATGGACACATACAGTTTCTGTGTCACCCACCCAGGCTGTTGTCCTTCCACCCATCATTGCTTCATCATTCACCCAGCCATGCATCTCATATTCTTGCCTTCCCAGCTAGTCTTCAATCTCAATAAGTAAGGAATATATAAGAGCTTACCTCTGGCCGCCACCACCACCGTCTCAACTCTCACAGCCGCCGCCTCCTCCCCTGAAGAATCGCCCTCCGCCTCCGTGTCGAGCACCACCACCTCCACACTGGCCCCGCCACCAGATGTTCCACCTACAAAGTACATTTAAGAATGTTAGAATAAAGCACTCACTAGTCACTAGTATTTGGTCTAGGAATGAAGACATGTGAAAACAATGTAATTTGTGACTGTCTACGTTAAAGTTAAAAAAAAAATGTCCCTTTTTCCAGGGAAGGTTGTCTTGCTGCACTTTTTGGCACAACTGATGAAGGCTGTTTTTTTAACACGCACCATTTTTCTCCACACAGACAGAAGATGGACTTCTAACAACAAGATCAAGTTGAAACCAGGTGAGAGCTCGGCTCGACCACAAGAAATGTCTTCAATTAATCGTCAGCACTAACCACTTTTCCATTATCAGTTAAACGTTTAGTTTTATTATGACTTGATTTTAATAAATGTGTTTACTTTTATAAAGCTTTTAAACTTAAATACAATCTGTGTTTTTTGGTCCAGACTAGAGTGACTGAGCGAAAGGTTTTGCAATTTTTGCAAGCATGAGTCCAGATAGAACACTTCAAAAGACATTATGGACAATCCCAGAGGACTGCACTAAGTTGATAGAGCTATTGCTGACTAGAATTATGGGAGTTTCGCCAACCGTGCAATCTTAGTTAGCTACACAGACAGACTAATAAGAAAAATCTAGTAATACCACAGGGAGTCATAGTAGAGGCAGGATAAGAATTTAGATACAGTCTACAAGAAGAGCAAAGACAATTTTGAAAAAAGTCAAATGAGGAACGCTAGGAAAAATAGGTACTAGTCTAAAATGAAAACTTACTGGGGCCAGCAGAGGAGCCCTCGCCTGCCCGATCCTGGCCCTGTTGAACAGCATCCGCCGCCTGCTGCTCCTGTGTCCTCCTCTCGCCCCTGGGGGGAGCTGACGTACAACATGAAAGAAAGAACAGAAAACATGGATGATTGTTGCTTGTCAATGTCAACCAAATCAAACATTTCAAAAGAACAATAACAAAATATTTCCGTGAAATTATATTGATTATGGTTACTTTTCATTTATTTGCGGACCTGTGACTTCGAAAGTCACGTAACTCACTAAACAAAGTACTGAAACGTTCACCTAGGACTGGCAGGCAGCAGTCCGCAGGCAAGACGCAAAGTGACAGACAAACTCCATTGTGATTTCAGTCAGATCAGTGACAACACTAACAGTTGCCTGCTACATTACCAGTCATTTAAATAGTCAAACTATCAATCCACCGCCACTATTTTTCTTATTGTCAGGGTTACAAAGGAAGGGGCAGATTTAAGCCCTTGCGGCTCTTTTGCGCCGTTCTTGCGTGACTTTTGTGACGCAGCAGCTAAACAAAAAAGGGCGCCATGGTGCGGCGTATAATATCATAACAACGTGACGCATTTGGGAGATGCATCCCGTTATAAAGCCCTGCGCCATCAGGGGGCGTTCCGGCGCAAGGGAGGGCATTCCTGCGCTGGAACACATCCTAATAGTGGCTGAGGGAAATCTACAAAATATCAATCAGTCACCTTTAGGACAATGATGCGTCACACAAACCCTGCACCTGCTTGAAGCAGACGTACGGCTTGACCCAGCATTGGGGAGATAGGGTACCCCAGAGCATTGATGGAGCTGCGCCATCGTTGCGACGCAACTCCAGCAGTAAAGCTTCGGTGACGTTTTGGGCCCATGGTGCGCCGCATTGCAAATACGGCGCACCATGTTTGGTGGTGGTAGCGGGCCGCACAATTAATGGCGCATCCCTGCTACTTTGCAGGGATGCGACGGTAATTGCAATTCTGCCCCTTAGGGGCATACTTACTTACGCGTTCTGGCGCATCTCCAGAGATGCGCCAGATCAAATGCGTCACGCAAAACTACCCTTGCGACACGGCAGATGTGCCTCATTTACAATGCGGCGCGCCCTGGCGCAAGGGTAGGCACTTGCGTGACGCATCTCGTCACGTAAGAGCGGCGCATCGCTGGAGTCACGTCGCCAACGCAATGCAACTCCAGTAATGCTCAGGGCCACCCAATACTTAACATGCTGTGTCAGTCCTTTCGCCTGCTTCGAGCAGACATAAGGAATTGAATTGACGTAGCAGCGTCGCAGAAGTGCCTGCGTTAAATCTTGTACATTTCACGCAGGCAATTTTGCGAGGCGCACAGCCGCTGGACCGCCCACCCTGCGTACTAGGAACGCACCCATTGTGGTGCAGGCCCATGGCTTTATAACGTGACGCATCTCCCTAGATGCGTCATGCTGTAAATGACTCGCAGGGATGCGGCACGTTTACGCCGCTGTTGCGTCACGCAAGGCAACGTAAACGTGGCGCAAGGGGCTTGTAAATGTAATCTGCCCCCTAGTGTCTAGCATTACGCAGTTCTGTAAAGTACACTTATACATAATAGTTACTCAGGCCAATGAGACCACGAAATAGAAAACAAATAAGCATAGTAGCAACGCCACCGAGAAGGAGAGCAGTGCACCTGAAATGCACAGAAGATTTTGAAATATAATTTAACTACAATGTAATCGTCATCAGCGGCATTATTGGCTTGCTCCATGTAAAAAACAAATATTTGCAATACAACAACACAGAGCAGGAGAAAACATCATAGTAGTGAGTGATTAAATGGCTACTACTACTCACCAAGCCCGGGGATCTCCAAGCCGAGCTGGTCCAGCAGGTCGCGCTCGCGGTCCAGGAGGTCCGTCCAGCGATGGGTGACCTGGCTGTAGGTGCGCTGGACCCCGTAGAGGTGGGATATGGCCCAGCACACCTTCTCCCACCGCTTCCGGCGCTCCCGCATGTTGTAGCCGCCGGCCGCGATCCTGCCGCCTCCCGCGATGGTCCTGGGCAGGCGGCGCTGGACGAAGTAGACCAGCGCGCCCACTTCCTCCGGGCTGAATATCTCCCGTCGCGTCACCTGCTCCCCCCTCAATCTCCCGCATGCTGTCCTGCCACTGGGTCCAGCACTACTCCCCCCCGCCGCTGCGGCCCTCAAGTGCCTGGGCAGCTTCACGGCGCCTGGCTTGACCATGGTCTGGGCAGGTAAGGTAGGAAGAAGTAGAAAATTAAGAAAGAATAGGATAGGGAAGAAGAAAAGAGTTTAAAAAAGTAGTTTAAAAGTAAAGAAAAATAGCAGAAAAGACAAAAATATACAGCTAGGAAAAGAGAGGGATAGATAAGAAGCAAAATCGTAAAAAAAAAACTGAAAACAAGCAAAGGATGGCAAAGATACCAAGAGGATTAAACACCATGCCCAGACACAGGAAATGAATGAAAAACAAGATGGCCGGCGCCCGTTCACGAGCGCGAAAGAAAGTTCGCGCGAGATTTTCCTCGCGATCTCGTGCGAACCTGTAGATTTCCCGCGCGATCTCGTGCGAACCTCTACTCGCAATGCGCTTACTGCGCGAGATTATACATAGCGGGCGGAAACGGAAATACGTCACGGAAACAAAATGGCCGCGCCCGTACTCGACCTTGGGGTAAATTCGCGTGTTGCGCTGCAAGCGGCTCGCGAATACTGCAAAAAAACTCGCGAAACAACAAGCCGCAAAAAAAATAAAATGCTCATTCGCACGAATTGGCGGCTTCCGCGGTCGGTTTCGCACGACGCCGCGCCCCGCGAATAGCGCGAAAAAAAACGAAAAACGATTTCTGCAAAAGCAAAAGCAATGAGCAGGTGCAAAAGGTCAACCTCATGATTTGTAACGATTCTTTGTAGTGCTTCCTGAGGGGGCCCTCCAGAATTCGGTTGCCTGCTTGCAACTATTTTGTGTGACCCTGCTCTGACCTTAACTGTATGCCACAAAGGTCCTGATTTACAGCTAAAGGAGCAGACAAGCAGGTGCCAGGCTGGAACTTTAAATTCTTTCAGTGACACATTAATTAGCCCCTAATTCATTATTGTCAGTTGGGGCAGGGCAGGTGTTGTAACTAATTTTGCAACAATGAAAGCACTTAGCAAGTGCAAAAGATCACTAATCAGGGCGCACTAAGGAAGCAGGTGCCAGCTAAAAAAATATTCTGTGACACATTAATCAGCCCCAAATTAATTCAGGTCACTTGAGGCAGGGAAGGTGTGCTTTGCTTTGCCGAAAATAATGTACACTGGACAACCAGAGGGTGTGGTGATGAAACAGAGGGTGGCATGGGTGGGCCAGAGGGTGGCATGAGTAGTCAGAGAGTGGCAGTGGTGACAGAGAGTGGCAGTGATGAAGAAGAGTGTCCCAAACAGGCTGGACATGTAGAAACAACAAGTTCGCAAAACTTGCGACCCGACAGGTAAGTTCGCAAATTGCGAAATTGTAAAAACCCTCGCGAACTGGCAGAAACACGGGCGAACACAAAAAAAAAAAATACGCAAATTCGCGGGAATTCGCGGATTTTGCGGATTGCGAATCCGCAAATCCGCAAAATTCGCGAACGCGAGATCCGCAAAATTCGCCCATGCTTAACTGGGAGGAGATTGGGCCCAGAGGCAGGGCCACAGCAAAATTGCTGAAGACAACCTTAACCTTGTCATGAAAGAAGGTGGCTAAAGAGATACAGAATTCTTGACTAGAATTTGTTTTTACAGCCTCCAGGGGTTTAGGTAACTTCTTTATTGTGGCAAACAGTTCTTTGGATGAGTTTTTTGATGCTACAATGGTCGCGGTGTAGTAGCAAGTTTTTTCTCTACAAATTAACTCTTATAAAATAGCAAAGACTGTTTGTAAACTTTCCTGTCATTAGTGCTATAGTGAAGTCTCCATCTCCTCTCTAGATGACGGCACTCTTGTCTTAGTCGCTTGAGTTGTTCTGAGATCCAAGGTTCAGAGGGTTTGGATCTGCAATTGGAATGTTTCTGGGTCAGGGATCTCGCCAAGGCTTCAGCCAAGATTAGGTTCCAAGGGTGGAACCTATTAAGATGTATTATCGGACCACTGTCTGAACAAGGCTGCTGAAGGTTGAGGGTAAACATGATTGCTTTGTGATTGGACCAGGTCAGGGGGAGAGGGGGTAGAATCTGGAGGGAGTCATTATTAGAAAATATCCCATCCAGCAAATGAACTGCTGAGTGGGTGTCACCAGTGACCCATTGTGAGAGACCTAGGCTTTCCATTACATCTATAAGGTGGGCAGCATTCCTGTCTCGAGGGTCCTCTAGGTGTAAATTGAAGTCGTCCAAGAGTGTAAAATCATTCAATTAACATTGACTGATCGACTACTGTTGCACTTCATGATTTTGATCTTGGATTCCTACATGATAGTTTCGATGTAGTTATGGATTACATGTACCATTTAGCACGCACTGCGCATATTTATGCCAGGATATCAGACTCACTACAAACTGCAGATGTCAGATAGTGCCTTCAGAGTCAGCACTACCATTAGGGACTAGTTACTCCATTCATTACCAGAAATCCAACATGTTGATAACTGAAACTATATTTATTTACACGTCAACCAAGTAGCAAGGTACAACTGGCAGTGTTTGGGGCAACAACACCAACATACGTTGTGAGCCATTGGATTTCCAGACCCAGTCCTAGGGTGATACATGCCAAGGAACATGTTGAGGAGAGGAATGTTCCAGTGAGGAGGAAGATCCAATTGCCATTAGGAAAGAAAGTCCACATAGACAATCCACAATGGGATAAGAGCAACAGGTGGGCAAGCTAATGGAGGACAGCACCTGGATATTAGAACAGGGCATAGGAAAAATTGTCCATGTGGTATAGAGATATGCTACTGGGCTGTTTTCTTTTGCAAAGTACAGACGTTCACATCTTCCTCCTCTGATGTCTGTGTTGTCTCATGTGAGAGTGTTGAAGGTCTTGGAGCCGACAGATGCATACACACATCAGGTGTTGAAGATGTGGACCCCTGATTCCCACCAGCATTTCCCTGCACAAACAAATAAGGCAGCAAAGCACTGAGAAGGACCTGCTGTTTTGCCAGCACAGCAGCTACATTGATGTGGTAGCAACCCATTGTAGCAATGTAGGATTCCTGATTCTGCCCCATGAACATAAGGATGATCTGGATAGCCCCCAGCCTGTTGACAACCTCGCTGATGCAATGTTTGCAGGGCATTTGCTCATGCAGCTGCCTCATGACACCATTGATGTCAGCCAGGGACCAGTCAAAGCAATGAAGTGGAGAGTAGGTGCCTCTTACAGCCTCTGAGGAGTCCATATTCGGGCTGAGGCACCTACACACTCCCTTTAGGGTGGCAGCCATGGTCTCCATCTCCACCCGCACCTCATTTACCAGCTCACGCTGCACTCCTACCACACAACATTGGAAAACTGTTTGAGGGTCCTCAGAGTTCTGTGCTGCGGGGGGCTGGCAATTGGTGTTTGGTGTGTGAGAGGCAGATCATGTGGAGACCATGCAATGCTGTTGGCCCTTCTTGTAACAGGAGAGGGTGTTTGCATGGAATCGAGGATTTCCTGGAGGGTGTCTTGATCAAGCCTCAGCAGTATGTCATCCTCCGCAGGATCCACTTCCAGGTCATGCATCTGGTCAGGAGTAGGTGCTTCTTCCCCTGGAAATGGAAACATAGATGTTGTAGTGATCCTTCTCTGTTGCTCACAAGAGTCAAAAGCTTGTCCATCAGGGCTTCAGTTAGAAGCTAATAGAATGGGTAAGCATTACCAGCATCCTGCCATGCATACCTACATCAAACAGAACAGGGAATGACTACCCCATATCTATGATATACTGTGCATTCCTGTCCTCTTCCATGGGGCAGGTGTACAAATGGGTACCATGCACCAATGCAGGCATCCTTGCACCATGTTGCAAGGGTGGTTACGTTCATGCAGGTAGGGGCCCCATCTTTTTGTTTAATTCTTTCTTTATTAACATTTTGCAAATGTTAAGCATATAGACAGAACAGTGTTTATACAGTCAAAAGAGAACGGTGGTTGCCAACTGTATGGTGCCCAGTACCTAATGATACAAAAGGGGACAGATGGGTATATCATAGTGGCCGCAATGGGCCGCCGTGCAGTGTCCATTGACAGAAAATATCAAGGTCGAAGTGTTTCAGTGCCGGAAGGCTTGCATTCAGACAGCATAGATATAATGCAAATTGAACCAAACTGGCGACATAGGGCACACCAAAAGGAGGATAACACAAAGCAAGGAAGCAGGTAGGGGCACCATCTTGACCTGAAAATGGAAAAGGAGTCTATTTTCTCTTTCTGCTTGTGCTGCTAAATGCGGCAAATGTGGCAAAAAACTAATTTGTGGATTACTTATGTGATAGCTCCTTGTTGTTAACTCTCTATACCTCCCCTGGTGAGGCATCTGATATCGAAAGGCAGAAAGGAAACTGTAGTTTGGAACGTGCATGTAAAGAACGGGTTGTTGGGATGTTTCAACACTTCGAAAAAGAAAGATGGGAATGTGATAAGGGTTGAATCACAGAATCAGGGAGGAGAATAACAGTTAGGATGTTTTGGTATACAGGGTCCCCTGTGAATCATTTATTAGTTGTGTAAAGCGCTGTTTGACATAAATGTTTTACCATGACATAAATGCTTTTAACGTGCAATATGTTAGTATTTAGAAATGTTTACATTGAGGTGCATACAATGTGTGACAGTGGCTATTTATTATTTATTTACAGTAACCCCCGAAGAAGGGCGTTGAGCCCGAAATGCATTGGGTATTTTAAATAAACGCTGCCTGATATGAATTGATGCTTCAGTCCTGTTCATTGATAAAGTCTGGATTGACACGGTTTGAACAGTAAAAACTCGGAAACGGCACATACACTCAGCGTGCGGACCCGCATCAAAATTGGAGAATAAGTTTGAGAAGTTTGAAAAATTATGGATTAAATTGGAAACAAAGCGAATAAACAAGTAAACAATTAAGCAATTGGCACTTTGAGCAGTGCGATTGTTTGGGGTGCGACGAAACCCCACTACAGTGATGCATCTGATATCGAGGCATGTCCAGGTGCACAGCTTTTCATGATGTAGGGAATGTCTTACATGCCATGACAGTTACTTGGGTACACCCACCATGAGCCGCCCCATGGCATGCCTACCCATCGTAGTGTGAGGCGCTCAGCTACTTCCACTACATTGGCTCTCTTCATGTCTACACGACCATGAAGAGCCACGCAGGGTGGCATTATCAGGCCTTGCATATATGTGTAGGCCCAGTGCACAGTAGCAACAGCCTTATAAGTGAAACTCCTGCTGTGCACTGGCCTTGTGTATATGCCCCCAATTATTTGGATGTCTTGACAACCCTACTGTACACATTGCTAAATTATTCCCCATGGAGCCAAAATTTCCTGTGACCAATACTGTGCCATTTGCTCATGTGAAAGAGATGTGGGTTGAGTAAATATTTAGTTATGTACCTGCAGTCAGCATTTTTCACAGCACACCACAGCACTGTGGCTTGCTGTGGTATCGTGAATGCACAATGTGCATTTATGTTTTCAGGGGGTTTGTACTTTAGACATGTCCTCTACGCAGCTTCACATCTTGATACACAGCAGGATTGTGTGAGGCCATGGTCTTAGGATGGTTTTCTGAGTGGTGGATACTGTTGTGAGTTAAGTGCGCACTCACACAGCTCCATATTAGTAGGCAGTGGGCACAGTGTAGCAACTCTGAGGGGATGTGCCAAGTGAAACCATTTAGATTGCTAACAGAGACACTCACAAGTTTTCATCATTGGGTGAGTAGTTCTTCTTCCAACTATCACACACTGTTTGACTCAGGGTCCCTCACTTGGACATGTACATATATCCTCTGCCACGTGCTTTGGACCAGGGACACAACTGTCTGCCTCATACTGATGTCACCCTACCCCTACATTGAGCCTCATGTTCCTACAACACCAACAGTATGTGTGCCCATATCCAATCGACTGACAAGGAAGTCTGTATATGTGGGCTGAGGCTCAAACGGAACCCCACATAGCAGTAGTGCTGGTATTGGTGACATGTACCTGGCCCAGTTTCACACACAAGTGGTCCAATTCACCTCAGTCTCACACCATCCCCTTCTCAAGGGCTTTGTGGTGGCATTCAATGTTTTCCTAAATTTGACTGATCCCCGTTTCACATTCTCAGACTTTGACATATGTGGCATGGTGAGACACTTTGCCTCTGGACTCCTTCCTGCCACATGCTCAATCTTCTGTCAACACTACATCATGTGTAGGTATGTTTTACCCCAATATCCTTCTCTTTGTCATGCCTACTGAGATACAAAACATGTATAGCACTGTCAGAGAAGAGCCCTGGGGAACCCCACACAGAAGTGTGAAATTGGATGATTTAAACTCAGATAGTGCAACACATTGTTTTAGATCCGACAAAAATGACTCGCGTAAAGCAAAAGCTTTCCCCTTTATACATATCACCTCCAGACACTCCAGCAGTTTTTTGTGATTCACAGTATCGGACATGGCACATAGGTCTAGCAGCACTAGTGCTGCATTGCCCCCAGCATGGACTGTCAAGCTACCTGTACTGACGCAGAGATCAGTTCCAGTTCACCTCAGTCTCACACCATCCCCTTCTCAAGGGCTTTGTGGTGGCATTCAATGTTTTCCTAAATTTGACTGATCCCCGTTTCACATTCTCAGAATTTGACATATGTGGCATGGTGAGACACTTTGCCTCTGGACTCCCTCCTGCTACATGCTCAATCTTCTGCCAATACTACATCATGTGTAGGTATGTTTTACCCCAATATCCTTCTCTTTGTCATGCCTACTGAGATACAAAACATGTATAACACTGTCAGACACAGCAGTGCATTTGGAATTGTGAGCCAACCTTGCTGTACAAATGTGGCTTCGCACATCCTTCATATGCAATGTTTCCACATCCACAAACACTGGCAGTTGTATCTGCTCAGCTAGCACCTACAATGCACTGCACTACCAAATGACCCACAGGGACACACAATAGGCCTCATCGATGATGTATTGGCATAGGGCTGCACTGCAAGGACATTTTTCAGCGCTGCCCTGTGCCAAAACACACAGCGCATGAATGTGCATAATGGGACTTATTTACAAGCCCATTGTGCCACCAATGCATCACTTTTTTTGATGCACCGGTGGTGCAATAGGCTTTCCCATATTTACTGGGCCAAGTAAAGTCACCCTGCTTAACTTTTCATGGCCTTGTAAATATAGGCCCCTTTCCCGCATTACTCTGCGTGAAAGGAACATTCCATGGGTGTTGCTGTGGGTGTTCCCACGCAGCATTGCTGGAACCTGACATATTCCCAGATTTACAAGATTTTGTAAAACTGGGAATGCGTCAGAAACCTACGCCTCCCCTGGGAAGTAGTAGGAATGGCACAACATGAAGAAATTTCTCCTTGTTTTTCCTGCAGCATGCATAAAAAAGAGGAAAATAGCATTAATGATTGTTTTTGTGCAGGAAGGTGTTCCTTCCTGAACATAAACAATCATACCCACAGCGCAGGCAATCTTACAAAATGACGCAAGGGTGCCTGTGCTGGCGCATGGCAGCCAATTGTGTGCCAGCGGAGGGGAAAGCAGAGATGTGTTCTATTGTTGTGCATCCCTGTGCTTTGAAAATGACGCAGCACGGTGTGGCTAAATGGCTTGCGGTGCTGAGCTGTGTCATTTTCTTGTATGGGATACAGCACTTTCCTGTCCTTTCCCCTGCGCTGGCACACAAAATGGCTTTCTTGCACCATCGCAGGCACCCTTGCATCATTTTACAAGAGTGCCAGTGACATGTGTATGATTGATTTTGTGTAGGAAGGGGTCGCTTCCTGCACAGCAACAATAATCCCTGCAATACAGGCAACCTTGCACCATGGCGCAAGGGTGTCTGCATTGGCACATGGATGCAGTTTGTGGTGGGGAGAGGACAGGAATCCATTGTTTGCAGATACTTAGTTATCTGAACTTCCCAAAAAGTGATTTTCCCCCACATTGGCCCTTTTTGAGACTTACCCTGTAAGTCTTGCTGTTCCTCATGGGCTGCACTGTCTTGTCCTTGAAGTTCTGCCACCAACTTTTCTGGAATGACAACTGCCAACCCGCTTCTCCAGGTCATCCTGGACTTCCTGCTCCAGTCTGCATAGCTGTATTTAGGCTGTTAAACATTTTTGCCTTTGCCCCCTGCTTTATGTCATGCCAGCGTTTCTTCAAGTCAATAAGTGTCCTCTTCACTTGGTGGACACGGATGACCTTGGTCAATATGACCTGCCAAATGGCTTCTTTCTTTGCTAATGGCACTTTGGAGTTGACAAGCAGCTGGTGTTGGTAGTCTGTCAACTCCGTTATCAGTATCTCATTTTCCTCCTCATTAAAGCTAGATTTCCTCTTCCTTTTTCCTAGCAAGTCAGCCCGGACATCCTGGCTGGTGATGGGGTTATTTGCTGGCTGGTGGTGTCTTCTCCGTGGTCCATGGCTGCTTTCACTGTATTTTGTTTTGAGGTTTTTTTAAAGCATGTTTTGATGTTTCCACATTTTCACACTGTGCAAAAGTTTTGGGCCTCATTATGTGACACTAATCTGCCTTAAGACACTTTCTCAGCAGATGTGTCATTGTTTACTGCACCACTACACCGGTGCCAGCGTCATTTTTTTTACGTTGTTCTCTGCTTGTAACATGGTGCGCCATAACGCAAATATGGTGTTTCCATGATGCAAAATAATGAAGCTGCCTGTCGTACGTGATTTTGACACATTGTTGCGCTGTAGCAGAGATGTGTCATTTCTTGTAAATGAGGCCCTTCGTTTTCTAAAATGATGTAGGGGTTTATAGAGTAACTTGAGGAATAGACTAGAGCTTGGATGTTGTCTTCTGCGATGTCATTAGAGATGTCATTAGTGAGGCCATCAATAAAGTAATTTAAAATGTTATGAGAAATGTAATAGGTGGGGACATAAGCAGTGAAAGGAGGGTAGCAAGTTTTAGTTAGTTCATTGAGCTATAACTAGCTAATCTCAGTGTTTTTCGTTTTATAAATGTTAGTTTGTAATACATTTCAGCACAGAACTATGGTGTCAATATAACCTTTGTTTTGTTCTAGTGAATTTCTGTTATTTTTCAGGGAAGGGGATGATCATATTACCCTTCCTAACAATAAAGTCTCTTAACTTCTGTATTTTTTTCCCAGCATATCCAACACCCCAAATGCACTGGGCCTTTAGCTATATGCATGCTATTAGTCGCCAATCCACAGCAGCCTGCCCTCCATGATCAGTTTGCTGCCCCAGCGGGCCTGCCTGAAGTAGTCAACTTGCCTCCACTGCCCCCTCCCATCTGACCTCCATTCTCTTTCTGCGTGCCACTGTGCCATCCTACCTGGACTTTGTGGCCAGATTGCTACCCCTGATAATGCCGGCTTGCCCTACATGGTCAGTTTGTTGTCCCTGCCCCCCTTCCACCTGCCCTATGTTCTTTGTGTGTGTGCCCTGCCCCCTCATCCTTGCCCTGCCCTCCATGGTCAATTGTGTTGCCCTGCCCATGTTCGTCTGCCATCTGTGGCCAGCTTGCTGTCCCGACGTCCCTCCCCTGGCCCACCATTCTCCATCTGCATGTCCCTGTTCCCCTCCCACTTACTTTCCATGGGCACCTTGCTGCCCCTGCAGGCCTCTCCTCTGTGGACAGCTTTCTGACTTTCTCTCTGTCTCCTTTCTATCTATGAGTGACCCTTGCCTCCATCTACTTCTGCCTCCCCTCTGTTCTCTGTCTGCGTACATCTGCCCACTTCTTCCACCCTCTTTGGTCAGCTTCCTTCCCCTGTCAATGCCAGTCTGCCCTGTGTGTTCAGCTTGTTTTCCCCATCCTCCATTCTCAACCTTCTCTGTGTGTGTACCCCTGCTCTTGCTCTTGCTCTCTGTGCTCTTTCTCTCTGTGGTTCATTGTGCTACCCCTTCCAGCCTGCCCTCTGTGGTCGGCTTGCAGCAACTATCCTTCATCTTTCTCATTCACCCTGATCTCCATGTGTGTGACCCTGGCCCCTTCCTCCTGCCCTCTGTTGTCCATTGCTCTGCCCCTTCTCCTTCTGGCCTGCCCTCTATGGCAGCATACTGCCCCTGTCTCGCTCACGCCTGACCTCCGTTCATCACCTGCATACCCTGCCATCTGCCCTTTGTAGCCAGCGGCTACCCTTGTTCAAGCTGGCCTGCCATCCATTTTAGTTTACTGCTCCCTCCACCTTGCCCTACATTCTCTGTGTGAATGTCACTGCCGCCTCCCTCTTGCTGTCCGTGGTCCGCTGTGAAGCCACTGCCCCTTTGCTGGCCTGTAATCCGTGGTCAGCCTGCTTACCTTCCTCTCCCCTCCCCCTGCTCCCTGTTCTTCATCTGATTGCCCCTGCCCCCTCTCTCTTTGCTTCGGTTGTCCACTGTGCTTCCATTGCCCATAGCAGCCTGCCCTCTGCGGTCAGCATCCTGCCCCTGACACCCTCACGCCTGCCCTCTGCACAGACGTGATCCATACAGGTAACGGGGTGGGGTCGTGTAAGGGGGGAATTTGAGGGACGATGTAGAGGGAAAATTCATTGTTTATTCATTTTTCCCTCTGCATCATCCCTCAAAATACCCCCTTACCCGGCCTCACCGCTGTTACCTGCACGGACAGTGGCTGACTCTGCATACATTCCAACACTGACTTCCATTTTCCATGTGAATTCCCGTGCCCCCTCCTACCAGGCCACCGTGGTGTGCAGTGATGTCACTGCCCATGTCTGACCTGCCCTCTGTGGTCGGCTCTTCAAATCAACACCTGTCATATTTAGTTCCGTGTAGGTCATGTTCATTTTGATACTAGTCATATTTATTTCAACTTATCTTACATGTGTTTGAATATGTGCTACATTCATTTGAAAATGCTTATATTCATTGCTGATTGTCTAGCATTCATTTCATGTGGGCCACAGTCATTTGAAAAAGTATTGCATTCAATTTAATATGTATCATATTGATGCCAATGGATGTAGTATACAGTTCAAAGCTTCCCATATTCATCGTAATGCACATCAAATTAATTTAACTGCAATCATATTTAAGTGAACATGTTTCATATTTAGTTTGGTGTAAGTCATATTCATTTTGACACTTGTCACATTTATTTCAAACATATCTTATATTAATTTGGACATGTGTCATATTCATCTAAACATGGCTTGTATTTATTGATGTATGTCTGACAATCATTTAATGTGTGTCACAGTCATTTGAGTGTCAAATTCAATTTAATATGTGTTATATTCGTTCCCATGTGGGTCATATTAATTTCAGCTCCGGCTGATATCATTTCAATAAGGGTTATATTCACCGGCTTTTTTGTTGTATCCTTTTTGGCAACAGCCATATTCCTTTCAATGTACATCTTGGTATATCTTTTTTCCAATTCAGAGTGTGTGTTATTTCAATTGTCCACTAGGTAGTTTATTTTTTCTGACATGTTACATATTTGTTTTGACACATGTTACATTCATTCTGGCGTGTGTCAAATTCATTTAGAAACACTCCATGCATTTCATGAGATGTCTTATATGGGGGAACTATAAATTTGACATGAATGGCTTCCCATAATACTAGCTCTCAAAGAGACGCACAAGTGGACAAGTTTATATTTCTTTATTAGTACCGGTACTTCACGTGAGGAGCTTAGTTCATGCACTTCAAGAGGTCAGTGTTAGACCTAATTTGTCGTCATTGATTTTCAGTTCACGCTCACCCCAACAAATGGGCCCCGTGTCACCTCAAAATTCAGAACTGGGCAAACACCTAACATCAAAGAAACATTTGCAATGCAATACGTCTCGCATTAATGAAAGTTTTAACTATTGCCGTTGCATTATTATCTGCAATTGCAATAGCTCAAATGTTCAATAATGCGAGCCCTATTGCATTGCAAAATGCTGGTTACTTTCATCACTTTCATCACAAATATATTAGTTTGTTACGTTAAATGGCTATGAAACAATTCTATATTCCGTACCTACTATGCAAACTATTTTAGTTTTGTGTCTAAAGACAGAGCCGGGAACTACACAGCCGCACCAAACAACGAGTGGCAGATTTACTAGACACACTGAAATTACGATAAAAATCAATGGAAAAGGAATGTTGGGATACAATATATCCTTTCACTCCAAAACACACACTGCTAAAGACGTGTTTGGCTGAAGATCCGTTACAGATGCATAGAACAGCTGTAAACACTAGGGGCCATATTCACAAGAACGTGCGATAACTATCACCATAGTAACTTATCAGCAGAATAGTTAACGCTGCCTAACCCTGATTAATATCGCCATGTTAGCGGGGTAATCTCAAGCCCACGGTACATGGTGATAGTAACAGGGAAGGGGTGTCAAACCCCACATACTAATCATCGCTATGGTGAATTAAAATCCAGCGTTGGCCAGCGATACCTTGTGAATGGCCTATTATCACCTGAAAAGTCTCATCATTACTACTTTTAGCTCCCGGACCAACACTGCCCCTGCTGGAAGCCTGGTGACACTGTGACACTGGCATCATGGTGACCAAGGCAATCAGCTTCCTTGAAGTCTGACCATTTATTTAATCAACAATACTGTCATTTCAGTGGTGCTAACTTAGGCAGACACCTTCCATCTGGAATACCTGCATCTTAAAAGGCTCCTGGCAGTGTTCCCTTCCATGCTGAAGGTAGTCGTCCTGCTTAACACTAGCAAAAGACAGGTGTAAAATCCCTGGTGCTACTGCAGGTTGCCCCCTGTTTTTGCTTCACTTCGCAGATCTGGCAGTTCATTGTGAATGTGGTGTTGTGGTTTCCTCGTGTGACAAGGTGTTAGTGACCAGACACTCTGCTGATACTGTAACAAAGTGTTAGTGGCCGACACACTGTGCTGATACTGTGACAAGGTGTCCATGGCCAGACACTGTGTTGACACTGTGACAAGGTGTCCGTGGCCGGACACTGTGCTGATAATGTGACAAGTTGTTAGTGGTCAGACACTGTGCTGATACTGTGAAAAGGTGTTAGTGGCTGGCACACTGTGCTGATACTGTGACAAGGTGTTAGTGGCAGGACACTGTGCTGATACTGTGACAAGGTGTTAGTGGTCGAACACTGTGCTGATGCTGTGATAAGGTGTTAGTGGCCGCCACACTGTGCTGATACTGTGACAAGGTGCCCATGGCTGGACAATGTGCTGATACTGTGACAAGGTGTCCATGGCTTGACACTGTGCTGATACTGTGACAAGGTGTTAGTGGCTGGCATACTGTGCTGATACTGTGATAAGGTGTTAGTGGCCGGCACACTGAGATGATACTGTGACAAGGTGTCTGTGGCCGGACACTGTGCTGATACTGTGACAAGGTGTCCGTGGCTGGACACTGTGCTGATACTGTGGCAAGGTGTTAGTGGACGGACAGAGTGCTGATACTGTGACAAGGTGTTAGTGGTCGCATACTGTGCTGATACTGTGACAAGGATTTATTGGCCATGAAAAACAAAAAGTAATACCTCTGGGACCATAGATTCTCAATTTACTCAGTACGATGGGTCTAACTATTTTCCCATGACAATTTCAATAAATGAAAATTCCAACTTTCAAGTTCTGACGTTTAAGGAAGGCATACAACACCACATTTACTTGTCTTAACAACAATGAACAGCACAACAAGACTGTTTCTCTTCAAAATGTTTTTTTTTTCAAAAAGGGATTAACCTTCAGTTTAACAAAACCACAATTTGATTCTTTTTTATACTCTATTTATACATATATTCTTCATGCATAGATTTTCATATAAATGTTTGCTGTAAATCATAAACAATATTCAAAACCAACGCAATGTGCATATATCTTTTTTTATACACAAAATTATTCTCAAATATATTATATTTTATGTTAATCCTGTTCCTTTTTTCTATCTCTACCAGGATACATCAGACTGGTATTCCTTGGTAATTTTTCACTAGGTGGTCCTATAAAAAACTAAGCTCAGAGTGTCATTCTAACATTGTTCAAAGTTTAGACCATCTGGTTTTTGCTAAACTTATTGGGTCCTTTTATTATCCTAGTTTAGTACTGATACTCCAAGTCCTGTGAAAAAGGAAGTGAATTGTGTAGGTGCCGACGCATTTCGACCTTTGTGCTGCGGACCAGGAGGATTTCTAAGAAGGTCTTCCTCAGGGTTGGGACTGTGAGTGTAGGATTAATGTGATCTAAAATTCATAAAGGAATAGAGAGAAATTAAGTGTAAGTGCTTAAAGGTTTAAAAGGAGGGTTTTGAGCATGACCTCATCACCGATCCTAGTTATCATACCTGATGTACACAGGATATCTGGGTTTGTGTTCCTCCATCCCTTCTTTGCACATACTGAAGTCTTACATCTTCTTGTACTTCAGACAACATAAAGCACACAGTGGATTTGCTACGTTTGGTCTGCACATCTGTGAATACTTGTTCCCCTTAGTAATAGTTGTAATACAATGTATTTAGTACACTCTATTGGAGTGCTCTTTGGTATTGTGCTTATCCACCTTAAAGCAACAATCCACGATCTCCTACTCACTCCTGGTGAGACGGGATCTCGTACATAAATTAGAAGAGGTACCAAGGCACATCCCTCTCAGTTGCTATTCTCCAAATATCATGTTCGCCATTCCAACTCCAAAAACAAATGATTTCACCAAGTTCTGTATTCCTCAAAAAGACATGTACAATGTTAAATATTATTCCAAGTCCATTTATTAACAATTCCTTTCTTTTGCCACACCGTCACAGCCGACGCGCGTTTCGCCCTCCGCGGGCTTTTTCAAGGCTAACAATTTGTATGGTGAGCATGTATCTTTTAGTAGTCAACAAGGAATCGTATGGTCTGTGAGTACATGGGTCCTTTAAAGCTTTTGTTTTAGTGCACCACGAATTCGGTTTATGTAGTATGGTGTCAGTCCTTCTGTTCTTTGGTCAGTGAACCAGTAGTTAAACGTCTGATGGAGCCATGATAAGTCCCATCGCCATCTCGTGTTCAATCGGCTTTCGTATGGAGTCCCAATTTCATTTAGTCTGACTAAATGAAATCGGGACTCCATACGAAAGCCGATTGAACACGAGATGGCGATGGGACTTATCATGGCTCCATCAGACGTTTAACTACTGGTTCACTGACCAAAGAACAGAAGGACTGACACCATACTACATAAACCGAATTCGTGGTGCACTAAAACAAAAGCTTTAAAGGACCCATGTACTCACAGACCATACGATTCCTTGTTGACTACTAAAAGATACATGCTCACCATACAAATTGTTAGCCTTGAAAAAGCCCGCGGAGGGCGAAACGCGCGTCGGCTGTGACGGTGTGGCAAAAGAAAGGAATTGTTAATAAATGGACTTGGAATAATATTTAACATTGTACATGTCTTTTTGAGGAATACAGAAGTTGGTGAAATCATTTGTTTTTGGAGTTGGAATGGCGAACATGATATTTGGAGAATAGCAACTGAGAGGGATGTGCCTTGGTACCTCTTCTAATCTTCTTGTACTTGGCGACCTTTTTCCTAAGGAGTTAAGTACCCTTTGTTAGCCAACTTCACACTAATCAAGGTGTTGCCTAACCTTTCCCATTTTATGCCAACCTTCAACAACTAACCATCTACATTGCTCTGCCATGTTTGTGGAGCGCATGCATAGTTAAGACTAAGGGCTTCTCCTTTGTGCTCGTGTTCCTTTCAAAGTGTTCGTGAGCGCACTATCTATATCTGTGAAGCATCTCCAATTGTGTATTAGTTCTTTTCATGCATCCGTGGACTTTTAGGGGCTCATCGCATGCTTTTTTGCAAGCTCTCATGAGTGTTTGTTATTGTGCTGTTACGTCTGCCATTCGCGGTGTCGTGACCTGTGATTTAGCGTTTCACTCCGTCACCATTCCCCCGGTTGCATTCGTTCTTCATACCGTGATTGGGTTAGCTTTTGTCTGTATGCTTGCTGCTGATAGTTAATGGAGCAGTTTAAAAATCCAGCTTCTCGAGTTCGGCTCCGTTGCTCCTTTCCGCGTTTGTGCATACGCGTCTCGCCTGCTTCGTCAGTTTCATTTGCTGAGCATTCGATTGGCTACGTATATTAAGTTGACGTCTTGCGTCAATCTCGGACAGATGCCTGACTTCCTGTTGTGCCGTTTCCATGTCAACCAACTTTATTTAGTGTTCAGTGTTCTTTGTGACACGTTGGGAATGATGGCGACGATCCTTCAATTATTTTGTTGTGCTGATGTTTGTTGAAAACATCGGTTAGTGACTCGCGAAGCAGAGGGCGACATTTGCGTGCTTAATTGTCAAATCTTGCTCGGATCTCAATTTCACTTCTAAGCATAGACCCCATGTTGTAAATTTATTATCCATTTTAAGACTGTGTCTGGGCATGAACCCTCTAGTTGTCATTAAGATGGTGAACGAAAGTCTCAGGCAAATAATTGTGCTTCCACTTCTTTTTGTATGACCACGATCGTTTAGATCATTTCCATTTGGAATATTCTGCTGTTTTTTTTTTGGCTACAGACAATGTAAATTTATTATTTATTTTCAAACTTTGTCTGGGCTTGAACCCTCTAGCTGTCATTAAGATGGTTAACGAAAGTCTCAGCCAAATGATTATGCTTCCACTTCATTTTGTGTATCCACAATCGTTTTGATCATTTCCATTTAGAATATTTTGATGTTTTTATTTTTTATTTTTGGCTACAGGCAGTGCATGATCTCAGAAAGTTTGTTTAGGCCATTTTCTGTGGTGCCAAGTCTCAATATCATTTTGGCTTCTTGATTCAGCAATTGTGTAGCTGCCATTCGTCCTTTGATATGTCAGAGGACTGTCCACTTCATATCGTTTACTGTATGATTTTGTTCCAACCAGTGTTTCACCATCGGTGCTGTCAACACTTTGAATTTTATCCTCGATTTATGTTGCGTTATTCTTGTTTTTACTGGTTGTGTCATTTTTCCAAAGTATTCCATGCCACATAGGCATGTGACACAGTACACCACGTCTGGGGTATTGCAATTTGTAAACTCCTCATGACGGATGATTTTATTACCGTACATGAACTCTGTTCCTTCCATGGTGATACTGCAAACTATGCAGTTCCCACATCGGTGGTGCCCTTTTACTGGTGGAAGAGATAACATGGATTGTAAGGATGGTTGCACTTTTTTCTTATTGGTGTTTGCTCTCACCAGCATTTCTTTGATACTTCGGTTTTTCTTCAAAGCGAATATTGGCAGTTCTTTAAACTCTTTCAAACCTTTAACACTTTGCCAGTTCCGTTTGATTATTTTTTTAACATCATTTGTAGATCCTGAATAGGTCGTGACAGAGACCAATGGCATATCTTTGTTCTTGTCTTTGGGTGTTAGTAGACATTCCCTGGGTGTAAACCAGGCCCTCTTCATTGCTCTTTTCAGAGAAACATAAAAGACAACTTGCCATATGGCCAATTTCTTTGCATTAGAAGAAATTGTTCCAAAAAGGAGGATTACTTTAAGAATGCTAAAATCCTATTAGAAAAATTGGTGGAACGGAACTACCCTAGAAAAATGAGCAATCTGTCACAAACGGAAATACACTAGATGGAACGTATCTAAAGAAGAACAAAAAGCACTGGAAGATCTAAAAAATAATCAAGACATCATAATAAAGCCCGCCGATAAAGGCGGGGGGTGGTCCTCATGAAGAGAGAAGAATATGAGACTGAAATACGAAGACAGCTTGAAAATGAAGAGCACTATAAAAAAATCGACCATGATATGGAAAGGATGATTACAGATAAATTGACTACAATGATTCAGATTGGTGAAGTTTATTTAAATATTCTGTGTTTGCAATACCACTTTTAGAATGTAGGTATTTGCTTGCCTAACCATTTGAGCCTGCCTCTGCTTGGTTGTGTATTCCTTTGTCTGGGTTTGTGAGTGACAGGGCTGGGGGATTCTAGGAGACAGTCTGAGGCAGCCCAGTGGTGAATAGAGAGATCTGCATCTAGATGAGAGGGAGGAGTTGCACCTGGGACCTGAATAGGGCTGGGCCTTCCCTCTACAATGTTTGCTCCATCCCCTGTGGTGAGTCTGATGTCTCTGCCCTGCACACTGAAAGAAGAGAAGGAAGACTGTCAACAAAGTGTTCCAGGACTGTACTTGCCTTCCACAATGCTGGCTCCACCTCCTGTGATGCGTCAGATTTTCCTGCCCTGCACTGTGAATGGAAAGGAGAAGTCTGGTAAACAGAGTGCTTCAGTACTGGTTTGGACTGGGCACAGGCCGCTCTCCCCTCAGAGAACAAAGGATTTTTGGGGTGTATGTATTGGGAAAATGATCCCAAGAAATTAGATCACTTCTGGACGTACAAGACGAAACCTCTGCTGAGGAGAGGAACCTGAAGAAACTGAGGAGAGACTATTCCCAAGCTGAAGTTCTGCTTGGGGGATTGGCCTGCAGTGGTTGCCCGAATGCCAAAGAGAGGAGAAAGAACCTTGTGGACTTTACTTTCAACTTGTGCAAAGATCTCCAAGGGCTTGGAAGAGAGCTTGCCCCCTGACCGAAGTCCCAGGACCAGTGGACTACATCAGCCTTTGTGAATTGCTGCTGGAAACGCAGTTTCAGTGGCTACAGAGGCAGGGAGCTGTGACCGACTCTCACGACCGGCCCGGTGTCCTGTAGGCACCGCATCAAGTGACGTCCACCTCGAACAACTCAAGCTCTGAGCTCACCGACTCCATCTCGATGCCGTCACGGAGCCGTTTCCCGCACCACGGCTGGAGGACCCTGCGATGTGCAATGCTACACCGACTGGTACTGGTCTGACCGACACGGTCACTGCTGCTGACTTTGAGTCCTGTGAACGCACCGGAGTTGGGCACCACCTCGCATGTTTCGCGACGCACTGCCCGAATCACACCGAATCACACCGCTGTCCGGACTGATTGACACCAGCTCCCGAACTCCGGCTCTGTCGCCGCACCGCAATCTGCAAGCACCGCATCAAAGCCCCGTCTGCATCGCGACAAACACTGGAACCGGCTCGCACATCCGTTCCGGCCGCCTAAAGATAAAGTACCGTGACTGAGTCTGTTGACATTTGAGTGGACCTGGACCACCGCGGTCCGCTGGATTTGTTAGACTCTTTGTTATTTCAACAACGCTGTAACCAGACCAGGCTACCGACTCGCATAGAACCTTGATATAAGCCTTTTCAACCAGAACTCTTGATCTTGAATAGTACTGTGGATTATTTGTGTCGTTCTTGGTCTTGTGGTAACTCCATATAAAATATACTTATTTTTTATATAAAACCTGTGTAATGTCCATTTGTAGTGTTTTCACTGGGTTACTGTGTGTGGTCACAAATGCTTAACTTACACCGCCTCTGGGATGAAGCCTTGCTGCTCATGCCAAGCCACCAAGGGGGTGAGCAGGGATTATTTTAGGAGTGTAATCCCCTCATCCTGACTAGAGGAGAGGGTCCCTATGTGTCACAAGAACCTACCTGTGCCAACAAGCGACCCTAAATTCTAACAATTCCTTTTTGGATTTTTGTTCTATTTTTGAAAGTTGCTTGATTCAGTTGTAGTAGAGAGCAGAATCCATAGCCTCTGCTGATCTTGAATAGGAAGAAGAGAAATTGGAAAGCTACAAAGTTGCACACCTGAAGTTCTTCTGTAAAAAGTTCAATGGTTTCACCTCTGGGTTCAGAGTGAAGGAAGAATCCTACAAGGCGATGAGGGCCTGGGTAGAAGCAAGGAAAACTCCTGAGATTGAGGAGTATGACCTGGCAGTTGTGCAACAGGAAGAACCATTGGGCTCAAGAGGAAGGAAAGTACATTCCCCTGCAGGTAGTATTGGTTCTAACAAAAGTCTGTCTCCAGAGGAGCTGGAGGACAGATAGAAATCCAGGAGGCATGAAATGGAGATGACCAAGTTCAAGGTGAATAGGAAACTGGAAATAGAAATTAGAAGGTTAGATATTGAGGGAAAGAAAATACAGTTTGAGCATGAAAAAGTTTTGAGGGAGGTGGAGTTTAAAACCAAAAGTTTAGAAGTTACTCCGTCTGGTGGCAGCATACCGTCAGTACATACAGAAAGTAGAGTGTATATTCACAAGGATGTGGTGAAAGGGTTTTACAAAAATGATGATATTGGTCAGTGGTTCAGAGCCTTTGAGGTAGCCTTGTCTTCCCACTGGGCCCCTGAGAGAGATTGGGAGCAGGGTTGTGGGGAAGGTTCCTTAGTGAGGGGCGGGACACACTGTTAGACTTGCCTTCTGATGTCCACAATTCATACAGCCACGTGAAAGATGCATTGATGTCTAGATATGGTTTGACACCTGAGCTCTTTAGGCAGAGGTTCAGGAAATGCAAAAAGTTAGAAAAGAGTACTTGGGTTGAATATGTCACTTTCTTTTGCAGAGCATTAGATGGTTGGGTAAAGGGTAGCAAGGTTAATGATTTCCATGGTCTCTTTGATTTAATTGCATGGGAGCCCTTGTCTTATAATTGTTTTCCAGAGCTGCGCCAGCATCTGATAGATAGCAAGCTGACTAACCCTAGGAAGCTTGCTGAGGAGGCGGACTGCTGGGTGAGCACCCGGGTCCACAAGGGTCATATGGAGACTCAGCTGAAGGTGGGCATGGTCCCCAGCAGAAGAGTGGGGGGACAAGGGTAAACAGAAGGAGTTCCGCAAAGGGCCCCAAAGTAGTCCTCAAGGAAACCAAGGGAAAGGTTCCCAGCCTCCCCCTGAGAGAAAGCCAGGGGCCCCCAACAGGTAGTCCTGTTCCCCAGGGGCCCCTCAAGTGTTACAAGTGTGGTGACCTGGGTCATAAGGTGAATTATACCAGGTGCCGCCTGTTTGGTAAACAAGCACCCGCTGGTGCTCCGCCCTGGCAGATGGCTAGTGTAGCCTTGGGGGAGGAGATTGAAGTCCAAATGGGTGGGGTCTCGCACAGATGACCATTGTCTCTTTAGGAGAATGTGAGATGGTCTCAGAAGCTCAGCTACCCAGGAACAGTAAGAAATATGGGCAGCGAGTGACCGTCAATGGCCAAAAGGTGGAGGCTCTTAGAGACACAGGAGCCAGTGTGACAGCTGTCAGGTGTCACCTGGTGTCTCAAGAGTAGATTGTCCCTCATGCACTTTGCTGAGTTGTTAACGCCGACAACACAGAGAGTCATTGTCCAATGGCTCAGGTTCCCTTTGAGTCGGGGTGGTCTCTGGTACACTTCAGGTAGCTGTGAGGCCCGCCATGCCTGTTGACTGTTTGTTGGGAAATGATTTGGAGAGCTCCCCTTGGGAAAAGGTGGAGAAAACGACTCACTTAAAGAGGGTTGGACTGCCTGACTGGGCGTGCGTGACCACCCGGTCAATGTCAGCCAGTAGGGGTTCTCAAGAGGACCAGGAACCTGAGAGGGAGGCCCAGGAACCTGCTGAAGAGGTGGGGTGCGGGAAACTGGCCCCCGAAATTCCCACGGCCCAGGAGGAGGTAGACCCTGAGGGGGATGCCCTGGAGCCTACTGGGGTACAGATAGCTGAACTGGAGGACCTGCCTGAGCTGACCCATTGGCAGCAAGAAGGAGGCCCCTCCAGGGAAGACTTTTGCAAGGAGCAGAAAGAATGCCCTTCTCTTGTGGGCTTGCGGCAACAGGCTGTAAGCCATGCAGCAGGTGATCAGTCAGGATCACATTGGATTTACTGGGAGAATGGTCTCCTGTATAGTGAGCCTAAGGTTGCTGAACCTGGGTCAGCTTGTGTGCTGGTGGTACCCCAGAAGTTCAGAGCCTTCCTACTGGGGCTGGCTCATGACGTGCCATTAGCAGGACATTTGGGGCAGGACAAGACCTTTGAGAGGCTTGTCCCCACTTTCATTGGCCCCAAATGCACAAGAGTTCAGATACTCATTGCAGGACTTGTCAGACTTGCCAGGCAAGTGGAAAGAGTGGGAGGAAGCACAAGGCGCATCTCCAGCCATTCCCTGTGGTCAGTACCCCCTTTGAGAGGTTGGGGATTGACATTGTGGGGTCACTGGACCCCAAGACAGCCATGGGCAACAGGTTCATCCTGGTCTTGGTGGACCATGCCACCCGGTACCCAGGAGCGATACCTCTGAGGACAGTGATGGCCCCTGTGGTGGGACGAGCACTGATTGGAATTTTCTCACGAGTAGGATTCCCCCGCGAGGTAGTGTCTGACGGTAGCACCAACTTTGTTTCTAAGTATATGAAGTCCCTGTGGCAGGAGTGTGGTGTGACCGACAAGTTCACCACTTCTTACCAGCCCCAAGGAAATGGATTGGTTGAAAGGTACAACCAGACCCTAAAAGGCATGATAATGGGTCTTGAGGGACCCATGAGGCGTAAGTGGGACGTCCTCTTACCATGACTACTGTTTGCATACCGGGAGGTGCCACAGAAATCTCTAGGATTCAGTCCCTTTGAGCTTCTCCATGGGCACCCAGTCAGAGGACCTCTGAGTCGGGTTAAAGAAGGCTGGTAGCAATCTCCCTGGAAACCTCCCCAGGATGTATATAGCTACATGCTGGCCTTCAGGAACCAAACCAGGCGCTTCAGTCAACTCGCTCAGGCAAATCTGGAGGCCAGCCAAGAGGAGATGAAGCGTTGGTATGACCAGAATGCCACTCTGGTAGAGCTTCAACCTGGACAGAATGTGTGGGTCATGGCCCCAGTGGAGCCCTGTGCGCTCCAAGATAGGTGGATGGGACCTTTTAAGGTTGTGGAGCGCAAGAGTCCAGTTACCTACTTGGTGGACTTGCAGGCCTCACGATCAAGGCGAGTAAGTGCCAGATCTGGCAGGGTTCCGTGGTGTACTTGGGACATCAGGTTGGGAGCGGCCAGGTGGCGCCCCTATAACCCAAGATTGAAACCATCCTGGCTTGGGAGCCACCCAAAACCCAAACAGAGGTGAGAATCTTCCTAGGTCTCACAGGGTATTACAGGAGGTTTGTCAAGGGATATGGCAACATTGTTGCACCCTTGACAGAGATGACTTCCAGGAAGCAGCCTAAGAAGGTAATCTGGACTGACACCTGTCAGAAAGCTTTTGAGGCCCTGAAATCTGCCATGTGCATGCGCCCGTGCTCAGGGCACCCAACTTTTCAAGTGAGTTTATCGTTCAGACAGATGCTTCAGAACATGGTGTGGGGGCTGTTTTGTGACAGATGAATGAGGAGGGCCTAGATCAACCTGCAGCCTTTATCAGTAGAAGGTTACTTCCACGGGAACAGAGGTGGAGTACTATTGAGCGTGAGGCATTTGCTGTGGTCTTGGCTCTGAAGAAGCTGAGACCTTACCTGTTTGAGACTCACTTCCGCGTTCAGACAGACCACAGGCCCCTCAGATGGTTGATGCAGATGAAGGGTGAGAATCCAAAGCTATTGAGGTGGTCCCTTTCCCTACAGGGTATGGACTTTACGGTGGAACACCGCCCTGGTACAGAACACGCCAACGCTGATGTTCTGTCCAGATTTTTCCGCCTTAGTGATGAGAACTCCCAGGAGATAGGGTAGTTCTCCCTACATTTCAGCTGGCGGGGATATGTGTTAGACCTGGCACCATTGGCATGGGTCTCCCTTCCATTTTTGCTGTTGCCCCATGTATTTTTGCTGGTGTTAGGTGCTTTGGGCACTGTGACACTGCTGTCCAGTGCCACAGTGCAAGTGCTCCCTACTGTAAATTGATGTATGGATTATTGATTCCAAGTTTGGCTACTTTTGTTTACTTGTCAGACCCTAGTCTAGTGCACTGAGTATGCCCAGGGCGTGTAAATCTAAATGCTGCTGGTGGGCCGGCAACACTGGTTGTGCCACCCATAGAAGCAGCCTTGTAAAATGTGTCTAAGGTCTGCCATTGCAGAGCCTGTGTGCAGTCTGGTACTGTCGTGCTGGCTGGGCAAGTGCACCCACTTGCCAGTCCCTAAACCTTCCCTTTTCTTCAGATCAGTCACCCCTATAGTAGGCCCAAGGGCAGGGTGCATTGTAAGTATAAGGCAGGACAAGCCCTGATATGTGTGGCATGTCCTAATCGGGAATTACAGCTATTTTCATTTTTCACTATTGCAAGGCTACCTGTTCTCCGTAGGCCAGAATGGGCTGTAGAATTGTTACATTTTATAATCATAACAGGCACAGAGAACATGGTAGAAATTCGAGTTTAGTATGCCTGAACTGAGAATAATAAAATATATCTTTTAGTGAAGTTTGTTTTAATATCCTGTGTTTGCAAATACCACTTTTAGAAAATAGGTATTCGCTTGTCTAACCATTCAAACCTGCTTCTGCTAGGTTGTGTATTCCCTTGTCTGGTTTTGTGAGTGACAGGGCTGGGGGATTCCAGTAGACAGGCTGAGTCACCCAGTGGTGAATAGAGGGATCTGCATCTAGACGGGATGGAGGAGTTGCACCTGAACCTTGAAAAGGGCTGTGCCTGCCTTCCACAATGCTGGCTCTACCTCCTGGGGAGCGGCTGATGTCTCTGCCCTGCACACTGAAAGAAGAGAAGGAGTCCTGTCAACAAAGTGCTCGAGGACTGTACTTGCCTTCCACAATGCTGGCTCCACCTCCTGTGGGGTGCCTGATGTTTCTGCCCTGCTCTGTGAAAGGGAAATAGAAGTCTGGTAAACAAAGTGCTCAGGAACTGGTTTGGACTTGGCACAGGCCCCTCTCCCCTCAGAGAACAAAGGATTTTGGGGTATAAATATTGGTACCCTGATCCCAAGAAATTAGATGACTTTTGGACTACAAGAAGAAACCTTTACTGAGGAGAGGAACGTGAAGAAACTGAGGAGAGACTAGTCCCAAGCTCAAGTGAGCTTGGGGGATTGGCCTGCAGTGGTTGCCTTACTGCCAAAGGAAGGAGAAAGAAACTTTGTGTACTTTACCTTCAACTTGTGAAGGATCTCCAAGGGCTTGGAAAAGAGCTTGCCTCCTGCTGAAGTCTCAGGGACAACAGACTTCACCCCCAGCTCCTCAGAGTTCTTGTGGAAGTGCCTGCTGCTGTTTTGGGCCTTCTGAGGAACTGCGTGTTGCAAGGAGCTGGAAGCGCGACTCAATGCGAAGAAGCGTGTTGCCGTCGCTGAGCCTTCCGTCGCAACTCCAAAGGAGGGTGTCGCCGCTGGACCTGTCTCACTGCACTGCATCGGAGAGAAGAGTTCCGCAATGAAGAGGAAGCATGTCGCAGTCGCTGCTGCTGCCGTCGCAACTCTGAAGGAGGGTGTCACCGCTGTAGTTGTCGCACTGCACTGCATCATGAGAAGAATCTCGCTACAAGGTTGGAGCGTGACACCGTCGCTATGCCTGTCATCGCAACTCTGAATGAGGGTGTCACCGCTGGAACTGTCGCAGTGCACCGCATCGACAAAGAGCACCTCGCATCCCTGAGAAGTGCACTGCCGTCAGAGCTGCTGTAGTCGCATCTTGGATGTCGCTGTGTAGTTGTCACATCGAGCGGAAGCTTCATGCATCGTGGGAGAAGAGCGTCGCCGCTGGAGCTGTTGCCGTTGCATCGTAAGGGTGTCGCTGCTGCAGTCTACTCATTGAACCGAGAACTTCTCGCATCCCTGAGAAGCGTGCCGCATCTGGAAGATCTTCATGTCTTTATTTTTTTGCACCTGCACTTTGCCGCATTCCCATTGCTGCAACATTGCTTGTCGTGGATGCGCAACGCAACTTAAGGTACATTGACGTAGAGTGTCGCATCTGAGAACTGAACTGAACTAAGCTTAATTTACCACCTTAAAGTAATAGTATTGTGTATTTTTGTCGTTTAATAGTCTTGTGGTAACTCTATATAAAGTCTACTTATTTTTGATATAAAACCTGTGTGGTGTCCATTTGTAGTGTTGTCACTGGGTTACTGTATGTGGTCACAAATGCTTAACTTACAACGCTTCTGAAATAAGCCTTGGCTGCTCGTACCATGCAACCTAGAGGGACAGCAGGGGTTATTTTAGGCGTGTAATTCCCTTTCCCTGACTAGAGGAGAGTACCTACATGTGCCAACCAGAGACCCCCAAATCTAACAGCAGGCTATCAACTGCTATTTCTTGCGGTATATTGTGATTCCAATACTGGCTCTTCTGGAGGTCTTAGTCCTTGTAGTCAGGTGTGCTAGGCGGAGGACTTTTTAGGCGATGAGAAGACTTCGGATGAGGTAGACTCCTGTAAGGAGGCATTAGCTTCCACTGTGCCCAGCAAGTCCTCTCCCTGGATTGTGTACTTCCCAGGGGTGGTGTAGAGCTTCTCAAACGCCATCTCCCTCCTCACAAGGGGCACATAGCGGTCCAGGTTCTCCGAGACCTGCCAGGAGATAGAATAGACAAGAGACAAACTACAGGTGAAACAGTGAGACCTACGAAGTAACAATGACCGCTTATTCATGAAAGACAGGAGATCAGCTGAAGGACAGCAGCATCATAGAGGCATGAGCATGGATCCCTGGTGTCCACCATACTGATACCTACTGATTCTAGGCAGCGTGAGAAGAATGTGTAAGTACAGGGGTATCACAACAACAGAAGGAACAGAAGACAGATCAGAGCCCTGCCTCCACTAAAGGCCAAGCCCCAGTAAGTCAAGAGCTGAGACCACGTGGGAGAGGAGACACAAACATGCACCAGTGGCAGGAGACTGACGAGTTCTTGCACGTGTCTGCCCAAGCCTATGTCATATTAAATAGTAATAATAAGATAATACTAATACCTGGGTTTATAGCTCAAGGTTCATACCACACTTCAAAACATTGTATATAACAGATGTTACTATGACCGACTCATGGTAAGTATTCTGGTTAAAAACCTTCGAAAGGATGAAGGGTTGAGTCAGCCTCACCAGTGTTCGAATTTGATCCAGTAATAATCATTGCTGGGTGTCAGTCAATATTATGTTGGTAATCTTACAAATGAAATTAATGAAATGGTAATGTTCCCACAATGCAAATTTTTGCCTGTAAAGGTCATGCCCACTACTAACTAGATGGTCCGCCGAGCCGGTGGTGAACCCCACAATATTTATACCTTAGACATTAGCACACGCCTCAAGTGTGCGCTGGCAGTGCCATACAATAGATCCACTTTACATGGAGTATACATAAGTTTAGCTCCAAGTTTAGAACTATACTACAGAGTAGCACAGGCCTCTCATGCATATAGTTGGATACATGTCCCGAGGGAACTTGCACACCTATATATAGAAAGAAACGTGTCTGGCACTGACACTTTCACTCAAGCCTTTTAAACTCCTGTCAGACACCATGGAGTGGTGGACTCTATATACGCATGCCTGGCACAGGTGATTAGGGTATCAAGCTAATTATAAGGCTTTATTCGCACACATTGCCCTAAGGCCCGTCTGGACTGCCAAAGACTTGAAATTGGTTCTGGATGATAAGCGCTGGAGGTACTACTGTGAAGTTACCAAACACATATCCTTAAACAGCAGACGTTGCTTAATTCATTTCAAATACATAAACAGAACCGATTACAGCCCCGCTGGGCTGTTTAGCTGTGCCTGTTTAGCTGTGCCTGTATAGCTGTGCCCGTTTAGCTGTACCCGTTTAGCTGTGCCTGTGTGACTCTCCCCGTTGTGAGTGCTGCTCATAGCAGGAAGCAGGGTTTTATACATAGCCTGATTATTTAGCCTTTCTCTAAATTCTGGAAGGAGGTCTTCACTGTTGTGAGCGAAGTTACTAGACAGGCCCTAGTACCTAACCCACTGCTAGCTCGACCTGGGTACGATAAGGATATTGGCAGAAGCTGCAGGGAGCTGCTAGCGATGGGCATGCTGATGGCAAAGCGTCGGGGTGCTAAGGGGCTGATTGCATTGATAAGAAAGTGGATAGCAGACATGTTATATTGCACTAGGCACAAGTGCCACCATTGCCTAAGTAACGTTTGTTCTTGTGTTTGAGTGTCCTCCATTTATTGCAGTATTATTCGTTATTCCTCTACTTTGTCCGCTTTTGTAACCTGCACACATGTCACTTTTTCCTCGTGTAATGCACTGTTTGCTCCTCATGTATTTTGTTCGCTCATAATTGTCACTTTTGCCTCATGTAACTTATCGTCTGCTTTTGTAATTTGTTCACTTGTAATGTTCTCATGTATCAGATCTGTTCCTATTGTGAAGCGCTCTGACGCCTTCGGGTGAAGTCCGCGTATAGAAAAACGCATAAAAAAATAAATAAAAGAGGGAGGCCAGACAGGAGCACGGGTACACCAGAGGATTAGGATATGTTCTCAGGTTATGTCATTCTGTGGGGAGGTAAAACGCTGTGGATCGGTTTGATTCCTCTTCTCTGGTGTGGGCTGCCCCCTCTGCGTCCTATCTGTCTTTGGTGGCAAATCTCGAGATGAGGGGCCTTGGGTCACGTCATAATATATTCACAAATGGATTGAGCTCAGATGTGTACTGTATTGAAACTGCAATGTGTATGTGTGTATGTTATGTAACTTTATAATTTTTTTTAAATGAGCCAGCAGACATCTTCGTTAAGGTCTTAAGAACAAATGATGTTATATGTTGAAAGAACGGTGCAGTCAGGAGCTCTGCTTCATCACAAAATGGAAAATGCAAATCTCACCCAAAACTCTCAATGACCCCTCTCCATGCAAACTAACACTTATTATAAAAAAGAAGCTGAAATCATGCCGAGGCGATGAGAATCTGAGTGAACGTGAGACTATTTAAGAACACCATACTCAGACCCCGTGCGAGACGCAGCAGGGCAGGCAGTGGCTACCGAGCGACACCATGGGGGGTGTCATTTGCCTCTAGTGTCTAGGGGGTCCTGCGATCCATCCTACAATGACTCTGCAGAAGGCACTTACTCATTTTGGTATCACAGAAGTTAGGAGTCCTAATCTTAGGAGTCCTAACTTTACTACTCCTAAACGGAGAAAAATCCTAACTTTAAGACTTTTGGGCCTAGATGTATCAAGCCTTTTGCGATTCCTTAAGGCCGAAATTCTGCGAATTTCGGCCTTAAGGAATCGCAAACGGACATTTTGCATTTTTTGAGATGTATGTGTGATTAGCAAAATAAGGAATCGCAATAAATTGCGATTCCTTATTTTGCATCAGCATTTAAGGAATCGCAAATGTGCGATTCCTTAAATGCCATGTATGAAGCTTTTTTTTTTAGCGAATTTAGGTTAAGGACTCGCAAATTAACATGAACTTCAGGTTCATGTTAATTTGCGAAATCCTTTAAAACAACAAAATAACACTATTTTGAAGGTGGCATGTGGCACACATACATGCCCATAGGGCATGTATGTGTGCCATATGCACACACATGTAAGTTTCAGGGGTGCAGCAGGGTGTCCATAAGACACCCCTGCACCCTTGAAATAATTCTCAAATTGCGAATAGCAAAATGCGAATTCGCAATTTGAGAATTACTGCACATTCATTCCTATGGGCCTCCTGGCCCATAGAAATGAATGGGAAAATTATTCCTTAATTGCGATTAGCAATTTGCTAATCGCAATTAAGGAATGTTAAGGAATCGCTAAAAAATAGAGAATTCCTACATACATACCATTTTGCACTTCTCTAATAGCGATTCCTTACCAATCGCTATTAGAGAAGTGCAAAACGATTTCTTGATACATCTACCCCTTGGTATTCACAGAAGGTATTTAGGAGTCCTAAAGTGAGGAATCCTATCTTCTGTGAATACCGAAATGAGTAAGTGCCTTCTGTGAATACCAAAATGGTAGTAAGTTTAGGACTTTGTCTTAAGTTAGTTCTGTGAATCGAGGCCAGAGTTCATAAGTATCGCTGTAAGAAATAGGAGTATTATTGGTGGTAGGTGATTGCCCCCCAAGGAACAATCAAAACCTTTTCAGGGTGAGCCCTCAAAGTTACTTAATTAAACTGAGCTCAAGCCCCTGGTAGCTATGGCACAGAGCAGATGGAATTAATTTAGGGCAATGTGTAGTGTAAAGTATTTATGCAGTACCAAAACAGGAATAAAGCTGAAATGCAAAATGAAAATACCAAACCAACGTACAAAAATAGAGCAAAATAAACAGACTGGCATAAAAATGACAACACTGAGCTTTTTGTAACCTCTGACACGGCTGCTCCCCTACAGCGGCGGTACCCGCCTGGTAGTCGCATGTTTAACGAGATTGCTGCTGCATGTCTTCGCAATCACTTGGGCAGCGAATTTGCTGTTCAGAACGGCATTTTGGAAGGGGTTTGGATGCCGGCCGAGCCTACCTTGCTCCGCCGAGGCGTCTTTGTGGTTTCCTGCTCCCGTGTGGCGGCTGGGCTTAGCTCCGCCGTGCCTCCTTGCACGCCCTGACTGGCCGGGCTTGGCTCCGCCGGTCGGGGTTGGAAAACTCTAACTCCCAGCAGCCTCGACGCCAGGGCACCGCCCCCCTCACTTTTCAGCGCCAGTAGGCGGATAAGACTCTGCCTGCTTCCTCGTCCCGCGAGGACGCGCGCGGGATGCGCCGGGCGAAGCCCGGGCAAAGGGCTGGCCCTCTTAGGCGCTCAGAGGCCAGAAGAGGCTGGGCTGGGCCATAGCCCCAACATCTGCAACAAGAGGTGAGCTGGGGATAATTCAACATGGGGAAGCGTAACACCACGCCTACAATGCCTGCTCCTGTCAATTCCCCTACCCCACCCCCCTCTTTCGAATGTTTACTGGAAAATGCTCTAATAATGGTTCAGGAGGAAATAGCTAATACAGAAAGGAGGATGTCACTGGGTTGCAGCACCATTGACCTACAGTCACCCCAAGCAAGTCCTCCTAACGATCTCCCGCTATCTCCTGCAATTACCATCCTGAAACCCTCTACCAAAGTAACATCGTTGGAAACTCTGCCTGGGGATAGCAGTCCCGCCATAACCATTGCCTCACAGCCTGACTGCGCTGCACAGTTTATTACCTCATCTCCGCCTACGAACAATAAAACCGGCGAGGGCAAAAGGAAAAGGGGTCCCCTGAAATCTACTGTTAACAAAAGGAAGCAACCTGCCCGCAACAAGAACCAACCAACTCCGCAGAGCATGTGGACCAGAGGGAAACAACAACAAACTGAGGGCAAAACTGTTCATATTGAGACGCCGCAAACTGATGAACTGACCTCTCCCATAACCCTCTTCATTGAGATCACAATTCCTTGGGCACACAGACTGAGTTTCTGACTGAAAGTATCATCCAACCCAAGCCCAATGGGAATTTCATTGAGACAATTGTAGACATTATTTTCAAACAACTGGAATGTCAAATGATCACGCAATTTAATATTGTTTTTAAAAGGTTAGATACATTTGAAAATTTAGTAAAAAAGGAAGAGGTAAAAAGGAAAGGGGCGATCAGCCTTGATCAGCTTAGGGGTGATCGCCTTCTGAAAGACCTGGAGTCTGTTTGTAAGGCAATCTTGTGTGGTGCACCCAGTACTGGCAGCAGCACGAAGGGCAATCCCAAACTTGCCAGCAGCACCCCAACAGCCAATAATATACCTAGGCATACCAACACAGCGCAAACGAAACCCGCCATTAAAGCCAAGCCAACTCCTCTCATAGTTGCAGGTCCTTCCAACACTACTATCACATCCAACGGCACACGACAGGAGGGCCATAATACAACCACTGTAAAACCTGCGGCCCAAAGCAGTAATAACGCTAGGAATGAACAATCAGCAGTCAGCAGACCCAGAAAATTTCAAGAACCTGCCCTCCACTTACCACCTGACGCCTGCCCTTACGTTCTAGTATTGGCAGGCGTCCCACCCCTTAAGGAAGGACAAGGTGAATCCTGGGTTCAGCTGAACAATAAGTGTATTGATTGGCTGACCAAGCACAAGGGGGTAGGTCATGATATCTCAAATGAAATTCTGTCTGCCCGTCGTGTGAGTTGGGTTGGCCCTACGTAAAGACTTTAATGGGGACTGCATTGTTTTAAATTTTAGGCACCCTGGTACTGTTAAATACATACTCAATCATAACAGCACCTACCCGGGACCAATCACTGTTGTCACTCCCTTGCCCTTGGGCTATTTTTATAGGCCACCACCCAGGCAACTCTTCTCAGCTCCACCGTCCTTTCCACTTTTTTCAGCTCCAATGTCCTTTCCAACTTTTTCCAGCACCACCGCCTTTCCCACTTTTTAATAGATATACCGCATTAGCGGATACATGTAGTTTGGACTGACCATTAGATATTCCACCTCATACCTCAGCTAGCGATCATACCAATAAGGAAGTCCCCGTAGGCAATTCACCTATATGTCCTAGTGTAACAATGCTGTACTCTCCAGGTAGGTGTAGGTTGTCACCTGACCACACAAAATGTGCCCAGGGCCATACTTCTACCACAGCTTCTGATGAACTATCCATCTTGAGTTGTAATATTGCTGGCCTCAATGCTAAAATGAATATAAAGTCTTGGACTGATTGGGTAACCAGCTTTGATGTTTTAATGCTGCAGGAAACCTGGTGCACAAGATGTTTACTCCTTAAGGGTTATAGCTGCCATAATCTGATTGTCCCTTCTCCTCCCACTGGTCACCCCAGCGGGGGTTTATCAATTTGGGTTAAAATTATAGCCGGAGTCAAAACTGAATTACTGCCAACTAATAACAATAATTTCATGGCGCTGAAATATATAGACCGGTTAAAGCTATGTCTTATTAACTTCTACAATAATGACTTCATAACCCATCCTAATACCAATTTTCTGAAACTGTTTAACTTCATTGATGAAGTCGTGGACGGCCAAAAATATGGTAGCTTTGATGGCATTTGCTTGGGAGGCGATTTTAACGCACACATCCACCCTAGAACCCCACCCTGTAGGAGAGGAGAAGAATTATTAGACCTGTTAGCAACACGTGACTTAGTTGATGCAATGGAGAAATTGGATACTGGTGTGAATAATGTACCCGCCCCTACCTATATCGGGCATGGGAGTTCTACCACCATCGATTATGTATTTATTTCATCCCTCCTCGAGGATCTTTTACTGAAATCTGAGGTTACTTTGTCCCCGTATAGTGACCATTATCCAATCTTAATTTGCCTTAAATCAACTAAAACCCTGAGGAACAGAATAGAAATCGGGGCTAAAAACTTAATGGCATCGACAAATAGGTTAAGGGTGGCTTGGAAGGGGATAGACAACCAGGATGTTTTGGCTAGAGTCATCAAAAAACATCCTACCCTAGTCTCGGTATGTCTATCAACCTCCAACCCGGGGCTCGATATCGTTAACTCATTCTGTGAGCTATGTAAGGCAATAAAAATGGAAATTTCCAAACCCGTCCCAGCCCATTTTAATAGCAATCCCAGGTGGTTTGACACCTCATGCTCTAAAGCTAACCGGGAACTTAGGGCTGCCCTCACTGCTGCTCCGCGTGACTCGTCCCTGGTAAGGGCTCTGAGATCCAGATAGAAACACTGTTTAAAAATTAGATCTGAAGAGCTATTAAAAGACCACTGGGACTCCCTTGTCCGCACAGCCGCTTTACGAGTACCTGCAGGGTTTTGGAGGGCCGTTAAGAATCTTAGATCACTGGGTTCCAATATCTCCCCTATCAACTGTAATATAACAGGGGATGCGTGGGTTGACCATTTTTCTAAGATCTATGATGCTCCTGTGTCTGGCAACCCAATCGAAATCGTCCCAGCAATAAAGCCACTAAACATTTTGTTGTCAGAGGTGGAGGACGCCATTACTGAAAGCGCGGGTAACAAAGCCCCTGGTCCAGATGGCCTATCCATCGATCAAATCAAATCTGAACCTCACTTTTGGGCACCTTTGTTATGTAACGTTTTCAATAGTTTATCCCTCACCACTGTCCCGGAAACATGGTCTTGCAGCACTATTGTACCAATATTTAAAAAAGGCGATAGATTCGATCCTGGCTGCTACCGCCCCATATCATTAATTGACAATACACTAAAAGTCCTAGGCAGGGTCCTTTTTAACAGAATTAGCACTTGGGCGGAAGAAAATACCATCTTACATCCCTGCCAGCTACGCTTTAGAAGTAAAGTGGGCACGGTGGAGCAGTGCTTGAACCTAAACCTGCTTATGGCCAAATATACGATCGGCAAAAAATCACCTGTATATTTTGGTTTTATGGATTTAAGTTCTGCCTTTGATTTTGTTAACCGTTCCCGCTTATGGTCAGTCCTGCTAAATTATGGTTTAGATGAATCTTTAGTTAATTTTTTGGCACACCTTCCTAGCGATCTGAAAGCTCGTGTTCGTATTATTAATGATGGAGAAGTTTCTAATGATATTTTAATTGGCAGGGGGGTTAGACATTGTTGTGTCTTGGCCCCCCTGCTTTTTAGCCTGTACATAAATGATCTGAGTGTCTCTTTGGGCAAATTAACTAATGATGTCCCGCAAGTCAATGGCAAACCTGTCCCTGCACTACTCTATGCGGATGATGCGGTCCTTATGGGCCGCACACCTAATGCCTTGCAAATTTTAATTTTGGGTTTTGTTAAATATATGGCAGACCTGGGCCTCTGCACCAATTTAAAAAAATCATTCATAATGTCTTGCGGCCCTAAAAGCTATAAAATAAGCCATATTCAATCAGGGGATGATATTTTAAAAAGCACTTGCACTTTCCCTTATCTTGGTTTGTTATTTTCCAACACTGGCTCTTGGCAACCACATGTTGCCCAGGAAAGGAACAAAATGAGTAAGGCTATAAATTCTTTAACCTCCCTTCGTCAACCCAACCAGGCAGACGTGATTGTGTCACTTCTACAGAACACAATGTCTACCTGTGGGAACCTATGGTGCTGAGGTATGGGGTTATTCTAACTGCACCCAGTTACAGACCGAAGAAAACAGATTTTGCCGGAAGATTTTGGGGGGGTCATTAGTGTACCAACTTACATCTGTCACAGGGAACTAAACCTCCTTTATATAGAGGACTTCATAAGATCCAGACCCCCACTGTTCTGGATAAAAATCTGGCGTAATCCTGCTGCCTCCCTGTCACGCGATGTTATTATGGACTGTTTAAACTGTGAGAGGCCTAACTGTATACCTTGGTTTAAGGCTGTGGAAAATAGTTTATCGAGTGTGGGGCTGGGTCATCTCTTTACATCCCCGCAACTGATTGACCACACGCACAAGAATTTAATAAAAAAGGCCCTCTACGATTCTTACCGTAAGGAAAGGCTAAGGCGTGACTTGATAAAGCCTACTACAATTAGATACATCTCCCTCATGGAGCCAAGTGAGAAACCATCTGTCCTGCACCAGGGCTATCTCCGCTTAAAGCTAGGCAGATGGAACAGGAGTTTGCTATTTCGGTTCAGGGACGGAAGCATTATAAATTTACTCTGCTTCCCGTTAGGCTTCAATAAACACATGGAAAATCTAAGCTGTCCCTGTAACCTAGGCGGTACGCAAAGTCTGCTTCATTTTATTTTCTTTTGTGGTTTTTATAGAATGCACACTTTGCACTTTCTAATGCCGTACTGTAGAAAAAACGCTCTGATTGATTTTAAATTAGCTTTTAAAGATTTATTAATGTTAAAGACGGATGAGGCCATCTTCAGAGTGAGCTGCTTTCTTAAAGCAGCTGTACGGTCTTGTGCTTCTCTTGTGGTAAATATTTGATTTACCGTCTTAATTTCTATGCAGGTAAGTACTTAATCAATAATAACTCAATCGGAAAGAAAAAGGCAGAGTCCGTGGTGTTAGAGTTCTTAGGGGTTTTATTCCTTGAAAAGGAATGGTCAAGACCGGATATCTTGTTCCTGCCACCACTGGGGTGCAGGAAGGGATAGAGCAATATTTTATTGACAATACATAGCTTATATACTTAAGTTACATTATAGAAACCAATACAGTAGGCATAACAGCTGAGAGAAACAAGATAACAGCATACACGTGGTAGTGATACGTAATTAGAAGGCGTGAACTAGGCGTGAACATAGAGGTGTGTGCTAGAAACGTCACAGGTAGGTGTCACAAGTGGGTGGCAACAAAGCAGAATTTTGTAATGTCAGCAGAAATCTGAGGCCTGGATGCGCGCGCGGCTGCATGACGTGGAATTGACGTGAAACTGGAGGGTGCAGGGGACTTGACATTTACACTGGCGGAAAGAGACAGAAGTCTGGCATGTCAGATCAACTCGTACTTCTATCATATCTGATATCTGATGTTTAGGAACTATATTATCTAAACGGAAAGGTCTCTGGGGCAGAAGCTATTCTATACTGACTGTGAGTGCGTGTATAAGCGCCTAAGTGTCTACATGAGAATGCGAGGGGCATGGGCCTACCATGGTAACAGAGGCTATGAATTACTTGCACATAGACAGCGAGGCCGGGCCCTTTGCTCTGCAGCTGGGGGAATGTTTACTTAAACTAGTAGGCAGGAATGTATTTTCGAGGAGCGGAACAGATAATTCGAAGGTTGAATACAGTCTTGGCAGGCAACAGGCTGAGCCAAGCGCCGTGAGCCGCACAGGGAGTAAGGCAGAGGTCACGGGTACAGAGACAGCCTGGGCTGAGGCTTTCGGAGTCAGAAAACAGGAAAAGAGGCTCGATGGCAGAATTCAGGGCCTACTTCGCCAGAGCTGAAAAACATGTAAAGTACACCACAAAAAGACGTTGGCATGGCATACTTAGAAACGGAATATTCAACCCATTCAGGGTGGGTCTGAAAGAGGACATGTTAACGTTGGACGCAAATGTATTTGCGTCTTCATAGCTGGCACAGGAGGGAAGTTACATGCACTTTAAGCTGGTACATGGAGACGATGGGGTACACGCTAGGGAACATTACTTGACCATAAAATTTATATTTCCTCATTCCCTCCTTGTTCCCTACGGACCCTTCATGATATCTCGATCCTCATGAATCGATCAGTCTGTTCTTGTAACATCATTTGTTCTTCTTTCTTTCTTTCACGTTTTGAGAGAAAACTGGAATGTTCAATGCACGATGTGGCACACAGTCCACAAATCGCTGGCCCACACTGTAGGCACAGGCAGCAACTGAATACTATAACAAGGGCAATGCCTAGGAAGGATAGGATCTTCCATCCCCAAGCGGTTAACGTTGTCCAGAACCAACCGGACCAAGTCCAGGTGCCTGGATTCTGATGTATCTGATTTGCAATTTTATGAAGACGTGTAATAGCTTGGTATACCGTTGGCGCATTTTCTGGAATGAAAACACCGCAACTTGACCCGATGACCTTACAGGCTCCGCCTCTGTCTGCCAAGATGACGTCAATAACAAGGCGATTCTGAAGAACAACAACCCGCATGGCGGACTGCTCCTCTGTTAAGTTACCTAGGGCGGAGGCAGTTTCATTCACTACGGCTTCAAGTGTTCTAGTTAATCTGCGTATTAATTTACTATTTTGGACGGGACCTGTGAAGAAAAAGAATCCTTTATTGAAATCTGTGTATTGCTCCCATGCCGTTTCAGTGTAGTCGACAATCGGGAGATCTCTTCGGAGTCTATTCTTTACTAGATTTGGATTTCTGTGATAATCAGGAGGGGCTAGAAAGACAGGGGGCAGAAGGAATGCAATGTAACAGGTACCATCCCAATCTGGAGGCAAGCGTATGTATGCGGTATGGCCACAAACAAAGTAGGAATGACGAGTAGCTCTAAAGGAAGATTTGCCTTGGTCATTGAATTCGACCACAGTAGTACATTTGCTATGGCCTAAGTGTACTGAACCCTTCTTTCTGACACATAAATCACCAGTGACTGGTAATACTGACATAGCAGGGAGAACTGGTGCAGCTTCAGATTCAACAGTAAGAATCATGAGGTTAATTGTATAATTACCTAATCCATATACTTCATTTTCTAGATCAGTTCCTACTCTAGTCGGAAGTCCTTTCTGGTCAGGGTAACAGGCATTAAGCAGAACTAAGTTCAAGTTTCCCCAAACCCAGCTCCCTTTAAAAACAGCGACATCAGGATTTAAAGAATTAATTATTCTAAACCATGCACCACAGGAGCCATTGTGAGTGAACGGGTACGGAAAGAGGGGCAGAACTCCCTTGTATTTCTGGTAGGGAGGGAGTCGGCCACATATCCAGCAATTTGTAGCATTGTTAGTCTGATGGGAGTGATGTAACATACTAATGAATGTGTTGTTGCGCAGCACGAGTCTGTAAGAAAGTTCGTGGGGAGGTAATTCACTAAAAGAATGTTCGGCAGAAACATTGTAAGCAGATTGTTCACGCTTTAAAATAGGGTAGTATATGGGAAGCAATATACTAGCAACAATAATCAGAAGACTTAGAAAAAACATAATCAATAATGTCACTATACAGTGACTACGGAGTGATTTACAATATGTATGTTTCTTAAATTGTCTCTCTCTCTCTCTATCTCGATCTAGGGGATACATGTCAGAAACTATTTAACCGATTCACCTAGGGGAGGACTTAAACAATTAAACTGTCTGACTTGCTAGATCGAAGTTTCATGCGGCACTCCTCTTGGGGAGTTTTCTCTTGTTTCGGAACTTTAAAGTCACTAGGCTCGATACAGTCTTTGGAGGGGGTGGACGAGTCTTTTCCTGGCATCAGTTCGTTGCATTTCTTTATATGGCTCGTATGGATCCACCCCTTTCTGCCTTCCACCTTGATAGCGGTCCGCGTTGTAAGAAGGACGGTCTTCGGCTCTTTCCAGCGGGGCTCCAGCGGACTTTTCCTGTCGAAGTTCCTAATTAGGACTGTGTCACCGGGGCGGACATCGTGCGGCTTTACATCAGTGTTGTCAGGGAAGGCTGCGGCAACCTGTGAACGACATGATTGGAGTGCAGACATCAAGGAGGCAAGGTAATCTGTCAGCATATTACAATCAACATCGGTAATTTTCTTACGTATGGGCGTCCCCCACATATTCGGTGGTCTGCCAAAGACCACTTCATACGGTGATAGTCCTGATCTCGAGTGGGCGACCATTCTCATATAGAACAATGCAACTGGCAGGGCGACTATCCAGTCGACCCCTTTCTCTTTACAAACTTTAGCAAGGCGGGTCTTTAGTGTCTGGTTATGCCTCTCTACAAGGCCAGCGGCTTCGGGATGTCGGACACAATGGAATTTCCATTGGTATCCTAGCAGCAGGGAAACTTGTTTCATAAGTTCGGATGAGAATGGCTGTCCGTTATCTGAGTACACGACACGAGGCAAGCCGTACCGTGGGAAAAATTCTCGAACCAGCTGCCTGGCAGTGGTCGGAGCAGTGTAATCTGGGACTGGATATGCTTCGGTCCAACGGGAAAGTGCACAAACAATTACGAGGACATATTTGAATCCTCGACAACGGTCCATCTGGATATAATCCATCTGGAGGACTTCAAAAGGGTGATCAGGAGGATGAAATCCACCTTGCTCTACAGGGACGCTTTTACCTGGATTGAACTGACAACAGATCATGCAAGTACGCACTTTCTGTTTTGCTGCTGCTCGTAAGTGTTTATTGCACCAAAGATTCTGTAAACTGTCTAACATCGCTTTCTCTCCTAGATGTGCTGGACTATGTGCTGTATTGATCATGACTTGAACCATAGAGTCGGGGAGAAACCATGTAGATTTTCCCTTCGTCATCCAACCTTGATCTGTCTGGATCCCTCCTAGTTCAGTCCATTTCTTTATTTCTTCTGTAGTAGCATGTGTCTGAATATCGATTACATCTAGTGAGGGATCCCTGACTGTCATACAATGTGTCGGTACTATTGTCTTTGGCACGTCAGTTGTCTGAGTGTGAGTCAATGCTGTATGTTTTGCTGTCTGATCTGCCAGGTCGTTACCCTGGGAAACAGAATCTGTAACTTTAGTATGTGCTTTACACTTCATGACGGATATGCCTGAAGGCAGATGTATTGCTTCTAACAGTGCTTGAATGAGGGGGCCGTGTTGGATCTTGGCACCGTGAGAGGTCAAGAAACCTCGTTCTTGCCATAACATTCCGAAGTCGTGTACGACTCCGAACGCATAACGGGAATCGGTGTATATGTTAACATTTCTGTTCTTGGCTAGTATACAGGCTCGGGTCAGAGCAATAAGCTCTGCCGCTTGAGCAGACAATGTGTCAATACGATATGTTTCTTTGACTTCAGTTTCAGTGGTCACTGCATACGCGGCCACTAATTCTCCTGTACTTGTTCTCATGCATGAACCATCCATGTAAAGTGTCAGGTCTGGATTTGTCAATGGAACATCTGTTAAGTCTCGTCGGGGCTTTGTTACTGCATTAATGATCTCTATACAATCATGCGGGGCTGGATCTGTCATAATTGAAGGTAACAATGTTGCGGGGTTTAGAATGCTGCAGCGTCTGATTTCTATGTGTGGCTGGAATAGTGTTAATTCATAACCTGTCAGTCGTGCTATAGTCAAGTGTTGAGTCTGAGTTCTGTTTAAAAGAACCTCTACAGAATGTGGAACTTGCACTGTTAATTGATGTCCTAAAACAATTGAGTCGCTCTGTCTGATTGCTAGTGCTGTCGCTGCTACTGACTTTAAGCACGCAGGGAGTGCCTGGGCTACTGAATCCAATGTACTTGAAAAATAAGCGCAAGGCTTATGTGAACCTGCTTGGTCTTGAGTGAGGACAGACAAGGCTGTACCATCACGTTCTGTAACAAAAAGTGTAAAAGGTTTGCTATAACATGGTGTCGCTAAAACTGGTGCTTGGCATAAAGCTTTCTTTAATTCCTCAAAGGCCTGTGTATGTTCCTGAGTCCAAGGAAGGGCAGTCGAAGTCGCTGCCTCCTGTGTTGTTAACTGAATGAGTGGTTTAGCTAGAAATGCATACTGAGGAATCCATTGTCTGCAGTACGAGGTGAGGCCTATAAAGGCCCGCACTTCCTTTTGTGTCTGTGGTTGTGGCATATTTACAATTAACTGAATGCGATCAGGAGTGAGCTGTCTCCCCACTTTGGACAGCAAGTGACCCAAGTACACAACTTGCTGAACACAGAATTGTAGCTTCGAAGGAGACACCTTGTGTCCCTTGTCGGCCAGAAAATGTAAAACTGTCAGTGATGCATGTTCACATTCGGGTTCACTTCGTGCGGTGATCAACAGATCATCGACGTATTGCAGTAAGGCGGTGTTAACTGGCATTATGATACAATCTAGTTGTCTTTTCAGTGCTTGACTATAGATGCTGGGGCTTTCTGTGAATCCTTGAGGTGCGCGTGAAAATTTGAAACTTCGTCCATTTAAACTGAATCCGAAGAGGTATTGGCTCTCTGGATCAATAGGCACACTAAAGAAGGCATTCTTGAGATCAATTACAGTAAAGAACGTTGCTTCAGAATCAATAGCAGTCAATAGGGAAGAGATATCGGGAACCACAGGGTACTGTGGTACAATGCATTTATTCAGTTCTCGTAAATCAATCACCAGCCGATATACTGGCGGTGCATTGGGGTCAGTACGTTTAAGAATCGGAATGATAGGGGAATTACAGATATTGGAGTCGGTCTCTACGACCACTCCTTGGGCAATGAGCTCTTCAATGATTTCCAGTAAAGCCACTACAGCATCGGGTGGTAACTTGTATTGTCTGATTCGTGGTAAAACAACACCTTGTTTCAATGTAACACGGTATGGTGTAATGTGCATGCAGCCTACATCGGTTGGGCCTTGCGCCCACAGGTGATTCGGTACATTTTTCAATCTGACATCAAACTCTCGTAACACATAGTGACCCTTGAAATCTCGCAAAAAGAGTCTAACTCCCTCCGGAGAACAACATATTACGGCTCCTAGAGTCTTCAATGTCTTTATTCCTAACAGATTTTCTGGACATGATTTCGTCAGTAACAGGTCTGTGACACGTGATAATGGACCTACAGCCAGGGGGACTGGTTCTGATACCTCATTTACAATAGGCTGTCCTGAAAAACCAAGGGAAACATTCTGTGAGCCTGAGAGGGGTGCCCCTGGGACTTCGTCATGGCTTATTGTTGTGCGGCTTGCCCCTGTGTCAATTAAAAACTTTCTGTCTTTTCCCAATACTTGACTGTGTACATAAGGACCCTCTTGATCTACAGGAATCTCAATAAGAGGCAAGCCAAACTCCCTCTCTAGGCTGTTTCATGTGTATCGTGGATAATCGGGGTAAGCAGATTGGGCATACTGGTACATCTGTTGTGAAACTTGCTGAGTCGCGGCAATGGGCTGTGGCTGTGGTACCGCTACCGTCTGTGCTGTATGTGATGAAGCATGCGTAGGCTGTGTATTCTGTGAAGTTGGTTGCTGAACCTGGTCTTGTCTAGGTGGGTGCAGCCTTTCTTTAGTTTTACCTGTTGATATATTATGTTTCAAGACTGGGCATTCATGTACGTAGTGGCCTGGCTGCTTGCAATAGTTGCATGTCCCTTTAACGGGAGCTGCTGAATTCTGGGTCTGGGTCGTACCCTTTCTCTGGCCGTCGGCTGGAACCGACTGGGCCACTAACATTTTCATTTTCGTGTCTTTCATACGTTTCTGTTCATGATCCTGTTCTTCTCTAATTCTGTTCTGGTGGTATTGTAACATTTGTAACATCTGGGATGGCGTATTTGCTTGCCATGTACTCTCGACCTTGTATACACGACTTTTAACTGCTGCCAGGGAATTCTCGACTAACTTTGATACAAAAAGGTGCGGGTATGATTCGCTACTTGGTTTAGGACCACTATTAATAAGGAAACATTTCTCGAATCTTGAATAGAAGTCACTAGTATCTTCATCGTGTTTCTGTTTACAGGCTGAGATAGCGTCCCAGTCTTCCTTTCTAGTTGTCAGTAATCTTGGCAGGATCTGTACTATCAAACCTGGTAATGCTTTAGTTTTCTCCCCAAGGCCTAGCCCTGGGGTACAAAGTTTCTCCTCGTCTTCTATTTCTGTCCATACAATCTTTTTGTCTCCTACCTCCCATTCTCGTTCCTTAAGTTTCTCGTAGATGCCTGTAGGCAACAATACTTTTAACATTTTCATGATATCTTCATATGTGTAATCTCCCATCAGTAACATGTCTTTAAGTTCTCTGTGAAAACCTGCAGGGTCTTTATCATGACAGGGTACTAGTTTCTTCATTTCCAATAGTTCTAACTTGGTCAGAGGTGTGTGTACATACACACGTTTCAGGGTATTATCAGTACCCATAACTGGATGTACTTCTCGCAATGGGTTCTGACTCTCAATACCATGCAGACGCTCCATATGGTACATTTTTCTTTCTGGGGGAGGAGCGGGAACATATTCGGAGCTTAAGAAAGTGTTGTATCTGTGCCGTTGTTCTAGAATTATTTGTATTAACTTGGTACTTAGACCTCTCCATCTATCCATGAGTAGTGCTTCTAATGTATCGTGTAAGGGACCTGGATCAGAATGTTGATTTCTGTATAACGTGAGGAGGTGCTGAATCATGTATACACCTGCTAATTTCTGCTCGTCTGGGGAAAGGTTCAGAAATGTCTGTGCTACGGTGTCATCGTTCTATATATTAGGGTTGTCAGCCCATAGTACTGCTGACCGGGCTAGTTCTTGTTCATCCATAGAATTGAGTACATGGTACCCCATTCGTTCTCGAAGCATTTTATCAGTCTCTTGGAACTGATGTTCAGGAGAATTCGGTTTTGATATGCCAGAGAGAAAAACTCTCTTGCTTTCTGGACGAATGCCTTTCCTAAGGTAAGTTCCCTTACCTACATACGCTATCGTATCTGTAGTCTTTTCTCGTTCTTCAGGTTCTTCCTCCTCGGAGGAGGAAGCTTTTTCTTTCTCTTTTTCGTGTATTTTTATCACTGCTTTTCTTATTTTCTTGTACATACTGGCTATGCAACCCCCTTTGTCATGTTTTCCTTCGGATATATTTTGACCCCATCTGTTGAGTCCCTCTAATTCGTCCTGTTCTGTCTCAGGCCTGTCTCGTTCTCTTATTAAACAATTTATGAAAAATCGTAGTATATATGCTTGAGTGTCAACTTTCTGATGTGCCATGGCATCCTTAATACTTTCAGGGTCTTCCCCAGTCTGGACAAAATGATATATTCTATCTAAGTGCTCTTTCATTCCTGAGAATAATATTAGGTAATCCGTGGCTTGTCGTAAGCGTAGTGATGCTAAAAACATCCTATCGTCTTTACCGGGTACTGGATCGTATCTGCAAACTTGAAGCGGTTCTTTGAGGATGTCGAGACGGGGTGATTGAAGTGAAAAGTGCTTCTGCAGGTCCCTAAGGTGTAATCTGTGCGTTGCTGGCGGGGTCTGGTGACCCCCGGTCGCACCTCCTGAGGCAGAGGCTTGGGCATTATCCCTCTGTGGAGTCTGTATGTGTACTTGAACTTGTCTTTTAGTAGGATCAGGTGTGAACGGATTTGGTATACTTTTAGGTGCGGGAAGTGGTGGAGGTGGAGGAACGGTGGGCTGTTGGACGGGGAAACCTGGTTGCGGTAGGGGCGGGATATGGTCTGTAGGCGGGTTGCCATCTCCGTCACCGTCAGTGGGCGGGACGCGGGCCTGTGGATTGGTGTAAGCGGGTGCTACATCGTTTAGATAGGAATTCAGAAATATGTCTTTAGTAGTCCTATGATTTACTTTAGTTGGAACCAATGGTGGTGGCAGATTTTTTGGTATTTCTGAAGTGGCTTCAGGCGAACCCTCGGCCACAAGATACATACCATTTACAAGGTTATTTCGTGCGCGGTCTACTTGTTCTGATTTTACTCGAATCCCTTCAGTAACTAATTCGTTTTCTCGGGCTTTATCTGATTCTTCTCTATGTCTGTCTTCTCTACGGAGTGCTTTTTCAGCACGTTTATGTGATTCTTTACGCCAAAATTCTATGGCGTCCTTCTGAGATTGTCTGGCCTTCTTTTTCCACAGTGCTTCTTCTACCTTCATGATGCACTCGGCATCCCATGTTCCGGTAACAGGCCACCTGTGTCTCTCGTCTAGATGCTTAGTATAATCGGCCCATAAATCTAGATACAATATGGCGTCTATGCCATGTTTCTGATACATGAAATTTCCAGGAGTGTCCCTAGGGGGGATAGGAATTTCTTCCTCTAGTATCCCTTTCCTAGTTCCTATCTGCTTTAACTTATTGAAAAACGGCATCTTGTTTACTTAGTACTGAACGCTCAATCCTTGCTACTTAATTCTGAACACAACTAGTTACACAAGAACACAATAATGCACATAAAAACACTCACTCATACCACGACATTAATCACATGAAAACATTAGACACATATATGACTACCCCCTATACTGGATGTACTGCTAAACAGCACAGATACACTGCTGAGAACAGTGCAAGAACTTGACTAATCGGATATACTGCTAAACAGTACAGATACACTGTCTAAAACAGTGCAGACCGAATTTGTGTACCCAAACCCGTCTTTACCGGATACATATTAATGCACCCGTCTAGATACGTCCCAGCAATGGTACTCACCGGGAAGCACGGAAACAGAAGGCCTCGGAAAACTCGACTGGACTGGACCGGACTGGACTCGACACGTGGATACTTCAGAAACTGGTGGGCCTCTTGACACCTCGGACCTTGCTTCTTTCGGCTAGGCTCTGGTCGGGATCCTCCGCACTCCTCACCGCCTCGTCTGGGTGCTGATTGCAGTCTTCGTCGCCTCCGTGGGCCAGAGGGAGATACAGGAAATCCTGCCAGTACGCGTAGTTCCGTCTAACTGATGGCAGGGGACAGAGCTTGCAACGCACCAACCGGCGCGTGGGGTGGGGGAGGGGTCCCTATTCGGGCGCCAAAATAATGTGGTAAATATTTGATTTACCGTCTTAATTTCTATGCAGGTAAGTACTTAATCAATAATAACTCAATCGGAAAGAAAAAGGCAGAGTCCGTGGTGTTAGAGTTCTCAGGGGTTTTATTCCTTGAAAAGGAATGGTCAAGACCGGATATCTTGTTCCTGCCACCACTGGGGTGCAGGAAGGGATAGAGCAATATTTTATTGACAATACATAGCTTATATACTTAAGTTACATTATAGAAACCAATACAGTAGGCGTAACAGCTGAGAGAAACAAGATAACAGCATACACGTGGTAGTGATACGTAATTAGAAGGCGTGAACTAGGCGTGAACATAGAGGTGTGTGCTAGAAACGTCACAGGTAGGTGTCACAAGTGGGTGGCAACAAAGCAGAATTTTGTAATGTCAGCAGAAATCTGAGGCCTGGATGCGTGCGCGGCTGCATGACGTGGAATTGACGTGAAACTGGAGGGTGCAGGGGACTTGACATTTACACTGGCGGAAAGAGACAGAAGTCTGGCATGTCAGATCAACTCGTACTTCTATCATATCTGATATCTGATGTTTAGGAACTATATTATCTAAACGGAAAGGTCTCTGGGGCAGAAGCTATTCTATACTGACTGTGAGTGCGTGTATAAGCGCCTAAGTGTCTACATGAGAATGCGAGGGGCATGGGCCTACCATGGTAACAGAGGCTATGAATTACTTGCACATAGACAGCGAGGCCGGGCCCTTTGCTCTGCAGCTGGGGGAATGTTTACTTAAACTAGTAGGCAGGAATGTATTTTCGAGGAGCGGAACAGATAATTCGAAGGTTGAATACAGTCTTGGCAGGCAACAGGCTGAGCCAAGCGCCGTGAGCCGCACAGGGAGTAAGGCAGAGGTCACGGGTACAGAGACAGCCTGGGCTGAGGCTTTCGGAGTCAGAAAACAGGAAAAGAGGCTCGATGGCAGAATTCAGGGCCTACTTCGCCAGAGCTGAAAAACATGTAAAGTACACCACAAAAAGACGTTGGCATGGCATACTTAGAAACGGAATATTCAACCCATTCAGGGTGGGTCTGAAAGAGGACATGTTAACGTTGGACGCAAATGTATTTGCGTCTTCATAGCTGGCACAGGAGGGAAGTTACATGCACTTTAAGCTGGTACATGGAGACGATGGGGTACACGCTAGGGAACATTACTTGACCATAAAATGTATATTTCCTCACTCTGTTAATTGACTAAAATACTTGCACTATGGGGGGGCGTGGCTACCGCCCGACGATGATGGAGGCTTCATCGTAGCTCTCCCGGGAGGCGCGGATGACAGGAGACCTGGCTGGACACTCATGAAGATTTTCCGAGCTGGTCCTGATCGAGAGGACACCGGAATGTGAGGTGTGTCGCCTGATAGCCTTCTTGGAGAGATTACGTCTTTTATGAGCCTTTCCTGCCACAAGTGAGTCTGGCGCACTTCAAAGGGGTCACGGCCGCCATATTATATCACCGCTGACGGAGCTCGGCTCCTAGCGGCTCGCATTACGTGACTGTTTGTTCAAGGCTGACACCGCTCCCCCCACAGTCCTGTGATATGCTGCAGGCCAGGTCTCTGTTATTCCGGCATGCCTTATTGAAATAAATGCCCTCTCTTCAAGCTTGGAACGCTTTCTCCTCAGCAGCCACGTTTGTTTATTTTGCTGCGTCACCACAGCCTTAACTCCTGCTGTACCGCGGATGAGCTCTTCCTCCTTTATAAGTGCCTTCAGAATTGCCTCTTATTTATACTAGCATTATTGGAGAGTTACCTCATCAGGAATAGTGCGCAGCCTTTCTTTTAATTTGACTTTCATTCACAGTGCCATGCCTGCGCCTACAATGCTTCAACTGGACTCCTAATGTTTTACTTCAGTGCTTCTGACATGCATTTATATTATTCATTGTCCTGGGCAATTTGACATTAATATATATATTTTTTTTCTCTTCACCACATATGCTGTATTTAACTTCATAAGTTCTGCATTGCTCCTTGGCACATTGCTTATCTATTGTGGATTTGAATACTTAGACTGGATTTCTATGATATTTATGCAGTGTTTGGTGTTTTACTGTATGGTTTGGTCTCACGCTATTTTTCTTCTCAAATATTTCTAATGTGCACCTTATATTTGCATATGATGTCACAATGTTCAATCAATCAATCAGTGACACTTATAGAGCGCGCTACATACCCATAGGGTCTCAAGGCGCTGGGGGGGGGGGGGTGCCGCTACTGCTCGAACAGCCAGGTCTTCAGCTTCTTCCTGAAGGAGAGGTGGTCTTGGGTCAGGCGCAGGTCGGTCGGGAGGGAGTTCCAGGTCTTGGCGGCCAGGTGGGAGAAGGACCTTCCTCCTGTAGTCGTTCTTCGGATGCGGGGGACGGCGGCGAGGGCGTGGTTGGCTGATCGGAGGTGGCGTTTGGGAGCGTAGAAGTTGATCCGGCTGTTGAGGTAGCTCGGGCCTTGGTCGTGTAGGGCTTTGTGTGCGTGGGTGAGGAGGCGGAAGGTGATTCTTTTGTTGACGGGGAGCCAGTGAAGGTCTCTCAGATGTCCGGTGATGTGGCTGGTACGTGGGGTGTCGAGGATGAGTCTGGCTGAGGCGTTCTGGATCCGCTGGAGTCTCTTCTGGAGCTTGGCGGTGGTACCGGCGTAGAGGGCGTTGCCGTAGTCCAGTCGGCTGGTGACGAGGGCCTGGGTGACGGTCTTCCTGGTCTCGGTGGGGATCCACCGGAAGATCTTCCGTAGCATGCGTAGGATGTTGAAGCACGCCGAGGAGACGTTGTTGACTTGCCTGGTCATGGAGAGGGAGGAGTCCAGGATGAAGCCCAGGTTGCGTGCATGGTCTGTCGGTTTGGGTGCGGTGCCCAGGGCGGGAGGCCACCAGGAGTCGTCCCAGGCGGAGGGGGAAGAGCCCAGGATGAGGACCTCCGTCTTGTCAGAGTTCAGTTTCAGGCGGCTGGTCGTCATCCACTCGGCTACCTCTTTCATCCCTTCGTGCAGGTTGGCTCTGGCGGAGGCGGGGTCGTTGGTCAGGGAGAGGATCAGCTGGGTGTCGTCGGCGTAGGAGATTATGCTGAGGTTGTGTTTGCGTACGATGGCCGCGAGGGGGCTCATGTAGACGTTGAAGAGGGTGGGGCTCAGAGATGATCCTTGAGGGACGCCGCAGATGACTTCGGAGGCCTCTGACTTGTACGGTGGTAGGCGGACTCTCTGTGTTCTTCCGTCGAGGAAGGAGATGATCCATTCCAGCGCCTTGTCCTGGATTCCGATGTTGCTGAGGCGCTGTACTAGGGTGCGGTGGCAGACCGTGTCGAATGCCGCGGAGAGGTCTAGGAGGATGAGGGCCGCTGTTTCTCCATTGTCCATCAGGGCTCGGATGTCATCGGTGGCGGCGATGAGGGCGGTCTCGGTGCTGTGATTGGCTCGGAAGCCGGACTGTGAGGGGTCGAGGGATCCGTTCGTCTCTAAGAAGGCGGCCATCTGCTTGTTGACGGTCTTCTCGATGACTTTGGCAGGAAACGGGAGGAGCGAGATGGGGCGGTAGTTCTTGAGTTCGGTGGGGTCCGCTGTTGGTTTCTTGAGTAGGGCGCTGAGTTCGGCGTGTTTCCAGCTCTCAGGGAAGGTGGCGGTGTCGAATGATGTGTTGATGATGTCTCGCAGGTGGGGTGCGATGACAGCGTCGGCCTTGTTGAAGACGTGGTGAGGGCAGGGGTCGGTCGGTGATCCGGAGTGGATGGAGTTCATCGTGCGGATGGTGTCTTCGGTGCTGATCGGGGTCCAGGCGTGGAGGGTGGTGGTGGGGGATGGCTGTTCGGTCATGGTGTGCGTTGGTTGGTTGTTGAAGCTGTTGTGTATGTCCGCGATCTTGTTGTGGAAGTATGAAGCGAGGGAGTTGCAGAGGTCTTGCGATGGGGTGATGTCGTTGTTTCCTGCGCTGGGGTTGGAAAGCTCTTTCACGATGTTGAAGAGTTCCTTGCAGTTGTGTGCGTTGTTGTCCAACCGTTCCTTGAATGCTGTTTTCTTGGCGGCGTGGATCAGCTGGTGGTGCTTCCGGGTGGCAAGCTTGAAGGAGGTCCTGTTGTCCGGTGTAGGTTCCCTTCTCCAGACTTTCTCGAGGGCTCGGCAGTTCTTCTTGGAGCTCTTGAGTTCGTCGGTGAACCACGGGGCTTTCTTGCTTCCGGGTCTGCTGGGCGGGGTCCTCAGCGGGGCGAGCTCGTCCGCGCAGATGCTGATCCACTTCGTGAGGTTGTCGGCGGCCTGGCTGGGGTTCGGCGAGCTGGCAGGAGGGTGCTGGCTCAGGGAGGTGGCGAGCTGGTCTGCTGTGATCTTGTTCCAGCTTCTGCGGGCAGCCTGTTGCTGGTGGTGGTGAGTCGTCGTTCTTTTGAAGGTGAAGTGGACGCAGCTGTGGTCCGTCCATTGAAGCTCTGTGGCGTGGCTGAAGTCGATGTCTGTGCTGGAAGAGAAGACTGCGTCGAGTGTGTGTCCGGCGAGGTGGGTGGGGGTGGACACCAGTTGCTTGAGTCCCAGGTTGGTCCAATGTTCCTCCTAGTAGGTGGTTTGTGCATGTTCCCTGACCTTCCGGAACTTCTATAGTTGCATTTTGCCTTTCAGAGATGCGCAGTCAATGCATTTTATTTACTTTTATTCATACAAGTATTTGTATGGACATGTATTGCAGTTATGCGATGTGGGGTTAGAGGGGACATTGTTTTGACATGTTTTGAGTGTTCAATTTGACTCCTTCATATATTATGTTCTTTTGCCTGCTCAAATTACCTTGTGTTTATTTATCACCTTCATTTCATAGTTAGATCTGTGCATTTTTTGTATGGGGAGATTACATAAAGATTTGCGTAAGCCCTCTACTACTACTGTTAAGAAGATTTTTGGCTATACAGGCTCCCGTTATCAGTGTCTAGCGATGGAGAACTTACCTGATACCACCCCTGCTAAGGGTTCGTCCTCTTCAATTGCTCCACTGCCTGTTACTAAGAAAGGTACAATTAAAAGATTAAAAAAGGACCCTCCTTCGCCTCCTGCACAGGCGCCCCCTGCCACCACCATTGACTTACTTCTAGATGAAATACGGGCGTTGCGTCCTTTTATTGAGGAGACTAAGTCCACACTTCAACAGCTTTCTGACAAATGGCTCTCAGTGGATGAAAGGATTACCGCACTTGAGCAGAATGTTGCTTCAATGGAGTCCTCTGTTTCTAAGGTCGATCCAGTGTGCGCACAAGTTTCCAGTTTACATAAACAGATCGAAAATTTTGAAAATAGGAGTAGGCGGAATAACTTACGTCTTTACGGCCTTGAGGAAGGTTTGGAAGGTTCTGACCCTATTGCCTACTTCAAATCCTTCTTACCAAAGCTCCTTCATTTGCCAGAGGAAACTAATTTGAATATTCAAAGGGCGCATCGTCTGGGCTCACTTAGAGGCTTGCCCTCATCTGTAGCTACACCAAAGAAACCAAGAGGTGTGATCATGTACTTCCTTGAATACACGGATCTACTAACAGTTTTATCTGCGGCAAAAGCAATTAATCGCATTACCTGGTCTGATCATCCTTTATTCTTTTCACAGGATTACGCCAAATCAACAGCGGATCGGCGTAAGGAGTTCTTGTGCCTTCGTCCCCAGTTACGCTCAATGGGAGCACAATATGGCTTGTTCCATCCCTGCCTTTTTAAAGTGACTATTAACAATAAGACTACCACTTATGATGACCCTTTGAAGCTGAAAAGTTTTCTCTATTCACACTCTAGTGAGAAAATGGATACTGCGTGTGCCTCTAGTTCTAAGTAACCGTATAATGTTGAAATGGTGTTGCTCCACTGATTCACAGTTACTTTTTTGATGGTTGCTTTGGTTTTTCCTTATATATTGTATGTTGTGTTTTTTGCCACTATGTTCACACTCATGTTTCTCTTTTCTTGTACAGATTCTTACACGGTTTGGCTGGCTTCTTCCCTATGTCAGTGACGTCCGTTGGGTCTCCTCCCTTCCTTAGTCTTCCCTTCTGAGCTATGGTCGCCCCATCGTTCACGTGGCCTCCACCCTCCCACCCTTTGCTTTGTTTTGTTCGAGATGCTATGTAAGTTTTTTCTCTTCTCTTTTTTCCTAGTGTTTTATGTCATTTGGTTGGGATTGCCTTTGTGGTTTCTTAATCACGAGCTTCTTTTTCCAACTTGCTTTCTTACCCTTTTTCCCGACTACTTGACAATGCTTTATTACTTTCTTCATTTCCTCGCTTACTTTGTATGTTTCTGTCTGTTGTCCTCTGATTGTTTCTGTCACTCTTCTCCATTACTTTCTTCCATTCACTTGATGTTTCCTTCTTCTTCAGTTTTTCTTCCTTCTTCTCTCTTCTTTTCTCCTCAGTCTCATTATTACTTTTCTTCTCATATAGGAGTAACTTGGTATCTTTCATGTTATGCCTTTTGGTTATTATTGATATTTATGATAAGTTTGCTCATGTCTTATTATTCGCTGTTCACATGCATGATTGTTTCACTGTTAGCCCGTTTACAATGTGCCTGGTTTTTTAGGTTTCTTTTCTCTCATGTTATGGTATGCCGTTGACAATTGTTTCATGGAACGTTAGGGGTCTTCACTCGCCAATTAAACGGCAGAGAGTGTTGTCCCATATAGCTAAACTTCACGCTGATATAGCTTGTATTCAGGAATCTCACCTTTCTGCTGATGAGTCTGTCAAATTAAAACGATGTTGGGTGGGGGAGGTTCATTTTTCCCCAGAGGATGGCAAACGTAATGGGGTAATGATTTTGTTCCGTAAGTCCCTCCCTGTTAAGGATGTCACAAGTTATGCTGATCCTTTAGGTAGATGGGTACTTGTTCACTTTACCTTGGATGGAGTTCCCATGTCCATTTTGAATGTTTATGCCCCAGTCACCGGTGATGCCCTGTTTTGGTTTTCCCTAGCCCCTCATATCACGCAACGTTATGCTGATAATTTCATTCTAGCTGGAGATTGCAACAAGGTTTTTGATCCATTCCTTGACAGACAATCATCCACTGCATACATTCCTCACAAATCGCATAAATCCTTCACACAGCTCATTCATCAATTTAAATTTCTCGATGCTTGGAGATTATGTCATCCTACTTTGCGAGAATACTCTTTTTTTTCCCCACCTCATCATACTCAATCGCGCTTGGACTATTTTTTTGTCTCGCATCACTTGTCTCAATCCCTCATTTCCTCTGACATTGGATCTATTCTGATTTCTGATCATGCCCCAGTTTCGATCTCATTGGACGTTCTATGCAAACCCAACTCCACTAAGAAATGGCGTTTTAATAATTCTCTTCTTCTTGATTCCGTTTTTGTCTCATCTTTTACATCTTTTTTTCATGAATTTTTCTTGCTAAATCAATCTGACGAAATTCAATTTCCTGTAGTATGGGATGCTTTTAAAGCGTCTGCTAGGGATTTTATCATTCAATTTGTCTCTCGAAAACGAAAGAAAGAGCAACAATCCAACAACGTTCTTTTTTCCAAAATTAAAAGTCTTGAGCATTCTTATTACACTTCCAAATCCAAAGACTGTTTAAATGAACTTATAGCTACCAAACTTAAATTTAACCAGGATACTACCAATAGTGCCTCTAATTATTTACTAAAGTCTAGCGCAAAGTTTTACTGCGGCAAAAATAAAGCGGGGAAATTGTTGGCCAATTATTTAAAAGCTAAACAAAATCGTGTTAACTAAGATACTATTCACGGTCAAGATGGCTCCCTTAAGCATAAAGACAGTGAAATTTTAAAGGAATTTCAGTGTTTTTATGAATCTCTTTATTCATCTGAATCTACTTCGTCGGTAGAATCCATCTCCCAATTCCTTTCCCACATTCAATCTCCTTTTACTTTGCCCCCGATCTTTCTTCCTTGGAATCAGATATAACGCAAGCGGAACTCTTGCGGGCTCTGCAGACTCTGAAACATGGGAAAGCTCCGGGACCTGATGGGTTTACTGTTGAATTCTTTTCTCACTTTTACCAGTTGCTTATCCCCAAATTGCATCTTCTAATTTCTTCCTTTCTTGATTCTGACTCTGCCTCGAGCTTCTTCGCGGATGCTCTTATCTGCATTCTCCCCAAACCGGGCAAAGACCCGCAGTATTGTAAAAACTATCGGCCAATTTCATTGGTAAATATTGATTATAAAATTTTCTCGAAAGCGTTGGCTTTGCGTATGGAATCTCATTTACCTGATCTTCTGGGCAAAGAACAATCCGGGTTTGTCAAGGGTAGATTTCTTGCAGATAATACCAGATTATTCTTCGATATCATTTCTAAATCTTCTCGCTTGTCTTACTCTCTCGCAGCCATTGCTCTTGATGCTGAGAAAGCTTTTGATAGAGTTGAATGGTTGTATCTTTTTCAGACCTTGAAGTGGTTCGGCTTTGGACCAAAGATTTCTTCATTAATTTCACTTCTATATTCTCACCCAAGGGCGGCCATTTCGGCGAATGGCAGTCTCTCTTCATACTTCTCTCTTAAGAGAGGGGTTCGTCAGGGTTGCCCTCTTTCCCCTTTTCTGTTTGATCTTGCTCTAGAACCTTTCCTATTAAGAATTCGTCAAAATTCTGACATCCATGGCTTCACCTTCCAGCAATCTCATATTAAGATGGCGGCGTATGCTGATGATGTCCTACTATTCCTCTCCCAACCTAGTTCTTCCCTACCTGCATTCATGACTGAGGTGGATTCGTTTGCTTCTGTATCTGGATACAAATTAAATAGGGATAAGTGCGAAATCCTACCCCTTACGAAATTTACTCTTAAAAATGATTTCACTGCTTCAGGCTTCTCTTGGAATTCTCATTCCATTACATATTTGGGACTTACTTTTACGACATCTCTTAAAGGTACAGTTATTCGCTGTTTAGATGATTGTCTTCGAAAGCTAACCACCCTCACTTCTAAATGGCACCCCCTTTACTTATCTTGGTGGGGGAGGTTGGATACGATTAAGATGATGTTATCCCCTATCGTCCTTTTCACTGTTTCCAATATCCCATTATCCATCCCTTCCAAATACTTTAGAAAATTAATTCTATCCTTTCGGCCTTTTTATGGGGGCACAAAAAGTCTCGCATGTCCTTGAACAAATTGTCTCGTCCCAAGTAGGAGGGCGGGGTGAACTTTCCTAACTTCTCTTTATATCATAAGTCTTTCTTGCTTCACCAAGTTTCCAGATGGCTTTTGGATGTTAACGCTTCTTCTCCTCTCTGGTTAGATCTAGAGCAATCCTTTATTTCTCCCTTCCTTTTTCAGGAGTATCTTATGTTTTCTCGCAAACCTCAATATGTAGCCACTCCTATTGTTAAGCACACATTTAAACTTCTCCCTAGTCTCCCCATCCCATCCTTTTTTGACCAACCCATCTGGCAGAATAGCTCTATCTTGATTAATAATAAGCCCATCTTTTGGAAGGCATGGAGATCTCGTGGTCTCATATGGGTTCATCAACTTTATCATCAAAGTCGGCCTCTCTCCTTTTCTTCAGCTACTTCCTTGTTCCATTTTCCCTCTTCCTTCTGTACCAAATTTGCATTGTTAATATCTGCTCTTCAAGAGGCTTGCACTACATTTCTTGCCTCTCCCTCTCCTGTCTACCCAATTCCCTCTAGCATGCCGTCATTATATTCTTTACTCCTCAAACGTGCCAAAGCTTCAAAAATTTATTCTTCTCTTTTATCCCCCTCTGCACCTCGGTCTAAAACGAAAACAGAAGAGAATTGGGAAACAGACTTACAAGTATCTTGGTCCATTGCTCTCTGGGATAAAATTTGGCTTAAATTACGTAAGTCTTCCAGAGCTGCTAATGCGACTCAGACGTTATTTTTTATTTATAATCGCCTATTATTCTCCCCACTCACTCTTAGCAAGCAATTTCCAGGCGTCACAGACTCTTGTTGGTCATGCTCCAGGTCCGGTGCAGATCTTTTTCACATGATTTTTGATTGCCCCCTAGTGCACACCTTTTGGAGACAAGTTTGGTCCCAGATTAACAAAATGTTTTTCTCTACACACCCCTTTTCTGTCTCACACATCTTTCTGGGAAGTGTTTCTCCTATTTGGAAGCAGTGCACTCTGGGTACCAGAATTATAGACTTACTGTTAGCAGTTGCTTTTCAGCAAATCACCAAAAATTGGAAAGACTTCACCAAAATATCTTACCAGGCCTGGTGGTATGCAGTATGTTATAATCATAGATTGGACACGACTTATGTTTACCCATTGTCCCTGGCGACGAAAAGAAAAGTTTTGTGGGAACCTGTTACCTCTTTGTTTGATGACAGTGCCAGACATTTCTTGCCGATTTCTCCTTTGCAACAAGAAGTTTCCAAGCCTCCATGAAGGTACCTTGATGTTTCGCATTGTATACTATAATGCATATCGTACATTTGTGTTTTGTACTTAGACAATGGTTTTCTTATATTGTTTCACATTTTTACATAGCTTCTCAGGTACACCTTGATACAGTTATTAGTTATGCTTATAGTATGTAATATATATCTTTTTTTTTCTCTCTCTTTCATGTTCTTCCTTTTTCTTTTTCTTCTTCTCTCTTTTCTTTTTTCTGTTTGTTTCTCTCTCTCTCCTTTTTTTTTCTTTCCTCCTTTTAGAATTCTATACACCTTTTTCTTTTCATTCAAGTATTTAAGCTCATTATTATGTACTTGTTTTGCAGATATATTTTGCTTATTTTGTCTATAATTATTCCAATAAAATTTCTTGAACTTGAAATACTTGCACTATGCACACCTTGCACATTGCTTATTGCACATTGCATATTTTGCACTAATGATTGTATTTTTGCACATGATAAAACTGTATATCGCTATGAATCTGTAATCAAGTGGGATGTCATTTGTGTTTTTACTTCTGCTGGATTTTATGTGCACTTTTATGGATGTTTTGTAATCCGAATAAAGATCATTTGACTTGACTTGTTCAGAACGGCGGTCCCCATGGATATCTGAATCACACAAAGAGCAGGTGAACATCTGTTCTGGGACCAGGGCAGCGCTTTGTGGGTTAATCTGGCCCTGGCGACCTTGCCACTCACAGGTCATTCCCAGCATGGAGCAGCCAACCCTTTGTCAATCACAAAAGGACAACAAGGCCCTTTGACTGACCTCAGATCTCTTTTCAAGGTGGCATTAGCATGCTGTGGCTTCTTCCGCAAAGTCTGCTTAGGTCATGCCAAGATTTCATCTGGCAGAGTGGCAGTGGTCACCCCTCTATTTCTACTGCCATGGCAGCAATGGCAATGCCACAGTTTCTGCTGGTATTGCTAAATGGTAACACTGCCTTGGATCCAAGCTGCAAATGGGCTTCAGTGATATATGATTGCGACATATACTTCCTGCCAGAAACAAAAAGTGAACAGTCTAATAAACACTGAAACTGGGGTACACAGATCGCTGACCACCATCTTTCTTTTCTGGCAATCCCCATAGCACTGGACCAGTCACTCTTCCTGCTTGGTTCAATCATTCAATCAATCAATCAATCAGGGATTTGTGAAGCATGCTTCTCACCCGCGATGGTCTGAAGGCGCTGGGAGAAGGGGGGGGGGGGGTTTCGAGCAGCTCCGTTTCATCCAAAGAACCAGGTCTTCAGGCTCTTTCTGATGATGTGCAGAGCGGGGGAACGTCTGATGTTGAGTGGCAGTTTGTTTTAGGTCTTTGCCGCGATGTAGGAGTAGTCTCTTCCACCGGTTCTGGTTCTGTGGATGCGTGGGGTTTCGGCAAGGGTTAGGTCGGCGGAGCGGAGGTTTCTCTTGGGTGCATGGAAGGAGACTCTTTCATTGAGGTATTGAGGAGGGATTTGTAGGTGTGTGTGAGTAGCTTGAAAGTCACTCTCTTCTTGAAGGGGAGCCAGTGGAGGTCTCGTAGGTGCTGAATGATGTGGTCATGTAGTGGGATGCTGAGGACAGGTCTGGCCTCGGTAACATGGATGGTCTGGAGTTTTCAGAGCAAAAATTTGTTGATTCCGGCATAGAGGGTGTTTCCGTAGTCCAGTCTGCAGGTAATGAGTGGTGGCTAACAGTTTTTCTGGATTCGGGGGGATCTATTTGAAGGTATTGCCGAGGATGCAGAGTGTTTTGAAGCACATGGAGGAGATGGCATTGATCTGTCAGGTCATGCTGAGGGAGGAGTCGAGCATGACGCTGAGGCTGTGAGCATGGTCAGTGGGTGTTAGGTTGCAGAGGGCGGTGGGCCACCAGGTGTTGTTCAATGCTGAGGGGATGGGTCCGAGGAAGAGAACCTCTGTCTTCTCCGTGTTGAGCTTAAGACAGCTGCTGCTCATCCAGGAAGCAACGTCATTCATTCCATTCTAGAAGCTGAGTCTGGTGATGTTGGGTTCCTTCGTGAGGGAGAGGATGAACTGGGTGTTGTCGGGGTAGGATACTCTGCTGAGTCCATGCTGTTTGACGATGGTGGTGAAGGTGGCCATGTAGGTGTTGTAGAGCGTGGGGCTGATCGATGATCCTTGGCGTACTCTGCATCTGATCTCTGTGGGTTCGGAGAGGAAAGGCGGGAGTCTGATTTTTTGGGTTCGCCAGGGAGCAAAGACCTGATTTAGTCAGGGGTGGTTCCCTGTATTCCTGCGTCGTGGAGTCTTGCAGTGAGGGTGCAGTGGGAGATGGTGTTGAAGGCAGCAGAGAGGTCTAGTTGGATGATGGCAGCCTTGTGGCCCCGGTCAAGGAGAATGTGTGGATGTCATCTGTGGTGGTGATGAGGGCGGTCTCAGTGCTGTGGTTGCTGCGGAATTCAGATTGGGAGAGCTGAGGATGATACAGTTTGTGAGCTGGATGTTGACGATCTTCTCTGTAACTGACCATGACGGGGAGGAGAGAGATGGGTCTGCAGTTTTTGAGGTCCCTTGGGTCTGCAGAGGTCTTCTTGAGGAGGGGCTTGACTTCTGCACATTTCCAGTTGTTGGGGAATGTGCCGGAATCGAAGGTAGTGTGGATGGTGCATCGCTGCTTGGGTGCTGTGGAGGCGATGGCTCTGTGAAAGATGTGCAGTGGGCAGGGGTCCATGGGGGCTCCTGAGTGAATGCTCTTCATGGTTGTGGCGGTGTTTTCAGTGATGACCAGTATACAGGTGGAGATGGTAGGTTGGCTGGTGTTGCAGGAGCTGGGAGTTGTTCAAACAGGTAAACTTGCTTCTAGGCACTACAACTCAGCTAAGCAGCTCTTCCAGCACGGGGTATATTCAGGTGATGCGCCCTCACCTCTGGGAATGTGGGTCAGTGGGCTCCACTTTTATACAGCAAAGACTGGGGCGGTTCTTCTTTCAACTGTCCTTTCAGGTTGCACTCCAGGCACAACCTGTGTTCTAGTTCATTTTATGCACTCCACACACATCTCCTGCAACGTTCTGTTTTGATTACTGCACTCCACTAACTTCTCACAGGGGCTTTCATGTGCTTCGCATACTCCTCACAGAGAGGTCACCACGACACTTCAGAACGGTCTCACATCAGGCTCTTAACGCTGACCCCTACATGGGCGTCATGCAATACAGTATACGGGTCAGGGTCCAACTAGAGTATGTTAAAAATTCTTTCATTTTTTTCTGTTGAAATTTATGTCTTGAAATAAAACTTTAAAAAGTTTTTCTGCTCATTGAAAGCTTCCATGGAAATGAATACTATCAAATAATGTTACTATGTTTAGGGACCCTTGTTCCTATAATCTCTTAGTACCCTTGGTCCCTAACAATCCCAGGGTTTCCCTTGTGTTTTGATACTACGGAGGATAGGGCACACCAGAAGCTTGCATTCCCTCTTCCTAAGGAAGGCGTGTTATTGAAATGGGAGGGGGTAACAGTGATGCAAGAGGCTCCCTTTTCAATCACTTCTGCTCAGGAGCCATTGTGCTATAAGCCCAGTCTGGCTCAAGTCAAGTGGAGTCACAGCCTGGGCGCCACTCACAAACCCACATTACCTCCTTGTGAATCTTCATCTTGAGCTCCACTGCCGCCAGGTTGATTCTGTCTTCTGTCTCCAGCCCTTTGGCCATTGCCAGAGAACGGAACAGCGAATTCTTGTCATCAACCTGTGCAGGAACTGTAGAACCATCTGGAGCCACCAAGGTGAAGTGCCCGCTGTATGGACGTTCTTCTCCCTTCACTCGATTGACCGTTTTACCAATCCAGGGCTTCCCACTGGAACAAAAAAAAAACATTAGACTATTTCTACAACAGCCGTACACAATTTTACATCATGAGAAGCTAGTTTGGGTTCTCTATGGAAATCAGCAAGCAGATCCTGTTTAATCCACATTGACGATCTAATGATGACAGACCTTTTATGTATGCTCAACATGCTCTATCACATAACACAACACGGCACAACACACATAGGACTCCAGTCACTGTATCCCCTTAAATACCAAATAACACATTTCAGGTGAAAGGCTTGATCGTATACATAATGACTCATATTGATCAATGGCACCAGTAATGGATCTATTGTGGGACACAGGATGAGTGGCTACTCAGTACCTGGGAGAGGGACCAGGTGTTGATTTACCATGAAAATGCTTCGTCAGGTGTGTCGAAGGCTGGCCTGTATTTTTCTAGGTACTATATCATATATATATATATATATGTATATATATGGTGGCTTTCAGAGACTTTGTCTCATTAAGGAAGCGAACCTGGGTCTTTATTACCGAAACTTGAGCTTCGGAGTCCTCAGGTCCTGATCTCACAGACGCTATCCCCTCGGGGTACACCCTTGCTTGAATGGATAGGGTAGGCCGGTGGGGAGGGGGTTTGGGTATTCTTCATAGAGAAACTCTAGTCTGCCGTACTCGTGCATTGACCGCTCCTTCATACCTCTATCAGGCTTTCTAGTTTTTAATTAACTTACATCCCACGGAATGCTTTTCTGGTGTTTTATGTTATTGGCAACAGGGCTCCAGGGTATCTTTTAGCCAGGATTTTAGTAGTCTTTTAAAACCTTACTTTGAAAGATCCAATTTTACTCTCCTGGGGGATTTAATTTTCATCTAGACAACACTCTGTAAAGACACTCAAAATCTTTTGGAAACCTTGAATTGTTGTGGCTTTGCACAGCTGGTCCGGAAGTCCACCCATACAGCTGGGGATATTCTTGCTGGTGTCTTTTCTAATGACCCTCGCTTGAGCATTGGTGAACCGATTCCCCTCACTTGGTCTGACCACTTTGCCATCACTTTTGATTTGCACTTCTCGGCATCAGGGATGGTTCTTTCTGGTAACAGGAATTTGGAGGAAAGGAGGAACTTAAGCCTCATAAGTAAGGAGTCGTTCTCCAACCTCCTAAATACCTTCCAGCCTATGACGCATCATGATGCTACTCTGGCAGCTGTGGCGTTATCGCATTACTTGCCAGCAGCACTGCATACTCTTGCCCCTGTGCGCAAGCACTACTCTGCAAGGAAAAAACCCTCTGCTCCCTGGTTTACCGAGAGACTTAGAAAGTTGAGACAGGGATGAGTTGTGGCGCACAGATTTAGAACCTTTGGGTAGGGAACTGTAAAAACAGTGCTTAAAAGAGTATATAGCAGCCATCATGGAGAAAAAAGAGGTTATATTTTTCAAAGATCACTGAATCAATGAAATCCTCTAGGGATCTTTTCAAGGTTATTAATTCTCTTACCTCTCCCCACATCACCGATCCTTCAGAATTTTCCCAGGAGCTCTGTGACAAAATATCTGACTTTTTTCAAACTAAAATTACAGACATTTACTCCTTGCTAGAAGGGTCTAACTCCAAAGCAGGGTCGTCTGTTCGACCTATCCCCCTTCCCAGTGCCGCCTCCCTCATGGAAGAGAATTCTAACCTTCCCTTGTATGTCGTTAGAGGTGACTGATTGGCTTCTACAACGAGTCAAATCAGGATCTCCGCTGGATCCCTGCCCCCTCAAGGTGCTAAAGCTTGCCGTGAGATTATTATCCCTCACCTTACTGCTGTTCTAAATGTTGCCATCTCAGAGGGACAGTATCCCACTTTGTAGAAAACAGCAGTGGTGAAGCCACTCTTGAAGAAACATTCTCTTGACCCTAGATAATTGAATTACTCTTGGTCGATCTCCTTACTTCCTGTTCCAGCTAAGATTCTGAATACCTACCTGAACTCTCACCCCAGTGCCTATCTAAAGGATCACCATCAACTTGATGGCTCACAACATGGATTTAGAAGCCACCATAGTATGGAAACAGCTTTGACGGCCATATTCAACAATATCCGTACTCAAGTAGACGTAGGGCATACCACCCTGCTTGTTCTACTTCACCTCACCGCAGCCTTTGATACCCTGACTCTACGGAGGCTGGTTGAACGCCTCGGAGAGATAGGTATCGGGGGCTCGGCCCTGGGGCTTTTGGCTTTCTTTCTTACTGAGCGGCACAGACTGTGAAATTTGGCCAATTCTACTCAGCCTCCAAACCCCTGTTGTGCGGTCTTCTGCTGGGCTCATCCCTGAGTTAAAACACTTTTAAATATCTATGTTGCCCCTCTTGCCAAGGTGGTATGCTCCTATGGGTTAGAGGTGTTGTCCTATGCGGACGACACCCAAATAATGGTGTCTATCTCCCACAGTATTACGGATTCTGCCCTTAACTTCAGGAACTGCAGGCAGGCAGTCTCCTCCTGGATGGTGGAGAATTATTTGAAATTGAACGACTGAGGTTCTGATTTTTGGTAGTAAACCGGAGATCAGGTCCAATGACTGGTGGCTGGATGCGCTTGACGTCTGTCCCTGCCCGGTGTCCCACGGGAAAAACCTAGGGGTCATAGTGGATAACTTACTCTTCCTCAATTTGCAGGTCAGTAGGACTGTGTCCACATACTTCGGGGTCATCAGGATCCTCAGAAAGATTTCCCACTTCCTCTCCTTTGATGCACGTAAGCAGGCTCTTATGGCCTTGGTAACGTCCAGATTTCTCACAAACCTCAGTATGAGCACATCTTTCTGTCTGCCTTCTTATGTCCGCCAATAGCGCCTTGATGCCCTTGGGCTAAGTTCGCGACCCACAAATTTATTACTAATACTTATATATATATATATCTATCTATCTATATATATATATATATATATATATATATATATATATATATATATATATATATATATATATATATATATATATATATATATATATATATATATATATATATATATATATATATTCACTGAAAAAACCATTGGTTATAGACCATATATAGTTAGGGATTAGCATTTACAAAACCTTAATTTACTAGCACAAAACCATAGAAATTCGCATATATAGTTAGTTGCAATAACTATATATCGCGCACCCGCAATCCACTGCTGATGATGTCACATATTACATCATTCATGACATGGTCAGTGACATCACTGATGACATCACTGATGACATCATCCAGTGATTGCATGTTTCTGTAAAGTTAAAATATGTCTTACATATTGAAGAATGAGTGGATGTATAAGTGTCTAGATGAAGGATTTAGTAGGTGCATGACTGACTGTATGAGAGAATGATTAAATGTGTCTCACTGAGTGCATGGTTTAGTGACTAAACTGTCTTAATTTGTGCATCATTATATCTGTTGTTCTGTAAACTGCTGCATGTGTTGATCAGTAGCTATATGAGTAACTATATGGGTTATTGATTGGTTGCCCAAATATTTGTATGGGACACTGAGTGTGTGTGTGGGTGGCTGGGAGGTGTATGACTCTGTGCATAGATGTGTGAGCAGTGGATTCACTAGATGTATGGGTTCAAAAGTGCATGTGGAAACAGCTGTATGGGCGGTTGACTGTGTGCATGAGTCTATTGGTGAGTGAATGGATATCTTAGTGCTACATGTCAAAGTAAGTACATATGTAAAACACAGTACATGTGAGAGTTGACATATATAAATAACTGTGCATGAGAGCCAGTGAATGTGTGAGTGGCTGTATGGATCATTGTGAACTTGTATCAGGGATTGTATAAGAGAGTAAATGTGTGTTAGTATATGTTTGAATAAGTAAGCTGTGTATAACTGTATAGTTGAGGAAATGGAGGTGTGATTGATTCTTTGCATGACTGACTAGGTGTGTGAGTAACTCCATGGATGAGTGACAGTCTGTGAGTGTCTGTTTACACTGATTGTATCTAAGGTTATATTAGAGTCTGAAGAGGTTCATCGTATTATCACATGAATGATATCATCAGTGATGTGATCAGTAATGTCAAATGAGATGTCATCAGTGATGTAATTTAAGATGTCATCAGTGATGTAATTTGAGATGTCATCAGTGATGTCATCAGTGATGTCATTTGAGATGTCATCAGTGATGTCATCAGTGATGTCACTGACCATGTCATGAATGATGTAATATGTGACATGATCAGCACTGGATTGCGGGTGCGCGATATATAGTTAGTGCAACTAACTATATATGAAATTTCAATGGTTTTGTGTGAGTAAAATAAGGTTTTGTAAATGCTAATCCCTAACTATATATGTTCTATAACCCATGGTTTTTTCAGTGAATTTTCAAGGTTTTGTAAATGCTAATTCCTAACTATATATGGTCTATAACCTATGGTTTTTTCAGTGAATATATATATATATATCTATTACCTACTGGCGGTCGCCAGTAGGTATATATAGTTAGGACCTAGTTACCATAGGAAATTCCGAACATTCTATTGGGAATACCTTTGGCGCCGATTGAGGGATCTGCCTGTAATTTTCCTTAATTTTGCCTCGCTGTGCTCTGCTCTTTTCCTGAAAGTTTCGGGGGGATTCGTCAAGCAGGGGCCGAGAAAAAAGGGGGGTCCCAAAACATGTTTTCCCCAAGTTAATTTCCATTGGGACATTCTGACAAGGCTACAGCGCAAACGGCTGAATGGAATTATACCAGAATTGGCAAAATGGTAGGGACTGGTATGCAGCAGTGCCTTTTGTATGTTTGGTGTAAATCCCTCCAGTAGTTCTTGAGAAAATTGAATTTGAAATTTTTCAAATGGCATTTTTTATGGGACCTTTAGACACGGCTACAGCCCGAACGGCTGAACGGAATTACACCAAACTTGGCAAAATGGTAGGGACAGGTATGCAGTAGTGCCTTTTCTATATTTGGTGAAAATCCCTCCAGTAGTTGTTGAGAAAAGGAATTTGAGCAAATTATATATCTATATGCGCTCAACATTCTATTGGGAATAACTTTGGCGCCGATTGAGGAATCTGTGTGCAATTTTCCAGAATTTCGGCCAGCTCCACTCCGCTCCTTCCATGAAAGTTTCGGGGGGATTCGTCAAGCGGGGGCCGGAAGGGGCGTCCCAAAACGTGTTTTCCCCATGTTAATTTCCATAGGGACCTTTAGACGCGGCTACAGCCTGAACGGCTGAATGGAATTACACCAAACTTGGCAAAATGGTAGGGCCTGGTATGCAGATGTGCCTTTTCTATATTTGGTGAAAATCCCTCCAGTAGTTGTTGAGAAAATTGAATTTGATCAAATTATATATCTATATGCGCTCACAGTACGCGCACCGTACCGTACGTGTATGTGCGTGTACCCTTACGTGCGCGAGCAAGTTTCTGATTGGCTGGCAGTCGACTGTCAACATTCCAAACTGTCCAAACCAGGAAGTGTTGGCCACCATCTTGAGAAGGGCTAAGGGGTCAGGGGGTCTCAACCCTGCCCCCTTTTCGCATTTTCCACTCTTGCTTTGTGCTCTCTTGTGCCTCACTTCTCCTGAGAAACAAGATGGCTGCTCAGGTGGTCCCAGAAGGATAATAACATATATAAACGTTATCCGCTAATAGAATTAGCACAAAATCTTTGAAATTTATTGAAAAAAAATATAGGTTTAACGCCTGATAAAGTTAGGAAAAAGCATTTAAAAAACCTTGCAAATTCACTGAAAAAACCATAAGTTTCAAGCCTCATATAGTTAGGAATTAGCATTTAAAAAACCTTGCAAATTCACTTAAAAAACCATAGGTTTCAGGACTTATATAGTTAGGAATTAGCATTTAAAAAACCTTGCAAATTCACTTAAAAAACCATAGGTTTCAGGCCTTATAGTTAGGAATTAGCATTTAAAAAACCATTGAAATTGCTCCTATATAGTTAGTTGTACTAACTATATTTCACGCACCCGCAATCAACTGCTCATGATGTCACATATTACATCATTCATGACATGGTCAGTGACATCACTGATGACATCACTGATGACATCTCAAATGACATCACTGATGACATTACTGATGACATCTCATTTGACATTGTAGTGTACTTCCTATTTTCCCAATAGGCTCTGCGCATTGGAATAACATAAACAGCATTGCATACGTAGGACTGAGGTCATCTAGGTCTCTACTGACTATGTTAAACTTAATTTAGGTTTGCGCCAGCTAGCTCAGAGGTCACTGGAAACTTTCTTGAATGAATAGGGAGGGACAAGCTCCCCTGGCTCAGACAAGAAGGGATTCAGTTTCCGACATTCGCATAAACATGACAACTTTGCTCCCTCAGAATAAGAGTATATCTCTAGAGTCGTGTGAAAACAATAGACAGCTATTTCACTCAGTCAGCAGTGCATACTTAGTTTCACCAGAATGCAGAGAAATAGAGAGACGGGTGTTTTCAATAAAAGGTGTTATTTATTGAGCAGTCTTCTTTCTCATGCAAGAGAAATGAATTGCCACAATTACAAGACTTAAAGTAAAGTAAAGTGCGTACAGTAAAAGTAGTATCAGGAAATAATACTGTAAAAGCATTGATATGGTTTCTTAGCCATATGATACTTTAAAATGGATAAAATATATACATACATAAATACATTGACTAACGTACTCAACTGGTGCTTCTAACTAAGCCTACCCCGGTGTACCTGACCTAAGCCTAATACTTGGGAAGGGATGAGTAAGTAGCAGTTTAAGTTAAGTTGGTTAAGATGATTTTGCCAAGAATCTGCATCAAGAATTCTTTTAAGGGTTTAGTCAGCTCCGTACCTTGGTAATAGAATGTGGGAGGTCTGGTATCTCTTTCCTCAGGACTCGATATCTCAGCGACCCGCAAGGGTAGGCTGGAAACACCGGAGCTGGATTTTCTCGGCTGGAGAAAAAGACAGCGTCTCTCTCAGTGCGTCAAACGGGAGGGGCGGCTTCCGTGGGCTCTCGCATCAGCTGGGCTCTCGGGCAAGTAGACATAAGTTGGACATAAGACAGCACTAAGAACTAACAGTTCTTTCTGGACTTCAGGAGTTCTTGTTCAAATCAAAACAAAAGCAGGGGGGATTTCCAGGGCTGCTGAAGGCTTGGTTTGTTTAAAGAGTGCGTTGTGCTTTCTAGGAGTCGATGGGAGTAGCCGTGCTGTGCTTTGGACTGCATGGGCTATTACTGAATATGGATCTGATTCTTATGCCTTCATCAGGATATTATTGATTATAACCTTACAAGGGCATAAATCGGGAATATCGAATTAGGGTCCTAGATATAAACAAGACACCCACTCCACGGATTGATGTCCATCATTACTAAAAACTAAGCAATAGTAAACATTCAACAATGTATGTGTGTTTTCTGACCCACCCCCAAATACATATTTCGCATTTGAAATGGTATAAGGTAAATACACAAAATTTTGTGTTGGTACTGTACGCTTTTCAAGCAGTGCCATCATTCAGATAAATGCATATATATATCAGCTGAATGAATTGCGAAAATTACACATGAAATGGCTCTAAATACAGAAAAGAAGGTCGAGACCATTTCATCACATATTTATTCAAATTGCTGTATATGTGCTAGAGGCTGAGGTAAAATATTGTCTCTAGTATCCTAAAAATAGAAGCTCTGTTCTCTAAGAATAGTTCTACTTTAAGCAGAGTACCATGTGCCAAAAAAAAGTAAATATTTTGAAAAATGGGCAAACATGATTTTGGTTTCAGGGGAAAATGAGTTCCAAATATTTTCTGTAACTGAAGGCCGAATTCAGAGTTCAGGGAACGCTGTGTGCTCATTGTTTTTATTAAGAGTTATTCTCGTTGATTGGAGAGAGCATTATTTCAGACAGACCTGCAAAAAATTGGTCTACCACATCAGGTGAAAGTTCGACCAAGTTCGAAAATACTGCAACTGTGCAGTTCTCTGCATGATTGCTATCATCGATGGTTGGATCAGCAATGCTCACAGAAGGCTGTACCTGTTTGGTGCTGCTTTCCTCTCGTACTTCACCGGCACCTATTCGTAGTGGTGAAGTCTCAACGAATGCCGTCATCAGAATCGGTAGCCGCTGGTGATGCATGAGTTGTTACAGGACCTAGCAAAGTATCAATATCCATTGGTACTGCTGATTGTAGTGTAAGACAGACGTCCAACACACATTCTTCTCCGCATAGCAGACATCGAAGCACAGGTATGATGCAATCTTGCCAGATCGGTCTGAATGAAAGAAACCATGTTGTACTCAGATCTCTTAGCCGGGCCAATCCGAGGACCTTAGTGATACGGTCTCGGTATCGTATTGCTAGGATCATTTCTTCCATTGTTGCTAGAGTCTTGTCTGTGGATTGGCTTGCCATATCGGTGCAGAAGAAGTAAAAATAAAATTCCTGCCACGAGTCCCAAGATTAAGGGTAGGCCGCCAAAGACAGAATGGACAAAATTCGGGAAGATGCCCAACACTGTTTCAAATGGTGCTAACAGTCCCAAAAAAATTGTCTTAAATACATGTGCGATGCCACTGGTATCAGGGAATGTATCTCTGCCGCTGTCCTTGCCACTTGCAGATTATACATTTCTTTTGATGACGTTAAAGGCACAGTTGTCTGTAAAACTGCTTAAAGTATCAATTCGAATAGAAGAGATATTCAACCGAGGCCATAACGCAGACCCCATCTCTGGATTGCTGTGTGGATACAATACTTGCATACAGCAAATGGCCCGGAAGTTACAGTTGTCAGATAGGCTTTTCCTGGCAGCATGTCACAACAGCTGTGGTCACTTATTAAAAGGTAACTGCCGTTAGAAAGTGGTCTAAAAAATGGCTCTATCTGTTTTGCAGGCCTGCCATGCAGGTGACATGAAAGGTTATTTGAAGACCCTTTGCAGGTTCCATGCAAATTAATACCTTGACACAGAAGTGTACCGCTTAGTGATTTTTTACAACTTTTACCACTAAGAAATACCTCCTTGTTCCCTTTACTATTACATCTGTGTGTATAAGGTAAATCCCAGGATGATTTGATGTATTCTTTACCCAACCTTTCATACTCGCTACAGGTATATACTCTTGACAGTATTTAAACTGGAAAGTTGTTATCAGAATTGTAATTGTTCCACGTATTATCCATTCAATGACAGGTCTCTCTGACATTGTCAATGGTAATCTCTCGAGTTTTTCAATGCTCAGAATCGTGTAGTCTGCTCCTTTTTGTGCCAAACTGATTTGTTTAGCAGTAAGGTTAAAGATACAGAATAATGACGTTGTGTTGATTAAACGCCATGGTACGTAGCCTGAACGCAGATTTTGCAACGTCCAACCAAGCTGTACAATAGAACGTAATTGAGACTGACCATGTTGTAACATTAGTAAGTCCTGCTCTATTATATTAAAAGCAGATGATACAATAATGTCCAGTGAATATATTCTGGAGGACAGAGTCGTTAACCCATTGTCCACAACAGAAAGTGATTTTTCCAAATTTATACGATCAATTTCTCGTATTTTTTCTGCTGTCTCAATTTGCATTACTTTCCATGCTTCGTTGTACGCAGTGTATATACCGGGCGCTATGAAACGTTTTTGACGCTGTTTGCGTGGTCCCATTATGAAATCACGCAAGTCAGCACCGTCTTTAAGTAAAGTCAAGTGTTGCTTAATTTCAGCCATTGTGGATTTCTCTAGCCACTCAAGGCACACTACACTGTATGTTGTACCTATCCCTGGATGTTGTCTCTGGGAGTATCTAGGGTCTGGTCTGGTCATTTTGAACCCCTGTGTTTTGTTCAGGAATCTATCTTGACAGTTATTCGTGTCTGTTGGCCAGATCAACCACTTTTTCCAATCAGGATGTGTTCTGTTTTGGTGTAAAATATGGGATACGTCTATCTCCACATTTGTAGTGCTGTCAGTTATGGGTTTCGGAATAGACAGTGTATTTAAATCTTTTATCTTAGCTAGGCCGAGACAAGTAGTTTGTTGAATTTTGTCATTCAAGAATATTATTTGTTCTGGGATCATGCAGGCCCTAAATAGTGCTTCTAGGCCTTGTACTTGCCAATCTTTGGAAACCCAGATCAATTTTGTTTCAATAGTGTTTTTCCAAAATTCGAAACCAAATGTAGACATTTTGTCATAAAATTTTTCAGAATAAATCAGTTTAGTATTTGTCAACATTGTTTTCATTCCTGTCCTACTTAACATTTTGAAATAAAACGTTTCTGGATCACTGTTATTAAATCCTGAGAAGTATTGGAATTTCTCATAAAATGTTTTCGAACTGCCTTTTGGTGGAGTTGGACAGTGTTCCCACTGGTTATAAGATAAAACATTTCTAGGCTGAGCAGTTTTATGCAAATAGTGATCACCATAATGGTTGAAACAGTATAACTCTTCATAATTCGATGAACCCTGCAAGTAATCATGTTCTGTAAACTTGGCTGACATTACTAAATCTGACATCATATTATTAATGTTTTCAAAGTCCCAGTCATAAGAGAAGGTACTTGGTGTCACAAAGTCACTTAATGAAACCTTGAAATGGTGTGGATACTTCAAGAGCTCAACCGGGCCAAAAATGTAATAATCAGTTCTGTCCCATGCTACTCCACCGGGTATTAGTTTGGCTGAGATGTTTACAGATGTCAGTTCTCTTTTCTCGATGTGAGAGGATGTGTGAGGCTTTAGGACCAAGTTGATGATCTGACTTGCTGTGTCCATTGTACTATATTTTCCATCAATGAATATTCCCAAACAGAGAACCATGATGAGCCAAAGCAGGAGAGTAAGTACACCTAACACAATCCAAAATTCAATCCATGGTGAAATCAGATATGTTTCTTTTAGTAGGTGAAAAAGTTCAATTAATTTGTCTTTGAAAGTTTTTGTTGGAGGCGTTTCTTCATGCTCGCTTGGATCTTCAGAGAAGTTGTCGAAATTGATGAAGTAGCCAGATGCAGTTCTGTCAATTGTTGGATTTTTTTCCGGATTTTCATTTGCTTTTGTACTTTTCTTTGTTTCATAGCATAGTCAGAAGCTACATCATTGTAGATTGGTGTTTCTTGATGAACTGTCGTTATTTGGGTTTCAAGAGGCACTAGTTCCATGGCATTATTGCATAGTCCTTTGTTATTCACTGCAGGTTTATCAAATGTGATTAGTCTCTCAGCATGAGCCTCTTGGATTGTAGCAAATTTCGGTATTCTGCTATTTCTTGGGAGTCCACTTGGCCTACTACTTATTATTGGCCACATGATTTTGGTTTTACCACGTCGATGGATACAACTCTGTTTTCCCTTTTACCAGCAAGGGGCGGTAGTACAACTGATCTTGTTCCGCTGATAGTTAAGACAGGTACTGCTTTTCTGTAAGAAGGCCCGAATTCCTTCTTTACCGCGATCTTTTCTCTGACCAGATCCCCAATCTTTGGAATCCAGACAGGTCTTGCTGGGACAGGTGGTTTTTCTTCAGTGGCTGTCAGCTGTAGTTTCAACTTTATGTTAGTCAGGTTTTTTCTTGTTTCATTTAAATCCTGTAAAACAGCCAAATGATCTTTGATATCAAAGGATTTTTCTTCTACCACTGAAGTATGACTATCAAGATCCTGAATAAGCATTCTAGTCCCGAACAATAGTTCGTATGGAGTGAGACCTTTTAGAGAATTTCTTGGCAGATTATTAAGACTATGTTGGACACTTGTTAAATGTTTGATCCATCCATCACCCAAACCTAATACCCTCGCCGTTATAGATTTCTTTATGTCCCGGTTTTTTCTTTCCACAACCGCATTTCCCTCAGGATGGAAGGGAGAAGAGTACCGCAATGCGATGCCCTTGCTGATCATGGCCTCTTTGTAAGCTCGAGAGCTAAACGCAGGACCCTGGTCAGAATGTAGCATGCCAATTGCGTATGTGCCGATAAAGACTCACAAATCTTTTATAATAGTTCTGGCGTCAGCCGAGTGCTGGGGCCACATCCAAATGAATCTCGTACAGGAATCCACTGCGACCATGATATATTTCTGGTTGCCATCCCTTTGTAAGGGACCACAGTGGTCCAGGTAAACACATGTTAATGGTTTATCTGAGATTAGAAGGGGCGTCTGTGCTGGTCGTTTTACTGTTGATACTTTCATTCTTTGGCATATTTCACATTCTAAAACATAGTTCTTAGTTTGCTTCCTAATACCCGGCCACCAATATCTCTGTTTTAATAAAGATGTTGTGGAGGAAATACCAGCATGTGCAGAAGCTAACCCTTCGTGTGCCGCTGAAATAAGTCCTAATCTGTGTTCCATGTTTGGAATTGCTCCATCCCCCACTCCAGGGATTCGAGCAAATGGAACATTGTTCGCATCAGTTATGTATGAGTACTTTACTGGAAAGCCTTTCGGGAATGTTTTTCTGTCATCTTTTACTGACGCACTGACAGCTTGTAGTATGTCGCTGTCTATTTTTGTTCTTGACCGGGTGATTGCAGCTACGGTAGCCGTTTGCACAGCTGCCTTCGCAGCTTCATCAGCCAATGAATTCCCTGCAATGTTAACGCCATCACGTTGATGACTCAGTGTGTGAATCTCGTGAGTCTTTTGTAGTTCTTTCTGTAAAAGAACTATTTGTTCCCAAAGCGTTTTATGCTTTATTGTGCCGCCTTTTGCATCTTTGAAGCCATTCTGAACCCAGTTCTGCAAGTATTCATTATAAGACTGAATGCAGTAATATGAATCGCACACTATTAGTGTGGGGAATTCGCGATCAGTATTTTCAAGCGCCATCTTAAATGCTAGTAATTCAGCTCGCTGAGCTGTACAATCTCCTAGACATTGAGTTTTAGTGACCGTTGGTCTAAATTTCCCTTCATGCCATCGACCTTTAACGATCACGCATGCAGCACTATATGCTTGTTTACCCCCAACTGCGGGTTGTGCTAATCCGTCTGTATATATTATACAACCGTAATGCTCCAGAGGCAGGATTTCAGCTGGCAGAGGACATTCATATTCATATTGGAGAAATTCTTGTGTTTTTAAATTAGGATCAAATTCATATTCTACGTCTGTTGCAGCAAGAGAATTAACCCATTGTATCCATCTCGGATGTAATGCTTTAGCATTTGGAATGCTTGCTTTTGTTACTGCTTCTAAGGCAGGTACCGGTGTAATGATTATTATTCGTTTACCTTGTGCAAGGGCTCTTTCTTTCGCTACAGCAGTTTGAACCGCAGTCAGAATTTTTTCTGTAGAACTTAATTTCATTTCAGCTTTAGTGCACAAATGTGATTTGTAAGCTATAGGTACCGTTTCTCCCTCACTAGAGGTCAGGTATGTGAATCCGCATCTTCCTGGGATGACTTGGATTACAAGATTTTACAAGATTGCGTGTGTTTTCACGTGTTTGCAATTTTGTTTTAGTTAACATGTCTGTTTGTAGTGATCTCAAAATTTCTGTGTGTTTCTGAGTCCAATTGTTTTGTTTGAAATCTGGTCTTATTAATTCATAGTGAGATTTAACCCTCTCGGCATCATTTAGAATGTATGTTCTTCCGAAATTCAGGAAACCTAATATTGATTGTAAATTCTTCAGCGTTTTTGGTGCTTGGAGTACAGCACATTTCTCTAAGACATTGTCTGCTAGGCTCTTGCCTTCACTTGATAATTCGTACCCTAAAAACAGGACAGTTAGATGGGCAATTGGTGACTTTTTAAAGTTGAATTTGTAACCCTCTGAAGCGAACCCAAGTATTATGGTGTTCACTCTTTTCAAGTGAGTCTCCAGGTCATCATCTGTGAGATAGATGTCATCGACATAGGATAATGCCTCATCGTCGTATATTAGTAGTACCTCTGTCATCCTTGCTGAATCCCTGTGGGAGTCGACAGAAGTGTTTTTGTGACCCCATTATTGAGAAAGCGGTCAAATACCTGCTTTCAGGTGCAATGTTTTGACAAAAGAATCCATTAGAGATGTCTAATGTTGTTTTATATTTTTTGCGCACAATGTTATTCATTAGTGCTGCACTATGTGAGTTTTGTACTGCAAATGTTTTACAACAGGAGTTAAGGTGTCTGTAGTCCAAAACTAGACGATATGAATCGTCTGGCTTGGAGACAGGAAACAAAGGATTGTTCATTTGAGAGGTGCATGTTTCGATCACCCCTTGATATTCAAGTTGATCTAAAATCTCTTTGACTTGCTTTTTAGCTTCTTGTTTAACTGGGTACTGCCTTTGTGCAGTGGGCTGATTTTTTAACTGGATTTTGTGGTGAGGTGAATCCTCATCCCATCCTACATGATTTTTGTATAAAGCAGGAGCTTGGGCCACTGCCCATTTTCTTGGCAATGTGTATTTTTTATGAATCGGGATATGATTTGAGAAGGCAGGCATAATCATTTCTTCGCCATGAGGGCACTCCCGGACAAACTCTGGTGGCCAGCTAACAGAATGTCATAGCATTTTGAAAGTTTTTCCCAAAAGAGACCCTTTATTTTCCTAGTTTTATCTCCCTCTATACGTAATGTTATTTCATATAGTTTATGGGGCACACTAACTCATGTGTCTGCAGTTTCCACCTGAATGTACTCATTCGTGTCCACTGTCTACAGAAGATTCATCAGGATCTTGCGAGCTATGGTCACTTATGCTGCGCTGTCTAGCATTGTCTGTGCCCACTCTCCGTTTTTCAGTTGTGTCCTCAGAATTCTCTGCATGTTTAATCTCAATACTTGCTACCTTTTTTCTGGGAAATTGTAATTTTTCACTTTGATGAGCAGGTTCCTTGTCTTTGGACTTGACGTGCTCTTCTCTGTGTTCTGACCGTCATCTTCTTTCCGATTTCTGTGAGGAAGATCGAGAAAGATTGAGTGAGAAGGATCGCGAGGGACGTGTATCAACAGCTTGATATCTGTCTGGTTTTCTTATTTTATCCCTATCTCTAAGGTTATATCTTTTTTCAGAGGGCTCCATTTGGGGGGACTTGTCTTCTCGGCCTGGAGATTTCTCTCTACGCTGAGGAAACCTTCCTCTGGACTGGAAATGTTTTTCCCTGGGAGTGGATTGCTTATTACCATCCCAACTCTTTTTTGGAGTTTTTAAATTATTTTTAATAAATGTTTTTTCAGAATTTTCAGTTAGTTGGGGTTTGACCGGTTTCACACCCAAACTATCTCTTCCTAGCTCTTCATAGGATTTTTCTATGATTCTGGCAAGTTCAAATGGTTGGTCTGCTATATCTATTTCCTTCAATTTTTGGAGGTTCTTTATATCATCCCTTGCCAATTGAACTAATTCTCTATATGCCTTTGTTAATTCTTTTAGTTTAACTAGGAGTTCTTCGCTTGGCATTATTTCGTAGTCTGGGTGTGTTGCATAGTTGCATAGGACTGGGCCCGTTGCTTCTGGTCTACCTAGTGGACCGAGCCTGGTGATGTGATCATTATGTTTCAGGGTGCCATTAAACCAGAGCAGGTGCACTAGGTAATTTAGTGGGATTTCCACGTCCTCGGAAGGAGTGTATATATCCGGAGGTTCCTCTATTTTGTAACAGTGGAATTCTTTTGTTATAGCGTTTGCTGCTGGAAAGTGTATCCATGAATAGAATACCTCTGTCTGCCAATATTCATGGGCCTCTACCACGAATATGACCGTACCGCCACGTGATGTCAGTCCATTTATTATAAGTATAAGAGTTATAGTTCTCCTTACATTGACCGGAATGAGTATAACACTCAGGTAATTTTCTTGGATGGTTGTGTGTGAGTTGAGCTGCTATTCTAGCTCTCTCTGCTTCATCGTCACTTTCCACCATTCTTACTGACAGAAAGCTTTTTGTTGCAGATTTGAGTTTCAAGGGAACAAAGTTTAGGTGCACAATATTTTGGAACACTGTATCCTTCAACGTTGATCAAACCAAAAACTAATACATAGGACTCTCATCCTACTAAGTTCCGGCGGATATTAACCTTTCACCCACTCCAGACGTCTATTGGAGTTTTTACGGGAAAAAGGGGTCTGTGTGAAAAAGCACGACTGAGTTACTCTAGTGTCTTGCGTTAGATTATCGCCTTACCAAACGTTTGGCGCCATGTAGTGTAGTTCCTATTTTCCCAATAGGCTCTGCGCATTGAAATAACATAAACAGCAGTCTAGACGTAGGACTGAGGTCATCTAGGTCTCTACTGACTATGTTAAACTTAATTTAGGTTTGCGCCAGCTAGCTCAGAGGTCACTGGAAACTTTCTTGAATGAATAGGGAGGGATAAGCTTCCCTGGCTCAGACAAGAAGGGAGTCAGTTTCCGACAACCGCATAAACATGACAACTTTGCTCCCTCAGAATAAGAGTATAACTCTAGAGTCGTGTGAAAACAATAGACAGCTATTTCACTCAGTCAGCAGTGCATACTTAGTTTCACCAGAATGCAGAGAAATAGAGAGACGGGTGTTTTCAATAAAAGTTGTTATTTATTGAGCAGTCTTCTTTCTCATGCAAGAGAAATGAATTGCCACAATTGCAATACTTAAAGTAAAGTAAAGTGCGTACAGTAAAAGTAGTATTAGGAAATAATACTGTAAAAGCATTGATATGGTTTCTTAGCCATATGATACTTTAAAAAGGATAAAATATATACACACATAAATACATTGACTAACGTACTCAACTGGTGTTTCTAACTAAGCCTACCCCGGTGTACCTGACTTAAGCCTAATATTTGGGAAGGGATGAGTAAGTAGCAGTTTAAGTTAAGTTGGTTAAGATTATTTTGCCAAGAATCTGCATCAAGAATTCTCTTAAGGGTTTATTCAGCTCCGTACCTTGGTAATAGAATGTGGGTAGTCCGGTATCTCTTTCCTCAGGACTCGATATCCCAGCGACCCGCAAGGGTAGGCTGAAAACACCGGAGCTGGATTTTCTTGGCTGGATAAAAAGACAGCGTCTCTCTCAGTGCGTCAAACGGGAGGGGCGGCTTCCGTGGGCTCTCGCATCAGCTGGGCTCTCGGGCAAGTAGATGGCCGCTCTGCTCCAAACCACTGTGTGTTTGCTTAAGGCAACCGTTGGTATTTTATACCTGGAAGGTGCCGGGTTTGACGTAAGGTTGGACATAAGACGTCACTAAGAACTAACAGTTCTTTCTGGACTTCAGGAGTTCTTGTTCAAATCAAAACAAAAGCAGGGGGGATTTCCCGGGCTGCTGGAGGCTTGGTTTGTTTGAAGAACGCGTTGCGCTTTCTAGGAGTCGATGGGAGTAGCCGTGCTGTGCTTTGGACTGCATGGGTTATTACTGAATATGGATCTGATTCTTATGCCTTTATCAGGATATTATTGATTATAACCTCACAAGGGCATAAATCGGGAATATCGAATTAGGGTCCTAGATATAAACACGACAACATCACTGATCACATCACTGATGATATCATTCATGTGATAATACGATGCACCTCCTCACACTCTAATATAACCTTTGATACACCCAGTGTTAAATACAGACTACCATTCTTGAAACCATTGACACACCAATACCAGTTACTACATACACACTCACTGATTCCTAGGTCTACACACACATTCACTCATTTACCCATAGAATCACTCATACATACAGTCACACATCAATACAACACTATCATATGCACTCATACACCTATACAGACACTCACACACTGCCACTCATCCATGGAGTTACTCACACACCTAGTCAGTCATGCAAAGAATCAATCACACTTCCATTTCCTCAACTATACAGTTATACACACAACACCTTACTTATTCAAACATATACTAACACATACAGGGCTCAGATGTTATACAATCACTGATACAAGTACACAATGATCCATGCAGCCACTCGCACATTCACTGGCTCTCATGTATAGTCATTTATATATGCCAACTCTCACATGCACTGTGTTTTACATATGTACTTACTTGGACATGTAGCACTGAGATATCCATTCACTCACCAACACACCCATGCACACAGTCAACTGCCCATATAGCTGCTTCCACATGCACTCTTGAACTCATACACCTAGTGAATCAACTGCTCACACATCTATGCACAGAGTCACACACCTCCCAGCCACCCACACACACACTCAGTCTCCCATTCAAATACTTGGGCACCCAATCAATAACCCATATAGCCACTCATATAGCTACTGATCAACACATGCAGCAGCTTACACAACAACAGACATACTGATGCACACATTCAGACAGTTTAGTCACTAACCCATGCATTTAGTAAGACACATTTAATCCCTCACTCATACAGTCAGTCACGCACCTACTAAATCCTTCATCCAGACACTTATACATCCACTCATTCTTCAATATGTAAAACATATTTAAACTTTACAGTAACACACAGTCACTGGATGATGTCATCAGTGATGTCAAATGAGATGTCATCAGTGATGTCATTTGAGATGTCATCAGTGATGTCATCAGTGATGTCACTGACCATGTCATGAATGATGTAATATGTGACATTATCAGCAGTGGATTGCGGGGCCACGAAATATAGTTAGTACAACTAACTATAGAGGAGCAATTTTAATGGTTTTTTAAATGCTAATTCCTAATTATATAAGGCCTGAAACCTATGGTTTTTTAAGTGAATTTGCAAGGTTTTTAAAATGCTAATTCCCAACTATATAAGTCCTGAAACCTATGGTTTTTTAAGTGAATTTGCAAGGTTTTTTAAATGCTAATTCCTGACTATATAAGTCCTGAAACCTATGGTTTTTTAAGTGAAAAAAAAAAAAAAAATATATATATATATATATATATATATATATATATACCGGGGACATCTGGTGACTGGGCACCGTGGATGCAGAAGCGGCGAGGTGGGTGTGGCATACTGAATTTATTCTCATCGGTCTCTTCCGACCCTGTATGTGTGCCCATGTCTTTGCTATCTCACGTGCTATCTGGAATTGTGGACATTGGAGATTTTTATCTACAGTGCCAATTTTAAATATGCGGCACCTAATGAAACATTACTTATTGGGAATAACTTTGGTGCACGGACTTTGATTTTGTAATGCTGTACTATAGGATTCTGGGCTATATAGTTCCACTACAAGAGCAGCAACGGAGGCCGACATTACAGTCTGAAGAGCACTTAGTTTGTGGACTCAAAACCCTGTGGATTTGCAACAAGTCCCAGAATCTGAAATATTTTTTCCGGATTGCTAGGCATTTGTCACATTATTTTGGTCTGTGGGCTGTACTTTAAATATTCAGGGAAGTACGCTGTCCAACATTGCAGAAGATATGTGCTCCATCAATTCATTTTTCATGCCTTTTTAGCACGTTCTTTTAAATATATTTTAAATATATGTTATAATAAATTGAGGATCGTGTGGTCCACATTAATTAGGGAGTATTGGTGCCATTTTCTGACTGTTTTCTTACATATCAGAGATTGTTTGATGTTTTGATGTTTGATGTTTTGTGGTTTTTATATAGCGCTCTGTCACTCCAGGGAGCATCCTGGCGCTTTGTCTTTATTGCTGATAGGATGTACGGTGTTTCGACTGCGTTTGGAAGTTTTTGAGTATAATTAGACCAGAGTTTTGCATTTTGATTCTGGGAGTCTGTAGATCCAAGTTTTTAAAGATTTTTTAAAAGTCTGTTCTGAAGATATTAGACGGAGGTCTGTAGGGAGTGTGTTCCAGGCCCTGGCCCCAAGAACTGCCAGTGATTTTCCTCCCTTGGTGGCAAGTTTAAACTTGGGGACAGTGATCAGATTGGCTGTGGCTGATCTGAGTTCTCTCGAGGGATAATACCTGTGGAATCTGTTATTTAGGTATTTTGGGCCCCGTTTGTGAAAACACCTGAATGTGATTACAATGATTTTAAATAAGATCCGCTTCTGAATAGGAAGCCAATGCAGCTTGTTCAGGGCGGCTGATGCTGATGATCTTCTAGGCAACCTTAGGACCAATCTCGCTGCCGCATTTTGAATAGTCTGTAATTTGTGTAGGGTAGATTTTGTTACTCCTGCATACAGACTATTACAGTAGTCGATTTTGGATGTTATTAAGGCAACTGCTACTGTTCGGCGGGAGGGCAATGGTAGATAGTCAAAAAATTTGCGTAGTCCTTTCATGATGTTAAAGCAGGCAGCTGCTATTTCTTTGGATTGTTGCTTAAAAGAGAGCAGATTATCAAATTTTATGCCCAGGTTTCGAGTGGCATTGATGGTATCAGGGGGAGCTTCCGCCTCGGGTGGCCAACAGGTGAGTGGGGAAAATAAATTATTTTTCCCAAAGGGTAGGATCTCTGTCTTTGCAGAGTTGCATTTCAGATGGTTTTCGTGCATCCACTTAAAGGTCGCCGTCAGACACTCTTTTAGGTCTCGTTCTGCTTTAGCTGTATCTTTGTCCAGAGTCAGGACCAGTTGGGTGTCGTCGGCGTATGTGACCGTATTCACGTTGAAAGACACAATTAGACTGATCAGGGGAGCCATGTACAAATTGAATAAGGTAGGGCTCAGACTAGAGCCCTGAGGTACCCCTGAGCCAATCTCCTTCTCCTTTGAATAGTATTGTCCTAACCTGACGATTTGTTTTCTGTTTAACAGGAAGTTTGTGAACCAGTTCAACACGGTGCCCCCAATACCTGCCTCAGCTAGGCGATGTAATAAAATGGTATGGGACACCGTGTCGATAGCTGCCGATAAGTCGAGGAGGACAAGGACAGCCTTGCCCCCCTGGTCTAGTGCAGTTCTTGTGGTTTCTGTTGTGAATAGCAGAGCTGATTCGGTAGAGTGGTTAGCTCTGAAACCAGCCTGGTTGGGGTGTAGGATGTTATTTGTTTCCAGGAACGTTGTTAACTGTCTGTTGACCAGGGTTTCAGTGCATTTACACAGTGCCGGGAGTTGGGAAATCGGTCGTAGGTTAGTTAGGACTGATGGATCATGTAAAGCCTTTTTTTGTAGTGGCTTTACAATGGCCGTTTTCCATGCATTGGGGACTTCTCCGGATTGAAGTGAGGCATTGATGATGTCATTGATCATGGGGCTTACGTCCTCTTTAATAGCCTGGATTAGTGAGGGAGGGCACGGGTCAAGTGGCGATCCTGATTTGATTTTTGATAGAATTTTCAGGGTGTCTGTTTTATCAATCGGGTCAAAAGTATTCCATCTAGCTGTTATCCCAGAGTTACTTTCTTGCGAATTGTATTGTTTGTTTTCCGTAATAACAGGGAAATTTTTAGTGATGTTTACAATCTTTTGTTCAAAGTAATCTGCAATGTCATTACAGAAGCTTTGTGATAGTGTTTTTGGATTTCGGAAACTTGTGACTATACGAAAAATTTCTTTTTGGTCATTCTGTGAAGTTTCTATTCTTTTGGTAAAATAGGTTTTTTGTTTTTTTTTATAAGTGCGTGGGAATTCTGTCTTGCAGTTTTAAAGTTGACCTGATCTACCTCGTCATATTGTTTACGCCATTTGCGTTCGAGTCTACGAACTGTGCGTCGTGTGTCTTTCAGTTCTTCTGTGAACCAGGGAGCTGATGTTTTCCCCTGTTTAGATGTGGATTTTTTGTTGTTTCTTCCTGACGTCAGTTTCTCACCTATGGTTCTCATCCATTTGTCATAACTAAGATTGTCAATGGTAGCGTTTCCTACTGTCTCTGGTTTGTTCTCTCTCACCCAATTTTGTAGGTCAGGGTGCTCAATGATTTTGGTCCAGCAGGGAGTTGGCTTTTCATCTCTAACTTTATCTGGTTTTGAAGTTTTCATTTCTTCCGTTTTGAGGTAGAAGGCAATGAATTTATGATCAGTCCACGTTTGGAGTAGGGGCGTAGAAACATTTATTGACTTCAAATTCGTGCAGATGCAATCCAGTACATGGCCCGCTGTATGTGTGGGCTCATTTGTAAGAATTGTGAGCCCCAGCACATGCATGATATCTTTAAAATGTAGTGCATTTGTGTCATTAATGCAATCAAGATGAAGATTTAAATCTCCCATTAGGGTGAAATTAGCAGCCTTGAGTGTCATATTAGTGAGTGCTTCTCCTAGACTTTCTAAAAAGTGGCTGGTTTGTCCTGGTGGGCGGTAAATTAGTGCCCCTGAGAAAGTAAAAGAGTCGTGGCTTTTAAATTAAAAGCTAATTATTCAGCGTCTTTTATTTCCGGTAATTCCTGAATATTACATGTGAGGGTTTCCCGATGAATGATAGCAATCCCTCCCCCTCTTTGTATAGGTCTATCCATTCTCTGTATCGTGTATCCAGGTGGGAGTGCACATACAATGTCAGGGTTTGACCAGTTTTTTAGCCATGTTTCCGTGACCATGAGACAGTCCAAATTATTTTCTATGATCAAATCATATATGTGTAGGGCATTTTTACACATAGAGCGTGCCTTGATTAGTCCTCCCTTAACAGTTTTATAAGTAATTTTTGGAGTAAATTTTACGTAAGATTGTAATGTTTGTTTACATGTGATACATGAAATGGGTCCTAGCCATCTGTCTATTGGTATGGCATGGTGGCATTGTTTGGTGTTGGGCTTTAAGGACAGTAGCTTTTCTCTGGTTAACTGACCTGTATGCATTTTATGGTGAGTGGTGCAAGGCCCGCAGCCCCCAGCCCGTCCTTAGCGCGGACGGGCGCAGACGGGCTGACTATAGCGTGACTCCGGCGCTGGCGAGGCGCGTCCACTGCACGAGTCCGCTGTCGCGGAGGATGACCGTTTCCTTTTGTAGGGATGGCTAGAGCACTGACCCAGCTGCCGCCTCCCACTCAAGATGTCTGCCGTGTGTATTCTTGCCTTCTGCTCGGTAAACAGCCCTGAAATCGGCTGTAACCGACGAAAGTGCAGGGGGAGTGATTTATAGGGGCGGGGTAAGTGCAATTACTATCAAAAATGCTTTTTACGAGCTAAAGCAAATTTTAAAAAATCAGCGTCTAAAAATGCAAGTAATGCTCGTGTACAATGCGCTATCAGTCAGCGTCAATTGCACACAATTAATCACACAGTTTAGCTTTGTCTACTTCTACCTCCCGGCTCAAGCCTCAGGAGGGGTCCAAAAGTTACGCGGTAAAACTGTATCAGCGCAAAGAATCTGTTATCTCGATAGGCTCATCCTCCTGGCAGTGAACAGATTGATATTTAATTTTGGGTATAAATTTTATGTAATGTGATATTCGTATCTTAGGCAAAATAGGATGGCTGTGTATTATGCCGATATTTGTACTAATTCAGTTCTTGCACTATGCACTTTATTTGCTATGCCATGTTTAGTCTGTTTTAGCCAGTCATGTTTTTATTTTTGTTGTCTGTTTTCTATTTCTATTGATACTAAGCATCTTTCCTGTGTGGAAAAATACCTCCCCGAGACAGCCCAGAAGGACGTCTGGAGTACCGACCGGACGTGCAGGGCTTCATTTACCAGAGCTGTGGCCAGGTGGGGTGGAGCGTTTCTCTCCTACGACTTGGGTAGGAGAATGATTAACTACTAAAATACCCAGGTGATGTTTTTTTCACTTTTAATTGAGCAGTCGCGAATATGGTCCTGAAGAATGCAGCAGGATACCTTTTAGGCTCCAAAATTAGTCTGCTGAAACATGTTGACCGGATATAGGGATTAGTGGCTATTTGGTAAAACCACTAATATCGCACGCTTTTTATCAATTTGGGAGTAGAAAGGTGTTTATTAAAGTTGTTTGTCTTCTCTATTACCCAATTTTATCTGTTCATACCACAGCCCACATTTTTTTCACTTTACACATGCACTGCTCTACAGTTGTCTTTCCACACCTTGACATATGAGAACATCTAAAGGTTTCCATTTCCATCATAAACATTGTGTGAAATCAACCTTCCCGGTGTGAAGGAAACCCAAATGATGAACAGGGCGTCCAGGATCAACAACTGATGGGTATTTTTCCACACAGGAAAGATGCTTAGTACTGATGTAGTTTAGTTCTACCCTTATTTTTCCAGACACATACTTGAGTCAACTGATCATTGACCCACTGCTACTTTCTGTTGTTATATTTCGTATTAAGGGGCTGTAGTAGTGAGAGGTCTTTAAACATCCCCTTAGGCCCTCCCTTCCCTTTTTGTGTTTATATTTCTATTGATGCCTGTATGAGTGGGAAGGGCTATATATAGATTAAATTGTTTGGCGCCAAACTAGATTGATAAAGCCTGCTGCACATGCAAAACGCACCTCTCCTTTGTTGCAGGGTCGTGCGAGACCTGAATACAATAAATTAGCCTTATAACTACCTGCCATGTGTACGTGCCTCTTCTTCGATTTTTGCTGGAGTAGGATGGATTCCTGGGATATATATATAAATATATTTCCTACTGGCAGTCGCCAGTAGGTAGTTATAGTTAGGACCTAGTTTCCATAGGAAATCCACAATATTCTATTTGGAATAACTTTGACGCCGGTGTGGACGAATCTTCGCGAATTTCTCCAAGAAAATGGCCTGCTCGGTTCCACTCCTTCCCTGAAAGTTTGGGAGTGATTCGTCAAGTGGGGGCAGAGAAAAAAGGGGGGTCCTAAAACGTGTTTTCCCCATGCAATTTTCCATAGGGACTTTTAGCCAGGGCTATAGCCCGAACGGCTGAACGGAATTACACCAAATTTGGCAGAGAGGTAGAGTTCGGTTCGCAGATTGTGCTTTGTGTTAAATGGTGTAAATCCATTCAGTAGTTTCTGAGAAAATTACAAGTAAAATCATAGCGATATCTAGAGACAGAGTTCTACACGCGGATGGAGATCCGTTCAATTAGGAGCGCGAGCTGCATGCTGATTGGCTGTCAACTGTCTGTGAACACTGCAAACCAGGAAGTGTTGGCAGCCATTTTGTTCGTCACTAGAAGCGAGTCACAAGAAAACAGTAAAAAATAGTTGAGAAATAAGGAAAGGGGGCAGGGTAGAAATATCCTGACTCTCTAGGCTTGCTCAGGGGGTCGTACATGGATTTTTAGGGTCAATTTTTTTTATTTTTAAATAAAAAATCGTGGAGTGCACGTATGGTACTCGTATGCAGTGGAAAAGGGAAAAAAAACTAGAAGTCCGTTTTATTCATTAGGTTTCGGGGGGAAAATTCCGGGGGCAATTTTTAGAGCTATATTTCTATGACAGTTTGTAAAACTTTCCGTTTTTTTTTCCTGCATCAGTTGTACGTTTGCAAGTGCACTTTTTTTCTTTTTCTTCAACTTCGCCAAGCAAACCTGTCCTGATTTTAGGTATTAAATTTGCCGTTTTTTTTTCCCGGGTCGTGTGTCATCCAGTGCTATACCTTTGTAATATAATAATAAACATATTGTATGTATATTTATTTGAAATGTAGTGTTGAGGCACCACACATTGATTACATATTCCGTTTAATCGCCATTTTAGTAGTTTTCCTCCATTATTTGTATTATACCTGTTACTTTCATTTTACCCTGCGCATATTTTCTCTGTGATCGATGAGATTTACTGCCACAGACACCACAGTGTTTGTCCTTGGCCTCCGATCTTATCAGACTTGGTCACACGTATACCTAGAAACTAATTTGAAGGTGGTAAGTCACAGCCATTACACTGCGTGTTCGTCAACAAAAAAACATTATTAAAAATATGCGTTTATCATGCGTGGTAAATGCATACTAGTTGTAAAAGCATGTGTGGTAAAGCGATATGCGTGCTAATGGTTTTGTGGTGACCATCACACGTGTTTATGAACCGGGTCTGGGCGTGGTGGAGTCTAGGGCACCAGGCGCAGGGCCACGCAGCTCCACTCATAGAATATAGAAATAATAAAGGATTTTTAAAGGTAAAAAAAAATGATTTCCTAATTATCCTAGATTAAGTCTTTTGTTAGTATGTTCATTAAATACATGAATATATGTTTTTAAACAATTAAAAACATTTGCGTCTTTCACGTATGGGGCGACGTACATGACGTCACACGGAAGCTTTGATGCGACACGTAACGTCAAAGCTTGTTCGTAGCGTATGCTGAGAATGGTTAGCAGTACAAACTATGGTGCGATCACTCTCTCACTGTCAAATCAGAGCACAGGGCGCGCTATGAGAATGGTTAGAAGTGGTCACTCATTGGAGATCCAATTCAGGTGTGTGGCTTATCCACAGTATCATAACGTTATTTTTAAACCTGTTTAACTTTGAGGTTTGCATTAAATACTATGCTATAGGCAGATATGGATGTTTAGGCAGCGCTTATCTCCATGAAGCTTGGTTATTACCATTTACATATAGGTGCCTGAGGGAGGGAAAAGAAGTCTATGTGAATGGCGAGGATTGCACAATAGTACCAGATCACTCCTTAATTTGTAGACACATACAATTGCATGGCTCTTGTAAATAAGATGTGCCTAATTTGGACTGAGTTTTGAAAGGTAGTCTGACACCTGCTATCATAACAAGGTTCAGTTTACTGGAAACGGGAGTTATTTACTTTGAAATAATGGAGATTGTTGTGAAATGTTAGCAGGCATTGCTTACATGATTACGGTAACTGAGTGTGTGGTTTGATTAAAAAAAGTTGTGTTAACTCCTCTGCATGGGAAGCTGGATGTTTCCATCTGGCTGTCGATTTCGACCTTGAAAGCAGAGTCAACCAAATGAGTCGTATAAGAGCGCTATTGTCTCAAAAAGAGGTCACTCTTATATCTGCTACAGAAACATTTGTCTTTCATGTAGCAAACACCCGCACAGAATTGCATACTTTATTAAATACAGACGTGCTCTTGAATTTTGGGGAGTTAATTTAGAGTATCTTTATTGTGTCCTTGTCTACAGGGTTACCTTACTTTTTTAAAGTTAGAAGCAGTGGCCTTGTGACTTCTGTAGAAAGTATATTTGGTTTTTGGTCGGGATTTTTTCATTTGATTTTTTCCTGCATCTTTGCATTAGTTGCTGGTGTGGTTTTATTAATTTGTTTACATAAATATGGATGCACATCCTATAGCAGACGACAATATGTCCCGGCTGTTGATGGTTCGCAACCGAATGTTTAGTTATTACGGAGCGCTGCCTCTGGCTACATTGAGTGCAGCTTATGGATTATTGTTTCGATTTTCCTTTTTCACATGCGTGCAACCTGTGTTCCATTGCCTGAGCTGCGATTTCGACTGGGCCCTGGATTTTTGTCTCTGCAGTACGGTGTCTCCCAACGCGTATTATGACCAGTTGATGAGCCCCTTAGTTGTTCATGAGTTGCTCTGTTCTGGTGGCGGGATTATGGCCTTAGCAGCGATACATGGAATAATGGGACATTGGAATGTTTTTGCAGTGGCGCATGACTTCTTGGCACGCAGTTACATTGAAGATGACCCGCGTTTTCCTCCGATGGTGATAGAGGCTCTGGTCGTTGAGGAACATGAATGTTCATTCCCACTATTGAATTGGATGGCTGAAATGTTTTCAGATGAGAACAATGACTTCCTGTTGGAGTCTGTTGCTACATACTGTGCTTACACACTTTTGGATTAAGACTCTTTGATTTTTCTACGTATTCTTTATTATTTAGCTACTGTTGTGTTCATATCTAGGACCCTAATTCTATATTCCCGATTTATGCCCTTGTGAGGTTATAATCAATAATATCCTGATAAAGACATAAGAATCAGATTCATATTCAGTAATAGCCCATGCAACCCAAAGCACAGCACGGCTACTCCCATCGACTCCTAGAAAGCACAACGCGTTCTTTAAACAAACCAAGCCTCCAGCAGCCGGGGAAACACCCCTGCTTTTGTTTTGATTTGAACAAGAACTCCTGAGGTCCAGAAAGAACTGTTAGTTCTTAGTGACGTCTTATGTCCAACCTTACGTTAAACTCGGCACCTTCCAGGTATAAAATACCAACAGTTGCCTTAAGCAAACACACGGTGGTTTGGAGCAGAGCGGCCATCTACTTGCCTGAGAGCCCAGCTGATGCGAGTGCCAACGGAAGCCGCCCCTCCTGTTTGACGCACCGAGAGAGACGCTGTCTTTTTCTCCAGCCGAGAAAATCCAGCTCTGGTGTTTCCAGCCTACCCCTGCTGGTTGCTGGGATATCGAGTCCTGAGGAAAGAGATACCAGACCTCCCACATTCTAATACCAAGGTACGGAGCTGACTAAACCCTCAAGAGAATTCTTGATGCAGATTCTTGGCAAAATTATCTTAACCAACTTAACTTAAAACTGCTACTTACTCGTCCCATCCCACGTAATAGGCTTAGGTCAGGTACACCGGGGTAGGCTTAGTTAGGAGCACCAGTTGAGTACGTTAGTTAATGTATTTATGTATGCATATATTTTATCCATTTTAAAGTATCATATGGCTAAGAAACCATATCAATGCTTTTATAGTAATATTTCATAATACTACTTTTACTGTACGCACTTTACTTTACTTTAAGTATTGCAATTGTGACAATTCATTTCTCTTGCATGAGGAAGAAGACTGCTCAATAAATAACACCTTTTATTGAAAAACGCCCGTCTTTCTATTTCTCTGCATTCTGGTGAAACTAAGTATGCACTGCTGACTGAGTGAAATAGCTGTCTATTGTTTTCACACGACTCTAGAGATATACTCTTATTCTGAGGGAGCAAAGGTGTCATGTTTATGCGGTTGTCGGAAACTGAATCCCTTCTTGTCTGAGCCAGAGGAGCTTGTCCCTCCCTATTCATTCTAGAAAGTTTCCAGTGACCTCTGAGCTAGCTGGCGCAAACCTAAATTAAGTTTAACATAGTCAGTAGAGACCTAGATGACCTCAGTCCTACGTCTACACTGCTGTTTATGTTATTCCAATGCGCAGAGCCTATTGGGAAAATAGAAACTACACTACACTACTGCTTTCTATCAAAGAGCGAATAACTTTTTTTTAAAAATGTGAACTTGACTCTGCTTTTTAGGCTTGGACTCTGTGTTCCTAATTTGCCCACGTTTACATCACATGCTTCAATCAAGGAAGGGTGCCGTGGGGCTGAGCATTGCACTCACACCCTGTTAAGTTAGCATGGATTTATTAGAAGCTTACACTCTATTTTTGCTTTCGTGCTCTGCTTTGCACATGACACGTACTTGTGATATTGTTTAGAGAACGCTGAGTATTTTGGTTTATATGAGAATAATTTGGTATTCTAGATTTGTAAACTGACTCACTAGTTTTGTGTGTATAGTGAGAGCATGGAACATCAAGGTTATCTTGAATACTGTGTCCATTATTCAGAATGATCCTCGCACGTTCGAGCCATAACACATATGCAGCTGTGGCTACCTCTGATACTTGCGCGTTTCATAATGCATTGTGGAGGCAAAGTTACACACAGTTGGAGAACATTCGTATCTTGACAGTTTTTGGAGCACTGAATGTGATCCACTAGTGCTGACTACCAGAGGTATGGGTCTGCCTATGTAAGCCTATGAGACTTTCTGTAGTTATAAACTAATCTGCTAGGGAGGGAGGGTTAAATGTAGGTTAAATTTGTTTACCTTTAACATTATAGGATGCTTTTTCCATTTGTATTTCATAGAACAGTAACAATGCTGACAACCTTGTTTCTGATAATATGTTTGGTTATATTATCTAAGGTAATGTGCATGAGATTATGGCATTAGAATTACACATTTCAAAGTTGTACGTGTCTTTATTTACATCTTGTTTTAGACTGGTGTAAGACTATGTTATGACCATGTCATGAGTGATGTAATATGTGACGTCATCAGCAGTGCATTGCGGGCACGCGAGTTATAGTTAACAGAACTAACTATAACGGGGGAATTTCAATGATTTTGTATGAGTGAAATGTCCAGCTAACTATACCATGTGTGAAACCTATGTTTTTTTCAGTGAATTTCCAAAGTTTTTTAAATGCTTATTCCTAACTATAACGTGTATGAAACCTATGGTTTTTTCAGTGAATATATATATATAATTAGAGCGAAACACTGTGTCAGGGGTTGCTTTTACTCATTTCAGGTTGGCTTGAGTTGGTATTTCACTAATTCAAAGCTGTAATATTGTGCCTGGCTTTTGTCATTTTACAGCTCGGCAAGGACAGCACTGTACTAGTCCTATGCTTAAAGACTTTGCTGTATAAATGGCAAAAGACTTTGTCATTTTCTATCTCGGCGTGGATAGCACTGTGCTAATCCTATGCTTAAAAACTTTGATATAAAAACAGACATTTGAGGTGAGCAGATCTAGAGTGTCGCTGGTGTAGAGAGTGCTCTAACAGGAGCTGCTTTCCACCTAAACTTGAGAACTAACCAGAGTTCTCTACTTCTTTTTTGCATAATTTATGCGTCACTCTATGCCTGAAAGGGTTTTGTTTTGACTTAATACTGGGTGCTCCCTTGTGTCTGGACAAAGCTATACCTCTCTGAAGAGCTCTAATTAGAGCGAAACACTCTGTCAGGGGTTGCTTTTACTCATTTCAGGTTGGCTTGAGTTGGTATTTTACCAATTGAAAGCTGTCTGAAAGGTTTCTTTTATACATATTACCTACTGGCGGTCGCCAGTAGGTAGTTATAGTTAGGATTTTTTTCAATGCAAAATCTCAAAATTCTATTGTGAATAACTTTGGTGCCGGTTGACGAATCTGCCTGAAAATGTCCTCAAATTTGCCTCGCGGAGCTCCAGTCCTTCCTTAAAAGTTTCGGGGGGATTCGTCAAGCGGGAGCCAAGATAAAAGGGGGGTCCCAAAACATGTTTTCCCCATGTTAATTTCCATAGGGCGGTCAAACTCACTTTTAGCCTGAACGGCTGAATGGATTTCCACAAAACTTGGCAAAATTGTAGGGACTGGTAGCCCGATGTGCCTTTGCTATGTCTCAAGATATGTGCTCCAGTGGATTTTGAGTAATTTAGGTTAAAAAAAAAATATATATCTATAGCAGCGCCCCGGTACGCGCAACGGGGCGCGTACCGGCGAGCCACGCGACTTGCGCGCTGTAAGCTGATTGGCTCACGGGTGTCTGTAAACATTCGAAACAGTCCGGAGCGGCCGCCATCTTGTGTCTCGGTAGGATCGAGACACAAGAGGTGGCCAAAAAAAGGGGAAAATGACCATAAGGGGGCAGGGTAGACCCCCCCCTGGCCCCCTAGGTTTGATGTGGGGGCTATAAAAGTGCCCCGCGGGGCAAAAAAAAAACAAACTTTTTTTCGATTTTTGCGGGGGGAGCGCCCGGTACGCGCACCGGGGAGCGTACCATGGGGAAAAAAGAATGACAGACTTTTCAAAAATTGTATGTTTATTAATTGTTCTTTTTGTTGTTTTTTTTTTAATTTAAGTACCAACATGTAGGTACCAATGCAGAGTCTAAAATTTAATAAACACTGTCTCCTTTGTAGATATCTTGCATGTTGTTACAGAAGTTATTGTGGTATATGGAATTCATACCATAGTCTGTCAGGAAAGCAGAAACAACATGGAGGCAGGAGGTGATAAAGACATGTCAAGTACACATTGGAGATAATATAGTGGGAGAAAGGAAGTATCTATGAGCAAACTTACTATGTAACACAAAAAAGTTGCACAGTATACTATAAGTCTCACTTTATATTATAAACATTTTGGAACTACTTCATGAATTACATATAAAAATGAATAATGGCTCGAACAATTTTTGATTATTAAATATAAATTTATTCTTCTGATTCTTTTTCATAATTTAATAAAACTTCTAACAATATATTGTCTGGAATGTCCTCATTTTCATTCTGTGATTCCATTGATTCCACACACTGAACTAATTCATGGTCCAGAGACTCATCCATAAAATCAAAGTTATCATTCTCAGCAATTTTTTCTTCAGGGTTGTTGTCCAAAACAATTTCAAAATAAATATCCTGTTCTCGTTCCATTTTGTTGCTGTAAATTGCATAAAAAATAAATATATCAGTAGAGATAGGGCACTGTTGGGTTTAAGTTCAGATAGGTAGTTTGGATTTTTTAACAGTGAAGTTATCTTTGGGTAGTGTATGGTATCAGGCTGGAATTAGAAATATAAAAAAGTGTATGTGATAAAGCCTAAGTAAATTTATAATTATACAAGAGAAGCCTATCTCAATCTATAACTATTACAGAGGGATAGTATATAACTATCAGAATATTTTTTCTCAAATTAACTTAAAGTGCACAACATACTTCACTTTCCAAAATAACAACTTACCTTTGAGAAAGCAGTTGAAGTTCTAGTGTAATTCCTTTTCAAATGTACTTCAGGAAGTAGTAGTCAAAATGGCCGTGTTTCCCTCTCATTTTTCATTTATATTCATGTACATAACCAATCAAATGTCAGGAAATAATTGTAGAAAATGAAAGTAACTTTTTAATTGGTTGTAAATTCTAACACTTCATATGTGTTTTGGTCATGTAATTTACCTCAGGATATTTAGACAGCCCTACCGCCTAAATGTCTCAATGGAATTCCACCAAATTTGGGTAAATGGTAGGGACTGCTATTTAGTAGGGCCTATTCTATATTTGGTGTAAGTGTCTCCAGTGGTTTTTCTGTAAATTACTTTTTCACCTTTTTCAAGGGAGCGCTTACCGGTGCGCGCACCTGTACGCGCACCGGCAGCGTTACGGGAGTCCTCCATTTTGTGTTTCGGTACAATCGAGACACAAGATGGAGGACAAACAACGTTGGGAATGGGTAGAAGGGTGCACGGTAGACAGCCCCTGACCCCCTAGGTTTTCTGAGGGGGGCTTAGGAGGCTCATAAAGGCTAAAACATTTTTTTTTTTACATTTTTCACGGGGGAAGCGCCCGGTATGCGCACCGGGGAGCATACTGGGGAGCGTACTTTGGTGAAAAATAGTGAAAAAAGTTAGAGAAAGATAATCATTTTGAGTGATCAGAGGTAGGGTAGCTCTGAAAAGAGCTTTTGGGTTCTGTGGCTGATTTAGGTACCTACATGTAGGTTCCAATGCACAGTCTTAAATTCAGGAGGAATATTCTATTCCCCTCATCTGAGAAGTGCACACCATCTCCTCTGTAGATGTCTTGCATGTTGTAACGCAAGTTATTATTGTATATTGAACCTATTCCACAGTCTCTCATGTAAGCAGAAACAGATTTATTCACATGTTTCCGTGCTTTCTCAAATTGTGGACAAAATTGGTTGGACCAGTTCCATTTCTGTCTTTGGCATATATTAGAATATACCAAGGCAGTTTGTGGAAAAAGTGTCATCAATTGATCAAAGGTGTCCTTTAAAAGCATTTCCAGACCAACCCCTGTCATAGTGCCCAAGTCATTTCCTCCACAGTGCACTATTAAGAGGTCAGGGTTTGGCAGATGTAAAAAGGTTTTCACCAATGGTATCAATTGGTGACAACTCAATCCTCTCTGGCCAATCCATTTGATTTCCACATTTGATAAATCAAGGTTGTGAAAATTTGTGCTAGCTGCATACCTTTGAGCCCAGTGGATGTAGCTATGTCCAATACTCCACACAGAATACATGATGAGAGAAGGTTCTGGTGCAGTCAGATGAAGTGTGGGAATGAAATGGCAGTTGGAACAGAAGGAGTTTACAAAAAAATAATTGTGGAGTTTTTCTGCTCTTGAATCACAAGCAATGATTGGTGGATTCAGATAGTTGGAAACTGAAAGTTAGGGTGCATGGTTGTGTTCTGTGAAAGAAGCAATTTGAATGGTTAAGAAAAAGTTACTAAAAGCAATAATGCCCTGGATAAGCTGGTGTATTGAGAGGTCAACCATCCTTGCTGACTTAATTTGCAACATTGTAGAATAAACTTTTGAACCTAAGAGTTCAGTTAGGAGGGAGTTGCTATGGTAACAGATAGAAAGGTCTGAGAGGGGGTAGGGTGTTGGTTTGAAATAAGTGAGGGAAGAGTTTTGATTGGTTGAAATGAGGCATATGTGTGTAGAATTAGAGGTTTTCTGTGCCAGTCTTGGTTTCAGTGTATTGAGTGCACACCTTTTGCTCTGCTAAAGAAAAATTGGTGTGTGTGTCTGACACTGTTCTTAATCTCCCAAAGCATTTGTAAAGGTAAATAATGATTCATTTAATTTAGATAGAGACTTATTTGCTCTATGGGGAAGATTTGGAAGCAGATAGTGAAGTTTCAGTAGTAAAATTGAATGCTTATACATAGGACTTGTGCTGTGTTTGTAAAAAGTTATTTAAAGAACGATTTTGGGGTATAAGAATGGCTTTTATTTTTTTGAGAAGCAATTAATAGTGTCTGCCTCTGTAAAGAAATATATTTGAATGTTTTAGAATTATGTCACCTGCGTTACCTCAAATTAGGAAGCAGATTGAGATTTTTTCTTGTTGGTTTGTGGCATGTTTTTTGGAAATGCTTGATATTAAAATTTAGAGGAATTGTCTTTTGTGAAATAGTGAGGTTTCAGTAGTGAAATGAAAGCTTGTACATAGGACCTGCGCTGTGTTTGTAAAATGTTATTCAAAAAACGATTTTGGGGGCAAATCAATTGTATTTACATTTGGGTGTTATTTATGATTGCCTTGTGGCGCCGGTGCGTTATTTTTAACATGGGACAAAAGTGACGCACTGGTGGTGCAAGACCTTCATAAATAAGGCCCTGAGTTTGTTTGCTGTTGGTTTGTGTCTTGCTTTTTGATAATGCTTGCTATGAACATTTGTAAGTTAGGGGATTTGTATTTTGTGAAACAGTGAGGTTTCAGTAGTGAAATTGAATGCTTGTACATAGGTCCTGCGCTGTGTTTTTTAAATGTTATTCCAAAAACGATTTTGGTGGCAAATCAATGGTATTTACATTTGGGCTTTATTTATGATTGCGTTGTGGCGCTGGAGCGTCACTTTTAACATGGGACAAAAGTGATGCACCGGTGGTGGAAGGCCTTCATAAATAAGGCCCTGAGTTTGTTTGCTGTTGGTTTGTGTCTTGCTTTTTGATAATGCTTGCTATGAACATTTGTAAGTTAGGGGATTTGTATTTTGTGAAACAGTGAGGTTTCAGTAGTGAAATTGAATGCTTGTACATAGGTCCTGTGCTGTGTTTCTAAAATGTTATTCAAAAAACGTTTTTGGGGGCAAATCAATGGTACTTACATTTGGGCCTTATTTATATTTGCCTTGTGGCGCCGGTGCGTCACTTTTAACACGGGAAAAAAGTGACTTACCAGTGGTGCAAGACCTTCATAAATAAGGCCCGGATTTTGTTTGCTGTTGGTTTGTGTCTTGCTTTTTGATAATGCTTGCTATGAACATTTGTAAGTTAGGGGATTTGTATTTTGTGAAACAGTGAGTTTTCAGTAGTGAAATTGAATGCTTGTACATAGGTCCTGCGCTGTGTTTCTAAAATGTTATTCAAAAATCGATTTTGGGGGCAAATCAATGGTATTTACATTTGGGCCTTATTTATGTTTGCCTTGTGGCGCCAGTGCGTCACTTTTAACATGGGAAAAAAGTGACTTACCGGTGGTGCAAGACCTTCATTAATAAGGCCCTGAGTTTGTTTGCTGTTGGTTTGTGTCTTGCTTTTTGATAATGCTTGCTATGAACATTTGGAAGTTAGGGGATTTGTATTTTGTGAAACAGTGAGGTTTCAGTAGTGAAATTGAATGCTTGTACATAGGTCCTGCGCTGTGTTTCTAAAATGTTATTCAAAAAACGATTTTGGGGGCAAATCAATGGTATTTACATTTGGGCCTTATTTATGTTTGCCTTGTGGCGCCGGTGCGTCATTTTTAACACGGGAAAAAAGTGACTTACTGGTGGTGCAAGACCTTCATAAATAAGGCCCTGAGTTTGTTTGCTGTTGGTTTGTGTCTTGCTTTTTGATAATGCTTGCTATGAACATTTGTAAGTTAGGGGATTTGTATTTTGTGAAACAGTGAGATTTCAGTAGTGAAATTGAATGCTTGTACATAGGTCCTGCGCTGTGTTTTTTAAATGTTATTCAAAAAACGATTTTGGGGGCAAATCAATGGTATTTACATTTGGGTGTTATTTATGATTGCCTTGTGGCGCCGGTGCGTCACTTTTAACATGGGACAAAAGTGACGCACCGTGGCGCAAGGCCTCCATAAATAAGGCCCTGAGTTTCTTTGCTGTTGGTTTGTGTCTTGCTTTTTGATAATGCTTGCTTTGAACATTTGTAAGATAGGGGATTTGTATTTTGTGAAACAGTGAGGTTTCAGTAGTGAAATTGAATGCTTGTACATAGGTTCTGCGCTGTGTTTTTTAAATGTTATTCCAAAAACGATTTTGGTGGCCAACTAATGGTATTTACATTTGGGCCTTATTTATGTTTGCCTTGTGGTGCCGGTGCGTCACTTTTAACACAGGAAAAAAGTGACTTACCGGTGGTGCAAGACCTTCATAAATAAGGCCCTGAGTTTGTTTGCTGTTGGTTTGTGTCTTGCTTTTTGATAATGCTTGCTATGAACATTTGTAAGACAGTGGATTTGTATTTTGTGAAACAGTGAGGTTTCAGTAGTGAAATTGAATGCTTGTACATAGGTTCTGCGCTGTGTTTTTTAAATGTGATTCCAATAACGATTTTGGTGGCAAATCAATCGTATTTACATTTGGGCTTTATTTATGATTGCGTTGTGGCGCTGGAGCGTCACTTTTAACATGGGAAAAAAGTGATGCACCAGTGGTGGAAGGCCTTCATAAATAAGGACCTGAGTTTGTTTGCTGTTGGTTTGTGTCTTGCATTTTGATAATGCTTGCTATGAACATTTGTAAGTTTGGGGATTTGTATTTTGTGAAACAGTGAGGTTTCAGTAGTGAAATTGAATGCTTGTACATAGGTCCTGCGCTGTGTTTCTAAAATGTTATTCAAAAAACGATTTTGGGGGCTAATCAATGGTATTTACATTTGGGCCTTATTTATGATTGTCTTGTGGTGCCAGTACGTCACTTTTAACATGGGAAAAAAGTGACGCACCGGTGGCGCAAGGCCTTCATAAGTAAGTCCTTGAGTTTCTTTGCTATTGGTTTGTGTCTTGCTTTTTGATAATGCTAGCTATGTAAGTAAGTAAAGTATCTTTATTCGATTGTTTACATATAACAATCATAAAAGTACATTTCATAAACATTGAACACAAATATATAATTATAAAAAGAAGTATTTCCACATGGACACAGACACAAGCGGGTTTAAAAATTTAAAAAGATAAAAATACAATTTAGATTAAAAAGAAGACATTCCTATCAGTAGCAAAATTGATTAACCTTCCATGCTTTTTCTGAATTTAAGTGCTAGTTTTAAAAAACTACATACAAACAAGGTACAATCACTATTTAACATTAGTAGATGATAAAGTGCTGGTCTGAATTGTGCAAAATACAGCTGTTTGAGAAGATGTTTTAAAAACAAATTTCGAGGAACAGTATAATACGAGCAAAAGAATAAAAAGTGTGCCAAGTCTTGCGGAGACTTATTGTCGCAGCCGCAAGTTGGCAGCACTTGTCCTCTATGTGCTCCACTTGGTACAGCTAACAGTAAATGAAACATATCAAATCTGAACCTTGTTAGCAAAAAGCGTTCATGCTAGCTATGTATATTTGCAAGATAGGGGATTTGTATTTTGTGAACAGTGAGGTTTCAGTAGTGAAATTGAATGCTTGTACATAGGTCCTGCACTGTATTTCTAAAATGTTATTCAAAAAACGATTTTGAGGGCAAATCAATGGTATTTACATTTGGGTGTTATTTATGATTGCCTTGTGGCGCCGGTGCATCATTTTTAACATGGTACAAAAGTGACGCACCGGTGGCGCAAGGCCTCCATAAATAAGGCCCTGAGTTTCTTTGCTGTTGGTTTGTGTCTTGCTTTTTGATAATGCTTGCTATGTATATTTGCAAGATTGGGGATTTGTATTTTGTGAAATAGTGAGGTTTCAGTAGTGAAATTGAATGCTTGTACATAGGTCCTGCGCTGTGTTTCTAAAATGTTATTCGAAAAACGATTTTGGTGGCTAATTAATGGTATTTACATTTGGGCCTTATTTATGTTTGACTTGTGGCGCCGGTGAGTCACTTTTAACATGGGAGAAAAGTGATGTACCGCTGGCGGAAGGCCTTTATAAATAAGGCCTTGAGTTTCTTTGCTTTTGGTTTGTGTCTTACTCCTAGTTATGTAGTTGCTGTGGTATAAACTTAGATATGTTGCAAATTAGTGTTTATATCGTTTGCTTATTGTGATTGCTTTGTTGTTTGCTAACAGTGGTCCATAATGTGTTATTTTTTTCTTTACCACAGATTGAAATCCACATTTAAAAAGTTAGCAAAAATGCCGTCAAGGCAAAGGAGAAGAAAAAATACCATACGGAAAATTACAAAATTAGCAACGGAAGTAAAAGAATCCTCTACAACAAGTACTTCAAAAAACACCCAAAAAGGTCCTGGTAAGACAACTAAGTCTTTTTTTCGCAACATATGTAAAACAAAAACAAATGTTAACGGTAATGTGAAGATCCAGAAAGAGAGAACAAATTTGAAAAGGAAGGCGAGGCCCTCTAAAAATGTCTCAATTGGAGCAGGAGAGAAGAATATGGATAGCAATAGAAGGTTAAATCAATTTAGGGACATTCGTAGACGAATGTTTCGCAATAGGGTAGTTTTAAATTTGCTAAAAAATGAAAAGAAAGGTAAACAGAGAGCTGCTTTTTACAAGAAAAAGAAAAGTGTAGAGAAGATTGTTGATCAGGCTTTTGAAGTTAGGAAAAAATTATTTATTTTAGTAATCAATAGAATTAGGATACTTAATAAGGCAATTGATGTTTTCAAATCGAACAATAGATGGAAAAGAATAATTAATTGGACTAATTTTTGTAAAGTATTTTCTGGAGAATGGATGCATAGTTCAAGTTCTGAGCCATTTTTTAATGAGGAGAGTTACTTTCAGGAAAATGATTTGGTGCATGCAGTTGACACCAGTGGTCGAGCATATGAGGTGAAAGATGGTTGTGTGATGGAAAAAGAGAAACTTGTGTCTAGAGATGCAGAAGAGGTGTTAGCTGATGAAGTTTTAGGGAGACGTACTAAGGGTCCAGTGTACACATGGAAGTGCAGTAGTATTTGTAGTGTGCGACAGGATTCAATCGATTTCCTTCGTAATTTCTTACGTACATATAGTAAGAAAAGTCTAAAACAAAAAATGAAGATCTTGAAAGACTTAGATCCTTGCAGAGTGAGAGAAAGCACAGGTTTACATGGGCATTCAATGGCTTGTCTTTCTAGAAAAGTATGTCAGAGTGTTTTTCATCATTTTAGGATGTTAGCAGTGCATCATAATAAGGTGAGGAAATTAGTGAGAAGGTTGTATTATGCAAAAAGTCCAGCACTTAAGCTTAAACAGTTAAACAGTGCTCTTTTGCATGGATCTGAAGTAGATGTGAAGACTATTTGTGAAGAAATTGAGTTTTGTTATTTTGGGAACAAAGAGGACAGTGTAGAAATGGATATAGTAATGGATAGTAATGTGGAAGACAATGTACAGATTTCAAGTACAGAAAAGTTTGACGAGGAAATTACCAAGTTTAAGGTGAAATCAAGTGTAAGGCCTAATTTAACTTGTGTGTGTTGTCGACGGACTCACTATAAGATTCAGACTAGGTTAGTTGATTTATATGCAAAATGTGAATTGGAAAATAATAGTAAATGGAAGGATTTTGAAAGTTATTTGTTGGTTGAGAATTCTTTTGATTTGAGTTTTGATCAGCGTATTTGTAATTATTGTTTGAAAAAATTAAATGAAAATAGAATGCCTGCTAGAGCTGCTCATAATAATCTTCAGTTGATAGATATTCCTTCTGAATTGATGGATTTAAATACTTATGAATCAATTCTGATTCAATGTGTCCATCCTTTTCAAGCTATTGTTCGCATGGAGCCTAAGATAGGGAAATTACCTCCTACAGATTTACAAACAGGATTAAAGTGAAGAGTTGTTTATTTGCCTCTAGATGTCAAGAAAAATATTGATACAATTGGTGTAGAAAGAGTAGAAGAGGATCCGCTGGTTATTCTAGTTAATGGGGTTCCGACAAAGAGTAAGAAAATCTGGCAAGATTTAGTGGATGTTAGGAAAGTCAAAAAGGCAACGTTGTATTTGGTCAAAAACAATGAGTACTATAAAGATGTAAGTGTTGGAGCAGAGGAAACAGCTACAGAAGAAGACAGTGATTGTTCAGTTGGCCAAATTGAAAAAGTTGATATGTCTAGAAGTGAAGAAATATATGAACATTATACTTTTCATCCTTTGCATTCCAAAGAAGTAATGGGGAATGCAATTGACTTGTTTCAAATGAAAGCAGCAAAAGGAAGTCCCATTAGTGTATGGGAAGAAAGTTTGGAAGCTCGTTGTTTTCCACAGTTATTTCCAACAGGTCGAGGTGGACGATATGACGATCGACCAGTTCAAATTCCTCCAGCTGAATACCGGACTTTAAGATTATATGCTGAAGATACAAGGTTTTGTCAATGCATTCCGTATTTGTTTCATCTACTGTATGAAAGTGATTTGTCTGGGCTTTCTTATGCAGTTAATCATATATTGAAAAGTGGAGCTCATCTGCAAAATGTTTCGGCGAGGGACTTTATGGAGAAAGTCAATCTGCAAGACAGTATTTTGGAATCTCAGCTAATCAATCTCATGGCATGTCAGCGTGGAACAAACGAGTATTGGTTCCGTCGTCATGGGGAATTGAAATGTATGCTAAGAAACTTAGGAACTCCTACATGGTTCCTCACTCTTAGCTGTGCTGAGTATGCATGGGACGACTTACTTCAATTTCTACGAGAGGCAAATGGAAACATACAAAATATAGAATTGAAAACACCTGGAGAACTGTGTTCTTTGGATCCAGTGAATGTTTGCAGATATTTTAATCATAGATTTGAAGCTATGATGTCTTTTATTACCAACAAAAAAAATCCTCCCCTTGGAGAGGTTTTGGATTTCTTTTAGAGGAAGGAATATCAAGCGAGAGGTGCTCCTCATATTCATATGTTGTTATGGATTAAAGATGCACCCAAATTTGGATCAGATTCGGATGAAACAGTGATGAGTTTCATTGAAGAGTATTCAACATGTGCTGTTCCGAAAACTACTGAAGAAAACAGTTCAAGGCAACAAGTTTTATGTTTTCAATCTCATCGTTGTGGAAAGTACTGTCGTTGGAAATTCAAAAACAAGGAAAAGTACTACACGAAATGTCGTTTTGCGTTTCCACGACCAGTGATTTCTAAGGGAAGAGTAAATAATTTGATGTCATCTCTACGACATACTGTGACAAGGAAATCACCCAAAAATACATATAATTTAAAAAGAAACGAAGAGTCCAAGTACATCAACGACTACAACCCAGTGATTTTGTCCATGTGGAATGTTAACATGGATATTCAGTTCGTTGCTGACAACTCTATTGCTGTGGCTCGATATGTGACATCTTACATCACAAAAAAAAAAAATGAAATGAAATGAAAAACGATTTTTAACGCGCAACTAAGCCCAGATGGGCGTCAAGGCACCTAACCAAATAATACCAGATAACAGAGACTGATCCTAATTACGGATAAGCCCTGACAAAACACCAGGTCTTGAGCGCCTTTTTAAAGGAAGACAGAGAAGGTTGCATCTTAATCTCAAAAGGTAACACGTTCCATAGTTTGGGAGCAGCAATGGAAAAAGCTCTGTTTCCCCAACGAACCCTTTTGGTACGTGGGACAACCAACAGATTCATCTCAGAAGATCTTAAAGATCTACCAGGCTGATACCGGGTCAGCAGGGCACCCAGGGGGTCAGAAGAACCCTCTGCCAAAGCTCGATAGACAAGACAGAGGATCTTAAACGAGATCCTGAAATGAATGGGCAGCCAATGAAGGCTCTTTCTGGCCATCGTAGCAGATGAAGCTTTGGGAAGTGCTAAGACAAAGCGAGCAGCCGCATTTTGAACCACCTGTAATCGCTGAATGAGCCCCTTGTTGGAGTCTACATAAAGCGCATTACAGTAGTCCAACCTTGAACCTATCAATGCTACTGCAACCTGTTTGCGTGCCGAGGGAGAGAGATAGTGAAGGATCCTCCTAAGAATCTTTAACACTCCCCAGCAGGTGGCCACCGTACGGTTGACCTGCAGAGTCATGGATAAGGAGGTGTCAAAGATTACCCCCAGATTTCTTGCTGACTGGGAGGGAGAAGGACAGGTTCCCAGTGAGGCCGGCCACCACTCATCCGACCAAATATCCTGGTCCTTGCCAAAGACCAGGATCTCAGTTTTGTCACCATTCAACTTCAGAGAATTCTGAAGCATCCAATCAGAGACTGTCTGCATACAGATCCTGAAGTTGGTGGCGGATGATGATACTGAGTGGGCCAGTGACGCCATAATCTGGGTGTCATCGGCGTATGACACCAGTTCCATCCCCTGAGATTTTACTAGCCTTGCAAGGGGGGCGACATAAATGTTAAATAGGGTCGGACTGAGAGCCGACCCTTGTGGCACCCCACACTGCAAGGATATAGCAGGGGAAAGGAACTCACCAAGCTTGACTCTTTGCTCCCTGTGCTGCAAAAAGGAGTGCAGGAGGTTCAGAGCCATGCCGGAGATCCCTGCCTCCCTCAACCGAGATGTAAGCGTTGAGGGAGACAGGGTGTCAAACGCCGCTGTGAGGTCTAGTAGAACCAACACAGTAGTTTGGCCATCGTCCACCTTCCTACGGATGTTATTTGCCACCATAGTCAGAGCTGTCTCAGTACTATGAGCCTTTCGGAACCCATGCTGGGAGCTGTCAAGATACCCTGATGAGTCCAGGAAGGCGGTAAGATGGCCATTGAGGTGTATCTCAAGAATCTTAGCAGGAGCGGGTAACAGTGAAATAGGTCTGAAATTTTTCAACTGTTCTGGGTCTAGCGTGGTCTTCTTGAGTAGAGGCTTCACTATCGCTTTCTTCCATATTAGGGGGAAGGTACCTTGGGTTATAGCACCATTCATAACTTCCAGGAGTGGCGGGAGCAGTATCGCTCTGCATTCCTTCAGTATCCTCAAAGGACAAGGATCTAGAGGTGATGAGGATTTGATCCTATCGAGTAGAAGCTCAAGTTCTTCTCGGGTAAGTGGTGGAAAGACCGTTAGACTAACCGGATGGTCTCTAGTCCAGGCCTGTAATTTGTTCAGGGTTTGGAGTGAGGAGTCATCTAAGGACTTTCTCTGAGTTTCCAGCGCAAGATAGATGTCCTCAATTTTTTTATGGAAGAACTCTGATATGTTGTTGCAGAGCTCCTGCGAGCCCACAACTGGATCCGGGACCTGTAGGGAGCAGAGGGAGTCTACAATCTTAAAGAGCTCCCTGGAGGAAGTAAGGGAGGTAGTAAGATTCGAGAAGTACTGCTGCTTTTCCCTGATAACATTAGTTTTGTAATAGGCAAGCATACCCTTATGTACTTCCCTTTAAATAGGATCCCATGCTTTCCTCCATTTTCTTTCCTGTCTTCTTTAGATGACTTCCTGTTTTTGGGGGCAGCAGGCGCAGGCGCTACGGGACTTCTGCATTCTCATGCGGGAGTTCGGAGTCCCACTGGCACCAGGTAAGACGGTCGGACCGTCTACTTCACTCGAGTTTCTCGGAATTGAGCTCGATTCCGTGGAAGGATGTTTCCGTTTACCGACGGACAAGGTGGCCAGATTCAGGGCTTCCCTGATACAATGCCTGGGCAAGGAGAAAGTGACCCTGCACCAGTCACAGCAAACAGTGGGTCAGCTTAGTTTTGCCTTGAGGGTAATGCCAATGGCCCGCCCCTTCTCACGCTCTATTGCACAAGCTATGGTGGGTCTCAAGGAGGGACACCACCGTAAGAGACTGTAGGCGGAGGTTCGCCAGGATATGCGCATTTGGTTGGCATTTCTGGCGGACTTCAATGGCCGAGTTGTGTGGAACAAGCCACCAGCATCTTCAGACGAACTTGGTCTTTGGACTGATTCAGCTGGGAGCGTGGGATTCGGCGCCATCTTTGGCAACCGATGGTCGGCGCAAGTATGTCCGACGTGGTCTCACAGGTAACATTGGGTTCTTGGAGTTATTCCCCATTTGGGTTGCTCTTATGGCATGGCCAGACGACTTCAGGGACCGCTCAGTGGTGTTTTGGTCTGATAATATGTCTGTGGTAGAGTGCATTAACCAGCAGGCAGCACGCTGCAAATGGATCTTGAGATTGTTGAAAGAAATTGTACTGCTTTGCATGAGATTGAATGTACAGTTCAGGGCGAAACATGTGCCAGGCGTACTGAATCATGCAGCTGATACACTCTCTCGTTCACATATGCAGGCGTTCAGGGGCTATCTACCCACAGCGGACCTAGTGGCGGCACCGTTCCCCGAAGCGCTATGGTTAATCGGTGCCCCGGATTACAAGACCTCGTGGCAGCAAGCTTAGCCCCCAGGACAAGGAAGGCTTACAAAGGAGCGTTTAGTTCCTACTGCACATTTTTGGGTCCGACAGGGAGACAGAGCTGGGGTCAGGAGGAATCCTTCCTGGGGTTTCTGGTAGCGCTGCACAGAGAAGGCCGATCAGCTGCAACGGCTAGTAGGCATAGGGCGGCCATTTCATTCATGGCGCAGGTGCATGGCATAAGAGACCCGACGGGTTCCTTTTTGGTTAAGAAAGCCCTTCACGGCTGGCAGCGCCTCGAGGGTCACAAGCAAGATGAGAGACGCCCGATTGGCTTAGACAGATTATCTCTACTCGTAGCAAAGCTGGACAAGACGTGCTCCTCCCATTTCGAAGCAGTTCTGTTCCGGGCAGCTTTCGCATTGGCATTCCATGGGGCTATGCGGGTGAGCGAACTGGTCGCAAGGAACAAGAAAGATGTTGAGGGAGGCTTGTGCAGGGATCACGTCCAAGTTGGGGGTGATTCAATGGTGATCTCGATAGCCAGGTCCAAAACTGACCAGGGAGCTATGGGAAATAGTATTGTCGTGCAGTGCGCGCAAGGGTCCCCCACGTGCCCGTTAAAGTGTATAGAGGAATACTTGGCACTAAGGGCGGCTACATGGGGGGGGAGTTTGCTGAGGCACAAGGATGGCACCCCACTGACGAGATTTCAGTTCCAGAGGGTGCTAGCACTGACAATCGCTGCTGTGGGCATGGACCCGTGCGATTTTGGGACCCACTCCTTTAGGATAGGTGGCTGCTACTGAGGCTACTGCCAGGGGTCAGAGTGCGGAGGAAGTAAAACAGTTGGGACGTTGGTCCTCGAATTGCTTCAAAAGGTATGTGCGATTGCACATGTTGTAAAGATCAATTGACATGCACTCATGCTTCTTGTCTTTTGTTTGAATTACAGTTTCCCGAACCTGTCACGTGGGGCGGAATTTGCAGTCGACCCAGCACCAGGAGACCAGCGGTCAAGGATCACCGACTGGAGAGGGAGTGGTATGGGTCGTGGGCCACTCATATGTGAGGCGCGCCGGGGACGTATTCAAGGCAGGTGACGCGACTCACGCAGCTGGGGAATACGGGTACGGAGTGGCCTTCCATGGGAAGGGCGGGCTCTGTTTTGACCAATTCGAATCATTTTTTGAGGGTCTCTTAGGGCGGCAAAGGTCACCGCCATCTGTAGTCATAGTACACCTGGGGGGCAATGACTTGGTGACACTGGGTAGACGAGTGTTATTGGAACACATTTTGTCGGCTGTTAGCTGGTTGGCTAAAAGAGTCCCGGGGTGCACGATTGCCTGGTCCCACATGATTCCCAGGAAGGTATGGCGGGGGGGCCTTTCGGTGTCAGCACTGAACCATTCGGTGAAAAGGGTTAACAATAAAATTGGTAAATTGTTTCGCTCTTCGCAGTTGCATAGAATTCCTCAAGGGTGTATTCGGGGTGATCACATGTATCTGAATGATGGGGTTCATCTGTCCAGGGAGGGGAATGACTTACTCATAGGAGACTTCATAGCATGGCTAAGGGGTTTGAGGAAGCATGACCTTTAGGAGGAGTAGGGGGGGCCGGATAGTCGGTCAACTATCTGGCCTGTGGCGGTAAGGTCATGATCGGTGAGCAGTAATTTCAAGGTCCCTAGAGGGGGCCGCCACCCAGAATGGATGGGAGCACCCGGGGGAGGCGGCCATTGGCCCCTTCCACGGGGAGGCGGCACCCACTAAGGATGGGTCGCCTAGGGGGAGACGGCCATAGGCCCCTCCCAGGGGGGAGGTGGCTAGATGCCCCTCCTACTAATTTCCTGGGGGCCGGATATCCGCGACGGCGGATAGAGAGTGTGGGGATGGGGGGAGTCCACGCTGTCCTTCCTACAGATACCTCACACGGGAACTCAGACGACCTTTAAGATGGCATTGAGTGGAAAGGGGGCCCCCACCACGACAAGGGAAGTTATAGTTGGCAATGAGGGTAGAGTCCTCTGCGCATGCGCCACTCACACCGTGAGGGCGAGTTTTGGTAGTAGGGATCTGACACCGGTTAAGACATTGCCGTTGGCCCTTAATGCTAGGATGTACAATTTTAATTTAGAATGTATGCATTTTCAGGATGTTAGACTCGGCTAGGAAACCTTTGTATTAGAGATCTGTTAAGGTTAGCCAAAGAACATGTCTTCATCGAAATGTAATAAATGTAAAAATGTTCATAATGATGAAACTTTTATTTAATGTTTTAAATTTTGTTTCATATTTTAATAAATACGGCCGGGAGGGTGACTCCCTCCCGCCTTCCAAAAGTTCAAACCTGTGTCCGACTCTCCCATCCTTGGGGATTGGTGTTGGGAGGGGGTGGCGGGCATCCCGGCCATAAGATTGTGTTTTTTTTTCCCGCTGTTATATGATGAAGAGTTTGAACTCACTAAGTTAAGTGAAATTTGATACATTCTGAGAACAGCAAAAATAAACAATGTAACATATTGTATAAGTCATTCTATAGTTTGCATTGTGTAATTTATATTGTATTCCCATTGTCTTACACTCATTTTCCTTTTTCCACCCTTATTTAGCTCTCTTTACTCACTTACACTGCCTTTTTTCACTTTGTTTCATCGCTGTTCCTTTACTCCACTTCTTTCACAACTCCTCAATCGAATTTCAACTGTCTGCATTTCCTCTCTCCCTTCCACCACTTTTCAGCTTTCTCACATTATCTCAGTACCACTGCTTTAGTTCTCTTCTCCTGTCTTTCCTTCTTTTGCTCCTTTACTCTTTTTCCTTTCGCACTCATTGTACTGCAGTTCACTCAGTCCTTCCCTTTGTCTTTCTGTGTACTTACTTTCTCACTCCTTTTTCCTCTATCGTTCTATATTAACCTCATTCCTTTCATCCCTTTACTCTGTGACTCCCCTTCACTCACTCTCAGTCATCTTCCATTCCTCTTTCTTATTAATGGATCCTCATTTAGACTCCTTTCCTTTTCACTCATTTTCATTTTACTTTCTTCTCTTTCCTGATTTCGTTTTGGTATCTCATATTCTTTTAGTATCTTACTTATCTTCAGTAATTTGTTCTCTTTCTATTTCTTTTTCCCTCTTTTTTGTCTTTTTACATTACTTTATTTCTGTTTTTTTATCTTTCACTATTGCTTTATTTCTTAGTAAACTTTTTTTGATTTTTTACCTCTTGACCTGTTTCTTCTATTTCAAAATATATATTTTACTAATTATAACTTGTTTTTTCTTTTGTCTTTCACAGATACAATGTGTAGTTTAAAGATGCAAGTAAGTTTTCATTAATTATATGGTAAGTGTGACTACAAAATGTAGTTTGTCATCACCCTTTGCTTTAACCTCACTACTTTTCTCTCACCCTACCTCACCCCTGTTTCCTTACTCTGCTTCCCTCACTTATTCTTATCCTCCATATTTACTTCTCTTTTCCTTACTTTCCAACCACATTAAACTTCTTTCAGTGCCCCTGCTCTCCCACACTCCCTCACTTTCCTTTTTTTCTGGTTCACTTAGTCCCTTTCTGACACTCCTTCCTTTATTCTCTCTGTTCTTTCTTTCTGTCACACCCCATGTCTTACCCTTATTCACTTTTATCCACCCTCTTTCACTCCTCTTTACTTACACTCACTGCTATTTTCTTTCCCTCCGTCACCACTGTTCCTTTTATCTGGTTCCGTCACTACCTGTCATTCCCCATCCTTTACTCTCCTTCCTTTTACTTTCATCACCCATTCACATTCTCCCAGAACATCTGCTTTAGTTTTCTTCCTCTTTCTTCTCTTCTTTTGCTCCCTTATTCATTTTCCTTTTCTCAGTTACTTCCTCTTATACCTTTTCTCTGTTTTACTATCATTACACAGTCCCTCTGTGTTTCTCCCTATAGCTCTCTTTCTCTTTACACCACTCTCTTTGTCCCCATTCCTCATGCTCACTCCTTCATTCTTTTTTTTGTCTTTTTTTTGGGTTGCGCTAACGGGACGCGCCCCGGTACGCGCACCGGGGCGCTCACCGGTACGTGCAACGGGAACGCTCCAGAGTGAAATATAAAAAAAAATGAATGTACTTTAAAAAAATATATATTATATTAATATACAATATAGGATTCATTTTTAGAAAAACATACCTTTCTAAGCTATAGATATTTGCGAAAAAATAACCTTAGAAATTCACTAAAAAACACATAGGTATGAGGCCCTATAAAAAGTTAGGAATTAGCAGTTAGAAAACCTATGAAATTCACAGACAAAACCATACGTTTCAAACCAGTTATAGTTAGGAATAAGCATTTAAAAAACCCATGAAATTCACTGAAAAAACCATAGGTTTCACACCAGTTATAGTTAGGAATTAGCATTTAAAAAACCTATTAAATTCACTGAAAAAACCATAGGTTTCACACCAGTTATAGTTACCTGGAAATTTTACTGACATAAAACCATTGAAATTCCCACATTATAGTTAGTTGGACTCACTAAAACTTGCGCGTGTAATGCACTGCTGATGACATCACATATTACATCACTCATGACATGGTCAATGACATCACTCATGACATCACTGATGACACCATCCTTGTGACCGAGAGACTGGCCGCCTTTCACTGTAAAGTACCCCTTGAAACACATATTCAAAAATAGAAACTAACATTTTTAAAAAAGTGGAGATACCTATACCAGTTACAATAACCAATTCAGTAATTCCACCATTTACATACACATCCACTCATTCACCAACAGTTCTATATAGTCAGTCATACATATATTCACTCATCATATGTAGTGAGACACCTATACATCCGTTAACACACCGACAGTCTTCCAAAAGTTGCTCACACACATATTCACACATGTAAATAAACTATTGAACATCCATTTTTTGCATATACAGCTATACACACACTACCACCTTACTTCTAAGGAAACTTACACATACTTACTCTCTTAAACAATCACTTATAGAAACACATACTTATTAATACAAGAACTCTTTCAATCTCTCACTCTCACATATACTCACTTATATACATCAATACTCACATATACTAGATTAAAACATATGTAGTTACTGATAAAGACACTAGTAAGACAGTTATTCACTTACTAACACATACATATACACAGTCATTCACCCAGACAGTCCGGCACATATGCTGTCTTCAAAACACACACAAACAGTAAGTCAGTCATTGATGCATCTGTGTGCTAATTAACACCCCCACCAAATCATACAGACACTTATACTGATACTAAAAAAAACATCTAATAACCCATATACACACACATGTAGCTACTCACCAACCCATGCAGCCACTTATACACAAAGTGAAACACTGATACAAACATTTAAATATTTAAACAATACTCGCTAATATATGTATTCACTATGATACACTTATCCAATCATTTTTTTTTTTTAAAACATCCATTAAGACACTTATTGAAACATTTATTCTTCCATCGACCTTTACATATACATATATAAAACATGTTTATTTTTCAGAAAGACACACATTCACTGGATGGTGTCATCGGTGATGTCATGAGTGATGTCACTGACCATGTCATGGGTGATGTAATATGTGATGTCATCAGCAGTGCATTACACGTGCAAGTTACATACTGGCCGTCGCCAGTAGGTAGTTATAGCTAGGACCTAGTTTCCATAGGAAATCCGCAACATTCTGTTTGGATTAACTTTGGCCCCGGTGGACGGATCTGTGTGAATTTCTCAAAGAAGATGGCTCGGTCCGCTGCGCTCCTTCCCTGAAAGTTTTGGGGGGATTCGTCAAGTGGGGGCTGATATAAAAGGGGGGTCCCAAAACGTGTTTTTCCCATGTTATTTTCTATAGGACGTTTAGACACAGCTACAGCTCGAACGACTGAATGGATTTATAAGAAATTTGGCAAAAAGGTAGAGTCCGGCTCGCAGATTGCGCTTTTGTTTGAATGGTGTAAATCTGTTCAGTAGTTGCTGAGAAAATTTAAGTTGAACTCAATTATATATCTGTAAGCGCGCACGGGTGCGCGCACTAATGCAGCTGTGCGCGAGCGGAATTTTGTTTTGCTGTTTGACGTCTGTCAACGTTTGATTCAGAGGAAATCAGGAAGTGTTGACCACCATTTTGTTAGTGCGAGTGAATATATTGTACATTTCAAAGCGTTGGAACATGGAAAGGGGACAAGGTAGAGATTGTCTGGCTGCGTAGGTTTTCTCAGGGGGTGCAGTAAGGCTCTTGAACGCAAAAAGATTTTTTTTTTTTTAATAAAAGTTGTGGGGTGCGCGCACTCGGTCGCGCACACCTATTTACAAGACTGTGAAAAACTATAGTGTAGAGCATGGAAAAGGAGCAGGGTGGAGAGTGTTTGATCTGGTAGGTTTCCTCAGGGGTTTATTAAGGTCGCAGAAGGTCTAAAAGTAGCTTTTTATTTGCAAAAATGTAGCGGGGTGCGCGCACCCGGTCTCGCACGAAGAACAAAAATAAAAGGAAAGATGAAGATAAATCAGAAGTTTGATTGTTTAGATATAAGGTGGCTGTTAAAAGAGCCCTTGTGTTAATTGAGTATTTTCTGCACTTATAAGTAAGTACCGATGCAGAGTCTCATGTTACAGAGGAAGATTCTGTTTCCCTCATCCGTGAAATGAACACCATCTCTCCTATAGATGCCTTGCATGTTGTAACGCAAGTTGTTGTGGTATATAGAACCCATTCTATAATCTCTGAGGAAAGCAGAAACAGATTTATTTACATGTTTCCTTGCTTTCTCAATCTGTAGACAATGTTGATTGGACCAATTCCATTTCTGTCTTTGGCATATATTGGAATACACCAAGACAGTTCGAGGAAAAAGTGTCATCAATTGTGGAAAGGGGTCCTTTAGAAGCATTTCCAGACCTACCCCAGTCAATGTGCCTAGATCGTTCCCACCACAGTGCACAATTATAAGGTCAGGTTCTGGGAGATGCACAGAAGTTTTCACCAATGGTATCAATTGGTGACATCTCAATCCTCTCTGGCCAATCCACGTTATCTGCACATTTGGTAAATCAAGGTTGGAAATTCGTCTGTTTGCTGCATATTTTTCACTCCAGTGAATATAGCTGTGTCCTTAAAGCCAAACCTTCATTTTCAAGGCAGATGCAGTAGTACTCCGATGGGTTCTGGAAGTGGAATGGTAGTTAAAAGATGAAAGTCCGGATATAAAAGTAGATGAGGCTTGGTGTGGTTGAAAAACTAAAAATGATTGGTTGATTTTAATACCTCAAGATTGAAGACTAAGTTGCATGTTAATGTTTATGTAAAACGAAAAGTACTATTGGGTGTCAAAAAAATGACATGTAACAAAGGAGTGGATAGGCAGGTGTTTTTGGAGGGAAATCAGCCTTCTTGGTTTGATGTAGAACGTTGAGATATGAACTTTTGACCTGTGCCTTCAGCCAGGTGCAGAATGAGGTGTTACCATGGTAACAGCCAGAGAAGGCAGAGGGTGAAGGGTGACCATTATGTGACTTTGAAAATATTGAAAGGGACAACCAACTGTTAATTTGATTTTAAAATTGTGCGGGAACAAATATGATTGGTTGAAGAGACATATATGAGTCTGTATTGACAGGATATCTGTGCCATTGAATTTTGGTTGCAGTGATAGAAGCATTATTGAGAGTTCAGTCAAACGAATATCTGTTTTGTGACTGTCACTGTTCTACATCTTACAAAGCATTGGTAAAGGTAAGTCTGTAACTGTTTCTTTTGTCATGTACCGTAAAATGTGGTTTAGTCACTATAATTGGTTCATTTCCCTCACAGTCACTGAGTAACCTCATTTTTGACTGTGACAATGTCTAGTATTTTCAAAACTATTTTTCCATTTCCTTTCATCACTCTTTAACGACATTATTTGTTTGCAATTATTAGTTTAAAATTTTGAATAATAAATTTCAATAAGCTGAATGGTCTTCAGTCATGTTCTTATGTAATCTTTTACTGTTAGTTTTTTTAATTCACTGTCAGTCAGAGACGAAACTGGAACAACATTTTGGGGGGGCAAATTAAAAAATGTTTGTTAGCGTACATGAATGTTTAATTAGTAGGCAGAGTAAAGCTGTAGGGGCTCTTACAAGGGGTAAAACAATTGTAATGCCTAATTAACATTCAAATGGATGTTTACAGAGATGTGAAACGTTCAGGTGCAGCTGTGTGTGTATCTGGAATACATATGTTACTTTGGGCTGCCACACCAGATGGGAGGGGGGTGGGGGCCTGAAGTCCTGTGAATTTAATGGGGGTTGCGCGCCTTTTCTTCACATTCTTTCAAGTGTAAATTATAGTTTTGTATATAATTTTGGTGTACTGAAAAAAATGGAATATAAAATATGTTTAAAATAGACAGTAATTATTTGTGTGATTTTGAAGCGTTTCCATATAATCAGTGAAGTTGGTTTCGAGATTAAAAATGGTATTAGCAGAGACACAGATAATGCAGATAGAGAGAGAAGTGGTACATTACATGTGATACCATCGTCAAAAAGTGCTAATGCTTAAGGTATTCATAAACTTTCTGTGAGACGACAGAATTACAATGTAGTTTGTGGCCGCGGGCTGCACTGGTGGGGGTGGGGTGAGAGGGGGAGGGGGCCGAGTAAAATAAAATGAAAACTTGTGACCATGAGGTTGTACACAGGTTCGTGCAGTACATGCCTTCATACATTGAGGTAGCAGACTGATTATACATACATCTCTCTCCCTTCTGCCGTCTGACTCCATCTTTATCTCCTTCCTGCTTTCCGTCTCCGTTGCCCTGTGCTATCTTAGGAACTGAGGACGTTTGCTTTGCAGGCACACACAGATAGTCACATCAAAGTACTTGGCAGGTTTTCAAAAAACTATTTACATAATTGACATGCTTTTTTGAAGCGCTAGTGAATGTCTACTTTCACAATTAACTCTCAGTTGGCTCCACAGAGCAGAGGGTATGTCGTATTTGACTTCTTAGTGCCTTCGCTTTTCCACTCTGTTCTCTGGTGGCTGGCAGAGAAGTGTATGGCCGGGATGCCCGTCACCCCCTCCCAACACAATGCCCAAGGATGGGAAGTCGGACACAGGCTTGAACTTTTGGAAGGCTGGAGGGAGTCACCCTCCCGGCCGTATTTATTAAAATATGAAACAAAATTTAAAACATTAAATAAAAGTTTCATAATCATGTACAATTTTACATTTATTACATTTTGATGAAGACATGTTCTTTGGCTAACCTTAACAGATCACTAATACAAAGGTTTTCCTAGCCGAGTCTAACATCCTGCAAATGCATACATTCTAAATTAAAATTGTACATCCTAGCATTAAGGGCCAACGGCAAGGTCTTAACCGGTGTCAGATCCCTACTACCAAAACTCTCGCCCTCACGGTGTGAGTGGCGCATGCGCAGAGGACTCTACCCTCATTGCCAACTGTAACTTCCCTTGTCGTGGTGGGGGCCCCCTTTCCACTCGACGCCATCTTAAAGGTCGTCCGAGTTCCCGTGTGAGGTATCTGTAGGAAGGACAGCGTGGACTCCCCCCATCCCCACACTCTCTATCCGCCGTCGCGGATATCCGGCCCCCGGGAAATTAGTAGGAGGGGCATATAGCCGCCTCCTCCCCTGGGATGGGCCTATGGCCATCTCCCCTTAGGCGACCCATCCTTAGTGGGTGCCACCTCCCCGTGGGAGGGGCCAATGGCCGCCTCCCCCCGGGCGCTCCCATCCATTCTGGGTGGTGCCCCCCTCTAGGGACCTTGAAATTACTGCTCACCGATCATGACCTTACCGCCCGACCAAAAAATAAATACGACAGTTGTTCACCTATTAAGGAAGGAAAAATTCAGCATGCCTAATTGTATCAGACTGTTTACTCCTAAAAAGAAAAAACAGTATCCTACAGACAGAAGTCACATCCTCAACCTAAACATTCCTTTACTTTTCTACAAAGGAAAAAAGGGCCTAACTCAGCAAAACTTTATTACAAAACAAACATTGCCATAAGGGGCTGGTGGGTGGGTCAAAATTGCTGCTTGTTCCCTCGAGGGCTCACGAGCAACGAGTGGGTGCAGCCTTCAGAGCACAGGAACAAGAGGACGCTTCTTCGGATTCCCGCTCATTTATTCTTCTGCGGGAGGGCGTGTACCCTCCTCCGGTACGCCTACTGGGCGTGGTCATCGGTGTAGGTGTCTAGGACAACCCCTCCTGGGCGGGAAAAGGCGAGCCCCGGCTACGCCGCTTCGGGCAAACCAGCCGAGACACGCCCCCCGCCCAAAATGGTTTCCCGGGCGGATCGGGGCACCCAACCATACGTTCGGGGGGACCGAGTGGTCACCCCTTTCCATATGGCCGGGATGCCCGTCACCCCCTCCCAACACAATCCCCAAGGATGGGAAGTCGGACGCAGGCTTGAACTTTTGGAAGGCGGGAGGGAGTCACCCTCCCGGCCGTATTTATTAAAATATGAAACAAAATTTAAAACATTAATAAAAGTTTCATAATCATGTACAATTTTACATTTATTACATTTCGATGAAGACATGTTCTTTGGCTAACCTTAACAGATCACTAATACAAAGGTTTTCCTAGCCGAGTCTAACATCCTGCAAATGCATACATTCTAAATTAAAATTGTACATCCTAGCATTAAGGGCCAACGGCAAGGTCTTAACCGGTGTCAGATCCCTACTACCAAAACTCTCGCCCTCACGGTGTAAGTGGCGCATGCGCAGAGGACTCTACCCTCATTGCCAACTGTAATTTCCCTTGTCGTGGTGGGGGCCCCCTTTCCACTCTACGCCATCTTAAAGGTCGTCCGAGTTCCCGTGTGAGGTATCTGTAGGAAGGACAGCGTGGACTCCCCCCCATCCCCACACTCTCTATCCGCCGTCGCGGATATCCGGCTCCCGGGAAATTAGTAGGAGGGGCATATAGCCGCCTCCTCCCCTGGGATGGGCCTATGGTCGTCTCCCCTTAGGCGACCCATCCTTAGTGGGTGCCGCCTCCCCGTGGGAGGGGCCAATGGCCGCCTCCCCCCGGGCGCTCCCATCCATTCTGGGTGGCGCCCTCCTCTAGGGACCTTGAAATTACTGCTCACCGATCATGACCTTACCGCCACAGGCCGGATAGTTGACCGACTATCCGGCCCCCCCAACTCCTCCTAAAGGTCATGCTTCCTCAAACCCCTTAGCCATGCTATGAAGTCTCCTATGAGTAAATCATTCCCCTCCCGGGACAGGTGAACCCCATCATTCAGATACATGTGATCTACCCGAATACACCCATGAGGAATGCTATGCAACTGCGCAGAGCGAAACAATCTACCAATTTTATTGTTTACCCTCTTCACCGAATGGTTCAGTGCTGACACCGAAAGGCCCCCCCGCCATACCTTCCTGGGAATCATGTGGGACCAGGCAATCGTGCACCCCGGGATTCTTTTCGCCAACCAGCTAACAGCAGACAAAACTTGTTCAAACAACACTCGTCTACCCAGTGTCACCAAGTCATTGCCCCCCAGGTGTACTATGACTACAGATGGCGGTGACCTTTGCCGCCCTAAGAGACCCTCAACAAATGACTCGAATTGGTCAAAACAGAGCCCGCCCTTCCCATGGAAGGCCACTCCTTACCCGTATTCCCCAGCTGCGTGAGTCGCATCACCTGCTTTGAATACATCCCCGGCGCGCCTCACCTATGAGTGGCCCACGACCCATACCACTCTCTCTCTAGACGGTGGTCCATGACCGCTGGTCTCCTGGTACTGGGTCAACTGCAAATTCCGCCCCGCGTGACAGGCTCGCGAAACTGTAATTAAAACAAAAGACAAGAAGCGTGAGTGCATGTCAATTGATCTTTACAACATGTGCAATCGCACATACCTTTTGAAGCAATTCAAGGACCATCGCCCCAACTGTTTCACTTCGTCCGCACTCTGACCCCTGGCTGTAGCCTCAGTAGCAGCCCCTATCCTAAAGGAGTGGGTCCCAAAATCGCACGGGTCCATGCCCGCCGCAGCGATTGTCAGTGCTAGCACCCTCTGGAACTGAAACCTCGTCAGTGGCGTGCCATCCTTGTGCCTCAGCAAACTCCCCCCCCCATTTATCCGCCCTTAGTGCCAAGTATTCCTCTATACACATTATCGGGCACGTGGGGGACCCTTGCGCGCGCTGCACAACAACACTATTTCCCATAGCCCCTTGGTCGGTCTTGGACCTGGCTATCGTGACCACCATCGAATCACCCCTAATTTGGACGTGATCCCTGCACAAGCCTCCCTCAACGTCTTTCCTATTCCTTGCGACCAGTTCGCTCACCCGCATAGCCCCATGGAATGCTAAAGCGAAAGCTGCCCGGAACAGAACTGCTTCGAATTGGGAGGAGCATGTCTCGTCCAGTTTTGCTATGAGTAGGGACAATCTATCTAAGCCAATCGGGCGCCTTTCATCTTGCTTGCGACCCTCGAGGTGCTGCCAGCCGCGAAGGGCTTTTTTCACCAAAAAGGAACCCGTTGGGTCTTTTATGCCATGCACCTGCGCCATGAATGAAATGGCCGCCCTATGCCTATTGGCCGTTGCCGCTGATCGGCCTTCCCTGTGCAGTGCTACCAGGAACCCCAGGAAGGATTCCTCCTGACCCCAGCTCTGATTCCCTGTCGGACCCAAAAATGTGCAACAGGAACGAAACGCTCCTTCGTATGCCTTCCCTGTCCTGGGGGCTAAGCTTGCTGCCACGAGGTCTTGTAATCCGGGGCACAGATTAGCCAAATTGCTTCGGGGAATGGTGCCGCCACTAGGTCCGCTGTAGGTAGATAACCCCTGAACGCCTGCATATGTGAACGAGAGAGTGCATCAGCCGCATGATTCAGTACACCCGGCACATGTTTCGCCCTGAACTGTACATTCAGTCTCATGCAAAGCAGCACAACTTCTTTCAACAATCTCAAGATCCATTTGCAGCGTGCTGCCTGTTGGTTAATGCATTCGACAACAGTCATATTATCAGACCAAAACACCACTGAGCGGTCTCTGAAATCGTCTGGCCATGCCATCAGAGCAACCAAAATGGGGAATAGCTCCAGGAACCCAATGTTACTTGTGAGACCGCTGGAGTGCCACCACGCCGGCCATGTTTGCGCCGACCATCGATTACCAAAAATGGCGCCAAATCACACGCTCCCCGCCGAGTCAGTCCACAGACCTAGCTCATCTGAAGACGCTGGCGGCTTGTTCCACACTACTCGACCGTTGAAGTCCGCCAGAAATGTCAACCAAATGCGCATATCCTGGCAAACCTCTGCAGACAGTCTCGTACGGTTGTGTCCTTCTTTGAGACCAACCATAGCTTGTGCAATAGAGCGTGAGAAGGGGCGGGCCATTGGTATCACTCTCAAGGCAAAGTTAAGCTGACCCACTGTTTGCTGCAACTGGTGCAGGGTCACTTTCTCTTTACCAAGGCATAGCTTCAAGGAAGCCCTAAATTTGGCCACCTTTCCCATCGGCAAACGGAAACATCCCTCCACAGAATCGAGCTCAATTCCCAGAAACTCCAGTGAAGTAGATGGCCCAACCGTCTTACCTGGTGCCAATGGGACTCCAAACTCCCTCATGAGGATGCAGAAGTCGTGCAGCGCCTGCGCACATTTCGTATCGCCGGCTGCTCCCAAAAACAGGAAGTCATCGAGATAATGCAAACATGCCTATGCCCTGTGGCCTCGGTGAATGCCCACTCTAAAAAACAACTGAACATTTCAAAATAGGCACAAGAAATGGAGCAACCCATAGGCATGCATTTATCCATGTAATAACTCCCTTGGAATGCAAAACCCAGCAAACGCTGATCCTGCGGGTGTACCGGGAGCAACCGGAACGCCGACTCGATATCTGATTTCGCCATCAGCGCCCCGGGGCCCAGGCGATTCAGCATGGCCACGGCCTCATCGAACGATGCGTACCGCACCGAACAGACTTCTGGGTCAATGGCCTAGTTCACCGAGGAACCCCTTGGAGCAGACAGGTTATGAATAAGCCTAAACTCCCCTGGGTCTTTCTTCAGGACAACCCCTAACGGGGAGCAGATGAAATCCGCCACCGGTGGGCGATGAAAAGGTCCTGCCACTCGCCCTAAGCTGACTTCTTTTGCAATTTTTCTCTCTACCACACTTGGATTATGTTGCGCCGATAGCTGGTTTTTACAAAAGGAATCCCCCCGAAAATCCCCCGCCGGGATGTGGAAGCCGTGCAAGAATCCCTTCCTCAACACCCCAGCGGAGACATGATCAGGGTATTTGTTTAACCAAGGAGTCATAGCCATGAGATCAACGGGTGTAGGCAATTGGTCACAACGTTCTACCTTACTCCTGCTTGGACCCTCCCTTTCCTCCCGCCCCGTTATTTTTTGATCTACATGAACTCTCCGGGTGTGAGGAATGCCCACAGCCCGCAAACACATGCTTGAACCTACATGTTCCTTGCGGTCTGTTACAGTTGCCTCGATTGAAGCCCCAACAGACCCCCCGCTTACCGCCATTCCCGCCGGTTTTCGGCTGGTGATCGCCACCGGCGCCTGCTCGAAAGCGCACCGCGGGCTTTTGGCGGAAGACCCCCGACCCACTCCCGCCCGGCGAGGATGTACCTGCCGCCCCCGGCAGGAGCTGCTTATGCCATGAGACCGAGACCGAGTTCTCCAAATAAAGGGAGTAGCCATGGGCTGTCCCTTTGCCCCGGAGCTGGCCATACTCTTCATGAGTGTATATGAAGACAAATACGTACACAATGACAATCCCTTCTCACAATGGATAGGAGGCTGGGTCCGTTTCATCGACGACATTTTTTTCACGTGGTCTGGAACACTGGAACAATTAACTGACTTTCATGGATGGCTCAATAGCCGCACAAGGGACATCAAATTCAGTATCCAATCATCACCCATAAGACTTTCCTTTTTAGATGTGGAAGTATATTGCACAAATGGTCAGCTGGTCACCACTCTCTTCAGGAAAGAGACTGACCGCAACAAATCTTTACATTTCTCCAGTAATCACCCGCGCAGTTTAAAAGAGAATTTACCAATAGGCCAATTTCTCCGTATACGTCGAAATTGTTCATTCAAAGACGAGTATATATACCATGCAAATTTGCTTATGGAGAGACTTTTGGACCGGGGGTATCCATCTAAATTGGTCAAACAAGCGATCAAACGCGCGTGGTGGACACCACGGGAAGAACTGTTGAGAAAGAAAGAAAAGAAAAAACTCGAACGGACAGTCTGTGTCACTACCTTTGGGGCATCATCCAACTTTCTAAAAAAGGTTATCAACCAGAACTGGCATCTCATAAAGGACGTGGATACACAGTTGAATGCCAAACCACTGTTTGCCTTTAGGAAAGATAAGAGCATCGCAAACCAGATCGTCAGGGCCGCAGTCCCGGCCAAGAAGATCCCCACAATACGTGGGTTTGTCAATTTACCTCCAGTTACAGGTCACAAGAAGTGTGGCACATGCATGTGTTGTAACTCTACGATTGAGGGGAACGTATTCCAACATGAAGGAATCTCATGGAAACACAACACTTTCACGAACTGCAAATCAAAAAACTTGATTTATGCCATCCTATGTCCATGTTCCAAACTGTACATAGGCAAAACGAACCAGGAAATAAGACAGAGAATTTCCCAACATAAATCCAGAATAAAGAAAAAAATCACCACAGCACCCCTGGTACAACACTGGATTGATGAGTCTCACGGAGACCTGGACTTCAGATGGACCGTCATTTCTAAATTAGAGCATGACCAGAGGGGCGGAGATTTAGAGGCCAAACTAAAACAAAGGGAAGCAATGCTGATCCTAAAATTCAATTCGGCCACGCAAGGCTTGAACGAAATGTCGGAACTCTATAATTTATAAAATGACCTTTTCCATCCATAGCCCTCATGTAGTGAATTCATGGACCACGAGCGAGCGCATACAAAAATCGTTTTTACTCCGATTCAATACACTCCCTGAATTGTTTCTAAGCAACAGACAACAATTCCCTGACATTTTTTATCGGCACATAGAAAAAATCGAATCGGCCTTTGTACATTTCTAATTTTCCAAAAAACATAACCAGGGGGACTTTGTTGCCCCTTCACCTCATAGAGACGGGCTTTTTACAATCTCTCATGACTTCGAAACACGGAGGACATGGAAACTACGCCTCCCAGAATCCTTAGAGGCAAGCATGAAGCACTTATACAACCGGGTCAACCGGCACTAACACAAACACGTCGCATCACTGAACGGAGCCGCGTATGGAGGAGACTTGACAAAGTTCACCGGTAAGCGACCCCGAGTGCTAACCCACCGCCCAACCGAACGCTGGCTAAGTCAATTGAGTTACGGACCCGTTACTTTAACACCGTCAGAGGCTTCTTTAACAAAATTAACAGCCCGCCCAGATTTACCTCACTCAACCCGTTTTTCACTATGAGCACATCTGTGATCAGTTCAACCCATGACTGTCCGAGTAAATATTACTCTTTTTTCCACAGGAACGCTTGAAATAATTTACAACCCATTGATTGCGCGACTACACCGCCCATTGATGTAAGTTCTATGAGTAAAAACCCACTCCATTGCACTTGCGTCACTAGTCCACTATGACTAATTATGCCCATTGAATTCCCAGAGAGCCGGCTACACGAGCAACCACCACAGTTAAGAGACCGACCATTGAATTATCAACACAGGTATGATCTAAGAGTGTGTGTGTGACTGTTAGAAGTTGAGTGTTCTGAGTATGACTGACAGCATGTTTTTATTTTCACTTTTTGTAGATTGAATCTTCACGGTCCTGATGAGAATCCCTGGCTAACAAGGGATTCGAAACGCGTCGACCTCGAACTTTGTCCTTTGACCTTGAACTCTGCGTTCTCGAATAGACCAATCTTTTCTAAACTAGAATCAAAAACTGAATTATTAGATGGTCTATTACATGTAAATATGCGGAAAGTGATTTAGTACCAATCACTAGTACCCGCACCTGTTCTCAAAAAATTTTTCCATGCAATACAGGGCGTGTATTCTAGTATCTGAATAGGTTCATTTGTGAATATGTTGTTTAATGTCTAGTCTTGTCTAGTCTTGTCTCTAAGTGCACTTAATGTTGTCCTTTGATTGTCTATTGTGTCCACTGATTGTTTTTTGCAAAGTGTTATACACCATGTTTGAATTATATATTGTTTATGTATATACCCTTCAAAGTCTCCATTTGCGATATAATGTTTGTTGAAAAATAAGGTTTAACTAAAAACAAAAAATAATCAAATATTAAAAAGAAACAATCATAAATAACTCGACTAAAAGATTGGTCTTTCCCAATTGAGGAGTGCCACTCAATGAGTGGAAATTAGTAAATTGAAGTGCAGTACTGGCATTTCTTCGTTGATTCCATGAGACCGAGTCGAGGCAGTCCCATGTCAGAGAGGCATCATATTCTTTTGCTTTTCGGAATTTCATGTCATAACCTTTCCATTCCTCTCCCTCATACATTGCATAAAAATCCATAATACGAGTTTGATAGCAAGACAGTTCAGTTAACACCTCGGGTTTACGTTCTCCCATAACTGCATTAAATATTGCAAAGGCCTTCGCCCAATTCGTTATTGTTTCATCCACCCTGAATTCCGCCATCTTGGCGCGCCACACGCTCGGGTGCCACAAATCTTTCTGGGTTTTAGCATATTCCATCTCGCGATGGTCAGTTAATAATGAAAACATATTGACATATTTGTCTCCCCATATTAAGTCTTTTGTGGCCATAGAGATGTGTTGTGCCACCCTCTCCCGCCTTGAGGGCAATGAGCCCTCCCCCGCCAGTGGCAAAGCGAGCTTACCCGGTTCCGTCGTTGTTCCCGCCGTTTTCTCGAGACCAACTGCAGGTCCTACCGGTGTCACCTGTGGGGAAACAAGAGGAAGATTCGCCTTTGCGGCATCTCTTGACTGCCGCAATTGTTGGATTTGTAGCTTGGCCTCTTCGGCCGTGTCTCCGGGCGCCTTGGCACCCCCTGCCTTTTTATTGAGCCATGCGGCCAACTGGGTGGCCAATTCAGGAGGCATATATTCATCGCTAGCGGGGGTAATCACTACCGGGATCGGTTGACCCGCGTCTGGGATTGGTACCGGGTTGTCTGCCGGTGTGACAGGGGTGGCCGGGGGTACCTCTGGGACTGGAACCTCCCCTGAAATCACCCTCCTCTTGACCCGCTTCCCTCTACCCTCGGGGACGATTCCCGGCAAGGCCGGGCCTATTACCTTCTTAGGGTTACCAGGATTGCTCAGTGCAGCCAGTTGTTTTTTAACATCCGCCAAACCTCGACCGATCGAAGGGACTTGTCCGAGTTTCCGCTCCATGCAAGCCATCCGGTTCGCCAACAGGCGTAGCACCTTATCCGTCTCGGAACCCTTTCCTGCGTTCTTGCCAGCCATGGTTTCGATTATCCGCTCCTAGACGATCAACGAGGTCCTGGACTCTTCGCCTTCGAGTAACTGAAAGAGAAACACAAGAATTATAAGTTCTCAAAATTGCTGCTTGTTCTGTCGAGGGCTCACGAGCAACGAGTGGGTGCAGCCTTCAGAGCACAGGAACAAGAGGACGCTTCTTCGGATTCCCGCTCATTTATTCTTCTGCGGGTGGACGTGTACCCTCCTCCGGTACGCCTACTGGGCGTGGTCATCGATGTAGGTGTCTAGGACAACCCCTCCTGGGCGGGAAAAGGCGTGCCCTGGCTACGCCGCTTCGGGCATACCAGCCGAGACACGCCCCCCGCCCAAAATGGTTTCCCGGGAGGATCGGGGCACCCAACCATACGTTCGGGGGGACCGAGTGGTCGCCCCTTTCCATTTGTTATAGTGGAGATGAAAGCGTGATAAGTAGTGAAATACGACATAGCGTCTGGTCTGTAGAAGCGGGGGAGCAGTGATTATCAGTTTGAGTGAAGCGCAACTGCGGCGCTGCTTGGTAGCAGTAATAAATTATTTTCTTACCAGAGATACGACTGTTTGCATGGTCCGCGACCCGCTAAGAAAGGCTTGGCGGGCCGTCACAGGCCTGCGGGTTGTAGTATGAGTAACTCAGGTCGACAAAAGAAAACATGAACTTAGTACAGCTGACGTTACGTGGAACACATGAATACTCTTTCAGTATACAATCATTTCAGTTCAGAATATGTATTAAAACAGAGAACGTGTATATTTGAAATGTTTATTCAGTAATGCAATGATTTCAAGGGAAGTTTCTTATCTAATACGAGTACAGATATTGTAAGAACCAAAGTAATCGGCATAGTCACTAGTCCATAGAATACAAACGATGCAAGCATAGTATGATGTAAAATTAATACGGTTTAGCAAAATTTATTCTACACCGTTCTGAGGAAGTATATTACATTTTATTAAATCTAAGAAGGTGTCTTGACTTAAAGTTTAGCAACCATACATGAAAATGCTAGTGGTTAGACATCAGCTCATTAACAATCAGCTCTCTGCATGCAAAGCACTATCAACTTTGTGTTATGCTATTGTGTAAGGAAAAAAAAAACGCACCAAAAGCGACAAGTTGGCTGGAGCTGCATGTATGTTATCTGTTGGTACGTTCGAAAATCAGTGTTGAGAACAACTACTGTATTGACATATCTTTTGAAGGTTTCAGTACTCGATCTGAGATATAGCTCGAAAAGCAAGGCTAATATTAGTGTAAAAACATATTTTTCTCGTATGAATTGAAAATATTTCAGTACATGAAAAACTAAAGCAGCAGAGGTGTGTGAGGCGCAAATAAGCAGCTGAAAGGGAAAATGGCATTTAAACTTATAAAAAACTCATGCTAACTTTACACATTAATCAGGGCACATGTAGCATATATTACCCTGCTTTGCTCCGATTACGTTTCAACTGAATTGTTGAAATTAGAGTTCAATAAAAAGTTTAGTTTGAAATCGAGTAGGTGAGGAAAAAAAATGGAATCCACATAAAACACGAAAATCTGACTAGCACGAAATTGTAATGTCCACTGTTAGTAAAGCCGATAGGTCTGTTCATATAAAAAAAGAAGTCCAAGAAAATGTGACAAAGATAGGGAGGGAAAAAAATGTAGACGTCAATGCCTTGCGTAAGAGTCATCCAACAACTGAGTAGGCGAAATAAGCAGCTACCGCTTCTAAAAGGAAGTCACTGTTATCATCCGAAAACAAGTCAGCCATCCAATTGAAAAGAGGAAAAGAACATACATGCTCTTGAATTACCGGAGCCTCTAGTACCATCAGAGGACAACTCGGTGGGTTTTCAATGTAGCTGTGTGCCAAGAAATCTTGCGCTGCTGCGAATATATTCCAATGACCCAGAACTCCATGTATCGCTGCAAAGGCCATAATCCCTCCATCGGAACAAAGCTGTTCATGATCAATTAACGGATTCATGAGATGATTGTAATTCACTTCAGGAGATACCAAGTTACAGAGACATAAGTTCAGGGCCCACATGAAATCACAGTTCAGGCAATGAAATACAGGCTGTACACAGGTGAAATAGGAAAATCGAAATGATAATGCATATGATGCACTCAAAGTCGGAAGTGGCAGGATGCCATAGTACTCAAGCATCCTCTGGCGAAACAGTCCTAACTGCTCCAGCTCGTTTGCGAAGAAAGGACGGACATCCATTTTGTAATAAACAAAATAGGAACACAAAACCAGCAGCCACTGGTAGTAGAACAGGAAGTCCAGGAAAATAGGTCGATGACTATGGAGTGAAGAGTAGCAGAATGACTTCAAATAATTTCTGGCAAAGAAGTCACTAAACCATTGCTTAGTAGTTATAAAAAAAATAGGCCTGCCCTGAAGTGGAGGATGCGTTAAAGATTATGGGAGTCACCTCAGCAAATTGTAAAGGAAGGTCACTATTTCATAAGGTATGGACTTCTCTGTGAATGTTAGCTAAGTGAAAGAGATATGTTTGTGAACAGATGGTGGGGTAACTTGTTTTTGTGACAATAAGGCTCTTGTTCATGTCTTGTGATTGAACTTTGAATTCAAGGCCGGAATTTGCGGCCAGATGGAAACATCAATGTTCCCATGCGGGGTTGGATAAACTACATTCTTACAGGGAAGCATATGCAGAGTGACTATTACCGCGTAATCTTTGTCGTTTAAAAACTCATAACAATTCTCATTGCATGAAAAAAAAATAACCACTGTTGAAGAATAAGGAAAAAGTCGGCATTATAGCAGGCACTGGTGTATCTTTGAAAAGACATGCAACATTACAGCGCTTCAATTTAAATAAGTCATGTAATTGAAAGTGCCTGGATGTGAAAGACTAATTACATGTTTCAGTACACCTATGTCTATACAGATATAGGGCAGATTAACATGCTCCGTGCGGCACTTTTGCTTCACTTGTCCCATGTTAAAAGTGACGCTAATGTGGCGTAAGGGGCTTGTAAATCTGCCCGACATTTTTTTGCCGTCTCCAAGGCATTTGTAAGTGAAAGGGAGCGACTTGGTTTTATGCCAGTAGGAGGTACTGAGCCGCTCGTATCTATTTATGTGAAAAAATTCATAGAATTTGAACACTGAAAAACGTGAAAAATAGACTAATTAATTTGTGCATTAGTCATGTTGCAGTTGCGGCTTCTGATACTAAAAAGGGAAAAGTGTCTAGGAGTTGAATGTGGAACAAAGAAAAAAAAAGCGTGTGTCATGGAAAGCAAACGTGATTTGAAACTGAAATGTAAAGGTTTAAAGAGAGAGGAGACATTAAGATAGTTTCAGGGCTTTAAGTTGGCGGGGTCTCTTCGGGTCTCAGCACAGGCAGTTTCTTAAAGGTAGGCTTGCTGTCTTTCGGGCTCAACTTTTGAGCCCTGGCGTAGGCAGACTGTTTACTTAACTTGTGCAGCTATGAATCTGTGTCAAAGGTATTAGTACTCAGTTGCTATAGGTATAATGTTACGTGTTGTACCATATCTACATGCAATAATATGGAGGGCAAAATTTACAGTGTGGTTTGTGGCCGAGAGCTGCACTGGTGGGTGAGAGGTCAGAGGGGAAAGGGTTGGGGCTAAAGGGAAACAAAGAGTTGTGACTATGTGGTTATGCAGAAGTTCTTGCAACAGATACGTTCATGCACTAAGTTAGTGGAGTCAGTATACATATATCTGTGTTGCTGCTTTCCTTTTCTCAACATACTGTTTTTGTGCTGCTTACTTCATATATTTTAGTGTGTCTGGCTCGCCCTATGTATCTCTGTCTACTGTGTAGTTTTTCTCCATGTTGCCTATCCTCTGATTTCTACCATTCCTGTCTCTCATACATTTTCTCTCTATGCAGTTCTTGTTCTCCCTCACTCTGTGTCCTATTCTTTCTGTTTCTCTTGCTCTCTTTGTCTTTGTTGTGCTTTTTACTATATTTTTTTTCCTTCTGTCATTCTTTTCCTTTGTGGCCTGAAACCACTCTTACCTTCACTCTCCCTTGTGATATCTGTCTCCTTCTCGTGCTCGTTTTGTATCTCTCTCTGTCTCCTGTTCTCAGTCTTCCTCCTGCATTGTCTGTATGGTGGTGTATATCTCTCTCCCTCCTATTCACCCTTCTTCTCTCCTTCTCTCTCTCTCACTTCTGCTCTGCTTGTACATCTCTGTGTTCCTCCTGCTCTCTCTCTTCCTATTGTACTGTTTGCCTGCTGTCCTCTCTGTCCCTGTGCCCCCTGCCTTTTTTTCTCCCTTGTGCTCTGTCTGTTATTTCTACTCTGTGACTCCCTCTCTTTGTTGATCTTTTTCTTTATTGTACATTCCCTCTCTTTCTTGACTTTTCTCTGCTCCTGTTATTTTTCTATCTCTCCATTTGTGCTTAGAATGCTGGTCTGTCTCTGCATGTTCCTCTCCCTGATACTGTCTCTCTATCTCTTGTAGTCTGTATCTCTCTCTGTCCTGTGTCTCCTTTCTACTCTATATTTAATATTTTATTTAATATTTAGTCATTTGATATGTTGAAAAAACAATTATTGAACTTAGTTAGGCATTAGGATATCTAATGGTAGAGAATCTTAGGGAATTTATCTGTTAGGCTTGTTGTTTGCTACAATGGGTGTATGTTGTGTAATAAATATGTCTGTAATATGTTAATTAAATTTCAGTATTTCTCTTTTTCATAGTGTTTGGTGCTGAACAGCAACAACCTGTGTTCTACGTTATCGAATTTTCTGCAATCACATTCTTTTTTTCAGGTGAGTTGGTATTTTTGAAAGGCAATTTTTTTGGGTGCAGAATAAAATAATAAGCAAGATTTTTTAGAATATTTGCAACGTTTCGGTTTGGTGGATGATTTTATCTTCTATTTTTGCCATGTCTGTATCTGCTTGCACTAGATATGTATTTTGAGATACTTTTCCACTGTCTGTTGACACTATCTTTTTATGGGCCTGGTCCATGTGTTCTTTTCGATGCAGTTCTGGTTCATCTATCCTTTGACTATAATACTTTGCTGTTTCCATGGAATAATTCTTGCTAAGTCTTCATTATTTCTCTAACTCAAGCTGTATTATCTTTGGCAGTCTTTTTTCTTCATTTACAGAGGTGTATTATGATATGGCTCTTGGTGTGATGGGCATCTTTTCTGCATATCTGTGACTGCACTATCTGTCTGCACTGTTTTAAATACATTTGCAGAGCTTTATTATGATGTGGTTCCTCATGGTTAGCATGACATTTTGTACATGCTATGAAATTCACATGTTGAGTATTCTACTTATAAAATGAACCTGTGGTTATAATTTGTATGTTATATGCTCGTAGCGGTCTATAATATTTGTTACCTTTGCTCTTTACAGATTATCATTTTTATCAGAAACATAAATTAGTATGCCGACCAGAAATGAAAAAAGAAAGCTGTATAAACGGACATACCATTTGAAGAGGAAAGAATTAGAAGAATTATCAAAACAACAAAGGATGGATAAAAAGAAGAGTGTTCCTGGAAAGAAAAGTAAGGATTTCTTTAAAACATTATGTCAAAGGAAAAATGCAAAGGATAATCTTCAAAAGGAAAAACAGTTATCAGTATCTACAAGGAGAACTGCCAGAAAAAAAGCAAAATGTTTCTCAAATCAGCAGAGAGGAAAATATGTACAGTAAAAGACGTACTAATCAGTTTGCGGAAATCAGGAAGCTTATGTTTTATAACAGAGTAGTTTCGAATTTATTAAAAAAGGAAAAAGTTTCTAAAAAAAAATCTGCTTTTTATAAGAAGAAAAAATATATAGAGGATGTTGTTGAGCGCGCGTTTGAGACAAAAAGAAAATTATTTATTTTAGTAATTAATAGAATAAATACACTAAATAAGGCAATCAGTGTTTTAAAATCTAAGAGTAAATGAAAGAGACACATAAATCGAAGTAATTTTTGTAAAGTGTTTTCTGGTAAATGGATGCATACTTCAACTTCTGAGCCATTTTTTAATGAAGAGAGTTACTTTCAAAGTAACGATTTGTTGCATGCAGTTGACACCAGTGGTCGAGCATATGAGGTGAAGGATGGTTGTGCTATTGAGAAAGAGAAAATTGTGGTTAGAAATACAGAAGAGGTGATAGCTGGAGAAGTTTTAGAGGGACGTCCTAATGTTCCTGTTTACAGTTGGAATTGTAGTAGCATTTGCAGTGTACGACAGGATTCAATTGATTTCTTTCGCAATTTCTTACGTAAGTACACTAAGGAAAGTCTTAAAAAAAAATTGTAATGTTGCAAGAATTAGACCATTGCAGAGTGTGAGAAAAAATAGGTCTGCAAGGCCATTCTCTGGCTTGTCTTTCTATAAAAATATGCCAGCATGTGTTTCATCACTTCAGTATGTTGGCAGTGCATCATACGAAAATGAGAAAATGAGTGAGAAAGGTGTATTATGCAAAAAGTCCAACACTTAAACTTAAACAGTTAAATAGTGCTCTTTTGCATGGATGTGAATTAGATGTTAAGAAGATTTGTACAGAAATTTGAGGTAAGCTATTTTGGTCCAGATGAAGACAATGCAGAAACTGATATAGTTATAGAAGGAAATGTGTTACAAAATGTTGGAAATTTTAATACTGAAAATTTTGAACAGGAAATAACAAAGTTTAAGGTCATTGCAGGTGAAAAACCAAATTTTCCTTGTGTGTGTTGTCGACACATTCATTACAAAAGTCAAACTAGGTTAGTTGATTTATATTTAAAAAGTGAAGATGAAAATAATAATCAGTGGAAAGATTTTGCGACTTATTTGTTGGTAGAAAACTATTTTGATTTGGGTTTTGAGCAACGTATTTGTAAGTATTGTTATAATAAATTAAATGAAAATAGAATGCCTGCTAGAGCTGTAAATAATAATCTTGAGTTGATAAATATTCCATCGGAACTGATGGATTTAAATACTTATGAGACTATTCTGATTCAATGTGTACATCCTTTTCAGGCTATTGTTCGTATGTTCGTATGGAGCCTAAGACTGGCAAATTTAATCCTTCGGATTTACAAAGAGGATTAAAGGGTAGAGTTGTATATTTGCCACTTGATTTAAAAAAAAATATGGAGACAATTGGTGTTGAAAATGTAGAAGAGGAACCTCTAGTTATTCTAGTTAATGGTGTACCTACAAAGAGTAAGAAAATCTGGCAAGATTTAGTGGATGTTAGAAAAGTAAAAAAGGCAACGTTGTATTTAGTCAAAAACAATAAGTACTATAAAAATGTATACGTAGAAGAAGAAGAAGTAAGTGAAGAAGAGGACAATGATTTGTCTATTGGACAAATTGAAAAAGTTGACTTATCCAGAAGTGAAGACATTTATGAACATTACAGTGTTCATCCACTGCATTCCAAAGAAGCAATAGGGAATGCTATTGAATTATCTCAGATGAAAAAAGAAAAAAGGAAGTCCTATTAGTGTATGGGAAGAAAGTTTGGAAGGTCATTGTTTCCCACAGTTATTCCCTCTGTTTGAGAGTGACTTATCTGGTCTTTCTTATGCAGTAAACCATATCTTAAAAAGTGGAGTGCATCTGCAAAATGTTTCAGCAAAGGAATTTATGGATAAAGTGCAACAGAAAGATAGTGTTTTGGATTCACACCTAATTAATTTAATGGCATGTCAGCGTGGTACTAATGAGTATTGGTACCGTCGTCATGGAGATTTGAAATGCATGCTTAGAAACTTAGGAGCACCTACATGGTTTTTAACTCTAAGTATGCTTGGGAAGATTTACTTGAATTTCTTCGGGAGGCGAATGCAAACATGGAAAATATAAACTACAAGACACCTGGAGAACTGTGTTCGTTGGATCCGGTTAATGTTTGCAGATATTTTAATCATAGATTTGAAGCTATGATGTCTTTTATTACAAACAAGAAAAATCCACCTCTTGGTGAAGTTCTGGATTTCTTTTGGAGAAAAGAGTAACAAGTAAGAGGTGCTCCTCATATTCATATGCTATTATGGATCAAGGATGCTCCCAAATTTGGAACAGACTCGGATGAGACTGTACTGTCTTTTATTGAGCAATATGCTACTTGTGACATACCTAATAGGAGGAGTGCGAGGCCGCTCCAGCAGTGGGAGTGAGGCCTCTCAGAGAGGAGCAGCACTGCTCCCTGTGATGGCCACAATTACAGCTAACAGGGTAGGGACATCCGTGGAATTTATGGACGGTTAGTCACCCTAGACTGTGCGCGGCGCCCCTGGCAGCTCATTACCGCGCAGAGGGGAGCCGCAGTGCACAGTTTGGGAATCACAGACTTAGAAGATAAACCTTCATAATAGGAAGGCTCCTAAGCGATAAAAATCGCCGCTTCTCTGCGTTTAAAATATCGACGCTTTCGGTGGAAATGTCCGCGGTGTTAGTGCGTTAATATCAATGCGAACACATATGTGATAGTAAATCCTGTAACAGCCGGCGGTACTTAACATTACTGCATGACATGGTCAGTGACATCACTGATGATATCTCAAATGACATCACTGATGACATCATCCTTGTGAAAGAGTGGTAGACCTCCTCTCAGCATAATATAACCTTTGATACACACATTCAAAAATAGAAACTAAAATGTTCAAAGCATGAGTGATGTAATATGTGACGTCATCAGCAGTGCATTGCGGGCGCGCGAGTTATAGTTAGCTGAAGTAACTATAACGGGGGAATTTCAATGGTTTTATATGAGTGAAATGTCCAGCTAACTATAACATGTGTCAAACCTATGGTTTTTTCAGTGAATTTCATAGGTTTTGTAAATGCTACTTCCTAACTATAACGTGTGTAAAACCTATGGTTTTTTCAGTGAATTTCATAGGTTTTTTAAATGCAACTCCCTAACTATAACGTGTTTAAAACCTATGGTTTTTTCATTGAATATATATATATATATATATATATATATATATATATATATATATATATATATATATGTATATATATATATATATATATATATATATTCAATGAAAAAACCATAGGTTATAGACCATATATAGTTAGGGATTTGCATTTACAAAACCTTATTTTACTTGCATAAAACCATTGAAATTCCATATATAGTTAGTTGCGCTAACTATATATCGCGCACCCGCAATCCACTGCTGATGATGTCACATATTACATCATTCATGACATGGTCAGTGACATCACTGATGACATCACTGATGACAACTCAAATGACGTCACTGACGACATCACAGATGACATCATTCATGTGTTAATACGATGAACCTCTACAGACTCTGATATAACCTTAGATACACTCAGTGAAAACAGACACTCACAGATTGTCACTCATCCATGGAGTTACTCATACACCTAGACAGTCATGCAAAGAATCAATCACACCTCCAATTCCTCAACTATACAGTTATACACACCTTACTTATTCAAACATATACTAACACATATTTACTCTCTTATACAATCCCTGATACAAGTTCACAATGATCAATACAGCCACTCACACATTCACTGGCTCTTATGCACAGTTATTTATATATGTCAACTCTCACATGTACTGTGTTTTAAATATGTACTTACTTTGACATGTAGCACTGAGATATCCATTCACTCACCAATACACTCATGCACACAGTCAACCGCCCATACAGCTGTTTCCACATGCACTTTTGAACCCATACATCTAGTGTATCAACTGCTCACACATCTATGCACAGAGTCATACACCTCCCAGCCACCCACACACACACTCAGTCTCCCATACAAATACTTGGGCAACCAATCAATAATCCATATAGTTACTCATATAGCTACTGATCAACACATGCAGCAGTTTACAGAACAACAGACATAATGATGCACAAATTAAGACAGTTTAGTCACTAACCCATGCACTCAGTGAGACACATTTAATCACTCACTCATACAGTCAGTCATGCACCTACTAAATCCTTCATCCAGACACTTATACATCCACTCATTCTTCAATATGTAAGACATATTTTAACTTCACAGAAACATACAGTCACTGGATGTTGTCATCAGTGATGTCATCAGTGATGTCACTGACCATGTCATGAATGATGTAATATGTGACATCATCAGCAGTGGATTGCGGGTGCGCGATATATAGTTAGCGCAACTAACTATATATGGAATTTCAATGGTTTTATGCGAGTAAAATAAGGTTTTGTAAATGCAAATCCCTAACTATATATGGTCTATAACCTATGGTTTTTTCATTGAATATATATATATATATATATGACCAAGCTCCGTTCGCGGAGCGAAACGCATCAGGGAGGGCACTTGCTCTGACACACCTTTGAAAAAAACCCCACACTGCTGGCACTTTGATCGGTGTTGTGGCTTCGATGATTTAACATCTATTTGATTGAATGGTGGAGTGGAGGTCTACGACCGTTTAGACCGCAGCAAGAAGCGGTCGGGACTCCTATCTATATATATAATTCACTGAAAAAACCATAGGTTATAGACCATATATAGTTAGGAATTCGCATTTACAAAACCTTATTTTACTCACACAAAACCATTGAAATTCCATATATAGTTAGTTGCACTAACTATATATCGCGCACCCGCAATCCACTGCTGATGATGTCACATATTACATCATTCATGACATGGTCAGTGACATCACTGATGACATCACTGATGACATCTCAAATGACATCACTGATGACATCACTGATGACAACATCCAGTGACTGTATGTTTCTGTAAAGTTAAAATATGTCTTACATATTGAAGAATGAGTGGATGTATAAGTGTCTGGATGAAGGATTTAGTAGGTGCATGACTGACTGTATGAGTGAGTGATTAAATGTGTCTCACTGAGTGCATGGGTTAGTGACTAAACTGTCTTAATTTGTGCATCATTATGTCTGTTGTTCTGTAAACCTTTGCATGTGTTGATAAGTGGCTATATGAGTAACTATATGGGTTATTGATTGGTTGCCCAAGTATTTGTATGGGAGACTGAGTGTGTGTGTGGGTGGCTGGGAGGTGTATGACTCTGTGCATAGATGTGTGAGCAGTTGATTCACTAGATGTATGGTTTTAAAAGTGCATGTGGAAACAGCTGTATGGGCGGTTGACTGTGTGCATGAGTGTATTGGTGAGTGAATGGATATCTCAGTGCTACATGTCAAAGTAAGTACATATGTAAAACACAGTACATGTGAGAGTTGACATATATAAATAACGGTGCATAAGAGCCAGTGAATGTGTGAGTGGCTGTATGGATCATTGTGAACTTGTATCAGGGATTGTATACGAGAGTAAATATGTGTTAGTATATGTTTGAATAAGTAAAGTTTGTATAACTGTATAGTTGAGGAAATGGAGGTGTGATTGATTCTTTGCATGACTGACTAGGTGTGTGAGTAACTCCATGGATGAGTGACAGTCTGTGAGTGTCTGTTTACACTGATTGTATCTAAGGTTATATTAGAGTCTGAAGAGGTTCATCGTAGTATCACATGAATGATATCATCAGTGATGTGATCAGTAATGTCAAATGAGATGTCATCAGTGATGTCATCAGTGATGTCATTTGAGATGTCATCAGTGATGTCATTTGAGATGTCATCAGTGACGTCATCAGTGATGTCACTGACCATGTCATGAATGATGTAATATGTGACATCATCAGCAGTGGATTGCGGGTGCGCGATATATAGTTAGTGCAACTAACTATATATGGAATTTCAATGGTTTTGTGTGAGTAAAATAAGGTTTTGTAAATGCGAATTCCTAACTATATATGGTCTATAACCTATGGTTTTTTCAGTGAATTTTCAAGGTTTTGTAAATGCTAATTCCTAACTATATATGGTCTATAACCTACGGTTTTTTCAGTGAATTTTCAAGGTTTTGTAAATGCTAATTCCTAACTATATATGGTCTATAGCCTATGGTTTTTTCAGTGAATATATATATATACATACATATATAAACATATATCATCTGTATATCTACATATAAATACAAACATAAATGCATGCATACATATACTTATATGCATTTTAGGGTTGTTAGGGCGTTTTCGTGTGTATTATGTTGCTTTTTTAGGGCTTTTGGGTCAATTAAGTAGGGTTCCCGGAGCCTAGGGCTGAGGGGCCAGTTCAGTTTCGTGCGTATTGGTGTTGGCAAGGTTTTGAGGGATTTTGGCGGTTTTTGGTCGAGATTTGGCCGTTTTATGGCTTTTTTTTGTGTTTGCGGGGGGCGCGTATTCGGGTTGAAATTCGTCCCCGTTCCAGTGGATGGATTGAGCTGATTTTTGGTGAGATGTTAGGGAATTGCTAGATCTAGTGTCCAGCCAAGTTTGAAGCGGATCGGAGCAGTGGAAGTGCTTTAAAGAGCAATTTTTGTGCGGAGTAGCGAATTGTCATGTTATTCAATGGGAGTTTTTGGTGCGCATGGAGAAGGTGAATTTGGGATGTTCCAGTTGCGCTAGAGGGACGGGGCTTGGGTGAGCTGTAGGGAGAGTGGATCGGCAGGTGTGCCGAATTTTTGGGATTTGTTGGCCGAAGGGAAGGGTGTGCTTGGGCAAAGTCGATTTGGTGAAAACGGTGCGTTATTTACATGAAAGTTGAAAAAACACTAATAAAAGCAAAGCTAAAAAGCCACCTCATTACAAACAGAATGGCTTTAACTTAAATGAGGGCGAGATCTATTGCATTTTCAATGCTTGTTTACTTTGGTTCCATCAAGAAGGCATTCAGATGTGTCACACATTTGCCATAAATTCTGAATGTTAGCACTCTAGTTGCACATTAGATCACTGTAGTAAAGCTACTGCTCACCAGGGACGTCTGCTGCTGGTATTCAAAGTGCATGTTTCAGTCTGCATGTCAGAATTTTTTTAATGAAATAGAAGAGGATTTGAGAAGTCACTCAAAATGATCCCTAATTTTTCTTTCTGAAGCACTAATCATACTTTCTATGGCAAAATTAACCCCCTCATGTTGTTCCTTTTTAAATTGAGTGTTTTCAGACTTACCACTTCATTCCAATCAAGATGGCTTCTGGTGTGCCATACTTTTGTCATAAGTAAGACTGTTAGCGCTCTAGTTGTTCTTTAGAACACTCTGGGACATTCTGTCATTGGGCTATACTTGGGGTACATCTGGGTGATATTTGGGCTACATTTAGGCTCTTTTGTCTCTGGTGGCCATCTTGCGAGACTATGTCAGAATTTTTTAATGAAATTGAAGAGGGTTTGAGAAGTCACTCAAAATGTGCCCTAATTTTTCTTTCTGCAGCACTAATCATAATTCATATGGCAAAATATACCCCCTCATTTTGTTCCTTTTTAAATTAAATGTTTTAAGAGTTACCACTTTATTCCAATCAAGATGGCTTCAGGTGTGCCATACCTTTGTAATAAGTAGGACTGTTAGCGCTCTAGTTGTTCTTTAGAACACTCTGGGACATTCTGTCATTGGGCTATACTTGGGCTACATCTGGGTGATATTTGGGCTACATTTGGGCTCTTTTGTCTCTGGTGGCCATTTTGGGAGACTGCATGTCAGAATTTTTTTATGAAATAGAAGAGGATTTGAAAAGTCACTCAAAATGTGCCCTAATTTTTCTTTCTGTAGCACTAATAATACCTTCTATTGCATAATATACCCCCTCATTTTGTTCCTTTTTAAATTAAATGTCTTAAGAGTTACCACTTTATTCCCATCACGATGGCTCCAGGTGTGCTATACCTTTGTAATAAGTAGGACTGTTAGCGCTCTAGTTGTTCTTTAGAACACTCTGGGACATTCTGTCATTGGGCTATACTTGGGCTACATCTGGGTGATATTTGGGCTACATTTGGGCTCTTTTGTCTCTGGTGGCCATTTTGGGAGACTGCATGTCAGAATGTTTTAATGAAATAGAAAAGGATTTGAGAAGTCACTCAAAATGTGCCCTAATTTTTCATTCTGCAGCACTAATCATACTTTCTATGGCAAAATATACCCCCTCGTGTTGTTTCTTTTTAAATTAAATGTTTTAAGAGTTACCACTTTATTCCAATCAAGATGGCTTCAGGTGTGCCATACCTTTGTAATAAGTAGGACTGTTAGCGCTCTAGTTGTTCTTTAGAACACTCTGGGACATTCTGTCATTGGGCTATACTTGGGCTACATCTGGGTGATATTTGGGCTACATTTGGGCTCTTTTGTCTCTGGTGGCCATTTTGGGAGACTGCATGTCAGAATGTTTTAATGAAATAGAAGAGGATTTGAAAAGTCACTCAAAATGTGCCCTAATTTTTCTTTCTGCAGCACTAATAATACCTTCTATTGCATAATATACCCCCTCATTTTGTTCCTTTTTAAATTAAATGTCTTAAGAGTTACCACTTTATTCCCATCACGATGGCTCCAGGTGTGCTATACCTTTGTAATAAGTAGGACTGTTAGCGCTCTAGTTGTTCTTTAGAACACTCTGGGACATTCTGTCATTGGGCTATACTTGGGCTACATCTGGGTGATATTTGGGCTACATTTGGGCTCTTTTGTCTCTGGTGGCCATTTTGGGAGACTGCATGTCAGAATGTTTTAATGAAATAGAAAAGGATTTGAGAAGTCACTCAAAATGTGCCCTAATTTTTCATTCTGCAGCACTAATCATACTTTCTATGGCAAAATATACCCCTTCATGTTGTTTCTTTTTAAATTAAATGTTTTAAGAGTTACCACTTTATTCCAATCAAGATGGCTTCAGGTGTGCCATACCTTTGTAATAGGTAGGACTGTTAGCGCTCTAGTTGTTCTTTAGAACACTCTAGGAGGCTGCAGTAGAACACAAAGGAATCAACTGACAGTCTCTGTCCTTGTTGGATGTACATGTTTTACTGAGAATGTCAGACTTCATTTTCACATGACTGAGAAAGATAATGTGAATTTACAGAAAATATGCTTTCAGTTTAGCTTATAGATCCCCTTCCAAACCACTGTGGGAAAATCATGAGATATTAGTTTTCTTTCAAACAATATTCATGATATCACAGCAGAAGGTTTTTTCACATGGTAAAATCACCTTAGAACCCACCACAATTCCTAAAACGAGTATGGTACCATCAACAAATGATTTATAATGTAACTAAAGTCCTAAAACCCTCTATTAACTACAATGCTTTTTAATGAGGTGCTATCATGTATATTGGTCCCAAGATGGCTGCCAACACTTCTTGGATGAAGTGCTGACAGCCAATCAGATCAGATGTGTGGTTAGGCTCCGCCCAGATATATATATTTTTTTGAACCTAAATTACTCAAAATCCACTGGAGCACATATATTGAGACCTAGCAAAGGCACATCAGGCTAACAGTCCCTACAATTTTGCCAAGTTTCGTGCAAATCCATTCAGCCGTTCGAGCTAAAAGTGAGGCCAACCGCCCTATGGAAATTAACATGGGAAAAATGCGTTTTGGGACCCCCCTTTTTTCTCGGCCCCCCCTTGATGAAACCCCCCCAAATTGTCAGGGGCTGCTCAGAAACAAAATGTTCCATTTTCCTGAAAATTTCAGCCAATTCCGTCCACAAACGCCAAAGTTATTAGACATAGAATTTTCAAAAATCCCATAGAGAAAAAATCCTAACTATATATACCTACTGGCGACCGCCAGTAGGTAATATATATATATATATATATATATATATATATATATATATATATATATATATATATATATATATATATATATATATATATTACCTACTGGCGGTCGCCAGTAGGTAGTTATAGTTAGGATTTTTTTCCATGCAAAATCTCAACATTCTATTGGGAATAACTTTGGCGCCGGTTGAGGAATCTGCCTGAAAATTTCCTCAAATTTGCTTTGCGGCGCTCCGGTCCTTCCCTGAAAGTTTGGGGGAATTCGTCAAGCGGGGGCCGAGATAAAAGGGGTTTCCCAAAACGTGTTTTCCCCATGTTAATTTCCATAGGGCGGTCGACCTCACTTTTAGCCCGAACGGCTGAATGGATTTCCACCAAACTTAGCAAAATTGTAGGGACTGGTAGCCCGATGTGCCTTTGCTATGTCTCAAGATATGTGCTCCAGTGGTTTTTGAGTAATTTAGGTTCAAAAAAATATATATATCTACAGGCGCGCCCCGGTACGTGCACCGGGGAGCGCACCGGCCGTGCTACGCGACTTGCGCGCGGAAAGCTGATTGGCTCTCGGGTGTCTGTAAACATTTGAAACAGTTCAGAGCGGCCGCCATCTTGTGTCTCGGTAAGATCGAGACACAAGAGGTGGCAAAAACAAAGGGGGAAATGACCATAAGGGGGCAGAGTAGACCCTCCTGACCCCCTAGGTTTGATGTGGGGGGCTATAAAAGGGCCCCGCGGGAAAAAAAATATATTTTTTTTTCCGATTTGCGCGGGGGAGCGTCCGGTACGCGCACCGGGGGGCGGACCAGGGAGCGTAGCATGGGGAAAACCCAGTTTATTCACTGCGTCATCTCTACGACCCTTTCTTGCGTCACTACGCCCCTTTTGCATACATTACACCTGACGTAGGTATAATGTGGCGCAGGGGTTTACAAAGTGACGCATCTACCTAGATGGCGGCCGCTCCGGACTGTTTCGAATGTTTACAAACACCCGTGAGCCAATCAGCTTTCCATGCGCAAGTCGCGTGGCACGCCCGGTGCGCGTACCGGGGCGCGCCTATAGATATATATATTTTTTTGAACCTAAATTACTCAAAATCCACTGGAGCACATATCTTGAGACATAGCAAAGGCACATCGGGCTACCAGTTCCTACAATTTTGCCAAGTTTGGTGTAAATCCATTCAGCCGTTCGGGCTAAAAGTGAGGTCAACCACCCTATGGAAATTAACATGGGTAAAATGCATTTTGGGACCCCCCTTTTATCTCGACCCCCGCTTGACACATCCCCCCCAAACTTTCAGGGAAGGACCGGAGCTCAACGAGGCCATTTTGAGGAAATTTTCAGGCAGATTCGTCAACCAGCGCCAAAGTTATTCCAAATAGAATTTTGAGATTTAACATTGAAAAAAATCCTAACTATAACTACCTACTGGCGACCGCCAGTAGGTAATATATATATATATATATATATATTCACTTAAAAAACCATAGGTTTCAGGCCTTATATAGTTAGGAATTAGCATTTAAAAAACCATTGAAATTGAGACGCGCGAGCGCGTCAACCAAGATGGCCGCCGCCACCGGATGTCCGTGATTACTACGGCCCGAAATCTCCTTTGACGACAATTTTCGTGTCAAAAAGTCAGAGAAAATAACAGCGCTTGCCTCCACATACTATTTCTTACCTGTGGAGCGGTTTTTGGACAAATTCCTTCGGTGGAAGTGCTTTTTCTGGCTTCATGGTTCCTGCTCCCAGCTTCACTTGCAGGTACTGCCGGCTTTGAGTGCCTGGGGGCAGAGTAATATTTATGACAGAGCCTGGATTGGGCCTAGCCATGCCTACAGTCCAATTTAGCTGCTGCACCTGAAGTTTTGAAGAGATTTTTGGTGTTTTTGTCACTATTTACGTCATTTTTCTCACATTTTGAGGTAGTTTTTCTTCACTTTACTATTCCTGCGTATTAGTAAATATTTTTTCACCTCAGAATGGATTCCAAAAATTCTACTACTAATAAAAGGAAGCAGAAGGTTTCTCCTCCTCCAACCAAATCTAAGGTAGTGGAATCTTCAGAACCTTCTCTTGCGCTAATTTTGGAGGAGCTTAAAGCATTGCGTCTGAATACTAACACTATTGCCTCAGAAGTCAAAAATGTTCGTAAAGATATGGCTTCTATCTCAATGAAGGTTTCAGACAAGGTCATTAAAATTCAGGATAATAAAAATAAGTTGGACGCTTTCACTCCTTTAATGGCCAGAATTGTTCCAATGCATACTCAACTGCTGGACATGGAAAATCTCAATAGGCAATATATTCTTCGTATTTTTAATTTGCCTGAAGATGTTGAAGGGACAAATTGCCGACTATATCTGGAATCTCTTCTACCTGGTCTTTTGAATATTAAATTTCCAGAAAAATTTGAGATTGACAAAGCTCATAGAGTCCCGTCACATCGGAATCCTTGACATACAAAGCCCAGGCAAATGATATTCAAGGTACTGCGTCATCATCATTTGGTTCTCATTCGTAAAGCTGTGAGAGAAATTTCATCATTGTTGGTGAATGGAACCAAAATCTTTATTCACCAGGACTTTGCTAAAGAAACTGTGGCTATTCGTAGAGAGTTTTCTTCCCTTCGTCCGCAGCTGAGGAGCCTTGGTTTCAAATATGGGCTTTTTGATCCATCTACGATGCGTGTATGGAAAGACAATGTCTCCAAGTCTTTTCAACGTCCTGAAGATCTTCGGCTGTTTCTTGACCAGCAAGCTCCTCCATCCATGGATACTCAAGATCCTAATACTTGAGTGCTCTCATCTGACTTCACTTGTCATATCTTTGCATAATCTTTATTCATGGGCTTCAACAGTTACTGGCCATGCTTGAGGAACGGGTGGGCGTTTCCTTCTTTCTATTCATGTTTCTTGTTTTTTCATTCTTCTCTCTTTTTCATTTTTCCCTTTCATACTCTCCACATAGAGTTACTCCTTTAACTTGGCTATTTCTTTACTCTTCTTGTTCTGATTGCTTTCTTTCCCTCTTTCTGTATCTTAATTGCTAACATTCATAATATTAAAATTGTTTCTCTTAATGTAAAAGGTTTAAGCCATCCCATTAAATGTACGAAAATTCTAGATTATCTGGGTAGTTGCAAGGCTGATATTTGTTTTGTTCAAGAAACACATGTTGAAGTTAAAGTCTTACAGTACATGAATAAAAAATGGGTAGATTCTATTGTCTCTGCGTTCTGCTAAAGGTAAGAGAAATGGGGTCTCTATTTTCTTTGCTAAAAGATTGCATTGTCAAATTCTTAATAAGATTTCCGATTCTGAAGGGAGATACATTATAGATAAAATCAAAATTCTTGACTCTATTTTCTTTTTGTTTAATATTTATGGCCATACAACAGATGATCCTGTATTTTGGGCTACAGTTACTACTGAAGTTTTAAAGTTGGGAAAAGTTCCTTTGATTGTTGGTGGGGATTTTAATATTATTGCTGATCCCTTGCTAGATAGATTATCTACCTCTAAATTTCGTCCATCCAAGATTTTCCATGCCTGTAAAACTTTTTTTCATACCACCAAGTTAGCTGATATTTGGAGATTATACTATCCCACTGGTAAAGATTTTTCTTTTTTCTCCAACCCTCATAATTCTCATTCCAGAATTGATTATTTTTTACTCTCCCCTTTCTTATTCAATCTGCAAATAATCCTACCATTGGTACTATTGATATCTCAGACCATGCCATGATTTGTTTTGTTTTGAATGTCTCGTCTTCTTTTGCTAAGCAATCCAGATGGCGTATGAATACTGACATTGTCCTCAATGACATTCACAAACCCAAATTGCTACAAGCGATTCAAGATTATTTTATATTCAATCCGGAAGACTCTACTTCTATTGTTAATCGCTGGGATGTTTTTAAAGCTTATATTAGAGGTTCCACAATTTCTATTATGGCACATGAGAATAACAAATGTAATTCTACTATTAAAACTCTTGAGAAACAAATAGCCCAATTTGAACGTTTATTTATTACTTCCAATGATCCTCAATATAAAATTAAATTACAAAAACTTAGATATGAATTTAATGCTATCCTTGGTACTAGGGCTGGGATCCAGCTCTCTAAGTCCAATGCTAAATTCCGCTTTAATTCCAATAGGTCTGGAAAACTTCTCGCCAATTACTTACGTATTAAAAGGGATAAACGCAGATTACCTCCATTCAAGGCCCTCAAGGTAAAATTGCACTTTCCCATAATGATATTGTTCAAGAATTTCTACATTTTTACTCCACCTTATATAATAAACCAGATCTTTGTGATGATTCTATAATTAATGCTTTTTTAAATGCTTCCAATTTACCTCATATTTCTCCTTCTGAAAGACTTGGGTTAGACTCACCAATGACTACTGATGAAATCCTGAATGCCATCAAATCACTCCCAAAAATAAATCTCCTGGTCCTGACGGCATCCCTGCTGAGTTTTATAAAGAGTTTCAATCTCATCTATTACCTCACTTATACCAAATTTTTTCTCACTTTAGTTCCTCAGGTACCATTTCGGGTTCTTTTTCAGAAGCTTTAATTGTTGTCCTTCCCAAACCTGATAAAGACCCTACCCTTGTTTCTAATTACCGTCCCATTTCCTTGATTAATCAAGACTGTAAATTATATGCTAAAATCCTTGCCTCTAGATTAGCTCCTGTCCTACACTCTATTATTCACCCTGACCAATCCGGTTTTATGAAGAATAGATACTCTTCCAACAATACTAGAACATTATTACATGTCATTAAACAAAGTTCCTCACTCCTTGTCCCTGCTGGTGTTATGGCTTTAGATGCAGAAAAAGCCTTTGATAAAATCCATTGGCAGTTTTTATTTAAAACTTTAATATCCTTTAATTTTGGACCCTCTTTTATTTGTATGGTTTCGGCTTTATATTATGCTCCCACTGCTCGATTATTTATTAACGGCCAAATTTCTAACCAATTTTCCCTTTTTTGAGGCACACGTCAAGGATGTCCCCTCTCCCCTCTCTTATTTTTATTAGGAATAGAACCTTTTCTTAATTCCATCGTAAATGCGAAGATATTCAGGGTATCACCATCAAAGATGTTACTGTCAAAACTTTAGCATATGCTGATGATGTGTCATTATTTATTAGTAATCCTACTTTGTCTGTACCGTTATTACTTGATATTATTTTCAATTATTCAGCTGTGTCAAGATATAAATTAAATGCTACTAAAACTGAATTTTCCTTTAAATATGCTTTGTACTCCCGATATGTTACCCTCACCTGATATTATTTGGCCGAAAAGCAAGTTGAAATACCTTGGTATATTATTTTCATCATCCTTGCATGCTACCTTGAAATTAAATTGTGATTTCATACTTGATTATGTTAAACAAAAAACTTCCAAATGGTCTTCCCTTCATCTTTCCTAGTGGGGGAGAATAGAATCTATTAAAATGAATATTGCCCCGAAAATATTTTATTCTCTTGCAATGATACCAACTCAATTTCCACTCAAATTTTATAAAGATATTGATAAACTATTATCTAAATTTCTTTGGAATAATAAACCTCCTCGTATTGCTTATAAAAAATGGAAGATTCCTAAATGCCATGTTGGTTTTGCCCTACCGGATTTTTATCTATATCATAAGGCGTTCATCTTAAAACAGAGCTCGTTATGGTTTAATATTTCACCTATTGTTAGTCCTCCTATTTGGTTTCATAATGAAAACACCCTTGCAAAGCCTTTTCCATTGCCCTCCTTGTTAACGATGTCTCATACCTCTAAGGTTATACATTCCTCGTCCATAATTAAATCCTCAAGATTCATTTTTACTGATTTGGACTCTAATTTTGCATCTCCTTTACTTTCCACGGTGCATTTGTCATTATGGCATAGCGCTTTATTAAAATTAAATAGAAATGTCTCTTTTTGGTCTTCATGGATTGACAAGGGCATTTTCTATCTTAAGGATGTTTTCTTAGATGGTGCATTTATTCCATTTGCTCAACTCCAATTAAAATTCAATCCACCAACATCCGATTTGTTAAAATATCAATTTTTGTGTAACTCCATTTTAGATTCCTTCCCAACTGGTATTCCATCTATATCCTCAGCTGATTTTTTAATTTACATCAATACTGTTTCTGTATCTTCTAAAGCAGTTTCTGTATTTTATAAGAAACTTACCTTTTCATTAGGCTCCAACGTTGATATCATTTCCACTTTTTGGAATACTGAACTCTCCATTTCCCTGTCAACTGATTCATGGTCATTTATTTGGACTAATAGTGTTTCCGGATGGTTACCAGTTTCGCTTTATCAAACCAATGCTTACATTATGTTTAATTCTTTATGGACACCATTACGTTCATTTCAAGCTAAATTATAACCATCAAACCTAGGTTGGCATTGTAATTTACATCCTGGATCTTTACATCACATGTTATTTGATTGTCCTATTATTATGAAATTTTGGTCTGAAGTTTGGAATGTGATATTGAAAATTTTGCCTATTTCTGATCTGCTTTCTTATAAATTGTTAATTTGTAAATCAGTTGTTTTGATTAATCCTCTTGAAGATGCTGAAGCAAAGTTATTAAATTTCGGCTGCGTTAAAATCAATTACTTTTTGTTGGGAGGATGCTACTTCTCTCTCAGTTCATGCTTGGTGGTCTTGGATTATCTTTACAAGAAGAGGTGCTCAATCATCTTTAAAAGGTGTTCATCATAATTCTATGCATTTTCAATCTTTTTGGTCTCCTATTGATTCATATGTAAAGTTATGATTCATGTTCTTTCAATGTTACTATTTTATTTATTAATTATTATACTGTTTTTTAGCTTTTTATTGGTAACTCTATTTATCTAATTTATTATGCTATGAAATGTATATTTCCTCTTTCCCTTCTTCCCTCCCTTTCCTTCATTCCCCTCCTGTTTTTAGTTATCCCTTGATTGACGATTGTACTATGCACTGTAATTTATTTATGAATACTTATTCATGATTGTTCTTATTTGCTTCCATGTAATTTAATGATTTAACTTGTAAGTTTTCTGTATGTATCTCTGTGTTTTTTCCTCTGCTAAAATTCAATAAAATCATTTTGAACTGAAAAAAACCCATTGAAATTGCTCCTATATAGTTAGTTGTACTAACTATATTTCGCGCACCCGCAATCCACTGCTGATGATGTCACATATTACATCATTCATGACATGGTCAGTGACATCACTGATGACATCACTGATGACATCTCAAATTACATCACTGATGACATCTCATTTGACATCACTGATGACATCACTGATGACATCATCCAGTGACTGTGTGTTTCTGTAAAGTTTAAATATGTTTTACATATTGAAGAATGAGTGGATGTATAAGTGTCTGGATGAAGGATTTAGTAAGTGCATGACTGACTGTATGAGTGAGTGATTAAATGTGTCTTACTAAATGCATGGGTTAGTGACTAAACTGTCTGAATGTGTGCATCAGTATGTCTGTTGTTGTGTAAGCTGCTGCATGTGTTGATCAGTAGCTATATGAGTGGCTGTATGGGTTATTGATTGGTTGCCCAAGTATTTGAATGGGAGACTGAGTGTGAGTGTAGGTGGCTGGGAGGTGTGTGACTCTGTGCATAGATGTGTGAGCAGTTGATTCACTAGGTGTATGAGTTCAAGAGTGCATGTGGAAACAGCTATATGGGCGGTTGACTGTGTGCATGGGTGTGTTGGTGAGTGAATGGATATCTCAGTGCTACATGTGCAAGTAAGTACATATGTAAAACACAGTGCATGTGAGAGTTGGCATATATAAATGACTATACATGAGAGCCAGTGAATGTGCGAGTGGCTATATGGATCATTGTGTACTTGTATCAGTGATTGTATAAGAGAGTAAGTATGTGTTAGTATATGTTTGAATAAGTAAGGAGTTGTGTGTATAACTGTATAGTTGAGGAAATGGAAGTGTGATTGATTCTTTGCATGACTGACTAGGTGTGTGAGTAACTCCATGGATGAGTGGCAGTGTGTGAGTGTCTGTATAGGTGTATGAGTGCATATGATAGTGTTGTATTGATGAGTGACTGTATGTATGAGTGATTCAAAGGGTGAATGAGTGAATGTGTGTGTAGACCTAGGAATCAGTGAGTGCGTATGTAGTAACTGGTATTGGTGTGTCAATGGTTTCAAGAATGGTAGTCTGTATTTAACACTGGGTGTATCAAAGGTTATATTAGAGTGTGAGGAGGTGCATCGTATTATCACATGAATGATATCATCCGTGATGTGATCAGTGATGTCAAATGAGATGTCATCAGTGATGTCATCAGTGATGTCATTTGAGATGTCATCAGTGATGTCACTGACCATGTCATGAATGATGTAATATGTGACATCATCAGCAGTGGATTGCGGGTGCGTGAAATATAGTTAGTACAACTAACTATATAGGAGCAATTTCAATGGTTTTCTAAATGCTAATTCCTAACTATATAAGGCCTGAAACCTATGGTTTTTTAAGTGAATTTGCAAGGTTTTTAAAATGCTAATTCCTAACTATATAAGGCCTGAAACCTATGGTTTTTTAAGTGAATTTGCAAGGCTTTTTAAATGCTAATCCCAAACTATATAAGGCTTGAAACCTATGGTTTTTTCATTGAATTTGCAAGGTTTTTTAAATGATAATTCCTAACTATATCAGGCGTGAAACCCATATTTTTTTTTTCAATAAATTTCAAAGGTTTTGTAAATGCTAATTCTATTAGCAGATAATGTTTATATATGTTATTATCTTTCTGGGACCACCTGAGCAGCCATCTTGTTTCTCAAGAGAAGTGAGGCACAAGAGAGCACAAAACAAGAGTGGAAAATGCAAAAAGGGGGCAGGGTTGAGATCCCCTGACCCCCTAGCCCTTCTCAGGGGGTCCCAGAAGGACCACCAAGTGCAAAAAAAATATATATATTTTTTTAAATCGCTGGGTACGCGCATGGTACGCGCATGGTACGCGTACCCTACGCGCACGGTGCGCGTACCCCATGATTTTATTTTTTTAATTGATTTTATTTGCCCTTGGGGTCCTTTTGAGACCCTCTGAGAAGGGCTAGAGGGTTGGGGGGTGTCTACCCTGCCCCCTTTTCGTGTTTTCCACTCTTGTTTTGGGCTCTCTTGTGCCTCAGTTCTCCTGAAAATCAAGATGGTGGCCAACACTTCCTAGTTTGGACAGTTTCGAATGTTGACAGTCGACTGCCAGTCAATAAGAAACTCGCTCGCCCACGTAAGGGTACGCGCACGTACGGTACGCGTACCGTACGCGTACGGTGCGCATACGGTGAGCGCATATAGATATATAATTTGATCAAATTCAATTTTCTCAACAACTACTGGAGGGATTTTCACCAAATATAGAAAAGGCACTACTGCATACCTGTCCCTACAATGTTGCCAAGTTTGGTGTAATTTCGTTCAGCCGTTCGGGCTGAAGCCGTTTCTAAAGGTCCCATAGAAAATGGCATTTGAAAAAATTCAAATTAAATTTTCTCAAGAACTACTGGAGGGATTTTCACCAAACATAGCAAAGGCACATCTGCATACCAAGCCCTACCATTTTGCCAAGTTTGGTGTAATTCCATTCAGCCGTTTGGGCTATAGCCATGTCTAAAGGTCCCTATGGAAATTAACTTGGGGAAAACACATTTTGGGACCCCCCCCTTTCGGCCCCCGCTTGACGAATCCCCCCCAAACTTTCAGGGAAGGAGAGGAGCAGAGCTGGCCAAAATTCTAGAAAATTACACACAGATTTCTCAATTGGCGCCAAAGTTATTCCCAATAGAATGTTGAGCGCATATAGATATATAATTTGCTCAAATTCATTTTCTCAACAACTATTGGAGGGATTTTCACCAAATATAGAAAAGGCACTACTGCATACCTGCCCCTACCATTTTGCCAAGTTTGCTGTAATTCCCTTGAGCCGTTCGTGCTGTAGCCGTGTCTAAAGGTCCCATAGAAAATGCCATTTGAAAAATGTCAAATTCAATTTTCTCAAGAACTACGGAGGGATTTACACCAAACATACAAAAGGCACTGCTGCATACCAGTCCCTACCATTTTGCCAACTCTGGTATAATTTCGTTCAGCCGTTCGAGCTGTAGCCTTGTCAGAATGTCCCTATGGAAATGAACATGGGGAAAACACGTTTTGGGACCCCCCTTTTTTCTCGGCCCCCGCTTGACAAATCTCCCCGAAACTTTAAGGGAAGGAGCGGAGCGCAGCTAGGCAAATTTAAGGAAAATTACAGGCAGATCCCTCAATTGGCATCAAAGTTATTTCCAATAGAATGTTCGGAATTTCCTATGTAACTAGGTCCTAACTATATATACTACTGGCGACCGCCAGTAGGTAATATCCTACTCACCAGTAGGTAGTTATAGTTAGAACTTAGTTTCCACAGGAAAAGCGTTTTTTGATTTGCTAATAACTTTGGCGTCGTTTGACAATTCTTCGCGAAATTCTCCCCAAAAAAGGTCAATTTAGGTCAGATCCTATCCTGAAAGTTTGGGGGTGATTTGTCTAGCGGGTCAGAGAAAAAGGGGGGACCCAAAACACATTTTTTGTGTGTTAATTCCCATAGGGAATTTTATTACAGGCTACAGCCCGTACTGCTGAACGGAATTACACCACATTTGGGAAAAAGGTACGCCTTGGTTCAGAAATTGACCATTTAAAAAAAAATGGTGTAAATCAGTTCAGTAGTTTTTGAGATATTAAAGGAAAAAATATTTATATATGTCGGCGGAGCCTAACCCCCAAGCACAAGCTTGGCTCTAATCGGCTGCCAACACTTCACAAACCAGGAAGTGTTGGCAGCCATCTTGTGCCTCGGACTGAGGGAGAAATAAAAAGGAACAAGAAAGATAAAAAACAACAAAAAGGGGCCGGGTAAAAAAGACCCTGACCCCCCAGGCCTGCTCAGCCCCAAAAAAGCATTTAAAAAACAAATGTGGGCTGGGTCACGCCAGGTGCGTGAATCCATCTGAAAATGTTGAAAAACCAAGCGCAGTCTCCCGCGCTTCGTTTACGAAGCCCCCGGGTAGGCCGAGTCCAAGGGGCAATTTATTTATGTAGCAGTGGCCCCCTGCAGCTTCGTGGACCATCCCCTACCTGGGGCTTATTTTTTAATGTATGTCTGGGCCTCCAAGCCCCCCAAATCCCCGGGGACCACCACCCCTGGATCTTTACTTAAATATGCACAGGGGCACATGGCCCCCCCGCAGCCACAAAACCGCCACCTCCCCGGGGCTCTTTTGGTTTATTAATAAAACCTATGTGGGGGGCTCGAGCCGCCCCACAGGCCCTGGGAACTGCCACCTCCCCGAGGCACAAAAAATGTAAATGCGGGGGTCCGTTACGAACCCACGAGCCCCAGGGACTACCGCCTACCCCGGGACTCTACTGTTTGCTATGGCAGAGAAGGAGTGCCATGGCAAACTCTGCTTTTGACTTTGGAATCGCTTCCAAAATCCAAAGCAGATTGCTTTTCCACAAGGGGAGCTGCATGTCAGCAGATCCCTGTGTTGAAAAGCACTGCCGGCTCTCGCAGGAGGCGGTGTGCCGGCGGGACTTTGAGGGAATTGGTGCTTCCCCCATGGTCCCTAACAGAGTGGCCAGGCCCTGGGGGATGGGGATCCGGGGCTAGAAGTGGCCCGGGAAGGGGGCCACGAGGCCCCCCTTCCTAAAAAATAAAATAAAAAAATAAATAAAAAAGGAAAGGCCGGCCCAGGGGATGGGGTCCCCGGGGCCATAAATGGCCCGAGGAGGGGGGCCACATGGGCCCCCTCCAAATATATATAAAAAAAATACTGTCCATGCCCCGGGGGATGGGGTCAATGCCCGAAAATGGCCATGGGAGGGGGGCCACATGGTCCCATTCCGATATTTCTTTCAAAAGTTAACAAAATAGGAGTAAGGCACTGGGGAACGGGGTCCCAAGGACCCAAAAAATAGTAAAAAAGGGGAGCCACAGAGCCCCCCTTCTTAAAAAGAAAAAAAAAAGAACTGCATTGCGGCGGAGGCCCTGCCCCCCAGTGCATCAGTCTGCAAACGCACCCCGTGGCGTGTTTTAGTTTGGGGAATTAATTCCCCTTGAATATGGGGGGATCCCTGGGGGCCAACTAGCCAGCCAGGTACCTTCAGTATGTGCAACAGAGCTGCATTGCAGAGATGTGGTCTGAGGCCACGCCCCTTTTTACACCTCTCTGCAACACAGCTCTGTGGCGCTTACTGAATGTACCGGTGGGCTAGTTGGACCCAAGGAGTGGACTTTAATAACAACTCTACAAATGCTCAAAACATCAACAAACATTGTTTTTACTGTACAAAAGTGTGCCCAGGACTCAGCTTTTCAGTAACTTGTGTCGGATGATACCCACAAATATAAATGGGGGTTATAGGGTATTTCCTCTGACCTGGTAGCACCATGCAACACACATACCACAATTACCTTACGCACATACAGGTAGGCCCCACACTTCCTGGCATATCCAAAACCCTACCTCCAAACAACTTTTAAATTCACCATGCACTCTCTCTGCAGCATTCTAATCATCCAGTCACGACCCATGCACTTATTCAAAAACCAATGCACTAACTTATGCACTTCTACAATACACTGAGCACTACCCATGCAGTCCAGTCATCGCCCTGTCACTACCCATGCACTCCTCCAATCACCCAGCGAGCACCATGTACTTATCCAATCATTCTACCAAAACCCAAGTACCTATAAATTCACCATGTGTAGGAGAGTAGGACCTGCTTCCTATGGTTACCCCCACTTTTTGCTGATGTTTCACTGTTTTTTGACTTTAGTCTGGCTGGGGCCCTCCTATCCAGGACCACAGCCTAGCTGCTTCCTCAATAAATTGATTCCATGTGCTATAGGTAAACTGCATATTGGTTACTGGGGTACCCTTGTGAGTCCCTAGTGTATGGTACACTAGGTACTAAGGGCATAGGTACCCCAGAGGCCTACCAGGGGCTACAGCATGTATCAAGCCACCCCTGGGAAGCCTTCCAAATGACACCACAGGACTGCTACTGCAGCCTGGGTAAGGTAGTGCAGGCACCCCTTACTAACATAACATAACATAACATAACATAGCATAACATGTCCTTTTGTATAGCGCACGTATCACCCGAAAGTCTCAAGGCGCTGAATAGCAGATGTATATTGTTACCCAACTCAATGGTACTCATTTTATCGACCTCAGATGGATGAAAGGCTGAGTGGGCCCGCCAGGATTAGAACCTGTGACCTTGAGGTCAAACACAGGCCCCTACAGTGGATGCATTTGTCCACTGTGCCACCAGACCCTTACTAAGATATCGGTTACCTGTATCTACCTTAAATCACTGCACTTAGAAACCTATCAGTCACTCCTATGGCAGGCCGTGTCAATCCTGAAGGCAGGTTGCTTGGTTTCATGTGAGCACTATGTACTTATCCAATCACTTTTCCAACCCCCGAAACCGGTCCTAGGATGCTTGTTTCTGGTCCAAGGAGGACCTGGCTTGGCAGTTCGGGATGGACTGTTCCCATGAGGCACAGGGTCAAGACTTATTTGCATATGGCCATGTGTAAACTGGGGTGGCATGGTGAGCAAAATAAATGATGGACTTAACCCAGATTCCTTGACTGGGGGTGAATGTTTTGATTTGTTCTGCATTCCGTCCATCAATTGTGTGTCTTTTGCTTCCTTACCTTAAGTGCACCGGGTATGTCCAGATGTGGGTCCTGGGCTAACTGTGCCACTGGATTCAAGCTATCCTGGCTGATAGTAGATATGGTAGTTGATATTGAGACATCTACATTTTGGTATACATATTTTGGTAGTAGATATTGAGATATCTGTATTTTGAAATACATATATTTGGGTAATCGATATTTTGACTTGTATTTTGGTATACAGCTAATTTTGTAGTAGGTAATTTGACATGCATTTTGTTACACAGATAGTTTTTGTATTAGATATTCTGACATCTGTATGTCGGTACACAGATATTTTGGTAGTAGATATTCTGACATCTGTATTTTGGTGTGCAGATATTTTGGTAGTAAATATTCTGACATCTGCATTTTGGTGCACAGATATTTTGGTAGTAGATATTGAGACATCTGCATTTTGGTTCATATATATTTTGGTAGTAGATATTCTGAAATCTGTATTTTGGTACACATATATTTTGGCAGTAGATATTGAGACATCTGTATTTTGATGTGCAGATATTTCTGTAGTAGACATTCTGACATCCGTATTTTGGTACACAGATATTTTGGTAGTAGATATTCTGACATCTGTATTTTGGTGTGCAGATATTTTGGTAGTAGATATTCTGACATCTGCATTTTGATGCACAGATATTTTGGTAGTAGATATTGAGACTTCTGCATTTTGGTTGATATATATTTTGGTAGTAGATATTCTGAAATCTGTATTTTGGTACACAGATATTCTGGCAGTAGATATTGAGACATCTGTATTTTGGTTCATTGACATTTTGGTAGTAGATATTCTGACATCTGTATTTTGGTACACAGATATTTTGGTAGTAGATATTGAGGCACCTGTATTTTGGTTCACAGATATTTTTGGTAGTAGATATTCTGACAGCTGAATTTTGGTACACAGATGTTTTGGTAGTAGATATTGAAACATCTGTTTTTCGGTACGCAGATATGTTGGTACTAGATTATGAGACATCTGTATTTTGGTGTGCAGATATTTCTGTAGTAGACATTCTGACAACTGTATTTTGGTACACAGATATTTTGGTAGTAGATATGTTGACATCAGTATTTTGGTACTCAGATGTTTTGGTAGTGGATATTGAAACATCTGTTTTTCGGTACCCAGATATGTTGGTACTAACAGATATTTCTGTAGTAGACATTCTGACATCTGTATTTTGGTACACAGATATTTTGGTAGTAGATATTTTGACATCCGTATTTCGGTACACAGATGTTTTGGTAGTAGATATTGAAACATCTGTTTTAAGGTACCCAGATATTGTGGTACTAGATATTGAGACATCTATATTTTGGTGTGCAGATATTTCTGTAGTAGACATTCTGACATCTGTATTTTGATACACAGATATTTTGGTAGTAGATATTCGGACAACTGTATTTTGGTGTGCAGATATTTTGGTAGTAGATATTCTGACATCTGAATTTTGTTGCACAGATATTTTGGTAGTAGATATTGAGACATCTGCATTTTGATTCATATATATATTGGTAGTAGATATTCTGAAATCTGTATTTTGGAACACAGATATTCTGGCAGTAGATATTGAGACATCTGTATTTTGGTACACAGATATGTTGGTAGTAGATATTCTGACATCTGTATTTTGGTGTGCAGATATTTCTGTAGTAGACATTCTGACATCTGTATTTGGGTACATAGATATTTTGGTAGTAGATATTTTGACATCTGTATTTTGGTAAACAGATGTTTTGGTAGTAGATATTGAAACATCTGTTTTTCGGTAACCAGATATGTTGGTACTAGATATTGAGACATCTGTATTTTGGTGTGCAGATATTTCTGTTGTAGACATTCTGAAATCTGCATTTTGGTACACAGATATTTTGGTAGTAGATATTTTGACATCTGTATTTTGGTACACAGATATTTTGGTAGTGGATATTGAAACATTTGTTTTTCGGTACCCAGATATGTTGGTACTAGCAGATATTTCTGTAGTAGACATTCTGACATCTGTATATTGGTACACAGTTATTTTGGTAGTAGATATTTTGACATCTGTATTTCAGTACACAGATGTTTTGGTAGTAGATATTGAAACATCTGTTTTTCGGTACCCAGATATCGTGGTACTAGATATTGGAACATCTGTATTTTGGTATGCAGATATTTCTGTAGGAGACATTCTGACTTCTGTATTTCGGTAAACAGATATTTTGGCAGTAGATATTGGGACATCTGTATTTTGGTACACAGATATTTTGGTAGTAGATATTGAGGCACCTGTTTTGGTTCACAGATATTTTGGTAGTAGATATTCTGACATCTGTATTTTGGTACATAGATGTTTTGGTACTAGATATGGAGAAATCTGTATTTTGGTGTGCAGATATTTCTGTAGTAGACATTCTGACATCTTTATTTTGGTACACAGATATGTTGGTAGTAGATATTCTGACATCTGTATTTTGGTGTGCAGATATTTCTGTAGTAGACATTCTGACATCTGTATTTTGGTACACAGATATTTTGGTAGTATTCTGACATCTGTAGTTTGGTGTGCAGATATTTTGGTAGTAGATATTCTGACATCTGCATTTTGGTGCACAGATATTTTGCTAGTAGATATTGAGTTATCTGTATTTTGGTACACAGATAATTTGTTGGTAGATCTTCTGACATCTGTATTTTGGTACACAGATATTGTGGTAGTAGATATTGAAACATTTGTATTTTGGTTAACAGATTTTTTTGTAGTAGGTCTTGAGATATCTGTATTTTGTTCATAGATATTTTGGTAGTAGATCTTCTGACATCTGTACTTTGGTAAACATATATTTTGGTAGTAGATATTCTGACATCTGTATTTTGGTACACAGATATTCTGGCAGTAGATATTGAGGCACCTGTATTTTAGTTCTCAGACATTTTGGTGGTAGATATTCTGACATCTGATATTTTGATAGTAGATCTTCTGACATCTTTATTTTGGTAAACAGATGTTTTGGTAGTAGATATTGAAACATCTTTTTTTGGTACCCATATATGTTGGTATTAGATATTGAGACATCTGTATTTTAGTACACAGCTATTTTGGTAGTAGATATTTTGACATCTGTATTTTGGTACACCGATGTTTTTGTAGTAGATATTGAACCATCTGTTTTTCTGTACCCAGAAATGTTGGTACTAGATATTGACACATCTGTATTTTGGTGTGCAGATATTTCTGTAGTAGACATTCTGACATCTGCATGTTGGTACACAGATATTTTGGTAGTAGATATTCTTCTGACATCTGTATTTTGTTGTGTAGATATTTTGGTAGTAGATATTCTGACATCTGTATTTTGGTACACAGATATTTCAGTAGTAGATCTTCTGACATCTGTATTTTGGTAAACATATATTTTGGTAGTAGATATTCTGACATCTGTATTTTGGTGTGCAGATATTTTGGTAGTAGATATTCTGACATCAGCATTTTGGTGTACAGATATTTTGCTAGTAGATATTGAGTTATCTGTATTTTGGTACACAGATAATTTGTTGGTAGATATTCTGACCTCTGTATTTTTGTACACAGATATTTTGGTAGTAGATATTGAGATATCTGTATTTTAGTTCATATATATTTTGGTAGTACATCTTCTGACATCTGTATTTTGGGAAACATATATTTTGGTAGTAGATATTCTGACATCTGTATTTTGGTACACAGATATTCTGGCAGTAGATATTGAGACAACTGTATTTCGGTTCATTGACATTTTGGTAGTAGATATTGAGGCCCTTGTATTTTGGTTCACAGATATTTTGGTAGTAGATATTCTGACATCTGATATTTTGATAGTCGATCTTCTGACATCTTTATTTTGGTACACAGATGATTTGGTAGTAGATATTGAAACATCTGTATTTCGGTGTGCAGATATTTTGGTAGTAGATATTCTGACATCTGCATTTTGATGCACAGATATTTTGGTAGTAGATATTGAGACATCTGCATTTTGGTTGATGTATATTTTGGTAGTAGGTATTCTGAAATCTGTATTTTGGTACACAGATATTCTGGCAGTAGATATTGAGACATCTGTATTTTGGTTCATTGACATTTTGGTAGTAGATATTCTGACATCTGTATTTTGGTACACAGATATTTTGGTAGTAGATATTGAGGCACCTGTATTTTGGTTCACAGATATTTTGGTAGTAGATATTCTGACATCTGTATTTTGGTACACAGATGTTTTGGTAGTAGATATTGAAACATCTGTTTTTCGGTATGCAGATATGTTGGTACTAGATATTGAGACATCTGTATTTTGGTGTGCAGATATTTCTGTAGTAGACATTCTGAAATCTGCATTTTGGTACACAGATATTTTGGTAGTGGATATTTTGACATCTGTATTTTGGTACACAGATGTTTTGGTAGTGGATATTGATACATCTGTTTTTCGGTAACAGATATGTTGGTACTAACAGATATTTCTGTAGTAGACAATCTGACATCTGTATTTTGGGAAACATATATTTTGGTAGTAGATATTCTGACATCTGTATTTTGGTACACAGATATTCTGGCAGTAGATATTGAGACAACTGTATTTTGGTTCATTGACATTTTGGTAGTAGATATTGAGGCACTTGTATTTTGGTTCACAGATATTTTGGTAGTAGATATTCTGACATCTGATATTTTGATAGTAGATCTTCTGACATCTTTATTTTGGTACACAGATGATTTGGTAGTAGATATTGAAACATCTGTATTTTGGTGTGCAGATATTTTGGTGGTAGATATTCTGACATTTGCATTTTGATGCACAGATATTTTGGTAGTAGATATTGAGACATCTGCATTTTGGTTGATATATATTTTGGTAGTAGATATTCTGAAATCTGTATTTTGGTACACAGATATTCTGGCAGTAGATATTGAGACATCTGTATTTTGGTTCATTGACATTTTGGTAGTAGATATTCTGACATCTGTATTTTGGTACACAGATATTTTGGTAGTAGATATTGAGGCACCTGTATTTTGGTTCACAGATATTTTGGTAGTAGATATTCTGACATCTGTATTTTGGTACACAGATGTTTTGGTAGTAGATATTGAAACATCTGTTTTTCGGTACGCAGATATGATGGTACTAGATATTGAGACATCTGTATTTTGGTGTGCAGATATTTCTGTAGTAGACATTCTGAAATCTGCATTTTGGTACACAGATATTTTGGTAGTGGATATTTTGACATCTGTATTTTGGTACACAGATGTTTTGGTAGTGGATATTGAAACATCTGTTTTTCGGTACCCAGATATGTTGGTACTAACAGATATTTCTGTAGTAGACATTCTGACATCTGTATTTTGGTACACAGATATTTTGGTAGTAGATATTTTGACATCTGTATTTCGGTACACAGATGTTTTGGTAGTAGATATTGAAACATCTGTTTTAAGGTACCCAGATATTGTGGTACTAGATATTGAGACATCTATATTTTGGTGTGCAGATATTTCTGTAGTAGACATTCTGACATCTGTATTTTGGTACACAGATATTTTGGTAGTAGATATTCTGACATCTGTATTTTGGTGTGCAGATATTTTGGTAGTAGATATTCTGACATCTGAATTTTGTTGCACAGATATTTTGGTAGTAGATATTGAGACATCTGCATTTTGATTCATATATATATTGGTAGTAGATATTCTGAAATCTGTATTTTGGAACACAGATATTCTGGCAGTAGATATTGAGACATCTATATTTTGGTACACAGATATTTTGGTAGTAGATATTGAGGCACCTGTATTTTGGTTCACAGATATTTTGGTAGAAGATATTCTGACATCTGTATTTTGATACACAGATGTTTTGGTACTAGATATTGAGAAATCTGTATTTTGGTGTGCAGATATTTCTGTAGTAGACATTCTGACATCTTTATTTTGGTACACAGATATGTTGGTAGTAGATATTCTGACATCTGTATTTTTGTGTGCAGATATTTCTGTAGTAGACATTCTGACATCTGTATTTTGGTACATAGATATTTTGGTAGTAGATATTTTGACATCTGTATTTTGGTAAACAGATGTTTTGGTAGTAGATATTGAAACATCTGTTTTTTGGTACCCAGATATGTTGGTACTAGATATTGAGACATCTGTATTTTGGTGTGCAGATATTTCTGTAGTAGACATTCTGAAATCTGCATTTTGGTACACAGATATTTTGGTAGTAGATATTTTGACATCTGTATTTTGGTACACAGATGTTTTGGTAGTGGATATTGAAACATTTGTTTTTCGGTACCCAGATATGTTGGTACTAGCAGATATTTCTGTAGTAGACATTCTGACATCTGTATATTGGTACACAGTTATTTTGGTAGTAGATATTTTGACATCTGTATTTCGGTACACAGATGTTTTGGTAGTAGATATTGAAACATCTGTTTTTCGGTACCCAGATATCGTGGCACTAGATATTGGAACATCTGTATTTTGGTGTGCAGATATTTCTGTAGGAGACATTCTGACTTCTGTATTTCGGTAAACAGATATTTTGGCAGTAGATATTGGGACATCTGTATTTTGGTACACAGATATTTTGGTAGTAGATATTGAGGCACCTGTTTTGGTTCACAGATATTTTGGTAGTAGATATTCTGACATCTGTATTTTGGTACATAGATGTGTTGGTACTAGATATGGAGAAATCTGTATTTTGGTGGGCAGGTATTTCTGTAGTAGACATTCTGACATCTTTATTTTGGTACACAGATATGTTGGTAGTAGATATTCTGACATCTGTATTTTGGTGTGCAGATATTTCTTTAGTAGACATTCTGACATCTGTGTTTTGGTACACAGATATTTTGGTAGTATTCTGACATCTGTAGTTTGGTGTGCAGATATTTTGGTAGTAGATATTCTGACATCTGCATTTTGGTGCACAGATATTTTGCTAGTAGATATTGAGTTATCTGTATTTTGGTAGACAGATAATTTGTTGGTAGATCTTCTGACATCTGTATTTTGGTACACAGATATTGTGGTAGTAGATATTGAAACATTTGTATTTTGGTTAACAGATTTTTTTGTAGTAGATCTTGAGATATCTGTAATTTTCTTCATAGATATTTTGGTAGTAGATCTTCTGACATCTGTACTTTGGTAAACATATATTTTGGTAGTAGATATTCTGACATCTGTATTTTGGTACACAGATATTCTGGCAGTAGATATTGAGACATCTGTATTTTGGTTCATTGACATTTTGATAGTAGATATTGAGGCACCTGTATTTTAGTTCTCAGATATTTTGGTGGTAGATATTCTGACATCTGATATTTTGATAGTAGATCTTCTGACATCTTTATTTTGGTACACAGATGATTTGGTAGTAGATATTGAAACATCTGTATTTTGGTGTGCAGATATTTTGGTAGTAGATATTCTGACATCTGCATTTTGGTGCACAGATATTTGGAAAGGGGCGACCACTCGGTCCCCCCGAACGTATGGTTGGGTGCCCCGATCCTCCCGGGAAACCATTTTGGGCGGGTGGCGTGTCTCGGCTGGTATGCCCGAAGCGGCGTAGCCGGGGCGCGCCTTTTCCCGCCCAAGAGGGGTTGTCCTAGACACCTACACCGATGGCCACGCCCAGTAGGCGTACCGGAGGAGGGTACACGCCCTCCCGCAGAAGAATAAATAGAGCGGGAATCCGAAGAAGCGCCCTCTTGTTCCTGTGCTCTGAAGGCTGCACCCACTCGTTGCTCGTGAGCCCTCGACGGAACAAGCAGCAATTTTGAGAACTTGTATTTCTTGTGTTTCTCTTTCAATTACTTGAAGGCGAAGAGTCCAGGACCGTGTTGATCGACTAGGAGCGGATAATCGAAACCATGGCTGGCAAGAAGGCTGGAAAGGGTTCCGAGACAGATAAGGTGCTACGGATGTTGGTGAACCGAATGGCTGGCATGGAGCGGAAAATCGGACAAGTCCCAGCGATCGGTCGAGGTTTGGCGGACGTCAAAAAGCAACTTGCTGCACTGAGCAATCCTGGTAACCCTAAGAAGGTAATAGGCCTGGCCTTGCCGGGAATTGTCCCCGAGGGTAGAGGGAAGCGGGTCAAGAAGAGGGCGGTTTCAGGGGAGGTTCCGGTCCCTGAGGTGCCCCCGGCCACCCCTGTCACACCAGCTGACGACCCGGTACCAATCCCAGACGCGGGTCAACCGATCCCGGTTGTGGTTACCCCCGCTAATGAGGAGGATATGCCTCCTGAATTGGCCACCCAGTTGGCCGCATGGCTCAATAAAAAGGCAGGGGGTGCCAAGGCGCCCGGAGACACGGCCGAAGAGGCCAAATTAATAATCCAGCAGTTGCGGCAGTCGCGAGATGCCGCGAAGGCGAATCTTCCTCTTGTTTCCCCACAGGTGGCACCGGTAGGACCGGCAGTTGGTCTCGAGAAAACGGCGGGAACAACGACCGAACCGGGTAAGCTCGCTTTGCCAATGGCGGGGGAGGGCTCATTACCCTCAAGGCGGGAGAGGGTGGCACAGCACATCCCTATGGCCACAAAAGAGTTAATATGGGGAGACAAGTATGTCAATATGTTTTCGTTATTAACTGACCATCGCAAGATGGAATATGCTAAAACCCAGAAAGATTTGTGGCACCCGAGCGTGTGGCGCGCCAAGATGGCGGAGTTCAGGGTGGATGAAACGATAACGAATTGGGCAAAGGCCTTTGCAATATTTAATGCAGTTATGGGGGAACGTAAACCCGAGGTATTAACTGAACTGTCTTGCTATCAAACTCGTATTATGGATTTCTTGCAATGTATGAGGGAGAGGAATGGAAAGGTTATGACATGAAATTTCGAAAAGCGAAAGAATATGATGCCTCTCTGACATGGGACTGCCTCGACTGGGTCTCATGGCATAAGCAGCTCCTGCCGGGGGCGGCAGGTACATCCTCGCCGGGCGGGAGTGGGTCAGGGGTCTCCCGCCAAAAGCCCGCGGTGCCCTTTTGAGCAGGCGCCGGTGGCGATCACCAGCCGAAAACCGGCGGGAATGGTGGAAAGCGGGGGGTCTTGTCAGGATTCATCGATTGGCTACTGTAGTTTCCTCAAGACAGTTATCTAAATCCCTGTCATTGCCCCGCTCTACACGAGCTAATGTTTGGTTCCCTTGCTCCTCTGGTAAGCTGAGAAATTCCGGAGGTAATCCGAGTCATTGAACAAGAGAACTGATAAGACTGTACATAGTTCCCCTCCCTAAGATGGCCACTCAATGTCCCGTTTAGAGTAATTGAGAAGTGCGCCCTCTAGTGGGCTTCTGGAAGTCGCGCGCTTCTAAGTGCGCACTTCAACGAAGATTCCGTTCGAGAAGCTTTTCCTTGTCGCTGCTCCGCGTCAACTATTCATGACAGGAGAATTACAGCAATTATAGTAGGAAGTCAGAGAGTCATAGTAACTGGGAATACAGAGACTTTAGTAGTATTAATTCCCACAGTGAGCTTTCACAGTTCAGAGAGGTACCACAGTCCTGACGAAGTTTTCGGCCGCTGTCTTAGAGCGGTGACAACTGTCAACCAGATATCATAGCCGTTTTCCTGAGGAGTCTTGCTTCCAAGAAGACTCAACAAGACTCGTCATAGTTGAGTATCCAGCAGAAGAGGTTCCTGAACTCTACAAGTAAGGTGTTATATCTTCACGTCAAGCCTTCAAGTATAAGAACTATATTGTCCAGCATTCGTATCTTCCCCCCGGACATTCCCCCTTGCGTTTTTCCTTTCCTTTCCTCCCCTTTGTACCTCCCTGTATCCTTTTTGCGTGCTACGGAAAATCTGTTGAACTATTTCTTGTACAGCTGCCAAGAATAACATCTCTTCATAGAACCCCCGAGACCAAGTCTGGCAAAAGGCTTCACAGGTACTGGTTCAGTCAGAGGGAGAGTGAGAGAGTGTGGGAGGAATTATCTGGGGTAGAGATTCTAATGTACGCATATGTCTTCACTGCAGGAAGCTCAGCCAGATAAACAATACACAGTATAGAAGAGAGGCAAATACCTGGGCTAAAACTGGTAGGACAAGCTTTGTTACCCTTTTAAGAACAGTCTGCGTAGTGAAGAAAGGTTTGTGGTATATTCTCTGCTTCTTTCCCTTCTGTGTATTAGGCACCTTCAGAGTAGACGGCAAGAAATATAGCAGTCACTAGAAGATAGAGGTGCCAGTCGAAGTACAGGTATTCTCTTCTCTGTCCACTTCCCCTTTCCCTGCTGCTGGTGGTCTTGCTCTTGAAGCGAGGGTACCGGTGGAAGGGTGATCGGGACTTTCGTCAGTACTGCCCCTGCGAAGCGTTGGAGCACCAGGACATCGTGACAGATTGAAGTGCCCACGTATTTTCCTTCGCCCGGGCAGTATGGCTGAGGGAATGGATTTGAAGGAGTTAGGTGCAATCTTAGTGGGTATTCAAAGAGATTTGGGAGCAGTTCGGGATGAAAACCAAAGTTTAAAAATAGAGTTAGTGGCTTCCCGTCAAGAGACAAGGCTGTTAGCACAAAAGGTAGATGGGTTAGCTATGGGAAATCCAGTGCAGAGTTCCGCTGTCCCAGTCACTAGTAGTGTTACTGCGGATCCAAAATCTGTAGCTCAAGTAATTCATTCTGTATCCCCGCTGATTCCGTTGGCTACTCCTGAAAGGTTTTCTGGAGATCCTCAAAAGGCTCAATATTTTTTGACTCAATGTTCCCTTCACTTCATGTGCCGCCCCACTCTTTTTCCGGATGCTCAATCTCGAGTAGCATTTATCCTGTCATATTTGAGTGGGGATGCTGCCAATTGGGCCATGCCGTTGGTTAGTGAGGATGATCCTTTGCTTAGTGACTTCCCCAAATTTAAGGCTGAATTTCTTAGGATCTTTGATCGGAGAAGGATATCTCAGGCCACCGATAACGAGTTGTTGGAGCTGCGTCAGGGATCTAAAGATTTAATTACGTACCTCACGCAGTTTAACAAATTAATCCTGGAAACTAGCTGGCCAGAGGAAAAAAGAGCTGCTTTATTCTATCGTGGATTAAGGGATGAAATCAAGGACACTCTGGCTCAGATCCCTAATAGACCCACAGAATTGTCAGCTTTGGTGGATTTGGTGCTGGAATTGGATTTTCGGAATTCGGAACGAAAAGGTGAAAAGAAGAGAGATTGGAAGATAAATTTCCCGCGCTTTGACAGAACCAAGAGTGAAAAAGGACCTGGAGGGATTCTGAGTCGGAACCCATGCAAATTGGGACAGTTCGAGGTCCCTTGAGTAAAGAAGAAAAGGAACAACGGAGGCAAAAGAAGTTGTGCTTGTATTGTGGCCCATCCGGCCATTTTGTTAAGGATTGCATGAAGCGTCCCAAGACTCCGTTTAAGGGAAACGAGACGAACCACCAGTAGACGGGGTCGCTCTGGTGGTGAAAGAAGACAAGACGGCTCCAGAATCTCATTTAATTTTAAATACACTACAGACCATGACTCCCCATGTAATTCTCCATGTGACTATGCAATTCCGTGAACATCTAATTTTTGGAGTGGCAATCATGCTCGATTCTGGTGCCACTGGAAATTTTTGTGATATCCGTTACGCTAGACAGATGGGAATCAAAGCAATCGCAAAAGACCGCCCAGAGCCAGTACGTGCAGTAGATGGTACCAACTTGACTTCCGGACCAATTACTAGTCACACAGAGGAATTGGAAATTACTCAGGGGGATGGGCATCGGGAAGTGTTGCGATTCAACTTAATCGACGCCCCGCAATTTCAATTGATCCTGGGACTGCCCTGGTTAACCCTTCATAACCCGACCATAGATTGGGAAAACAGGACTGTCAGTCTGCATTCAGAGTTTTGCTTATCTCACTGGTATGGTACTAAAACTCGTGAAAAAGAATCTACGCCATCTATGCTGTTGTCGTTTGGTGGACAGTCCATTGGAGCGGTTATAACTGAAGAAATTCCTCCAGAGTATCGAGATCTAGAGACTGTGTTCAGTGAGCAGGAAGCCGAATTGTTGCCACCCCACCGTGCTTATGATTGCACCATAGATTTGGAACCTGGAGCAGTTCTCCCATGTAGTCGTATTTATGCCCTGACAGAAGCTGAAAATGTACACTTAAAAGAATACCTAGATCGATACCTTGCTAATGGTTTTATCCGTCCATCTCAGTCTCCTGTGTCCTCACCACTGTTCTTCATACCGAAGAAGCAAGAAGGTAGCCTAAGAACTTGTATCGACTATCGTGCATTAAATCAGGTCACCATTAAAAATAGGTACCCGTTGCCGTTGATTTCTGTTCTTTTGGATCAGATAAAGGAAGCTCAAATTTTCACCAAACTGGACTTGCGCGGAGCTTATCACTTGGTTCGCATGAAGGAAGGGCATGAATGGAAGACCGCCTTTCGAACCAAGTTTGGTCTTTTTGAATATTGTGTCATGCCATTTGGCCTTTGTAATGCTCCCGCAGTGTTCCAACATTTCATCAACGACATCATGAGTGATTTAATCGATAAGATTGCTATCATCTACCTGGATGATATTTTGATTTACTCTCGGAACACTCAGGAACACACTCAGCATGTACGAATGGTTCTAGAGCGATTGCAAGCCAATCAACTTTTTGTTAAGTTGGAAAAGTGTGTTTTTCATGTATCTTAAGTGGAGTTTTTGGGATTCGTTATTTCCCCTCAGGGAGTTACCATGGATCCAGGAAAGGTAAAAGCAGTGGAAGATTGGCCTGCCCCCAAGAATGTGAAAGAAATTCAAAGATTTCTGGGCTTTGCCAATTTCTATCGGAGATTTATTCAAGGATTTTCTCAGCTGATAACTCCCATCACTGTTCTCTTGAAGAAAGGAGTCAAATTTGAATGGACTGATGAATCTAATTCCGCTTTTTTGAGTCTGAAGAAAAAATTAATTTCCGCCCCCATCCTTCTGCACGCGGATCCTGCTGAACCCTTCTATGTGGAAGCTGATGCTTCAGATCAGGCCATAGGGGGAGTTCTTTCACAACGCCACCCAAAGACTGGGCAGCTGCATCCAGTGGCGTATCGCTCAAGAAAACTGAACTCTGCTGAAGTCAACTATACCATCACGGAGAAAGAGTTATTAGCAGTAAAGGATGCTTTTGAGGATTGGAGACACTATCTGTTGGGGGCACGACATACAGTCACAGTCTATTCTGATCACAAAAACTTGCAGTTTCTAAAGACGGCTAAGACCTTGACTCCACGTCAGTTGCGCTGGTCTCTTTACTTTGCAGACTTCGACTTTGTGATTACTTATCGACCTGGTCCCAAGAACGGAAAAGCAGACGCACTGTCCCGACTACACACTGAAGAATCCGAACATACTGTTGAAACTAAACCGATCATTCCAGAAACAAGGATAGTGTGTGCACTTACTTTAGATAATTTCAAAGAAGAGGTCCGAAAGAGTCTTACCACAGAAGAGATTCAGCAGTGGGTCCAACAAGGGGAAGAACGACAGTGTCGACACCAGCTACCTTATGTAAAAGAAGCCTTATATCTCCCTACCACAGATCTCCAAGAAAAGGCCTTGCGGAGCTGCCATGATCATCCACTAGCGGGTCACAAGGGAATTGCTAAGACTCAAGAATTGGTACAGCGTTATTTTTGGTGGCCTGGGATGTCCGATCAGATCAAGAAATATGTTCAGTCTTGCGAGTCTTGCGCTCGAAGTAAACCAAATAGACAGGCTCCCCAAGGTTTGTTGCAGCCCTTGCCTATTCCCACTTCTCCATGGCATACAATCTCTTTGGATCTCATAGTAGACCTACCGTTAAGCAAGGGATTTGATACCATCTTGGTAGTGGTGGATACCTTCACCAAGATGAGTCATTTCGATCCTCTGTCAGGAATTCCAACCGCAGTCCAGTTAGCTAGAGTATTTGGTGAGAATATAGTAAAGATTCATGGTGTCCCTAAGATTGTGGTCTCAGATCGAGGTCCCCAATTCATTTCTCACTTCTGGAGGGCCTTCCTAAAGGGGATGGGGATTGAGGGTAGATTGTCTACTAGTTATCACCCAGAATCCGATGGACAGACAGAAAGGATAAATCAAGAATTAGAACAGTACTTGAGGTTATTTCTATTGGATCAAGGTGGGGAATGGTCAGAAAAGTTGTGGATGGCAGAGTTTGCTTGCAATAATGCGAAGAGTGCGTCTACTGGATACTCTCCGTTTTATTTAAACTTTGGTAGACATCCTAACTTTATGATTACGCAAGAGGAGTTAGATGTCCCAGCAGCCAAGAGAGCCCTTTTAGATTTGAGCTTGTTGCACCAATCAGCTGAGAAGAATTTAGAGAAAGCTAAGGCGTCCTATAAGAAGTTTGCAGATTCACATAGACAAGAGTCCCCACCGTACCAAGAAGGAGATCAGGTGTGGTTATCCACTAAGAATTTACATTTGAAGGGAAACAGGAAGTTTCAACCCAGATTTGTGGGCCCATATACCATAGAGAAGGTGTTAGGACCAGTTACTGTTAAATTGAAACTTCCGACCAAGATTGGGGTGCATCCTGTTTTCCATGTATCCTTGTTGAAAAAGATTCAATCACCTATACGACTCACGAAACCTCCTGATCCACTTAACATTCAAGGACACACCTAGAATATGAGGTTAAGGATATTTTAGATTCCAAGTACCTTAAGGGGAAATTGAAATACTTAGTGGATTGGAAAGGGTTTGGCCCAGATGAAAGGTCCTGGGAACCTGTTAGTAATATCCATGCTCCACAATTGCTGAAACGTTTTCACTCCAGATTTCCACACAAACCAGGACCGATGAATCGGTCCTTGAGAGGGGGTACTGTCAGGATTCATCGATTGGCTACTGTAGTTTCCTCAAGACAGTTATCTAAATCCCTGTCATTGCCCCGCTCTACACGAGCTAATGTTTGGTTCCCTTGCTCCTCTGGTAAGCTGAGAAATTCCGGAGGTAATCCGAGTCATTGAACAAGAGAACTGATAAGACTGTACATAGTTCCCCTCCCTAAGATGGCCGCTCAATGTCCCGTTTAGAGTAATTGAGAAGTGCGCCCTCTAGTGGGCTTCTGGAAGTCGCGCGCTTCTAACTGCGCACTTCAACGAAGATTCCGTTCGAGAAGCTTTTCCTTGTCGCTGCTCCGCGTCAACTATTCATGACGGGAGAATTACAGCAATTATAGTAGGAAGTCAGAGAGTCATAGTAACTGGGAATACAGAGACTTTAGTAGTATTAATTCACACAGTGAGCTTTCACAGTTCAGAGAGGTACCACAGTCCTGACGAAGTTTTCGGCCGCTGTCTTAGAGCGGTGACAACTGTCAACCAGATATCATAGCCGTTTTCCTGAGGAGTCTTGCTTCCAAGAAGACTCGACAAGACTCGTCATAGTTGAGTATCCAGCAGAAGAGGTTCCTGAACTCTACAAGTAAGGTGTTATATCTTCACGTCAAGCCTTCAAGTACAAGAACTATATTGTCCAGCATTCGTATCTTCCCCCCGGACATTCCCCCTTGCGTTTTTCCTTTCCTTTCCTCCCCTTTGTACCTCCCTGTATCCTTTTTGCGTGCTACGGAAAATCTGTTGAACTATTTCTTGTACAGCTGCCACGAATAACATCTCTTCATAGAACCCCCGAGACCAAGTCTGGCAAAAGGCTTCACAGGTACTGGTTCAGTCAGAGGGAGAGTGAGAGAGTGTGGGAGGAATTATCTGGGGTAGAGATTCTAATGTACGCATATGTCTTCACTGCAGGAAGCTCAGCCAGATAAACAATACACAGTATAGAAGAGAGGCAAATACCTGGGCTAAAACTGGTAGGACAAGTTTTGTTACCCTTTTAAGAACAGTCTGCGTAGTGAAGAAAGGTTTGTGGTATATTCTCTGCTTCTTTCCCTTCTGTGTATTAGGCACCTTCAGAGTAGACGGCAAGAAATATAGCAGTCACTAGAAGATAGAGGTGCCAGTCGAAGTACAGGTATTCTCTTCTCTGTCCACTTCCCCTTTCCCTGCTGGTGGTCTTGCTCTTGAAGCGAGGGTACCGGTGGAAGGGTGATCGGGACTTTCGTCGGTACTGCCCCTGCGAAGCGTTGGAGCACCAGGACATCGTGACAGGTCTGTTGGGACTTCAATCGAAGCAACTGTAACAGACCGCAAGGAACATGTAGGTTCAAGCATGTGTGTGCAGGCTGTGGGAATTCCTCACACCCGGAGAGTTCATGTAGATCGAAAAATAACGGGGCGGGAGGAAAGGGAGGGTCCAGGCAGGAGTGAGGTAGATCGTTGTGACCAATTGCCTACACCCGTTATTCTCATGGCTATGACTCCTTGGTTAAACAAATACCCTGATTATGTCTCCGCTGGGGTGTTGAGGAAGGGATTCTTGCACGGCTTCCACATCCCGGCGGGGGATTTTCGAGGGGACTCCTTTTGCAAAAACCAATTATCGGGGCAACATAATCCAAGTGTGGTAGAGAGAAAAATTGCAAAAGAAGTCAGCTTAGGGCGAGTGGCAGGGCCTTTTCATCGCCCACCGGTGGTGGATTTCATCTGTTCCCCATTAGGGGTGGTCCCGAAGAAAGACCCGGGGGAGTTTAGGCTTATCCATAACCTGTCTGCTCCAAGGGGTTCCTCGGTGAACGAGGCCATTGACCCAGAAGTTTGTTCTGTGCGGTACGCATCATTCCATGATGCCGTTGCCATGTTACATCGCCTGGGCCCCGGGGCGCTGATGGCGAAATCAGATATCGAATCGGCGTTCCGGTTGCTCCCGGTACACCCACAGGATCAGCGCTTGCTAGGTTTTGCATTCCAGGGGAGTTATTACATGGATAAATGCATGCCGATGGGGTGCTCCATTTCTTGTGCCTATTTTGAAAAGTTCCGCTGTTTTTTAGAGTGGGCATTCACCAAGGCCACAGGGCATAGGCATGTTATGCATTATCTAGATGACTTCCTGTTCTTGGGAGCAGCCGGCGACACGAAATGTGCGCAGGCGCTACATGACTTCTGCATCCTCATGAGGGAGTTTGGAGTCCCATTGGCACCAGGTAAGACGGTTGGACCATCTACTTTACTGGAGTTTCTGGGAATTGAGCTCGATTCTGTGGAGGGATGTTTCCGTCTGCCGGTGGGAAAGGTAGCCAAGTTTGGGGCTTCCCTGAAGCTATGCCTTAGTAAGGAGAAAGTGACCCTGCACCAGTTACAGCAAACAGTGGGTCAGCTTAACTTTGCCTTGAGAGTTATACCAATGGCCCGCCCCTTCTCACGCTCTATTGCACAAGCTATGGTTGGTCTCAAAGAAGGACACCACCGTACAAGACTGTCTGCAGAGGTTCGCCAGGATATGCGCATTTGGTTGGCATTTCTGGCGGACTTCAACGGTCGAGTAGTATGGAGCAGGCCGCCAGCGTCTTCAGACGAGCTAGGTTTGTGGACTGACTCGGCGTGGAGCGTGGGATTTGGCGCCATCTTTGGTAACCGATGGTTGGCGCAAACATGGCCGGCGTGGTGGCACTCCAGCGGTCTCACAAGTAACATTGGGTTCCTGGAGCTATTCCCTATTTTTGTTGCTCTGATGGCATGGCCAGACGATTTCAGAGACCGCTCTGTGGTATTTTGGTCTGATAATATGACTGTTGTCGAATGCATTAACCAACAGGCAGCACGCTGCAAATGGATCTTGAGATTGTTGAAAGAAATTGTGCTGCTTTGCATGAGACTGAATGTACAGTTCAGGGCGAAACATGTGCCGGGTGTACTAAATCATGCGGCTGATGCACTCTCTCGTTCACATATGCAGGCGTTCAGGGGTTATCTACCTACAGTGGATCTAGTGGCGGCACCATTCCCCGAAGCACTTTGGCTAATCAGTGCCCCGGATTACAAGACCTCGTGGCAGCAAGCTTAGCCCCCAGGACGAGGAAAGCATACGAAGGAGCGTTTCGTTCCTATTCTACATTTTTGGGTCCGACAGGGAATCAGAGCTGGGGTCAGGAGGAATCCTTCCTGGGGTTCTTGGTAGCACTACACAGAGAAGGCCGATCAGCGGCAACGGCCAATAGGCATAGGGCCGCCATTTCATTCATGGCGCAGGTGCATGGCATAAAAGACCCAACAGATTCCTTTTTTGTGAAAAAAGCCCTTCGCGGCTGGCAGCGCCTCGAGGGTCGCAAGCAAGATGAGAGGCGCCCGATTGGCTTAGAAAGGTTGTCCCTACTCATGGCGAAACTAGTCAAGACATGCTCCTCCCAATTCGAAGCAGTTCTGTTCCGGGCAGCTTTCGCATTAGCGTTCCATGGGGCTATGCGGGTGAGCGAATTGGTCGCAAGGAATAAGAAAGACGTTGAGGGAGGCTTGTGCAGGGATCACGTCTTAATTATGGGTGATTCGATGGTAGTCACGATAGCCAGGTCCAAGACCGACCAGGGGGCTACGGGAAATAGTGTAGTTGTGCAGCGCGTGGGAGGGTCCCCCACGTGCCCGATAATGAGTATAGAGGAATACTTGGCACTGAGGGCGGCTACATGGGGGGGAGTTTGCTGAGGCACAATGATGGCACCCCGCTGACGAGGTTTCAGTTCCAGAGGGTGCTAGCACTGACAATCGCTGCTGCGGGCATGGACCCGTGCGATTTTGGGACCCACTCCTTTAGGATAGGGGCTGCTACTGAGGCTACAGCCAGGGGTCAGAGTGCGGATGGAGTGAAACAGTTGGGACGATGGTCCTCGAATTGCTTCAGAAGGTATGTGCGATTGCACATGTTGTAAAGTCAGTTGACATGCACTCACGCTTCTTGTCCTTTGCTTGAATTACAGTTTCGCGAGCCTGTCACGCGGGGCGGAATTTGCAGTCGACCCAGTACCAGGAGACCAGCGGTCATGGATCACCGTCTAGAGAGAGAGTGGTATGGGTCGTGGGCCACTCATACGTGAGGCGCGCCGGGGACGTATTCGAAGCAGGTGACACGACTCGCGTAGCTGGGGAATACGGGTACAGAGTGACCTTCCATGGGAAGGGGGGGCTCTGTTTTGACCAATTCGAGTCATTTGTTGAGGGTCTCTTAGGGCGGCAAAGGTCACCGCCATCTGTAGTCATAGTACACTTGGGGGGCAATGACTTGGTGACACTGGGTAGACGAGTGTTGTTTGAACAAGTTATGTCTGCTGTTAGCTGGTTGGCAAAAAGAATCCCGGGGTGCACGATTGCCTGGTCCCACATGATTCCCAGGAAAGTATGGCGGGGGGGCCTTTCGGTGTCAGCACTGAACCATTCGGTGAAGAAGGTAAACAATAAAATTGGTAGATTGTTTCGCTCTGCGCAGTTGCATAGCATTCCTCATGGGTGTATTCGGGGTGATAACATGTATCTGAATGATGGGGTTCACTTGTCCCGGGAGGGAAATGTTTTACTCATAGGAGACTTCATAGCAAGGCTAAGGGGTTTGAGGAAGCATGACCTTTAGGAGGAGTTGGGGGGCCGGATAGTCGGTCAACTATCCGGCCTGTGGCGGTAAGGTCATGATCGGTGAGCAGTAATTTCAAGGTCCCTAGAGGGGGCGCCACCCAGAATGGATGGGAGCGCCCGGGGGGAGGCGGCCATTGGCCCCTCCCACGGGGAGGCGGCACACACTAAGGATGGGTCGCCTAAGGGGAGACGGCCATAGGCCCCTCCCAGGGGAGGAGGCGGCTATATGCCCCTCCTACTAATTTCCCAGGGGCCGGGTATCCGCGACGGCGGATAGGGAGTGTGGGGATGGGGGGGGGGAGTCCACGCTGTCCTTCCTACAGATACCTCACACGGGAACTCGGACGACCTTTAAGATGGCATCGAGTGGAAAGGGGGCCCCCACCAAGACAAGGGAAATTACAGTTGGCAATGAGGGTACAGTCCTCTGCGCATGCGCCACTCACACCGTGAGGGCGAGAGTTTTGGTAGTAGGGATCTGACACCGGTTAAGACCTTGCCGTTGGCCCTTAATGCTAGGATGTACAATTTTAATTTAGAATGTATGCATTTGCAGGATGTTAGACTCGGCTAGGAAACCTTTGTATTAGAGATCTGTTAAGGTTAGCCAAAGAACATGTCTTCATCGAAATGTAATAAATGTAAAATTGTACATGATTATGAAACTTTTATTTAATGTTTTAAATTTTGTTTCATATTTTAATAAATACGGCCGGGAGGGTGACTCCCTCCCGCCTTCCAAAAGTTCAAGCCTGCGTCCGACTTCCCATCCTTGGGGATTGTGTTGGGAGGGGGTGACGGGCATCCCGGCCATATGGAAAGGGACGACCACTCGGTCCCCCCGAACGTATGGTTGGGTGCCGATCCTCCCGGGAAACCATTTTGGGCGGGGGGCGTGTCTCGGCTGGTATGCCCGAAGCGGCGTAGCCGGGGCGCGCCTTTTCCCGCCCAAGAGGGGTTGTCCTAGATACCTACACCGATGGCCACGCCCAGTAGGCGTACCGGAGGAGGGTACACGCCCTCCCGCAGAAGAATAAATAGAGCGTGAATCCGAAGAAGCGTCCTCTTGTTCCTGTGCTCTGAAGGCTGCACCCACTCGTTGCTCGTGAGCCCTCGACGGAACAAGCAGCAATTTTGACCCACCCACCAGCCCCTTATGGCAATGTTTGTTTTGTAATAAAGTTTGCTGGGTTAGGCCCCTTTTTTTCCTCTGCATAAAAGTAAATGAATGTTTAGGTTGAGGATGTGCCTTCTGTCTGTAGGATACCGTTTTTTCTTTCAGGAGTAAACAGTCTTGATACAATTAGACATGCTGAATATTTTCCTTCCTTAATAGGTGAACAACTGTCGTATTTATTTTTTGGTCGGGCGGTAAGGTCATGATCGGTGAGCAGTAATTTCAAGGTCCCTAGAGGGGGCGCCACCCAGAATGGATGGGAGCGCCCGGGGGGAGGTGGCCATTGGCCCCTCCCACGGGGAGGCGGCACACACTAAGGATGGGTCACCTAAGGGGAGACGGCCATAGGCCCCTCCCAGGGGAGGAGGCGGCTATATGCCCCTCCTACTAATTTCCCGGGGGCCGGATATCCGCGACGGCGGATAGAGAGTGTGGGGATGGGGGGGGAGTCCACGCTGTCCTTCCTACAGATACCTCACACGGGAACTCGGACGACCTTTAAGATGGCGTCGAGTGGAAAGGGGGCCCCCACCAAGACAAGGGAAATTACAGTTGGCAATGAGGGTACAGTCCTCTGCGCATGCGCCAATCACACCGTGAGGTCGAGAATTTTGGTAGTAGGGATCTGACACCGGTTAAGACCTTGCCGTTGGCCCTTAATGCTAGGATGTACAATTTTAATTTAGAATGTATGCATTTGCAGGATGTTAGACTCGGCTAGGAAACCTTTGTATTAGAGATCTGTTAAGGTTAGCCAAAGAACATGTCTTCATCGAAATGTAATAAATGTAAAATTGTACATGATTATGAAACTTTTATTTAATGTTTTAAATTTTGTTTCATATTTTAATAAATACGGCCGGGAGGGAGACTCCCTCCCGCCTTCCAAAAGTTCAAGCCTGCGTCCCACTTCCCATCCTTGGGGATTGTGTTAGGAGGGGGTGATGGGCATCCCGGCCATATGGAAAGGGACGACCACTCGGTCCCCCCGAACGTATGGTTGGGTGCCCCGATCCTCCCGGGAAACCATTTTGGGCGGGGGTCGTGTCTCGGCTGGTATGCCCGAAGCGGCGTAGCCGGGGCGCACCTTTTCCCGCCCAAGAGAGGTTGTCCTAGACACCTACACCGATGGCCACGCCCAGTAGGCGTACCGGAGGAGGGTACACGCCCTCCCGCAGAAGAATAAATAGAGCGGGAATCCGAAGAAGCGTCCTCTTGTTCCTGTGCTCTGAAGGCTGCACCCACTCGTTGCTCGTGAGCCCTCGACGGAACAAGCAGCAATTTTGACCCACCCACCAGCCCCTTATGGCAATGTTTGTTTTGTAATAAAGTTTGCTGGGATAGGCCCCTTTTTTTCCTCTGCATGAAAGTAAATGAATGTTTAGGTTGAGGATGTGCCTTCTGTCTGTAGGATACTGTTTTTTCTTTCAGGAGTAAACAGTATTGATACAATTAGACATGCTGAATATTTTCCTTCCTTAATAGGTGAACAACTGTCGTATTTATTTTTTGGTCGGGCGGTAAGGTCATGATCGGTGAGCAGTAATTTCAAGGTCCCTAGAGGGGGGCGTCACCTAGAATGGATGGGAGCGCCCGGGGGGAGGCGGCCATTGGCCCCTCCCACGGGGAGGCGGCACACACTAAGGATGGGTCGCCTAAGGGGAGACGGCCATAGGCCCCTCCCAGGGGAGGAGGCGGCTATATGCCCCTCCTACTAATTTCCCGGGTGCCGGATATCCGCGACGGCGGATAGAGAGTGTGGGGATGGGGGGGGGAGTCCACGCTGTCCTTCCTACAGATACCTCACACGGGAACTCGGACGACCTTTAATATGGCGTCGAGTGGAAAGGGGGCCCCCACCAAGACAAGGGAAATTACAGTTGGCAATGAGGGTACAGTCCTCTGCGCATGCGCCACTCACACCGCGAGGGCGAGAGTTTTGGTAGTAGGGATCTGACACCGGTTAAGACCTTGCCGTTGGCCCTTAATGCTAGGATGTACAATTTTAATTTAGAATGTATGCATTTGCAGGATCTTAGACTCGGCTAGGAAACCTTTGCATTAGAGATCTGCCAAAGAACATGTCTTCATCGAAATGTAATAAATGTAAAATTGTACATGATTATGAAACTTTTATTTAATGTTTTAAATTTTGTTTCATATTTTAATAAATACGGCCGGGAGGGTGACTCCCTCCCGCCTTCCAAAAGTTCAAGCCTGCGTCCGACTTCCCATCCTTGGGGATTGTGTTGGGAGGGGGTGACGGGCATCCCGGCCATATTGGTAGTAGATATCGAGACATCTGCATTTTGGTTCATATATATATATATATATTGGTAGTAGATATTCTGACATCTGTATTTTGGAACATAGATATTCTGGCAGTAGATATTTAGACATCTGTATTTTGGTACACAGATATTTTGTTAGTAGATATTGAGGCACCTGTTTTGGTTCACAGATATTTTGGTAGTAGATATTCTGACATCTGTATTTTGCTACATAGATGTTTTGGTACTAGATATTGAGAAATCTGTATTTTGGTGTGCAGATATTTCTGTAGTAGACATTCTGACATCTTTATTTTGGTACCCAGATATTTTGGTAGTAGATATTCTGACATTCGTATTTTGGTGTGCAGATATTTCTGTAGTAGACATTCTGAAATCTGCATTTTGGTACACAGATATTTTGGTAGTAGATATTTTGACATCTGTATTTTGGTACACAGATGTTTTGGTAGTGGATATTGAAACATCTGTTTTTCGGTACCCAGATATGTTGGTACTAGCAGATATTTCTGTAGTAGACATTCTGACATCTGTATTTTGTTACACAGAGATTTTGGTAGTAGATATTTTGACATCTGTATTTCGGTACACAGATGTTTTGGTAGTAGATATTGAAACATCTGTTTTTCGGTACCCAGATATCGTGTACTAGATATTGAGACATCTGTATTTTGGTGTGCAGATGTTTCTGTAGTAGACATTCTGACATCTGTATTTTGGTAAACAGATATTTTGGTAGTAGATATTCTGACATCTGTATTTTGGTGTGCAGATATTTTGGTAGTAGATATTCTGACAACTGCATTTTGGTGCACAGATATTTTGGTAGTAGATATTGAGACATCAGCATTTTGGTTCATATATATATATATATATATATATATTAATAGTAGATATTCTGAAATCTGTATTTTGGAACACAGATATTCTGGTAGTAGATATTGAGGCACCTGTATTTTAGCACACAGATATTTTGGTAGTAGATATTGAGGCACCTGTATTTTGGTTCACAGATATTTTGGTAGTAGATATTCTGACATCTGTATTTTGGTACATAGATGTTTTGGTACTAGATATTGAGAAATCTGTATTTTGGTGTGCAGATATTTCTGTAGTAGACATTCTGACATCTTTATTTTGGTACACAGATATTTTGGTAGTAGATATTCTGACATCTGTATTTTGGTGTGCAGATATTTCTGTAGTAGACATTCTGACATCTGTATTCGGTACCCAGATATTGTGTACTAGATATTGAGACATCTGTATTTTGGTGTGCAGATGTTTCTGTAGTAGACATTCTGACATCTGTATTTTGGTAAACAGATATTTTGGTAGTAGATATTCTGACATCTGTATTTTGGTGTGCAGATATTTTGGGAGTAGATATTCTGACATCTGCATTTTGGTGCACAGATATTTTGGTAGTAGATATTGAGACATCAGCATTTTGGTTCATATATATATATATATTAATAGTAGATATTCTGAAATCTGTATTTTGGAACACAGATATTCTGGTAGTAGATATTGAGGCACCTGTATTTTGGCACACAGATATTTTGGTAGTAGATATTGAGGCACCTGTATTTTGGTTCACAGATATTTTGGTAGTAGATATTCTGACATCTGTATTTTGGTACAGAGATTTTTTGGTACTAGATATTGAGAAATCTGTATTTTGGTGTGCAGTTATTTCTGTAGTAGACATTCTGACATCTTTATTTTGGTACACAGATATTTTGGTAGTAGATATTCTGACATCTGTATTTTGGTGTGCAGATATTTCTGTAGTAGACATTCTGACATCTGTATTTTGGTACACAGATATTTTGGTAGTATTCTGACATCTGTAGTTTGGTGTGCAGATATTTTGGTAGTAGATATTCTGTTATCTGCATTTTGGTACACAGATATTTTGCTAGTAGATATTGAGTTATCTGTATTTTGGTACACAGATAATTTGTTGGTAGATCTTCTGACATCTGTATTTTGGTTCACTGACATTTTGGTAGTAGATATTAAAACATTTGTATTTTGGTTAACAGATTTTAGTGTAGTAGATCTTGAGATATCTGTATTTTAGTTCATAGATATTTTGGTAGTAGATCTTCTGACATCTGTACTTTTTGGTAAATGTATATTTTGGTAGTAGATATTCTGACATCTGTATTTTGGTACACAGATATTCTGGCAGTAGATATTGAGACATCTGTATTTTGGTTCATTGACATTTTGATAGTAGATATTGAGGCACCTGTATTTTGGTTCACAGATATTTTGGCAGTAGATATTCTGACATCTGATATTTTGATAGTAGATCTTCTGACATCTTTATTTTGGTAAACAGATGTTTTGGTAGTAGATATTGAGACATCTTTTTTCGGTACCCAGATATGTTGGTACTTGATATTGAGACATCTGTATTTTAGTACACAGCTATTTTGGTAGTAGATATTTTGACATCTGTATTTTGGTACACATATGTTTTTGTAGTAGATATTGAAACATATGTTTTTCTGTACCCAGATGTGTTGGTACTAGATATTGAGACATCTGTATTTTGGTGTGCAGATATTTTGGTAGTAGATATTGAAACATCTGTATTTTGGTTCATATATATTTTGGTAGTAGATATTGAAATATCTATATTTTTGTACACAAATATTTTGGCAGTAGATATTGAGACATATGTATTTTAGTTCATAGATATTTTGTTAGTGGATATTCTGACATCTGTATTTTGGTACACAGATATTTTGGTAGTAGATATTCTGATATCTGTATTTTAGTACACAGATATATCTTAGTAGAAGATAGTGAGATATCTGTATTTTGGTACACAGATATTTTAGTAGTAGATATTGAGACTATTGTATTTTGGTACACAGATGTTTTGGTAGTAGATATTGAAACATCTGTATTTTGCTATACAGATATTTTGGTAGTAGATATTGAGACATCTGTATTTTGGTACACAGATATTTGTGTAGTAGAAATTCTGACATAGGTATTTTGGTACACAGATATTTTGGAAGTAGATATTCTGACGTCTGTATTTTGGTATACAGATAGTTTGGTAGTAGATATTAAGATATCTGTATTTGGGAATTCAAATATTTTGGTAGTAGATATTTTGGCGTGTATGTTTGTATACAGCTAATTCAGTAGTTGGTAATTTGACATGTTATTTTGGTACATAGATATTTTGGTAGTAGATATTGTACCATCTGTATTTTGGTATACAGATTTTTTTGGTAGTTATTATTTTGACATCTGTATTTTGGAATATATATATTTTCTTAGAAGATATTTTTTCATCTGTATTTTGGTACACAGATATTTTGGTAGTAGGTATTGAAACATTTGTATTTTGGTTAACAGATTTTTTTGTAATAGATCTTGAGATATCTGTATTTTAGTTCATAGATATTTTGGTAGTAGATCTTCTGATATCTCTACTTTGGTAAACATATATTTTGGTAGTAGATATTTTGACATCTGTATTTTGGTACACAGATATTCTGGCAGTAGATATTGAGACATCTGTATTTTGGTTTATTGACATTTTGATAGTAGATATTGAGGCACCTGTATTTTGGTTCTCAGATATTTAGGTAGTAGATATTCTGACATCTGATATTTTGATAGTAGATCTTCTGACATCTTTATTTTGGTAAACAGATGTTTTGGTATTAGATATTGAAACATCTTTTTTCGGTACCCAGATATGTTGGTACTAGATATTGAGACATCTGTATTTAGTACACAGCTATTTTGGTAGTAGATATTTTGACATCTGTATTTTGGTACACAGATGTTCTTGTAGTAGATATTGAAACATCTGTTTTTCTGTAACCAGATATGTTGGTACTAGATATTGAGACATCTATATTTTGGTGTGCAGATATTTCTGTAGTAGACATTCTGACATCTGTATTTTAGTGCACAGCTATTTTGGTAGTAGATATTCTTCTGACATCTGTATTTTGGTGTGTAGATATTTTGGTAGTAGATATTCTGACATCTGTATTTTGGTACACAGATATTTTGGTAGTAGATCTTCTGACATCTGTATTTTGGTAAACATATATTTTGGTAGTAGATATTATGACATCTGTATTTTGGTGTGCAGATATTTTGGTAGTAGATATTCTGACATCAGCATTTTGGTGCACAGATATTTTGTTAGTAGATATTGAGTTATCTGTATTTTGGTACACAGATAATTTGTTGGTAGATATTCTGACATCTGTATTTTGGTACACATATATTTTGGTAGTAGATATTGAGATAGCTGTATTTTAGTTCATAGATATTTTGGTAGTACATCTTCTGACATCTGTATTTTGGGAAACATATATTTTGGTAGTAGATATTCTGACATCTGTATTTTTGTACACAGATATTCTGGCAGTAGATATTGAGACAACTGTATTTTGGTTCATTGAAATTTTGGTAGTAGATATTGAGGCACTTGTATTTTGGTTCACAGATATTTTAGTAGATATTCTGACATCTGATATTTTGATAGTAGATCTTCTGACATCTTTATTTCGGTACACAGATGATTTGGTAGTAGATATTGAAACATCTGTATTTTGGTGTGCAGATATTTTGGTAGTAGATATTCTGACATCTGCATTTTGATGCACAGATATTTTGGTAGTAGATATTGAGACATCTGCATTTTGGTTGATATATATTTTGGTAGTAGATATTCTGAAATCTGTATTTTGGTACACAGATATTTTGGTAGTAGATATTGAGGCACCTGTATTTTGGTTCACAGATATTTCGGTAGTAGATATTCTGACATCTGTATTTTGGTACACATATGTTTTGGTAGTAGATATTGAAACATCTGTTTTTTGGTACGCAGATATGTTGGTACTAGATATTGAGACACCTGTATTTTGGTGTGCAGATATTTCTGTAATAGACATTCTGACAACTGTATTTTGGTACACAGATATTTTGGTAGTATGTATTTTGACATCTGTATTTTGGTACTCAGATGTTTTGGTAGTAGATATTGAAACATCTGTTTTTCGGTACCCAGATATGTTGGTACTAGATATTGAGACATCTGTATTTTGGTGTGCAGATATTTCTGTAGTAGACATTCTGAAATTTGCATTTTGGTACAGAGTTATTTTGGTAGTAGATATTTTGACATCTGTATTTAGGTACACAGATGTTTTGGTAGTAGATATTGAAACATCTGTTTTTCCGTACCCAGATATCGTGGTACTAGATATTGGAACATCTGTATTTTGCTGTGCAGATATTTCTGTAGTAGACATTCTGACATCTGTATTTCGGTAAACAGATATTTTGGTAGTAGATATTCTGATATCTGTATTTTGGTATGCAGATATTTTGGTAGTAGATATTCTGACATCTGCATTTTGGTGCACAGATATTTTGGTAGTAGATATTGAGACATCTGCATTTTGGTTCATATATATATATATATTGGTAGTAGATATTCTGACATCTGTATTTTGGAACACAGATATTCTGGCAGTAGATATTGAGACATCTGTATTTTGGTACACAGATATTTTGTTAGTAGATATTGAGGCACCTGTTTTGGTTCACAGATATTTTGGTAGTAGATATTCTGACATCTGTATTTTGGTACATAGGTGTTTTGGTACTAGATATTGAGAAATCTGTATTTTGGTGTGCAGATATTTCTGTAGTAGACATTCTGACATCTTGATTTTGGTACACAGATATTTTGGTAGTAGATATTTTGACATCTGTATTTTGGTACACAGATATTCTGGCAGTAGATATTGAGACATCTGTATTTTGGTTTATTGACATTTTGATAGTAGATATTGAGGCACCTGTATTTTGGTTCTCAGATATTTAGGTAGTAGATATTCTGACATCTGATATTTTGATAGTAGATCTTCTGACATCTTTATTTTGGTAAACAGATGTTTTGGTATTAGATATTGAAACATCTTTTTTCGGTACCCAGATATGTTGGTACTAGATATTGAGACATCTGTATTTAGTACACAGCTATTTTGGTAGTAGATATTTTGACATCTGTATTTTGGTACACAGATGTTCTTGTAGTAGATATTGAAACATCTGTTTTTCTGTAACCAGATATGTTGGTACTAGATATTGAGACATCTATATTTTGGTGTGCAGATATTTCTGTAGTAGACATTCTGACATCTGTATTTTAGTGCACAGCTATTTTGGTAGTAGATATTCTTCTGACATCTGTATTTTGGTGTGTAGATATTTTGGTAGTAGATATTCTGACATCTGTATTTTGGTACACAGATATTTTGGTAGTAGATCTTCTGACATCTGTATTTTGGTAAACATATATTTTGGTAGTAGATATTATGACATCTGTATTTTGGTGTGCAGATATTTTGGTAGTAGATATTCTGACATCAGCATTTTGGTGCACAGATATTTTGTTAGTAGATATTGAGTTATCTGTATTTTGGTACACAGATAATTTGTTGGTAGATATTCTGACATCTGTATTTTGGTACACATATATTTTGGTAGTAGATATTGAGATAGCTGTATTTTAGTTCATAGATATTTTGGTAGTACATCTTCTGACATCTGTATTTTGGGAAACATATATTTTGGTAGTAGATATTCTGACATCTGTATTTTTGTACACAGATATTCTGGCAGTAGATATTGAGACAACTGTATTTTGGTTCATTGAAATTTTGGTAGTAGATATTGAGGCACTTGTATTTTGGTTCACAGATATTTTAGTAGATATTCCGACATCTGATATTTTGATAGTAGATCTTCTGACATCTTTATTTCGGTACACAGATGATTTGGTAGTAGATATTGAAACATCTGTATTTTGGTGTGCAGATATTTTGGTAGTAGATATTCTGACATCTGCATTTTGATGCACAGATATTTTGGTAGTAGATATTGAGACATCTGCATTTTGGTTGATATATATTTTGGTAGTAGATATTCTGAAATCTGTATTTTGGTACACAGATATTTTGGTAGTAGATATTGAGGCACCTGTATTTTGGTTCACAGATATTTCGGTAGTAGATATTCTGACATCTGTATTTTGGTACACATATGTTTTGGTAGTAGATATTGAAACATCTGTTTTTTGGTACGCAGATATGTTGGTACTAGATATTGAGACACCTGTATTTTGGTGTGCAGATATTTCTGTAATAGACATTCTGACAACTGTATTTTGGTACACAGATATTTTGGTAGTATGTATTTTGACATCTGTATTTTGGTACTCAGATGTTTTGGTAGTAGATATTGAAACATCTGTTTTTCGGTACCCAGATATGTTGGTACTAGATATTGAGACATCTGTATTTTGGTGTGCAGATATTTCTGTAGTAGACATTCTGAAATTTGCATTTTGGTACAGAGTTATTTTGGTAGTAGATATTTTGACATCTGTATTTAGGTACACAGATGTTTTGGTAGTAGATATTGAAACATCTGTTTTTCCGTACCCAGATATCGTGGTACTAGATATTGGAACATCTGTATTTTGCTGTGCAGATATTTCTGTAGTAGACATTCTGACATCTGTATTTCGGTAAACAGATATTTTGGTAGTAGATATTCTGATATCTGTATTTTGGTATGCAGATATTTTGGTAGTAGATATTCTGACATCTGCATTTTGGTGCACAGATATTTTGGTAGTAGATATTGAGACATCTGCATTTTGGTTCATATATATATATATATTGGTAGTAGATATTCTGACATCTGTATTTTGGAACACAGATATTCTGGCAGTAGATATTGAGACATCTGTATTTTGGTACACAGATATTTTGTTAGTAGATATTGAGGCACCTGTTTTGGTTCACAGATATTTTGGTAGTAGATATTCTGACATCTGTATTTTGGTACATAGGTGTTTTGGTACTAGATATTGAGAAATCTGTATTTTGGTGTGCAGATATTTCTGTAGTAGACATTCTGACATCTTGATTTTGGTACACAGATATTTTGGTAGTAGATATTCTGACATCTGTATTTTGGTGTGCAGATATTTCTGTAGGAGACATTCTGGCATCTGTATTTTGGTACACAGATATTTTGGTAGTATTCTGACATCTGTAGTTTGGTGTGCAGATATTTTGGTAGTAGATATTCTGACATCTGCATTTTGGTGCACAGATATTTTGCTAGTAGATATTGAGTTATCTGTATTTTGGTACACAGATAATTTGTTGGTAGATCTTCTGACATCTGTATTTTGGTACACAGATATTGTGGTAGTAGATATTGAAACATTTGTATTTTGGTTAACAGATTTTTTTGTAGTAGATCTTGAGATATCTGTATTTTAGTTCATAGATATTTTGGTAGTAGATCTTCTGATATCTGTACTTTGGTAAACATATATTTTGTTAGTAGATCTTTTGACATCTGTATTTTGTTGCACAGATATTCTGGCAGTAGATATTGAGACATCTGTATTTTGGTTTATTGACATTTTGATAGTAGATATTGAGGCACCTGTATTTTGGTTCTCAGATATTTTGGTAGTAGATATTCTGACATCTGATATTTTGATAGTAGATCTTCTGACATCTTTATTTTGGTAAACAGATGTTTTGGTAGTAGATATTGAAACATCTTTTTTTGGTACCCAGATATGTTGGTACTAGATATTGAGACATCTGTATTTAGTACACAGCTATTTTGGTAGTAGATATTTTGACATCTGTATTTTGGTACACAGATGTTCTTGTAGTAGATATTGAAACATCTGTTTTTCTGTACCCAGATATGTTGGTACTAGATATTGAGACATCTGTATTTTGGTGTGCAGATATTTCTGTAGTAGACATTCTGACATCTGTATTTTAGTGCACAGCTATTTTGGTAGTAGATATTCTTCTGACATCTGTATTTTGGTGTGTAGATATTTTGGTAGTAGATATTCTGACATCTGTATTTTGGTACACAGATATTTTGGTAGTAGATCTTCTGACATCTGTATTTTGGTAAACATATATTTTGGTAGTAGATATTATGACATCTGTATTTTGGTGTGCAGATATTTTGGTAGTAGATATTCTGACATCAGCATTTTGGTGCACAGATATTTTGTTAGTAGATATTGAGTTATCTGTATTTTGGTACACAGATAATTTGTTGGTAGATATTCTGACATCTGTATTTTGGTACACATATATTTTGGTAGTAGATATTGAGATAGCTGTATTTTAGTTCATAGATATTTTGGTAGTACATCTTCTGACATCTGTATTTTGGGAAACATATATTTTGGTAGTAGATATTCTGACATCTGTATTTTTGTACACAGATATTCTGGCAGTAGATATTGAGACAACTGTATTTTGGTTCATTGAAATTTTGGTAGTAGATATTGAGGCACTTGTATTTTGGTTCACAGATATTTTGGTAGTAGATATTCTGACATCTGATATTTTGATAGTAGATCTTCTGACATCTTTATTTCGGTACACAGATGATTTGGTAGTAGATATTGAAACATCTGTATTTTGGTGTGCAGATATTTTGGTAGTAGATATTCTGACATCTGCATTTTGATGCACAGATATTTTGGTAGTAGATATTGAGACATCTGCATTTTGGTTGATATATATTTTGGTAGTAGATATTCTGAAATCTGTATTTTGGTACACAGATATTCTGGCAGTAGATATTGAGACATCTGTATGTTGGTTCATTGACATTTTGGTAGTAGATATTCTGACATCTGTATTTTGGTACACAGATATTTTGGTAGTAGATATTGAGGCACCTGTATTTTGGTTCACAGATATTTCGGTAGTAGATATTCTGACATCTGTATTTTGGTACACATATGTTTTGGTAGTAGATATTGAAACATCTGTTTTTTGGTATGCAGATATGTTGGTACTAGATATTGAGACACCTGTATTTTGGTGTGCAGATATTTCTGTAGTAGACATTCTGACAACTGTATTTTGGTACACAGATATTTTGGTAGTATGTATTTTGACATCTGTATTTTGGTACTCAGATGTTTTGGTAGTAGATATTGAAACATCTGTTTTTCGGTACCCAGATATGTTGGTACTAGATATTGAGACATCTGTATTTTGGTGTGCAGATATTTCTGTAGTAGACATTCTGAAATTTGCATTTTGGTACAGAGTTATTTTGGTAGTAGATATTTTGACATCTGTATTTAGGTACACAGATGTTTTGGTAGTAGATATTGAAACATCTGTTTTTCCGTACCCAGATATCGTGGTACTAGATATTGGAACATCTTTATTTTGCTGTGCAGATATTTCTGTAGTAGACATTCTGACATCTGTATTTCGGTAAACAGATATTTTGGTAGTAGATATTCTGATATCTGTATTTTGGTGTGCAGATATTTTGGTAGTAGATATTCTGACATCTGCATTTTGGTGCACAGATATTTTGGTAGTAGATATTGAGACATCTGCATTTTGGTTCATATATATATATATATATTGGTAGTAGATATTCTGACATCTGTATTTTGGAACACAGATATTCTGGCAGTAGATATTGAGACATCTGTATTTTGGTACACAGATATTTTGTTAGTAGATATTGAGGCACCTGTTTTGGTTCACAGATATTTTGGTAGTAGATATTCTGACATCTGTATTTTGGTACATAGGTGTTTTGGTACTAGATATTGAGAAATCTGTATTTTGGTGTGCAGATATTTCTGTAGTAGACATTCTGACATCTTGATTTTGGTACACAGATATTTTGGTAGTAGATATTCTGACATCTGTATTTTGGTGTGCAGATATTTCTGTAGTAGACATTCTGGCATCTGTATTTTGGTACACAGATATTTTGGTAGTATTCTGACATCTGTTGTTTGGTGTGCAGATATTTTGGTAGTAGATATTCTGACATCTGCATTTTGGTGCACAGATATTTTGCTAGTAGATATTGAGTTATCTGTATTTTGGTACACAGATAATTTGTTGGTAGATCTTCTGACATCTGTATTTTGGTACACAGATATTGTGGTAGTAGATTTTGAAACATTTGTATTTTGGTTAACAGATTTTTTTGTAGTAGATCTTGAGATATCTGTATTTTAGTTCATAGATATTTTGGTAGTAGATCTTCTGATATCTGTACTTTGGTAAACATATATTTTGGTAGTAGATATTTTGACATCTGTATTTTGGTACACAGATATTCTGGCAGTAGATATTGAGACATCTGTATTTTGGTTTATTGACATTTCGTTAGTAGATATTGAGGCAACTGTATTTTGGTTCTCATATATTTTGGTAGTAGATATTCTGACATCTGATATTTTGATAGTAGATCTTTTGACATCATTATTTTGGTAAACAGATGTTTTGGTAGTAGATATTGAAACATCTTTTTTCGGTACCCAGATATGTTGGTACTAGATATTGAGACATCTGTATTTTAGTACACAGCTATTTTGGTAGTAGATATTTTGACATCTGTATTTTGGTACACATATGTTTTTGTAGTAGATATTGAAACATCTGTTTTTCTGTACCCAGATATGTTGGTACTAGATATTGAGACATCTGTATTTTGGTGTGCAGATATTTCTGTAGTAGACATTCTGACATCTGTATTTTAGTGCACAGCTATTTTGGTAGTAGATATTCTTCTGACATCTGTATTTTGGTGTGTAGATATTTTGGTAGTAGATATTCTGACATCTGTATTTTGGTACACAGATATTTTGGTAGTAGATCTTCTGACATCTGTATTTTGGTAAACATATATTTTGGTAGTAGATATTCTGACATCTGTATTTTGGTGTGCAGATATTTTGGTAGTAGATATTCTGACATCAGCATTTTGGTGCACAGATATTTTGCTAGTAGATATTGAGTTATCTGTATTTTGGTACACAGATAATTTGTTGGTAGATATTCTGACATCTGTATGTTGGTACACATATATTTTGGTAGTAGATATTGAGATAGCTGTATTTTAGTTCATAGATATTTTGGTAGTACATCTTCTGACATCTGTATTTTGGGAAACATATATTTTGGTAGTAGATATTCTGACATCTGTATTTTGGTACACAGATATTCTGGCAGTAGATATTGAGACAACTGTATTTTGGTTCATTGACATTATGGTAGTAGATATTGAGGCACTTGTATTTTGGTTCACAGATATTTTGGTAGTAGATATTCTGACATCTGATATTTTGATAGTAGATCTTCTGACATCTTTATTTTGGTACACAGATGTTTTGGTAGTAGATATTGAAACATCTTTATTTTGGTGTGCAGATATTTTGATAGTAGATATTCTGACACCTGCATTTTGGTGCACAGATATTTTGGTAGTAGATATTGAGGCACCTGTATTTTGGCTCACAGATATTTTGGTAGTAGATTTTCTGACATCTGTATTTTGATACACAGATGTTTTGGTACTAGATATTTAGAACTCTGTAGTTTTGGTGTGCAGATATTTCTGTAGTAGACATTCTAACATCTTTATTTTGGTACCCAGATATGTTAGTACTAGATATTGAGACATTCATATTTTGGTGTGCAGATATTTCTGTAGTAGACATTCTGAAATCTGCATTTTGGTACACAGATATTTTGGTAGTAGATATTTTGACATCTGTATTTTGGTACACAGATGTTTTGGTAGTGGATATTGAAACATCTGTTTTTCGTACCAGATATGTTGGTACTAGCAGATATTTCTGTAGTAGACATTCTGACATCTGTATTTTGGTACACAGATAATTTGGTAGTAGATATTTTGACATCTGTATTTCGGTACACAGATGTTTTGGTAGTAGATATTGAAACATCTGTTTTTCGGTACCCAGATACTGTGGTACTAGATATTGAGACATCTGTATTTTGGTGTGCAGATATTTCTGTAGTAGACATTCTGACATCTGTATTTTGGTAAACAGATATTTTGGTAGTAGATATTCTGACATCTGTATTTTGGTGTGCAGATATTTTGGTAGTAGATATTCTGACATCTGCATTTTGGTGCACAGATATTTTGGTAGTAGATATTGAGACATCAGCATTTTGGTTCATATATATATATATATATTGGTAGTAGATATTCTGAAATCTGTATTTTGGAACACAGATATTCTCGCAGTAGATATTGAGACATCTGTAGTTTGGCACACAGATATTTTGGTAGTAGATATTGAGGCACCTGTGTTTTAGTTCACAGATGTTCTGGTAGTAGATATTGAGAAATCTGTATTTTGGTACATAGATGTTTTGGTACTAGATATTGAGAAATCTGTATTTTGGTGTGCAGATATTTCTGTAGTAGACATTCTGACATCTTGATTTTGGTACACAGATATTTTGGTAGTAGATATTCTGACATCTGTATTTTGGTGTGCAGATATTTCTGTAGTAGACATTCTGACATCTGTATTTTGGTACACAGATATGTTGGTAGTATTCTGACATCTGTAGTTTGGTGTGCAGATATTTTGGTAGTAGATATTCTGTTATCTGCATTTTGGTGCACAGATATTTTGCTAGTAGATATTGAGTTATCTGTATTTTGGTACACAGATAATTTGTTGGTAGATCTTCTGACATCTGTATTTTGGTACACAGATATTGTGGTAGTAGATTTTGAAACATTTGTATTTTGGTTAACAGATTTTTTTGTAGTAGATCTTGAGATATCTGTATTTTAGTTCATAGATATTTTGGTAGTAGATCTTCTGATATCTGTACTTTGGTAAACATATATTTTGGTAGTAGATATTTTGACATCTGTATTTTGGTACACAGATATTCTGGCAGTAGATATTGAGACATCTGTATTTTGGTTTATTGACATTTCGTTAGTAGATATTGAGGCAACTGTATTTTGGTTCTCATATATTTTGGTAGTAGATATTCTGACATCTGATATTTTGATAGTAGATCTTTTGACATCATTATTTTGGTAAACAGATGTTTTGGTAGTAGATATTGAAACATCTTTTTTCGGTACCCAGATATGTTGGTACTAGATATTGCGACATCTGTATTTTAGTACACAGCTATTTTGGTAGTAGATATTTTGACATCTGTATTTTGGTACACATATGTTTTTGTAGTAGATATTGAAACATCTGTTTTTCTGTACCCAGATATGTTGGTACTAGATATTGAGACATCTGTATTTTGGTGTGCAGATATTTCTGTAGTAGACATTCTGACATCTGTATTTTAGTGCACAGCTATTTTGGTAGTAGATATTCTTCTGACATCTGTATTTTGGTGTGTAGATATTTTGGTAGTAGATATTCTGACATCTGTATTTTGGTACACAGATATTTTGGTAGTAGATCTTCTGACATCTGTATTTTGGTAAACATATATTTTGGTAGTAGATATTCTGACATCTGTATTTTGGTGTGCAGATATTTTGGTAGTAGATATTCTGACATCAGCATTTTGGTGCACAGATATTTTGCTAGTAGATATTGAGTTATCTGTATTTTGGTACACAGATAATTTGTTGGTAGATATTCTGACATCTGTATTTTGGTACACATATATTTTGGTAGTAGATATTGAGATAGCTGTATTTTAGTTCATAGATATTTTGGTAGTACATCTTCTGACATCTGTATTTTGGGAAACATATATTTTGGTAGTAGATATTCTGACATCTGTATTTTGGTACACAGATATTCTGGCAGTAGATATTGAGACAACTGTATTTTGGTTCATTGACATTATGGTAGTAGATATTGAGGCACTTGTATTTTGGTTCACAGATATTTTGGTAGTAGATATTCTGACATCTGATATTTTGATAGTAGATCTTCTGACATCTTTATTTTGGTACACAGATGTTTTGGTAGTAGATATTGAAACATCTTTATTTTGGTGTGCAGATATTTTGGTAGTAGATATTCTGACACCTGCATTTTGGTGCACAGATATTTTGGTAGTAGATATTGAGGCACCTGTATTTTGGCTCACAGATATTTTGGTAGTAGATTTTCTGACATCTGTATTTTGATACACAGATGTTTTGGTACTAGATATTTAGAACTCTGTAGTTTTGGTGTGCAGATATTTCTGTAGTAGACATTCTAACATCTTTATTTTGGTACCCAGATATGTTAGTACTAGATATTGAGACATTCGTATTTTGGTGTGCAGATATTTCTGTAGTAGACATTCTGAAATCTGCATTTTGGTACACAGATATTTTGGTAGTAGATATTTTGACATCTGTATTTTGGTACACAGATGTTTTGGTAGTGGATATTGAAACATCTGTTTTTCGTACCAGATATGTTGGTACTAGCAGATATTTCTGTAGTAGACATTCTGACATCTGTATTTTGGTACACAGATAATTTGGTAGTAGATATTTTGACATCTGTATTTCGGTACACAGATGTTTTGGTAGTAGATATTGAAACATCTGTTTTTCGGTACCCAGATACTGTGGTACTAGATATTGAGACATCTGTATTTTGGTGTGCAGATATTTCTGTAGTAGACATTCTGACATCTGTATTTTGGTAAACAGATATTTTGGTAGTAGATATTCTGACATCTGTATTTTGGTGTGCAGATATTTTGGTAGTAGATATTCTGACATCTGCATTTTGGTGCACAGATATTTTGGTAGTAGATATTGAGACATCAGCATTTTGGTTCATATATATATATATATATATTGGTAGTAGATATTCTGAAATCTGTATTTTGGAACACAGATATTCTGGCAGTAGATATTGAGACATCTGTAGTTTGGCACACAGATATTTTGGTAGTAGATATTGAGGCACCTGCGTTTTAGTTCACAGATGTTCTGGTAGTAGATATTGAGAAAGCTGTATTTTGGTACATAGATGTTTTGGTACTAGATATTGAGAAATCTGTATTTTGGTGTGCAGATATTTCTGTAGTAGACATTCTGACATCTTTATTTTGGTACACAGATATTTTGGTAGTAGATATTCTGACATCTGTATTTTGGTGTGCAGATATTTCTGTAGTAGACATTCTGACATCTGTATTTTGGTACACAGATATGTTGGTAGTATTCTGACATCTGTAGTTTGGTGTGCAGATATTTTGGTAGTAGATATTCTGTTATCTGCATTTTGGTGCACAGATATTTTGCTAGTAGATATTGAGTTATCTGTATTTTGGTACACAGATAATTTGTTGGTAGATCTTCTGACATCTGTATTTTGGTTCACTGATATTTTGGTAGTAGATATTGAAACATTTGTATTTTGGTTAACAGATTTTAGTGTAGTAGATCTTGAGATATCTGTATTTTAGTTCATAGATATTTTGGTAGTAGATCTTCTGACATCTGTACTTTTTGGTAAACGTATATTTTGGTAGTAGATATTCTGACATCTGTATTTTGGTACACAGATATTCTGGCAGTAGATATTGAGACATCTGTATTTTGGTTCATTGACATTTTGGAAAGGGGCGACCACTCGGTCCCCCCGAACGTATGGTGGAGTGCCCCGACCACCCCGGGAAGCCATCTTGGGCGGGAGGCGAGTCTCGGCTGGTATGCCCAAAGCGGCGTAGCCGGGGCGCGCTTTTTCCCGCCCAAGAGTGGGTTGTCCTAGACATTGAAGCCGCCAGCCACGCCCCCGGAGGCGGGTGGAGGCGGGTTTACGCCCGCCCGAAGAGGGATAAAAGGAGCGACAAGCCAAGGAAGCATCCTCTTGTTCCTGTGCTCTGAAGCTGCACCTCCCCGCTGCACGTGAGCTCGAGACGGAACGAAGAGCCAATTTTTGAGCGTTTTAATTTTGTCTTTGTTCTTTCAGAGAATCAGCGTTGGACAATGCCGGGCAAGAAGGTCGGAAAGCGGGTCGGTACCGATCAGATGCTCCGCATGCTCGTGAAAGACATGGCCGAGATGAAGAAACAGATGGCGGCAATGAACGGTGTAGAGGGCCCTAAGCGAGTCGTCGGACCAGCATTGCCGGGAGTAGTCCCTAACGGGAGAGGTAGAAGGGCCAAGAGGGGAGCCACTGGGGGAGAGGCCCCGGTTCCCGAGGCGCCGCCGGTACACCCTGATACACCGACTGAGGCGCCGATCACGGTCCCGAACGAAGGGCGACCAATTCCTGTTGTAGTCACCCCAGTGAATGGGGAGGATATGCCTCCCGAGCTGGCTGCACAGTTGGCAGCATGGTTGGGGAAAGAGAGTGAGGGGGCAATGGCAGATGATGCCAGGGCAGTAATGAGGCAGTTGCGGCAAGCAAGAGAGGCTGCAAAGGCACCATGTCCTTTTGTTCCCCCGCAGGCTCCAGTAGGACAACCCGCAGCGGGCATGAGTTCGGCAGCGACTACGGTCACAGCTTCCGTTTCAGGTAAGCAGCTATTGCCGATTGCGGGGGAGGGGTCAGTACCCTCGAGTAGGGAGAAAGTTGCTCAGCATATTCCGATGGAAATCAAAGAGAGGATATGGGCTGAGAAATATATAAACATGTTTTCTTTATTAACTGATCATTACGAGATTGAGCATGTAAAAATTCAAAAGGTGTTTCTGCACCCGAGTGTTTGGCGCGCCAAGATGGCCGCTTTCAGAGTCGATGAAACGATAGGTAATTGGGGCAGAGCGTTTGGGATATTCACTGCAATTATGGGGGAACGGAGGCCTGAACTGTTGGCCGAGTTACCCGTGTACCAGACACGTATTATGGAGTTTTCTCAGACATATGAGGGTAATCAGTGGTTTTGTTATGATAATATTTTTCGTAAGGCCAAGGAATTCGACACATCTCTGACGTGGGATTGTTACGACTCCATTTCCTGGCAGAAAATGGAGAAATCAGGTATGGCAAAGGCGCCATTGTTGGGTGGGAACGGGGGCGAGTTTTCCCGCCATTCATCGGGGGCGCCCTTTCGGGCGGGATCAGGTAACGAGCACCATTCAAGGTCGAATGGCAATACAGGAAAAAAAGGGGTCTGCTGGAGTTTTAACAGGGGAAAGTGTACAAGGCCCCAGGGGTCATGCAAGTTTAGGCACGAATGTGGGGGGTGTGGACAGTCCTTGCATCCCGAGACCATGTGCAGAGCCAAAACGGGTGATAACGGAAGTAGGGGAAGCGCCAAACAGGTCTGAAATAGTCCGAGGGGCGCCTCTACCTACCCCGGTTGATACCATGGCAATGATTCCTTGGCTCAATGAATACCCGGATCATGTCTCCGCTGGGGTGTTGTGAGACGGTTTTTCATATGGTTTCCGCATCCCAGGGGGGAATTTTCAGGGTAAAGCACAGTGTAGGAACCAACTGTCGGTCCTGCAGAATACGGCGGTGGTACAAGCAAGGATTGGTAAGGAGGTGACCCGGGGTCGGGTTGCCGGACCATTTGACATGCCACCAGTTGCTAATTTTGTTTGTTCACCCTTGGGAGTGGTCCCCAAGAAGGACCCGGGTGAGTTTAGATTGATACACAACTTGTCAGCCCCGAGAGGTCTTTCGGTGAACGATGCGATTGACCCGGAAGTTTGTTCGGTGCGGTACGCATCTTTCGATGAGGCTGTCGCCATGTTGAATCGCCTGGGGCCCGGAGCGCTGATGGCCAAGTCAGACATCGAGTCAGCGTTCCGGTTGCCTCCGGTACACCCAGATGATCAGCGTCTCCTTGGTTTCGTGTTTCAGGGACGCTATTACATGGATAAATGTATGCCAATGGGATGCTCCATATCTTGTGCGTATTTTGAGAAATTCAGTAGTTTTCTGCAATGGACATTCACAAGAATGACAGGGTTTCAGCATGTTATGCATTATCTTGACGATTTTCTGTTCCTGGGGGCAGCCGGGGACCCGGAATGTGCACAAGCTTTAAATGAATTTTGTGGTCTGATGAGTCAGTTTGGTGTGCCATTGGCGCCAGGTAAGACTGTGGGGCCATCTACTTCGCTCGAGTTTCTTGGAATAGAGCTCGATTCCGAAGAGGGTTGCTTCCGGTTGCCCAAAGAAAAGGTAATGAAATTCAGGGCCTCGCTTGAAACATGTATTAGCGAGAATAAGGTAAATTTGCATCAATTACAGCAGGCTGTGGGTCAGTTGAATTTTGCCCTTAGAGTGATACCAATGGCGCGCCCTTTTTCCCGCTCGATTGCACAAGCCATGGTCGGTCTTAAAGAGGGGCACCACCGCACGAGGCTCTCGGCAGAGATTCGCCAGGACATGCGCATTTGGTTGGCAGTCCTGGCGGATTTCAATGGTCGGGTTGTCTGGAATAAGCCGGCGGTGTCCTCCGAGGAGTTGGGGTTGTGGACAGACTCGGCAGGGAGTATAGGCTTTGGCGCCATATTTGGTAATCACTGGTCTGCTCAAAGATGGCCGTCATGGTGGCACGAGGGCGGGCTTACAGGTAACATCGCTTTTCTCGAACTGTTCCCTATTCTGGTGGCCTTGAAAACATGGCCTGAGGGGTTTCGGGATCACTCTGTGGTGTTCTGGTCTGATAACATGACCGTGGTTGAGTGTATCAATAGTCAGGCAGCACGATGCAAATGGATTCTGAGATTGCTCAAAGAAATTGTCTTGCTATGTATGCAATTGAACGTGCTCTTTAGGGCAAGACATGTGCCAGGGGTGCTGAATCAGGCTGCTGATGCGCTTTCTCGTTTCCGTATGCAGGCCTTCTGGGGTTTTCTGCCCACAGCGGACCCGGTGGCGGCACCATTTCCCGAAGCTCTCTGGTCTCTCGGTGCCCCAAACTACAAAACCTCGTGGGAGAGAGTTTAGCACCCAGGACAAGGAAGGCATATGAAGGGGCGTTCCGTTCCTATTGGTCCTTGTTGGGTTCTGCGAGGGGGGGAGTTTTGGGGCCAGGAAGAGTATGTTTTAAAATTTTTGCTGTCTTTACATCAGGCAGGCAAATCGGTAGCTACGGCCCAGAGGCATCGGGCCGCCATTTCCTTTATGGCGCGGGCTCATGGTATCCAGGACCCCACGGCGTCTTTTGTAGTACAGAAAGCGCTGCGTGGGTGGCAACGCCTTGAGGGTCGCAGAGTAGATGAAAGGCACCCGATAAGTCTGGAAAGGTTGGCCCTCTTACTGTCCGTACTCCCTGTGACATGTTCATCTCATTCAGAGACAGTGTTATTCCGGGCCGCTTTTGCATTAGCATTCCATGGGGCTATGCGGGTAAGCGAACTGGTAGCGAAGAACAAGCAGGATACGGGGGGTGGACTGTGCCGAGAGCACATGCAAGTTAAGGGGGAGACGATGATTGTCTCGTTTGCCAGGTCCAAGACCGATCAGGGTGCGATCGGGGACAGTGTAATAGTCCAGCGGATTCCCGGATCTCCCATGTGCCCTGTGGCATGCGTTGAGGAGTATTTGGCGCAGAGGGCGGCATCATGGGGGGGACCTTGCTTAGACATGCTGATGCCACCCCACTGACGAGGTTTCAGTTCCAGCGGGTGCTTGCAATGGCAGTTTCGGCCGCGGGCTTGAACCCGGGCGAGTTTGTGACCCATTCCTTCCGGATAGGGGCTGCTACAGAGGCTACAGCCAGGGGTCTGAGTGTGGAAAAAGTGAAACAGTTGGGGCGTTGGTCCTCGAATTGTTACAAAAGGTATGTGCGGTTGCACATGTTGTGAAGCTGATATCATGTACTCACGCTTCTTGTTTTGTTTGGTTTACAGTGTCGCAAGCTTACGAGGCGGGGCGGACTGTGCAGTCGACCCGACACCTGGGTACCAGCGGTCAAAGATCACCGGCTGAGGAAAGAGTGGTGTGGGTCGTGGGCCACTCATACGTGAGGCGTGCCGCGGACGTATTCAAAGCAGGTGACATGATTCACATGGCTGGGGAATACGGGTACAGGGTGACCTTCTACGGAAGGGGCGGGCTCTGTATTGACCAGTTTCAAACTTTGATGGAGGGTTTGTTAGGGCGGACAAGGTCACCGCCAGCTATAATCATAGTGCATCTTGGGGGCAATGATTTGGTGACCACTGGTCGACGGGTACTTCTCGAGTTGATATTGTCCACTGTAAGTTGGTTGGCGAGAAGGGTTCCGGGGTGCACGATTGCATGGTCCCATATGATTCCACGAAAGGTGTGGCGGGGGGCTAATTCTGTGTCTGCTATAAATCATTCGGTGAAGAAAGTAAATAACAAGCTTGGTAGGCTGTTCCGTACAAGTACATTGCATTCGATTCCTCATGGATGTATCAGGGGGGACCATATGTATCTAGAAGATGGGGTCCATTTGTCCCGGGTGGGGAATTCTTTACTCATAGGAGACCTCGTAGCCTGGTTAAAGAGTTTACAGCATGACCTTTAGGTAGGAGTTTTGTGGGGGGTCCGGATAGCCGGTCAACTATCCGGCCTGTGGCGGTAAGGTCATGATCAGTGAGCAGTAATTGGAAGATCCCTAGGGGGGGGCGTCACCCATTACGGATGGGAGCGCCCGGGGGGAGGTGGCCATTGGCCCCTCAACGGGGAGGCGGTCCCTTCTAAGGATGGGACGCCGAAAGGAAAGGGAAGGCGGTCAAGGCCCCTCCCTGGATAGGAGGGGGTACGGGCCCCTCCTGTGAATTTCCCGGGGCCAGGACATCTGCGACGGCAGATGTGGTAAGTTGTGTGGGGTGGGGAGGGGGGTCTACGCTACCTTCTAGACACCTCACATGAGTCCTCGGACGACCATTAAGATGGCGTCGAGTTAACAGGGGCCCCCGTCAAGTCAAGGGAAATTGGTATGTGCACATGAGGTGCAGTCCTCTGTGCGGCCGCCCCTCACAAGTGAGGGGGGAGTTCTGGTTTAGGGATCTGACACCGGTTACGACCTTGCCGTTGGCCCTTAACGTTAGGATGTACAATTTCAATTTGAAAATGCATTTGTAGGATGTTAGTATCGGCTAGGAGAACCTTTGTATTAGAAATGTGTTAAGGTCAGCCAAAACATCGTAATGTAGAAATGAAATTGTACATGATATGAAACTGTTATTTTAATGTTTTAATTTTGTTTCATATTTTTAATAAATACGGCCGGGAGGGTAACTCCCTCCCGCCTTCCAAAAGTTCAGAACCGTTTCCGTATTCCCATTCTTGGGGATTGTGTTGAGAGGGGGTGGCGGGTATCTCAGCCATATGGAAAGGGGCGACCACTCGGTCCCCCCGAACGTATGGTGGAGTGCCCCGACCCCCCCGGGAAGCCATCTTGGGCGGGAGGCGAGTCTTGGCTGGTATGCCCAAAGCGGCGTAGCCGGGGTGCGCTTTTTCCCGCCCAAGAGTGGGTTGTCCTAGACATTGAAGCCGCCAGCCACGCCCCCGGAGGCGGGTGGAGGCGGGTTTACGCCCGCCCGAAGAGGGATAAAAGGAGCGACAAGCCAAGGAAGCATCCTCTTGTTCCTGTGCTCTGAAGCTGCACCTCCCCGCTGCACGTGAGCTCGGGACGGAACGAAGAGCCAATTTTTGACCCACCCACCAGCCCCTGAGGACAGCAAGTTGTTTTGAAATAAAGTCATTTGACGTGGTAATTGTTTTTCTTACAGGTTGTTCTGAATAAAGTTTGTGATTCGGTATGCAATAAAGTGGATAATTCTTTACAGTATGCTTTATTAAATAAAAGTATTTGCACCAGAGTTGATCAGTGATGTTTTAGAGAGTTCTTACTTTGAATTGCTTAATGTATAATTGTCTTTCTCCTCTTTAGTAATTAGTTTGTCGTATTTATTATTTGGTCGGGCGGTAAGGTCATGATCGGTGAGCAGTAATTGGAAGATCCCTAGGGGGGGGCGTCACCCATTACGGATGGGAGCGCCCGGGGGGAGGTGGCCATTGGCCCCTCAACGGGGAGGCGGTCCCTTCTAAGGATGGGACGCCGAAAGGAAAGGGAAGGCGGTCAAGGCCCCTCCCTGGATAGGAGGGGCTACGGGCCCCTCCTGTGAATTTCCCGGGGCCAGGACATCTGCGACGGCAGATGTGGTAAGTTGTGTGGGGTGGGGAGGGGGGTCTACGCTACCTTCTAGACACCTCACACGAGTCCTCGGACGACCATTAAGATGGCGTCGAGTTAACAGGGGCCCCCATCAAGTCAAGGGAAATTGGTATGTGCACATGAGGTGCAGTCCTCCGTGCGGCCGCCCCTCACAAGTGAGGGGGGAGTTCTGGTTTAGGGATATGACACCGGTTACGACCTTGCCGTTGGCCCTTAACGTTAGGATGTACAATTTCAATTTGAAAATGCATTTGTAGGATGTTAGTATCGGCTAGGAGAACCTTTGTATTAGAAATGTGTTAAGGTCAGCCAAAACATCGTAATGTGGAAATGAAATTGTACATGATATGAAACTAATATTTTAATGTTTTAATTTTGTTTCATATTTTTAATAAATACGGCCGGGAGGGTAACTCCCTCCCGCCTTCCAAAAGTTCAGAACCGTTTCCGTATTCCCATTCTTTGGGATTGTGTTGAGAGGGGGTGGCGGGTATCTCAGCCATATGATAGTAGATATTGAGGCACCTGTATTTTGGTTCACAGATATTTTGGTAGTAGATATTCTGACATCTGATATTTTGATAGTCGATCTTCTGACATCTTTATTTTGGTAAACAGATGTTTTGGTAGTAGATATTGAGACATCTTTTTTCGGTACCCAGATATGTTGGTACTAGATATTGAGACATCTGTATTTTAGTACACAGCTATTTTGGTAGTAGATATTTTGACATCTGTATTTTGGTACACATATGTTTTTGTTGTAGATATTGAAACCTATGTTTTTCTGTACCCAGATATGTTGGTACTAGATATTGAGACATCTGTATTTTGGTGTGCAGATATTTTGGTAGTAGATATTGAGACATCTGTATTTTGGTTCATATATATTTTGGTAGTAGATATTGAAATATCTATATTTTTGTACACAAATATTTTGGTAGTAGATATTGAGACATTTGTATTTTAGTTCATAGATATTTTGTTAGTGGATATTCTGACATCTGTATTTTGGTACACAGATATTTTGGTAGTAGATATTCTGATATCTGTATTTTAGTACACAGATATATCTTAGTAGTAGATAGTGAGATATCTGTATTTTGGTACACAGATATTTTAGTAGTAGATATTGAGACTATTGTATTTTGGTACACAGATGTTTTGGTAGTAGATATTGAAACATCTGTATTTTGCTATACAGATATTTTGGTAGTAGATATTGAGACATCTGTATTTTGGTACACAGATATTTGTGTAGTAGAAATTCTGACATAGGTATTTTGGTACATAGATATTTTGGAAGTAGATATTCTGACGTCTGTATTTTGGTATACAGATAGTTTGGTAGTAGATATTAAGATATCTGTATTTGGGAATTCAAATATTTTGGTAGTAGATATTTTGACGTGTATGTTTGTATACAGCTAATTCAGTAGTTGGTAATTTGACATGTTATTTTGGTACACAGATATTTTGGTAGTAGATATTGAAACATTTGTATTTTGGTTAACATATTTTTTTGTAGTAGATCTTGAGATATCTGTATTTTAGTTCATAGATGTTTTGGTAGTAGATCTTCTGACATCTGTATTTTGTTAAACATATATTTTGGTAGTAGATATTCTGACATCTGTATTTTGGTACACAGATATTCTGGCAGTAGATATTGAGACATCTGTATTTTGGTTCATTGACATTTTGATAGTAGATATTGAGGCACCTGTATTTTAGATCTCGGATATTTTGGTGGTAGATATTCTGACATCTGATATTTTGATAGTAGATCTTCTGACATCTTTATTTTGGTAAACAGATGTTTTGGTAGTAGATATTGAAACATCTTTTTTCGGTACCCATATATGTTGGTACTAGATATTGAGACATCTGTATTTTAGTACACAGCTATTTTGGTAGTAGATATTTTGACATCTTTATTTTGGTACACCGATGTTTTGTAGTAGATATTGAAACATCTGTTTTTCTGTACCCAGAAATGTTGGTACTAGATATTGAGACATCTGTATTTTGGTGTGCAGATATTTCTGTAGTAGACATTCTGACATCTGTATGTTGGTACACAGATATTTTGGTAGTAGATATTCTTCTGACATCTGTATTTTGTTGTGTAGATATTTTGGTAGTAGATATTCTGACATCTGTATTTTGGTACACAGATATTTCGGTAGTAGATCTTCTGACATCTGTATTTTGGTAAACATATATTTTGGTAGTAGATATTCTGACATCTGTATTTTGGTGTGCAGATATTTTGGTAGTAGATATTCTGACATCAGCATTTTGGTGCACAGATATTTTGCTAGTAGATATTGAGTTATCTGTATTTTGGTACACAGATAATTTGTTGGTAGATATTCTGACATCTGTATTTTTGTACACAGATATTTTGGTAGTAGATATTGAGATATCTGTATTTTAGTTCATAGATATTTTGGTAGTACATCTTCTGACATCTGTATTTTGGGAAACATATATTTTGGTAGTAGATATTCTGACATCTGTATTTTGGTACACAGATATTCTGGCAGTAGATATTGAGACAACTGTATTTTGGTTCATTGACATTTTGGTAGTAGATATTGAGGCACGTGTATTTTGGTTCTCAGATATTTTGGTAGTAGATATTCTGACATCTGATATTTTGATATTAGATCTTCTGACATCTTTATTTTGGTACACAGATGATTTGGTAGTAGATATTGAAACATCTGTATTTTGGTGTGCAGATATTTTGGTAGTAGATATTCTGACATCTGCATTTTGGTTGATATATATTTTGGTAGTAGATATTCTGAAATCTGTATTTTGGTACACAGATATTCTGGCAGTAGATATTGAGACATCTGTATTTTGGTTCATTGACATTTTGGTAGTAGATATTCTGACATCTGTATTTTGGTACACAGATATTTTGGTAGTAGATATTGAGGCACCTGTATTTTGGTTCACAGATATTTTGGTAGTAGATATTCTGACATCTGTATTTTGGCACACAGATGTTTTGGTAGTAGATATTGAAACATCTGTTTTTCGGTACACAGATATGTTGGTACTAGATATTGAGAAATCTGTATTTTGGTGTGCAGATATTTCTGTAGTAGACATTCTGAAATTTGCATTTTGGTACACATATATTTTGGTAGTGGATATTTTGACATCTGTATTTTGGTACACAGATGTTTTGGTAGTGGATATTGAAACATCTGTTTTTCGGTACCCAGATATGTTCGTACTAACAGATATTTCTGTAGTAGACATTCTGACATCTGTATTTTGGAACACAGACATTTTGGTAGTAGATATTTTGACATCTGTATTTCGGTACACAGATGTTTTGGTAGTAGATATTGAAACATCTGTTTTTCGGTACCCAGATACTGTGGTACTAGATATTGAGACATCTGTATTTTGGTGTGCAGATATTTCTGTAGTAGATATTCTGACATCTGTATTTTGGTACACAGATATTTTGGTAGTAGATATTCTGACATCTGTATTTTGGTGTGCAGATATTTTGGTAGTAGATATTCTGACATCTGCATTTTGGTGCACAGATATTTTGGTAGTAGATATTGAGACATCTGCATTTTGGTTCATATATATATATATATATTGGTAGTAGATATTCTGACATCTGTGTTATGGAACACAGATATTCTGGCAGTAGATATTGAGACATCTGTATTTTGGTACACAGATATTTTGTTAGTAGATATTGAGGCACCTGTTTTGGTTCACAGATATTTTGGTAGTAGATATTCTGACATCTGTATTTTGGTGTGCAGATATTTCTATAGTAGACATTCTGACATCTTGATTTTGGTACACAGATATTTTGGTAGTAGATATTTTGACATCTGTATTTTGGTGTGCAGATATTTCTGTAGTAGACATTCTGACATCTGTATTTTGGTACACAGATATTTTTGGTAGTATTCTGACATCTGTAGTTTGGTGTGCAGATATTTTGGTAGTAGATATTCTGACATCTGCATTTTGGTGCACAGATATTTTGCTAGTAGATATTGAGTTATCTGTATTTTGGTACACAGATAATTTGTTGGTAGATCTTCTGACATCTGTATTTAGGTACACAGATATTGTGGTAGTAGATATTGAAACATTTGTATTTTGGTTAACAGATTTTTTTGTAGTAGATCTTGAGATATCTGTATTTTAGTTAATAGATATTTTGGTAGTAGATCTTCTGATATCTGTACTTTGGTAAACATATATTTTGGTAGTAGATATTTTGACATCTGTATTTTGGTACACAGATATTCTGGCAGTAGATATTGAGACATCTGTATTTTGGTTTATTGACATTTTGTTAGTAGATATTGAGGCACCTGTATTTTGGTTCTCAGATATTTTGGTAGTAGATATTCCGACATCTGATATTTTGATAGTAGATCTACTGACATCTTTATTTGGTAAACAGATGTTTTGGTAGTAGATATTGAAACATCTTTTTTCGGTACCCAGATATGTTGGTACTAGATATTGAGACATCTGTATTTTAGTACACAGCTATTTTGGTAGTAGATATTTTGACATCTGTCATTTGGTACACAGATGTTTTTGTAGTAGATATTGAAACATCTGTTTTTCTGTACCCAGATATGTTGGTACTAGATATTGAGACATCTGTATTTTGGTGTGCAGATATTTCTGTAGTAGACATCCTGACATCTGTATTTTAGCGCACAGCTATTTTGGTAGTAGATATTCTTCTGACATCTGTATTTTTGCTGTGTAGATATTTTGGTAGTAGATATTCTGACATCTGTATTTTGGTACACAGATATGTTGGTAGTAGATCTTCTGACATCTGTATTTTGGTAAACATATATTTTGGTAGTAGATATTCTGACATCTGTATTTTGGTGTGCAGATATTTTGGTAGTAGATATTCTGACATCAGCATTTTGGTGCACAGATATTTTGTTAGTAAATATTGAGTTATCTGTATTTTGGTACACAGATAATTTGTTGGTAGATATTCTGACATCTGTATTTTGGTACACATATATTTTGGTAGTAGATATTGAGATAGCTGTATTTTAGTTCATAGATATTTTGGTAGTACATCTTCTGACATCTGTATTTTGGGAAACATATATTTTGGTAGTAGATATTCTGACATCTGTATGTTGGTACACAGATATTCTGGCAGTAGATATTGAGACAACTGTATTTTGGTTCATTGACATTTTGGTAGTAGATATTGAGGCACTTGTATTTTGGTTCTCAGATATTTTGGTAGTAGATATTCTGACATCTGATATTTTGATAGTAGATCTTCTGACATCTTTATTTTGGTACACAGATGATTTGGTAGTAGATATTGAAACATCTGTATTTTGGTGTGCAGATATTTTGGTAGTAGATTTGATTTTCAAGCCGTTGGCTTAGAACAACGAGTCTCCTCAGCCACCCACCAAGCCGGTCACATCTTGGATGGATTATTCACTAATAACGTATGTATAAATCAACCTATGATGATGCCACTCACCTGGACTGATCACTCGGCAGTCATATTCTCTATATTAATTAGGAAACGTAAACACTGCTTACCATCTACACGCTCACAAATTAAATGTCGGGACTGGAAAAATATTGACCATCATGTTTTTAATAATGTACTTAAAGCCACTAAATGCAAAGAATCAAATGACCCAGGTGAAGCTTCCTATAACTACGTGCGCTGGTTGAACAACGCACTAGATTATGTGGCACCTGTAAAAAAACTGCAGCCTAACCGTAACAAACCTTCAGCTCCTTGGTTCTCCGAACTACTAAGGCTCGAGAGACAAAAGTGTCGTAATCTAGAGAGACGCTGGCGTAGGAACTACGACAACAACGATAAAGAGAGATATAAGACAGCCATGCAAAACTACAAAAAACTTCTTACTAAGGAAAAATGTAATTTTTACACCAAACAAATAGAATCAGCTCAAAATTCGAGCAAACAATTATTCCAGGTGGTAAAAAAGCTATCTAACCCCATGGTTCCTGACTCCATAGAACCTTCTCAAGCTTTTTGTAATGAAATAGCTGATTCTTTTAAAGGAAAAGTAACAGACATCTTTAATAATTTTACAAAAAAAACTTCTGATGCTACAGCAGATCTAGCTGCTCCTTATATACCTACCAGACCTACCCTGGAATCATTCTCCTCACTCTCTCAAGCATCTATAGAGGAAATTATGAATGCGGTCAAATCAGGATCTCCTATGGACTCGTGCCCTCCAAGCATTCTTAAATTAGCATCTGATCAGGTAGCCCCGGTGCTTACTCACATCTGCAACACGATGTTCCAGACAGGAGATTACCCAAAAGTCTGGAAGAAAGTCATCGTGAAGCCTCTTCTAAAAAAATCAACTCTAAACCCAGCAGAGCTAAAAAGCTATCGACCCATTGCCTCGCTTCCTTATCCTTCTAAGGTATTTGAGAAAGCAATGAATTTACAACTTTCAAGCTTTGTTGATAACAACAACCTACTAGATGAGACCCAATTTGGGTTTAGAAAGGGGCACGGCACCGAAACCGCCCTGATAAAGGCAACTGAAGAAGTTAGAATAATTCTAGATCAAGGCGGCACAGCAATTTTGATACTTTTAGATCTTTCGGCTGCCTTCGACACGGTCGATCATAACATCTTGATCGACCGTGTAGATGCCATGGGCATCCAAGGCAAAGCTAAGACTCGTCTGGCATCTTTTTTATCAGATAGAGAACAGTCTGTGAAATTGGGTAGCTACTATTCGCCTGATTTCACTCTGCCTTGTGGAGTTCCTCAGGGCTCCTCGCTAAGTCCGACGCTTTTTAATATCTATGTATCGGACTTAGCGAGGGTGATCAAGTCATTCGGCATAGGAATAACATCATACGCCGATGACACTCAATTAGTCCTGGCTATTCACAGGAACGGAGCTGCAGTGGCCGCGAATTTCCAGGAAGGTATGAGAGCGATTTGCACCTGGATGGACCAGAACTGCTTAAAGCTAAATTCCGACAAGACGGAAGTCATGCTTTTTGGCAATTGGACCCCGTCTTGGTCACCAGCCTGGTGGCCAGCAGAGCTGGGAGATCCACCTCTTCCGGTGCCTAAAGTTAGGAACCTCGGAGTTCTATTTGATAATAGACTTACTTTCCTTAGCCATGCCAACGCAGTGGTTTCAGCGTCCTTTTATACCTTGAGAATGGTAAAGAAGCTTCTCCCGTTTCTCCCTCCAAACTCAGGTAAAACTCTAATGTCTACGCTAGTCCTTTCAAAAATTGATTATTGCAATGGACTATGGCTAAATGCACAGGAACAAGTCATGAACAAATTACAACTAGTGCAAAATGCTGCGGCAAGAATCCTAACAGGTACACCCACATTTTCGTCCATCTCACCCATTATTCGCCAACTTCATTGGCTGCCTGTCAGAAGCCGCACAAAGTTTAAGGCTTTGTGCATTGTTTATAAAACATTGCACAGTACCGGACCGGACTTCCTAAAAAAATCCGTCACTTTCCACAAACCCAATCGCTCCTTACGCTCTGCGGCATCTCAGCTACTTGATATTCCACGCATGAGGAAAGCAACATGGGGTGACAAACGCTTCACAGTTGCTGCCTCTAAATTGTGGAATCAGCTCCCCCTTAATATCAGATCTAGCTCTTCCTTACTTATATTTCGTAAGTACATAAAAACTTGGCTTTTTAACCAGTGAGCTTTTGTAGGAGCCCTCTGTAATCTTAACGAACTCTAGCGCCGAGACACCGAAAGGTATTTGTGCGCTCTAGAAATTTTATAAATAAATAAATAAATAGATATTCTGACATCTGCATTTTGATGCACAGATATTTTGGTAGTAGATATTGAGACATCTGCATTTTGGTTGATATATATTTTGGTAGTAGATATTCTGAAATCTGTATTTTGGTACACAGATATTCTGGCAGTAGATATTGAGACATCTGTATTTTGGTTCGTTGACATTTTGGTAGTAGATATTCTGACATCTGTATTTTGGTACACAGATATTTTGGTAGTAGATATTGAGGCACCTGTATTTTGGTTCACAGATATTTTGGTAGTAGATATTCTGACATCTGTATTTTGGTACACAGATGTTTTGGTAGTAGATATTGAGACCTCAGTATTTTTGGTGCACATATAGGGGGTCATTAGGATCGCAGACGGACTTAAGTCCGTCCGCGACCCCTGAGTAGGAGGGAACGTCCGCATGGGCTGCGGCGTTCCCTTTGTGCAGATTCGGATGTGACCACCAGGGTGGCGGTCACATCCTCTATTTTTAACATTGCGGCGGGTGGAGCTTCAAGCTGCACCCGCAGCAATGTTAAAAATGCACGCATTGCATTTGTATGAAGAAAGTGGCAGGCACTGCGCGGTGCCTGCCGCTTACTGCATACAAATGCAGGGGGGTACCATAGGTACCCCCCCTGTGCACCCCCCACCCCCCACCTTCACCTAGGGGGCCCGCAACAGGCCCCCGCAGTGAAGTTACACATGCTTTTCCACGGCGGAAAAGCAGCTGCGGAAAAGCATGTTTCCAAGCACATCCTAATCTGGCTGACGGTGTCTGAGAGACACCTTCACCATATTAGTGCTTTTCCGCCGCGGTTGTAAGCCAATATTGAGACATCTGTATTTTGGTACTCAGATATTTTGGTAGTAGATATTGAGACATCTTCATTTTGGTTCATATATATTTTGGTAGTAGATATTCGGACATCTGTATTTTGGTATGCAGTTATTTTGGTAGTAGATATTAAGACATCTGTATTTTAGTTCATAGATATTTTGGTAGTAGATATTGAAACATATATATTTTGGTATACATATATTTTATAAGTAGACATTGAGATATCTGTATTTTGAAATACATATATTTTGGAAGTCGATATTTTGACGTGTATTTTGGTATACTGCTAATTTTGTAGTAGGTAATTCGACATGGATATTTTGGTACACAGATATTTTTGTAGTAGATATTCTGACATCTGTACTTTGGTACACAGATATTTTGCTAGTAGATATTGAGACCTCTGTATTTTGGCACATATATATTTTGCTAGTAGATATTGAGACCTCGGTATTTTGGCACACATATATTTTGCTAGTAGATATTGAGATGTCAGTATTTAGAAACACAGATATTTTGCTAGTAGATATTCTGACATCTGTATTTTGGTACACAGATATTTTGTTAGTAGATATTGAGACCTCAGTATTTTGGTGCACATATAGGGGGTCATTAGGATCGCGGACGGACTTAAGTCCGTCCGCGACCCCTGAGTAGGAGGGAACGTCCGCATGGGCTGCGGTGTTCCCTTTGTGCAGATTAGGATGTGACCGCCAGGGTGGCGGTCACATCCTCTATTTTTAACATTGCGGCGGGTGGAGCTTCAAGCTGCACCCGCAGCAATGTTAAAAATGCACGCATTGCATTTGTATGAAGAAAGTGGCAGGCACCGCGCGGTGCCTGCCGCTTACTGCATACAAATGCAGGGGGGTACCATAGGTACCCCCCATGTGCACCCCCCACCCCCCCTTCACCCAGGGGGCCCGCAACAGGCACACGCAGTGAAGTTACACATGCTTTTCCACGGCGGAAAAGCAGCCACGGAAAAGTATGTTTCCAAGCACATCCTAATCTGGCTGACGGTGTCCGAGAGACACCTTCACCATATTAGTGCTTTTCCGCCGCGGTTGTAAGCCAACCGCGGAGGAAAAGCTGCGGACGGAAACCAGGACCCACCAGCCATCCTAATGTGGCGGTGGGTCTTGGTGGGTCCGCAGAGGATTTTCCGCATCCTCCAGGCCGGCGGTGGCTTCCGCCGGTGCGGATGATGCGGAAATTTCTCCATCCTAATCAGCCCCACAGTTTGTTAGTGGATATTCTGACATTTGTATTTTGGTACACAGATATTTTGCTAGTAGACATTCTGACATCTGTATTTTGGTACACATATATTTTGTTAGTACATATTGAGATGTATGTCTTTTGGTACACAGATATTTTGGTAGTAGATATTCTGACATCTGTATTTTGGTACACATATATTTTGCTAGTAGATATTCTGACATCTGTATTTTGATACACATATATTTTGTTAGTAGATATTGAGACAAATGTATCTTAGAATACAAATACTTTGTTAGTAGATATTCTGACATCTGTATTTTGGTACACATATATTTTGGAAGTAGATATGCTGACATCTGTATTTTGGTGCACAGATATTTTGGTAGTAGATATTCTGACATCTGTATTGAGGTACACAGATGTGTTTGTAATATATATTCTGACACCTATATTTTGGTACACAGATATTTTGTTAGTACATATTGAGACATCTGTATTTTGGTAGAAGGATATTTTGTTGGTCGATATTGAGACATCTGTATTTTGGTACTCAGATATTTTGGTAGTAGATATTGAGACATTTTCATTTTGGTTCATATATATTTTGGTAGTAGATATTCTGACATCTGTATTTTGGTAAACAGATATTTTGTTAGTACATATTGAAACGTCTGTATTTTGGTACACAGATATTTTGTTGGTCGATATTGAGACATCTGTATTTTGGTACTCAGATATTTTGGTACAAGATATTGAGACATCTGTATTTTGGTGTGCAGATATTTCTGTAGTAGACATTCTGACATCTGTATTTTGGTACACAGATATTTTGGTAGTAGATATTCTGACATCTGTATTTTGGTGTGCAGATATTTTGCTAGTAGATATTGTGATGTCAGTATTTTGGTACACAGATATTTTGCTAGTAAATATTCTGACATCTGTATTTTGGTACACAGATATGTTGGTAGTAGATATTCTGACATCTGTATTTTGGTACACAGATATTTTGTTCGTACATATTGAGATATTCGTATTTTGGTACACAATTATTTTGGTAGTAGATATTCTGACATCTGTATTTTGGTACACATATATTTTGCTAGTAGATATTGAGACATATGTATCTTGGAATACAAATACTTTGTTAGTAGATATTCTGACATCTGTATTTTGGTACACATATATTTTGGAAGTAGATATGCTGACATCTGTATTTTGGTGCACATATATTTTGGTAGTAGATATTCTGACATCTGTATTGAGGTACACAGATGTGTTTGTAATATATATTCTGACACCTATATTTTGGTACACAGATATTTTGTTAGTACATATTGAGACATCTGTATTTTGGTAGAAGGATATTTTGTTGGTCGATATTGAGACATCTGTATTTTGGTACTCAGATATTTTGGTAGTAGATATTGAGACATTTTCATTTTGGTTCATATATATTTTGGAAGTAGATATTCTGACATCTGTATTTTGGTAAACAGATATTTTGTTAGTACATAAAGAAACGTCTGTATTTTGGTACACAGATATTTTGTTGGTCGATATTGAGACATCTGTATTTTGGTACACAGATATGTTGGTAGTATTCTGACATCTGTATTTTGGTACACATATATTTTGCTAGTAGATATTGAGACATATGTATCTTGGAATACAAATACTTTGTTAGTAGATATTCTGACATCTGTATTTTGGTACACATATATTTTGGAAGTAGATATGCTGACATCTGTATTTTGGTGCACAGATATTTTGGTAGTAGATATTCTGACATCTGTATTGAGGTACACAGATGTGTTTGTAATATATATTCTGACACCTATATTTTGGTACACAGATATTTTGTTAGTACATATTGAGACGTCTGTGTTTTGGTAGAAAGATATTTTGTTGGTCGATATTGAGAGATCTGTATTTTGGTACTCAGATATTTTGGTAGTAGATATTGAGACATTTTCATTTTCGTTCATATATATTTTGGTAGTAGATATTCTGACATCTGTATTTTGGTAAACAGATATTTTTTTAGTACATATTGAAACGTCTGTATTTTGGTACACGGATATTTTGTTGCTCGATATTGAGACATCTGTATTTTGGTACTCAGATATTTTGGTACTAGATATTGAGACATTGGTATTTTGGTGTGCAGATATTTCTGTAGTAGACATTCTGACATCTGTATTTTGGTACACAGATATTTTGGTAGTAGATATTCTGACATCTGTATTTTGGTGTGCAGATATTTTGCTAGTAGATATTGAGACCTCAGTATTTTGGTACACATATATTTTGCTAGTAGATATTCTGACATCTGTATTTTGGTACACAGATATTTTGTTAGTACATATTGAGATGTATGTATTTTGGTACATAGCTATTTTGTTAGTAGATATTGAGACCTCTGTATTTTGGTACACAGATATTTTGCTAGTAGATATTGAGACCTCTGTATTTTGGCACACATATTTTTTGCCAGTAGATATTGAGACCTCAGTATTTTGGTGCACATATAGTTTGCTAGTAGATATTCTGACATTTGTATTTTGGTACACAGATATTTTGCTAGTAGATATTCTGACATTTGTATTTTGGTACACAGATATTTTGTTAGTACATATTGAGATGTATGTATTTTGGTACACAGATATTTTGGTAGTAGATATTCTGACATCTGTATTTTGGTACACATATATTTTGCTAGTAGATATGACAACTATATTTTGGTACACATATATTTTGTTAGTAAATATTGAGACATATGTATCTTGGAATACAAATACTTTGTTAGTAGATATTCTGACATCTGTATTTTGGTACACATATATTTTGGAAGTAGATATTCTGACATCTGTATTTTGGTACACAGATATTTTGGTAGTAGATATTATGACATCTGTATTGAGGTACACAGATGTTTTTGTGATATATGTTCTGACACCCGTATTTTGGTACACAGATATTTTGTTAGTACATATTGAGACTTCTGTATTTTGGTACAAAGATATTTTGGTAGTAGATATTGAGACATCTGTATCTTAGAATACAAATACTTTGTTAGTAGATATTCTGACATCTGTATTTTGGTACACATATATTTTGGAAGTAGATATGCTGACATCTGTATTTTGGTGCACAGATATTTTGGTAGTAGATATTCTGACATCTGTATTGAGGTACACAGATGTGTTTGTAATATATATTCTGACACCTATATTTTGGTACACAGATATTTTGTTAGTACATATTGAGACATCTGTATTTTGGTAGAAGGATATTTTGTTGGTCGATATTGAGACATCTGTATTTTGGTACTCAGATATTTTGGTAGTAGATATTGAGACATTTTCATTTTGGTTCATATATATTTTGGTAGTAGATATTCTGACATCTGTATTTTGGTAAACAGATATTTTGTTAGTACATATTGAAACGTCTGTATTTTGGTACACAGATATTTTGTTGGTCGATATTGAGACATCTGTATTTTGGTACTCAGATATTTTGGTACTAGATATTGAGACATTGGTATTTTGGTGTGCAGATATTTCTGTAGTAGACATTCTGACATCTGTATTTTGGTACACAGATATTTTGGTAGTAGATATTCTGACATCTGTATTTTGGTGTGCAGATATTTTGCTAGTAGATATTGAGACCTCAGTATTTTGGTACACATATATTTTGCTAGTAGATATTCTGACATCTGTATTTTGGTACACAGATATTTTGTTAGTACATATTGAGATGTATGTATTTTGGTACATAGCTATTTTGTTAGTAGATATTGAGACCTCTGTATTTTGGTACACAGATATTTTGCTAGTAGATATTGAGACCTCTGTATTTTGGCACACATATTTTTTGCCAGTAGATATTGAGACCTCAGTATTTTGGTGCACATATAGTTTGCTAGTAGATATTCTGACATTTGTATTTTGGTACACAGATATTTTGCTAGTAGATATTCTGACATTTGTATTTTGGTACACAGATATTTTGTTAGTACATATTGAGATGTATGTATTTTGGTACACAGATATTTTGGTAGTAGATATTCTGACATCTGTATTTTGGTACACATATATTTTGCTAGTAGATATGACAACTGTATTTTGGTACACATATATTTTGTTAGTAGATATTGAGACATATGTATCTTGGAATACAAATACTTTGTTAGTAGATATTCTGACATCTGTATTTTGGTACACATATATTTTGGAAGTAGATATTCTGACATCTGTATTTTGGTACACAGATATTTTGGTAGTAGATATTATGACATCTGTATTGAGGTACACAGATGTTTTTGTGATATATGTTCTGACACCCGTATTTTGGTACACAGATATTTTGTTAGTACATATTAAGACTTCTGTATTTTGGTACAAAGATATTTTGGTAGTAGATATTGAGACATCTGTATTTTGGTGTGCAGATATTTTGGTAGTAGACATTCTGACATCTGTATTTTGGTACACAGATATTTTGGTAGTTGATATTCTGACATCTGTATTTTGGTGTGCAGATATTTTGCTAGTAGATATTCTGACATCTGTATTTTGGTACACAGATATTTTGTTAGTACATATTGAGATGTATGTTTTTTGGTACACAGCTATTTTGTTAGTAGATATTGAGACCTCTGTATTTTGGTTCACAGATATTTTGCTATTAGATATTGAGACCTCTGTATTTTGGCACACATATATTTTGCCAGTAGATATTGAGACCTCAGTATTTTGGTGCACATATAGTTTGCTAGTAGATATTCTGACATTTGTATTTTGGTACACAGATATTTTGCTAGTAGATGTTCTGACATTTGTATTTTGGTACACAGATATTTTGTTAGTACATATTGAGATGTATGTATTTTGGTACACAGATATTTTGGTAGTAGATATTCTGAAATCTGTATTTTGGTGCACAGATATTTTGTTAGTACATATTGAGATGTATGTATTTTGGTACACAGATATTTTGGTAGTAGATATTCTGACATCTGTATTTTGGTACACATATATTTTGCTAGTAGATATTATGACAACTGTATTTTGGTACACATATATTTTGTTAGTAGATATTGAGACATATGTACCTTGGAATACAAATACTTTGTTAGTAGATATTCTGACATCTGTATTTTGGTACACATATATTTTGGAAGCAGATATTCTGACATCTGTTTTTTGGTACACAGATATTTTGGTAGTAGATATTATGACATCTGTATTGAGGTACACAGATGTTTTTGTGCTATATATTCTGACACCCGTATTTTGGTACACAGATATTTTGTTAGTACATATTGAGACGTCTGTATTTTGGTACAAAGATATTTTGTTGGTCGATATTGAGACATCTGTATTTTGGTACTCAGATATTATGGTACTAGATATTGAGACATCTATATTTTGGTGTGCAGATATTTCTGTAGTAGACATTCTGACATCTGTATTCTGGTATACAGATATTTTGGTAGCAGATATATTGACATCTGTATTTTGGTACACAGATGTTTTGGTAGAAGATATTGAAACATCTGTTTTTCGGTGCCCAGATATTTTGGTACTAGATTTGAGACATCTGTATTTTGGTGTGCAGATATTTTGGTAGTAGATATTGAGACATTTTCATTTTTGTTCATATATATTTTGGTAGTAGATATTCTGACATCTGTATTTTGGTAAACAGATATTTTGTTAGTACATATTGAAACGTATGTATTTTGGTACACAGATATTTTGTTGGTCGATATTGAGACATCTGTATTTTGGTACTCAGATATTTTGGTACTAGATATTGAGACATCTGTATTTTGGTGTGCAGATATTTCTGTAGTAGACATTCTGACATCTGTATTTTCGTACACAGATATTTTGGTAGTAGATATTCTGACATCTGTATTTTGGTGTGCAGATATTTTGCTAGTAGATATTCTGACATCTGTATTTTGGTACACAGATATTTTGTTAGTACATATTGAGATGTATGTATTTTGGTACACAGCTATTTTGTTAGTAGATATTGAGACCTCTGTATTTTAGTTCACAGATATTTTGCTATTAGATATTGAGACCTCTGTATTTTGGCACACATATATTTTGCCAGTAGATATTGAGACCTCAGTATTTTGGTGCACATATAGTTTGCTAGTAGATATTCTGACATTTGTATTTTGGTACTCAGATATTTTGCTAGTAGATATTCTGACATTTGTATTTTGGTACACAGATATTTTGTTAGTACATATGGAGATGTATGTATTTTGGTACACAGATATTTTGGTAGTAGATATTCTGACATCTGTATTTTGGTACACATATATTTTGCTAGTAGATATTATGACAACTGTATTTTGGTACACATATATTTTGTTAGTAGATATTGAGACATATGTATCTTGGAATACAAATACTTTGTTAGTAGATATTCTGACATCTGTATTTTGGTACACATATATTTTGGAAGTAGATATTCTGACATCTGTATTTTGGTACAAAGAAATTTTGGTAGTAGATATTATGACATTGTATTGAGGTACACAGATGTTTTTGTGATATATATTCTGACACCCGTATTTTGGTACACAGATATTTTGTTAGTACATATTGAGATGTCTGTATGTTGGTACAAAGATATTTTGTTGGTCGATATTGAGACATCTGTATTTTGGTACTCAGATATTTTGGTACTAGATATTGAGACATCTGTATTTTGGTGTGCAGATATTTCTGTAGTAGACATTCTGACATCTGTATTCTGGTATACAGATATTTTGGTAGCAGATATATTGACATCAGTATTTTGGTACACAGATGTTTTGGTAGTAGATATTGAAACATCTGTTTTTCGGTACCCTGATATCTTGGTACTAGATTTGAGACATCTGTATTTTGGTGTGCAGATATTTCTGTAGTAGACATTCTAACATCTGTATTTTGGTACACAGATATTTTGGAAGTAGATATTCTGAAATCTGTATTTTGGTACACATATATTTTGGTACTAGATATTCTGACATCTGTATTGAGGTACACAGATATGTTTGTAATATATATTCTGACACCTGTATTTTGGTACACAGATATTTTGTAAGTACATATTGAGTGAGACGTCTGTATTTTGGTACAAATATATTTTGTTGGTTGATATTGAGACATCTGTATTTTGGTTTATAGATATTTTGGTAGTAGATATTGAAACATCTATATTTTGGTATACATATATTTTGGTAGTAGATATTGAGATATCTGTATTTTGAAATACATATATTTTGGAAGTCGATATTTTGACGTTTATTTTGGTATACAGCTAATTTTGTAGTAGGTAATTTGACATGCGTATTTTGGTACACAGATATTGTTTGTAATAGATATTCTGACATCTGTATTTTGGTACACATATATTTTGCTAGTAGATATTGAGAACTCTGTATTTTGGCATACATATATTTTGCTAGTCGATATTGAGACCTCTGTATTTTGGAACACATATATTTTGCTAGTCGATATTGAGACATCAGTATTTTGGTACACAGACATTTTGTTGGTCGATATTGAGACATCTGTATTTTGGTACTCTGATATTTTGGTAGTAGATTTTGTAACAACTGTATTTTGGTATACAGATATTTTGGTAGTTAATATTTGGACATCTGTATTTTGGAATATATATATTTTCTGAGAAGATATTTTTTAATCTGTAATTTGATACACAAATATTTTTGTGGTAGATATTCTGACATCTGTATTTTGGTACACAGATATTTTTGTAGTGGATATTCTAATGTCTGTATTTTGGAAAATATATATTTTGGTAGTGGATATTTTTCATCTGTATTTTGGTACACAGCTATTTTGTTAGCAGATATTCTGACACTGGATTTTGGTACCTAGATATTGTGGTAGTAGATATTGAGACATCTGTATTTTGGAACACGGATATTTTGTTAGTAGATATTCTGACATCTGTATTTTGGTACACAGATATTTTGTCAGTAGATATTGAGACATCTGTATCTTGGAACACAAATATTTTGGTAGTAGATATTCTGACATCGGCATTTTGGTACACAGATATTTTGGTAGTAGATATTCTGACATCTGCATTGAGGTACACAGATGTTTTTGTAATATATATTCTGACACCTGTATTTTGGTACACAGATATTTTGCTAGTAGATATTGAGACCTCTGTATTTTGACACATATATTTTGCTAGTAGATATTGAGACCTCAGTATTTTGGTGCACATATAGTTTGCTAGTAAATATTCTGACATTTGTATTTTGGTACACAGATATTTTGCTAGTAGACATTCTGACATCTGTATTTTGCTACACAGATATTTTGTTAGCACATATTTAGATGTATGTATTTTGGTACACAGATATTTTGGTAGTAGATATTCTGACATCTGTATTTTGGTACACATATATTTTGCTAGTAGATATTCTGACATCTGTATTTTGGTACACAGATATTTTGTTAGTAGATATTGAGACCTCTGTATTTTGGTACACAGATATTTTGCTAGTAGATATTGAGACCTCTGTATTTTGGCACACATATATTTTGCCAGTAGATATTGAGACCTCAGTATTTTGGTGCACATATAGTTTGCTAGTAGATATTCTGACATTTGTATTTTGGTACACAGATATTTTGCTAGTAGATATTCGGACATTTGTATTTTGGTACACAGATATTTTGTTAGTACATATTGAGTTGTATGTTTTTTGGTACACAGATATTTTGGTAGTAGATATTCTGACATCTGTATTTTGGTACACATGTATTTTGCTAGTAGATATTCTGACATCTGTATTTTGGTACACATATATTTTGGAATTAGATATTCTGACACCTGTATTTTGGTAAACAGATATTTTGTTAGTACATATTGAAACAGCTGTATTTTAGTAAACAGATATTTTGTAGTTCGATATTGAGACATCTGTATTTTGGGACTCAGATATTTTGATAGTAGATATTGAGCCATCTTCATTTTGGTTCATATATATTTTGGTAGTAGATATTCTGACATCTGTATTTTGGTACTCAGATATTTTGGTAGTAGATATTGAATCATCTGTTTTTTAGTTCATAGATATTTTAGTAGTAGATATTGAAACATCTATATTTTGGTATACATATATTTTGGTAGTAGATATTTTGACGTGTATTTTTGTGTAAAGCTAGTTCTGTAGTGGGTAATTTGACATGTGTATTTTGGTACAGAGATATTTTGGTAGTAGATTTTGTAACAACTGTATTTTGGTATACAGATATTTTGGTAGTTATTATTTTGACATCTGTATTTTGGAATATATATATTTTCTGAGAAGATATTTTTTCATCTGTAATTTGATACACAGATATTTTTGTAGTAGATATTCTGACATCTATATTTTGGTACACAGATATTTTTGTAGTGGATATTCTGATGTCTGTATTTTGGAAAATATATATTTTGGTAGTGGATATTTTTTCATCTGTATTTTGGTACACAGCTATTTTGTTAGCAGATATTCTGACATCTGGATTTTGGTACCTAGATATTTTGTCAGTAGATATTGAGACATCTGTATCTTGGAACACAAATATTTTGGTAGTAGATATTCTGACATCGGCATTTTGGTACACAGATATTTTGGTAGTAGATATTCTGACATCTGCATTGAGGTACACAGATGTTTTTGTAATATATATTCTGACACCTGTATTTTGGTACACATATATTTTGCTAGTAGAAATTGAGACCTCAGTATTTCGGTGCACATATAGTTTGCTAGTAAATATTCTGACATTTGTATTTTGGTACACAGATATTTTGCTAGTAGACATTCTGACATCTGTATTTTGCTACACAGATATTTTGTTAGTAGACAATCTGACATCTTTATATTGGTACACAGATATTTTGTTAGTACATATTGAGATGCATGTATTTTGGTACACAGATATTTCAGTAGTAGATATTCTGACATCTGTATTTTGGTACACATATATTTTGCTAGTAGATATTCTGACATCTGTATTTTGGTACACAGATATTTTGTTAGTAGATATTGAGACCTCAGTATTTTGGTGCACATATAGTTTGCTATTAGATATTCTGACATTTGTATTTTGGTACACAGATATTTTGCTAATAGATATTCTGACATTTTTATTTTGGGACACAGATATTTTGTTAGTACATATTGAGATGTATGTATTTTGGTCCACAGATATTTTGGTAGTAGATATTCTGACATCTGTATTTTGGTAGACAGATATTTTGTTAGTACATATTGAGATGTATGTATTTTGGTACACAGATATTTTGGTAGTAGATATTCTGACATCTGTATTTTGCTACACATAAATTTTGCTAGTAGATATTATGACATCTGTATTTTGGTACACATATATTTTGTTAGTAGATATTGAGACATATGTATCTTGGAATACAAATACTTAGTTAGTAGATATTCTGACATCTGTATTGAGGTACACAGATGTTTTTGTAATATATATTCTGACACCTTTATTTTGGTACACAGATATTTTGTTAGTATATATTGAGACGTCTGTATTTTGGTACAAAGATATTTTGTTGGTCGATATTGAGACATCTGTATTTTGGTACTCAGATATTTTGTTACTAGATATTGAGACATCTGTACTTTGGTGTGCAGATATTTCAGTAGTAGACATTCTGACATCTGTATTTTGGTACACAGATATTTTGTTGGTCGATATTGACACATCTGTTTTTCGGTACCCAGATATCTTGGTACTAGATATTGAGACATAACGTTTAATTATCATTTGCACGTTTTTACTAGCTGTCCTTGCAGCTTTTTTAACTTCACTCGTTCTAAGCTTGAATGCAAAGCTTATTTGCATCAAGTTACCATTTCCCCCCGCTCGATTAGAAAGGGGCGGTCTCATCCTCCCCTCGCCCCCCTTGCTGCTCGCTAGTTAGAAAATTGTTTTCCCCGTCACCAAGACTCTCACTCACCTCAGCCGATCTTAACGCTGAGTTAGCGCTGTCTTGGGTGATTGGATTGACTCCGGCGGCCATCTTGGAGTGGGGTAGCCTTCGAAGGCACCCGATTGGACACTATAAAAACGGAAGATCATGCCTCCGCGCAGCGGACGCGAACAGCGGACGCGCCGGACCTGTGCCGGAGTTGTGCCAGAGTCCTGCCCGTCTGCACCCTTCCGCGACCGGACAGCGACCACAGACACAGTTATTGCTAGGCATAGCGTTCCTTCCCCTTTGCTTTATGATAGTGCTATGGTTAGATCTTTGAGGCCTCGACATTGTATTTTACCAGCGATTACACCTTCAGCTGCTAACCCCCTCTTTCCCCTCATAAAATGCTCTTCAGATCAACCCGGCGACTTAAAGCATAACTGCCGTCTCCTGCAGAAAACCCAGTTTCAGGCACGTTTAAAAGCTGGCTTGCTAAATTGTCGGTCCCTAGTCAAACATTCTCTTGACGTATTCCACACGTATTACACACCTTGGAAGAGGACAAATGGGACCTGTTGTTTCTTACCGAGACTTGGTTAGGAGATGACACTAATCCTGCGTTACACTTAGCTATTCCTTCGGGTTATAGCATTTTGTGTGCTAATAGACAGAGCTCACATCCTGGGGGCGGAGTGGCCATTATATATAGAGCCCACTGGACTATTTCTTCTTTTACCTACAATCAATTGGAACGTATTGAAGCACTCCCTTTTTGTATTAAAATTTCACCTAATTTTACCTTTTCGGGTCTCTTGGTTTATCGACCCCCCAACTCTAAAGTATCTCATCTCTCTGTATTTCTAGATTACGTTCTACAAGCCTCACTGCGATATGCCAATTTTACTCTCCTCGGGGATTTTAATCTCCATGTTGACAACACTTTGGACACCACCTCCCTTAATTTCCTGACCACCTTAGCAGATGACGGACTGAATCAACTTATTAGTTGCCCTACTCATAAAGTGGGCCACACCCTCGATTTGATCTGCACCAATCTGGTTGGCTTAGCCACTCTTTACCCTGCTCCAGTAATTTGGTCGGATCATCTGCTTGTCCCTTTTTCATTTCCTTGCCACTGCATGAACCGACACATCTGCCCGGCCAAGCAATAGGGCAGAAACTGGAGCAAAATCTCTCCTGACAGCCTTGCACCTCATCTCAAACCTATTGATTTTTTAGATATGAGTACAGATCTTGATACTCGCCTGACTAACTTTAATGATCGGATTACCTCGGTAATCGACCTTATCGCGCCAGTCAGACCCATAAAAACTAAATCGCTCTGCCCCATCAGCCCCATGGTATTCCAATGACCTTAGAGAGCTTAAATCGGAATGCAAACGCCTTGAAAGATGTTGGAGAATCACCTATTCACCCGACCCAAATCCCTTTATAAATCTGCTTTAAAAAACTATAGGAAGAAGATCATTGACCATAAAAGAATTTTTCTTGAAGAAAAAATTAATCGGGCACAAGGCTCATCTAGGGAAATATTTGAGACAGTTAGATCTTTTACGGATCCCCTAGCTTTAAAACGTCCTCCAGTGGTGTCACAGTCACTTTGTGATAACCTTTCTGTTTTTTTTAAAAACAAAATAGCCACTATTTATGACTCCTTCCCGAGCAATACCCATGTAAATAAAAGCTCCATTAACCCACCTGTCCCTGCCACAGAGCGTATGTTCACTGACTTTGCAGAGATTACCCTGGAACAATCTCTTTTGGAACTTCTTAAAAGTAAATCTGGCTCTCCTTTGGACCCATGGCCTGCTAAGCAATATAAGTCCTTAGCCCCCATTCTCAACCCCACTTTGAATGGGATCTGGAATGATTCCTTACAGCAGGGAGTATTCCCAGACTCTTGGAAACAAGCTCGTCTAGTCCCTATAATTAAGAAAGCTAGTGCCGACCCAAACGAGCCCTCCAATTACAGGTCAATTTCCCTGCTACCAGCCCCTGCTAAATTACTCGAAAGACTCGCTCAACAACAATTAGCGAGCTTTCTAGAAACATCAGGTGCTTATCATGATTCTCATCACGGATTTTGGCCAGGATACAGTACTGAGTCGGCACTAATTGAGATGTCAGATGCAGTACGATGGAAGATGGACGAGGGATCAAGAGCGGTTTTGGTGCTGCTGGATTTGTCAGCAGCATTCAACACCGTCTCCCACCCCCTCCTCCTTGAACACCTCCAATCGAAGGGTATCCAGGGTACGGCTTTAAAATGGATCTCATCTTTTCTGTCCACCCGGTACCAGGCAGTGTTCACTCCCCCATTTACCTCAGAAAGTCACCCGCTTCGGTGGGGAGTCCCCCAGGGCTCCTCGCTGAGTCCCCTTCTATTTAATGTTTATTTTTCCCCCATTTTTGATATCATTGTTCAAACTGGCATAAAGGTGACCTCCTATGCTGATGATATCCAGCTTTTGTTTTCATTTAATAGTATTTCCCCCACAACCTTTGATCCCCTAAAAAACTGCCTCCGCACAATTGCCCTGTGGATGGATAATAACTTCCTAAGACTAAACGCAGGAAAAATGGAGGTCTCTTTTTTCATCAGCCGACCCCACTGGACCCTAACATCAGGTGGCCTCTTGATTTGAGTGCCCCCGCTCTCCCTAAAGATTCTGTGAAAAATTTAGGAGTTAGATGGAATTCCAACCTCACACTCCATCATCAAGTACAGACAGTCTCCGCGGCATGTTTCGCTAAGATTAGAATGGTAAAAACGTTCATCCATTTTCTGCCCATTAATTCCAGGAAGATCGTAGTCCAGGCATTAATTACTTCACACCTGGACTACGCCAACGATCTTTATACTGGCCTGTCTGTAGGCCTTTGTCATCGCCTCCAGACAGTCCAGAATGCCGTGGTTCGACTGGTTAGAGGTATTCCTCTACGTGAGCATATCTCTCCACACCGTCGTGAACTTCACTGGCTGCCGATACACAAAAGGGCAGAATTCAAAGCTCTGGTATTGGCTCATCGAGCGTTGAGAGGCAAGGGCTCTGCTTATCTCTCTACCTGCTTGATTCCCTATAATCACATCAGGACCTTACGCTCTTCCTCAAAAAATCTCCTTACCGTTCCTAGATTCAGGAAAACTCGCTCACGCGGGAAGACTTTTCCAGTATTGATTTCAGCTTTCTGGAATAAGCTACCAAATGCCATCCGGTTATTCCAGGATGAACAACCCTTCCGGAGAGCCCTAAAAACCTACCTGTTCTGCTGATCTTTTCTCTTGTGAAACAATCATCTCAGCCAGCATGTACTCACACTGGAGCACCGGGACACCCCGTTGGGGTAGCTGTGCGCGATATTAAAATACACTAAATAAACAAATAAATCTGTATTTTGGTGTGCAGATATTTCTGTAGTAGACATTCTGACATCCGTATTTTGAAACACAGATACTTTGGAAGTAGATATTCTGAAATCTGTCTTTTCGTACACAGATATTTTGGTAGCAGATATTCTGACATCTGTATTGAGGTACACAGATGTGTTTGTAATATATATTCTGACACCTGTATTTTGGTACACAGATATTTTGTTGGTACATATTGAGACGTCTGTATTTTGGTACAAATATATTTTGTTGGTTTATATTGAGACATCTGTATTTTGGTTCATAGATATTTTGGTGGTAAATATTGAAACATCTATATTTTGGTATACATATATTTTGGTAGTAGATATTGAGATATCTGTATTTTGAAATACATATATTTTGGAAGTCGATATTTTGTAGTATGTAATTTGACATGCGTATTTTGGTACACAGATATTGTTTGTAGTAGATATTCTGACATCTGTATTTTGGTACACAGATATTTTGCTAGTAGATATTGAGACCTCTGTATTTTGGCACACATATATTTTGCTAGTAGATATTGAGAACTTGGTATTTTGGCATACATATATTTTGCAAGTCGTTATTGAGACCTCTGTATTTTGGAACACATATATTTTGCTAGTTGATATTGAGACCTCAGTATTTTGGGACTCAGATATTTTGGTAGTAGATATTGAGCCATCTTCATTTTGGTTCATATATATTTTGGTAGTAGATATTCTGACATCTGTAGTTTGGTACTCAGATATTTTGGTAGTAGATATTGAGTCATCTGTATTTTAGTTCATAGATATTTTGGTAGTAGATATTAAAGCATCTATATTTTGTTGCACAGATATTTTGCTAGTAGATATTCTGACATCTGTATTTTGGTACACAGATATTTTGCTAGTAGATATTCGGACATTTGTATTTTGGTACACAGATATTTTGTTAGGAGATATTGAGACATATGTATCTTGGAATACAAATACTTTGTTATTAGATATTCTGAAATCTGTATTTTGGTACACATATATTTTGGAAGTAGATATTCTGACATCTGTATTTTGGTACACAGATATTTTGGTAGTAGATATTCTGACTTCTGTATTGAGGTACACAGATGTGTTTGTAATGTATATTCTGACACCTGTATTTTAGTAAACAGATATTTTGTTAGTACATATTGAGACGTCTGTATTTTGGTACAAAGATATTATGTTGGTCGATATTGAGACATCTGTATTTTGGTACTCAGATATTTTGGTAGTAGATATTGAGACATTTTCATTTTAGTTCATATATATTTTGGTAGTAGATATTCTGACATCAGTATTTTGGTAAACAGATATTTTTTTAGTACATATTGAAACGTCTGTATTTTGGTACACAGATATTTTGTTGGTCGATATTGAGACATCTGTATTTTGGTGTGCAGATATTTTTGTAGTAGACATTCTGACATCTTTATTTTGGTACACAGATATTTTGGTAGTAGATATTCTGACATCTGTATTTTGGTGTGCAGATATTTTGCTAGTAGATATTGAGACCTTAGTATTTTGGTACACAGATATTTTGCTAGTAGATATTCTGACATCTGTATTTCGGTACACAGATATTTTGTTAGTACATATTGAGATGTATGTATTTTGGTACACAGATATTTTGTTAGTAGATATTGAGACCTCTGTATTTTGGAACACAGATATTTTGCTAGTAGATATTGAGACCTCTGTATTTTGGCACACATATATTTTGCCAGTAGATATTGAGACCTCAGTATTTTGGTTCACATATAGTTTGCTAGTAGATATTCTGACATTTGTATTTTGGTACACAGATATTTTGCTAGTAGATATTCTGACATTTGTATTTTGGTACACAGATATTTTGTTAGTACATATTGAAATGTTTGTATTTTGGTACACAGATATTTTGGTAGTAGATATTTTGACATCTATATTTTGGTACACAGATATTTTGTTAGTACATATTGAGATGAATGTATTTTGGTACACAGATATTTTGGTAGTAGATATTCTGACATCTGTATTTTGGTACACATATATTTAGCTAGTAGATATTATGACATCTGTATTTTGGTACACATATATTTTGTTAGTAGATATTGAGACATATATATCTTGGAATACAAACACTTTGTTAGTAGATATTCTGACATCTGTATTTTGGTACACATATATTTTGGAAGTAGATATTCTGACATCTGTATTTTGTACACAGATATTTTGGTAGTAGATATTCTGACATCTGTATTGAGGTACACATATGTTTTTGTAATATATATTCTGACACCTGTATTTTGGCACACAGATATTTTGTTACTACATATTGAGACGTCTGTATTTTGATACAAAGATATTTTGTTGGTCAATATTGAGACATCTGTATTTTGGTACTCAGATAGTTTGGTACTAGATATTGAGACATATGTATTTTGGTGTGCAGATATTTCTGTAGTAAACATTCTGACATCTGTATTTTGGTACACAGATATTTTAATAGTAGATATATTGACATCTGTATCTTGGTACACAGATGTTTTGGTAGTAGATATTGAAACATCTGTTTTTCGGTACCCAGATATCTTGGTACTAGATATTGAGACATCTGTATTTTGGTGTGCAGATATTTCTGTAGTAGACATTCTGACATCTGTATTTTGGTACACAGATATTTTGGAAGTAGATATTCTGAAATCTGTATTTTGGTACACAGATATTTTGGTAGTAGATATTCTGACATCTGTATTGAGGTACACAGATGTGTTTGTAATATATATTCTGACACCTGTGTTTTGGTACACAGATATTTTGTTAGTACATATTGAGACGTCTGTATTTTGGTACAAATATATTTTGTTGGTTGATATTGAGACATCTGTATTTTGGTTCATAGATATTTTGGTAGTAGATATTGAAACATCTATATTTTGGTATACATATATTTTGGTAGTAGATATTGAGATGTCTGTATTTTGAAATACATATATTTTGGAAGTCGATATTTTGACGTGTATTTTGCTATACAGCTAATTTTGTAGTAAGTAATTTGACATGCGTATTTTGGTACACAGATATTGTTTGTAGTAGATATTCTGACCTCTGTATTTTAGCACACATATATTTTGCTAGTAGAAATTGAGAACTCAGTATTTTGGCATACATATATTTTGCTAGTCGATATTGAGACCTCTGTATTTTGGAACACATATGTTTTGATAGTCGATATAGAGACCTCAGTATTTTGGTACACAGATATTTTGTTGGTCGATATTGAGACATCTGTATTTTGGTACCCAGATATTTTGGTAGTAGATATTGAGACATCTTCATTTTGGTTCATATATATTTTGGTAGTAGATATTCGGACATCTATATTTTGGTACCCAGATATTTTGGTAGTAGATATTGAGGCATCTGTATTTTAGTTCATAGATATTTTGCTAGTAGATATTCTGACATCTGTATTTTGGTACACAGATATTTTGTTAGTAGATATTGAGACCTCTGTATTTTGAAACATATATTTTGCTAGTAGATATTGAGACCTCAGTATTTTGGTGCACATATAGTTTGCTAGTACATATTCTGACATTTGTATTTTGGTACACAGATATTTTGCTAGTAGACATTCTGACATCTGTATTTTGCTACACATATATTGTGTTAGTACATATTGAGATGTATGTATTTTGGTACACAGATATTTTAGTAGTAGACATTCTGACATCTGTATATTGGTACACAGATATTTTGTTAGTACATATTGAGATGTATGTATTTTGGTACACAGATATTTTGGTAGTAGATATTCTGACATCTGTATTTTGGTACACATATATTTTGCTAGTAGATATTCTGACATCGGTATTTTGGTACACATATATTGTGTTAGGAGATATTGAGACATATGTATCTTGGAATACAAATACTTTGTTAGTAGATATTCTGATATCTGTATTTTGGTACACATATATTTTGGAAGTAGATATTCTGACATCTGTATTTTGGTACACAGATATTTTGGTAGTAGATATTCTGACATCTGTATTGAGGTACACAGATGTGTTTGTAATATATATTCTGACACCTGTATTTTGGTAAACAGATATTTTGTGAGTACATATTGAAACAGCTGTATTGTGGTAAACAGATATTTTGTTGGTCGATATTGAGACATCTGTATTTTGGGACTCAGATATTTTGGTAGTAGATATTGAGACATCTTCATTTTGGTTCATATATATTTTGGTAGTAGATATTCTGACATCTGTATTTTGGTACTTAGATATTTTGGTAGTAGATATTGAGTCATCTGTTTTTTAGTTCATAGATATTTTAGTAGAAGATATTGAAACATCTATATTTTGGTATACATATATTTTGGTAGTAGATATTGAGATATCTGTATTTTTGGAATTCAAATATTTTGGTAGTAGATATTTTGACGTGTATTTTTGTGTAAAGCTAGTTCTGTAGTGGGTAATTTGACATGTGTATTTTGGTACAGAGATATTTTGGTAGTAGATTTTGTAACAACTGTATTTTGGTATACCGATATTTTGGTAGTTATTATTTTGACATCTGTATTTTGGAATATATATACATTTTCTGAGAAGATACTTTTTTCATCTTTAATTTGATACACAGATATTTTTGTAGTAGATATTCTGACATCTGTATTTTGGTACAAAGATATTTTTGTAGTGGATATTCTGACGTCTGTATTTTGGAAAATATATATTTTGGCAGTGGATATTTTTTCATCTGTATTTTGGTACACAGCTATTTTGTTAGCAGGTATTCTGACATCTGGATTTTGGTACCTAGATATTGTGGTAGTAGATATTGAGACATCTGTATTTTGGTACATGGATACTTTGTTAGTAGATATTCTGACATCTGTATTTTGGTACACAGATATTTTGTCAGTAGATATTGAGACATCTGTATCTTGGAACACAAATATTTTGGTAGTAGATATTCTGACATCGGCATTTTGGTACACAGATATTTTGGTATTAGATATTCTGATATCTGCATTGAGGTACACAGATGTTTTTGTAATATATATTTTGACACCTGTATTTTGGTACACAGATATTTTGCTAGTAGATATTGAGACCTCTGTATTTTGACACATATATTTTGCTAGTAGAAATTGAGACCTCAGTATGTTGGTGCACATATAGTTTGCTAGTAAATATTCTGACATTTGTATTTTGGTACACAGATATTTTGCTAGTAGACATTCTGACATCTGTATTTTGCTACACAGATATTTTGTTAGTACATATTGAGATGTATGTATTTTGGTACACAGATATTTTGTTCGTAGACATTCTGACATCTTTATATTGGTACACAGATATTTTGTTAGTAAATATTGAGATGCATGTATTTTGGTACACAGATATTTTGGTAGTAGATATTCTGACATCTGTATTTTGGTACACAGATATTTTGTTAGTAGTAGATATTGAGACCTCTGTATTTTGGTACACATATATTTTGCCAGTAGATATTGAGACCTCAGTATTTTGGTGCACATATAGTTTGCTAGTAGATATTCTGACATTTGTATTTTGGTACACAGATATTTTGCTAGTAGATATTCTGACATTTGAATTTTGGGACACAGATATTTTGTTAGTACATATTGAGATGTATGTATTTTGGTACACAGATATTTTGGTAGTAGATATTCTGACATCTGTATTTTGGTACACAGATATTTTGTTAGTACATATTGAGATGTATGTATTTTGGTGCACAGATATTTTGGTAGTAGATATTCTGACATCTGTATTTTGCTACACATAAATTTTGCTAGTAGATATTATGACATCTGTATTTTGGTACACATATATTTCGTTAGTAGATATTGAGACATATGTATCTTGGAATACAAATACTTTGTTAGTAGATATTCTGACATCTGTATTGAGGTACACAGATGTTTTTGTAATATATATTCTGACACCTGTATTTTGGTACACAGATATTTTGTTAGTACATATTGAGACGTCTGTATTTTGGTACAAAGATATTTTGTTGGTCGATATTGAGACATCTTTATTTTGGTACTCAGATATTTTGGTACTAGATATTGAGACATCTGTATTTTTGTGTGCAGATATTTCTGTAGTAGACATTCTGACATCTGCATTTTGGTACACATATATTTTGGTAGTAGATATATTGACATCTGTATTTTGGTACACAGATGTTTTGGTAGTAGATATTGAAACATCTGTTTTTCGGTACCCAGATATCTTGGTACTAGATATTGAGACATCTGTATTTTGGTGTGCAGATATGTCTGTAGTTGACATTCTGACATCTGTATTTTGGTACACAAATATTTTGTTAGTACATATTGAGATGTATGTATTTTGGTACACAGATATTTTGGTAGTAGATATTCTGACATCTGTATTTTGGTACACATATATTTTGCTAATAGATATTCTGACATCTGTATTTTGGTACACAGATATTTTGTTAGTAGATATTGAGACCTCTGTATTTTGGTACACAGATATTTTGCTAGTAGATATTGAGACATCTGTATTTTGGCACACATATGTTTTGCCAGTAGATATTGAGACCTCAGTATTTTGGTGCACATATAGTTTGCTAGTAGATATTCTGACATTTGTATTTTGGTACACAGATATTTTGCTAGTAGATATTCTGACTTTTGTATTTAGGGACACAGATATTTTGTTAGTACATATTGAGATGTATGTATTTTGGTACACAGATATTTTGGTAGTAGATATTCTGACATCTGTTTTTCGGTACCCAGATATCTTGGTACTTGATATTGAGACATCAGTATTTTGGTGTGCAGATATTTCTGTAGTAGTAATTCTGACATCTGTATTTTGGTACACAGATACTTTGGAAGTAGATATTCTGAAATCTGTATTTTAGTACACAGATATTTTGGCAGCAGATATTCTGACATCTGTATTGAGGTACACAGATGTGTTTGTAATATATATTCTGACACCTGTATTTTGGTACACAGATATTTTGTTAGTAGATATTGAGACATTGTCATTTTGGTTCATATATATTTTGGTAGTAGATATTGAAACATCTATATTTTGTTGCACAGATATTTTGCTAGTATATATTCTGACATCTGTATTTTGGTACACAGATATTTTGTTAGTACATATTGAGATGTATGTATTTTGGTAAACAGATATTTTGTTAGTAGATATTGAGACCTCTGTATTTTGGTACACAGATATTTTGCTAGTAGATATTGAGACCTCTGTATTTTGACACATATAGTTTGCTAGTAGATATTGAGACATCAGTACTTTGGTGCACATATAGTTTGCTAGTAAATATTCTGACATTTGTATTTTGGTACACAGATATTTTGCTAGTAGACATTCTGACATCTGTATTTTGCTACACAGATATTTTGTTAGTACATATTGAGATGTATGTATTTTGGTACACAGATATTTTGGTAGTAGATATTCTGACAACTGTTTTTTGGTGTGCAGATATTTTGGTAGTAGATATTCTGACATCTGCATTTTGGTGCACAGATATTTGTTAGTAGATATTGAGACATCTGCATTTTGCTTCATATATTGTGGTACACATATAGGGCCTTATTAGGATGGCGGTGAATCCGCATCCTCCGGGCCCGCGGAAGATAACCGTCGGCACGGAGGATGCGGATTCACCGCCGCCGCCACATGAAAGACCCACCGCCAGATTAGGATGGCGGTGGGAATGCAGTGGGACCAGCGGCGGATGGCAGGTCTGTCCGCCGCAGATCCGTGGTTTTTGGCGGGCTATTTGGTGGCGGTGTCTGCAAGACACCGTCAGCCAAATTAGGAAGCATGAGAAGACATGCTTTTCCGCTGCGGTTTTTCGTAGTGGAAAAGCATGTGGACCTTTGCTTCTGGGGGGCCCTTGCGGGCCCCCAGGGTAAAGGGGGGGTTGGGGTGCACATGGGGGGTACCTATGGTACCCCCCTGCATTTGCATGCACAAAGCGGCAGGCACCACGCGGTGCCTGCTGCTTTGTGCATGTAAATGTGAAACATGCTTTTTGCAGCACCCGCCACAAGGTTAAAGATCCAGGATGTGACCGCCAGGGTGGCGGTCACATCCTAATTTGCATGAAGGGACTGCCGCTGCCAATGCGGACGGTCCCTCCACCTCGGAGGGGGCTGACGGACGCAGGTCTAATGAGGCCCTTATTTTGGAAGTAGATATTCTGACATCTGTATTTTGGTACACAGATATTTTGTTAGTAGATACTCTGACATCTGTATTGAGGTACACAGATGTTTTTGTAATATATATTCTGACACCTGTATTTTGGTACACAGATATTTTGTTAGTACATATTGAGACGTCTGTATTTTGGTACAAAGATTATTTGTTGGTCGATATTGAGACATCTGTATTTTGGTACTCAGATATTTTGGGAGTAGATATTGAGACATCTTCATTTTGGTTCATATATATTTTGGTAGTAGATATTCTGACATCTGTATTTTGGTACTCAGATATTTTGGTAGTAGATATTGAGACATCTGTATTTTAGTTCATAGATATTTTGGTAGTAGACATTGAAACACCTATATTTTGATATACATATATTTTGGTAGTAGATATTGAGACATCTGTATTTTGGTTCATAGATATTTTGGTAGTAGACATTGAAACACCTATATTTTCGTATACATATATTTTGGTAGTAGATATTGAGATATCTGTATTTTGAAATACATATATTTTGGAAGTCAATATTTTGATGTGTGTTTTGGTATACAGCTAATTTTGTAGTAGGTAATTTGACATGCGTATTTTGGTAGACAGATATTAATTGTAGTAGAAATTCTGGCATCTGTATTTTGGTACACAGATTTTTTGCTAGTAGATATTGAGACCTTTGTATTTTGGCACACATATATTTTGCTAATAGATATTGAGAACTCGGTATTTTGGCACACATATATTTTGCTAGTAGATATTGAGACCTCAGTATTTTGGTACACAGATATTTTGCTAGTAGATATTCTGACATCTGTATTTTGGTACACAGATATTTTGTTAGTATATATTGCGATGTATGTATTTTGGTACACAGATATTTTGTTAGTAGATATTGAGACCTCTGTATTTTGGTACACAGATATTTTGCTAGTAGATATTGAGACCTCTGTATTTTGGCACACATATATTTTGCTAGTAGATATTGAGACCTCAGTATTTTGTTACTCAGATATTTTGGTAGTAGATATTCTGACATCTGTATTTTGGTACACAGATATTTTGTTAGTACATTTTGAGATGTATGTATTTTGGTACACATATATTTTGGTAGTTGATATTCTGACATCTGTATTTTGGTACACAGATATTTTGTTAGCACATATTAAGATGTATGTATTTTGGTACTCAGATCTGTTTGTAGTAGATATTGAGACATCTGTATTTTAGTTCATAGATATTTTGGTAGTAGATATTGAAACATCTACATTTTGGTATACATATATTTTGGTAGTTGATATTGAGATATCTGTATTTTGGAATGCATATATTTTGGAAGTCGATATTTTGACGTGTATTTTGGTATACAGCTAATTCTGGAGTAGGTAATTTGACATCTGTATTTTGGTACACAGATATTTTTGCTAGTAGATATCGAGACCTTTGTATTTTGGCACACATATATTTTGCTAGTAGATATTGAGACCTCGGTATTTTGGCACACATATATTTTTCTAGTAGACATTGAGACCTCAGTATTTTGGTACACAGATATTTTCCTAGTAGATATTCTGACATCTGTATTTTTTACACAGATATTTTGTTAATACATATTGAGATGTATGTATTTTGGTACACACATATTTTGTTAGTAGATATTGAGACCTCTGTATTTTGGTACACAGATATTTTGCTAGTAGATATTGAGACCTCTGTATTTTGGCACACATATATTTTGCTAGTAGATATTGAGACCTCAGTATTTTGGTACACAGATATTTTGGTAGTAGATATTTTGACATCTGTATTTTGGTACACAGATATTGTGTTAGCACATATTGAGATGTATGTATTTTGGTACACAGATATTTTGGTAGTAGATATTCTGACATCTGTATTTTGGTACACAGATATGTTGTTAGTACATATTGATATGTATGTATTTTGGTACACAGATATTTTGGGAGTAGATATTCTGACATCTCTATTTTAGTACACATATATTTTGGAAGTAGATATTCTGACATCTGTATTTTGGTACACAGATGTTTTGGTAGTACATATTCTGACATCTGTATTTTGGTGCAGAGATATTTTGGTAGTAGATATTGAGACATCTTCATTTTGGTTCATATATATATTGGTAGTAGATATTCTGACATCTGTATTGAGGTACACAGATGTTTTGGTAACATATATTCTGACACCTGTGTTTTGGTTCACAGATATTTTGTTGGTAGATATTGAGACATCTGTACTTTGGTTCATATATATTTTGGTAGTAGATATTCTGACATTTGTATTTTGGTAAACAGATAATTTGGTAGTAGATATTGAGACATCTGTATTTTAGTTCATAGATATGTTGGTAGTATATATTCTGACATTTGTATTTTGGTACACAGATATTTTTTGTAGTAGATATTCTGACATCCGTATTTTGGTACGCAGATATTTTGCTAGTAGATATTGAGACCTCTGTATTTTGGTGAAGAAATATTTTGCTAGTATATACTGAGACCTCTGTATTGTGGCACACATATATTTTGCTTTTAGATATTGAGACCTCTGTATTTTGGCACAAATATATTTTGCTAATAGATATTGAGACCACAGTATTTTGGTACACAGATACTTTGCCAGTAGATATTCTGACATCTGTATTTTGGTACACAGATATTTTGTTAGTACATTTTGAGACTTATGTATTTTGGTACACAGATATTTTGTTAGTAGATATTGAGACCTCTGTATTTTGGTACACAGATATTTTGCTAGTAGATATTGAGACATCAGTATTTTGGTACACAGATATTTTGCTAGTAGATATTCTGACATCTGTATTTTAGTACACAGATATTTTGTTAGTACATATTGAGATGTATGTATTTTTGTACACAGATATTTTTGTAGTAGATATTCTGACATCTGTACTTTGGTACACAGATATTTTGCCGGTAGATATTGAGACCTTTGTGTTTTGGCACACATATCTTTTGCTAGTAGATATTTAGACCTCTGTATTTTGGAACACAGATATTTTGGTAGTAGATATTCTGAAATCTGTATTTTGGTACACAGATATTTTGGTGGTAGATATTCTGACATCTGTATTTTGGTACACAGACATTTTGTTAGTAGATATTGAGACATGTATCTTGGAATACAAATATTTAGTTGGTAGATATTATGACATCTGTATTTTGGTACACATATATTTTGGAAGTAGATATTCTGAGATCCATATTTTGGTACACAGATATTTTGGTAGTAGATATTCTGAGATCTGTGTTGAGGTACACAGCTGTTTCGGTAATATATATTCTGACACCTGTATTTTGGTACACAGATATGTTGTTAGTACATATTGAGACGTCTGTATTTTGGTACACAGATATTTTGTTAGTAGATATTGAGACATCTGTATTTTGGTACTTAAATATTTTGGTAGGAGATATTGAGACATCTGTATTTTTGTTCATATATATTTTGGTAGTAGGTATTCTGACATCTGTATTTTGGTTCATAGATATTTTGATAGTAGATCTTCTGACATCTTTATTTTGGTACACAGATATTTTGGTAGTATATAGTCTGACATCTGTATTTTGGTACACTGATATTTTGGTAGTAGATATTGAGATATCTGTATTTTGCTTCATAGATATGTTGGTAGTAGATATTCTGACATCTGTATTTTGGTACACAGATATTTCGGTAGTAGATATGCTGACATCTGTATTTTGGTACACAGATATTTTGGTAGCAGATATAGAGGCATCTTTAATTTGGTACACAGATATTTTGGTAGCAGATATTGAGGCATCTGTAATTTGGTACACAGATATTTTGGTAGTAGATATTGAAACTACTGTATTTTGGTACATAGATGTTTTGGTAGTAGATATTGAAACATCTGTATTTTGCTATACAGATATTTTGGTAGTAGATATTGAGACATCTGCATTTTTGTACACAGATATTTTGGTAGTAGATTTTGAGACACTTACTTAATAACCCTAATTATGTGGCAGATATCGGAGGGGCTTTGAGGGAGTATTTTAACATAAATTTAGGCACAACTTATATCTTTGGAGAAGTGTGGCAAACTGATTAGAGGAGGCAGCCCTGGAAGCAGAGGTCAGCCCGGGACCAGGGTTCAATTCCCGGCTCGGCGGGGTCTTGAGTCCCAAAACAAAATGTCCATGGACTCGACAATATTCACTCGGTGCCTACTCGATTCATGGGTTCACACTCTGCGACTCTGGGCAATAGCTTGCTTAATCTCCACAATGGCCCCTTGTGGCGGGATGCCTGGCTTTCACCTTGCAGATACCCTGCCAGGATTATCTCACTGGGGAATACCAGGACGGGTTCCCTAAGCAAGCGCTTAGACACCGGTGGTGATTTGCGCTATATAAATTCCTGTACATTTACATTTACATCTCATATGTCTGGGATTATATAAAGGCGTTCTGGGATTATATAAAGGCATTTGTCAGGGGGGAAACTCTACGTTTTATTCTGGCTCAAAATCAAATGGCTATAGAGGGAATCAAATTGTCTCAGCGAGAGCTTAAAGAATTTGAGCGCCAGCATGCTGGAGCGATTACTGTTGGCTTTGCGGTAGTATAGGCAATCTATATTCAGATGCTAAAAATATGATCTAAAATCAACAGGGGCTTAGTGGATAAGATTGCTTCTAAATATCATAAATATAAAACTGCCCTATATGAATACGGAGAGAGGGTGGGACTTGTGCTATCTCTACGGATTGCTGATCAAAAGGCCAGGACCAATGTTAAAATGATTAGAGGAGAGGGTGGTAAGTTATTTACTCAGCCAACGGACATAACAGATCAATTTAGGTTGTATTATGCTGACTTGTATACAGCTGCTTCCTCATTCTCCCAACACACTTGCCTTGAATAGCTGCAGGCGAGTCATCTGTCCAGAATAAATTGACGGATTGCAAAAAGATGTATTGTTGGCTGAGGTGGAGGAAGCTATTAAGTCTCTACCCTCGGGTAAGGCGGTTGACGACAATGTCATCCCGCTTGAATTTTATAAGGTTTTCATGATGTATTGGATGCGGTCTATCTGCAGATTAGCCTGGGTATTTTTAAGGAGGGCGATGCGCCTGAGTCATGGAGAGTAACTAATATTGTGGTTTTCCCTAAAAAAGGGAAACCGCTTGACGATAGAAGCTCTTGTCGTCCAATATCACTTATTAATGCGGATGCCAAAAACTTCTCTGAAATTCTGGCTTCCCGGCTAGCTCCCTTCATCCACAAGTTGGTATCGGCACAGCAACATGGCTTTGTCCCTGGACGAGATAAAACGACCCAAATAGGTATGCTATTGCGGATTTCGATGTTTCGAGTAAACTTAATACACAAATTGACATGATTATGCTTGATGCGGAAAAGGTATTCGATAGAGTGACCTGAGCGGCTTTATGACCTACCATGCAGTCACTCGGGTTTGGCCCCAGGTCATCTCTGCGGTACAGAAACTGTATAAGAAACTGGTTGCTAGAATCAAAGTCAATGGCTTGGCATCTGCTAACTTTGATGTATAATGTGGGACTCGACAGGGATGACCCCTGGCACCTTTGTTATTTGCTCTCTATATCGAGCCATTCATAAGGCATTTTTTGCTTAACGGAAGGATTTCCCCCATTAGTCTTTATGGTACTGAGCTCAATGTTACAGGATCTGCGAATGATATTGAAGTCTACTCCACTAATCCGGTTGACGCCATTACACACATTATGCAAGAGACGTTATTTGGCTCCTTTTCAGGCTATGAAATAAACCCCACTAAGACTTAGACAATTGTCAATTTTCAATCTAATGCTCATCCTACAACATTGGGGGTTACCCGGTGTGCAACTTATCTCGGAGTAAGCATCTGTAGTCAGCTACTTGATATTATTCCATTAAATTACGATTCATTTTTTAAAACTGTTGCAGCCAAATTGCACAGTTGGCATTGACTACCATTAAGTATTTATAGGAGGTGTAATGTTATAAGAATGAATATCCTCCCTAAATTCCTATATTTGATTCGCTCAATACCACTACGTTTCCCCCTGTCTTTCTTTAAGAAATTGAATAGTGTTATAGGCAGTTTCATATGAGCGTATAAGCGTGCCCCGCGTGCTCTCAACTTTATAAGATTAAAATATGCAAAGGGTCGTTTTAGGCTCCCAGATTTTCAGCTTTATTTTTGTGCTTCATTTGCCGGACGGCTCCGTGATCTGCTTTGCGGAAGCCAGCCCTATGCTGTTACCATTTCAGCTCGCTTGTGGCCTAATAGTGGGGTTTATTCTGTATAAAACTACTGACCCTAATTATTTCAAGCGGGTAAAGTTTAAGGTAGTTATAGACATCAATCGGATTTGGCTTGACATATGTAAGCAATACTCTTTCCCGGCGCAACATCAATACACCGTGCTATGGGGCAATCCAGTGATGCCCAACATATTCCAGGATTGCACTAGTAAAGACTGGCGTTCTAAGGGCATTACCCGACTCAGCCAATTTTATGATGGACAGGGGTTTTGTTCTTTCATCGCACATAAGTACGAATTCAGCCTCTCACAAAAACATTCTTCAAATACCTGCAGGTCAGGGATCATTTTTACGAGGCAAGAAGTTATTAACATTGCCAAAATCTTCAGAAATACTGGCTGGAATATACACAACTTGTGGCTCGGACTAGTGATGATAGCTTACAAATTGTGGCTAAACTTAGCAGGGTCTTATAAGTGGAAATAGCCACTTTGGACATCAGGGAGAATATGGAAGTACTAGATCAAGGGGTATCATCAGTTAATTTAAAGTTGCAACAGCATCGGGCTGTGTACATGTTGTACTATACTCCGGCGGTTATATCTAAGTGGGCTTCTGGCAACACGGAAAAAGCATATTGTCCGAAATGTCGGATATAGGCAGCAGACTTTAGGCATTAGTTTATTGATTGTCCAATGCTCAACGTATTCTGGAAGGGGATCGCTAGTATTCTCAGCCCTATTAAGGGCCCTAAGTATCAGCTGGCTGCAAAATAAGTATTTTTTCTGGGGATCCGAAGTGGGGCAGCTAGGAACTGGAATCTCCTGGCAACTCAAGTTCAAGTTCAAAAGACCTTTATTCGAATTTCATAAAATTCATAAAAGTACCGAACACAGCAAAAACACACATATACATGTAATACAAAACAATTATATAAATAGCATTCCATGATAACAAAGTAATTCATACGGTGATTGAGCAGTAAATTTCATTTTCTTATAAAAATTTTACAGTAGTATCATTGTGACTAGTTTCTGATATCAGGGACTTTCCATTGTCTTACGTGCACGTATGGCTAGTCTTAAAAAGTGCTAGTGCGAAAGGTCAGTTCATCGGTATCCAGGGTAAGCAGCAACATATAAGATTCTTGGAGTGTGAGAGGTCTATGTTTTCTAAAATATGGGGTTAAAAACCATTTAATATATCTCACATAAAATTTACAGAAAAATAGAAAGTGCAGGTCATCTTGAGTGCTTATACCATCGCAAGGGCATGGAGTAAGGTCTGTACTATGTCGATACCCCAAAGGAAAAGACAGCAAAAATTTCACAGTTCCAGCCCTTAAACGAAACAATAAAGATCGCTCCCAGTTTGACATAGGGAGGGAAAGGTAGGGCGGCATAGTTTGCATACAGAGACCATTTCCTATGTATTTCTTGACCCTTGATTTCTGAGATTCTCTTCCTATGCGCCCATTGCGATAAATTGCATAAAGTGCTTTTTGTACCTCAAATTTATCCTTTGGTTCAATTGCCATTGGGTCAGTGAACAAAGTGCCTCTACCAATTTCATTAAGTGATTTAAGAACTTCTTTAAACCAGGGAATCTGCATACCATATTCACAGTTTAGGCAGTCCTTGATGATATTTTGTGTAAGGACAGCAGCATCATTCCTCCAGATTCTATTCCAGAAGAGAGCTGGTCTTGCTTTGATAAAATCACTTATATAGGGGAGGTTAAGTTCATTATGGCAAATAAAATCAGAAGAGGAAATCGGTGCACCCAGCACTTTTCTACAGAAACGATTTTCCTCTCTTTGGATACAGATGCTACTATCCGATCCCCAAACTTCAGCTCCATACGTAGCGACAGGAGAACACTGTAATTTAAAAATCTTAACGATAGCCTTTGAGGCACCAATTTTCTTTGGGCGGGGGAGACTCAGAACAGAATTGTTGGCTTTCGAGAACTTGCTCGTGGCGTGGGCCAAATGCCCACTCCACGAGCTGTTCGCAGCGAAAACCAACCCCAAATAAGGAAACTTATGAACAGATTCTAGTTTATCTGTTCCAATTCGAATTGTACTGAGTTTCCTTTTGCCCGGCCCACAGGACATAATAAAAGACTTTTTAAAATCAACTTTCAAGTCCAGTCCCTCCATAAAATTTACAAAACTATGTACAAGCAGACGTAGGGCGTTAGGTGTGTGTGCCATAAGGAATGCGTCGTCTGCATATAAAAGCACATGTAGGGGATTGTCTAGAATTGTTGGGACATCAGGGGTGGCTTTCTTTAGACAGTTGGACAAGCCATTGATGTAAATGATAAACAACAGGGGTGCTAGAACGCACCCCTGTCTCACCCCCCTCCCTATCTCGATGGCCCCCGATACCTCTCCGCCCATCCCGATACGTACCCGTGCTTTCAGGTCAGTATGGAGATAGGCTAAAAATCTAACAAGAGTGGCATCAAGGCCATTGGACAGGAGGATTGACCAAAGCTTAGATCTGTTCACAAGATCAAATGCGGATGAGAGATCCATAAAAGCTAGGTAGGCAGGGGATGAGCGGGCAATGCAATATTTGTCGATTATCAGTTTGAGATTTAAACATTGCTCCACTGTTCCTACCCCGCTCCTGAACCCCATCTGACAGGGATCTAAAAAGTCAGTATCAGCCGCCCATTCCAATACCCTATTATAAATTATACGTCCTAGTATTTTTAAAGTATTATCCAGAAGGGAAATGGGACGATAATTTGCTGGGTCTGATCTGTCTCCCTTTTTGTAAATAGGAACGATGATACTAGTAGCCCAGGTGACAGGCATGGCTACTTTTGGGAGACTGTTAAAGATATTAAGGAGTATTGGTGACCATAGCTCGACATTGTGTTTGATAATATCGATAGGAAGACCGTCTGGTCCGGGTGCCTTGTTACCTAGGCTCTCTTTTATGGCTTTCCTGACTTCTTGATCCAAAATCTGTAAACCTTCTGATTGACCTGTATTAGGGAGAGAATGCTCATCAGAGGGGGCGGCATAAATTTTAGAAAAATGGGTCTCCCAGGCTGCACTTGTTATATTGCAGCAGATTTGTGTAAGCTCTTTGCCCATTTCCCTCGTTCTCCTGACAGCCGACCAAAATGGGCCGCTGCCACCCAGGTTAGCACTAATGACCAGCTTTTCCCAGTGTTCGGAGAGCAAGTTTGCCTTCCTTTCCGATATTTTATCTTTGTAGTTTTTCCTGGCGGCTCGAACTACATCTTTGCACCTGGGTTTGGCAGAGAGGGCCTTTCTTAAATCTCTGTTGGCCACGGAGCAAGATGAATCAAACCACCGTGGCTCTTTGCATTCATTAGGAAGTGGGACTGACAGGAGGGTTTTAATATTTGAGCATAAAGCTTCAAAGTCTACAATCAATTTTTCACTATTTGTACTTGGGGATGATAGAGATTTCAACAAATCAGGATATGTCTCCTGAACAGTATCTATAATGGCCCCACAATCAATTCCCCTCCATTTTAGGCGAAGGCCATCAATTGAAGGTGTAATGTCCCTTGCCCCATTAATTGAACCGTTATCCCTGCCCTTGAACGTGGGGGCATAAGGAAAATTCATATCATACCCTACACTCATTACATCGACAAGATCAAAATCAGAAAGTATTCTAATCAGTTCCAATCCCCTGCGGTCATCACGATAAACAGAGTTAGTAGATCCATAGTTCTCTATAAGTTTCACATTAAAATCACCCCCTATCAGGATGCTAGTCTTAGTATCTACTGATAAGGAACAATCAATCATATTTAGAACCTTAGATAATGCAACAAAGTTTTTGTTCGGTACACCATAAAAATCATTGTTGTAAAAATTGATTAAATAAATCGTGGTCTTTGATTTTAGTTTGTATTCCAGGATTTGAATATTGGGATTGGCAAGGTTATCTAGCTTCAGATCTCTGATTATACCGCCAGCCAGGATTCTAATCCCCATAAAAAGACCACCCACTGCTCGACCGAGGCTAGGTTTTGCTGACGTCAGGCTAAAGCAGTGGTAGCCTTCAATGTACAGATTATCAACAGCCCAAGTTTCTTGAAACATAAGTATGTCCGCATCGTTAATTAGTTCAATCCATGCAGGGTCCGAAAGCTTAGATTCTAAACCTGCAACGTTCCAGCTTAGGATTGATAAGCCATGGTTGGTTCCATGTTTAACAAGTCTGTTCCCAGTATTCCCATTATCGTAATGAAGTAGTTCATTGGAGGTGGGCAGAATACTGTCAGACGATATAGTTTCTGTAGAACCAATCTGGTCCTGGTACAATACAGCTGGAGTTGTGAGACCCTCTGAATTACAAGCTTTCACATTGTTACACATTTCGTTATTGGCCGATATACTCAGTCAATCCTGTTCATCTAGAGTAGATAAATAGTCGAACCGATTGTAAGTGAGGATGTTATACATTGGCCTAATTTCAGTCATCGGTGTAAACTGGAACGGGTTAGAGACTGGGTACGGCCTATCTCTGTAATTGTTCTGATGCATGGTTGGAGCTTGAAAGTAGTGCGGAGGGTTGGGAGTTGGGATTGGCATTGGGGGTTGAGGATGCCAGTTACGGCTGTTAGAGTGGATGGCGTTGGGATTCTGATTCTGGATAAAAAGGGGTGATTTGATCCTTGCTCCAAAGTTCAGATCTTGGAAAGAATTTGTGGGGAGATTAGCCGTGGCTTGTTCAGGGGGTATCAGATGTCTGTAAAAATATCCTAAGGGAAGGAGTGTGGTGTTAAATTCCCAGGGTGATGGTAAAGGGGCACTGGCAAGGGTTTTCTCTGCCCATTGTGGATTTCTAAAGCTTATGGTGACACAGTCGCCCTCAAATTTTTTCCTGAGTGGGCCTATCCAACCCACTCGCTGGGTGTTAATAATCTCCCTTGCACCATCAATAGGGTAATTGCAGTTGGCAATTAGCCAGTGCAAGGTTTTATTTTTGAGAGATGTGGGATTTTCGTCCTGATCCTTCCTTAACTTGGTAACGTTTACTAACACTAATACATATGCGCCACATTCCGATGGAAGGTTAATGCGGGCAGGGACTTGCCTAACTGTTTTTAATATTGGTTGGGCCGTGGTAGGGCTACTTGTGGAAATTGCAGGCTGACCTATGGTAGTCCCATTTGGAGGTTTGGTGTTAATATTGGTGTTAGTGCCAGGGTCCTTCCTTTTGTCTGAGGCTGCGTTATTGGTATGCAATGTTGGTGTTTTTTTCTGACTAGTGGTTGGACCATTTGGATTAACCAATATGGCAGGTGGAGCTTTGTGTACAATGTTTGAGTTTGTTGGAGGTGCCTGAGGAATATTAGATTTGGTGCCTGCTGTTTTAGTGGTATTGCTATTATTTGTACTCTTTGCAGGACCTTCCTTCAGAAAATTCTTAATAGGGATACTCAGTTCGGCTAATTGGTATCCATTGTTCTGCCCTGCTGAACCATTTCACTTTCATCCCCTTGAGAGATTACCTTGACCCTGCTCGCATTGTGGTTAGGGACAGAGTTGGTGTTTTTCCCAGACTTTCTTTGTACCCGGCCATATTTCCAGACCTTTGTAATCCGGGGCTTTGGTGCATGTAATTTTTGTTTTTGAACTGCGCCCTCGCGTCTGCCTCTCAATTGCCTGGTGTTGTCAGCAGATATTGCTTTAGGAGAGGGGTTGATGGGTAGATCGGGGGTTTTTTCTAAATCAGTGCTGATATCAGTGTCTGAATCTAACAGGGGAATGGAAGCTGAGAGGTTAACCTCACTAGGAATGGTTTGAATGTCAGCACATACATTAAGTAGAGGTCTGATGTTATTTGACATAGCCTGTGCAGGTGTAGTAGCAGCGGCAATAAGGCCAAGTGAAGAGCGTTTGGCGTGTGCCAGATCTTGTGATACCCTGCGTTCTAAAAGGCAAATGCCCTGATTGATGGCATCATTGGCCTTAGTTATGAAATGGTCAATGGGGCCGGTCACAGGGCCAGCCCCAGTGGCAGCTGTTTTACTGCGAGTACCCCTTGGAGACATGCTGAGAATTGCTTACCCTTGTTCAAGAGAATGGGTAACTACACAGTACAGCGAGCAAGATTGTTAGAGACAGCGGGAAGATAGTCCCAACCGCAGTGAACAACAGTATTTACAGTATCAACAGTCCCTAAATTGGGGGTGACAACACAGTAGAAAAGGACCGGTGAGTCAAAAGAGAGTACCTTGTGAAGGAAGCGATAGGGGAAGGGCCCCGTCCCGTCCTCCTCGTGCCTCTGAGGGCCACAGAGGGCCCGCCCTTGTCCCGGGCTTCTCCCGGCACTGCCCACGCGCGTCCCGCGATGCGGGAGAAGCTCCTCTGCTTTCAAGCGCCTCCGGGCGCTGGCGGTGGCGTCAGAGGTGCGTCGTGAACCCAGGGGCACCTGGGAGTTGTGGTCCTTGGCCGTTTCCCTCACGGCGGCGGAAAGGACTGCTGGAGTCAAGCCGCTGCCCACGCGGTGAAGAATGTGCGCTGCTGCTAACCGTTGCCCTCACAGTAGGTGTTCTGGTCAGTTGCACTCCCTCCTGGCAACTATTATTATTGTTTTTGCCCACTTATGTATTGTTAGAACCTGGGTAGAAGTTAACAGTCCCAGTGTTAATGAATTATGGGTTCTACTAAGACAGGTTTATTAAATGGAACTTGCTTTGGCTAAAACTAGGGGACCACGTTCTTGGTTGAAATTTAATTGGATTTGGACTGACCAGTTATGGGAGCAGCAAGGTGCTGTCTACCTATAACGGTGTTTCACTTTTCGCTTTTTTGTCTTTTTTCCTTGGCTTCAAAGGTATAAGACTGTTGTTTTTTCTTTTTCTTTAATTGTTGTACCTTTTTTGTTTCTTTAATTAATTATTCAATTTTTCTTGTTGTTGTGTCTACCCTTCTAATGTAAGGACCTGTATATGATATCTGTTATATATATGGCTTGAAAAAAAACACACATAAACAAACAACCATGTACATATTCTCACATAGAGCTAAACACACACAAGTCACATACAAGAAATACACACACAAAGATACCCATTTGCACCCACACACACACTCACACACAGGCACACACAAACACACACACACAGCAGACACTTATAAGTATACCCAGACAAACATGAACACAAGCACACACACACAGCAAAACATATATACAAGGACACACACAAATGCAATAGCAAATACACCTACAGGCACATGCATACAATCATTCACAAATACACAGGCATACACACACAGCCGGTCACACATACATAACATATAAACACACAAATACATATGAAAATACACACATCCATATACAAAAATACAGTCACACACACAGAGACACACAAACATGCATACAAACATGCACACACTCCTACACAGACACATTCAAGTACACACACGCAAGCACACAGTGTTCATTAGAAGTTCTGAACAACTGACAATACAGAAGATTTCCACTGGAATTTTTCAAAGCACCGGTATAATTGCAAGGTGCAGTTTTACTGCAGCATTACAAGCTTGTCTCTGATGACAGGTGGATAACTGTGGGAAATTGTGTTTTACAGGGATTGCCACATGTTGTTCCGATCTTTGCCAGGTTTTTTCTGTCACAGGAACACTTAGGGATGCAGTGTTTCTCTACATCTCCTAACCCTACTCTGAACAGCGATTACTTGTTACTGGCCTAATTGAGACTTCTGTTTTAAGAAACTAAAAAAAACTTTATTGCATGATTAATTAAAGTCTTTGCAAAAGAACAAATTTAAATGAAGCAGCGTATAAAAATACATTCAATAAAAGAAACCTCAACATTCATTACAGTAAATGTTATTTTAAGGCGGTGCACTCAGCACCGCCCGCCACAATGGCAGGAAGGCATGCTGTGCACTTCCATGCGCAGCATGGCAGGCACCACGCGGTGCCTGCCATGCTGTGCATGGGAGTTCTGGGGGGTACCATGGGTACCCCCCATGGGGGCCCGCATCGGGCCATCAAAGCAGACTCCGCAAGCTTTTCGGTGGCAGCATTGCTGCCACGGAAAGCATCTTAAAAAGCCCATTGTAATATGTCTGGCGGTGTCTGATAGACACCACCACCATATAAACCCTTTTCCGCCCCGGTCGCAAGGCGGGGCGGAAAAGCGACGGTCGGTCTTTCCGTCCACCGCGGACCTCCCAGCAATGTTAATATGGCGGGGGTTCTTTGCAGCAAGGATGGTGCTGGCTACCGCCAGCCTGGCGGGGGCGATCCGCCCGCCATCCTAATGGGGCCCTTAAGTCTGTTAAATAACAGTTGAGTTTAGCATAACTTTTGGAGTTTTCTGTTTTTCTGTTTTAGTGATGCTCTGTAAGGATGTGTATGGGTACCACCAGGTTGCCCTTAAGTTGCTCTGATAATACATGTTTTTTTTAAGTAGTGCATTTGCGTTTATGCTCTGTAGGTAGTACTGGTACGTTTAATTGCCTTTCTGTCTGTGCAGCGGAACCGGAGGAAAGACCCTATTTCTCACTTGTGTGTGTTTGTGTGTCTCTTTGTGCAGGTGACATAAATAGCTTTTACTATGGGGATGCGAGTGGCGCTCATAGTGGCAGTGAGTATTTGTCACTGTGTGTGTGTGTTTAATTTGTCAGGTGTTGCAGTGTTCTGTGGAAGGCTGTGCGGTTGTGGGTCTTCTTGGTATGTGTTTTGTTATGTTGATTACATTTCTAAAGTGCACGGTTACCCAAGGGTGTCCTGGCGCTTTCTGCTGGCTATCTGATTACGGATTGTGCATAGACCTATGTGTCAAACAGCCAGGTTTTTAGACCTTTCCTGAAGGTATGCCTCTGTTTGTTGTAACGTGGGAAGTGTGTTCTGAGTTCTTGTGTGTGTCTCTCTTGTTTCTTAGGTTTCTGTAAAGAAAGAGACTGGTTGTGACTTATTCTTCTCTGTATTGCCTTGTTTCTCCTGCTAAGCTTACAATGTATGAAGTCTGGTCTGTGTTTTGCTTGCATCACAGCGTCAGAGATGGGCAGTTACTTAAGCCAGAGTCACTGGGAGGGTCAAGAGAAAGTTTATGTTATTCTTGGTGTACCATTCTTGCGGCTGCTTGTGTCGGGAAGTGTGGTTTGCCTGCTGTCCTTTGTCAATGTTCTTACATTTTCCTGCACCAGTTCTAGGAATGTGGGGCAAGAGGTATGATTGCACCGTGCCCTCGCTACGAGGTTTCTGGATTTTGTTGAGGGATATTGGGGTGACATGATGAATGTTGTCTTGTCTGCCCATGTTATGCTCTCCATTAAAGTAATGGGGTAACCCACAAGGTACTGGACCTGGGTATCAATCGGTATTAAACAACAGTGGTCCAAGACCTCTATAGTTAGATAAACTGAATCAATCAGTAATCAATCCTTGATTATATCAATTTTGAGCATATACATATTAATCAGCTCTGTCCAATGTATGTATATCTTCATAAAAACATAAAGGCAACAGCATCAACTTGAGATACTAGAGCAATACTTTAATCTATTGTCTCTGGGTCGAACAAAACACATATTTCACGTTATAACTCAATACGAAATATTGGTTGCCCCGAACAGAGCGTGCAACATAGCAAAAGGGTGCAATAAGATGTGTGAAGTGATTCAGAAAGAAAAGGAAATTCAAAGAAGTGACATAAAATATTCAAATTGGTTTATATAGCGCAGTAACGGATCCACGTTCATGGAGACAGACCTCACATACATAGAAGCAGTTAGAAGAATGAAGATGTGGAGATCTGTGAATGAAAGACAGTATTTTCTGAACTGCGCAATGCGAGCTCAGAATTGTGGGTCAGGAAACATTTAAAAACATGGCTTTTTAATCACTAAACTTCTTCTTTGGCACTTGATACACAGCCCCACTCCTTTCTCACTAAGCGCCGGGACACCTCAGTGTGAGGTAGCTGTTGCGCTATATAAACTTCAGTATTATTATTATTATTATTATTATTATTATTAGTACTTGCTGAAGCATGTTTACTCTGAGCCTTACCTTGTGTCCTTCCTCACTTTGTGCAGGTGGAGGGTGACGTCCCCGGCGGCGGGATCCTTCCCCGGGTAGATCTGGGTGGAGATCGGCCTCTGCTTCTCATCCAGGACGGTCAGCCTGACCCCTTTGCCCTCCAGGAGATCGCTCTTGGTGAGGACGTTGAGGTCCAGCTCGGTGGCCGGGCGCCCCGGGTCTGCCAGCGCCTGCACTTTCTTAACCAGCGCCTGGTGCTCCGCTTCAGGGAGAGCGGCCGCCTCCCCTCCAACCGGCGTCTTCTTCATACTCTTTTGGAAATGTTGTTCGATGAAGAATCGCTGGGTCTTGTTTTTCCCCACGACGTTGTCGATGATCTTGCCAGCACATTTATTAATCCTTTTTTGAACAGGAGTAAGTAACAAATTTACAAGACGACTGGAAATGAACTCCGTAATTGTGTCATTTATAATCTCGGAGATCAGATCTAACAAAGAATCTTTTGTTTTCTTCACACATGGGAGATTGCGGCGTCCATCTTCTCTGTATTCAGCAGGTTCTAAGAACTTGTCACATTCTTCAATTATAAATGGGATGACTCTCTCTTTGAGCAGCTTCATAACTTTGGAATATTGGTTGAAGTCCACCGCGCTTTTTAAGATACCAGTAGCCACCTCGACTGCCATCTGCCCGGCTGTGTTCAGCTTCGTTCCCTGCACCCCGAGGAGGACGACCTTTTCTGCGACTTGGAAATACTTGATCAGCACCTCGTGGTCCCTGCAGACCTCTCCGACCGCCCCCCGGCAGATATCTGTCATGATGGTCTTCATTCCCTCTTTGGAGTGCTCTGGGATCCGGAACCTGTCCGGCTTCTCTGGTCGTAGAGCACATTCCGGCACTCCCTTCACAACCACAAACTTTACAATCGCCTCGTCCAAGAGTATTTTTTTGTCTTTTACTAAGTTGTTGATTTTGTCTTTAAAGTGGGATTTAAACATCGCTCTGGCTGCTGCTTCTAGGCCTTTAGGCAGGCCATAATTCAACCCCAAGAGGGCTCCCTGTTTGCATATCTCCTGCCCCGCGTACTTCGCAGCCTGCAGGAAGCTTTTCCGGACAGCAGAGCTTGTGGCCAGGGACCGGAGGGATTGGCTAAAGGCTTCTTTGCCAGCAGAAGTGACTGCGGACTTTGCAGAACTAAGCACCAGTCTTCCTGATTGGATGACCTCTCTGGCGGCAGTTGAAAAGGTTTTAGATCCAGTAAACAAAGCTTTTGCTGAGTCCTTCATGGCAGGAGCTGCCCTATTAATGAATCCAAACGCTCCACTTATCAGCGATACCCCAATACTCAAAGCTTTGGCTGAGGCCCACTTTGCCCAACTGAAGCTGCCTCTGATCATCCCTTCGATCCCCGATATCATATCTGAGATACCTTCAGCAATCAGGCCCATCCCGATCTGACTCGCTGACCCAGAGGTGATGGCGACCAGAAGAATCCCAGCGACAACCTGTGTAACTCCAAGGATAAAACAGATCAGAGCATCAATGCAGAATTCTGGCTTCTTCTCCACTTCAAACACAAAGGACAGGCCGTAGTCATACAGCACAGTCATCTCACCAGTGGTGATAAGGCCACGGTCCGTTGACAAAGAGAAGACAGCCTGGTCCTTGGTTCGAGCTTTGCTGTTACTCTTTTGGAGTTCCAGTAACTTTGCAATGGATTTATCGATGTAGTCGATCCAGGAATTGAACAGGCTCATCCGGGTCTGCATTTGTTTTGTGAAGTTGGGATCGTCTCTGTTGTGAGGTTCAAACCTGGCTAAGCAGGACATCTGGCAGGAAACGGTGGTGTTTGTGACCTCAGATACATAGACATCGATCATTTGCTTAGATTGTGTTAAAATATCCAAGGCCTTCTGCTTATATCCTTCCTGTCTCATATTAATTGTAATGTAGGCCTGATTGTAGAGTGAGACAGCACGGTACACCCGATCAGTCTTCTCTGCTTTCTGCCAGAATGATAGCGCCCCATAATCCAATCCTTTGTTCTGAGTGTGGAGGTACATGCGATCCATAGCTTGTTTGATGAAGTCGTAGAAGTTATCCGATTCTCCTCGCAGGAGGCTGTCTGCTCTCCTCTGGATCACTTGGCCAAGGTCTTTCTTTAGCTCATTGATGTCTTTATGGTCTTCAATGTCCTTCTCATGTAGTGTGAGCCAAAGGGCCCAGCTCTCCTTTAACGCATTCAGAGCTGGGCGGTAGTCGAACTTTGTATCACTCTTACTGTTTTTTAAGGTGCACACGTTCTTTACTGAATAGATATCTGTTTTTTCACGTTTATCATACTTTCCTTCAAATTTATCTAGATGTTTACAAAACTCTTCAAAAAGTTCCTCCCGTATCTGTACGTCCAAGAGCTCATTTTTCTCTATTTCCACAATGCGCTTCTTCTCATAATCTGCTCTGAGCTGTCTCATCACCTCAATAGGTTGGCCCTGATACGATGGTGACAGGTCATCATAGTTTAAAATCATCTGGACCATGCCAGGGCTTCCTTTGCGGGAGGTTCGGCCAAATATTTGCTTTTCAACTCTGATGTTTGTGGGAAAATGTGTGAGAATCACAAAGAGCCCTCCACTGTCATTCACACCTTGAGTGACTTTAACATCTGTGCCTCTTCCACCAAGATTTGTGGCAATGATAACATCTCCTGGCCTGAAGGTGTCCCTTTCAACATCATGTTTATCACTTCTGGTGTACAAAGTTATTTTACCAGAAACAGCTTCTAATTCTACTAACTGTTTTTGTAGATTATCAGCTGTTTTCACATCTTCACAGACAACTAAAGCCGCTTGGCCCTTGCCCCACTTGTTTGGACTCGTGCACTCCTTCACATGTTCACAGATACTTTTGATCCAGGCTTCACGGCCACCAACAACCTGTAGAGCTGGTAGCTCAGTCTTCTTAGTATGGCGGTGAGTAGGTATGCTGTGGCAAGACACTCTGTAGTGTTTTTCAAGAAACTCAACCTCTGCCTCATCCCCTAGGGTCCCAGAGACTCCAAACAACCCTGTGTCTTTTATACCTTTAGTGTATCGTTGAAGGAAATGGAAATTTGACATGAAGTTGGTGACATTTGACAGTGGTGAGATCGCCAGCTGGTGCTTCATCTCCAGGAACTGCTGTAAGCCGTCACCCCAGCGCTTGTTCTTCTCAAGCACACCAGTGGCTTTGAAGTCCACAGGAATGATGTTGTGGTGTTCATAGATGGGCGAGGTGGACTTCACTTGACTCGTGTCTGTGGCTGATTCTATCATGTACTCTCGATCCTTCTCCATTACGATTGCCTTCATAGCATTTTCCACAAAGACCTTCATCCTGTTCTGAGTATATTCCTTCAGGTAGCCTGGCAGGAGAATAAAGGTCTCATCCTTATTCTCTTGTTTATCTGGTGGCTGATAGGTATCTGAGTACCTGATTCTTGATTCCAGTTCAGTGACCGCTCCTTCTATCAGAGCCTTCTCGCTCATCACCACACAGGCACATCCATGGTCCTGGAGAAGAATGCAAATTTTGTCATGATCAGATGAGGATTTATTGTCTGATATGGAACTGATCGCAAATTCAGATGCTTTACCATCCTTTACCTCGTAATATTCAAAAACAACAGCATCTTCAAGAACTTTCTGAAATATAGACAAGAGATCTCGCTGCTGAGCCGGCCCCAGTTTATCCATGAGTTCTTTGATCGCAGAGTCTTGTGGCTCTTGAGTGATTGGCTGATCAGACTCCACTAGGGTGGATTCAAGCTTCTTCACATCTTCTTCAGTGAAGAACCCCAGCTGCAGTCCTGGTAATAGAATGTCAAGGGAGGAGAAATGCTCTGATGTGTTTGGCCCCATGACTGCTGCTGCAGCAACTTTGTGAAAGTATTGTGTTCCTGTGGCCCAAAGAGTGTCACCAGTTTTGGCCTCCTGGATGCGTTGGCAAGTGCACATCTTCAACCAGATGGCTGCCAGCAGTTGTTCTAAGTGTCGCATTCCTGTTGCTGCATGTGAAAGGTATGTGACGTGGACGCCGCTGTCTAAGGTCATATAGTCTACTTCATCCACAATGGCTATGTCAAAGGTCCGGTCTCCTCTGGTTTTGTGTTTTTCAAATTCTTGTTTTAGAATGTCAGCAGCAAAGTTCCCAACAGTACCGTACACAATATCAGCTGCATATGCCTTTTTAATTGCCTTGTCAATTTCTCTTGAGTCAGTACATTCATCTAACCCTGGTGGTGGTACAACGCTACAAGACACATCGAACATCTTGTAGAGTTTGCTCCATTCCTCTTGATCACGACGGGCAAGCACTGGTGAACTTGTGATGACATCAACCTTCTTCCCTCGGGTGGCATGAACAAGGGCGAGCATGGCTACGATGGCAGATTTACCCTCTCCAGTAAAGATCTCCAAAAGACAACCATTGCATGCAGGGGCCTTAGACATGAGAATAGTCAACAGAGATGCGAGCTGAGTCAAGCGTGGGAAATAACCCTCAATCTTCTCTCCTGACTGCGTTACAATTGTCGTGGTGTCCTGAACAGCCACACACAATCCAATCACAATTTTCACCAGTGTCTTCACATCAGGGTTTTTAAAATTTATTGAACTGATCATAGCTTTACACTTTTCTGTCATCTTCTTGCAATCTTTGTAGGCTGGAAGTTCAACTTCAACTTTGCTGAGCACTTGCTCCAAGATGGAAAGTATCTGTTCTGGATAGTGTTTTGTTCTGATTTCAGATAGTATGTTTTTTAAATCCTTGTCCTTCTCTTGCTTCATTGATTGCTGTGGATCCTGCACTGCATCTTTCATCCTCAGAGATGCAATAATCGGGGTTATATCAAAGTGGTACGTTTGTACCTGTTGGAGGATCTTCTCCACCTTCTCTCGTGGAACGCCGCTCTCCTGTACTTTTAGAGTAAAGATAACTGCCTGGATTGAGGTCCAGATTCTATTGAATAGTATGTGTTCCAGGAAGTCTTGACTGGTTCTGGAGAGCTCAGAAAATACAGCTCTTGATAGTCTCCCAGCTAAAGTCTTGTTTGTTTTGTGGAGTGTACCCAGGATATGTATTAAAAAGCTAGACACCTTGTCAAGCTCATGTTTGTACTGTTGAAGTTCAGTCGTATCTAGGTCACAATCTTTCAGTGTCACTTCTACTGTTGCTTGAAGAAGACTCAGCTGATCAGTAAGTGACATCTTCTTCTCAAAGACGGTATTCAAACTTCCATGGCACCAGATGTTTAGGCCCGTCGTTTTGATGTACCTGGCAATGAGACACTGTTGTAGGGTTTGAATCCTTTCTCCAATGTTCTTGGAAGCATCACTGATATCTTCGTTTATCCCATAAGTAATTAGGAGCTGGTTGAATTTCTCTTCAACATAATTTTCCTAAAATAAAAAGATTACAATGTGTGTTAAATCTACCTTCAGTGGGAATCCAGGTTAACAGCATAGACAGGTGAATTTGCAAAACAAAATCCCCTAGGCCATTCATTTTTGCAAGTAAATGTTGGACTTTTCTGACAGTCCAGTGGCATCTAAAGGTAATTTATCAGTTCAGTTGTACCTGTTTGCATATTGAGTGCCATGGGCATATGTCCTACCACACTTCTCTGTGGACAGCAACATTTTCTTTTGTGCATTGACTCATCAAAGGTGAGAAGTAGTAAAGGACAGCCAGTGATTAACCGAGAGTGGTATGAGCTGCTGAAACTCAGATACTGTATGTCACACAGTAACGAAAGGTTACAGCAGCACCAGGTAGAACAAGAGGCCACACTATACAGTTTTTTAGTGTGTACATGTTATAGTACTAATGCCTCACACAAACTACAATCCAAGGGCAATGTTATCCTTTTTGCCAAAAATCACATGCCTTCAGCAACCTCTCGATGTACCTAATCTCAATTCTTGTACAATGGCCAATGGTTCTCCATGAGATTAGGGTGGGACAGATTGTTACAAGTGTGTCCAGTATACTATGATACGTGGATATATCCATGCTTCTCTGGTGCCTAAAGGGGAGGGTCTGGCCCTAAAACGGAATTCCCCACAGTATAAAAATTAGTTCAATTATCAGCCTACAACATGGAGGGTTTGGAATCCTGTGGTCCGTGGAGTATGGCACACCCAACACAGTGGGAACCAGTTGTAGTTCCAATGGGTTCAACAGTCAGAGTTCTAAATGGAGAACAACTGCAGCTGGGAATGGGCTAGCTGCCATAATGGGCTCGCTAGACTAACAAATGCTAGCTGGTTGATTTGCCATCATTATCCTGTTATTCCCTTCCAGGAATGCTGCTTTTTGAATTCCATATGTTAGTTGTTTAAATATAAATATCAACTATACAATCCAAGTAAAACAACAAGCCAAGAATGTCGCACAAAAGTGTGACGGGACCGCTAAAAAGCCGCCCCACAAATCACCAGGATAGGGACCCCGCCGCCTCAGCACAGGAAGCAGACATAGAACCCACAGGATATAAACAGGGCAGGAGAAATCTGAGACTGAAGCGAACCGTATAGGCAAAGCAAAAGAGCCCTGCGAACACCCAAAGAAGGGGAACAGGAGAAACCCCCTCAGCAGGCAAAGCAGGAAGCAACACCTCCAGCCGCAAAAGGAAAATCAACAAGGCGGATTAAGCCACAAAACAACTCAAACCAGTAGAAACTGCAAAGAAGGACACAAAACGAGCAGGGCACCCAACTCACCTAACCGACAAGTGGAAGAGAAGGCCAGAAAAAAACCAAAGCAGCGGACAACCACAACAAGTCCGCACGAAAGGGGCAACCGCAGACCCCACAAAACAGCAAGCAAAGCTCCAAGAAGAATTGAGCACAGGAGAGCCCGGACAACGAAGCACAAAGCTCAGAAGAAACCGACTCACCAAAGGGCAACAACCACCAAGGAAGCCCCAAGGCCCCGACAAGCACAAATCGTCGACAACGAGCAGACAAAGTGGAAGGGGTAAAAGCCCAACAACAAACCCAAGCTGGAGAATCCAGTACAGAAACAAGAACCCCAGCATGTATTCCGACCAAGAAAAGAGCACCAGGAAACAAAAGAGTCCCAAAGTGCATCACAGCTCCAAAGAGCGGTAGGCCAACGCACTCAACACATGCCACAAGCCACCACAGAAGAACAGCCCAAAGACGCTAAAGACAGCCGCTCAAGAGCCAGGCTGCCAGAAGCAAGCGACAAAGATAGGGCAAAGACAACTGCAGACCCAGAAGCAGGGAGGCTGGCCAAATCCGACTCCCACCAGCAACAGCAGGAGCAGAAACCAAAGACAGAAAGGTCAACCCAACAACACCGACACCCCCCCAAACCTCCGCAGAACCCTCGGGAGGAGAAAACAGGAGGGAAGGCATACAGAAAACCCAAAGGCCAAGGAAACAAGAGAGCAACCCCCGAGGACAGACCACCCCGGAACGAAAACAAGGGGAGAAGAGCAACAGGAGGGGAAGCAAACAAGACCGAACCAAGAGTCCCAAACCAAAGACAAAAAGGACCTGGAACAAAGGAACAGACAGAGGGAACGCCACATGAATCAGCATGTCATCCCAGCGCAGGGGTCATTCCAAGCAACTGCGCACAGTCCCAAGCACCCGCGCATTGTCCCAATATAAGGAAAGTCCAGTTGAAACGAGCACCAGACAGCACCAAACAGAGGACGGGAGGAAGCGGCCCAAGTCACCTACAGAATGCACATTTAGAGTACATTTACTTTAAATAGACCAACTGCCCCAACGGGGACGATTCCAAAGACACTCAGAAAGCCGACAGAGAAGAAGTCGCCCAGACACAAAACACGGAAGCTAGCAGGAACACAGACACATACTGGGACCTCCAAGAAGGCCCAAACAACAATGAGCCACTGGAACGCAAGCACAAACAACAGACTAGCCGGCCACCAAGGACCCCAACGGAGCCCCCAAACCCAAGGACAGGCGTCTGAGGACAGCAAGAGGAGAGAGGGAAGCAGAAACACACCCCGCACACCAGGTTGGGAGAGCAAAGCCACCAGACCAGGGGAAAGAGGAACCAGAGCCCTGTAACCAGCATTAAAATGGACCCAACGAGTCAACAGAAGAAACACCAAGGACACGAGGTGCAGCAGAGCCCAAGGAACCACAGCCGTGGAGGCATCCACCACCCTCCGGACCCACAACCAACCCCGAGCCGGGGCAGAAGGTTGACCCAGCAGGACCCGCAGAATATCCAACAGGGCAGAGAACAGATCCGGACACATGTAACGCCTCACGAAATGGGTGCCATCCTTGTGCAGGGGCCATGCCAACCCCCAGTAACACTCAATGTAATTGCATATGAGCCGCCGAAGCGAGCACTGAGAAAACAGCACCCTGCAAAGCATCAAACCAGTCCCGAAAAACTGAAGCCCCTGAACAGGAACCAGATGAGGAACAGCCAGAGCCAATACAACCCCAGAAACTGGAACCAGGACAGCAAACCCCCACAGCTGGAGCCAGCGGTGAGGAAAAAACCTGAGGAGCAGGAGAGAGGCCGAAAGGTAACACCTGAAAACAGGAAACGGAACCCAACCACCGCAAACCGCAGGAAACCTCTGATCAGCTGGATGGATGGGAATGTGAAAAACAGGCGACTCCTATACCCAGGGAAGTCAAAACCATCCACCAGGAAGTGGGGAATGCCGGACTGCTAGGGGAACAACCAAAAGGGACACAGCGACACTAAACCTCCCAAAGCCTTAGGAGGCAGAACCGAACTGAAGGACCAAAGGGAGCCTGGACCAGGAACAGAGTGGAAGAGGTCCCCCGGCCCCACTCCATCACTGAAACTAGCAAAACAGAGCGAAGTGACAAAAAATAGGCTGACGCCAAAGAAGATGGCAGAAAGCATGACAGTGTCAATGGACAAGGAAGCAACTGTGAAAACAGCCTAAAAAGGGGACGGCCCCGGAATGGAAACCAGCAACCAAGAGCGATGACCAACAAGACCCACTATTCAGAAATCAGACCGGACCAACAAGCCAGGAACAACTGAGCCAAGCCTCCAAATCGCAAAAATGTCAACAAAGGAGACAGGGGACCAACAAACAGGCCAACACCAGGAGCGGAACACACAACCCGAAGAGGAAGAGACGCAACGACCAGGCCACGGAGATTCCTTCTGGGCACAACATATGCGACTGACACCCAGGTGCAGCAACAGGCGCCGCAGAGGCCGGGACACAAACTGAATCCAAAAAAGGCCGGCAGTGGACCAAGGCACCAGGGTAGCGACAAAGCACCAAAGCGCAGGCCAGAGAGAAATCTCACCAGCCCCCGGCGCCCCTGTAGCCAAGGACAAGGCCCAACCATCCGTGCCAAGACAGGAAGGATGGACCCCCAAGAAAAGAACCTGCGAAGCACAGGCCAAAAAAGAACAAGCATGCACCCCAAAAGGAGAAACAACATACGATTTCTCAAGAGCGGAATCCACCAACTGCCCAACCTGGACCTCCAGGGAAGCCGCCTCAGAAGACAGAGGGAGAAGGAGCAAAAAGAAGAAATGGAGGATACCGGGTGCCAAAGATCGCCAGGCGAAACCGTGTCCCCAGAAAGCGCGGATTACCCCGCATAGCAAAGCCAGGCCACACCACAGCCAGTACAGCCAACAGGACAGCATGAAATGGCAGGTCAAAAACACGGGAATAAACCCTGCAGTAGATAATGAATCAGGGAGAAGACCCAGCACTACCAGACCATGGACCACCAAACCACGAACGCATACCCCACCAGGGGAAAATGTCCATGACCCCACCAACAGTAGAAAATGGCTTAGCCGCATGCACCAGCAGCGCAGACAGCATGAAACAGTCCATGAAAAACTGCAAAAGAACACCTCCCTGCAGCTCCAGGACATCATGCTGCGCGGACAAAGAGAATGCACTTTTATAAAACACAGCATGACATTTTTACCATCTCAAGTCACTTTGACAGCATAGGTAGGACATAAACCCAGGTCGTGAGAGAGCCTGTGTCACCAGAGGCCTAAGACATACCATCGAGTCATAGCTCCTTGGATGCACCAGAGAGAAAGTCCCCACACAAATGCCGAGCAAAGGAGTAAACCCCACAGGAAACTTCCAATCCCAAATAAAGGAAGTGCCTAGCAAACTCCTGAAACACTGCCCCCAAACATCAATCTCGCATGTGAGATCAAAAAACAAACAAAAAGGGCAGCCCTGCAGTCTCCCCCCACTGCCACATATGAAGAACATGTCTGAAGGGGCCGGACGCTGCACCAAAGCACCAACGCTGGAAGGACCTAGGGCCAGAACACCAGGAAGGCTCCCTGCCCCAGCCCAGCACATGAAGGGGGAGCATCTTGACCCCAGAAGAGGAGCTTGGCGGCCAGAGGACCGGAGCGGCCGTGCCAGGAGAAATGAACATAAGAAACATTTAAAAATGCAAAAAGAAACCCTCACAGCACCGCCAAACCATCCAGGAGAAAACCAGAACAGATACAATAATGAAAGAACTCCCTCGTGACCTTTAAACTATTACTTCAGGGTACTACCTCTGATTAGCAGGGCATAAACACATCACAATATTTTTACTTTCTCATTATTTTTTATTTGAATTGTTATTTTTCATATAGTTTCTTTTTTCCCCATCATTTTTCACAGTTTAAAAATTAGTTTTTGAATTTCAAATTCAATTATTTTCATCTGAGTTCACAATACAAAATACAGTAAATTTATAACAGTATATTTATAGCCTAGATACCAGGTAGAGAACAACCCAATCACAAACACCTACTCACACTCATCCCCATACACAACTTCATCTAATCATGATCAATATACAGTCTATTATCTTTTTATCTGTTGTCCAGCATAAAACCACAATATGTGGGATTTTACAAGGATTTGGACAACGCGTTTCGGTGGAAAGTAGCAGCAATGAAGACCACCTTCATCAGGACCCGACAGATAAATCAATAAGTGTTCATTATAACCTGGAGTTTTAATCTGAAAAAAATAAATAAAAACATATTGCACTTATGCCCAACACTTACTGACGTTTAAACAAGATATTGAGGGGACCGAACAATCAACCAACACTCATACAACCATACATTCCACACCACCTATAGTGTCACCTTATACCCCCAACATGTGATTACATTTCCTTTTTCAAGATAGAGAGGAAACACAAGGAAACATATAACAATTCTGTGTTCTTATTTTAAACAACATGAAATTCCACTGTTTCTGTAAATCATTTTAAAATTTCTTGACAATGGACTTTCTCTTCTATATTCTTACTTACTATATTTACAGAGTATTATGGCAGGGATACCCGTCACCCCCTCCCAACACAATCCCCAAGAATGGGAATACGGAAACGGTTCTTGAGCTTTTGGAAGGCGGGAGGGAGTTACCCTCCCGGCCGTATTTATTAAAAATATGAAACAAAATTAAAAGATTAAAATAACAGTTTCATATCATGTACAATTTCATTTACACATTACGATGTTTCTTGGCTAACCTTGACACATCTCTAATACAAAGGTTCTCCTAGCCGATTCTAAAACATCCTGTAAATGCATTTCTCAAAATTCAAATTGTACATCCTAACATTACGGGCCAACGGCAAGGTCGTAACCGGTGTCAGATCCCTAATACCAGAACTCCCCCCTCACTTGTGAGGGCCGGGCGCACAGAGGACTGTCCCTCTGTGCCAACTTCCAATTTCCCTTGTCTTAGCGGGGGCCCTCTATTTACTCGACGCCATCTTAGTGGTCGTACGAGGACTCGTGTGAGGTGTCTAGAAGGTAGCGTAGACCCCCCTCCCACCCCACACTGCTTACCACATCCGCCGTCGCGGATGTCCTGGCCCCGGGAAATTCCCAGGAGGGGCCCGTAGCCCCTCCTCCCCAGGGAGGGGCCTATGACCGCCTTCCATTTCGGCGGCCCCATCCTTAGAGGGGACCGCCTCCCCGTTTGAGGGGCCAATGGCCGCCTCCCCCCGGGCGCTCCCATCCATAATGGGTGACGCCCCACCTCTAGGGATCTTCCAATTACTGCTCACCGATCATGACCTTACCGCCCGACCAAGAATAAATACGACATTTTTTAACCTAATGAGGAATAATCAACTATACTGAGCATTTCAAATTAAAAACTTTCATCAATGCACTACATTTTCACTCTGCTGCAACACTTCGCCTAGATACATGCTAAAAGAGCAACCATTTTATTGTCATATCAAAATTTTCAACTTTATTAGAAAACAACCTGAAAAAGAGATAATATCTTCGTTAATCCACTTTATTGCAATACTAATCGCTGTCATCAGGGGCTGGTGGGTGGGTCAAAATTGGCTCCTTGTTCCGTCTCGGGCTCACGTGCAACGAGGAGGTGCAGCTTCCAAGCACAGGAACAAGAGGATGCTTCCTTAGATTGTTGCTCCTTTTATCCTTCCTCGGAAGGGCGTGGACCCGTCTCCAATCCGCCTACGGGGCGTGGCCAACGGTGTAGGTGTCTAGGACAACCCCTCTTGGGCGGGAAAAGGCGCGCCCCGGCTACGCCGCTTCGGGCATACCAGCCGAGACTTGCCTCCCGCCCAAAATGGTTTCCCGGGGGGATCGGGGCACCCTACCATACGTTCGGGGGGACCGAGTGGTCGCCCCTTTCCATATGGCAGGGATACCCGTCACCCCCTCCCAACACAATTCCCCAAGAATGGGAATACGGAAACGGTTCTTGAGCTTTTGGAAGGCGGGAGGGAGTTACCCTCCCGGCCGTATTTATAAAACATTTGAAACAAAATTAAAAGATTAAAATAACAGTTTCATATCATGTACAATTTCATTTACACATTACGATGTTTCTTGGCTAACCTTAACACATCTCTAATACACAGGTTCTCCTAGCCGATTCTAAAACATCCTGTAAATGCATTTCTCAAAATTCAAATTGTACATCCTAACATTACGGGCCAACGGCAAGGTCGTAACCGGTGTCAGATCCCTAATACCAGAACTCCCCCCTCACTTGTGAGGGCCGGGCGCACAGAGGACTGTCCCTCTGTGCCAACTTCCAATTTCCCTTGTCTTAGCGGGAGCCCTCTATTTACTCGACGCCATCTTAGTGGTCGTACGAGGACTCGTGTGAGGTGTCTAGAAGGTAGCGTAGACCCCCCTCCCACCCCACACTGCTTACCACATCCGCCGTCGCGGATGTCCTGGCCCCGGGAAATTCCCAGGAGGGGCCCGTAGCCCCTCCTCCCCAGGGAGGGGCCTATGACCACCTTCCCTTTCGGCGGCCCCATCCTTAGAGGGGACCGCCTCCCTGTTTGAGGGGCCAATGGCCGCCTCCCCCCGGGCGCTCCCATCCATAATGGGTGACGCCCCACCTCTAGGGATCTTTCAATTACTGCTCACCGATCATGACCTTACCGCCACAGGCCGGATAGTTGACCGGCTATCCGGACCCCCCACAAAACTCCTACTTAAAGGTCATGGCTGCCCAAACTTTTTAACCAAGCTACGAAGTCTCCTATGAGTAAGGCATTACCCTCCCGGGACAAATGGACCCCATCCTCTAGATACATATGGTCCCCCCGGATACATCCATGTGGAATACAATGCAATTTACCTGTACGAAACAACCTACCAAGTTTGTTATTAACTTTCTTTACCGACTGATTTAAAGCCGATACAGAGATAGCCCCCCGCCACACCTTCCGCGGAATCATGTGTGACCATGCAATCGTGCACCCCGGAACCCTTCTCGCCAACCAACTTACTGTGGATAAAATTAACTCGAGAAGTACTCGTCGCCCAACAGTCACCAAATCATTGCCCCCAAGATGCACTATGATTACAGACGGCGGTGACCTTGTCCGCCCTAACAATTCCTCCATAAAAGTCTGAAACTGGTCAATACAGAGCCCGCCCCTTCCGTGGAAGCTCACCCTGTACCCGTATTCCCCAGCCATGTGAATCATGTCACCTGCTTTGAATACGTCTGCGGCGCGCCTCACGTATGAGTGGCCAACGACCCACACCACTCTTCCCTCAGCCGGTGATCTTTGACCGCTGGTCCCCAGGTGTCGGGTCAACTGCACAGTCTGCCCCGCAAAGCCTGCTCGCGAAACTGTAAACCAAACAGAAAACAAGAAGCGTGAGTGCATGACATTAGCTTCACAACATGTGCAGCCGCACATACCTTTTATAACAATTCGAGGACCAACGCCCCAACTGTTTCACTTTTTCCACACTCAGACCCCTGGCTGTAGCCTCTGTAGCAGCCCCTATCCGGAAGGAGTGGGTCCCAAAATCGCTCGGGTTCAAGCCCGCTGCTGCGATTGCCATTGTTAGCACCCGCTGAAACTGAAACCTGGTCAGTGGGGTGGCGTCGGTATGTCTCAGCAAGCTCCCCCCCCATGATGCCGCCCTCGGCACTAAATAATCCTCCACGCATCTCACTGGGCACATGGGGGACCCTAGCATACGCTGAACAACCACACTGCCCCCGATCGCTCCCTGATCGGTTTTGGACCTGGCTATAGTGATTACCATCGTATCACCCTTGATCTGAATGTGTTCTCGACACAGACCTCCACCCGTATCCTGCTTGTTCCTTGCTACCAGTTCGCTTACCCGCATAGCCCCATGGAATGCTAATGCAAAAGCGGCCCGGAACAGCACTGTCTCTGACTGAGATGAACATATCGCAGGAAGTACGGACATTAACAGGGACAACCTTGCTAGCCCTATCGGGCGCCTCTCATCCCCTCTACGACCCTCAAGGCGTTGCCACCCGCGCAGCGCCTTCTTCACGAGAAAGGACGCCGTAGGGTCCTGCATGCCATGCGCCTGCGCCATGAAAGCAATGGCGGCACAGTGCCTATTGGCTGTTGCCACTGATCGGCCTGCCTGCTGTGATGATACCAGAAATTTCAGGACATACTCTTCCTGCCCCCAGTGCTCCCCCCTAGCTGAACCCAAAAATGACCAATAGTAACGGAACGCTCCTTCATATGCCTTCCTTGTCCTGGGTGCTAGACTCTCTCCCACGAGGTTTTGTAATCCGGGGCACCGAGAGACCAGAGAGCTTCGGGAAATGGTGCCGCCACCAGGTCCGCTGAGGGCAGAAAACCCCGGAAGGCCTGCATATGGGAACGAGAGAGTGCATCAGCTGCCTGGTTCAGTACCCCCGGCACGTGTCTTGCCCTAAAGTGGACGTTTAGTCTCATGCATAGCAGGACAATTTCTTTCAGCAATCTCAAAATCCATTTGCAGTGTGCTGCCTGATTATTGATGCATTCAACAACGGTCATATTATCAGACCAGAACACCACAGAGCGATCACGAAACCCTTCTGGCCATGTTTTCAAGGCCACCAGAATGGGGAACAGCTTAAGAAACCCAATGTTACCTGTGAGCCCACCATCGTGCCACCACGCCGGCCATGTTCGTGCCGACCATCGATTACCAAATATGACGCCAAAACCCACACTCCCTGCCGAGTCGGTCCACAACCCCAGCTCCTCGGAGGAAGCTGGCGGTTTGTTCCACACGACGCGACCGTTGAAATCCGCCAGAAATGCAAGCCATATACGCATATCCTGGCGAACCTCTGCTGACAGTCTTGTGCGGTGATGCCCTTTCTTGAGGCCAACAATGGCTTGTGCGATAGAGCGGGAAAAGGGGCGAGCCATTGGTATCACTCTAAGGGCAAAGTTAAGCTGACCCACAGCTTGTTGCAACTGATGGAGAGTTACTTTTCTCTCGCCGAGGCACATTTCAAGCGAGGCCTTAAATTTCATTACCTTCTCCTTGGGCAAACGGAAGCACCCCTCTACAGAATCGAGCTCAATTCCCAGAAACTCGAGTGAAGTAGATGGCCCCACTGTCTTGCCTGGTGCCAGTGGCACGCCAAATCGTTTCATGAGATTACAGAATTCCCTCAAAGCCTGTGCACATTCCGTGTCCCCGGCTGCCCCAGAAACAGAAAATCATCAAGGTAATTCATAACCTGTGAACAGCCCGTGGCTCTGGTGAACGCCCATTGCAAGAAAGTACTGAACTTCTCAAAATACGCACAAGAGATGGAGCACCCCATCGGCATACATTTATCCATGTAGTAGCGTCCTTGAAACACAAAACCTAAGAGACGCTGATCCTTTGGGTGTACCGGGAGCAACCGGAACGCTGACTCGATATCTGATTTAGCCATCAGCGCTCCGGGCCCCAGGCGATTCAAAATGGCGACGGCCTCATCAAAGGATGCATACCGCACCGAACAAACTCCCGGGTCAATCGCATCGTTCACCGAACGACCCCTAGGAGCAGACAAATTATGGATTAACCTAAACTCATCTGGGTCCTTCTTGGGGACTACTCCCAACGGTGAACAAACAAAGTTAACAACTGGCGGGTTCCCATATGGTCCCGCAACCCGACCTCGGGCCACCTCCTTTGCAATCTTTGCCTGTACCACCGCTGTATTTTGTTGAACCGATAGTTGGTTTTTACACTGTGCTTCCCCCCGAAAGTCCCCCGCCGGGATGTGGAAACCATATGAGAAACCGTCTCGCAACACCCCGGCGGAGACACGATCAGGGTATTCGTTCAGCCAAGGGATCATTGCCATGATGTCAATGGGAGTAGGTAACGGTGCCCCTCGGTCGATATTAGACCTGTTTGGCCCCTCCTCTCCCTCCCGTATCACCATTCTTGGCTCTGCACGAACTCTCGGGGTGTGAAGACTGCCCGCACCCTGCACATTCATGCCTGAACTTGCATGTCCCTTGTGGCCTAGTGCACTTGCCTCTGTTAAAGCTCCAACAGACCCCTTTTCTCCCCGAGTTCCCATTATTCTTTGCGTGCGGATCACTGTTGGCGCCCGCCCGAAAGGGCGCCACCAAATAATGGCGGGAAGACTCCGCCCCATTCCCGCCAATAGAAGACGACTTCGTCGTCTTCGGCATAACCTGTTTCTGCCAGGAAATGGAGTCGAAACAATCCCACGTCAGGGATGAGTCGTGCTCCTTGGCCTTACGAAATTTGTTATCATAACCCATCCATTGATTGTCTTCATACGATTCATAAAATTCCATAATACGTGTCTGGTAACAAGCTAATTCCGACAATACTTCAGGCCTACGTTCCCCCATGATTGCAGTGAACATACCAAACGCCCTGGCCCAATTAGCGATCGTTTCATCTACTCTGAAACCCGCCATTTTGGCACGCCATACACTTGGATGCAACAACTCCTTCTGATTTTTAACGTGCTCTATCTCATAGTGATCGGTCAACAGTGAAAACATGTTCACATATTTATCCGCCCAAATCCTTTCTTTCACATCCATCGGGATATGTTGGACTACCTTTTCCCTCCTTGAGGGTAACGATCCCTCCCCCGCCATTGGACACGGCTGCTTACCCGAACCAGTAACTGGGTCTGTCGTCGCTGCTGTTCCAACGCTCGACGCCGGTCGTTCTGAGGGAACCTGCGGGGAAACAAGAGGACAAGGTGCCATCGCAGCATCTATCGATTGCCAGAACTGCTTCATTATTAACCTGGCCTCTTGGGCCGTGTCCCCCAGTACCAACGCATCCTTGTTGTTCCTACCTAACCACGCCGCCAACTGGGCGGCCAGCTCGGGAGGCATATCCCCCTCGTTAACAGGTGTAACTACCACAGGGATCGGCTGTCCCGCGTTCGGTATCGGAACTGGGGCCTCCACCGGACTGACCGGGCTCGCTGGAGGTGACTCGGGGACCGGGGCCTCCCCTCCTGCCGCCCTATTCCTGGCCCTTTTACCTCTCCCGGCAGGGACTACAATGCTGGTCCGATGACTTTCCTCGGTCTACCCGTAACATTCATTGCCGCCATCTGCTTCTTCATGTTCGCCATGTCCTTCACCAGCATGCGAAGCATTTGCTCGGTCCCGACCTTCTTTCCGACCTTCTTGCCAGGCATCGTTCACTCGAGGTCCTGGATCCAAAGCTTCGGAATCACTGAAAGGAAAAAACACAAAAATTACAAGTTCTCAAAATTGGCTCCTTGTTCCGTCTCGGGCTCACGTGCAATGAGAAGGTGCAGCTTCCAAGCACAGGAACAAGAGGATGCTTCCTTAGATTGTTGCTCCTTTTATCCTTCCTCGGGAGGGCGTGGACCCGTCTCCAATCCGCCTACGGGGCGTGGCCAACGGTGTAGGTGTCTAGGACAACCCCTCTTGGGCGGGAAAAGGCGCGCCCCGGCTACACCGCTTCGGGCATACCAGCCGAGACTTGCCTCCCGCCCAAAATGGTTTCCCGGGGGGATCGGGGCACCCTACCATACGTTCGGGGGGACCGAGTGGTCGCCCCTTTCCAATCTCATCTTGTAATTATTGCTGACTTTGGCCTTTTTGTGTGTCAAATAGGAGATAGAATCGTTTAGCGATCACACTTCTTATTGCCTCTAAAAAGAATAAGACAATTCTATCAGTGGCTAGCATCAAAGTGGACTTCTAGATTTTGAACTATGGGCACTCTTATTATTACCTCTGGTATCTACATACAATCTCAAGGAGACTTCTATTCTGATGTATCCCACGTGGTTGGCTCCACAAAATTGGCTAGAAATAGATAGGCAACCAATCTCATAACCCATTCTATTTTTGTTTTTATGACAGCATTGTATAATACAAAAGACAAACGTTTAGGAGAGGGTCCAAGGGCAAAGTTTAACTACCTACACACAAACACAAGCCCCAATCATACATCATACCAACAAATTGTGTCTGGGGGTCAAACAAAGTACAGTGGTTCTTACGTGTCTACAACCATTCCATCCTCTGGAGTGGTATACAACAAGGAACTCCTTCTATCATGGGTGTCTACCATTCCATCTTCTGGAGTAGTATTCAACAAGGTACTCCTTCTATCATGGGTGTCTACCATTCCATATTCTGGAGGGGTACTCAACAAGGAACTCCTTCTATCATGGGTGTCTACCATTCCATCTTCTGGAGTGGTATTCAAAAATGAACTCCTTCTATCATGGGTGTCTACCATTCCATCCTCTGGAGTGGTATTCATCAACAAGGAACTCCTTCTATCATAGGTGTCTACCATTCCATCCTCTGGGGTGGTATTCATCAACAAGGCACTCCTTCGATCATGGGTGTCTACCATTCCATCCTCTGAAGTGGTAATCAACAAGGAACTCCTATCATGGGTGTCTACCATTCCATCCTCTGTAGTGGTATTCATCAGCAAGGAACTCCTTCTATCATGGGTGTCTACCATTCCATGCTCTGGAGTGGTATTCATCAACAAGTCAAGTCAAGTCAAGTCAAAATATATGTTTATTATGACCATGGTCTTTAAACAATACAGTGAACATAACGCAGAATGGAGTATGCACAATAAATTCATACACTTATTTTTTAAAAACTTGTCCATTAAAAGATCATACCCACCATTATCAAAAGTACAAAATTCAGTAAAAATTACAATTATCTTAAAACTTATTTTTGTATATTAAAACCTATTCACATTCTTACTACTCCAAACGATTTCATTCCGCTAAGATCCATACAGTACTACATATTATTCTTTGGCTCTCAATGCACTCAGGGCCACCTTTATAAATTTCCCGAGGGCAATTGCAATATCGATGTAGGGGATTTCTGTTAAGAGGCTGGCCACCTGCGACCTTGTTTTTACATCATATTTTATAAAAACTGGGCGCAGCCAAAGTTTTCTATGTTCTTGGAGTGTCAGACAATCTAACATGATATGCAGCAGGTCTCCCTTAGTTCCCAAATTACACCTGCAGCGACCTTCCTGATCTAACATTTTTATTTTAAGGTCTCTGTTTATTAGCCATGGGTTGATCCCAATTTGAAGCCTCAGGATCTCTTGCCTGAGTCCACGATTGGGTAATCTATCAAGGTAGGGGAACCAGTTTTCTTGGGACCAAGCATTTAGCATATGCGCCACTGATTTTTTCTTTGTTAAATAGCCTATATCAAGCAATTTGGAAACTTCTTTTCCCCTTCGCTTCAGATCACCTTTGGTACTAGGGATTTGATATGTTCCCAGGTCCAAGTCGATCTCTAAGGAATTACAGATTCCCTTCAATTTTTCCCTACTGGCCTTCGCCCATTTTAGCTCGCTTTTCTGAATTTCTTTGCGACACCAGTATGCTACTTTTTTACTTTCAGGGTCTTCTAGTCTCTTCCAGAATCTGATCACAGCCATCTGGGTTAGTATCACCCAGGACTTTGTGCCTATTTCAGTTCTGATGGCTTGTATCATAGCAGATTGGGGAAGTGATAGGAGCCTTTTTATGCAATTACCCTCTATCACGTCCCAAGATCCCTTACCACTCAAATAAAGGATCTCTGCGCCATATAAAACTTGGGGGGGGATCATTGCATCAAAAGCTCTAAGCAGTGGTCGGTGTGACATCTCACCATAGTCCCCATTAAACGTTTTTAGGCCACATATGGAAGAAAGTGCCTTTGCCTTTTGAGTTTCCAAATGGGTATTCCAATTTAGAGTCCTATCGAACCATATACCCAAATATCGGTACTCATTAACTGTCTCCAATTTGAGATCACCTATGTACCAACTGAATCTGCTTAACTTTTTCCCAAAGCATAGGGTTTTAGTTTTATCCAGGTTGATAGTTCGAAATTTGCTGGCACAATATGTATTGAAGGCATTAAGCTTCCTTTGGAGGCCCATCTCAGTCTGATCTACTATTACCAGATCATCAGCGTACAATAGGCAGGGTATCTTGTTTCCATCCATTTTAGGGCTGGCACTACCCTCCACCTCTAGATATGCCGGGAGATCTGACAGGAAGATCGAGAAAAGCTGGGGGCCAGCACACAGCCCTGTCTTAATCCATTAGCAATGGGTATTTTTGGGGTCAAGGAGCCCACCGTATCTTTAATTACTTGCCCCCAGATTTCCCTGTGTAGTTCTTTTATTATAGTAAGGAGGTCTTTTGGAATATTTAACCTCTTTAGGGTCTCCCATAGGCAGGCCCGATCCACAGAATCAAAGGCTGCTTTGAAGTCGACGAAGCAGCAGCATAGCTTGCCATTTTGTTCCGTCGACTTCCTCGCCATCGCCCATAGGGCAAATCCGTGGTCTATTGTCGAGTGGCCCGCTCTAAATCCACCCTGTTCTATGGGAATTATTTGGTACTCGTCTACCCATGCATTCAGTTGTTTCAATACAATTTTAGAAAACACTTTCTCACCTATATCTAGGAGATTAATCAGCCGGTAATTTTTTGGCGCCTCTTTGCTCCCTTTCTTGTGGATCGGCCTAATTACGGCCCCCTTCCAGGTTGAAGGCATTACCCCTTCTTTTAGGACTACCTGGAACATCTTGGCAAGAAATCTTGCCCACGATTTAACCTCAGTCTTCAGAATTAATGCAGGAAGATTATCTGGGCCTGCTGCCCGGGTTAGCTTAAGTTCTTTTATTGTGAGCTCAACTTGTTCTTCATTAAATTTGAATAAAAGGTCTTCTGAGATTTCTTGCCATGTTTTGATCTCCATCTCCTCTCTGGGAGTCCTTGCCCCGTACAATTCCCTTATGTACACTTCCTATGCTGCCTCACTCACCACACAATTTAGTTCACCATCTGTTGTTCCAGCTGCAGCCTTTACTAGTTGCCAAAATTGCCTTAGGTTTTTGTTCTCTATGGCTTCTAATAATTCTAACCAGCATTTTTCTTTATATAACCTTTTTGCGGAGAGTACCATTTGCTTGAATTCTTTTTTCTGCTTGACTAACTGTTCCTGTCTCTCTTGTGTAAAGTTCTTTTTTTGTTTCCTTTGTGCTGCTCTTATCTCCCTTTTCTTATTTTGGCACGCCACAGAGAACCCTTTACCACGGTTTGTTTGTTTTACCCTTATGGGATTATCCCATTTTAATTTTATCTTTAGGCATTGCACAACTTCTTCTAATTTTCCAATAAACCATTCCAGATTTTTATTCTCACAGTTTTCAGGTGCCATTTTTGTTTGCATGGCCTTCAGTTTTTCCATATATTCCTCAGTTAAACGTGTCGTCACGCGTTTGGGGTACTCAACCTCCTGGGTTCATCAACAAGGAACTCCTTCTATCATGTGTGTCTACCATTCCATACTCCGGGGTGGTATTCATCAACAAGGAACTCCTTCTATCATGGGTGTCTACCATTCTATCCTCAGGTGTGGTATTCATCAACAAGGAACTCCTTCTATCATGGGTGTCCACCATTCCATCCTCTGGAGTGGTATTCAACAAGGAACTCCTTCTATCATGGGTGTCTACCATTCCATCCTCTGGAGTGGTATTCATCGCCAAGGATCTCCTTCTATCATGGGTGTCTACCATTCCATCCTCTGGGGTGGTATTCATCAACAAGGTACTCCTTCTATCATGGGTGACTACCATTCCATCCTCTGGAGTGAGGTACTGGGTTTTTCAGAACCGGTACTGATCCGGTAACCCAGCGGTGTCAGGGGCAACACCCAAAGACCTCGAGTACTTTCCTGATTCAGACCACAGAAACACGAGTCTTCTAGGTGAAGTCAAAGATCGAATTTATTGGGTGCAACCAAGTAACAAGCGTCCTAGAAGTACAACAACACGGTGTGTATATTCTCAGGAGACTGTTCAACATTACAGAACCAGGCTTCTCTTTTTATACAGAATTTTAGGCTTCAGGCAAACCTTCTTAGATTTACAGTGCAAACATTCTTGGATTTACAGTGAGCTATTCACATATTTTCATTACAAAGAAAAAGCAGAGTCATGATGACAAGTCCACATTTAGTGTGTCCAGTTCGTGATCAATTGCCCGGCAAGGCCCAACATTTTCATCAGATATCGGTGTACCCTCAATAAAACAGGGCTCCTCCTCACCATAAAGCAAAAAAGAGAAAAGAGAAGGGACAGGTGTGAGCAAGATTCGGGCGGGGGTGTGTGTGCGATGGGAACAGTTTATGGCCTGTTGTGGTTTGATGCTATCTTGTTCGGCCACTAGGAGAGGAACTGACCAAACAGGTTTGGCTTGGGGCAATGGTTCCAGCTTGCCCAGGTCACAGAAAAGTCAATTAAGGTGTATGTGTCCTTTGACATCGAATTCAGCCGTGGTCACAAGCCTATGTGAAGGGCAACTCACAAAATGGCTGCCAAGCGTAAAATGGAACCCAAGGGTTCAAAAACGAAAATGGCGATTTCGAGGTGAAACCGTTACTCGATTATGACGAAAATGCTTATGCATAGTGTACTAGTCATTATCGGTCTTTTGATATAAAAATCGTCATGCTACGACAAAGTTTGTTGCACGAGCCCAGAATTTTTCAGAACTACAATCCCTCCTTTTGTGCTTACATAGGCAATTTAACCTAATCTCATGCTAATCTGAGTCCAGGTCTATATTCCTAAAGTCATTGAGATAGCATCATCCTGTTACTTAGCTCGTCCCTTGACACAGGCTTCCTTACACATGATGTAGCACAGAGGCCACATATTGCAGGAACGCACTGTACACACAGGCAGAACATGAACAGAACGGGTAAGACCATCCCAATGAATACCAGAATTTTCCATCCCCAGGCAGATATCAGTTCCCAGAACCACCCCAGCAAGGACCAGTCTCCTTTGTCCACATGAATGGACTCAGAGATGTTATGCAGTTTGGAGATGGCCTGGTATACTGTTGGAGCATTATCGGGGATGAAAATGCAGCAACTGGATTGGATCACTTTACATACCCCACCACGGTCTGCAAGTATGACATCTAGGGCAACCCTGTTCTGAAGAGTCAAAAGGCGGTCCGACTGGAGCTCCGCAGTCATGTTACTAAGGGCACCAGCCGTTTCGATCACGGCGGATTCAACTACCCTCGTCAATTGGCGAATGTTCCTGCTGTTCACCATAGGCCCCCAAAACGGCAGAAAACCTTTTGCGAAATCTCCAAACTCCGGGTCCGCAGTGTCGTCTTTACTCACAACACCTCTAACTGTCCTTGTCCGATGGTAATCTGCCTCGGCCGTGTAGGTGGGTGGCAACAGGAACAAGATGAAACATGTGCCCGAAAAGTCAGGGGGCAGACATGTATATGCTCTATCCTGGCAGACGAAGTAGGTACCCTTAGCCGCTAAGAATGAAGGGGAGGTCTGAGACGGGAAAACATACGTTTCAGTACAGACACTCTTCCCTAACTGAGCTCCAGGGTTGTTGCCATTTCCCTGCAGACACAGGTGACCTTCATGGGGTACTATCCAGATTGGGGAGGATTTCTTTGCTTGCTGGCTCTCACTCAGGGAAATTCCATATTTCGTTATATTCCATCTACTGTAAGGCTCCAATTCATCCCTGGGAATCGTTCTGTATGTGTCAATATCCCTGCTCATATTCCTGATTCCTGCCACTAGTGCCTTGTTGCTTGAATTTCTTCCTGTGGGACGCGGGGGACATGGTTCTATGGAAATTAGGAACATGGTTTGAAATGCCCACAGAGAACCATGATAGCCAAATGGCAGGACAAAGTATGGGATACCCTTATCTGTCGTGTGTGGCATAAGTCCACACACCCAACAATTTGTTGTGTTCATTACAGATTGGTGCTGGTGTAGGAGCTGAACAAATGAGTTATTTACAAATTCTAACCTTCTGGCAGACTCGTGTTCAGGTAGAGGGTGAAAGGAGTGTGGGGGAACAGTAGGAGGAGGTGTGGGCTGAGTGGCGTGTGCAAATGAAACTCGAAAGGTGAATAAAGCATAGCCAATCAAAAACATCATTATACTGCACAACATAAGGATGCATATTATTAAAAATTGTTTTTTCGCCATAATAGTGCATATTCTGGTTTCAAAGTTCGCTGATTTGGCAGGACTCTCTATCTTGGGAAACTCCATCCTCTAAGTTGCTGCCAGCGATGGGAGATTGATTCTGCTAAGGAGTGCTTCTGTTCAGTCCAGGGTAACTCCCTTAGACCAACCAGAACTGTCGACCTAACCGTCTCCAGCTGCACTCCAAAGACTGTGGCAACCGCGACCCTAGCAGCAGAACCGGATGGCGGTTCAAATAAAAAATGAGCAAATTTCTCAGATGGAAGAGCTGCCCTTTCAAAAATAGTATTTAGGGAAAAAAATGTATTAGTTCAATTTTATTAGTTCGTATTTCTCGGCCTCAGATTATACCGTTGTTTTCCCGGTATTGTATGGTCTTGAAACAAGGCTTCAGGTTCTGTAGTGTCCAATTGGGCTGATGATGGTACAGCTGGTTGCAAAATATTGTCACTCTCTTGTTCTGTAATTGTTCCTTTCACACAAGCATCACTGAAAGGTATAAATCGTGGCACAGATTCAGTCTCTGAGTTGGCGACACCCTCCTGGACCCACCGGTCATAGGGCAGAGGCAGGGAGATCCGTTTACAATGGATCCCATGGATCCAGTTCTTCTTAACCTCCACACAAACGGCTGATCTTGTGGAAAGAAGGACGAGGTGTGGGCCGGTCCAACTAGGCTGTTCGTTCTTTGTTCGCTGAAAGTTTTTCACCAACACTCAGGATCCAGGATTGATTTGATGGCCTGGAGCTTCAGAGACCGGAGGCAGAGAGTCATGGACCTGTTGGTGTAAAACACGCAATTTAGCCGTCAATTCATACAAATAGTCAAGCAAAACAGGGTGCTCTATTTCACTGAACTTTGTGGGTCTGGGCACCCCCCATATGTTGGCCGGACGGCCGAAGACAATTTCATAGGGACTAAGTTTCACTCTGGAATGCACTGTCATTCTGGTGGATAGGAGTGCTAAAGGCAGAGCGTCAGGCCATTTAAGACCAGTGCTCGCTGAATCTTGGCTAGTTTTAGTTTCAGGGTGCCATTATAGCATTCTACTAATCCAGCTGATTGGGGGTGATTTGCAGCATGAAACTTCTGTCGGATGCCTAGCCCTTCACATACTTTCTTCATCACTTGACCCACAAATTCACTCCCATTATCACTCCAGACCATTCTCGGCATTCCAAACCTGGGGAAGAATTCTTTGACAAGGGCTTTTGCTGTGGACAAGGCAGTATTGTCCTTTAGGGGATATGCTTCTACCCATCTTGAGAAGGCACAGACAATAACGAGTACGTATTTTAAATTGTTGCACCTCTCCATGTGGATGAAATCTAGCTGCAAAACCTCAAACTGATACTTAGGAGGTGCAAAATGACCAGCTGGAGTTGGGGTTCCCCTACCAGGGTTGTGTTTCAGGCACAAATTGCAATTATGGACCACATTCTCTGCACACTTAGGAATGCCAGCATTCTGCCATACTGGTGCCAACAACTTGCAAATCCCTTTCACGCTGATATGAGCCATTGTAACCACTGCAAGCACGTACGCATCGGGTAGCAACCATCTCTGATGCTCTGACAATTCAACCCAACAACCATTTGCATCCATTCTGCCCGTACTTTCTCTCCACATGCTCAACTCTTTCTCTGTAGCCTCAGATTGGATCGATTTCACACTCTCTATCGTGTCCTCACACATACCAACATCACCAACCCATCTTGCAGGGCCCGCAACATACATTCTGCTCATCACATTCCTTGCTGTTTCTTTCGCGACTTCATCAGCAAATGCATTTCCACGACCAACATCATCAGTCACCTTCTTGTGAGCACTACATTTTACAATCGCAACTTGTAGAGGCAAGGTCAGTGATTCAAGAAACTCATTCACCAACTGACCATGCTGGATCTTGGCTCCGTGTGAAGTCAGAAACCCACGTTCACGCCACAGACGTCCAAAACTATGAGCCACGCCAAATGCATACTAACTGTCAGTGTACACATTCACTTTCATTCCTTTTGACAACACACACGCCCTTGTAAGTGCAATCAATTCTGCCGCTTGAGCTGAGTTATGTGGAATACGTGCAGCTTCAACAATTGTATACAAAGTTGTGACAGCATATGCTGCAGTCGTGTCACCATTCGGAAGCTTGAAGCATGAACCATCCACCCATAAGGTACCATCACATTCAGCAAGAGGAGTATCTTGGAGGTCTATTCTCCCTTTCGTTTCTTCTTCTGTTCTAAGAAAACAATCATGCAGTTCTTCATCAATCTCTGTCTCAACTGGAATTGGCAACAAGGTGGCTGGGTTTAATGTGCTGCATCTTTTGATGTGCACATGACTCGCTAACAAAGTTAGTTCGTAACCTGACAATCGAGCACTAGTTAAGTGCTGTGTCTTGGTTCTGTTTAACAACGTGTCCACTGCATGTGGAACCATTACCACTAACGTGTTATTCATCACTAAACCAGCAGACTGTCGAATAGAAACAGCTGCTGCTGCTGTTGCTCTTAAACAACTTGGCAATGCTTTAGCTACTGGATCCAACGTCGCCGAAAAATATACACACGGGCGCTGCTTGTCTCCAAACAATTGTGTCAACACTGATAATGCACACCCTTCTCGCTCATGGACATACAATGTAAAGGTCTTACTGTAGTTGGGGGTACCCAACACAGGAGCCGATCATAATGCTTTGCGTAATTCAGAAAAACTTTTCTGACACTCTGTGGACCAAGTCACGGGATTGGGTGTATCTTTACATGTTAATGCCACCAATGGTTTTGCCAGTAAAGAAAAATTTGGAATCCACTGTCTACAGTACGATGTAATACCCAAGAAAGCACGCACTTCTCTCTGTGTGTTTGGCACACTTAATTTAGCTATTGCCTGGATTCTTTCTGGGGTCAGTTTTCTTCCCTCCTTCGATAAGAGATGACCTAAGTAGGTCACTTCTTGTCGACAATATTGTATTTTAGACAGGGACACTTTGTGATGCAGATCACACAAATGACGCAACAAGGAACACGTGGCTTCTTTACAGATTTCCTCAGAATCTGCCACAACAAGCAAATCATCGACATATTGGATGAGGGTAGCGCCTTCAGGTAAAACGATGGTATCAAGCTGTGTTTTTAGAGCTTGACTATATATTGATGGACTTTCACAGTAGCCCTGAGGAGCGCGTTTAAAGCAGAAGCTTCGTCCTCCTAAACTAAAGCCAAAGATATCCCTACTTTCCTCAGCAATTGGGATGCTGAAGAAAGCATTCTTCAAGTCAATCACCGAAAACCAGGTTGCAGAGGCTGGAATCATAGTCAATAGGGCAGTAATGTCAGGAAGAACTGGAAATTGTGGCACAACTACTTTATTGACCTCTCTAAGATCAATCACAAATCTGTACACAGGTGGCTGGGAGGGATCAGTTCGTTTTAAAACAGGCAGAACAGGGCTATTGCAAACGTTGCCTCTTGTCTCTTCAATCACATATTTTTCAATTAGATCGGAAATGATCGCTAACAACGCTTTTTCACCTTCACTGGAAATTTTGTATTGGGGAATTCGTGGCATCCTAACATTAGCTTTTAATGTCACAACATATGGTGGTATTTCCAAGAGACCCACATCGTTAGGACCAGTAGCCCAAAGAATATTAGGTAGAAATGACAATTCTGTCGGAAATTCATCCCTTGACAAATACATTGGAGAAACCACTTCCTTACCTAGTGTAAGTTGCCCTCCCGAAGGGGAACAGTACAAAATCGCATACAATCTTTTTAACAGATCAAGTCCCAACAAGTTCTCACCACAACCTGTTGTCAGAATAAGGGGTGCTTCTAATTCACAAGGACCAACAGACAGGGACATAGGGCATGAAATCGGGTTCCTAACCGGGGCGCCAGAAAAACCTACAGAAACAGTTGATTGACTACGGGTAATCCCATTGACCACCAGACCTGAGGTATCTTCATTAAATTATGTAATCCCCAAACCTAATGTTACACCTTTTAAGGAGAGTGGGGGGGTGAATATACCATTTAATCACCAGGAGATTGGCTGCGAAAAAGTTTGCAATAGTAATAATATGGTAGGGAATGGCCAAGAAGTAATCACGAGGCCTCGTGACTCAAAGAAAGGAGATAGTGACAATAGTGAGTTATTTGTGGATAGGTACGTGAACATCTGTACTATTGTTGATCAAAATCTACTTCCCATTGTTAAATCTAGTACCCATTGTTTAAAAGAGAGACCCCTATTGATAACATTAGTTTCGTGGAATATCGCTGGAGTTGGTACAAAAATGTGTGACCCTGACTGGAATAGTTACACTAACACATTTGATATCTGTGTGCTACAGGAAACCTGGGCCACGGATCAGGTCCATAGAATAGGATATAGAACCTACCAAGTGGCGGCCGTCCCTTCAGTAAGAGGGCGAGCCTCAGGAGGGTTGGTAATATGGATCAGTACAACCATTGATGTGGGGATAAAAATGTTAAATACCGATTCTTTAGACATACTTGGACTGAAACTAACCACAAGAGATAAGAGGGTGATAAACCTCATAAATGTGTACAATAGACCATGTCCCGCTAACAGGGAATCTCCATGTATTGAGAAATTGGAAATGTTTATGGACACCCTAGGCCAAGATGGAAGTATCATTTTATGTGGTGATCTGAATTGCAATTTTGAGCCGATTGTGGGGATGGTTAAATTGTACGAGGATGAGGACGTTATTAATGGGATACCAGTACTGAATAATGGAACTGTTCCTGGGACCACATTAGCCCTCCAGATCACAAGGCTGCTCACAGGCCATGGTTTAAGGGCTTGTAATGGGCGCATGCCATCAGACTCCCCGAAAGCATTTACCTTTAGTAGGGGGAACTGTAGGAGCAAGATAGATTATGTTTCTGTTTCTTTTAATCTGTGGCCATATATAAATGATTTAAGGGTTAGAGAACGCTTTGAGAGCGATCACTTCCCGTTGGAAATGAGTTTTTTGTCTAGTATGCTGAATGAACCTGGTGTTACTGAGGGCACTCATAGCCCAGTAGCCCCATTAACTTGCGACAATGTTGTATTAAGTAATAATCGAAGGGCCGTTAAATGGGCATACATTCTTGAAAGAAAAGATCTGTTGGCTAACATTTATTCCACATTTGTGAATACATTTGAATTCTATAATGTGGATGAATGCAAACCTGGTAAATTCATTGGACTACATAAATCCTTTTGTAAAAAACTGTTAGATCTTATTACTAAAAAACCTAGGAAAGGGATTGGGTTGGTGAACGCAAAATCGGTAGGCAAACCCTGGTTTAACAGGGAATGCCGAGTTGCCAAAACCGACCTGATTAATGCGGTAAAAAGTAAAGGCTCTGCAGAACTTAAAGTAAAAAGGAAAATCTACAACAAGACAATAGCTGCTGCCAAATCATCCTGGGATGAGGATCTATGGTCCAGTATGTTATTAGCTGCAAAAACAAAAGACCATAGGCAGTTCTGGGAGTTAGTAGCTAAAGGAAATAAGCCAGATAAAGGTTCGAGGGAGGTTTTCCTAAACGAAGCTACATGGGTTGATCACTTTACATCATTATATGCAGCCCAAAATATAGAGGAAAAGCTCCCGGAAAACCCAAACCAAATACTAACCCAGGTAGAGAATGATGAAAACCCATTGGTAATCTTCGACATACAAGAGACTGAAACAGCAATTGCTTCTGAGACGCAAGGGAAGGCCCCTGGTCTGGATAAGATCCCTGGTGATCTTTATAAGCATAATATAGAGATCTGGGCACCTTACTTAAATCATTTGTTCAATGTCATCGCAGCTGGTGGCCAAATCCCTGATACATGGGACGGGGCAGAAATTATCACTATTTTTAAAAAGGGGGATAGAGGTGACCCAGCGAACTATCGCCCCATTAGTCTTTTAGATATAACACAGAAAATTTATGCCAGGCACATTCTAAACCGCGTAAATACGTGGTTGGAGGAAAACTTGGTTTTATCTAAGTATCAGGCAGGGTTCAGGGAAAAGACAGGGACCATCGATCAGGTATTAAGGCTATGCTGCCTGTATTGGAAATATGTCATCATCCGCAGAGGTAATCTATATGTTACCTTTGTAGATCTACGAGCAGCATTTGACCTTATTCCTCGTGATTTATTGTGGAAATCACTGAAAAAGCAGGGGTTCCCAGGTGAATTATTGAAACTAGTGATTGGGTTTCACCAGAATAATTACGCTAGGGTAAGATGGGGCCCAAATGGTGAACTCACAGACGCAATCCCTATCAAGAGAGGAGTGCGCCAAGGGTGCGTGCTGGCGCCTACACGTTTCTCCCTTTTTGTCAACGATATTGCAGTTTATATGGAGAATTGTGACAACGACTCACCTCGCCTGGGGGGGGAACGAGTTCCGTCCCTCCTCTTCGCGGATGACACGATTCTCATTTCACAAACCCCACGGGGCCTACAGATTCTATTAGATAGGTTCCAGCAGTATTGTATTACAAAAGGGCTAGAAATTAATGTAAAAAAGGCTAAATATATGGCTCTCAATCCTCATAAAAGTTTCAAGAAAAACCTAACGCTGAATGGAGAAAAACTTGATTACGAACAAAGTTTTACTTATTTGGGGGTATTATTATATTCATCTTTAAATTGGAGACCCCAACTAGAAAAATCAAAAATTGTGTTCAAACAAAATTGTCTTCCGATACTGAAAAGACATAACAAATGTGCAAACAAGGCAGTTACCCCAGCGTTAGAGCTCTTTAAATGCAAGGTCCAGTCAGCAGTTTTGTATGGGGCAGAACTCTGGGGACCTGTGTGTAGAAAGACCTTTGAAATCTTGGAGAATAAGTTCATAAGGGGATTATTAAAGGTTCCTAATAATACTCCATTATTACCCCTACTCCTCGATATGAACATACGACGCACCGATCTACATGCAATATTAAGACCGCTATTGTTATGGGTCAGGTTGTGGACTACCCCTGAGTTAACTGAATATAAAAATGGACTGGTTGAAGATTTGGAACTAGACACTAGCAGTAAGATTTCTTGGTTTAAACATGTTAAAATCTGGTTAACAAAATTGGGTTTATCCCATTTTTGGAGCCATCCAGAATCTTTGACCGTGTCCTCAAAGAAAATAGTCAAACTTTCCTTTTGGGCCCTTGCGAGCCATGACGCAGTATACGTTGGAGCACATGGCCCCATGACTGAAAACTTTTTAACGGTAAAAAATGTAGCCCAGTTTGAAATGTTTCTTGATGAGATTCAGCCACAATTGGCGAAAACCCTGTATTTAAAGTATAGGTATGGTATACTAAGAACCCGGGAAACCGAGTCAAAATGGGGGAAAATTAGTAACGATAAATGCACCTTATGCACAAATAATGTAAGAGAAGACATTCTTCACATTTTATTTTTCTGTTCAAGCTATGTAGAAACAAGAAGGAAAGGGATAGTGCCATTGTGCCGTAATATCGGATCAACTTCGCATAAGGAAGCTGGTAGAATATTAATTACGGACACTAGTCAAGTAATTGTGTTTGGCATCAGTAGATTTCTCTTGGCTGTAAAATTCATTAGACCAAAATTGTCTCTGCCATTTTAAGCGTCTGGCTGTTATAACCCAATTTAATGCTTTTTTAACCTTGTGAATATTTTAACACATTTTTTAACTATATTTATTGATGTGTGTTTCAAGCCCCAACTCATGATTTAGCTGTGAAGGGTTATGGTAATTATTTGGTCATGCACCAGCACTTTCCTTGATTGTATATTTTGTACATTTGTCGATAATAATGTGGTCATGTATATTATGTATTTTGTATATCTTTTATGGTGCAACTGCAACGAAATAAAGATCATTGAGTACAGAAACATTCATTTTGCTAGACAAAGGTGCGCCAGGGAGTTTTGAGTGCATCATGGAACTCTTTGTAGCACCAGTATCCAACAGAAAAGGTTCTGACACACCTGATGTAATCACCTCAACGTATGGTCCACTCTGATCTACTGGAACTGAAACAACTCCCTCTCTTTGTCTATGGCTGTCCTAGCAATCATTACCTTCCATATACTCATCTTCTACATAGTAATCATCAGCGTAGTACTGAGTTGTCCTACCAGATGCGTTATTCTGCTGATAAAACTTATTCATAGAATTTTGAGGTGGAAAGGAGCGTGTATTCTGAGGGACGTTTCCGCGTCCTCTAACTCTAGGTGTTTGCTGAACACCTCTACCTCTTGTGTTTGACACACCATTTGCGCGCTGTAACAGGATAGGGCAACTATACTTAAAATGACCCTCTTCTTTGCAATACGAACACTGATTGGGACCCACAGTAACGTGTGGCTGAGTATACTCTACTCTGGGCTTTTGAAACTGTTGAGGTTGCCTATAATCATTCTGATAGTTATTCTGCCCACCATTATTCTGACCACTACCACCACGTGGCGGATATGCTTGCTGTAACAGGACTTTCGTTTTCAACTCTTTCGTTTTCTTTTCTGCTCTATCTTTCTCATCTTTGTCTCTATTTTCATAATATTGTGCGGTAGCCAATATCTGCGCTGAAGAGGAAACTGCCCATGAACTCTCTGAATCCTTCAACTTTTTACACAACTCGGGAAGCAGATTGTGAACAAATTTATCGACGAACAGTCCCTGACCACCTTCTGTACTCATATCTTGACCACTGTGGTCGACAAATGTTTCTTCAAACCTGGTGAAGAAATCAGACACCGTTTCATCTTTCTTCTGCTTACATGCAGACAACTTATCCCAATTTACACGCATCGCAGGCATTATAGTTTTCATGTAATCAATGATCCTACCAGGGAGTTTTGCCACCAAAGGCTCAGGGTTAGCACCACCAACTTATCTAGCATCAGCAGCAGCAATATTTACCCATGTGTCACCTAACTCTTGATCATGATCTGTATGACGAATCTTTCCCCATAAAGGCTGTGGAACAACATTCCCAAACAACATATCTACATCGGCTAAATTCATAATGCATGAACCTGCAGTCTGCGACAATTCCTTGTAATACCCCGTTGGGTTTTTGCGGGGATCGGGCAATGTCTGCTTAGGGGCTAATACTTCAGCTCGCTTCCATGGGACATGTACCCACACACGCTGAAAGTGTGGAGGAATAATCGGGTTAGCATTCGCGTCCCCATCTCTCCAAACTGGGGGAGCTTCTCTCATGGGATATTGTCTACCCTTTTTCTTGACAGAGGAATCAGAATCAAACAGCGACTTGGAAACACCTTCAGTCCTAAGTGATAACAACGTTGCAACGGCTTTCCTAACATCTGAACCCACAATTGTGCCTTTTGAAAATTCGAACCGTACATGGCTCAACTCAGGCGGATTAGAGTCCAAATCATTTTCTTCAAAATTTTCGCATAGAAAAATACACATTTTCCCAAAAACGTACCTCTGCTTTGATGCTTCCCACTGATGGAAGACATCCATAACAGATTCTAGTTCATATCTCATCGGGTCAGTAACCCATTTATGTGCCAAACGATCCAATACTTCTTTCTCCCTAGAATCAGGCAGGTGGCTACGCAACTGTTTGTGTTCAGGGGTATTAGTCGGGCTTGCCGCTCCAAACAAAGGGTTTAGAAGACTAGAAACAGTGCTTGCCACTCTCTGGCAGACAGACGGAGAAGTCGATGAAAAGACAAGTGGGAAGGCAGGATGAGATGAGGCAGATGCAGAGGCAGTGTCAGGAGGAGTACCAGGAGTGGTAGTCGATACAGTAGTTAAAGTTGCAGGAAGTATAGGAAGAGCAGGTGTAAAAGCGGGTGACCCTTGGGAAGGCTGCACGGGAGGAATAGGAGCCAGCTGAAGAGTAGCTGGTGGGTGCTGTGGAGGAACAGGAGGTATAACAACCATGGGTTGCACAACTAAAGGTTGTGGAGGTGCTGTAGAATTTTGGGCATAGGGCGGTGGCGAATTTAACAAATGCGACATTAGGGGATCTTTTTCAAGCTCTCCTGCTGCGTCTTGCTGAAGAGGCGGCAAAACTGGATAACATTTATCTATTACCATTTTACATTGCCTGTGCAACTGCTCACTCATCTGTTCTTCTTTATTGTCTTTATACTGCATAGCAGCTTGCATTACAGAGATACCCCTTTCTCTCTTATCTTTCTTCGCTAGTTTAATTTCCTTTTGTTTGGCCCCCTTACGCCATAGGCGGAGAGAGTCAAACATTGCCAGCCAGGCTTTCTTCTTAAAAAGTTTAACTTCGAGATTATCTAGGATTTCAGTATCACAGCTACCATATTGGGGCCATTTTAAAACACCGTAGTTTCTGGTGTATTTGATCCATACTTCATTGTATGTGATGGGGCCTACTCCATGTTTCACATATAGTTCATAGGTTGGAGTTCCAATCGGAGGAACCGGACACAAGTCCTCCAGTCGGGAGTCCCTATTATTACAACCAAGACAAAACATATTTCCAAGTCTGCTAAGACCAGGCATCTTCGCTCTCTAGTCTAGCTTCAAACTTCAAAGGATTATCGATTACGATTTTCTTGTGAATACACGAGTCCTTCGGCTTTGGCGCTTGCAAGTTCCAAATCAAACAAAACTAAGGGCTAACTGGGAGGCGCTCCACTTATACTTAACTGATGTATCGATGACGTCACCAGAAGACTCGTCTAACGTTTCGCTCTACCAAACATCAAGGGTCCAAATCAGGGCGATAGTCAGGGCAGCAGTCCTTCGTAGCCGTCGGGAAGCGGGGAACCTCGCAGCAAAGACCTTCGGGAACCACGTCGACATACAGGGGTCGCTGAAGTGGCTGGCCGTCCTCTGGAATTTTCACACGAAGCTCCTCACGAACCTCTGGCTTGGACCGGTACCGCTGAAATCGCCCCATATTGGGCTCCAACTGAGGTACTGGATTTTTCAGAACCGGTACTGATCCGGTAACCCAGCGGTGCCAGGGGCAACACCCAAAGACCTCGAGTACTTTCCTGATTCAGACCACAGAAACACGAGTCTTCTAGGTGAAGTCAAAGATCGAATTTATTGGCTGCAACCAAGTAACAAGCGTCCTAGAAGTACAACAACACGGTGTGTACATTCTCAGGAGACTGCTCAACATTACAGAACCAGGCTTCTCTTTTTTTATACAGAATTTTAGGCTTCAGGCAAACATTCTTAGATTTACAGTGCAAACATTCTTGGATTTCATGGGTGTCTACCATTCCATCCTCTGGAGTGGTATTCATCAACAAGGAACTCCTTCTATCATGAGTGTCTACCATTCCATCCTCTGGGGTGGTATTCATCAACAAGGAACTAGGCATGAGCGGATTTTGCGGATTGGCAATCCGCGAATTTGCGGATTTGCGAACTCGCAATCCGCAAAATCCGCGAATTCCCGCGAATTTGCGAATTTTTTTTTTTTTTTGTGTTCGCCCGTGTTTCTGCCAGTTCGCGAGGGTTTTTACTATTTCGCAATTTGCGAACTTACCTGTCGGGTCGCAAGTTTTGCGAACTTGTTGTTTCTACGTGTCCAACCTGTTTGGGACACTCTTCTTCATCACTGCCACTCTCTGTCACCACTGCCACTCTCTGACTACTCATGCCACCCTCTGGCCCACCCATGCCACCCTCTGTTTCATCACCACACCCTCTGGTTGTCCAGTGTACATTATTTTCGGCAAAGCAAAGCACACCTTCCCTGCCTCAAGTGACCTGAATTAATTTGGGGCTGATTAATGTGTCACAGAATATTTTTTTAGCTGGCACCTGCTTCCTTAGTGCGCCCTGATTAGTGATCTTTTGCACTTGCTAAGTGCTTTCATTGTTGCAAAATTAGTTACAACACCTGCCCTGCCCCAACTGACAATAATGAATTAGGGGCTGATTAATGGATTTTAACTTCCAGCCTGGCTCCTGCTTGTCTCCCTTAGCTGTAATTCATGACCTTTGTGGCATATGTGTAACTATTCTGAGGTTCAGAGCAGGGTCACATAATAGTTTCAACTGGCAACTGAACTCTGGAGGGGCCCCTCAGGAAGCACTACAGGAAATGGCTACTAATGATGTGCCTGAACTTTTGAACCTGGTAAGTAGTTACTTTCAGTTTTGCTTAGATCGTATTTCTGCAATTTCCCACTTATTCGCGGGGCGCGAACTCACGCGAACAGTGCGAGCAGTGCGAGCAAAATCCGCTGCTCGCGGATTTGCGGATTTTGCAGGAAATTCGCAAATCTCGCGGATTGCGGATTTCCCGAAAATCCGCAAAATCCGCGAGCGGAACGGATTTTCCGCCCATGCCTACAAGGAACTCCTTCTATCATGGGTGTCTACCATTCCATCCTCTTGGGTGGTATTCATCAACAAGGAACTCCTTCTATCATGGGTGTTGGAACTCCTTCTATCATGGGTGTCTACCATTCCGCCCCTCCAGCGTGGTATTCATCAACAAAGAACTCCTTCTATTATGGGTGTCTACCATCACATCCTCTGGAGTGGTATACAACAAGGAACTCCTTCTATCATGGGTGTCTACCATTCCATCCTCTGAGGTGGTATTCAACAAGGAATTCCTTCTATCATGGGTGACTACCATTCCATCTTCTGGAGTGGTATTCAACAAGGAACTCCTTCTATCATGGGTGTCTACCATTCCATCCTCTGGAGTGGTATTCAACAAGGAACTCCTTCTATCATGGGTGTCTACCATTCCATCCTCTGGAGTGGTATTCATCAACAAGGAACTCCTTCTATCATGGGTGTCTACCATTCCATCCTCTGGGCTGGTATTCATCAACAAGGAACTCCTTCTATCATGGGTGTCTACCATCCCATCCTCTGGAGTGGTAATCAACAAGGAACCCCTTCTATCATGGGTGTCTACCATTCCATCCTCTGGAGTGGTATTCATCAACAAGGAACTCCTTCTATCATGAGTGTCTACCATTCCATCCTCTGGAGTGGTATTCAACAAGGAACTCCTTCTATCATGGGTGTCTACCATTCCATCCTCTGGAGTGGTATTCATCAGCAAGGAAATCCTTCTATCATGGGTATCTACCATTCCATTCTCTGGGGTGGTATTCACCAACAAGGAACTCCTTCTATCAAATGTGTCTACCATTCCATCCTCTGGAGTGGTATTCATCAACAAGGAACTCCTTCTATCATGGGTGTATACCATTCCATCCTCTGGGGTGGTATTCATCAACAAGGAACTCCTTCTGGCATGGGTGTCTACCATTCCACCCCTCCAGCGTGGTATTCATCAACAAAGAACTCCTCCTATCATGGGTGTCGACCATTCAATCCTCTGGAGTGGTATTTAACAAGGAACTCCTTCTATCATGGGTGTCTACCATTCCATCCTCTGGAGTGGTATTCATCAACAAGGAACTCCTTCTATCATCGGTGTCTACCATTCCATCCTCTGGAGTGGTATTCAGCAAGGAACTCCTTCTCTCATGGGTGTCTACAATTCCATCCTTTGGAGTGGTATTCAACAAGGAACTCCTTCAATCATGGGTGTCTACCATTCCATCATCTGGCGTGGTATTCATCAACAAGGAACTCCTTCTATCATGGGTGTCTACCATTCCATCCTCTGGAGTGGTATAAAACAAGGAACTCCTTCTATCATGGGTGTCTACCATTCCATCTTCTGGAGTGGTATTCAACAAGGAACTCCTTCTATCATGGGTGTCTACCAGTCCATCTTCTGGAGTGGTATTCAACAAGGAACTCCTTCTATCATGGGTGTCTACCATTCCATCCTCTGGAGTGGTATTCAACAAGGAACTCCTTCTATCATGGGTGTCTACCATTCCATCCTCTGGGGGGGTATTCATCAACAAGGAACTCCTTCTATCATGGGCGTCTACCATTCCATCCTCTGGGGTGGTATTCATCAACAAGGAACTCCTTCTATCATGGGTGTCTACCATTCCATCCTCTGGGGTGGTATTCATCAACAAGGAACTCCTTCTATCATGGGTGTCGGAACTCCTTCTATCATGGGTGTCTACCATTCCACCCCTCCAGGGTGGTATTTATCAACAAAGAACTCCTTCTATCATCGGTGTCTACCATTCCATCCTCTGGAGTGGTATACAACAAGGAACTCCTTCTATCACGGGTGTCTACCATTCCATCTTCTGGAGTGGTATTCAACAAGGAACTCCTTCTATCATGGGTGTCTACCATTCCATCTTCTGGAGTGGTATTCAACAAGGAACTCCTTCTATCATGGGTGTCTACCATTCCATCTTCTGGAGTGGTATTCAACAAGGAACTCCTTCTATCATAGGTGTCTACCATTCCATCCTCTGGAGTGGTATTCATCAACAAGGAACTCATTCTATCATGGATGTCTACCGCTCCATCCTCTGGGGTGGTATTCATCAACAAGGAACTCCTTCTATCATGGGTGTCTATCATTCCATCCTCTGGAGTGGTATTCAACAAGGAACTCATTCTATCATGGGTGTCTACCATTCCATCCTCGGGATTGGTATTCATCAACAAGGAACTCCTTCTATCATGGGTGTCTACCATTCCATCCTCTGGGGTGGTATTCATCAACAAGGAACTCCTTCTATCATGGGTGTCTACCATTCCATCCTCTGGAGTGGTATTCAACAAGGAACTCCTTCTATCATGGGTGTCTACCATTCAATCCTCTGGAGTGGTATTCAACAAGGAACTCCTTCTATCATGGGTGTCTACCATTCCATCCTCTGGAGTGGTATTCATCAACAAGGAACTCCTTCTATCATGGGTGTCTACCATTCCATCCTCTGGGGTGGTATTCATCAACAAGGAAGTCCTTCTATCATGGGCGTCGGAACTCCTTCTATCATGGGTGTCTACCATTCAACCCCTCCAGCGTGGTATTCAACAACAAAGAACTCCTTCTATCATCGGTATCTACCATTCTATCCTATGGAGTGGTATACAACAAGGAACTCCTTCTATCATGGGTGTCTACAATTCCATCTTCTGGAGTGGTATACAACAAGGAACTCCTTCTATCATGGATGTCTACCATTCCATCTTCTGGAGTGGTATTCAACAAGGAACTCCTTATATCATGGGTGTCTACCATTCCATCTTCTGGAGTGGTATTCTACAAGGAACTCCTTCTATCATGGGTGTCTACCATTCCATCCTCTGGAGTGGTATTCATCAACAAGGAACTCATTCTATCATGGGTGTCTACCATTCCATCCTCTGGGGTGGTATTCATCAACAAAGAACTCCTTCTATCATGGGTGTCTATCATTCCATTCTCTGGAGTGGTATACAACAAGGAACTCCTTCTATCATGGGTGTCTACCATTCCATCCGCTGGAGTGGTATTCAACAAGGAACTCCTTCTGTCATGGGTGTCTACCATTCCATCTTCTGGATTGGTACTCAACAAGGAACTCCTTCTATCATGGGTGTCTACCATTCCATCTTCTGGAGTGGTATTCAACAAGGAACTCCTTCTATCATGGGTGTCTACCATTCCATCCTCTGGAGTGGTATTCATCAACAAGGAACTCCTTCTATCATGGGTGTCTACCATTCCATCCTCTGGGCTGGTATTCATCAACAAGGAACTCCTTCTATCATGGGTGTCTACCATCCCATCCTCTGGAGTGGTAATCAACAAGGAACCCATTCTATCATGGGTGTCTACCATTCCATCCTCTGGAGTGGTATTCATCAACAAGGAACTCCTTCTATCATGAGTGTCTACCATTCCATCCTCTGGTGTGGTATTCAACAAGGAACTCCTTCTATCATGGGTGTCTACCATTCCATCCTCTGGAGTGGTATTCATCAGCAAGGAAATCCTTCTATCATGGGTATCTACCATTCCATCCTCTGGGGTGGTATTCACCAACAAGGAACTCCTTCTATCAAGGGTGTCTACCATTCCATCCTCTGGGGTGATATTCTTCAACAAGGAACTCCTTCTATCATGGGTGTCTACCATTCCATCCTCTGGGGTGGTATTCAACAAGGAACTCCTTATATCATGGGTGTCTACCATTCCATCCTCTGGAGTGGTATTCATCAACAAGGAACTCCTTCTATCATGGGTGTATACCATTCCATCCTCTGGGGTGGTATTCATCAACAAGGAACTCCTTCTGGCATGGGTGTCTACCATTCCACCCCTCCAGCGTGGTATTCATCAACAAAGAACTCCTTCTATCATGGGTGTCGACCATTCAATCCTCTGGAGTGGTATTTAACAAGGAACTCCTTCTATCATGGGTGTCTACCATTCCATCCTCTGGAGTGGTATTCATCAACAAGGAACTCCTTCTATCATGGGTGTCTACCATTCCATCCTCTGGGGTGGTATTCATCAACAAAGAACTCCTTCTATCATGGGTGTCTATCATTCCATTCTCTGGAGTGGTATACAACAAGGAACTCCTTCTATCATGGGTGTCTACCATTCCATCCGCTGGAGTGGTATTCAACAAGGAACTCCTTCTGTCATGGGTGTCTACCATTCCATCTTCTGGATTGGTACTCAACAAGGAACTCCTTCTATCATGGGTGTCTACCATTCCATCTTCTGGAGTGGTATTCAACAAGGAACTCCTTCTATCATGGGTGTCTACCATTCCATCCTCTGGAGTGGTATTCATCAACAAGGAACTCCTTCTATCATGGGTGTCTACCATTCCATCCTCTGGGCTGGTATTCATCAACAAGGAACTCCTTCTATCATGGGTGTCTACCATCCCATCCTCTGGAGTGGTACTCAACAAGGAACCCCTTCTATCATGGGTGTCTACCATTCCATCCTCTGGAGTGGTATTCATCAACAAGGAACTCCTTCTATCATGAGTGTCTACCATTCCATCCTCTGGTGTGGTATTCAACAAGGAACTCCTTCTATCATGGGTGTCTACCATTCCATCCTCTGGAGTGGTATTCATCAGCAAGGAAATCCTTCTATCATGGGTATCTACCATTCCATCCTCTGGGGTGGTATTCACCAACAAGGAACTCCTTCTATCAAGGGTGTCTACCATTCCATCCTCTGGGGTGATATTCTTCAACAAGGAACTCCTTCTATCATGGGTGTCTACCATTCCATCCTCTGGGGTGGTATTCAACAAGGAACTCCTTATATCATGGGTGTCTACCATTCCATCCTCTGGAGTGGTATTCATCAACAAGGAACTCCTTCTATCATGGGTGTATACCATTCCACCCTCTGGGGTGGTATTCATCAACAAGGAACTTCTTCTGGCATGGGTGTCTACCATTCCACCCCTCCAGCGTGGTATTCATCAACAAAGAACTCCTTCTATCATGGGTGTCGACCATTCAATCCTCTGGAGTGGTATTTAACAAGAAACTCCTTCTATCATGGGTGTCTACCATTCCATCCTCTGGAGTGGTATTCATCAACAAGGAACTCCTTCTATCATCGGTGTCTACCATTCCATCCTCTGGAGTGGTATTCAGCAAGCAACTCCTTCTCTCATGGGTGTCTACAATTCCATCCTTTGGAGTGGTATTCAACAAGGAACTCCTTCAATCATGGGTGTCTACCATTCCATCCTCTGGGGTGGTATTCATCAACAAGGAACTCCTTCTATCATGGGTGTCTACCATTCCATCCTCTGGAGTGGTATTCATCAACAACGAACTCCTTCTATCATGGGTGTCTACCATTCCACCCCTCCAGTGTGGTATTCATCAACAAAGAACTCCTTCTATCATGGGTGTCTACCATTCAATCCTCTGGAGTGGTATTCAACAAGGAACTCCTTCTATCATGGGTGTCTACCATTCCATCCTCTGGAGTGGTATTCATCAACAAGGAACTCCTTCTATCATGGGTGTCTACCATTCCATCTTCTGGAGTGGTATTCAACAAGGAACTCCTTCTATCATGGGTGTCTATCATTCCATTCTCTGGAGTGGTATACAACAAGGAACTCCTTCTATCATGGGTGTCTACCATTCCATCCGCTGGAGTGGTATTCAACAAGGAACTCCTTCTGTCATGGGTGTCTACCATTCCATCTTCTGGATTGGTACTCAACAAGGAACTCCTTCTATCATGGGTGTCTACCATTCCATCTTCTGGAGTGGTATTCAACAAGGAACTCCTTCTATCATGGGTGTCTACCATTCCATCCTCTGGAGTGGTATTCATCAACAAGGAACTCCTTCTATCATGGGTGTCTACCATTCCATCCTCTGGGCTGGTATTCATCAACAAGGAACTCCTTCTATCATGGGTGTCTACCATCCCATCCTCTGGAGTGGTAATCAACAAGGAACCCATTCTATCATGGGTGTCTACCATTCCATCCTCTGGAGTGGTATTCATCAACAAGGAACTCCTTCTATCATGAGTGTCTACCATTCCATCCTCTGGTGTGGTATTCAACAAGGAACTCCTTCTATCATGGGTGTCTACCATTCCATCCTCTGGAGTGGTATTCATCAGCAAGGAAATCCTTCTATCATGGGTATCTACCATTCCATCCTCTGGGGTGGTATTCACCAACAAGGAACTCCTTCTATCAAGGGTGTCTACCATTCCATCCTCTGGGGTGATATTCTTCAACAAGGAACTCCTTCTATCATGGGTGTCTACCATTCCATCCTCTGGGGTGGTATTCAACAAGGAACTCCTTATATCATGGGTGTCTACCATTCCATCCTCTGGAGTGGTATTCATCAACAAGGAACTCCTTCTATCATGGGTGTATACCATTCCATCCTCTGGGGTGGTATTCATCAACAAGGAACTCCTTCTGGCATGGGTGTCTACCATTCCACCCCTCCAGCGTGGTATTCATCAACAAAGAACTCCTTCTATCATGGGTGTCGACCATTCAATCCTCTGGAGTGGTATTTAACAAGGAACTCCTTCTATCATGGGTGTCTACCATTCCATCCTCTGGAGTGGTATTCATCAACAAGGAACTCCTTCTATCATGGGTGTCTACCATTCCATCCTCTGGGGTGGTATTCATCAACAAAGAACTCCTTCTATCATGGGTGTCTATCATTCCATTCTCTGGAGTGGTATACAACAAGGAACTCCTTCTATCATGGGTGTCTACCATTCCATCCGCTGGAGTGGTATTCAACAAGGAACTCCTTCTGTCATGGGTGTCTACCATTCCATCTTCTGGATTGGTACTCAACAAGGAACTCCTTCTATCATGGGTGTCTACCATTCCATCTTCTGGAGTGGTATTCAACAAGGAACTCCTTCTATCATGGGTGTCTACCATTCCATCCTCTGGAGTGGTATTCATCAACAAGGAACTCCTTCTATCATGGGTGTCTACCATTCCATCCTCTGGGCTGGTATTCATCAACAAGGAACTCCTTCTATCATGGGTGTCTACCATCCCATCCTCTGGAGTGGTAATCAACAAGGAACCCCTTCTATCATGGGTGTCTACCATTCCATCCTCTGGAGTGGTATTCATCAACAAGGAACTCCTTCTATCATGAGTGTCTACCATTCCATCCTCTGGTGTGGTATTCAACAAGGAACTCCTTCTATCATGGGTGTCTACCATTCCATCCTCTGGAGTGGTATTCATCAGCAAGGAAATCCTTCTATCATGGGTATCTACCATTCCATCCTCTGGGGTGGTATTCACCAACAAGGAACTCCTTCTATCAAGGGTGTCTACCATTCCATCCTCTGGGGTGATATTCTTCAACAAGGAACTCCTTCTATCATGGGTGTCTACCATTCCATCCTCTGGGGTGGTATTCAACAAGGAACTCCTTATATCATGGGTGTCTACCATTCCATCCTCTGGAGTGGTATTCATCAACAAGGAACTCCTTCTATCATGGGTGTATACCATTCCGCCCTCTGGGGTGGTATTCATCAACAAGGAACTCCTTCTGGCATGGGTGTCTACCATTCCACCCCTCCAGCGTGGTATTCATCAACAAAGAACTCCTTCTATCATGGGTGTCGACCATTCAATCCTCTGGAGTGGTATTTAACAAGGAACTCCTTCTATCATGGGTGTCTACCATTCCATCCTCTGGAGTGGTATTCATCAACAAGGAACTCCTTCTATCATCGGTGTCTACCATTCCATCCTCTGGAGTGGTATTCAGCAAGCAACTCCTTCTCTCATGGGTGTCTACAATTCCATCCTTTGGAGTGGTATTCAACAAGGAACTCCTTCAATCATGGGTGTCTACCATTCCATCCTCTGGGGTGGTATTCATCAACAAGGAACTCCTTCTATCATGGGTGTCTACCATTCCATCCTCTGGAGTGGTATTCATCAACAACGAACTCCTTCTATCATGGGTGTCTACCATTCCACCCCTCCAGCGTGGTATTCATCAACAAAGAACTCCTTCTATCATGGGTGTCTACCATTCAATCCTCTGGAGTGGTATTCAACAAGGAACTCCTTCTATCATGGGTGTCTACCATTCCATCCTCTGGAGTGGTATTCATCAACAAGGAACTCCTTCTATCATGGGTGTCTACCATTCCATCTTCTGGAGTGGTATTCAACAAGGAACTCCTTCTATCATGGGTGTCTACCATTCAATCCTCTGGGGTGGTATTCATCAACAAGGAACTTCTTCTATCATGGGTGTCGGAACTCCTTCTATCATGGGTGTCTACCATTCCACCCCTCCAGCGTGGTATTCATCAACAAAGAACTCCTTCTATCATCGGTGTCTACCATTCCATCCTCTGGAGTGGTATACAACAAGGAACTCCTTCTATCATGGGTGTCTACCATTCCATCTTCTGGAGTGGTATTCAACAAGGAACTCCTTCTATCATGGGTGTCTACCATTCCACCCTCTGGAGTGGTATTCATCAACAAGGAACTCCTTCTATCATGGGTATCTACCATTCCATCCTCTGGGGTGGTATTTACCAACAAGTAACTCCTTCTATCAAGGGTGTCTATCATTCCATCCTCTGGGCTGGTATTCATCAACAAGGAACTCCTTCTATCATGAGTGTCTACCATTCCATCCTCTGGAGTGGTATTCAACAAGGAACTCCTTCTATCATGGGTGTCTACCATTCCATCCTCAGGAGTGGTATTCATCAGCAAGGAAATCCTTCTATCATGGGTATCTACCATTCCATCCTCTGGGGTGGTATTCATCAACAAGGAACTCCTTCTATCAAGGGTGTCTACCATTCCATCCTCTGGGGTGATATTCTCCAACAAGGAACTCCTTCTATCATGGGTATCTACCATTCCATCCTCTGGGGTGGTATTCACCAACAAGGAACTCCTTCTATCAAGGGTGTCTACCATTCCATCCTCTGGGGTGATATTCTCCAACAAGGAACTCCTTCTATCATGGGTGACTACCATTCCATCCTCTGGGGTGGTATTCAACAAGGAACTCCTTATATCATGGGTGTCTACCATTCCATCCTCTGGAGTGTTATTCATCAACAAGGAACTCCTTCTATCATGGGTGTATACCATTCCATCCTCTGGGGTGGTATTCATCAACAAGGAACTCCTTCTGGCATGGGTGTCTACCATTCCACCCCTCCAGCGTGGTATTCATCAACAAAGAACTCCTTCTATCATGGGTGTCGACCATTCAATCCTCTGGAGTGGTTTTTAACAAGGAACTCCTTCTATCATGGGTGTCTACCATTCCATCCTCCGGAGTGGTATTCATCAACAAGGAACTCCTTCTATCATCGGTGTCTACCATTCCATCCTCTGGAGTGGTATTCAACTAGGAACTCCTTCTCTCATGGGTGTCTACCATTCCATCCTTTGTAGTGGTATTCATGAAGGAACTCCTTCAATCATGGGTGTCTACCATTCCATCCTCTGGGGTGGTATTCATCAACAAGGAACTCCTTCTATCATGGGTGTCTACCATTCCATCCTCTGGAGTGGTATTCATCAACAACGAACTCCTTCTATCATGGGTGTCTACCATTCCCTCCCTCCAGCGTGGTATTCATCAACAAAGAACTCCTTCTATCATGGGTGTCTACCATTCAATACTCTGGAGTGGTATTCAACAATGAACTCCTTCTATCATGGGTGTCTACCATTCCATCCTCTGGAGTGGTATTCATCAACAAGGAACTCCTTCTATCATGGGTGTCTACCATTCCATCCTCTGGGGTGGTATTCATCAACAAGGAACTTCTTCTATCATGGGTGTCGGAACTCCTTCTATCATGGGTGTCTACCATTCCACCCCTCCAGCGTGGTATTCATCAACAAAGAACTCCTTCTATCATCGGTGTCTACCATTCCATCCTCTGGAGTGGTATACAACAAGGAACTCCTTCTATCATGGGTGTCTACCATTCCATCTTCTGGAGTGGTATTCAACAAGGAACTCCTTCTATCATGGGTGTCTACCATTCCATCTTCTGGAGTGGTATTCAACAAGGAACTCCTTCTATCATGGGTGTCTACCATTCCATCTTCTGGAGTGGTATTCAACAAGGAACTCCTTCTATCATGGGTGTCTACCATTCCATCCTCTGGGGTGGTATTCATCAACAAGGAACTCCTTCTATCATGGGTGTCTACCATTCCATCCTCTGGGGTGGTATTCATCAACAAGGAACTCCTTCTATCATGGGTGTCGGAACTCCTTCTATCATGGGTGTCTACCATTCCACCCCTCCAGGGTGGTATTTATCAACAAAGAACTCCTTCTATCATCGGTGTCTACCATTCCATCCTCTGGAGTGGTATACAACAAGGAACTCCTTCTATCATGGGTGTCTACCATTCCATCTTCTGGAGTGGTATTCAACAAGGAACTCCTTCTATCATGGGTGTCTACCATTCCATCTTCTGGAGTGGTATTCAACAAGGAACTCCTTCTATCATGGGTGTCTACCATTCCATCTTCTGGAGTGGTATACAACAAGGAACTCCTTCTATCATGGGTGTCTACCATTCCATCTTCTGGAGTGGTATTCAACAAGGAACTCCTTCTATCATGGGTGTCTACCATTCCATCCTCTGGGGTGGTATTCATCAACAAGGAACTCCTTCTATCATGGGTGTCTACCATTCCATCCTCTGGGGTGGTATTCATCAGCAAGGAAATCCTTCTATCATGGGTATCTACCATTCCATCCTCTGGGGTGGTATTCACCAACAAGGAACTCCTTCTATCAAGGGTGTCTACCATTCCATCCTCTGGGGTGATATTCTCCAACAAGGAACTCCTTCTATCATGGGTGTCTACCATTCCATCCTCTGGGGTGGTATTCAACAAGGAACTCCTTATATCATGGGTGTCTACCATTCCATCCTCTGGAGTGTTATTCATCAACAAGGAACTCCTTCTATCATGGGTGTATACCATTCCATCCTCTGGGGTGGTATTCATCAACAAGGAACTCCTTCTGGCATGGGTGTCTACCATTCCACCCCTCCAGCGTGGTATTCATCAACAAAGAACTCCTTCTATCATGGGTGTCGACCATTCAATCCTCTGGAGTGGTTTTTAACAAGGAACTCCTTCTATCATGGGTGTCTACCATTCCATCCTCCGGAGTGGTATTCATCAACAAGGAACTCCTTCTATCATCGGTGTCTACCATTCCATCCTCTGGAGTGGTATTCAACAAGGAATTCCTTCTCTCATGGGTGTCTCCCATTCCATCCTTTGGAGTGGTATTCATGAAGGAACTCCTTCAATCATGGGTGTCTACCATTCCATCCTCTGGGGTGGTATTCATCAACAAGGAACTCCTTCTATCATGGGTGTCTACCATTCCATCCTCTGGAGTGGTATTCATCAACAACGAACTCCTTCTATCATGGGTGTCTACCATTCCACCCCTCCAGCATGGTATTCATTAACAAAGAACTCCTTCTATCATGGGTGTCTACCATTCAATCCTCTGGAGTGGTATTCAACAATGAACTCCTTCTATCATGGGTGTCTACCATTCCATCCTCTGGAGTGGTATTCATCAACAAGGAACTCCTTCTATCATGGGTGTCTACCATTCCATCCTCTGGGGTGGTATTCATCAACAAGGAACTTCTTCTATCATGGGTGTCGGAACTCCTTCTATCATGGGTGTCTACCATTCCACCCCTCCAGCGTGGTATTCATCAACAAAGAACTCCTTCTATCATCAGTGTCTACCATTCCATCCTCTGGAGTGGTATACAACAAGGAACTCCTTCTATCATGGGTGTCTACCATTCCATCTTCTGGAGTGGTATTCAACAAGGAACTCCTTCTATCATGGGTGTCTACCATTCCATCTTCTGGAGTGGTATTCAACAAGGAACTCCTTCTATCATGGGTGTCTACCATTCCATCTTCTGGAGTGGTATTCAACAAGGAACTCCTTCTATCATGGGTGTCTACCATTCCATCCTCTGGGGTGGTATTCATCAACAAGGAACTCCTTCTATCATGGGTGTCTACCATTCCATCCTCTGGGGTAGTATTCATCAACAAGGAACTCCTTCTATCATGCGTGTCGGAACTCCTTCTATCATGGGTGTCTACCATTCCACCCCTCCAGGGTGGTATTTATCAACAAAGAACTCCTTCTATGATCGGTGTCTACCATTCCATCCTCTGGAGTGGTATACAACAAGGAACTCCTTCTATCATGGGTGTCTACCATTCCATCTTCTGGAGTGGTATTCAACAAGGAACTCCTTCTATCATGGGTGTCTACCATTCCATCTTCTGGAGTGGTATTCAACACGGAACTCCTTCTATCATGGGTGTCTACCATTCCATCTTCTGGAGTGGTATTCAACAAGGAACTCCTTCTATCATAGGTGTCTACCATTCCATCCTCTGGAGTGGTATTCATCAACAAGGAACTAATTCTATCATGGATGTCTACCATTCCATCCTCTGGGGTGGTGTTCATCAAC